>NW_027361793.1:7342500-8717500 GCF_039654945.1 Dendrobates tinctorius
TATAAGCATGAAGTACAGACAATGACAATAGCAATCTGAACATGAGGACAATTATCCAGCAATTACGAGATAAATTAATATAACCCATGATCCGCAATCAAGTAGTAATATCCATATATATATATCTATATATAGATATATGCGTCCATAGATAATGATAGTTCTCGTTCATTGGAGTACATGGCAGATCTTCTTATGTCAATCATGAAGGAAAGAAGGCATAGAAGTATCACAGGTCCAAACGGGTCCATAATTCCAAAAACAGCCCATAGGAAAAAAGTGTAAGAACTAAAACAAACAAACAACACGTGTTAAAAGCATATAAAATAGCCTACAGAAAAGGGAATATATACAACAATGGATGCAGTAGAGACAAAAATAAACTATAAAAAGGACGTGAAGCTCAGGGACTCGTTATGGCCCCTAGGGGTTGCTGTGTCTAAGGTGACAATCCATCTTGCCTCTCTTTGGGCCAGTATTTTCTTATAATTGCCCACTCTAATCCCCAAATGAACACAGTCTATACCCCTTACCATGAAGGTCTGTGGATCACAGTTATGTACAGCCCTGAACTGGTGAGGGATAGTTTTAAGGGTCAGAGGATCTACCACTGTCTTGGCCGCACGAATGTCCCGCATGTGCTCACGCACCCTCACTTGCAGTTCTCTGGATGTCAAGCCAACGTATATCATGGGGCACCCGCATGTAGCATAATAGATAAATTGGTGCTACCACATGATATGTGCTGCTGAATCTGGAAGTTTTTAGATCCATCCGATGAGTGAAACGTCGAGCACCGCAGGACATTCGAGCAGGCAAGACAGTGGCCACATGGGTACGATCCCACACTTGGACCTCTTGATCCAAAGGGGTTAGTAGACACAGGGACATAATGGCTCTTAACCAGGAGATACTTAAGTGCAGTACCTCTCGCTCTATCGTAACCCCTCCCTATACACCTGTTGCTGTATCCACAATCATGAAAGCGTGTGCACAGATCTCTAGCACTCGGATACAGCAACAGGTGTATAGGGAAGGGTTACGATAGAGCGAGAGGTACTGCACGAAAAGATCTTCTATATCGAAGGACTGGCATTAGAGGTGGAGGTGGGGGAAGGGATTCTAATCCCATCCTGTTTATTTCCACTTTCAATCATGAGGTGGCCCATATGAGGGAGATCCTCTCTAGACACTGGGCGGTTTTGAGCTCTGAATTCTCTCTGACTTCTGTTATTGGGGATCGCCCAATGATGACAGCCAGGAGATCCAAAAATCTTAAGAATCTCCTGGTTAAGAGCCATTATGTCCCGGTGTCTACTAACCCCTTTGGATCTAGAGGTCCAAGTGTGGGATCATACCCATGTGGCCACTGTCTTGCCTGCTCGAATGTCCTGCGGTGCTCGACGTTTCACTCATCGGATGGATCTAAAAACTTCCAGATTCAGCAGCGTATATCATGTGGTAGCACCAATGTTATCTATTATGCTACATGCGGGTGCCCCATGATATACGTTGGCTTGACATCCAGAGAATTGCGAGTGAGGGTGCGTGAGCACGTGCGGGACATTCGTGCGGCCAAGACAGTGGTAGATCCTCTGACCCTTAAAACTATCCCTCGCCACTTCAGGGCTGTACATAACTGTGATCCACAGACCTTCATGGTAAGGGGTATAGACTGTGCTCATTTGGGGATTAGAGTGGGCAATTATAAGAAAATACTGGCCCAAAGAGAAGCAAGATGGATTGTCACCTTAGACACAGTAACCCCTAGGGGCCTTAACGAGTCCCTGAGCTTCACGTCCTTTTTATAGTTTATTTTTGTCTCTACTGCATCCATTATTGTATATATTCCCTTTTCCGTAGGCTATTTTATATGTTTTTAACACGTGTTGTTTGTTTTAGTTCTTACACTTTTTTCCTATGGGCTGTTTTTGGAATTACGGACCCGTTTGGACCTGTGATACTTCTATGCCTTCTTTACTTCATGATTGACATAAGAAGATCTGCCATGTACTCCAATGAACGAGAACTATCATTATCTATGGACGCATATATATATATATATATATATTACTACTTGATTGCGGATCATGGATTCATGTATTATATTAATTTATCTCGTAATTGTTGGATTATTGTCCTCATGTTCAGATTGCTATTGTCATTGCCTGTACTTCGTGCTTATATGTAGGTAGTAGTTGACCTTTGGATATTCTACTGCCGTATTGATGTCCTATTTGGTAGTTGTTTGTTATCATGCTGCAGGTGGTAATATGGGTTTATCTGCCCCTCATGTGGTAGTGCGCATGTGATTTGAGTCTCCCTTGAGTCTCCAAACCATATATGATAAAATGCAAACCTGGCACTCAACTTAATGCTTGGTGAGGCAGTTTATTGTAGTACCAGAAAACGTTTCGGTCGACATAGACCTTCATCAGTTACTACAGTGTGAAAAAAAGTAAATAAATAAACAAAAATAAATAAAGTATGTACAAAAATCACATAGAATGCAATTCGGTCGTGGATATATACAATATTATACAAGAAATACTACAACAGAGACCAAAAAATATATCTTGGGTGCTCAGATTGAAGGAGAAAAGGATAAAGCATACCGTGCTAGTATGTTTGAAAGTAGCTTGAAGGAGGGCGCTTTTTATGTTATTCACTGATAACGCCTAAAAAGAAGTGATTAGCGCTGTTATAGTGTATACATAAGGTCAATTAGGTGGTGTTACAGGATGGTACATACCAGTAATCAAATGGTCAGAATGCTGCTGTAACGCAGGATAATCTGTAAGGTAAACGTCATGTAGGATGACATAAGACAGCGGTAAAGTATGCTGTATATCAAAGTTGAGAGTGTCGCTATAAATGGCAAGGTAGTTACCTTAATAGTTGAAAATATCAGCGCAGCCTGTTCCTCCTGGACGTGGTAAACACCACTTGTCAGTGGAGACAGAGGTGAGCTGATCTTAAGTGGAGGAAGGGCGGGTTTATGGCCTTGACGGATAGGAGGGTAGGGCCAATGGGAGAGAGATGGGTAGTGACGTCAGCTGAACTAAGATGGCTGCACGCTCAGAAGCAAAATAGGATGCATTGTAGTGTAATAAAGGGTTATAGAGTCAGGATGCACTGTTTTTCTGTGTGAAATTCATAGTGGTATAGGGGGGGGAGACTATGAGGAATGCGCATACATCAGAATGTATTAATTATGTGACACTGTTTTTATCCAATTGATGGGTGATTATGTATCACTATGTGGGGGAAGAAAATATACGTACATGAATACATGAGAGACATTATTACATATGGAAACAAGTGGGAAATAGGATGAATAAATAAATACACCAAACAAGGATACTGAGGATGGATCCAAGAATAGAGATGAAATTTTCCATGGAAAGCATATAGTATAAGATGGGTGCAGTCCAACAGAGCCATAGGTGCAGATCACATCAATATAAGTGACTCTATAAAAAAGAGATAAAAGTTAGTCATGTTTGAAACGTAATCATAATCAACATTCTTATAAGACAATGGTACAAAATTATTATACAAAAGATAATAAATCATAATCTCGGTTTAAACCTTTAGGTTCAAGTGTCTCAAGGGTGTGTATCCAAAAGGCCTCACGGCGTTTTAGAATGGTGATCCTATTGCCACCTCGTCTGGGTTGAGGGACGTGTTCAATGACATGGAACTGTAACTGGGAGATATTATGGCCAAAGGTGATGAAATGAGAAGGAATGGGAAGCAGAAGGTTCTTGCACCGAATGGTGGATTTATGTTTCGAGATCCTATCCCGAATGGCCTGGGTAGTCTCGCCAACATATAGTCTTCTGCACGGACACTTTATAAGGTACACGACAAATGAGGTGTCGCATGTGAATAATCCATTTATAGGGAAGCTTTTTCCTGTAAGGGGATGATGGAATTTATTGCCTTTAAGTACGTTGCTGCACTGCATACAATGCAGACAGGGGAAAGTACCCAAAATAGACCCACCAACCGGATCCCATTTGTCCATTCCTTTCATCCTTTCTCCTATATCATCCACAAGTCTATCAGGAAAAATTGGCATCTTCTCTCTACCGCCCACCCTGACATACCAGAATTCCAGCATCCTTTTCTACCCTGTTTTCGGAGAGCACCAAACATCAGAGACAGCCTAGTCAAAGCTGACATAGGCACTACCATTCATAAAACACAACGTTTTCTACAGAGACCAAAGACAGGTACTTTCCCCTGTCTGCATTGTATGCAGTGCAGCAATGTACTTAAAGGCAATAAATTCCTGCTGTGATTTTACATGCACGCTGTATATGCCTGAGAAAATAAACGCTGATGTGTGCTGTCCCATAGATTAACACTGGGCTGAGTGGTATGTGATGTTTTCTCATATAGCACTCACCTGTATTCTATGGTAGTGTGTGACGCCGGCCTTACAGAGAGAAATGATGCTCTGCAGATCTGTGAGATGGCAATGAACACAATCACATGCAGAATCAGATAGTGTAGGACACACTCATAGCTCCGTTTTTTGCTGCTATAGGAGGACCATGCCTCGCACACAGTGGATTAGTGAGACCCCCAGTGCTCCTGAGTTTGCAGCCAGTCCTTGGGTGGATGCAAACAAAAACATTCTATAAAGTAATTTGATCATTAGACCCTTTCCTATGATATTAAATAAATGTACAGTCATTTGCAAATAGATCTATAGTAAATTAGTGACTCCCACCAAATTTCTTTGGCCATGTGATTTACCATGTAAATACACAGCATGCCTGAAACTCTTTGCTAACATGTCAGGAGGATAATAAGAATGTCAGATATTAAAAGTGGAGTATAATTGGAGTTCGTGTGGTAATCTGCTAACTTTTTAAAAAATAAATAAATAATTCAAATGTGGGGACTTGAACCTAAGTTTTCTATTCCATAAACCATTAGTTTAACCACTCAGCCAAAAAAAGCTCAACAGCTGCAAAATGATCCTTTTTCTTCCCTTATGAGATGAACCCTGCAAGTATTTTAGTGAGGTGTATCTGAAAAACATTTTGATGTTTGACTGAAGTCCAGTATCAGGTCTCAGGTATCAGATAAAACAGTTTTATTTTGATATTTGAATGACGTCAAGTATCAGCCTCATTCATTGCAATTGCACAGTTGCCACTATAGTGCAGAGGTGATGTATTATGTGTGTAGGCTTATAAACAGAGTTTTGAGTTCAAATCACAGCAATGGAACTTAATTTTTTTTAAATTGTTTTTCTTATTATTTTAAACCAAAACTATGTGTGATGCAGATGCTTCACCCTTAGACTATAGATTATTTTATTAGAAGACAGGAGCGTAATAAGGATGTCAGATATTAAAAGTGGAATGCTGATGGTTCACCCTTAGGCTATAGATTATTTTATTATAAGTCAGGAAGATAATAAAAATGTCAGATATTAAAAGTGGAACAAGATTAGGAGTTTGTGTGGTAACCTGCATAACCTAAACCCCCTCCAAAAAAATTGTAAAATGGGATTTGAACCCAGAAAAAGCTGCACTTTTGAGACCGCAGCATTACCATTGTACCACATGCTCAAACGATACCAGCACTAATATTTTTGTTAATGAAATCTGCTTTTCAAACTCTCAGTGAGTTGAAAAATCATTTGGATTTTCATTTTGACATATGATATGTGACTTTCTTCACTCATCAAAGTGAAACATCTCTGGAGTTTGTGTGCATAAGTTAAAAAAACAAAATTTACTTTCAACTGGGCTTGAACTCACATTTGCTGTTCTATAAGCCAAGCATTTGACCACTCAGCCATTAGCTTAACAGACAGTGAATACACATCTTTTCTTCGCTTAGGAGATGATCCATTCAAGTAATGTATTAAGGGTATCAGACAAACCTTTTGATTTTGATGTTTGAATGTTTCATGTATCAAAATCAGGTATCAGAGTCAAGTATCAGAGTCAACTATCAGAGTCAGGTATCAGAGTCGGGTATCAAAGTCAAGTATCAGACTCAGGTATCAGAGTCAGGTATCAGCCTCGGGTATCAGAGTCAGGTATCAGAGTCAGGTAGCAAAGTCAAGTATCAGACTCAAGTATCAGAGTCAAGTATCAGAGTCAGGTATCAAGAATCAGGTATCAGAATCAGGTATCAGAGTATTTCTGATGTTTGACTTTGATATATGATCATGTCCTAAAATGGACTCTGTACCTAACGGATCAGATCCCTGCTCTGTGTCTACTCCTTCAGAGGTGTGAGCATGGCTGCAGAGAGTGTTGATATCCAAAGATCTCATTTAATTTATTGTAGATGCTCTCCATGCTGTAAAGCCAGAGATCTTAGGTCCAAAAATGATTGCAAATATATTAAATATTAGAAAAATGAAAGAATATCCAAGATGAAGGAAAATGTGTCTGTCATGTTCACCCTTGGGACATTTTACTGCTCTGCCACTACCTAACCTAGAGTGTTCTCTTATTTCTTATGTCTGGACTGGAAAGAGGGTGGACCGTATCCCTACAATGTGGTGCATATTTCAGATATTTCCATTCTTTTATAATGTCATTCCCTTGGGAAACATGTTGTCTTGCAGAAAGACTCTAATTGGATGAGTTCTGGCATAATCTCTTTTTGACCCATCAAGGCATGGATTTCTTACGTTCTCTGAAGGTGTCCTGTGGTATCTAAACCAGATTGCAGCAGATCCTTTTAGTTATTTAAATTGTGAGGTGCAACCTTCACGAATTGAACTTTTACTGTACTTTCCATATACCGGTATGCTTGATCTAATTGAAATCTTGATAATTTGGAGGTTAGGTCAGCAACTTGAGTTCTGGCATTTTTCACAATCTATCACTTACAATTCTTCAAAGTTCATTACAGCAGAAAGAAGCCACTGAAAATACTGTTGCCACAAAGAAGTGTACTTGGTGTTCAACCATAATTATGTATACCCGGAATACCCAGCACTTATTCTGATTTGTAAGTCCGATGCAATGTTGTGGAGTGATGCATGCATGATGTCGTTCCAGGCATAATTAATATAACATCTAAGGTAAGTGTTGCACATGTAGCCAGCTGTTCACATGATTTCAAGAAAAGTGTTTCACCAGACCATGTCATTTTTTTCTATAGATGCTTTAGGGATCATCATGGTCAAACTGCATGAGAAAGGTTTCAGGGAAAAAGCTGAAACATAGTGGTTGTTAGTGAGTAAAGGAACCATTTCATTAGAAATGAGTGAATCTTTTGAAATCCAAAGAATTTCCCCAAAAATGTGATTAGCTGCAAATATATTTGTGCAAATTTCATTAGTGGAAAGCTTGTAGTAGATAGTAAAATACATATGGGGTGAAGGAGAAAAAGAGAGAACCTCACTGACCATAGGAACTTACACGCTACAGAAGAGAGAGAGATGGAGGACCCCGCTGACCATAATAGCTTATACTTTACAGGAGACAGAACCCAGCTGACCAAAAGAGCTTACCCTCTACAGGGGAGAAAGACTTAACCAGTGACTCTGGAGATGGAAATGACTCTGCCGTACAAACTGTGATCCACTGTAAAGCGCTGATGTCTGTGGACCCAGATGCTGACCATCGCCGTACAAGGTTTCATAACCCATGAGATAGCTGTAGGGCATTTTGAGGAGTCTGCATAACAATGCAAAATGTTGTAAGCCCGCTCTAACGTGCTTCAGCAAAGTGTGCATGAAATCTCAAAATGTTCAAATTCACATGAAGCCTCAAATTTCAGGAAATTTGATTCAAACTTTTGTCATCTAACCAGAAGTACTGCCTCAACATTTGGGCATCTTGATACACATGGATAAGGTTGAAGGCCGGTTATCCTTGGAGAATTCTGCAATTTTTTTTATTGTATCGTAGCCTATATTAACCATTTCAACAATTTGTACTAAGTAAGCTTGCAAGTATAGCCCTCACTCCTTTTGTTATCTGTTGATTTGTGTTCTTCTGTAATTTCTTTATTGTTTGTACAAGTCCCCTCTGAGATGTAAAGTGCCGCAGAATATGCTGGTGATTTAGAAATAAGAATTATTATTATTATAGCTCTTCTGTTGGATTGGGCCAAACATGGATAACCTTTTTTCCCTAGGCATATTAGTGAGCCTTGGGCATCCATACCTTTGCTGACAGTTAAAAGTTGAACCACTTTTGTTGCCACTGTATAGTGGAAACATCACACAAGATTAGTCAATTTGCAGATGCTCTGCTTCAGTTGTCTTTTCATTTGTTACTTGTCAGGTTTGATAGATCCTTTTACTTTCCAATTTTTTCTTCCTCCAGCACATTAACTTTTAAGCAGACAAGCCCTTAGACAGATCTGTTTAAATTAGTAAAACAGAGCAATTACTAGATGTCTACATATCCGTGAATACATTAGTAAATACTAATGCACCCCTGAACATTTTTCTAGTGCTCAAAATGTAAAGATTCAGAGTCAGACCTTTATCTTTCTTAACCCCTTCCTGACATCCGACGTACTATCCCGTCCATGGGACCCGGGCCCCTATGCCCATGGACGGGATAATACGTCTACCGCGATCAGCGGCGCCCACGTGGTGAGCGCCGCTGATTGCGGCCGGGTGTCAGCTGATTATCACAGCTGACACCCGGCACAATGTGTCAGGGGCGGTCACGGACCGCCCCCAACACGTTAACCCCTTGCACACCGCGATCAAACATGATAGCGGTGTACCGGGGTTAAAGGGAAGCATCGGCAGGGAGGGGGCTCCCTCCGTGCTTCCCTGAGCCCCCCACAGCAGCGCAATGTGCAGCGCTGCTGCCGGGGGCTCCTTTCCTGCAGGCCCCCGAATCCAAGATGGCGACGGGGGCCTTCGGGGGCCTGCAGGAAGCTGGCTTCCTCAGTGCCTGCAAAGCGCAGGCATGAGGAAGCCTTGTGCACTGCCTGTGACAGATCGCTGATCTGTCACAGTGATCTGTGATGTGACAGATCAGCGATCTGTCACAGAACAGTGATGTCCCACCTGGGACTATTTAATAAAGTAAAAAAAAAATAAAAATAAAGTGTTAAAATAATTTTAAAAAAATCGCCAAATAAATTACAAAAAAAAAAAAAATATTCCCCCAAATAAATCCATTTTTTGAAAAAAAAAAAAAAATAACAATAAAAGTACACATATTAGGTATCGCCGCATCCGTAACGACCTGCCCTATAAAACTGTCCCATTAGTTAACCCCTTTAGCGAACCCCTTAAAAAATAAAAATAAAAAACGAAGCAAAAAATAATGATTTATTATCATACCGCCAAACAAAAAGTGTAATAACGCGCGATCAAAAAGATGCATATAAATATCCATGGTACCACTGAAAACGTCATCTTGTCCCGCAAAAAACGAGCCACCACACAGCATCATTAGCGAAAAAATAAAAAAGTTATAGCTCGCAGAATAAAGCGATGCAAAAATAATTATTTTTTATATAAAATAGTTTTCATTGCATAAAACCGACAAAACATAAAAAAACGACCTAAATGAGGTATCGCTGTAACCGTACTGACGCGAAGAATAAAACCGCTTTATCAATTTTACCACACGCGGAACGGTGTAAACGCACCCCGCAAAAGAAATTCATGAAACGCTGGTTTTTGTTCATTCTGCGTCCCAAAAATCGGAATAAAAAGCGATCAAAAAATGTCACGTGCCCGAAAATGGTACCAATAAAAATGTCAACTCGTCCTGCAAAAGATAAGACCTCACATGACTCGGTGGATCAAAATACGGAAAAATTATAGCTCTCAATATGTGGTGATGCAAAAACTATTTTTACAATAAAAAGCGTCTTTTCGCGTGCGACAGCCGCCAAACATAAAAACCGCCATAAATAGTAAATCAAACCCCCCGTTATCACCCTAGTTAGGGAAAAATAATAAAATAAAAAAAATGTATTTATTTCCATTTTTCCATTACGGTTAGGGTTAGGGTTAGGGTTAGGGCTAGGGCTAGGGTTAGGGCTAGGGTTAGGGTTAGGGCTAGGGTTAGGGTTAGGGGTGTGTTGGGGTTCGGGTTGGAGTTAGAATTGGGGGTTTCCACTGTTTGGGCACATCAGCGGCTCTCCAAATGCAACATGTCGTCTGATTTTAATTCCAGCCAATTCTGAGTTGAAAAAGTCAAATGGTGCTCCTTCCAAGCTCTGACATGCGCCCAAACAGTGTTTTACCCCAAATAGTAGGGTATCAGCCTACTCAGGACAAATTGCAAAACAATTTTTGGGGTCCAATTTCTCCTGTTACCCTTAGGAAAATAAAAAATTGGGGGCAAAAATATCATTTTTGTGGAAAAAAATGATTTTTTTATTTTCACGTCCGAGCGTTATAAAATTCTGTGAAGCACTTGGGGGTTCAAAGTGCTCACCACACATCTAGATAAGTTCCGTGGGGGGTCTAGTGTCCAAAATGGGGTCACTTGTGGGGAGTTTCAATAGTTTAGGTACATCAGGGGCTCTCCAAACGCACATGACACCCGCAGACCATTCCATCAAAGTCTGCATTCCAAAACGTCACTACTTCCCTTCCGAGCCCCGACGTGTGTCCATACAGTAGTTTTCTCCCACATATGGGGTGTCAGCGTACTCATGACAAATTGGGCAACAACTTTTGGGTTCCAATTTCTCCTGTTACCCTTGGGAAAATGAAAAAATTGGGGACTAATTGATCATGTTTGTGGAAAAAATAAGATTTTTTTATTTTCATGCCCGGGCATTATAAACTTCTGTGAAGCCCTTGGGGGTTCAAAGTGCTCACCTCACATCTAGATAAGTTCCTTAGGGGGTCTAGTTTTCAAAATGGGGTCATTTGTGGGGGGTTTCCACTGTTTAGGTACATTAGGGGCTCTCCAAAGGCAACATGACACCCGCAGACCATTCCATCAAAGTCTGCATTCCAAAACGTCACTACTTCCCTTCCGAGCCCCGACGTGTGTCCATACAGTAGTTTTCTCCCACATATGGGGCATCAGCATACTCAGGACAAATTGGACAACAACTTTTGGGGTTCAATTTCTCCTGTTACCCTTGGGAAAATAAAAAAATTGGGGACTAATTGTTCAAGTTTGTGGAAAAAATACGATTTTTTTATTTTCATGCCCGGGCATTATAAACTTCTGTGAAGCCCTTGGGGGTTCAAAGTGCTCACCTCACATCTAGATAAGTTCCTTAGGGGGTCTAGTTTTCAAAATGGGGTCATTTGTGGGGGGTTTCCACTGTTTAGGTACATTAGGGGCTCTCCAAAGGCAACATGACACCCGCAGACCATTCCATCAAAGTCTGCATTCCAAAACGTCACTACTTCCCTTCCGAGTCCCGACGTGTGTCCATACAGTAGTTTTCTCCCACATATGGGGCGTCAGCGTACTCAGGACAAATTGGACAACAACTTTTGGGGTTTAATTTCTCCTGTTACCCTTGGGAAAATAAAAAAATTGGGGACTAATTGTTCATGTTTGTGGAAAAAATACGATTTTTTTATTTTCATGCCCTGGCGTTATAAACTTCTGTGAAGCCTTTGGGGGTTCAAAGTGCTCACCACACATCTAGATAAGTTCCTTAGGGGGTCTAGTTTTCAAAATGGGTTCATTTGTGGGGGGTTTCCACTGTTTAGGTACATTAGGGGCTTTCCAAAGGCAACATGACACCCGCAGACCATTCCATCAAAGTCTGCATTCCAAAACGTCACTACTTCCCTTCCGAGCCCCGACGTGTGTCCATACAGTAGTTTTCTCCCACATATGGGGAGTCAGCGTACTCAGGACAAAATGGACAACAACTTTTGGGGTCCAATTTCTCCTGGTACCCTTGGGAAAATAAAAAAATGGTGACTAAAAGATCATGTTTGTGGAAAAAATACAAATTTTTTATTTTCACGCCCAGGCGTTATAAACTTCTGTGAAGCACTGGGGGGTTCAAAGTTCTCACCACACATCTAGATATGTTCCTTGGGGGGGTCTAGTTTACAAAAGGGTGTCATTTGTGGGGGGTTTCCACTGTTTAGGTACATCAGGGGTTTTCCAATCGCGACATGGTGTCCGATCTCAATTCCAGCCAAAAACGTCAAATGGCGCTGCTTCCCTTCCGAGCTCTGACATGCGCCCAAATAGTGGTTTACCCCCACATGTGAAGTATCAGCGTACTCAGGACAAATTGCACAATAACTTTTAGGGTCCTGTTACCCTTGGAAAAATAAGAATTGAGGGTGAAAAGATCATTTTTGTGGAAAAAATATGATTTTTTAATTGTACGGCTTTATGTTATAAACTTCTGTGAAGCCCTTGGGGGTTCAAAGTTCTCACCACACATCTAGATAAGTTCCTTAGGGGGTCTAGTTTCCAAAATGGTGTCATTTGTGGGGGGTTTCCACTGTTTTGGTACATCAGGGGTTTTCCAATCGCGACATGGTGTCCGATCTCAATTCCAGCCAAAAACGTCAAATGGCGCTGCTTCCCTTCCGAGCTCTGCCATGCGCCCAAATAGTGGTTTACCCCCACATGTGGGGTATCAGCGTACTCAGGACAAATTGCACAATAACTTTTAGGGTCCTGTTACCCTAGGGAAAATAAAAATTGGGGTGAAAAGATCATTTTTGTGGAAAAAATATGATTTTTTAATTGTACTGCTGTACGTTATAAACTTCTGTAAAGCCCTTGTGGGTTCAAAGTTCTCACCACATATCTAGATAAGTTCCTTGGGGGGTCTAGTTTCCAAAATGGGGTCACTTGTAGGGGGTTTCCACTGTTTAGGTACATCAGGGACTCTCCAAACGTGACATGGCGTCCGATCTGAATTCAAGACAATTTTGCATTGAAAAAGTCAAACGGCGCTCCTTCCATTCTGAGCTCTGCCATGCGCCGAAACAGTCGTTCCCCCCACATATCAGGTATCAGCGTACTCAGGACAAATTGCACAATAACTTTTGCAGTCCAATTTCTCCTGTTACCCTTGGTAAAATAAAAAAAATTGAACCTGAAGTACTTTTTTTGTGAAAAAAGTTAGATGTTCATTTTTTTTTAAATATTCAAAAAAATTCCTGTGATGCACCTAAAGGGTTAATAAACTTCTTGAATGCGGTTTTGAGCACCTTAAGGGGTGCAGTTTTTAGAATGGTGTCACTTTTGGGTATTTTCTATCATATAGACCCCTCAAAGTGGCATCAAATGTGATGTGGTCCGTAAAAATAAAATGGTGTTGTAAAAATGAGAAATCACTGGTCAACTTTTAACCCTTATAACTTCCTTACAAAAAAAAATTTTGGTTCCAAAATTGTGCTGATGTGAAGTAAACATGTGGGAAATGTTAGTTATCAAGTTTTTTGGGTGCCATATCTCTGTGATTTAAGGGCATAAAAATTCAAAGTTGGAAAATTGCAAAATTTTCAAAATTTTCGCCAAATTTCCGTTTTTCTCACAAATAAACGTAAGTTATTTGAATGAAATTTTACCACTAACATGAAGTACAATATGTCACAAGAAAACAATGTCAGAATCACTGGGATCCATGGAAGCGTTCCAGAGTTATGACCTCATAAAGGTACAGTGGTCAGAATTGTAAAAATTGGCCCGTCATGAACGTGCAAACCACCCTTGGGGGTGAAGGGGTTAATGAACTTGCCCCATAAAATTCTGGTAACAAATAAAAGAACATCACATTAAATTGCTCTGATCATGTCTCACTGGACCCAGTGTGGGCAATTTATGGATTCAGAGGTTCCCAAGATATGTTATGGAGGCTTAGCAACTGCTCAGTAGTAAATTGGGTTAGGATGGAGTACTAGCAAATGGCTTTGTCAAGACCTTTTATTCCGCAGAAATTCATTGTTTTCCAAACCAGTCCTCAAAATACACTAATTAGCATGTATTAGGACATTTTCTATTATTGCAGAAATTAATTTAATTCACTTAACTCATTAATAGCAGATTAATAGTTAGGACATGTGTCTTCTCTGTGGGAAATCTTTTAAGACATTACCTGTTGAGGTTCCTTGTAAAACGTTACACTTAATGGCACTTACAGGAAAAGGTTGTTCATCACCCTGTTTCAAATATCTTTTATATCTCTATAGATCTATTGCCCATGTCATTATTAATAAGTAACCACTGATATTTGATCCCTGCCAGAAACCTGCATTCTAGTACACATATAACAAAATGAGTATGGTGATTCCCCCCCTTTAAAACTAAAAGATTATCCTTCACCAACATTTTTGTGTCCTTTTTGTTTAAATAAACCATTTTTGAAAAATTAAAAAATCCAGGAATGTCTAAAGCAAAATAATGCTATGAAAAGAAGAGCATGTCCTCATGTAATCATGTAAAGCAGTCCTTGTCGCAGGCTCAACTCGCCATGCTACACACTTGTATTCAGTTTATAAAAGATAAGCGTTCATAGAACAAAGGAACAATATGGCTGCCAGTGGCTTAACAAAAGTTTGATATGTTTTTATACCAATCAACAGAAACCAGGGTCATGCACAGAATAACACACTTTTGAGCTAAAGTATACATCAGGGCAAGTAATCTTGTCGGGTGAAAATGAAGGGAAGTGAGTAGAGCTTTTCTCTGTTGCTGCATTGTTCATTGATGTCCAAGATATAAAATTGCATTATGGCCCTTTCAGTAGGGAGCAGTAAAGAGGATTGGAAATAGAAAAGAATGTTGTATCTTGATGAGATCTGAAGCCCAATGAAATGTTCAATAGTGGGCTTCAAAGCTAATAAATTTTAAGGATATTGTGCTTAAGACTGAGCATTGTTGACATAGGAGATTGCAGTAGTATTGAAAACAGTTTGTCTTCCAATCTATACTGACCTTAACCTTGCTTTTTATGCTAGTTTTAGCATACTGCAATCTATTCTTCTGATAAAACTATGGTTTTGCCAATTGGGGTAAAACAAGTAAGCGTGTATCATTTATTTTCCTCCGAATAATGTTACTTACATTGTATCTTTCAATATGATGAAAGTGGCAATCTAACACTTTCACTACAGACATGGATCTGCACCTGTACAATTAATTTTTCGTGACTTGGTTCATGTTCCTCTTAGAAGGGTTTTCTGTATATAGTTTTATGGCCTTGTGGCCTCCACTGTTTTAACCCCTCAATGATGGAGTCACTTTTATTCTTCATGTCTAAGCCCCATTTTTTTTCCTCTGATATGATTTTATGCTGTAATAACTCTGGAATGCTACTACATATTCCAGTAATTCTGAGATTGTTTTTTTTTTTTCATGACACATTGCACTTTGTGTGGGTGGTAAATTTAGATATAGATGTTTTGTGTTGTATTAATGCAAATATCTGAAATTTGACAAATTTTGAAAAATTAGCAATATAAGTAAATTGAATGCATTCTTTTATTTTGCTACAATGATAGAACAGTTAAAATTTTGCAGCAATATTTCTTTTTGTCAAAGAAATTTAAAAATTCAGTTTTTTTATGGACCTATTCAGTATAAAAGTTACTTTAAGTGGTCTACATATAGGAAGACCAGCAAACGTGATTACATTTTATAAACTGCACCTTTCGGTACGGAAAACTACTGTTAAGAAATGTATAACCTCTGCAGGTGCTTCATAAGAATTAACATAAAGTGGAATGGAAAAAATTTAAAATTACATTTTTTCCACTAAAATATTTGTTTAGCCTCAGGGTAATAAGAGAATATGGACCACTCAATTTATTATAAAGGTGAAAAGGATTACATACATATAACATACTGTACATATACATAATGGATAAAACAAAAGAAAACTATCCCAATTGTGGTCAAATCTGCTGTTCGGGCACAAAACAGACCTTGAAATGGAAGAAGTGCTGCTTGAATTTTGTAGCACAAATTTGGCTAGAATAGATTGCAGACACCATGTTATATTTGCACAGTCCATGAAGTGCTAAAAGTTTAGAAACCTCCCAAAAGTTATCACTAGAGTTGAGCGATACCGTCCGATACTTCAAAGTATCGGATCGGAATGGATCGGCCGATCTTTAAAAAAAGTATCGGTATCGCCGATTCCGATACCGGAAGTCCCATTCAAGTCTATGGGACTTCCGGTATCGGAATAAGAAAAACCCTGTTTTTGCCTTGTACAGCCTCTCTGGGGTCTGTACGGGCCTTTCGGGGGGCTGTGCCGGCCTGCCAGGGGGTCTGTGCAGGCTCCGTTGGTCTGTGCCGGCCTGCCGGGGGGCTGTGCCGGCCTGCCGGTGGTCTGTGCAGGCTCCGGTGGGCTGTGCCGGCCTGCCGGGGGGCTGTGCCGGCCTGCCGGTGGTCTGTGCAGGCTCCGGGGGGCTGTGCCGGCCTGCCGGTGGTCTGTGCAGGCTCCGGGGGGCTGTGCAGGCATCGTCCGATGGGACTACAAGTCCCATCGGGCGATGCCTGCTACCATGACAGTGATTGACACATTAGCCAATGATGGGACAGTAGTAGTCCCATCATCCGGCTAATGTGTTGAATGTAAAAAAAAAAAAAAAAAAAAAAATTACATGCTACATACATGCTACATACATACAACATGCATACTACATACATGCTACATTCATACTACATACTACATACATGCTACATTCATACTACATAAATACTACATACATACTACATATATACTACATGCATGCTACATACATACAACATGCATACTACATACATGCTACATTCATACTACATAAATACTACATGCAACATACATACTACATATATACTACATACATACTACATATATACTACATGCATGCTACATACATACTGCATGCTACATACATAATACATGCTACATACATACCACATATACTACATACATACTACATGCATGCTACATACATACCACATACATACTACATACATACTACATACATACTACATGCATGCTACATGCATGCTACATGCTACATACATAACACATATATACTACATGCATGCTACATACATACTACATGCTACATACATACCACATACATACTACATGCATGCTACATACATACTACATGCATGCTACATACATACTACATGCTACATACATACTACATATATACTACATGCATGCTACATACATACTACATGCTACATACATACTACATATATACTACATGCATGCTACATACATACTACATGCTACATACATACTACATATATACTACATGCATGCTACATACATACTACATGCTACATACATACTACATATATACTACATGCATGCTACATACATACTACATGCTACATACATACTACATATATACTACATGCATGCTACATACATACTACATACATACTACATGCATGCTACATACATACTACATGCTACATACATACCACATACATACTACATGCATGCTACATACATACTACATGCTACATACATACTACATATTACATGCATGCTACATACATACTACATATATACTACATGCATGCTACATACATACTACATGCTACATACATACTACATATATACTACATGCATGCTACATACATACTACATGCTACATACATACTACATATATACTACATGCATGCTACATACATACTACATGCTACATACATACTACATATATACTACATGCATGCTACATACATACTACATACATACTACATGCATGCTACATACATACTACATGCTACATACATACCACATACATACTACATATATACTACATGCATGCTACATACATACTGCATGCTACATGCATGCTACATACATACTACATACATACTACATGCTACATACATACCACATATATACTACATACATACAATACATTCATACAATACATACATAGACATACAGTACATATAACATAGAGTAACATACTTACCAATACTTGTCACATTGTTCCCCGAAGCCATTGTCTTTTCCGGAATAAATATTAACATAACAAACCACAAAAATACTCACCCACGATCCGAAGCAGTCCACGAGTGTGTCCCACGACGATCTTGGGTAGAGAACTGCAGCATCAGCTGATGCTGCCATTCTCTATGGGCTGCAGGAATCCAATGACGGAAGGTAGGTATCCTTCCGCACTGTATTCCTCCGCCACTTAAAAAAAAAAAAAGTCCCTAGTCTCACTTTATGCCATTGCTGTGTGGGAAATTCCCACGCAGCAATGGCATAAAGTGAGACTAGGGACTTTTTTTTTTTTAAGTGGCGGAGGAATACAGTGCGGAAGGATACCTACCTTCCGTCATTGGATTCCTGCAGCCCGTAGAGAACGGCAGCATCAGCTGATGCTGCAGTTCTCTACCCAAGATCGTCGTGGGACACACTCGTGGACTGCTTCGGATCGTGGGTGAGTATTTTTGTGGTTTGTTATGTTAATATTTATTCCGGAAAAGACAATGGCTTCGGGGAACAATGTGACAAGTATTGGTAAGTATGTTACTCTATGTTATATGTACTGTATGTCTATGTATGTATTGTATGAATGTATTGTATGTATGTAGTATATATGTGGTATGTATGTAGCATGTAGTATGTATGTAGTATGTATGTAGCATGCATGTAGCATGCAGTATGTATGTAGCATGCATGTAGTATATATGTAGTATGTATGTAGCATGCATGTAGTATATATGTAGTATGTATGTAGCATGTAGCATGTATGTAGTATGTATGTGGTATGTATGTAGCATGTAGTATGTATGTAGCATGCATGTAGTATATATGTAGTATGTATGTAGCATGTAGTATGTATGTAGTATGTATGTAGCATGCATGTAGCATGCATGTAGTATGTATGTAGTATGTATGTAGTATGTATGTAGCATGCATGTAGTATGTATGTAGTATGTATGTAGTATGTATGTAGTATATATGTAGTATGTATGTAGCATGTATGTAGTATGTATGTGGTATGTATGTAGCATGTAGTATGTATGTAGCATGCATGTAGTATATATGTAGTATGTATGTAGCATGTAGTATGTATGTAGTATGTATGTAGTATGTATGTGGTATGTATGTAGCATGCAGTATGTATGTAGCATGTATGTAGTATATATGTAGTATGTATGTAGTATATATGTAGTATGTATGTAGCATGTAGTATGTATGTAGCATGTAGTATGTATGTAGCATGCATGTAGTATATATGTAGTATGTATGTAGCATGTAGTATGTATGTAGCATGCATGTAGTATATATGTAGTATGTATGTAGCATGTAGTATGTATGTAGCATGTAGTATGTATGTAGCATGCATGTAGTATGTATGTAGTATTTTTTTTTTTTTTTTTAACATTTAACACATTAGCCGGATGATGGGACTACTACTGTCCCATCATTGGCTAATGTGTCAATCACTGTCATGGTAGCAGGCATCGCCAGATGGGACTTGTAGTCCCATCGGACGATGCTTGCACAGACCCCCGGACATCAGCACAGCCCCCCGGCAGGCCGGCACAGCCCCCCGGCAGGCCGGTACAGACCCCCACAGGGTGCACAGACCACCGGCAGGCCGGCACAGCCCCCCGGCAGGCCGGTACAGACCCCGGGCAGTCCACACAGCCCCGCGGCAGGCCGGCAGAGACCCCCGGAAGGCCCGAAATGACGGCGCATCATGATGCGCACACACCGCGCATCATGATGACGTCAGGCTGTCAATCAACTTTGAACTTCCGATTCCGATGCCGAATTCCGATATTGAAAAAATATCGGAAGTCGGTATCGGAATTCCGATACAGCAAGTATCGGCCGATACCCGATACTTGCGGTATCGGAATGCTCAACACTAGTTATCACCCCTCCTGCTGAAAGCTCACATAAATGCCATGTTAGTTCTTCTTTGAAGACACAGGCAGGGATTTATAGAAGAGCTACAATTTCACTATATATTGCAATACAGTTGTATTCCAGCATTTAGTAGCAGAGATCAATCACGGTTTCAATTCCCCTAAAGTAACTAAAAAAAGAAAGTAAAAAATTATATAAAAAATGTAATGAATGTTTTAATCACCTGACTTCCATTCTTTAACCCCTTTACCCCCAAGGGTGGTTTGCACGTTAATGACCAGGCCAATTTTCAAATTCTGACCACTGTCCCTTTATGAGGTAATAACTCTGGAGCGCTTCCAGGGATCCTGGTGATTCTGACATTGTTTTCTCGTGATACATTGTACTTCATGACAGTGGTAAAATTTCTTTGTGAAAAAAAACAGAAAACTGGCAAAAATTTAGAAAAATTTAAAATTTTCCAAATTTGAATTTTCATGCCCTTAAAACAGAGAAATGTGTCACACAAAATAGTTAATAATTAACATTTCCCACATGTCTATTTTACAACAGCACAATTGTGCAACCAATATTTTTTTGTTAGGAAGTTATAAGGGTAAAAAGTTAAACAGCGATTTCTCATTTTTACAACACCATTTTTTTCTATGGGTCACATCACATTTGAAGGCTCTTTGAGGGGTCTATATGTTAGAAAATACCCAAAAGTGACACCATTCTAAAAACTGCACCCCTCAAGGTGCTCAAAACCAAATTCAAGAAGTTTATTAACCCTTCCGGTGCTTCACAGGAATTTTTGGGATGTTTAAAAAAAATGAGCATTTAACTTTTTTTCACAAAAAATTTACTTCAGATCCAATTTGTTTTATTTTACCAAGGGTAACAGGAGAAACTGGACCACAAAGTTGTTGTACAATTTATACGCTGATACCCCAAATATGCAGTAAACCACGGTTTGGGTGCATGGCAAAGCTCAGAAGGGGAGGAGCGCCGTTTGATTTTTCAATGCAAAATTGGCTGGAATTGAGATCAGACGCCATGTTGCATTTGGAGAGCCTCTGATGTGCCTAAACAGTGGAAACTCCCCACAAGTGACACCATTTTGGAAAGTAAACCACCTAAGGAACTTATCTAGATGTGTGATGAGCACTTTGAACCCCTACGTGCTTCAGAGAAGTTTGTTGTGCAATTTGGCCTGAGTATGCTGACACCCCATATGTGGGGGTAAACCACGTTTTGGGCGCATGGCAGAGCTCAGAAGGAAAGGAGCACCGTTTGACTTTTTCAACGCAGAAATGGCTGGAATTGAGATCAGACGTATGTCACGTTTGGAGAGCCCCTGATGTGCCTGAACAGTGGAACTCTACCAATTCTAACTCCAACCCTAACCCCAACACACCCCTAACCCTAATCCTAACCATAACCTTAACCACAAAGCTAACTCTAACACACCCCTAAACATAATCCCAACCCTAACCCTAACTTTAGCCCCAATCCTAATCCTAACTTTAGCTCCAATCCTAACCCTAACTTTAGCCCCAACTCTAACCCTAACTTTAGCCCCAACCCTAATCCCAATGGGAAAATGGAAATAAATACATTTTTTAATTTCATTATTTTTCCCTAACTAGGGGTTGATAAAGGGGGTTTGATTTACTATTTATAGCAGGTTTTTATAGCGGGCTTTTATGTTTGACAGCTGTCACACACTAAAAGATTCTTTTTTATTGCAATAAATAGTTTTTGCATCACCACATTTTGAGAGCAATAATTTTTCCATATTTTGGCCCACAGAGTCATGTGAGGTCTTGTTTTTTGCAGGACAAGTTGACGTTTTTATTGGTACCATTTTCGGGCACATGACATTTTTTGATCGCTTTTTATGAACAAAAACCAGCAATTCATGAATTTCTTTTGGGGGGCGTTTATACTGTTCTGCGTTTGGTAAAATTGTTAAAGCAGTTTTATTCTTTGGGTCAGTACGATGCCAGCAATACCCCATTTATATTTTTTTATGTTTTGGCGCTTTTATACAATAAAAATTTTTATATAAAAAAATAATTATTTTTGCATCACTTTATTCTGAGAGCTATAACTTTTTTATTTTTCAGGTGATGGCGCCTTATGGTGGCTTGTTTTTTGCAGGACAAGATGACGTTTCAGCGGTATGAAGTTTATTTATATTCGTCTTTTGATCGTGTGTTATTCCACTTTTTGTTCGGCGGTATGATGATAAAGCATTTTTTTTGCCTTTTTTATGGTTTTCGCTAAAGGGGTTAACTAGTGGGATAGTTTTATAGGTTGGGTTGTTACGGACACAACAATACCAAATATATACTTATTTATTCAATTTTCAATCCATACTTTGTCCCCAAAAAGAAGAAAAAATTTGAATGCCAGGATTGCCATTTCTTTAAAAATTGCAATAAAAATGTTATATGTACACTAGAATGATATTAACAAAAATTAGCTCAAATCACAAAAAACAAGCCCTCACCCAGGTCAAGTGACCAAAAAATAAAAAAAGTATAGGTCTCAGAAAATGTCATTAAACTAATTTTCTTATAAATGTAGATTTTTTTTTCACCAACAAGATAAATAAAAGCTAAAAAGGTATGATATCACCATAATTATATTGACTTGAATACTCATTTTACTAAAAATGAAAATTATATTCTACTATTTTAACAAAGGAGTGGTCTGAAACTATTTAATATACTTTATTTAAAAATTCTCTATTGTTCCCTCACTACGTTATCTACTTGCTTTATTTTTTTTACCTACTTCCTGTTGGATGACGCCTTGTTTGCGATCACTGCTGCAGCCTCTGCCTCTACCCTGAAATGAAGCATGATCAGAGATGTCCTTTTCAGGGGCTGGACATGTCCCTCCTCTACTGAGCATGTGTTTGTTGCCTATTCTGATGTGTGCTCAGCAGGATCTTGTCACTGTGCAGTATTCTTTTTTAATGTACAGTGGCAGTGTACTCACTTACAAGTGATGATAGCAGTTAGCTAGCGCAGTGAGGAAACGATAGGGAATTTTTCATTAAGATATTTAAGAAAGGAGATTTGATTACTACATTTCAGTGGGAAAAAAGTATTTAGTCAGCCACCAATTGTGCAAGCTCTCTCACTTAAAAAGATTAGAGAGGCCTGTACTTGACATCATAGGTAGACCACAACTATGAGAGTCAAAATGCGAAAACAAATCCAGAAAATCACCTTGTCTGATTTGGCAAGACTTATTTGTCAAATTTTGGTGGAAAAGCATTTGGTCACCTAAATACATGCAAGATATCTGGCTCTTACAGACCTGTAACTTCTTCTTTAAGAGGCTCTTCTGTCCTCCACTCATTACCAGTAGTAATGGCACCTGTTTGAACTTGTTATCAGTATAAAAGACACCTGTCCACAACCTCAAACAGTCACACTCCAAACTCCACTGTGGTGAAGCCCAAAGAGCTGTCGAAGGACATCAGAAACAAAATTGTAGCACTGCACCAGGCTGGGTAAAACTGAGTCTGCAATAGGCAAGCAGCTTGGTGTGATGAAATCAACTGTGGGAGCAATAATAAGAAAATGGAAGACATACAAGACCACTGATAATCTTCCTCGACCTGGGGCCCCACATAAGATCTCACCCCATGGGGTCAAAATGATCACAAAAACGATGAGCAAGAATCCAAGATCCACATGGGGGACCTAGTGTATAGCCTGCATAGAGCTGGGACCACCGTAGCAAAGGCTACCATCAGTAACACACTATGCCGCCAGGGACTCAGATCCTGCATGCAGTGCCAGTTGTGTCCCCCTGCTAAAGCCAGTACATGTCTGGGCCTATCTGTTGTTTGCTAGAGAGCATTTGGATTATCCAGAAGAGTATTGGGAGAATGTCATATGGTCTGATGAAACCAAAGTAGAACTGTTTGGTGGAAACAAAACTCGCTGTGTTTGGAGGAGACAGAATGCTGAGTTGCATCCAAAGAACATCATACCTACTGTGAAGCATGGGGGTGGCAACATCATGCTTTGGGGCTGGTTTTCTGCAAAGGGACCAGAACGACTGATCCGTGTACATGAAAGAATGAATGGGGCCATGTATCGTGAGATTTTGAGTGAAAACCTCCTTCCATCAGCACTGACATTGAAGATGAAATATGGGTCTTTCAGCATGATAATGATCCCAAGCACACCACCAGGGCAACAAAGGAATGGCTTTGTAAGAAGCATATGAAGGTTCTGGAGTGGCCTAGCCAGCCTCCAGACCAGAAAACCTTTGGAGGGATTTGAAAATCTGTGTTACCCAGTGACAGGCCCCAGACATCACTGCTCTAGAGGAGATCTGCATGGAGGAATGGGCAAACATACCACCAATAGTGTGTGTCAACCTTGTGAATGCTTAAAGAAAACGTTTGACCTCTGTCATTACCAACAAAGGATATATAACAAAATATTGAGATGAACTTTTGTTAATGACCAAATACTTAATTCCACCATAATTTGAAAATTGAATCTTGCCAAATCAGACAAGGTGATTTTCTGGATTTGTTTTCTCATTTTGATTCACATAGTTGTGATCTACCTATGATGTTAGTTACAGACCTCTCTCATCTTTTTAAGTGGGAAAACTTGCACAATTGGTGGCTGACTAAATACTTTTTCCCCACTGTAAATACAGTGGGTACGGAAAGTATTCAGACCCCTTAAAATTTTTCACTCTTTGTTTCATTGCAGCCATTTGGTAAATTCAAAACACTTCATTTTTTTCTCATTAATGTACACTCTGCACCCTATCTTGACTGAAAAAAAACAGAAATGTAGAAATGTTTGCAAATTTATTAAAAAAGAAAAACTGAAATATCACATGGTCGTAAGTATTCAGACCCTTTGCTCAGACACTCATATTTAAGTTACATCCTGTCCATTTCCTTGTGATCCTCCTTGAGATGGTTCTACTCCTTCACTGGAGTCCAGCTGTGTTTAATTAAACTGATATAAATACAAAAAGGGTGGGGGAACAAGATGCGCAATAGTGCCCTATCACTAGTGACACTACGATGTGAGTGGTGTAATGCAGTTCCACTCACCTATTCCAGTTGTGTGACCCACAACTGGCTTGAAGACATAACACAGTATCAGCTGCTGCAGGACCTCCACCGACCACTCCAACGTGGAAAAACTGCCAGAGAATATGGGAAACAAGGTGTGCCACAGTCCGCGCTGCTGAGTCCACAAAATCACCTGGGATGCAAGATGTTGTAACAAAGTACTTCTTTATTCCTTCCTACGCGTTTCGGCGCCCTTCCTGGCACCTTCCTCAGGGATCCCTGAGGAAGGTGCCAGGAAGGGTGCCGAAACACGTAGGAAGGAATAAAGAAGTACTTTGTTACAACATCTTGCATCCCAGGTGATTTTGTGGACTCAGCAGCGCGGACTGTGGCACACCTTGTTTCCCATATTCTCTGGTAATTAAACTGATAGGACTTGATTTGTAAAGGTAGTAAAGATATACACATTGGCGCTCTGGGTTAAGTGAAGTTTGTAGCTGCAAGTGAAAAACGCAGGCTCTGTGCAAATCCTGCTCGTGCATTACAAAACAAACCAGAAGAGATTCACTGTGCTTACAAAAATTAGGGTGTGTAGATCAATATTGGGTGAAACCAGTGAAGTTCAATGTAGGACTTCAGTAGAAATAAATAAATGTGCCAATTATAAACAGTGTATGCACTTCTGTAGCCATGTTTAAAAGCTGGTGCCACGTTAAGATCTCAGCAGGTACAGGATGACCGGTTTGGGGAGCGTCCTCCCATTTAACTTATGGTCATGGGTGCATGGGACCTCATGTGGTGATGGTGCATAGTAGCAGAAGATAGCGGTGGGCTCTGGCTGGAAGCACCATCGCTGTGAAGCTTGACACGTGATGTCACACTCTTCGGCAGTGTCAGCTTCACAGCGGCAGTGCTTCCGGCCAGAGCCCACCACTATCTTCTGCTACTAAGTGCAGTGAATCCCTTCTGGTTTGATTTGTAAAGGCACAAACCTGTCTATGTAAGACCTCACAGCTCTCAGTGCATGTCAGACCAAATGAGAATCATGAGATCAAAGGAACTGGCCAAGGAGCTCAGAGACAGAATTGTGGCAAAGCACACATCGGCCAAGGTTCAAAAGAATTTCTGCAGTACTCAAGGTTCCTAAGAAAACATTGGCCTTCATAATCCTTAAATAAAGTTTGGGACCACCAGAAGTCTTCCTAGACCTGGCCGTCCAGCCAAACTGAGCAATCGTGGGAGAAGAGCCTTGGTGAGAGAGGTAAAGAAGAACCCCAAGGTCACTGTGGCTGAGCTCCACAGATGCAGTAGGGAGATGGGAGAAAGTTCCACAAAGTCAACTATCACTGCAACCCTCCACTAGTCATGCCTTTATGACAGAGTGGCCCAATGGAAGCCTCTCCTCAGTGCCAGACATATCAAAATCCGCATAGAGTTTGCTAAATAGCACAACAGACTCCCAGACTATGAAAAATAAGATTCTCTTGTCTGATGAGATGAAGATAGAACTTTTTGGTGATAATTCTAGGCGGTATGTGTGGAGAAAACCAGGCACTGCTCATCCCCTGCCCAATACAATCCCAACAGTGAAACAGCATCATGATGTGGGGGTGTTTTTCAGCTACAGGGACAGGAAGACTGGTTGCCATTGCAGGAAACATGAATGCAGCCTAGTAGAGAGATATCCTGGATGAAAACCTCTTCCAGAGTGCTCTGGACCTCAGACTTGGCCAAAGGTTCACCTTCCAACAAGACAACGATCCTAAGCACACAGCTAAATTAACAGAGTAGTGGCTCCAGAACAACTCTGTGATCATTCTTGACTAGCCCAGCCAAAGCCCTGACCTAGACCCAATTGAGAATCTCTGGAGAGACCTGAAAATGGCTGTCCACCAACGTTCACCATCTAACCTGACACAACTGGAGAGGATCTGCAAGGAAGAATGGCAGAGGATCCCAAATCCAGGTCTGAAAAACTTGTTGAATTATTCCCAAGAAGACACATGGCTGTACTAGCTCAAAAGGGTGCTTCTACTTATTCTGCCTCTTCCTAATGGCTGCAAATTCCAAGCGTTCTAATTATCAGCTTCTTAGATAATTGTATAACTCATACCCAGACCACCAGGTGTCCGAAGAAAGTTTTAACTCGACTGCCACTGAAACTATAGAAAGACCAGGAGAAACAATGTTGCTTTCTTCCAACATCTTGTATTAGTTTCAATGATCAGTAGGTTAGAAGGAGTAATCTGTACAGGGCAGTACACATGCATCCAGAGTAATGGCTGCTGTAGACTAAAACTGAGGAAGAAGGGAGGAACAACCTAATACAGAGCCAAACTACAGGAGAGACAATGTCAACACAGTCTAATTCTGCCTAGCAACAACAGGGAATTTTGCTGATTGGAGGAAAAAAACTCAACACAGAGAATATACAAATACAGGCTGTTCCCATTCGTGGGACACTACACTACTCAAAACTGAGCAAAAGATCTGAATACTTGTGATCATGTGATATTTCAGTTTTTTTTAATACATTTGCAAAAAATTCTACATTTTTGGTTTCTTGCTGTCGAAATGGGTGCAGAGTGTACATTAATGAGAAAAAAATGAACTTTTTTTGAATTTGCCAAATGGCTGCAATGAAACAAAGAGTGAAAATTTTTAAGGGGGTCTGAATACTTTCCGTACCCACTGTATATAGACATTGAACCCCTTTCTGACATCAGATGTACTATCCCGTCCACGGTTCCCGGGCACATATGACCGGAGACGGGATAGTAAGTCTAAGCCAACTGCGGCGCTTTTGGGGGGGAAGGGGGGTGCCGCTGATCGCGGCCGTGTGTCAGCTGATTATCACAGCGGACATCCGGCACTATGTGTCACGGGCAGTCACGGACCACCCCCGGCACATTAACCCCTGGCACACTGCGATCAAACATGATCGCAGTGTACCGGGGGATTAGGGAAGCATCGGCAGGGAGGGGGTTCCCTCCGTGCTTCCCTGACACCACCAGCGCAGTGCGATGTGCTGCGCTGCTCTGGGCGCCTCCTTCCCTGCAGGCCCCCGGATCCAATATGGCCACAGGATCCTTCGGGGGCCTGCAGGGAGGAGGCTTACTCAGTGCCTGCTGAGAGCAGGCAGTGAGGAAGCCTCTGCAGTGCCTGTCAGATCGCTTATCTGACAGAGTGCTGTCCAAACTTTCAGATCAGCGATCTGACACATTACAGTGATGTCCCCCCCCGGGACAATGTAATAAAGTAAAAAAAAAGTGTAAAAATAATTTATAAAAAAATCACCAAATAAATTAAAAAAAATATTCCCTGATAAATTCATTTTTGGGAAATAAAAAAACAAAAAAATAAAAGTACACATATTTAGTATTGCCACATCCATTACGACCCACCCTATAAAACTGTCCCACTAGTTAATCCCTTTAGTGAACCGCTTAAAATAAAAATAAAAAACAAATCAAAAAACAATGCTTTATCATCATACCGCCGAACAAAAAGTGCAAAAACACGCAATCAAAAAGGCGCATATAAATAACCATGGTACTGCTGAAAACGTCATCTAGTTCCGCAAAAATGAGCCACCACACAGCATTATCAGCGAAAAAATAAAAAAGTTATAGCTCGCAGAATAAAGAGATACAAAAATAATTATTTTTTATATAAAATTGTTTTCATTGCATAAAAGCGCTAAAACATAAAAAATTACATAAATGAGGTATTGCTGTAATCGTTCTGACCTGAAGAATAAAACTGCGTTATCAATTTTACCACACGTGGAACGGGGTATACGCACCCCCCAAAAGATATTCATGAAATGCTGGTTTTAATTCATTCTGCGTCCCAAAAATCGGAATAAAAAGCAATCAAAAAAGTCTTGTGCGTGAAAATGGTACCAATAAAAACATCAACTCGTCCCACAAAAATAAGACCTCATATGACTCGGTGGTCGGTGGGTCAAAGTATGGAAACATAATAGCTTTCAAAATGTGGTGATGCAAAAACTATTTTTACAATAAAAAGCGTCTTTTAGCATGTGATAGGTGCAAAACATAAAATCCCGCCATAAATAGTAAATCAAACCCCCCTTTATCACCCCCTTAGTTAGAGAAAAATAATAAAATTAAAACATAATGTATTTATTTCCATTTTCCCATTAGGGTTAGGGTTAGGGCTAGGGTTAGAGTTAGGGCTAGGGTTAGGGCTGAGATTAGGGTTAGGGATGTGTTGGCGTTAGGTTGGAGTTAGAATTGGGGGGTTTCCACTGTTTAGGCACATCAGGTGCTCTCCAAACGCAACATGGCATCTGATGTCAATTCCAGCCAATTCTGCGTTGAAAAAGTCAAACTGTGCTCCTTCCCTTCCAAGCTCTGCCATGTGCCCAAACAGTGGTTTACCCCCACATATGAGGTATCAGCCTACTCAGGACAAATTGCACAACAACGTTTGGGGTCCAATTTCTCCTGTTACCCTTGGGAAAATAAAAAATAGGGGCAAAAATATCATTTTTATAGAAAAAAATGATTTTTTTATTTTTATGGCTCTACGTTATAAACTTCTGTGAAGCACTTGGGGGTTCAAGGTGCTCACCACACATCTAGATAAGTTCCTTGGGGGGTCTAGTTTCCAAAATGGGGTCACTTTTGGGGGGTTTCAACAGTTTAGGCACATCAGAGGCTCTCCAAACGCGACATGAAACCTGCAGACCATTCCATCAAAGTCTGCATTCAATAACGTCACTACTTCCCTTCCGAGCCCCGACGTGTGCCCATACAGTAGTTTTCTCCCACATATGGGGTATCAGCGTACTAAGGACAAATTGGACAACAACTTTTGGGGTCCAATTTCTCCTGTTACCCGCGGGAAAATAAAAAAATTGGGGACTAAAAGATCATGTTTGTGGAAAAAATTTGATTTTTCATTTTCACGCCCGGGCGTTATAAACTTCTGTGAAGTACTTTGGAGTTCAAAGTGCTCACCACACATCTAGATAAGTTCCTTGGGGGTCAACATATTCCACAAAAATGTATATCATGTGGAAAAAAAAGTGAAAATAAGAGAAAATATTGATTGTTAAAAATAATTCTTTATTAAATATTATTAAAAGAAGTTAAATAGACAGGGCAAAAGGCCTCCAAAAAAAGGGGGATAGGCTGCGGCAAAACAGTATACAATGATGTAAAAAAAATAATATTACACACACAATAATAACCCTGTAGATTTAAATATAAATACAAAATTGGTTCTTGCATGCAAAAGTAATAATAATAATTCCTGCCAGAGTCAGTGCACCATAGTAGATGACAATGAACACATTGCTTGTTAGTACTAGGTTTTGCAAAAAAGGCAATATTGCACGTTGCCAGTGTGGCCGTGGAAAAATAGATGTAAATTAGATGTAAATATAAAGAGGTATTGACATGCAAAATAATCACTGCAGGGTTCAACATGCCTCAGTAGACAAAAGCCATTGTTTGTTATTGCTGAGTATCTGCAAAGGAAACATCATTGCACATTGCCCATGTGACTATTAGCGCCCTGAGTGTGCTAAAGTGTTAATGAGTAAAGTGTGCCTGTTTTGCTGCACAGAGTATAATAGAAATAAAGTGCCTGATATAAACCGGGGACTGGTTGTTAATACCTGAGTTATAAGCATGTGCCGGATTCGGTGCAGCGTCCACCGGTAACAGCTGAGGGAATGCCACTGGAGTCTCCCCCCGCCTGACGAGCACCATTTCGCTATGTAGCTTCGTCCAGGGGCATGAAGAAGCTGGCCAACTAGCCTAACTTTCTGTCAGTCAGCATAACATCACCAGTGATGCCCCGTCAGAGCAAATCAGAAAAGGAAGATCTGCTCTTTTTGCATGATGTCATATGAAGCCGCAGAAACGCTGGCCGAAATGGTCTGTGACTGCTGTGGTCCAGCAGAGATCAGTGTCTGACAGAACAGGCAGGTAGTTAACAATTGCTTCTTAACTCTATAAAAAAATGCAAAAGTACCAGATAACCCCTTTAAAGATGTGACTGGGGATCATAGGCAGAGACAAGACTAGTTCAGCAACGCCCCAGGCCAACCTCTCTTCACACTGCTCTAGCTGATTGGCAGATCTCTTCCATGTGTCTACATTGACAGGTACATCTTTATGTACACACATGGAAGACGACCTGCCAATGAACTAAAACATGCGGGGAGAAGTCAGGTGGGAGTGCCGGGCTAGTCTCATCTCTTTGTCACTGAATGTTTAAATTGTTTTCTCAGAAATTCTCCAGCAAAACAAAAACATGGCTCGCTTCAATCACACTACCAAGGTCTGATTAATTCTGCTTGTGGTGTGGGCAGTATGAATCAAATGACATGTTACTTTTTAAGTCTGAAAACCTGTCCCAGTCATGTCCATGTCATACGGATACATGAGTTGTTAAAGCGACTCGTCAGTTTAAAAAGAAAATTGAACTGCACATGTCAGATGTTGTAATACCCATGCCAACATACTCACCATCGCAGCAATGCAGTAACCTTCCTGTCTTTCAGCACATGCTTGTTCCCTGCTTTCTGCTGTGTGTACTCTTCCTGGCAGCGCACCTAGTGCGCGCACACTCCCCTGTTATTACGCACCTGCAAAGATACCCCCAGCAGCTTGGAGTAATTTTGTATAAAAGGCATCCTGTAAACAAAAAGAAAATTTCAGCTCACCCCTGAGATGTAATCCCGATCCGGCATGGAGCACAATATCCTCGCTGCTGCACAGCGCCTGGGACAATGAGGAAATGGAAGTGGATCTGGGTCAACACACCGGGCAATTAATTAAAATTCAACAATCTTTATTGGCAAATCTTTTTAAAACTTGTAGAAAAGACAAAAAAATGGACATCTCAGAAGACAAAGCATATACTATGGAGTGGGAAATATTTCCACATGCGTTTCGAGTGAAAAACTCTTGAACACTGGCAGTGTTCCCAGTCCTAATACTTGAGTCTCCTGGTCCGTGTGTGGCCAGAGCTTGAACCTGAACCCCTGATCCTTATGTGGCCAAAATCTAAACCTGAAACTGTTCTGTCAGTAGTAGAACCTGTTGGAAAATATTCTAGGATCCAAATTCAGCCCTGTCTGTGACTGCATGTCAGTATCCATTCTATTCGAGGATAAAGAACCTGAGCAGTCTGAACGTAGTTCATATCCTGTGTCACCAAGTTACTTCTAGCCCAGTCCATGTCAGCGTACCTGAACCTTGAGGTCAGCAGCTGCAGTACCAGGGACTGCCTAGGAGTGGTACCTGGCGGCTACCTGCAGCTCAAGCATTACTCCACCATCAGGAGCTCCAGTGAAAATGAGGTAGACGCTTAGCTATGCCCCTTCCTAGGTACTCTCGGTCCTGTGGCACAGTGGGTGGACGAAGCACGTGGGTGTGACAGCTATATTGTAAAAATCCCCAGTTGTACGATTTAGGAATGGTAGTGATGCCATATCTTTCTCTGAATATGACCACATCTTTCCTGTAGTATTGCGGTATATAGTTCAAGCGTTCATCTGATTGCCGGTTCATTTCACCTATGGGGACTGCAAAATACAGTAAAAAAAAATTTTGAAAAGTGTGAAGAAATTGAAAAAAAAGTTGAATCACTCTTCTTGTCCCCAATAAAAATAAGGAAAAAACTAAAATATACATATGTGGTATCCCCACATTGAATTACCCAGATAACAAAATCTTGTAATGACAACAACACTTCAAAAACAATCATACAAGAAATTCTTAAAACATAATATAAACTCAAAAATTGTATGAATAAAAATGACTTTTCTGTGTAAAAACACAAAGAACAAGCCTTTACACAGCCCAAATGGTTGAAAATGAAAATATTATAGATCACAGAAAATAGCAAGACAAGATATACACTCACTGGCCACTTTATTAGGTACACCTGTCCAACTGTGTGTTAAGACTTAATTTCTAATCTGCCAATCACATGGCGGCAACTCAGTGCATTTAGGCATGTAGACATGGTCAAGACAATCTCCTGCAGTTCAAATCGAGCATCAGTATGGGGAAGAAAGGTGATTTGAGTGCCTTTGAACGTGGCATGATTGTTGGTGCCAGAAGGGCTGGTCTGAGTATTTCAGAAACTGCTGATCTACTGGGATTTTCACGCACAACCATCTCTAGGGTTTACAGAGAATGGTCCGAAAAAGAAAAAAAATACAGTGAGCGGCAGTTCTGTGGCCGGAAATGCCTTGTTGATGCCAGAGGTCAGAGGAGAATGGGCAGACTGGTTCGAGCTGATAGAAAGGCAACAGTGACTCAAATTGCCACCCGTTACAACCAAGGTAGGCAGAAGAGCATCTCTGAACGCACAGTGCGTCGAACTTTGAGGCAGATGGGCTACAGCAGCAGAAGACCACACCGGGTACCACTCCTCTCAGCTAAGAACAGGAAACTGAGGCTACAATTTGCACAAGCTCATCGAAATTGGACAGTAGAAGATTGGAAAAACGTTGCCTGGTCTGATGAGTCTCGATTTCTGCTGCGACATTCGGATGGTAGGGTCAGAATTTGGCGTAAACAACATGAAAGCATGGATCCATCCTGCCTTGTATCAACGGTTCAGGCTGGTGGTGGTGGTGTCATGGTGTGGGGAATTTTTTCTGGGCACTCTTTGGGCCCCTTGGTACCAATTGAGCATCGTTGCAACGCCACAGCCTACCTGAGTATTGTTGCTGACCATGTCCATCCCTTTATGACCACAATGTACCCAACATCTGATGGCTACTTTCAGCAGGATAATGCGCCATGTCATAAAGCTCGAATCATCTCAGATTGGTTTCTTGAACATGACAATGAGTTCACTGTACTCAAATGGCCTCCTCAGTCACCAGATCTCAATCCAATAGAGCATCTTTGGGATGTGGTGGAACGGGAGATTCGCATCAGGGATGTGCAGCCGACAAATCTGCGACAACTGTGTGATGCCATCATGTCAATATGGTCCAACATCTCTGAGGAATGCTTCCAGCACCTTGTTGAATCTCTGCCACGAAGAATTGAGGCAGTTCTGAAGGCAAAAGGGGGTCCAACCCGTTACTAGCATGGTGTACCTAATAAAGTGGCCAGTGAGTGTATATAATATATGTGTATGTGCATGTTACAAATCTGCAATTTTTTTTTCACCACATGCTAGTGCAAAAAGAAAAAATTATGCATGTTTGGTATTGCTGTGATAATCATGTCACCAAGTCATTTTTACCATATAATAACACCGTAAAAACAAAACCCCAAAATACTATTGTGGAATAGCCACAGTTGGATTTTTTTTCCCTGTTTTCCAGTGCATGATAAAATGGCTGGTGTCTTTCAAAAATTACAACTCTAGCTTCAAAAAAACAATCCATCACATATCATTGTTGTCATAAAACTAAAAAAGGTAATGCTATTGTAAGAATTGAAGAAATAAAAGTGAAAAGATAGAAAATTGAAATTTCTGGAAGGAGTTAAACTTTTGTGTCACTTTTTTTTTATCCCTGTATGGCTGATGTCTGCCAACTCTATATGGAATGAGCTATAGGGCATAAGTTATCTATTAGTTATACTTTTTATTTAATTCTAATGCACAGGAGATGAAATCAGACTATTCAGCCTGGGTGCCAGTTTAACTTCTTAAATGTTGCTGTGAAGCCTGTAAGTGGCATTTAAAATTATTCTTACATGGCAGCCACCATTTCTGACAGCTGTTGTCACCCCGCGGGGTTCAGATTGGTTACCATTGCAGCCAGGGGCTTACAGAAGCCCCCTATTTATGCCATGTTAGAACTCTTATGAAGTCCAGCCTGTTGCTGGACTTCATAGGAGATCTTCAGTTTCACAATACTCTGGAAGACCACAGTATTGCAGTGTATATTTATTATTTGATCAGTCAATCATAGATTCAAGTCCCCTAAGGGTACTATTCAAAAGTGTTTAAAACATTGAAATTCTTAAAAATATAAAATATACATATAAAACACAAACAATATGACATTTAAATCAATCTTCTACACCCCGCCCCTACTTCAAAGGTTAATAGCAAAATGCAGAAAATAAAAAAAATATTTATTTCATATTGCCTAGTGTGTAATTGCATGTACTATTACAATCTGAAAATATTTATACCCTATTTATACCATAAAATAAAAACCAGAATTGATTGAGATTTTATCGGTGCACTTCCTTCCAATAATGCAATAAAAAGCAATGAAAACATCAATAAAAATTTCAGCCTTCAGATAGATCCACTAAGGGGCAAGTAATGAATCTCAGAAAATGGAAACACAAAGTTTTTACCAATTCTGATTTTTTATGACCATTAGAATGTAAAAAAACAAACTACAAATCCTCCTGGAAAAAAAGCCTTCCTATGATAATTTGTCAAAAAAATAGAAACGTTTTTGCTCTTGGAATCAAAAAAAGGCCAGTTGTTAAGAGGTTAAATTACTGGACAGAAACCCCTTTTAACGTTTTTGCCTTAACAATTATACAGCTATTGTGCCAATAGTCATACACTGTGATATTGAAAAGACTGTTCACATCTAGCTGTAGGTTTAATGTGGACTGTATGTGCATTTGTAAATTATGGCTCTATTGATAATTTCTATTCTTTTGACAGCAAAAATCTACTAACTTTTCCTTTATTTTGTAAATTATCTGCCATAAGCAAAAACAACATGTTATTGAAAAGACTGTTCACATCTAGCTGTAGGTTTAATGTGGACTGTATGTGCATTTGTAAATTATGGCTCTATTGATAATTTCTATTGATAATTTCTATTCTTTTGACAGCAAAAATCTACTAACTTTTCCTTTATTTTGTAAATTATCTGCCATAAGCAAAAACAACATGTTATTACTAGATACAAAAAAAAGTATCAATGCTACGAGCAGTTGTACTGTTCATCCATTCAATATCATTGTTAATGGAGCACTCACTAGAAATATAGAGATATGTGTCACTCAGGATGTTAGCCTCAGTGATATGAACCTGCAAAAATGCTCCAGCGTACTAAGAGCTGAGATGGGTTAATCTGCCATGTTAAGGACAGGGTTTTTGTGAACAGATGAAGAGTGGTTGGGAGGCTGCTCACCATATCTCCACCCCAGGGTGTCGTTCAGAGGTTAAACGTGAAGTCTTTGGACTCATTCAGTATTTTGTATCTCTGGAGAGGAGGTCTCCAGTGCGGTTCTTGTGTTAAAGGGAAGGTGCCATCCAAAAAATTTTTTTTCAGCAATTGAAAAAATGTGAAGAATTAATGTTTACATTTTCTTAAAAAATATTATCATTTGTTTTTAATTTTGTAAAATACGAAAATTAATTTTAAAAAGTTTGGCATTTCCACTTGTTAACACTAGGGGGAGCAGCTACTGAAATTTGGCACAAAAACCTAGTGTACAGCTAGCTCACATTACTGCGCTGCAGTAATTATGAGCGGAATCTGCTGACATGGGTGTGGTGTCACTCCCCTCCTCCCCTTCTGGGTGTTTGCTAAGAGAAAAGAGAGGATGACATCTAGGAACAACGTGAGCAGCCATTTTGATGGGGCCTGCAAAGTTACTGACTGTCTTTGCATGCAAAGTCTGGATCAGAACAGGCCATCAATCAGCAGAAATGTTTCCTGGATTTCTGTGGAGCAGACAAGCAGATGGTCCATCCATGTGTATAAAACACAGCGCTCTATGTACAGTCCCTGGCACCGAACAGGGTGCCCCCCATAGACCAGCAAACTGCTCTCCTGAAATACTCTGTGCTGCTGTCACCCTGCTCCTTCCACCATATATCAGGCCCCTGTCGCCTCGCTTTCACACATCGCCAGGACAGGATCTGAGGAGAGGAATGGGGTCTTCAGTCACTGAGGATGGCAGGCAGGAAGGATCCTGGGAGTAGGGTGACAGCAGCACAGAGTATTTCAGGAGAGCAGTGTGCTGGTCTATGGGGGAGGTCACAGAGGGAGCTATATGGCGGAGGAGCAGGGTGACAGCAGCACAGAGTATTTCAGGAGAGCAGTGTACTGGTCTATGGGGGCACAGAGGGAGATATATGGTGGAGGAGCAGGGTGACAGCAGCACAGAGTATTTCAGGAGAGCAGTGTGCTGGTCTATGGGGGGCACAGAGGGAGATATATGGTGGAGGAGCAGGGTGACAGCAGCACAGAGTATTTCAGGAGAGCAGTGTGCTGGTCTATGGGGGCACAGAGGGAGATATATGGTGGAGGAGCAGGGTGACAGCAGCAGAGAGTATTTCAGAAGAGCAGTATCACACGGGATAGGATTAGATACACGGCTCAGCAGGCAGTATCACACAGGATAGGATAAGATACACGGCTCAGCAGTCAGTATCACACAGGAGAGGATTAGATGTCCAGCAGATAGCCAAGTGTTTTGAAACAGCAGGGAGCAGCTCCTCCTATGTTTTGCAAGAGCAGGGGCAGCAGCTGGTCGGGTGTTTTGGAAAGAGCAGCTCGGTCTCCAGCAGCTCGTCCTGGTTCCTCTCCTACAGCTGGTATGTGCAGAGTGAACATCCAAGCCCTGTTATGCTGGAACAGTACAGCATCAGTGATAACAGGGCTTGCAATAGAGTGTAAATGAAGCTAAAAGAAAAGCACTGCGCTCTAATAAGATGGCGCCTGGCCACACCTACAGCTGTGAAGTGAGCTGACCACAGAGGCGTGCCCAGTTCACTCCTGATGCAGCTGCAATGAAAGAGATAGGGTCGGCAGCTGACTATTATCTCTTATGCCCAGGGACTGCCGTAAATGAGCATGGAAAGTGTCGTTCAGCAGCCAGAGAGGTAAGATGGCAGCCCCCAGTGGCTGCATTGCTACAGAAAAAAAAAATCCATATACACCACTGAGTCAAGCTTAGGGGACAATATCTTTTTATACTAATTTCTTTTTTTACATTAAATTATGAAAAAACACGGCACCTTCCCTTTAAAGAAAGCTGAATGTTTTTTTCCCTGATCGGGCGGATCCGCGCAGCCACACAGACAGTCCTGTATGTTATTTTGTTTTCCCATTATGGCAGAAGAGCTGTGTTTGTTTATCTAGTTTTGCACTGGTTTATGCAGAACGTTTTTTTTTGTAATAAAGCAGTTGAAACGGAAATTGAAAGTGTTCCTGTGACTATTAATGTGAGCAGATGACTGAGCTGATCAACCACACTGTCTAAATACACGTACATAGTATTAGTACAATGATATACTTACCTATCTCCGTCTTCCCTCGTTTCCAGTGCTGCTCCAATCCTCTTCTCACTTATGTGACTGAAATTCCAACTTGTTGGATCACACTGGGGTTTTGTCTAAACTGGACTCCCTTTTACAAAGTAGGTGTATGGAATCGCTGTCTGACACACCATAGACTTATATTATAAAGGCAGTTCCAGCTCACACACAAACCCCAGTGTGATCCAATGAGTCAGACTGGAAGTCACATGAGTTAGAAGAGGACTGAAGTGGCGCTGTAAATGGGAGAAGACGGCCATCGGTAAGTATTTTATCGCAATAAGTGACACATATATTTGGAAAGGTTTAGTAAATTAATAATACCTTGGACTGCTCCTTTAATATTTATATATATTACAACTAGGCTGAATATTTCCGCTAATTTATGTATTAAACATTTTAGAAAAGGAAATGAATAGTCCAGCTACTTACGCAATTATTGAGCATAGTGATGCCATTTAAAATTTTTAAAAAGTGTTTTCATCTGAGATGTGTCCACATTCAGTCTCATTTATTAAAACTTAAGGGCAAGTTTTCTTTGTTATCCATAAAACCAATTAGAGCTTGTATTTAATTTCTAAACATATCTGGTAAAATGATGGCTGTAATATGGTCGGTTGCTGTAAGCTCTGGACATTGTTTCTTTTAGACAGATTTGATTAAATCTCATCTGTTGTGGTTTCGTTATTTCACCTCTTGAAATTTGTGACCATAAAGCTTCATGAGTTAGCTTGTTACCATTAGGTGACTCTACCTATAGGGCCTAATATATATCTATACAAATGTGGACCTAGCTGTGCTTTTGAAAATGTTCATTCAGCTGAATACCTTTTTTTTTGCTATAAAACACGTGACTCAACCTTGCCTTGATCAGAGCACAGGGTTTCAATCATAGCCTGGATCTCATAAAACTATCGCCATAACATTAAATGTGTCAAGAATGCATTTAAATACTTGAAATATTGCGTGACATGAATTTTAGCAGCCCACTGAAATGCCTCATTTATGACATGCTCTATATTTCCACACATGGGTATAATAAAACGTTACCTAGTCCCATATGGTAAGGCAATTACAGATTTGCTAATTCTGGTAAAGTTTGCAGTAAATTAATATAGCAGAGTGCTGGTTAAGAAAAATTCTAAGTGCCTCCATTACCTTGAATATAAAGCACCTGTTTCCCGTTCTCCACTTAGGACAAATACACTTTTATGAAACATTTCATTTATTGCCGATTCATCATTTCTAAACTGCTTTGGTTTTTCTTGGACAGTTTGATAGGATTGAGAAAAGTGTTGGAAACTGTAAAAATTGGTATAGGCTGAGTGCTGCCATTGTACATAAGCTAAATGTTAAAATCTATCCAAGATAAACTTCATAGAAGGCCATAAAAAGTGAGGTGTGGGTTCAGTTCATGTGTCAGAGACTAACGCATTCACTTATTCTGTCAGTATCAATCAGGCATCCTTTTCCTCATAATGACCTCTTTCTTGGATGGATGTATTAGTTGTTCAGATATCACCCACAGCTCAGTTATGGTGGGTTTACATGGCACAAAGCGGCACTAAACGACCACCGATCAGTGAGTATTGACCGATTGACAGTTTAATAACATGTACACAGGAAGGCCATGCTGAACAATGTCAAATGAATGATCTGTCCTAGATTTTTCAGTACACATAGGAGCCATAGTTCTCCGAAGCACAGACCCTTTTCAAGCAAGTGGATATGCTGCCAAGAAAAATGATCTTTTGTGCAGATCCCTGTTTTGTCAGCAGGAGATAATCACTAGAAGAATAGGTGTTTTGTGCCTTCTGGTCCAACCCTGCCCCCACCACTGATTAACAGCTATCTGTCAATATACATTGTACACAGAACGCTGCCTATCAGTGGTGTGGGCGGGGTTATACAGAGCTCAGCATTCCGAGCTCTGCTAGATCTACAGCAGCTAAAACTGTGATTCTATCACAACTGCTCCAACTAGTAAATTAAGTCTGTCTCTACATCAGGTTGCTGTCAGATTACATGGCAAAAACCTGCTTACAGATTCCATTTAAATGTGAGGGATAAAATTATGTTTTAAAAAATCTACATGGAGTGTTAAAATTACAAAACCACCCATATGTCATTCAGATTGCTTTTGGATTTTAAAATGTTTGTTTTATCTGTTTTCTATTCGCCTATACAAGACAGCCCACCAGTGCTGTATAATCTGTAAATGCCATCTTATTGCAGTGTTATATTCTTTATGTTGACATGTTACACTCATGGTAATCAGATCTCTGTCACAAAGGCTGGATAGACTGGCATTTAAAATGAAATATTCCATTAAAGGGATTTTCCAGTGACTGAGTTCTGTACAATTAGTAGTTTTTTTAAAAAAAAAATGATATGTCAGAAAACACTTGTATTTGAATTTCCCTTTTTTCCATTGTTGCACATGTGTAGCACTGTGGATAAAGGCTGGATAATAATGACAGCAGGCACTTCCAATGTAATGGTCTTGATCACAGAATTGTTGAATTCATTGATTCCTGTTCGCACTACAATTGGTGGAATAATAGATTACCTGGTCTTTTGAGCGATGTTATTGGAGACACAGCCTCCTACATACAGCCCTAGAATCAACCAAAGGGTTTAACGTTAGGTAGCTGAATGTTGGGGCATAGTGATGAGCGAACCCCGGAAAGTTTTGTTTCAGACGATTAGTTAAAAAATAAATAAATAAATTTGGTTCAGGCACCAAAACAGTACCCGAACCCAGAGCCCATTCACATGAATGGAGGACCTGGACATCGATTCCGTGCCATGCTGTCATCTGCATGACAGCCCAACAAACACTGCTTTTGATCAGTGGTAAGATAATTACTCCCATACTCCCATCATGTGCTCCTGCTGTCGCTGTTATTAGTTGGCAGCAGGCGTACACTGATAGGAGTAGTTCTCACATCAGTCAACGCCTCTGTAAACTTTTTATCTCTAGTCTCAGCTGTGGACCCATGCTGTCATCTGACTGCTCTGACCGATTGTAATAATCTTACTGCTAATCAGAACCCCGGTGTTTCTCGCACTGTCATGCAGATGACCCTGCAAGAAACACCGGGTGTTTGGGGTGCTGATCCCAAACAGTAACACGGACTTCCTGGACTTCCTGGTCCATGCCAAAACAGTAAGTTCGGGTCCCGAACTTTACTGTTCGGGTTCTCTCATCTCTATTGGGGAATACTAGGTATGTTTTTACTCATTCCCCCAAAAAAGAAAACTATTTATAAAAATGAAATGCTGATGTACTATCAAAAGACCAAAAAATACAAGTATGTCAATGAGAAAGTGGCTGTCAAAATGGAAAGAATGAAAAACAGAAAAATTCTTTGCTTCCTTTTGTCCATTCTCGACCGGTTGAATTTGTTCAATTTCATCTTTCATTATTTAATATTGGTCTATCATACTGTATGTTTGCCAACTATTAAATATTGGACAAGGTGAAGTATAAAGGAGTGTATTCAAATCTTTTTTTTTTTTTTTTTTTTTTTTAAGCTAAGTAGAAACCTGACCCTAATCCAATTCCACACCAGTCTGACAGAAGTATTCTCCCTTTTCCTACATCTGTATAGGAAATACAGTGGTTTGCGACACTATTCATCCCCTTGGCTTTTTGCTTATTTTGTTGCATTACAACCTGTGTTTAAATATTTTTGTAATCAGATTTGTGTGTGATGCATCAGCATTAAATAATCTAAGTTGGTGAAGTCAAATCAGGAACACATAGGCAAAAATTAAATTTATGGCATCAAATAACTAAAAATTGGCATGTGCCCCTAAAAATTTCTGATGCAAGCAAGTACCTTCATAAGTCACAAGCTTAATGAAAATAAGTTCACCTGTGTGCAGTCTAACTGTCACATGGTCTGTCAGTTTATACATTCCTTTTCGGAAAGGCCGCAGAGGCTGCAAAACTTTTAAGCAAGAGACACAAGTAACAGCACCATAAAGATCAAGGAGATCTCCAAACTAGTCAGGGACAAAGTTGTTGAGAAGTTCAAGTCAACATTGGGTTATAAAAAAAATCCCAATCTCTGATGATCTCTAAAATAAATCCATTATTATCAAATGGAAAGAATATGGTACCACAACAAACCTGCCAAGAGAGGGCTGCCCACCAAAACTCTCAGCCTGGGCAAGGAGGGCATTAATCAGAGAGGCAGCACAGAAACCAATTGTAACCCTGAAGGAACTGCAGAATTCCAAAGCAGAGACTGGAGTATCTGTCCATATAACCACAATCTCCATAGAGGTGTCCTTTATGGAAGAGTGGGCTGTAAATGCCTTTGCTTGCACACAAAATTGTAAGGCTCTCCAAATGTATGGAAGAAGGTGCTGTGTCTGGCTTTAAACCATCATTGCAAGATTACCATCCCCACAGTGAAACATTGTGGTGGCAACATAATGCTCTGGGAATGTTTTTCGGCAACAAGAACAGGGAAAATGGTCTGAGTTGAGGGAATGGTACGAAATACAGGGATATTCTTGAGAAAAAGATGTTTGTCTGTCTGTGACTTGAGACTGAGATGGAGGTCAACCTTGCAACAAAACAATGACCGAAAAGATACTGCTAAAGCAGCACTCGAGTGGTTTAAGGGGAAACGTGTAAATGTTTTGGAGTGGCTTAGTCATAGCCCAGATCCTTAAAGAAGTTGTCCAATAACTTCATGTCATACCCCTCATTTGGCCCCGATAACATAACAAAGCTTATACTCACCTCCCGTGCTGGCGCCATCCCCACAGAGTCAGAACTTCCTCATCTGGGGCTCCCATGCTGTTTTTGTGACAAGTGACACCGGCACCCAATCAGCGCTGGTGTCACTGTACCCGCTTCCTGTTGAATTGATCATGAAGAGGAAGTCATATCAGCTGCCATCCTGACTTTCTCTTCATTTTGAATCTGTACGAAGGCAGGGACAGTGACGCCAGTGATGATTGGGCGAAAGCATCATGTGCCACAACTGAACGGAAGCCCTGAGACTGCTAGTATCAACGTTGCGAGAACGGCGCCGGCATGGGAGGTGAGAATAAGCTTTATTATTTTATAAGTGCAAAACATTTTGATCAAGAAGAGATTGTCCTAGTAGTGCACAACCCCTTTAATTCAATAGAGAATCTGTGGTCAGACTTGAAGATTGCTGTTCAACAGAGCAGTGTCGGACTAGGGTGCCAAGAGCCCACCAGTAACACTGACTTTGGGGAGCCCACTTTTCATTTGCATACAAATATTACATTACTCTTGTTCACAAATTTACGTATATCTCAATATAATAATAAACTGGATAGTTTGGTTAATGAATGATGAGATGCTGCTTTTTTCTGTACAGAGTGAAACAAGTGAATTATGCCAAGTACTCCCCATACATTGGGATTGGGGGCGCAGATCTGCACAGGGGTCCACCAGGAGATTCCCCTGATACCCTGTGGGCCAGTCCGAGCCTGCACCAGAGGAAACTTAACTTGAAGTAGCTGGAGTAGTTTTGCCTTGAGGAATGAGCAAAAATCCAAGTAGCAAGATGTGGAAAGCTCATAGAGACTTATCCAAAGCGACTTGCAGATGTAATTGCTGCAAAATGAGGTTCTAAACGTACTGCCTTGAAGGGGATGAATAGTTATGCACACTGATGTTTTCAGTTATTTTGTCTTATTTGTTGTTTGCTTCACAATAAAAAGAAAATCAAATGTTCACAGTTGTAGGCATGTTCTTTACATGAATTGCAAACCCTCAAAAAAACAAACAGTGACATTTCAGGTTGTGAGGTAGCAAAACACGAAAAATTCCAAGGGTGGGGTGAATACTTTTGCAATCAACTGTATATATATCTATATATGTTACGTTCATCCACAGCCAAAAAAGATTAAAAAAAAGGAGAAATAAAAAAATAAAGAAATAAAACAAATACACTTAATTTTTTTATTATGTTCTGCCATTGTTTGCTCTGCATTTGTCCCTTGCAGCAAGTTTACACACATACATATTTGAATATGTATACATTGAAAAAGAATATATATATATATATATATATACATTTTCAACAAGCTCCTGATAATTTCCACAGGTAAGCTTAATCCAATGTTACCACTCTGTCACATATTCTGCATTTCCTGTACTCTAAATCAATAACATATTTACACAAATGTGTCAACAGAATATCTTTACATCCATGTGTGGAAGACAGATGATTGGCAGTACAGGTATGCCTTTTTATAGTCCATTTCCAAAATGAAATCATAAATCTGTAAAACCACAACTCCAGCTTATTGAAGAGCAAAACATGTTAGCTCTTGAAGTGTAACATTTGATGAGATTTATGAGGGCGCCATTTGGATAGATGATTTTCAGAGCACTTAAGGTTGGTTGAGTTTCCCTTTTTCCGCCCATTACTCTCTTCTTTGTCTGAATCTATAGTATAAAATCCAATTAGCATGGATAAAGCAGTCCTGACTAGTGTTGAGCATTCCGATACCGCAAGTATCGGGTATCGGCCGATACTTGCTGTATCGGAATTCCGATACCGACTTCCGATATTTTTTCAATATCGGAATTCGGCATCGGAATCGGAAGTTCAGTTGATTGACGGCCTGACGTCATCATGATGCGCGGTGTGTGCGCATCATGATGCGCCGTCATTTCGGGCCTTCCGGGGGTCTCTGCCGGCCTGCCGGGGGGCTGTGCCGGCCTGCCGGGGGGCTGTGTGGACTGCCCGGGGTCTGTACCGGCCTGCCGGGGGGCTGTGCCGGCCTGCCGGTGGTCTGTGCACCCTGTGGGGGTCTGTACCGGCCTGCCGGGGGGCTGTGCCGGCCTGCCGGGGGGCTGTGCTGATGTCCGGGGGTCTGTGCAAGCATCGTCCGATGGGACTACAAGTCCCATCGGGCGATGCCTGCTACCATGACAGTGATTGACACATTAGCCAATGATGGGACAGTAGTAGTCCCATCATCCGGCTAATGTGTTAAATGTTAAAAAAAAAAAAAAAAAAATACTACATACATACTACATGCATGCTACATACATACTACATGCTACATACATACTACATACATGCTACATACATACTACATACATGCTACATACATACTACATGCATGCTACATACATACTACATGCTACATACATACTACATGCATGCTACATACATACTACATATATACTACATACATACTACATACATGCTACATACATACTGCATGCTACATACATACTACATACATACTACATACATACTACATGCATGCTACATACATACTACATATATACTACATGCATGCTACATACATACTACATGCTACATACATACTACATATATACTACATACATACTACATACATGCTACATACATACTGCATGCTACATACATACTACATACATACTACATACATACTACATGCATGCTACATACATACTACATGCATGCTACATACATACTACATGCATGCTACATGCATGCTACATACATACTACATGCTACATACATACCACATACATACTACATACATACTACATACTACATATATACTACATGCATGCTACATACATACTACATGCTACATACATACCACATACATACTACATACATACTACATACATACTACATGCTACATACATACTACATATATACTACATGCATGCTACATACATACTACATGCTACATACATACCACATACATACTACATACATACTACATACATACTACATGCTACATACATACTACATATATACTACATGCATGCTACATACATACTACATGCTACATACATACCACATACATACTACATACATACTACATACATACTACATGCTACATACATACTACATATATACTACATGCATGCTACATACATACTACATGCTACATACATACCACATACATACTACATACATACTACATACATACTACATGCTACATACATACTACATATATACTACATGCATGCTACATACATACTACATGCTACATACATACCACATACATACTACATACATGCTACATATATACTACATGCATGCTACATACATACTACATATATACTACATGCATGCTACATACATACTACATGCTACATGCATGCTACATACATACTACATACATACTACATGCTACATACATACCACATATATACTACATACATACAATACATTCATACAATACATACATAGACATACAGTACATATAACATAGAGTAACATACTTACCAATACTTGTCACATTGTTCCCCGAAGCCATTGTCTTTTCCGGAATAAATATTAACATAACAAACCACAAAAATACTCACCCACGATCCGAAGCAGTCCACGAGTGTGTCCCACGACGATCTTGGGTAGAGAACTGCAGCATCAGCTGATGCTGCCATTCTCTATGGGCTGCAGGAATCCAATGACGGAAGGTAGGTATCCTTCCGCACTGTATTCCTCCGCCACTTAAAAAAAAAAAAAGTCCCTAGTCTCACTTTATGCCATTGCTGTGTGGGAAATTCCCACGCAGCAATGGCATAAAGTGAGACTAGGGACTTTTTTTTTTTTAAGTGGCGGAGGAATACAGTGCGGAAGGATACCTACCTTCCGTCATTGGATTCCTGCAGCCCGTAGAGAACGGCAGCATCAGCTGATGCTGCAGTTCTCTACCCAAGATCGTCGTGGGACACACTCGTGGACTGCTTCGGATCGTGGGTGAGTATTTTTGTGGTTTGTTATGTTAATATTTATTCCGGAAAAGACAATGGCTTCGGGGAACAATGTGACAAGTATTGGTAAGTATGTTACTCTATGTTATATGTACTGTATGTCTATGTATGTATTGTATGAATGTATTGTATGTATGTAGTATATATGTGGTATGTATGTAGCATGTAGTATGTATGTAGTATGTATGTAGCATGCATGTAGCATGCAGTATGTATGTAGCATGCATGTAGTATATATGTAGTATGTATGTGGTATGTATGTAGCATGTAGTATGTATGTAGCATGCATGTAGTATGTATGTAGCATGCATGTAGTATATATGTAGTATGTATGTAGCATGTAGTATGTAGCATGCATGTAGTATATATGTAGTATGTATGTAGCATGTAGTATGTATGTAGCATGCATGTAGTATATATGTAGCATGTATGTAGCATGTAGTATGTATGTAGCATGCATGTAGTATGTATGTAGCATGCATGTAGTATGTATATGGTATGTATGTAGCATGTCGTATGTATGTAGCATGCATGTAGTATATATGTGTTATGTATGTGGTATGTATGTAGCATGCATGTAGCATGCATGTAGTATGTATGTAGTATGTATGTAGTATATATGTAGTATGTATGTAGCATGTAGTATGTATGTAGTATGTATGTAGCATGCATGTAGCATGCAGTATGTATGTAGCATGCATGTAGTATATATGTAGTATGTATGTAGCATGTAGTATGTAGCATGCATGTAGTATATATGTAGTATGTAGCATGTAGTATGTATGTAGCATGCATGTAGTATATATGTGTTATGTATGTAGCATGTAGCATGCATGTAGCATGCATGTAGTATGTATGTAGTATATATGTGGTATGTATGTAGCATGCAGTATGTATGTAGCATGCATGTAGTATATATGTAGTATGTATGTTGCATGTAGTATTTATGTAGTATGAATGTAGCATGTATGTAGTATGTAGTATGAATGTAGCATGTATGTAGTATGCATGTTGTATGTATGTAGCATGTAATTTTTTTTTTTTTTACATTTAACACATTAGCCGGATGATGGGACTACTACTGTCCCATCATTGGCTAATGTGTCAATCACTGTCATGGTAGCAGGCATCGCCCGATGGGACTTGTAGTCCCATCGGACGATGCCTGCACAGACCCCCGGAGCCTGCACAGACCACCGGCAGGCCGGCACAGCCCCCCGGCAGGCCGGCACAGCCCCCCGGCAGGCCGGCACAGCCCCCCGGAGCCTGCACAGCCCCCCGGCAGGCCGGCACAGCCCCCCGGCAGGCCGGCACAGCCCCCCGGAGCCTGCACAGACCACCGGCAGGCCGGCACAGACCACCGGAGCCTGCACAGACCCCCTGGCAGGCCGGCACAGCCCCCCGAAAGGCCCGTACAGACCCCAGAGAGGCTGTACAAGGGCAGGAAAGGGTTTTTCTTATTCCGATACCGGAAGTCCCATAGACTTGAATGGGACTTCCGGTATCGGAATCGGCGATACCGATACTTTTTTTAAAGATCGGCCGATACCATCCGATACGATACTTTGAAGTATCGGACGGTATCGCTCAACTCTAGTCCTGACACATTAGACCGTATGCCATTGTTAATGTATATAGTAGATAATTTTGGTTTTCTCTTATTTGCTGGCCCTATTTTATCACTACCGTTGCTAAATGAACAGCTAAATTTACAGTTGTTATCTTGGATGGCTATACTGTACATCTGACTCCATTCAGCTGCCTTTCTGCTGCCGATTGTTAATACATGGGCCTTTTTTGGCGGCCCATGTGTGGGCTCATAGTTGTATATTTGTCTCATTTCAGTGAACCCTACAAAAAAAAAATCCTTTTTTTACAAATGAAAATAGAAGGATCATGTTGGTATGATGTTGGCAAATCAATATGGCACAATATGGAGTGATTCCTACCACTCCAACACTTAGTTATCCCATCATACACACATTGCATAGAATTGTACACCCCTACAATCCAATGAAAGTAGGGAAGGACACAGATTTATGTCAAATTAATCATTTATGTTTTTTAAAGGGAACCTGTGAGCAGGATTGTGCTCAGTAACCTACAGACAATGTCAGGTTGGCGCCATTATACTGATTAAAATGAATATTGATTGATGAAATCCGTCTTGTGGTTGTTATTTAATCTTTATTTGTAGTTTTGAGTTAATGATATGCTTGTGCTCCGCCCCGGCCTGTATGTGTTGCTTTGCTTACATATTCATCTGTATGGCTTATGATCCTTCAGTGCCCCCTCTTTTACATACTAAAAATAATATGCTATGTAAAAAAAATTTCATATTCAGCAGGTAGGCGGTGACGGCGCCTGCACTGTAGTATGATCGCATCTGTAAAATCCATTTAATTATTTAAGTGAGGATTTAGTAAAAAAAAAAATTGTCAAAAAAAAATTGTCTCCACCAAGATGGCACCAACAGCGTAGCATCTATCAAATTGCCAATAAATGCTACTGTGCAGGTGCGGCCGGCGCCATTTTGAGAGATTTTTTTTCCTGAATAAATTTATATCACTAAATAAAATAATTAAATGGATATTACAGATGCGATCATGCTGCAGCATTGGCGCCGGTGTTTTCCTGCTGAATGTGATTTTTCTTTTCTCAAAACATGAATTCAGTATGTAAAACAGGGGTTAGGTTAATGAGAGATCAATGACCTGTCATAAGCAATACTGGTGAATACCTAATCAGAGCACCAAATGAAGATCCCCGCCCACAGGTCGCCCCGGAGCACGAGATTCTCATTAACTCAAAACCGAAAATAAAGATTAAACAACAACCACAAGACAGATTTCATCAACCCAGCTATCATTTTAAGTTCGGGATCACACTACCGTGTGTGATGATGCGAGTCTCTCGCATCAACACCCGAGCAGCCGCCGGCACTCAGGACCGGAGCTGCGGCTGCATGTATTTCTGTGCAGCCCCAGCTCCAGTCCTGAGTGCCGACGGCAGTGCCGGATGTTGATGCGAGAGACTCGCATCACATATGGGAGCGTGATCCCGGCCTAATCAGTATAACGGCACCGATCAGACACTGTCTGTAGGTTACTGTGCACAATCCTGCTGACAGGTTCACTTTAAGTGAATAGAAGCTTTTCTTGGTTTACCCTTGGTTAACCTGAAGTCAGATTTGGACCTCACAGTATAGACTGCATGTGTTGTTGATCTGCCTGTCATGCTCCAGGCAATTATCAATCAGTATCTATACGGTTCTTCAGCAGCCTCATGCTGGCTTTGACTCCAGACAACATTTTTCATTTTTGGAGAGGAATGCATTCTGTTTCCCTTTGATTTATCAAACATACTGTATGTAAGGATTTGGGCCTTTAATTGTCATTTCATACTGTATTTTTTGGCACCATGGTCCTAGAAGAACCCTAAATAGATAAATTGTTACAACAAAATACATGTCCTACTGATTATTGAGCTGAAAGACCACATTAAATTACTTACTAATACCTACAGTGCCTTGGGAAAGTATTCGGCCCCCTGGAACTTTTCAACCTTTTCCCACATATCATGCTTCAAACATAATGATACCAAATGGGGGCCGAATAATATTGCACGCCCCACTTTTCAGTTTTTAAATTTCCACAAAAATTTAAAATAACCAATAAATTTCGTTCAATTTCACAATTGTGTCCCACTTGTTGTTGATTCTTCACCAAAAATTTACATTTGTTATCTTTATGTTTGAAGCATGAAATGTGGGAAAAGTGTCAGGAACACCGCACTGTACTTGCTCACTGAGCCAGTGTGCGTGTCCTGAGTGTCAGGATCCTGTCAGCGCTGGCGTGCAGCCTCCACTGAGCAGGGACTCACCCGCACTGTAGGGGTACCGGGGTCAGGTACAGCCAGAAAGTACCGATGCACAGGACCTGTGGATGCTGAAGTTTAGCAAGCAGACACGGGACCTACGGTCATGTGACTGCAAATGGGCGGGGCTTAGCGTCCTGCTTAGTGAGATGGAAAGACACTATACAGAATTACTCAGAGTCAGGCAAAACTGGGTTCATACACAGAGATAGCCGTAAACGTACCAAGGATGAGACAGAGCCGATAGTCAGGGCCAAGCAGCAGTCAAAACCAAACAGACATAGAAGGTACCAAGCAGAATCCAAAGCAATATCCAGAGAACAGACCGAGTCATACACAGATTATCAAGCAACCAGAACACAGCACAAAACACACTCAGGGGTCACCACACTATGCCAAGGGCAAGAGTATAACTGACAGGGATGGGAGCGTCCTGAGGCTATAAGAAGCCTCTCCCAGAACCAGGGAGAGGCCACAATCATAGCCCCAGGTGTGCAGGTAAGCCTGCACCGGGATCACAACCTTTAACCCCAGAAATGCCAGTCATCAGCACTGGTTCCAGACATTAACCCCACGTGTGCGAGTCAAACCTGCTCTAAGATCATGACAGTACCCCCCTCTCAACGGGGGGGCCTCTGGACCCCCAGGCTTGCCCGGGTACTTAGCATGGAAAGTCCGCACCAGGGGATCAGCATGCATCAACCGGGCCGGTACCCAGGACCTGTCTTCCGGTCCATACCCCTTCCAATGAACCAGGTACTGTACCGACCGCCGTACCAACCTGGAATCTACGATATGACCAACCTTGTACTCCACCTGCCCCTCGACCAAAACAGGAGAAGCAGCAGACTCGCAGTCTCCCCGGACTGCTTCAAAAGGTTTCAGTAGAGATTTGTGTTAGACGTTAGGGATCTTGAAAGAGGGTGCAAGGCACAGCTTATACACCACTGGATTAATTTTTTCCACAATCTTGTATGGGCCAATGAATTTGGGCCCCAACTTGGCTGAAGGAACCTTCAACTTAATGTTTCGAGTGGAGAGCCAAACCTTGTCTCCAACCTGAAATGTGGGCCCTAGTGTTCGTTTCCTGTCCGCGAAAAACTTATACCTGCCCTGAGACCTAGATATACTCCGCTGAACTTCTGCCCACGTATTCTGTAATCGCTGAACAGAGCCCTCAGCCCTGGGACACCCTGAGTCCAGATGAGAAAACTCACCAAAATGAGGACTGAACCCATAATTGATCAAAAAAGGAGTCACACCCGTGGATTGACTCACCCGACTATTGAAGGCAAATTCAGCCAACGGCAGTGCATCGCACCAGTCATTCTGTCTAGCAGAGGTTAGACACCTGAGGATCTGTTCCAGGGACTGGTTAGTGCGCTCCGTCTGACCATTGCTCTCAGGATGGTATGCAGACGAAAAGGACAGAGACATCTCTAATTTTTTGCAGAAAGCACGCCAAAACTTAGCCACAAACTGCACAACACGATCAGACACCACATTCAGGGGTACCCCATGCAACCGGACCACATGCTGCACAAACAACCTGGACAACGTCTCAGCTGACGGTAGTGCGGACAGGGGTACAAAATGAGCCTGCTTAGAAAACCTGTCCACCACTACCCATACCACTGTATTACCCTTAGATGGAGGGAGATTGGTAACAAAATCCATGGATAAGTGAGTCCATGGTCTTTCGGGCACTGCCAAGGGCATCAGCTCCCCTGCCGGCCAGCTTTGAGAGCTTTTAGAACGAGCGCAGACCCCACAACCAGCAATGAATTTTTTTATGTCCGAACCAAGGGTAGGCCACCAAAAGATCCTAGCCACCGCCAGACTTGTGGCTGAAATACCAGGGTGAGCACTCAGCTTGGATTCATGGAACTCCTGCAAGAGTTTCAGGCGAAGTTGCTCTGGGACAAACAACATCCCCTCCTGCTTGGCCGCCGGGGCCCGCGACTGGCCCCCCTGAATCTCCCATTCCAATTCAGATGAGACCTCTGCTATCACAACCCCAGGGTGAAGAATGGAGGACGGTGGCTCAGGGGCGACACCGGCTGAAAACTGCGCGATAAGGCATCAGCCTTGACATTCTTAGACCCTGGACGAAATGTAATCGTAAACTGAAAACGGGAAAAAAAAAGTGACCAACGGGCCTGTCTGGGCGTTAGTCTTTTAGCAGACTCAATGTATAACAAATTTTTGTGATCCGTGATCATCGTAACCGGGTGACTGGCCCCCTCCAAAAAGTGCCTCCATTCTTCAAACGCCAATTTGACCGCAAGAAGCTCTCTATTGCCTACGTCGTAAGTTCTTTCCGCAGCAGAGAACTTCTTGGAAAAGAAAGCACATGGCCTGAGGTTGGTTAGAGTGGCAGGCCCTTGGGACAACACCGCCCCCACCCCCACCTCAGAGGCGTCCACTTCCACGACGAATGGTTTGGACGGATCTGCCTGTACTAACACAGGAGCAGACATAAAGCTTCTTTTCAGGGTCGCAAAGGCCTCTTTTGCGAGCGAGGACCAGTTTCTCACATCCACACCTTTACAAGTAAGATCTGTGAGTGGTTTGACCACCTGTGAAAACCCCCGAATAAATTTGCGGTAATAATTGGCGAACCCCAAGAAGCGCTGAAGACCCTTAAGGTCTCGGGGTTGCACCCAATCCGCAATGGCCTGCACCTTCTTGGGGTCCGTCCTCACAGGACACAATTAATCCCAAAAAAGACAATTCTTGAACAAAAAACACACTTCTCCAATTTGGCATACAGATGATTTTCCCTCAGTCTTTGGAGAACGGTTCGTACATGATTCAGATGAGATTGACTGTCGTGTGAGTATATCAGAATATCGTCTAAGTAAATGACAACAAAACAATCTATGAGATCTGAGAATACCACGTTGATGAAATTCTGAAATATGGCTGGGGCATTGGTAAGACCAAACGGCATGACTAAATTTTCAAACAGTCCCTCGGTCGTGAGGAACGCGTTTTTCCATTCATCCCCCTCCCGGACCCTTATCAAATTATATGCCCCCCGAAGATCCAGTTTGGAGAACCATTTTGCCCCTGAAAGTTGGTTACACAAGTCGGGAATCAACGGAAGGGGGTATGTATTTCGTACAGTAATCTTGTTCGGCTCACGAAAATCGAGGCAGAGACATAAACCACCATCTTTTTTCTTAATAAAAAAAAACCCTGCCGCCACAGGTGAGACTGAGGGACGTATGTGTCCTTTGCGAAGACTCTCAGCAATGTAATCTTTCATGGCCAAGCGCTCAGGGCCAGATAAATTAAACAGACGGGCTTTAGGCAATTTAGCCCCCGGGACTAACTCGATAGCGCAGTCAAAGGGTCTATGTGGCGGCAACGTCTCGGCCTCGCTTTCAGAGAACAAATCTTCGAATTCTTTCAGGTACTCCGGAATACCTTCCAGCTCGACAGATGACACAGATACAGATTTAACAGGTTCAACCAATAGTGCAGACTTATCACATAACATCGAATCATTAAACCCCCACTGAACAATCTCCCCCATTTTCCAGTTAATGACTGGGCTATGGCGTTGTAACCAGGGCATGCCCAATACCAATCCTGCTGGTAGATTGTCCAGAACCAAACAACTTAATTTTTCCACATGGGTAGCACCCACTTTGAGTGAAAACAAGTCAGACATAAAGAGAATTCCCTCTTTAGTGAGGGGGGAGGAGTCAATGGCCACCACTTTGATCGGAATCTTAAGTCTAACTGTCCCTATCTTACAGCGTGTGACCAATTGGGAGTCAATGAGATTGATGGATGATCCGCAGTCCACGAAAGCTGTAGAGGGAAAGCAACAATTGTCCACTAACAGTTCCACTAAAGCAACACCTTAGAAAACGAAGAAAAGGGTACCTGAGGGTCTGAGTAGTCTCCCCGCTGACTACCCAGACCTAGTCGTTTCCCGTCGACCGGGTTGAGGATGGACAATCAGGACACTCCCTTTTCCAATGTCCCATTTTACCACAGTAGAAGCATAACTGCTTTTCTCTCCGGCGTTGTCTCTCCTTTTCCTTCAAGGAGAGAGCCCCTACGTCCATGGGTACAGAAACAGTCTCTTTTCCACTAGGGAACAATGGAGTCTCCGCCTGCATCACCCCCCTGGCCCGCAGCCTGCGGTCCATCAGGACGGCCTTGGTCATGGCGTCCTCGAGAGAGTTAGGTAGGGGATGTAATGCCAAGGCATCCTGTAACCGCTCGGACAAGCCTCTGCGAAAGAGTCCTCGGAGTGCGTCGTCGTCTCAAGAGACCTCTGCGGCCCAGCGGCGGAATTCTGTGCAAAACCACTCAGCCGAGTGTTTCCCCTGACAGACACTCATCACCATGTCCTCTGCCAATCGCACTCGGTCCGGCTCATCATATATGTGCCCGAGGGCCTCAAAAAACGCATTCACAGACACTCTCTCAGGGGCAGTGGGAGGAAGGGAGAAAGCTTGGGCTTGTGGGGACCCTCTTAACAGAGACATAATGACCCCTACCTTCTGACTTTCGTCCCCAGATGAACGTGGCCTCAAACTAAAGAAGAGTTTGCACCCCTCCATGAAGACCCTGAACTCCTTTTTGTTCCCAGAAAAAAAATCAGGCAGTTTAACAGGTGGTTCTGGGGACACCAAAACAACATCACTGGCCCCATCCCCCAGAGACGCAGCAGCTAAAGCCCCCTGCACTGTCTCAGAAACCTGCTGCTGAGAATGAGCCAGAGCTTGCTGCTCCAGAGATAAGCCCTTGAAACATCTGACTCAGATTTTTGATTTGCTCAGCAAGAGATTGTATGGGATCCATATTTCTCAGCAGAGAAAAAAAAAAAAAAACCCAAAAACTTAATGGTCAGTTATAATGTCAGGAACACCGCACTGTACTTGCTCACTGAGCCAGTGCACGTGTCCTGAGTGTCAGGATCCTGTCAGCGCCGGCGTGCAGCCTCCACTGAGCAGGGACTCACCCGTACTGTAGGGGTACCGGGGTCAGGTACAGCCAGAAAGTACTGATGCACAGGACCTGTGGATGCTGAAGTTTAGCAAGCAGACACGGGACCTACGGTCATGTGTCTGCAAGGGGGCGGGGCTTAGCGTCCTGCTTAGTGAGATGGAAAGACACTATACAGAATTTCTCAGAGTCAGGCAAAACGGGGTTCATACACAGAGATAGCCGTAACGTACCAAGGATGAGACAGAGCAGATAGTCAGGGCCAAGCAGCAGTCAAAACCAAACAGACATAGAAAGTACCAAGCAGAATCCAAAGCAATATCCAGAGAACAGACCGAGTCATACACAGGTTATCAAGCAACCAGAACACAGCACAACCACACTCAGGGGTCATCACACTGTGCCAAGGGCAAGAGTATAACTGACAGGGATGGGAGCATCCTGAGGCTATAAGAAGCCTCTCCCAGAACCAGGGAGAGGCCACAATCATAGCCCCAGGTGTGCAGGTAAGCCTGCACCGGGATCACAACCTTTAACCCCAGAAATGCCAGTCATCAGCACTGGTTCCAGACATTAACCCCACGTGTGCAAGTCAAACCCGCACTGAGATCATGACAAAAAGGTTGAAAAGTTCCAAGGGGCCGAATACTTTCACAAGGCACTGTATTTTATGATTGCATGCTCTAGGTAATTCTTAGTAGATATTTCTATCTTACTTTCTTTGCCATTTGTCCTTGCTTTACTTTATTTTTTCTGGATGCTCCTGGCAATATATGGCAATTCTTACTGCCTTATAAAATTACAATATGTCATACTTCAACCATGCTGATATCTGTTTTTTGTGCTTTGCTGATTATTCAAGTTGTTTGCTACATTTGCTTTGATGTCTCCTGATTACTAGGCGTGAACATGTTTTGAGATTGCATGTTAATTTTTAGTGTTGCTGAAGGTCCCACTTTTTTAGAAGGTGGTGCCTTTTCTGTTCTGGTGTTGCCTTTTTTTTGTCCCATGAATGCTGCTAGAGGATGCTAATGTATTTATTAACCTTAACCTAGGGAATTTCAATGGATTTCAAGTTCCAGAAAAATCCTATGTGTCATCACAGATGTTCATAGCTATGGCGGCTAATTTTAAATTCTTTCCATCTGATTATCCTTATAAATTTGATGCTGATGTGAATTTATTTTCATAACATTTTTATGTAATTTCTTTTTCAATATTACTACTTCTGATTGTGAGTTAGTGTCAGCCGCCCCTGTTTGATATTGGGCTTTATACTCCAAGTGAGTACAGACATATCTCTGACACATTCGATAACGCATTGGATATTGCTGCTAATATACCGTATTTTTCGGACTATAAGACACACTGGCTGGACCATAAGAGGCACCTAGGTTTTAGAGGAGGAAATTAGGAAAAAAAAATTGAAGCAAAAAATGTGGTCAGTTCTCTATTTTATATCCCCTATCCTGGTATATATGGTCCCCTCATTCCCATCCTGATACACATGGCCCCTCATCCCTACCCTGGTATGCAAGGATCCCTCAACCCTATCATGGTATGCATGTGTAAGGAGGAAGACCGGGCTGCAGGTACCTGTATATTGCTGGGTCCGGAACTGCCAGGGCTGCGTCCAGTGTTGCCGGGGGATAAGAATGGGAAACCGGACAGGACTCATGACCTAGTGAAAGGGGGCATGGTGAACAGAGGGAGGAGAGAACAGGATGCGTGGGAAGAGTCAGAGATTTCCCACCAGTAGGGAATGGAGACAGGTTACACCGTGCTCTATAGACACTGAGAGAGCGCTGAGCTGAGACCCGTTCGGGGTTGCGTGAGGGCTCCGCTCCGCTCATGGGCGTGGAATGCAGTGAATATTCATTTCTCTATTTCAGTGGGAACAGGAGTTAGCCGCAGCCGCTGGCTTCAGCCTCCTGTGACCCGCTGCTCTGCCAATGCCATTCCCCCACCTCCCCACCACAGCCAGTGCCAGTAGATGCAGACTATAAGACGCACCCTCCATTTTCCTCCACATTTTTGGAGGAAAAAAGTGTGCCTTATAGTACGAAAAATACGGTAAGGAAAAGTTTATCATTCAAAATTATTTTTTCCCTATGGTCTTCTTAATCATTTAACAGTTAATTTCCATTTTAACTCTAGTTTTTCCTTTCATTTTATTCTTTACTAGCTGAAGAGCCCGGCGCTGCCCGGGCATAGTAACTAAATGTGGTTAGTTATAGCAAATTATAATTATCCTCCATCCCATAGTCCCGTGCCCATATACCCATCATACATATCCAAAATCCCATAGGCCCGTGCCCATATACCCATCATACATATCCAAAATCCCATAGGCCCGTGCCCATATACCCATCATACATCCTCCATCCCATAGTCCCGTGCCCATATACCCATCATACATATTCTCCAGCCCATAGTCGAATGCCCATATACCCATCACACATCCTTCATCTCATAGTCCCATGCCCATATACCCATCATACATATCGTCCATCCCGTAGTCCCGTGCCCATATACCCATCATACATATCCGCCATCCCATAGTCCCGTGCCCATATACCCGTCATACATATCCTCCATCCCATAGTCCAGTGCCCGTATACCCATCACACATCCTCCATCCCATAGTCCCGTGCCCATATACCCATCATAGATATCCTCCATCCCATAGTCCAGTGCCCATATACCCATCACACATCCTCCATCCCATAGTCAACCATTATGACATCATAATGAGCAGCGGGGCTTGCAACCTATGATGACATCAGCATCGCCATGACAACTATTATGACATCATAATGAGGGGCGGGGCTTGACACACACACTTTTTCCCCATTATGTAGATAGGGGCAAAATAGTTTGGTGAATTGGAACGCGCAGAGTTAAAATTTCGCCTCACAACATAGCCTAGGACGCTCTCAGGGTCCAGACGTGTGACTGTGCCAAATTTTGTGGCTGTAGCTGCGACGGTGCGGATGCCAATCCCGGACATACACACATACATACATAAAGTACAAACAGTACATACACACACTTGAGCTTTATATAATAGATTTCATAATTTTAGAGCAAAAAGGTCTACAGTACATTCATTTGTAGAATGTTCTGTCACTTTTCAGTACATCCAATAAATTGCATTAGTTATTAAGTAATAAGCATTTTTTCCCACCCAGTCAAACCACGCAGTCAAACTATGGTCATGCTTGCTGATTTGTAGGTATCATTGTGAAGGATGTGTCAATATCAGCAAGGTTACCCTGTCTTTCAAACCATCATTTTCTACTAATCCCATTTAGCAGACATTTTTATATCATTTATTGGACCTGTGAGTTCCTAAATCTTTTTGTAAACGATAACCATATTGCAAAATGACCACATCTATCAGTTTGCATCATCAATATTTTTGTCAGTACTATATTCAGCGATAAATGATGTTCTTCTGTTTATCTATTTTGTAGAGGTTGCACAATTTACAGATTAGAGGAAAACATAATGCCTTCAAAAAGTCCTTCTGCATTCATAATGTGTTATGGAATATCAAACCTTAGGGAAGGAGAGACCATTCTCTGCAAAAAAGCAATCTAGATTTTGCAAATACCGTATTTTTTGCTTTATAGGACACACCTGATTATAAGACGCACCTAGATTTTAGAGAGAAAATAAGAGAAAAATATTTTGAGCCAAATAGTGTGCAAAAACCTTTAATAAAATACAAAAATATTATTTTAGCATTGTAGACTCAAGAACAGGTTCGCCGGGATATGGCAGCAGCTTCATACAGTCTAATCAGAATGTTGAACTAAGAGCCTCATGTTCAGTTTTATTAATTTTTGCCTAGGGGCATTAGATCAACTTGTGATTTTGGATATGTGGTCCATGTCTCTTTCCACAGCTATGATGAATGAATAATATTGTTCTGAGGGATCTGTGGAAGATGCACTGTTATGGGGGATCTTCATGGTGCGTACTGTTATGGGGGATCTACAGGGTACACTCTGTTATGTGGGATCTACTGGGTACACACTCTTATGGGGGATCTGTGGATGATACTCAGTTATGGGGAATCTGTGAATTATAGTACAGTGCCTGCAGTACCATATATTGTGACTACCACCCCCCTCATCCTGAGGAATACACCCACTTACTGTATACATGGATGTATTCTGAAAGATGAAAAAGGTGGTCACATTTACAATAAACACTTTGGCCACTACAATACAGTGTATATTTACACTAAATATGGCTAGAACACCCATTATTCTTCAGAATATACCCATTGAAACAGTATATTCTGAAGGATGATGGGGGTTGTTTACCGTAGTTGCAACATTAAATAGTGTGCAGGGACAGATATGTGATTGGTGGAGGCAGTTCAGCCACAGTTCCCTCCACCAATCACTGTCCATCCCTGCAGAGGAGGAGGAGAATCGCTCTTCTCTCCCATTTCTGCTTTAGGGCTCCGTCTGCAGCGGAGTATTGCCTGGACCCTGCCACCAGATGCAGCTCATGCGCAGATTGAGAGCTCAGTAAGCCGAGAGATCTATCTGCAGCCATTTTCCTACAGACATTGCGTAGAGGCAGGTGCGGATGGAGATCTTGGCTTTCCTCCATCTGCGCCTGCGCTGAGTGAGAAGCTGGAAGCCGGACCCCAGAAGAAGAATGATGGCTGCCATATGCTGCCACCGCAGGGCCACTGCTCACCACCGCACACCGCAGGACACCACCGCACACCACAGGAGCGCTGCACCACCACCGCAGCACCCCCAGCTTCGGGCCCGTAGCATTGACCCCTTGGTAAGAACAGTGTTTTTGTTATAAGATGCACCACAATTTTACCCCTAATTTTGGGGATCTTAAAAGTGCGTCTTATAACCTGAAAAATACGATAAGTCTTTAATGTTCTGCATAGACAGTTCCTCAAGTTCTTATCTAGTTAATTTCCATCCAATCTTGAGCAGATACCTGGTCATCTTTACCATGGCAATGTACAGAGAAGACTGGAATAGCTCTAACAATCACATATACACGGAGCAAAAATATAAACACAACAATTTTGCTTTGGCTCTAATTTTTCATGAGCTGAACTCAAAGATCAAAGACTTTTTCATTGTACAGAAAATGCCTTTTTCTCAAATATTGTTCAATAATTTGTCTAAAACTGTGTTAGTGAGCATTTCAACTTTGCCAAGATAATCTATCCACTGACAAGTGGTGAAAAGACAGCGTGATTATTGCACAGGTGTCTAAAGGGCCCTTTACACAAAGCGATATTGCTAGCGATATCGCTAAAGCGTCACCGATTTTGTGACGCAGCAGCGATATCACTAGCGATATCGCTACATGTGATGCTCACCTCCGACCGGCTCCCCCGCTGGCTATCGCTGATTGCGCGAGATCGGCCTGGTCCATTTCTCATCATCGGCTTCCTGCTGGCGCCGGCGAGCGAGCCATGGACACAGGCGGAAGACGGTCACACTCGCCGCGTCTGACAGGTGAGTACAACCGCCAACCGCTGCTGCATCGCTAGTGAGATCTGCCTGTTTAGCAGCTCACTAGCGACCATTTAGCGATGCACCAGCGATCCTGACCGGGTCATATCATGGTCGAGATCGCTGGTGCATCGCTAAATGTAACGGGGCCTTTAGGCAGACTCACCAGCGATCAGGACAAGTGAGCACGCTGGTGTCCAGGGTAAACAGCGGGTAACTAAGCGCCGCGCTTAGTTACCCACTGTTTACCCTGGATACCAGCTCCCAGCGTCTGCTGTATGGTGCTGGGAGCTCGCTGATCGTTGGTCTCCCGCTGTCCCATGCAGCGATGTGTGCTGCCCAGCGGGAGACCAACAATAAATTTATGGCCCAGATCATTAGGCAATGATTAACGATCAGCCAACTGATCGTTGATCGCTGCTATGTGTCACATGCAATGATGTCATTCTGACATCGCTGCAACGTCACCAAACTGGTGATGTTGCAACGATATCGTTCACAATATCGTTATGTGTAACGGGCCCTTATGCTGTAGACCAGGGTGGGCTCCCCAGGATACAGTGAAGTTGTGGACAAGGAAAGCAGTAAACACTAAATTTGCCAAATTAACTTTTACTGTTAAACTCAGACTGATTACGCTTCCACCAACCAGCAAAATGTGACAGGTTAATTCACACACATCCCATCAGAACTGACCAGGGCCACTGTGCTGCATCACTCTGTAGGCACGGATTTACCTAGTTGTGCAGCCGTCTAGTGCGGCTACTAAGCATTTACCTGGAAAACTGGAACAATCAAAGGAATGCCAGGGATGGCCTATTGGTGATGCAGCACAGCAGCTTATAAACTTAACAAGATGACTTTAAACCCCCTAGGTAGAACCCAGTTATGGAATTATACACCATCGTGTTCACTTTAAGGATCATGTGAGTGCAATGGGCGGCTGCTTGGAACATCTCTGTATACTTCAGTAGATCTCCTTTAATACTGAAGTCTCAAGCAAGCTGAATCTGATGAGCACTGATGCATTCAATTGCCTGTATTCACCTGTCTGAGTTTGGTAGCAAACAAACTATGTGTACGTGCACACAATCACCATAATCCTCTCTGTGGGCCTAAGCTCAGGACTTGCCGACCTGTGTTTGGTTGCTCTGTAATTGCAGAGATGAGTCCGCCTGGACCACGGGTCTTTGAACAAGGAATGTCGTGTTTCTAATCAGGGTGTGGTACCACAGCTAACATCCTGGAGAGCCCTTTGGGTATGTCACAGACGTCAGGTCCTAGGGATTTCGGCTCCTCAAATGGCACTGGATGGAGAAGTCGCACTTTTTCCTCCTTCCACATCACAACAAGCTTTCTCAAGATGGCCACCGAACCAACCCCTTTCTGTCAGGCACTTCTTCCCAATTGCTTGTACTGCTCCCAGGCCTGGGGCTCTGTCCGGTTCTGTCCAAACTGCAGGTCAAACTAACAGAACAGAGTCCATTTTACATAACACCAGTCTCTGCCAACAGAATCGCTGTTTTTATTTCTCCTCACAGAACTGGGGTCACCGCCTCAGAGTCAAAATCCTACACAAACCAGATTAGGCCAGAGTCATCAAGCAGTTGCAAGGGAAACAGTGGTCTCCTGTAGCCGGTGATTAATACTGCAGGCAATAATATTCTCAATTTTACATTGCTAACAAAATAGAACAGCAGCTCCAAATTACATGCAAACATTTAATGGCAGGTGACGTGAGCAGCATATTCCCCTTCACCTGACATTATGAACAAACCTACGGAACCTACAGCGGGGAAATAAGCATTTGATCCCTTGCTTATTTTGTAAGTTTGCACACTGACAGAGACATGAACAGTCTATAATTTTAAGGGTAGGTTAATTTTAACATTGAGAGATAGAATATCAAAAATAAAATCCAGAAAATTACGTTGTATAAATTATATAATTTTATTAGCATTTTGCAGTGAGAAATAAGTATTTCATCCCTCTGGAAAACAAGACTTAATACTTGGTGGCAAAACCCTTGTTGGCAAGCACAGCAGTCAGACGGTTTTTGTAGCTGATGATGAGGTTTGGTCCACTCCATATCAGGAGGAATTTTGGTCCACTCCTCTTTGCAGACCATCTCTAAATCATTAAGACTTTGAGGCTGTCGCTTGGCAACTTGGAGCTTCAACTCCCTCCTTAAGTTTTCTATGGGATTAAGGTCTGGAGACTGGCTATGCCACTCCATGACCTTAATGTGCTTCTTTTTGAGCCACTCCTTTGTTGTCTTGGCTGAATATTTTGGGTCATTGTCTTACTGGAAGACCCCGCCACAACCCATTTTTAATGTCCTGGCGGAGGGAAGGAGGTTGTCACTCAGGATTTTACGGTACATGGCTCCATCCATTCTCCCACTGATGCAGTGCAGTAGTCCTGTGCCCTTAGCAGAGAAACAGCCTCAAAACATGTTTCTACCTCCATGCTTGACAGTGGGGATGGTGTTCTTTTGGGTCATAGGCTGCATTTCTCTTCCTACAAACACATTGAGCTGAGTTAATGCCAAAGACCTTAATTTTTGTCTCACCTGACCACAGCACCTTCTGCCAATCACTCACAGAATCATCCAGATGTTCACTGGCAAATTTAATGTCCTGATCCATGCTGGATCAGGACTGATAAAAAGCACAGGTAACCTTTTTTTTTCTTAAGCTGTGCTTAAGTTTGGTTTTTGCCCCAGGTGGCCATTATGATTATTGCACTGTAGTGTCTTTTGTTCTAAGTTTGCCCCCGGTGGTGATGAGAATCATTGCACTCTTGTTTCTTTAGTTAAGTGCACATGATTATAATGCAGGTGTGATTGCTCTGGCTCTCTATAAAAGAGTCACAGGTGTTGCAATCAGTGGTGGTGATAGTGTTCATATCAACCATCCTTGGTGGAGGAAGGAGCTGGAGAGCGTTTCTTGCAGCATTGTCTTAGCCCTGGTGTGGAAGGAGTCATAGGGGATTTCCTTGCAGCTCTGACAGAGCTTGGTGACAGCGATTCAGGAGGAGAGCTGCATTCTGTTGGTGGACTCTGTTGCCAGGAGCAAGTGCAAAAGAGTAAAGCTAAGTGGTGTTTCCCTGTTTGTGTTTTTCCTTAGTGTGCATTAGTACAGTGATGGGGCCAGTGCCTGCGCCACCCAGCTCCCTAGCAAGGGATAGGTGTAGGGTGTGCTAGGGCGACAGGTTCCTGATCGGCGCCCGCTGCGGAACCAGCTTAGGGAACATTAGGAGCATTAGGGACACTGACTCAGGGGAGTGCAGGAGGTCTCCACGTCCCCTTTCCCTATCGCAGGGCCCACCGTTGTAACTGTTTCCCCTTTAGCCGTGTCTTGTTATTTTAGTTACCGGCCTGCAGGCCGTGTCACACAGGACAGTATCACGTGCCGCGTCTTGTTGTTTTAGTTACTGGCCTGCGGGTCGCGTCACACAGGATGGGTCACCGTGACATTTAAGATCAGGCTGCACATGTGTCTTCTTGAGCAGGGGGACCTTGCGGGCACTGCAGGATTTGAAACCTATACAGTGTAATGTGTTACCAATGGTTTTCTTCATGACTGTGGTCTCAGCTGACTTGAGATCATTAACTACTTCCCCCTGTGTAGTTTTAGGCTGATCTCTCACCTTCCTCATTATCAAGGATACCCCATGAAATGAGATTTTGCATGGAGCCCCAGATCAATGTCAATTGACAGTCATTTTGTATTTCTTCCATTTTCTTACTATTGCATCAACAGTTGTCTCCTTCTCACCCAGTGTCTTACGTATGGTTTTGTAGCCCTTTCCAGCTTTGTGCAGGTTTATGATTTTGTCCCTGACATCCTTATAAAGCTCTTTGGTCTTGTCCATGTTGTAGAGGATAGAGTCTGACTGACTGAGTCTGTGGACAGGAGTCTTTTATAAAGGTGACTATGTAAGACAGCTGTATTTAACCCTTCTGTTATGTTCGGGTCATAGTGACCCATAAGAGAATTTGTGTGGCCCTGTAGATATTTTTCTATAAGTTTCTAAAACTTGAGGTTACTTGACTTTTCCTCATTTGGGGGGACCTATCTATGAGTATTTTTTTTGTGTGTTTACTTTTTGCTACATGCAAATTTGTACACTTGTGTTCAGGTCATAGTGACCCGGCATCATTTTGTACAGCTGTGAGGCCATATTTTCAGTGAAATAAAGGAGTTATAGCCTCTGTTGGGTCTATTTATTGCATCTACTATTGTATATCAATTTATTTATTTCCTAAATTATTTCAATGGGGACGTACATGCGCTCTGCCGGGTGTATGCATTGAGATCTGCGCACCATAAAAATGGCTTTATGTTAATTATTTTTGGTGCGCAGTCTATACTAAAATGTAGAGTGTATCCAGAGAGATCACTAGGTGTGCCCTACACGTGTATAAAGAACGTGCTGTGTAAGAGGGCCTTATTTTGTAAAGCTGAGCTCTAAAGGCCTCCAAATTATTTTTTTTTTGCTAAGTAAGTCTGTCTTCCTGGCTTATCTCCTTGTTTTCAGAAGGGTTCTTATCTTCTCTGATCTTATCAGTACACATATGCTAGCACACTTAAGGGGGTTTTACACTAAGCGATATCGCTAGCAATATCGCTAAAACGTCACTGGTTTTGTGACGTTATAGCGATATTGCTAGCGATATCGCTATGTGTGATACTTACCAGCGACCGGCTCCCCCCGCTGTCCATCGCTGATCACGCGAGAATGTCCAGCTCCATTTCTCGTCGGGCGCTTCCTGCTGGGGCTTCCTGCTGTGACGACGAGCGACGCTGGACGCGGGCGGTAGGACGCCAGGATCGCTGTGTGTGAAAGGTGAGTATCGTCCGCTGCGTCGCTGCCGCATCGCTGTGAGGTCTTTCTGTATGAAAGCTCACTAGCGATCATTTAGCAATGCACCAGCGATCCTGACCGGGTCGGATCGCTGGTCGGATCGCTGGTGCATCGCTAAATGTAAAAGGGCCTTTAGCCATTTGAGCTTTCAGTTTCTTTGGACAGCAGCTCTGTACACATCTCTGTTCCAGGCTGTATCTTGGCTTTTTACAGGTATCTAGCTTGTTATGTTTTTCTTATTCAATTCTGTTGGTAGATTGTATATTGTAAAGGAATACTGTTATTTTTTTTTTACATGTACTTAGTGTTATTACTGTGTGATTCTGTAAGCTATAGGTCACTGCATACTGTCTGCAAAGCTGACAAACTTTTTGCAGCTAAGAGCTATTTTTTTTCCCTGGCTCCTCCTTTTTTTTTGAAGCAGGGGGTTATTTACATTTGAAAGACTCAATGTTTTTACAAGTGGTGTCCTATTCTCACTGCTCTGACTGAACGATTAGCATGTTAGATGGCTGGAGACTGAGCACTGGTATGTTTTGATGTAGTATAGAAGCTCTTACTGTTTTTGAAGGTGCTTGTTTTGGTTTGGTTTTTTTCACCACATGTGTGTAGTTTGCTATTTTTCATTTTGCTTATTACTAAGTTTTTTCTGAATAAAAAAAAATAAAGATTTAAATTTCATTTTTCTTTTTTTTATTTCCAAACATGTTCCCATACAGTCTAGTAAGCAAAAGGTATAAAAAATAATTGAGTTAGAGTATCTAAAATCAAGATTTAATAAACTGGGTCATAGTGACCCGGGAACAATACAAGTGTATAGTACATGGGAACAGAACAGCAGAGTTAATGCAGGTAACGAGTTGATTAGGAGCATCTAACTGGTCTGTAGGAGCCAGAACTCTTAATGGTTAATAGGAGATCAAATTCTTATTTCTCACTGCAAAATGCAAATAAATTTATATAATTTATACAATGTGATTTTCTGGAATTTATTTTTGATATTCTATCTTTCAATGTTAAAATTAACCTACCCTTTAAATTCTAGACTGTTCATGTCTTTGTCAGTGGGCAAATTTACAAAATCAGCATGGGATCAAATACTTATTTCCCCCACTGTATCTGGTCTGTAATCCGGGCACTGCCTATAATACTACCATCGGTAAGCCAGAATGAATATTGAATATATTATTTACAGACATACTGTAAGTTATGAAAAGTCTCGCCCAAGAGAAAAGAAATTAGACACGAAGAAATCTTATTAGCGTGTTTTGTGCTTCTAAGAAGAAAGGAAGCTTTAGACATGAATCACTGATCTAACATGGCAAACTGTGCTCCGATCTGTAATGGCTGCGTTTTCTGGGTTTGAAGTTACAGAGCGCTGACAGATAATGTATGAAGATCTGAGATCCCTCTGGGATGGTTTATTAGCTCTGTCACTGTTCGCAACGACTGTGTTAAATATAGATAAAGCACACCTGCATAATGCGCTCGCTGTAGCTGTGATGGCTGTGCTCACCTCCTCTCTCCCTGTTGTGTCCATCTAGTCAAACACTGAAATGTCTCATACATCGGCTCCGTCTCTCCTTAGTGTAATTGTAATTAGACTTTGAAAGGTCTTTACCCTGCAGGAAAAAACAGGCAAATTATTCAAGGTAGCAGCGCAATCAGAACATCTGGCGTATTTCTATAGAACGTGTGATGATGATTGCCTTAAAGCTGTTCTGCTGCCGTTTTAAGGCTCCGGCATCATGCTTTATTTTTCTCTTGTCAGAATAAATAGATTTGTTTACTTAGGCCCCATATGTTTAAAACTCGATTTCCATTCTGTAGAATTATTCAGGAGCACAGGAAGTAACAGTGAATAAGCATTAAAGATGAGTCTCTGCAAACTAAGATGGCAGGTTATAACAGCTACTGGCATGAGATGGGGGAACGGTAAGAGTTAACCCATTACATTGTGCTGCATAGAAAAGGAAAGTATCTCTTCAAATATAAATTAGGTTCGGTCCTGGCGAAATCCCATTTTGCTAAATGTTTCTTATTGACCGTGTCAACTTATTGGCATCGTTTGATACATTATGACACTTTGACATCATTACTACGAGATGTATTGGAGAGATGTCAATAATCTGCGCTGCTTGTTTTTATCAATGAGTAATAGATTGCATTGCATTCCAGGATATTGACTTGAGCTCATAAAAGCAATATCTAGCATATGGGAGCATTATTTTAAGACTTTAATTTTAGCCTACGATGCTTTGTGTTTTAAAAGTCAATCATGTATTTATTCTCCTGCTTGCTCAAGTATGCCTACTGTTACTGGATGGTTAGCGCTGTAAGCTCTGTGCACCTGTAAATGTCACACAATGCTTAGATTATAGGACACTTGTAATGGAATCATCTCTTGTATTGAAAGTCTGTTATGGTTCCCACATACACCCATTGTGAATGGAAAAATGGAAAAATAATGTTATCTGAAAGTAAAACACAAATAGCATAATTATTTTGTCAGAAATATGGCTTATGGAAGGCATAATTTTATGATGTGTTACAATTATAATGGCAAACCTTGACGCCCACAGGGATCCTGGAGTCTAAATATTTCCAAGATAAGACTCACTGCGTTTCCCCTAAAATAAGCCCTTGCATAATTTAACAGGATTTTTGGAGCATGCTTGAAATATAACTAACAAATAAAGTTGCACTATGTAAGACTATAGCATGCAAACATAACATACATGAAAAGAGGGCATTATCATTGGTTGTTGAGCATACATGAATTGGCCAATTTATGCGCTAATTAGCTGTGTTTTTTCCTCTTTTATGGAGCAGTATTTCAATTCCAATTTTATATATTTTCATGCTTGCGTGATATAGCATTACAGAGTGCAACTTTACTTGTTATAAATGGAGTTGGCTACTCTTAGTATGCACCTATTCACACCTAGTCTCTGTTTAGAAGTCACAGTAAGTATTTGATATTTTTATGCTTAAAATATAAGCCCTACTCCAATATTAAGCTCTAGTTATAGTCAAGGCCGGTGTTAGGAAGGTGGAGAAGAAAACTGGGCAATTTCCCAGTTCCTCCACTCTTTTAGCATTTCTATTACAAGGTTAAGACTGCTTAGGACCTTTTATTGACATCACGGTCATGTGACCATTATGTCACCAAAGGTCCTTTAGCTGTGGGAGTCTAGAGGAACTGAAGAGGAAGCAGGCTAGTATGCAGTGTCGGCATTAGAGAGGACAGTGGTTACACTGGGCAATTTCTCAGGACCCCCACTTTCTTAGATGTTTTCCTTGGTGGAATTTGAACCCAGTGCTGCAAAGCTACAGTGCTAATCATTGAGTCACCGTGCTGCCCATGGTGTATATATGTGTGTGTGCATCTATAGTATGTCCAGTGTGTGAGTATATACATGTGTATGTGCAGTGTATGTATGTGTTTGTGATTGAGTGATTGATAATACAATTATATTTGAATAAATGTTGCTTTTTAAAAAAGAAATGCAGATTGTTTTTCATGGAAAAAAATGAAATCCCCTGAAAATAAGTCCGAAACCCTTCTTTTGGACCAAAAAATAATATAAGACCCTGTCTTATTTTCGGGGAAACACGGTAGTAAAGCTTGATTATTATTGTTGGGTTTCTATTACAGATGTTGCATCTTAGTCCAGTAAATTAAACAAAAAAATCTATGGACTTACTGGCCATCTTTGGGGATTTTATTTTTTAATTTAAAGGTGTGTGAGGTGCCAAGGGGAGAGGTACTAGAAAACAGGTATGTTTCTCCCCGTTTCATTTCATATGTCTCCCTGTACTGATGATGAAGCCAGTTTATTTCACTGTAATCCAGTCCTGGTTTCCTTAGTGATCAGCATGGAAAGGACTGGTAGTTCCCCCTCCACTAATTCAATCCAGGTTTTGGTTTCCTGACTAGTCCAGCTGATATAATCAGGAGGAGCTGGGATCTCTCAGTCTATTGTCTGCTGAACTGGGAGCTGACACAGTAAGATAACATGGACTTGTTTGCTGTTATATAGGTTTATTTTGTAGTTAGCCTGCTATTGTTAGTTAGTGGCCAGACGGCCTTAGACGTTTTATTTCATGTTTGGCATGTGTAACATTGGATAACAAGTGTGCACAATAAATATGCCGTGTCCATATTGCTAGTCTGCTGAAGTGACTTCATAGCCACACGCTTGTGCCAAAGCAAAGATCCTAGCTGAGCTATCTATTCCCCACAGGTGTTATCCCAGACTGATTTTTTTTGGCCGAAGAACTTACAACTTAATGGCAGGTAGCTGCTAACTACCTGACTGTTCTGCCAAGTAACCATCTGTTCTGGCTCAGAGTGGTGACCAGCTCATATAAGTGAGTCTTCTGCTTCTGGTGATGTCATATCAACAAAGCAGATTCTCTTCTGATCTACTCTGTCAATGAAGCATCATTGCTGATGTCATGCCGATTGACAGCCAGCCTCCTGCTGCCTTAGGTTGAGCCAGCTGTCAACCAACATGACATCAGCAGTGATGTTCACTTGACACAGCAGACCCAAAGTGAAAGAGCTGCTTTGTGGACATGAGTTCAAATGAAGCCGAAAAATCGCCACCTGAGTTGGAACAGATTGTTCCAAGGTAGAACAGGAAGTTAGTTAGCAACTACCTGACGGTAAGTTCTTAGCCCCATATCCAAAAACCAAGTCCCGGATCACCCCCACAAATGTATGTATATTTTGCTTAAAAAGCATACTTTTGTTTAATCTGTTTTTTTATTAAATAGTTTAAAAGTATATAGATAGCATTGATATGGAGTATAATACAAAACACATTGTGAAACAAAGCATACACATTCTTATGTTAGCAAACAACAAAGAGATTGATCACTACTTTTCATGATTCATGGTTGGATTTGTGGCAGCTCTGGTCTGGTTCTGCTATAATTTAAATGTAGGTTTTTTTCCTTTCTGGCCAGCAAGAGTTAATGTCAGTTTCCTTGCTGGCAGCTGCTGTGTTGCTGGTCAGCAGATATGGATGGTGACCACTCACACTATCCTTTAAATAGTCACCTGATGCATCAGATGACTGTTGGTTATAGTTTTTCTCTGGAGACCAGCCGAGGAGTTAGGAGCTCTCTGAGGCCAGCGTGTATCAGCTGCTTGAGGTCCTGGTTTCGTATCCTCTGCTGTGTGGAGATTGCAGCAGAAGCTTGAAACCTAAGTTTTCTTGTTCCCTTTCTTTGCTTGTCTCATGCTTGTCACTGCCCCATGTGTTTACACCATCTGCAGTGGTGCTGCTAGCGTCCTTGCTGGCCAGTGCACTAGCCAGGGTATACTGAGGTGGCAGCTAGGGACTAGGCATGTGACGGAGGCGGGGGGAAGGACCCATATAGGGCATTAGGGGAGCTTAGGAATAAGCACAGGCTGTGTTAGGAGGTGCCCCATCCCTCGTTCCCTATTGTTAAGGCCTTCCTCTCCCTTTTTACATCCCCATTGTTGGTGTTTGTTGTGCCGTCGGCTGGACTGACCCTTGTGGGTCATGACATTATCACCAACTAGTACTTTTATCTAGTGAAGCCATGGCTCAGGCTGAGGCCTTTGCTTGCCTGATCCAGACCCTCACAGATGAGGTTACCAAGCTGAGGAACCAGGTGGTGCTGCAGCTTAAGCAAGTGACATGGTTCTTGGTTTCGACTCATTTCCTGGCTCAACAGGAACCCAAGATATCTCTCCCTGACAGATTTTCGGAAGAGAGAGATAAATTTATGGTCTTTAAAGAACCCTGAAAATTGTATTTCAGGCTTCGCCGTCGTTCTTCAAGGAGTGAGGAACTCGTTTACTGTTAACGATATCTATAACTTTGTATGTAACCCCCTTCTCATGTACAGCACCATGGAATTATGGCGCTATATAAATAAATAATAATAATAATAATAATAATGTATGGGGATTATAGTTTCCATTCTCAAGGGTGATCCCAAATCCTGGACCTTCTCCTTGCGGACCGATTCACCATATTTGCAGTCGGTGGACAAGTTTTTCACGGCATTGGCGCTGGTGTATGGGGATCCTGATGGCATCTCTCTGGCTGAGTCTAGACTCCATAAAATTAAGCAATAGGGCCGGACGGCTGAGGAGTACTGCTCAGAGTTTCGGAGATGGGCCACTGACACGCTATGGAATGACCCGGCTCTTAGGAGCCATTTCTATTAGGGTCTGTCAGCTAGGCTTCAGGATACTCTAGTGCAGTATGCTACTCCTGGGTTGTTGAAGGCTGCCATAGCCCTGTATCTGGGTGGATAGACATCTCAAGGAGAGACATACATCAAGTCTACCCCCTGTTGTTCTTTCTAGGGAGGAGAACACACTGGTGCAGATGGACAAACCCATGCAGGTGGGCGGAACCTCCTCTCAAACTCGGTTGCCTGTGGTTTGCCGTGGGACGGGAGGCATGTTTTTTTCTGTGGTCTGACTGATCATTACATCAATGTGTGCCCAGCTTGCTCCAAAGTATGTACTACATTTCAAAAAGCCGTGTTCTCCTGGTCGTGTGGAGGGAGATGACCAGGGTATGTACATTTCCTCTACTTGTAAGTCTCCGTTTACCATTATGGCTGAAGTGGTGGTTGACGGGGAAACTGAGACTACACTGGTTCTTGTGGATAGTGGAGCTTGAGTCAATTTGATGGATTCTCGCTTTGTTCAGACCCATAATCAGATTGGTAGGACACTGGCAAGACCCATTACTGTTTGGGCAATTGACTTTGTTCCTCTCAGCCAGGGGAGTGTGACCCAAGTCATAGATAATATTAACCTGCGTATAGGGACTCTTCATAAAGAGTCTATGTTATGCTACATTGTGGAAGGCATGCTTACTCCTATCATTTTAGGAATTCTCTGGCTGAAGAGTCACAATCTGGTCATAGATTTGCAGTCCAGGGAAGTAGTTTCTTGGGATCAGTCTTGTAAGGATTGTTGATTGGGAGCTTCGATCTCTACCATCCTTCTCAAACATACCCCTTTTTTTTCCGGAGGTGGCAACTAAGGTGCTACCAGGAAGTAGGGGCAAGACTCAACCCTCACCAAAAGTAACCCCTGAGTCTCAGAGTCCTATCAAGAGGAGGTGTCAGGGGAGGGTGGTGGTTCCCTCTGTATATGGCAAGGGTATGAGTTTGGTGACACAGTGGGATGCTTCTGTTGTCTGTTCCTCAAAGAGATCACCATATTTTGGCAAATGCATGTGTGGAAATAAGCGTTCAGGTCTAGACATGTGTGAGAATGAACACTTGTGGGTTCCACCAAAAACATCAGGTGAAAGTACGCATCTGGGACCTGGAGTTCTAAGGTGATCAGGCCATATTGGGTGTCAACCCGGGGACTTTCCAGCTGGAGTTACCCCCAGTAATGCAGGTACATAACCTATTCCGCAGGTTGGCGCTCTGGAGATTTGTTGAGCCTCGAAAGCCTACTTTATTGCCATCTCCATCCGACTGTGTTTGTCATATCCTTGAGGATCAGGTGACTGCAGAGGTGAACCCTAGTGGGTTGAGACATCAGTTCCGGTAAAGTCCGGTGTTGAGGGTCCAAAGGCCCCTCATTGAAAGGGGGTACTGTCACGATTCATATTTGGATTTGTGGCAGCTCTGGTTCTGCTATAATTTAAATGTAGTTTTTTCCTTTCAGGCCAGCAAGGGTTAATGTCAGTTTCCTTGCTGGCAGCTGCTATGTTGCTGGTCAGCTGATGTGGTGGTGACCACTCCCACCATCCTTTAAAGAGTCACCTGATGCATCAACTGACTGTTGATGATAGAGTTTTTCTCTGGAGACCAGCCGAGGAGTTGGGAGCTCTCTGGTATCAGCGTGTATCAGCTGCTTGAGGTCCTAGTTTTGTATCCTCTGCTGTGTGGAGATTGCAGAAGAAGCTTGAAAGCTAAGTTTTCTTGTTCCCTGTCTTTGTCTGTCGCATGCTTGTCACTACCCACTGTTTTTTTTCATCATCTGCAGTGGTAGGCCAGCATCTTTGCATGCCAGTGCACTAGACAGGGTATACTGAGGTAACAGCTAGGAACTAGCCATGTGACGGTGGAGGGGGGAAGGACCCATATAGGGCATTAGGGGAGCTTAGGGATAGGCACAGGCTGTGTTAGGATGTGCCCCATTCCTCGTTCCCTATTGTTAGGGCCTTCCTCTCCTTTTTTCCATCCCCGTTGGTGTTTGTTGTGCCATCCTCTGGACCGACCCTTGTGGGTTGTGACACTGCTAAGAGAACCCCTTCTCAAGTTGAATGTTTGCCCCTGTTAAAATAAAAACATTTATACTCACCTCACATGCCAGCACCTTTCCAGTGGTGTTGGTACTCACATGCATGGGTCTCACATGAGGTTGTTACATCACGTAAGCCCTATGCCCGATTAATGCTGGCATCATTATCCCCACTTTTGAATGCATAAGTAATCAAAATGAAGTCAGGGCTGCAAGTGGCGGCTCACTTCCTCTTGATTACTTAAACATTCAAAGGTGGAGATAGTCACATCAGCGCTGATTGGGCACTGGGCTCACGTGACATGACATAACCTCTCATTAGCCCTGGGAATTTGAGTAACGACATGGCTGGAATTGCATCATCACAGGTGGTGAGTATAAGTGTTTTTATTTTAACTTATTTTAACATTGCGTCTTTAAGTCTTCTCTTCTCGACATGCTTAGCATGTCATTCTCCACAAGGAGAAATGATACTTCTTGGATATCGGTCAGACGCCTCTCTCACAGCCAAACCAGATCTCACACTTTGCACTGACGAGGGGCAGTACACCGAAACACAGTGTCTGCAAATTGAGATTCTGGCTTGGCTTTTATCCTAAGTCATGTAACAAGGCTCATCAAAGGGTCGACATTGACTTTTAGGATTGCTACTTCCGATAGGTGGCACTAGAGTTCTAGTCCTCTTCCTCTCTGAAGAGACAATTTGCATAATTAGCATATTTTAACTGGGGAAACATTCAGATTGAGAAACCGTTGTCCTTGTAGTGAACAAGCCCTTTAATTAAAACATTTTTCTCCAAATATAATAAGAGAGGTTCAAAGAATGTGATCTGTATTTTAAGATATTAGGAAAGCAGGGGAGGTTGTTACATGGTGATGAGAAAAAAAGGGGGGAGGTGGAAGTGTAAGGAGGAAGACCGGGCTATGGGCACCTATACTGCGCTGGGTCCGGAACTGACGAGGCTGCGTCCCAGGTTGTCGAGGGAAAGAATAGGGGATCGGACAGGCCTCGTGACCTGGAAGCAGAGGGCGCAGCACAAAAAAAGTGTGGAAAGTGATGGGCAGCTTCCCACCGGTGGTTTCAGAGCAGGTGTGTGCGCAGCGTGCACCGCTTAGTGTGCGCAAGCATGCCGTTGAGACCAGCAGACAAAAGGCTGTGGGCTCCGTTAAGCTGAGTGCTGCGCAGGGGCACAAGAATGGGAGCCGTGTTCAGGACTGTTCATTGTGGCCCTCTTTGCTGGACAGGACACAGCAGACACCCTTTGGTAATAGACTGCACGCAATCCCTTGACTTTGGCTGCACAAGTTTATAGACTAATTGGCTCAATGGGTAAAAACCAGAGACCTCCCGTTGCCACCAGAAGATATACCGTGAGCTGTGGAATTTCCTCTGAGGACACTGCACCGGCCGTTGCTGGAATTACAGCCCTCATCAGATCATCCATGGCCGAGGAAGCTACTAACACGATAAGTTGATTGCGTGGACTGTTATCACATTGTGGTTGTCTATTTCCCTATCATTTGCTCCTTTAACTGTTTATCTCCATGCGTGGAGTATTTCGACTGTTAAATTCAATTATTAATCCTTGTTCTGCCTTTCATGCGTTACTGCATCCCGCAACCTGCTTACACTTGGTGTAGTCGGCAGGATTCAGTCCGCAAGCGCAGAAGTGGCAGACCAGGTGGTCATGGGTGCCCCATCGCCCAATTTACCACTGCGGGCCATGCTCAGCAATCTTCCAAAGTACAGGGAACAACTCCCTGCTATGGGACTGGACTGAGCGAGTCAAGGGAATGCTGAGGATGCACCCTATGACACCCGGTATGCAGGCCAAGATTGCTGTGATGGCCTTGGACTGGGAATCCAGATGTTCTGTTATGTTTCGGCCCCCGCATGATTGGAACACTTTCCCTAAGGTGTTACAAATTTTGGAGGAGATGCTCAGGGAGCCCACGGATATCTGAGAATTGCACATGAGCTTGTTTAGCCGCATTCAGGGTGAGGGGGAGTCCGTCACCCAATATATGATCACCTTGCAGGAAATTCACGCAGCCATAACCAAGAGGGACGATGTGGGCGTGGGGCTCCCTGATGTGATTCTGAGAGATCAACTCGTAGCCGGTCTCAGGAGTCCGCCTGCTTAAATAAGAGGCTATTTAAGCAGGCGAACTCCTGAGACCGGCTACGAGTTGGTCTCTCAGAATCACATCAGGGGGCCCCATGCCCACATCGCAGGAGCACTTGCAAAATAATCCGCTCATGTCTTTCTTAGAGATTGGGGCGGAAGCGCGGGAGCAGGAGCAAGGGACGGCAGCCTCGGCAGGTAAGGTTCGGAGCGGGGAGGTGCCCGCTTTGCCTGAAGCTGAAACAGGATGGGTCAGAGAGATCCGGAAGGAGATACAAGAAATGCGGGAATGAGTGGTTCTGGGTCGCCCTCCCAGGGCTGTGGGGTACTCGGTACCGGGCCGGTGTCAGGGGGATGTTTCACAGCAGCGGTGACCCGGTCCGTGGCCCTGGGCACCCAAGCAATGGGGAGATGTAGTTAATGGTAGAATAGTTTGTGACGCCACCCGTGGTGTTTGGCAAATATGGTGTTAGGCCAACGCTGCATACAGATCCGCTGGGACTGATGGTATGTGCACATTAGATGGTAAAGCTCCCCACAGGTGGAGCTGTAATCCCAGGGCAGTGTAGATGTAGCTGGCACGGGGATGTAGCAGTGCCGAAAGCGTAGGGAACAGACAAGACACAGCGGTTGTAGTTTCTGTACCTTTACTGAGTATATGCAGTCCAGAGTCCTGATTACAGATGGTATTGGGGCAGGTTAGCCTGGAAGCAGATCAGGATTCTCTCTCAGCTGAAGGGCTGTGCAGTCTCCTTCCTAGCGCTTTGTAGTGTGAAGCACTACAGTACTTAGTTACTCTGAAATGCCTCTCTTCAGATGTTCCTAGAACTTTACTTGTATGACAGACAGCTGTAGCCTCTCTCGGGGACTCCTCTCCTGAGTCCTGGCTCTCTATTCAATTGCTGTTGTGTCCCAAGTCTTTGGTGAGAGCAGGGCATTTACAGCCTCCTACTCCTCTGGTATCTGTGGCAGGAACGTTAGTATCCGTACCACCGTGGAGACCAGGCTCCAGTCTTTGCGCTCTAGCGGTGAGGGAGCTCTCCTCCCGGAGCTCAACCTTCACCCCGCTCCACACGTATGCACACGTAGACCTCCTCACACTATCTGCCCCTTCTTCCTCCTGGCCCTCCGAGGACACTCCTCTCCAGAATACTGGTTCAGAGTTCCCCCTGCTGGCCCGGAGTGGAACTGTGTTGCATGCATTAGGTTAACTGTTGGAGAGACCCATCACTGCTTCCAAGCCTGGCATTTACCCTCCCCTGGAGGAAGGCAAAGCCAGTGTGGCGACCATACCCCTGGGGGGGCGCCACATTTTGACTTCATAAACCCCCCTGTAGCTCCGAATCCACCCAGAGGCAGAAAGAGCCCTGACTCCCACTGGCCTCCTGTACCTCACCAGGAAATGGGACAATCTCAAACAGAGAGACAGCCTATCTGTTTGAGATGTGGAGACATTGGATACTACGCCCGAGGATGCGCTAAGCGGGGGAGGCCGCTCACCAAGCATCTGTTAAACTAGTGGGATCCACGGCCGGGGACAACGCCCAGAGCCTGAGCAGCCAAGGAGGAGAATAGGCAGTCCCGCAAGTTTGATTTCCTTGAGCCCCCTCCATATGGGCCGAAATAGATGATTGGGACATCTGCTGTCTAGTTGATACCGATTCTCAGGTGACCACCATGCCTGAAACCTATTTCTGACGTCACTTCTCTGAAGCGATGCGGCCCAAATGGGGTCCCGTGATCAAGTTAACTGCAGCCAATCAATTGCCCATCCCGATCGCAGGGGTGGTCTGGATGCAGATTATCATGTGCGGCAAAGATGTCAGCCAGAAAGGAGTCGTGTTGACCCCCGGAGAAAATAGTAACGGCCCTTCAGTGACTCTGGGGATGAATGTTTTGAAAGAATTCGGGACTCTCTTAATCAGCGAGTCCCCAGATGCTTTTCTGGACCAATGGAGTCCACGGACCCCCAGAGGAATATGTTTCAACAGTTGGTACGGGACACCCATGCCCAGGAAATGTTGAGTGAATGGAAAGTTCTAGGAAAAGTGATAGTCCCTGCAGCTGCTAAACTAGTTGTAGTGTGGTGCGTCAACCTGGGAGAGGATAATCTTACTCTCCTGCCCAAGATTGAAGTGGCGCAGGTGCTGCCAATACTGGAAGAATTGATGCAACAGGAGGCTGTCCAGTTGACAGTAAAACAAGGAGATCCATGGACTGTGGAAGTTACCATGACCCCGGAACAGTCCACTGGAAGTGCAAAAGAGGGGCGTCAAATCCTGGAGCAGGTGTGGGCTGAACTGATGGGGCTGTCCCCCCAACAGGTGCAACAGGTGGAAGCTGTGCTGGAGCGTTACCTGGACGTCTTTGCCCATCATGACAATGACTTCGGGTGTACCACAACCATAACCCATGAGATACCTACAGGAAGTGCCACACCAATCCATGAGAGATATTAGCAGATTCCGCCTCAAATGTACCAACAAGTAAAGTAGATGTTGGCCCAAATGCGGAGTGGAGTTATTCGAGAAAGCCAGAGCCCGTGGGCAGCCCCCATCGTCCTAGTTCGAAAGAAGGATGGAACCCTGCGTTTTTGTGTCGATTAGGTGACTGAATGCATTCACAGTGCGGGATTCGTATCCCCTACCAAGGATTGAGGAGTCGTTGTCCGCATTGGGAAAAGTGAAACACTTCTAGTCCCTAGAACTGGTCAGTGGATATTGGCAGGTGTCCATGGCCGAGCATGACTGGCCAAAGACAGCGTTTGTACTTGCCATGGGATTATTTGAATTCAATCGAATGCCTTTCGGCCTGACTAACGCAGCTGGCACATTTCAGCGATTAATGGAAAGATACTTGGGAGATCTGAACTTTGAAGCTAATCTCATCTACCTGGATGACATCATTGTCTATGCAGCCACCTTTGAAGAGCATCTCCAATGGTTGAAGAAAGTGTTGATTCGTTTACAGAAGCATGGCCTAAAAGTGAAACCTCAAAAGTGTCACCTTTCTCGCAAACAAATTGAATACTTGGGACATGTTGTATCCACTGATTGAGTGAGACCAGCACTTGAGAAAATAGTGGCAGGGCAGGATTGGCCCACTCAAAATACAGTAAAGGATGTTCAGGCCTTCCTGGGACTCACTGGGTACTGCTGAAGGTTTGTGAAGAACTTCATCCGAATTCCTAATCTGCTGCTGGAGTTATTAAAGGGAGAGCCGCCTGGTGCAAAGAATCGGACCATCCAGTGGGGTGATAGCCAGGAAGAAGCCTTCCGAGCTTTGAAGATGACTCTGATTGAGGCCCAATTATTTGCCTATGCAGACTTCCCCCAGCCCTTCATCCTTCACACCGATGGGATCCTACACATCCTAGGAGCTGTCCTGTCACAAATGCAGGACAGGAAGGAGCGAGTGAATGCATACATGAGCCAGTCCCTTCATGACTCAGAGCGAAACCCAGATAACTACAGCTCTTTCAAGCTGGAATTGCTGGTGCTGGTGTGGGTGATGACTGAGAAATTTGCTGAATACCTGTCAGGGTCCAAGGTCTTGGTGCGCACCGACAACAACCCCCTGGCCTACCTGGAAAATGCAAAATTGGGGGCCTTGGAGCAGAGATGGGTGGCCTGCATGGCAAAGTACCGGTGCAAGATGGCATACTGAAAGGGGGCCAAGAACATACATACTGATGCTCTGTCGAGAGTGACTCATGACTGACCTGGACACAACTGGGAAGGAGAGCTGGAGGCATAAGAGATTCCTGGGTTCTGGGGCCTCGCCAGGACATTGGCGGCGATGCAGGGACAGAATGGAGAGGCGTCGAAAGAACGAGTGTTGGGACAACCTCGAGACACCTGGTTGCAGCTCCAGCTGAAAGATAGGGAACTTGCCCAGTTGAGAAAGTGGGTGGCCTTGAAATGACTCCCTAGCCGAAGTGAGAGAGATGCTCTGTCTCCGGGAATGCTGCAGATTCTCAGGAAGTGGGAAAGGCTTCAGTTGGAAGACTGCTTGCTGTATCGGAAAGTGCAGTTGGTGCGGGAATTGGGGATTACCTGGCAAGTAGTACTCCTGGAGAAGTTGACCAGTGTGGTAGCTACAGAGGCTCATGAGAGAGGGGCTCACTTTGGCCCAGAGAAGACATTTCATTGGCTGCAGAAGTTGGTCTACTACCCTCGGTTGAAGACTGCAGTAGAAGAAACCTGCCAGCAATGTCGAAGCGATGAACTGGTTAAACCTCCTGAACAGAGAACCCCCAAACAGACCATCATAATATCTGCTCCTCTAGAGTTACTGATGATTGACTACTTGACCGTGGGCCCAGCTCATCTGGGATATGAACATTGCTTGGTGATGACTGACCACTTTACCAAATTTGCTGTGGCGACTCATTCTGATCAGGGCACTTGTTTCCAAGGCCGAGTGATGTATCTGTACCAGATTAAAAAGTCCCGGATGATGCCCTATCATCCCCAAGGGAATGAAGCCCTTGAGCACTTTACCCGGACACTGATCCAAATGTTTAGAATGTTGTAAGAAGACAGGAAAGTCCACTGGCCTGAGTATGTGGCTGAGCTGGTCTGGGTGTACAACAAGAGGGTGCACTGTTCGACCAGATACACCCTGTATAACCTGCTATTCGCAAAAAGGATGGGAGATTACGGAGTTGGAATTGGATCCATCAGAGGACTACCCACTGTCGAGGGTGTGTTCCTGGGTCCGAGAACATCAACACCAGTTGCAGTCCCTTCATCGACTGGTGCAGACCAGGTTTCAAACGCTTGAGCATCATGAAATGGCACCTCTTTAAGGGACAGCTCTCAAAGCCGGAGACCATGTGTTAGTCCTAGAAAAGCGACCTCGAGGCAAGTTAGAACACCGCTGGGAGAAGACTCCTTATTGGGTAAAATGCTACATTAGGTCCAATGGTCCCGTCTATGAAGTTCAGCTCAAAGGGGAAGAGGGGGAACCAACCCGAATAGTCCACCTAAGTATGTAGCGTCCTTGCCTGTCTCGAGACCCTGAAGCAGGAGAGAAAATATCAAGTGTTTCCGCAACACTCACCCTTATGGTTCCTGATTGTGATAAAGAGGTCACAGTTGTGTCATTACCTGGGAAGGATAGCTTCATGCCCTTCTGTCCAGAGGAAGTATGTGGGCCCAAAACTCCAGAGATGGCTGCTCCAGAGAACTCAGGCGAACCTCCGTCCCCCACACTCAAACCCGATTCTACCACTCAACCTGAGTTACTTCGTAACGAGCGGACGACAGCTGGAATACCCCCTACTCAGTATGAACAAGACCAATTTATTTGGCAACAAAATCATTCAAGAGATGGAAAAATGCCAACGTATATTACAGGAACTCTCGCCCGTGGAATGGCGAGCTAAAGGAGAGGGGGGAGTGTAAGGAGGAAGACCGAGCTGCGGGCACCTCTACTGTGCTGGGTCCGGAACTGTTGAGGCTATGTCCCAGGTTGTCCCGGGGAAAGAATAGGGGACCGGACAGACCTTGTGACCCGGAAGCATGGGGCCGATGGTGTCAGAGCAGGTATGCGCGTGACTCGCCCGAGGGGCCGTGGGATACTTGGTACCGAGCCCATTAACTTCAATGGGAGATGTCACAGTGGCGGTGACCCGGTCCTTGGCCCTAGGCAGTCACGTAAAAGGGGTAGAATTGGATGGGGATAAAGTTTATGTAGTGATTCGTGACGCCAGTTGAAGTGTTTGACAGTAGTATAGCCGATACTGCAGATGATCCTTGGGTGAGTAGATGGTGATGGCAGTTCAGATGTTAATCCCTCTCCAACCAGGGCAGACCCCCAGAGATTGTGATGCAAGTAGAAGACACAGAGTAATAAGGCAGGAGACAAGGAAAGTCACTTTATCATTTACTGTAGTTCAGGTGCAGTTCAGAGGAGATATTACAACTCTCACCAGGTTACCATCTGCTCTGGAGAATGGGAGTTATCTTTCCCTGCTGTGACTCAGTGTGTTAGAGTAGCTTGTCTGAAGCCGGAAACTCCAGGAGTGGACCCTCTGGGCCATGGCACTGAGGGGCCCCAGGTAAGCTGCCAGGTGGAACCGACCCTATACAGGGACCATTGGGAGCAGGACCAGGGGTTTGAGTACCACGGTAGCCGGTACCGAGAGGGGCGGCTCAGGATGGACTGGAGTAGAAGTGTGGGACTGAAGTGTAGATGGCAGAACAGAGCTGGCACACAGGAGACAGGAGTGGAGTAATACTGTAGACTGGAACATGGAGGAACAGAAGTGTAAATGACAGGACGGAGCTGGAACACAGGAGACAGGAATGGAGTAAGAGAGTAGACTGGAACATGGAGGGATGGCTAGAGCAGGAACACAGGAGACAGGATTAGAGGAGGATGGAAGGACTGGAGCAGGATGGAACTGGAATCCCGGAGGCAGGACTGGTGTAGGATGGCAGGAATGGAGCAGGATGGAACAGGAACACCGGAGGCAGGACTGGAGTAGGATGACCGGACTGGAGCAGGATGGAACAGAAACACCGGAGACAGGACTGGAGTAGGATGGCAGGACTGGAGCAGGATGGAACAGGAACACCGGAGACAGGACTGGAGTAGGACGGCAGGACTTGAGCAGGATGGAACAGGAATACTGGAGACAGGACTGGAGTAGGACAACAGGACTGGAGCAGAATGGAACAGGAACACCGGATACAGGACTGGAGTAGGATGGCAGGACTGGAGCAGAATGGAACAGGAATACCGGAGACAGGACTGGAGTAGGACGACAGAACTGGAGCAGGATGGAACAGGGACACCGGAGACAGGACTGGAGTAGGACGGCAGGACTGGAGCAGGATGGAACAGGAACACCGGAGACAGGACTGGAGTAGGTTGGCAGGACTGGAGCAGGATGGAACAGGAACACCGGAGACAGGACTAGAGTAGGGGAGACTTATAGCAGGACTGCGAGGCTGCTGCAGGGAGAACACAAGAACGGGAGTGTGAGACTGCAGAGAGCACATGAGAAGCGGGGCCCAGTGTGCTAGGAAACACATTGATCAGGTGCCTCCTTCAGGGGGAAGCGGCCTGATATGCCCCTGTCTGGTCTGCCATTGGTCAAGGGGTGCTTCTGGGTCAGGGCACAGCTAGAGCACAAGAGGCAGAAGGGAGGCACGGCCGTGGCCTATGGCGCATGAGCATTGCATGCAGAGACGCCGTCGGCCGCACGCCTGTCAGAGGTGACCGCCATGGCTGTTGGGCATGGGAGCGATGGCCGGGTGAGTATGCAGAGACGACGTGGAAGCGGAGGCTGGATGAGTATGTCGACACGGCGTGACAGTACCCCCTCCCCTAAGTCGCCCTCCCCGGAGACTAGCAAGAAATCTCTTAATCATACGGGGAGCATTGATATTCTCCCGAGGTTTCCAGGATCTCTCCTCAGGACCAAAGCCCTTCCAGTCAAAAAGAAAAAATGTCCTACCTCTGAACTTTTTCATGGCGATAATGTCCTCCACTTCAAAGACATGATCGGCACCCACCGGCTGAGGACCGGAATCAGGCAAGGAATGGAAGCGATTCAGCACCACAGGTTTCAGGAGAGAGATGTGGAAGGTGTTTGGAACCCAGAGCGAAGCAGGCAACCTCAATTTGTAGGCAACTTCGTTGATATGTCCAAGAATTTCAAACGGACCGATGTAGCGTAGCCCCAACTTGTAGGAGGGAAATTTCAACCGGATGAATTTGGACGAGAGCCAGACCTTGTCCCCGACACGATAGGGTGGAGGATCCAATCTCTTCTTGTCGGCATAATTCTTCATCTGATCAGCGGACTTCTTGAGTGACGTGTTGTTTTCGGCCCAAATCTTGGAAAATTTGGAGGACAAAGCGTTGGCCGTGGGTACCTTGGAGGCAGAGGTTATCAGAAGGGGAACACCAGGATGTCTGCCGAACACAATGAAAAATGGAGACTTGGCCGAGGACTCGCAAGCACGGTTGTTGTAAGCAAACTCTGCCCAGGAAAGTAAGTCAATCCAATCGTTCTGGTAGGCGTTGGAGAAATGACATAGGTACCCAGTCAACGTCTGGTTGGTGCGCTCCACCTGCCCATTGGACTGTGGATGGTAGGCCGAGGAGAAGTCGAGGGAAACATTCATGAGCTTACAAAGTGATCGCCAGAACTTGGAGGTAAACTGAACCCCTCGATCCGACACAATGTGTTGAGGTTGTCCATGGAGTCTGAAGATTTGGTGGATGAAGACTTTGGCCAGCTCCGGAGCCAAGGAGAGACTGGGCAGAGGGACAAAGTGGGCCATCTTGGAAAAACGATCCACCACCACCAAGATGACTGTGCAGCCAGAAGAACAGGGTAGGTCGGCGATGAAATCCATGGCAATGTTCTCCCAAGGGACCGCAGGGACGGGCAATGGCAGCAACAAGCCGGACGGTGGTCTTCGTGACACTTTGTTTTTTGCACAGGATGGACAGGAAGCCACAAAATCAAGTACATCTTGGCGAAGCGTGGGCCACCAGTAGTGACGCGCGATAAGATCCAGGGTCTTCTTAGTGCCGGCATGGCCGGCCAGTTTGGAGGAGTGCCCCTATAGGAGGACTTTTTGCTTGAGGTTCTCAGGCACAAGCGTTTTGCCAGGAGGAGGAGCAAGCCAATTTACTGGATCCACTGTGATGATCCTAGTGGGGTCAATGATATGCGAGGGCTCCTCCGTGGTTTTGTGTGGCTGGAAGACCCTGGACAGAGCGTCGGCTTTGGTATTTTTGTTGCCGGAACAGAAACGGAGCTCAAAGTCAAATCGGGCAAAAAATAAGGACCATCTGGCATGACGGGGGTTGAGTCTCTGGGCAGACTGGAGATAGGCCAGATTCTTGTGATCCGAGAAGATGACAAAGGGATGGACAGCTAACTCCAGGAGGTGACGCCACTCCTCCAAGGCCAACTTGATGGCCAGAAGTTCCCGGTCGCCGATTGAGTAGTTACACTCGGATGGAGAAAAGGCCTTCGCGAAGAAGCCACAAGGATGCAGATGACCGGAGGCGGATCTCTGGGAAAATACTGCCCCGGCACCCATCGAGGAAACGTCCACCTCGAGCACAAAAGGTCGGTTACTCTCCGGGTGATGCAGGACCGGAGCCATGGAAAAAGCCCATTTTAGGGTCAGAAAGGCCTCTTCAGCCTCCGGAGGCCAATCCTTGGGAGCAGTCCCTTTACGGGTGAGGGCAGAAATAGGTCTAGTGATTGCAGAAAAGTGATAGATGAATTCCCGGTAATAACTGGCGAATCCGAGAAATCGTTGTATCACCCTTACTCCGATGGGGCGAGGCCATTTGAGAATGCCAGACAGCTTCTCGGGATCCATCCTCAGTCCAGCGTCGGAGATAATGTATCCCAGAAACGGCAGAGAGGTCTGTTCGAAGAGACATTTCTCTTTCTTTGCATACAGGCGGTTCTCCCGAAGATGCTGTAACACCAAGCGAACACTCTTTCTATGGGACGAGAGATCCGGTGAGAAGACGAGGATGTCGTCCAAGTACTCGACCACACAGAAGTACAAGAGGTCCCGAAAGATCTCATTGACGAACTCTTGAAACACCGCAGGAGCATAGCAGAGACCAAAGGGCATGACCAGGTACTCGTAATGACTGTCTCGCGTGTTGAAAGCCATCTTCCACTCGTCTCCAGCGCGGATACGGACCAGATTATAGGCTCCTCTGAGGTCGAGCTTGGAGAAGACCCGAGCCCATCTGAGATGGTCAAACAACTCCGGAATGAGTGGAAGGGGGTACCTGTTCTTGATGGTAATCTCATTCAAGCCCCTATAGTCAATGCACAGCCGTAGAGTCTCGTCCTTCTTTTTGACGAAGAAAAACCCGACTCCCGCCGGCGATGAGGATTTCCATATAAAGTCTTTGGCGAGGTTCTCCCAGACGTATTCGGACATGGCTGTGGTCTCAGCGGGAGACAGGGAGTAGATTCTGCCCCTGGGGGGGTTGAACAGGGAACAAGTTCAATTGGGCAGTCAAAAGGCCGGTGTGGAGGAAGGACCTCCGCTTCCTTCTTATCAAAGACATCGGCATAGGAACTGTAGGCTGGAGGGAGACCCGGAAGGCCTGGGTGTAGTCGAGGAGCGGCTGCCAGGCGGACAGGAGTCAGACAGCCAGCTTGGCACGGGTGTCCCCAGCGGAGTATCTCCCCAGAAGACCAGTCGAGAATAGGCTGATGAGTCCTTAACCATGGGAGACCGAGTAGAATGGCATGGGAGAGCTTAGACAAAACGTAAAAGGCTATCTTCTCTCGATGTAAGGCACCGACTTACAACTCCACTTCTTCAGTGACCAAGGTGATGGTCACCTGTAGCGGTTTGCCATCCACCGCGGCAATCTGTAGAGGGTTAGATAGAGCAACCACGGGAATTTGGTATTTGTCCACTTCAGGTCGAATGAAGTTACCTGCCGAGCCCGAATCCACGTAGGCCACCTCGGACCCACATCTCTCCCCTGAAAGCAAAAGAACAGATATAGTAAGAGGTTGAGAGAGATCATCATCACCAAGGGAGGCCTCTCTTACCTGACCTAGGCGAAGGAGTTTCCCTGTCTCTTAGGACAGGTGCGGATATAGTGTGATGAACTTCCGCAATAAAGGCACAGACCTTGTGCCTGCCTCTCTTGCTGACGCAACTCGGCCAACTTGAGGCGGTCTATCTGCATGGACTTGACCAAGGAGGAAGAAGGGGACCCGGCTGAACGAGGACTGGCAGAACGGGTGAGAAGGGGAGCTGGCCTGGTGGACCTCCTGTCTCTCGCTGATTCATGAGCGCGCTCCTGGAAACATAGGTCAATGCGGGTAGCCAACGAGATAAGGTCCTCTAAGGTAGGCGGGGTATCTCGACCTGCGAGTTTATCTTTAATTCTGCTTGAAAGACCACGCCAGAACACCCCTACCAAAGCCGTGTTATTCCAGCCGAGCTCGGAGTGCGAAAGCGGATAGCATACTGTCCGACCATGAGAGAACCCTGATGTACCTACAAAAAGATGTACCTACACTTAAAGAGTGACTCGGTGAGAGCGGCTAACCGACCCGGCTCATCGAAGACCCTGCGAAAAGTATCCAAGAAAACAGGAAGACTTGAGATAACAGGATCGTCACGTTCCCAGAGAGGATTCAACCAGCACAGGACCTCTCCCTCCAGATGGGACATAATAAAAGCTACTTTGGCCCAGTCAGAGGGATATTGCTGCGGCCTCCATTCAAAGTGGAGGCTACACTGATTTAAGAACCCCCTGCAGAGCTTGGGATCCACAGTGAAGCGAGGCGGTTTGGCGAGGCGGGGCGTCGGGAGAGCTGTAGGAGCGGAGGGAGGAGTCGGAGTTGCAGCGGCAGACTGGAGGACCGACAAGCGGCTATCAAAGGAGGCCATGTAAGACAAAATATGGGCTTGAGTGTCTTGTTGCTGGCCCAGCTGCTGTTGAAGACTGGCCAGTAGATTGGCAGTTCCAGGATCGGCCACCTGCAGGGCCGACAAACGGGTGGCCATAGACTTCATGACAGACATAATGCATCCCTGATTCTCCTGCAGGAAAAATAACTCTTTATGGGTAGCAGCAGTAGTACCGGCAGAGTCCATGGCCTGATCGTATTGTTAGTGTAGCTGGTCTGGAGCCGGAAACTCCAGGAGTGGACCCTCTGGGCCGTGGCACCGAGGGGCCCCGGGCGAGCTACCAGGTGGAACCGACCCCTATTGAGTATCACGGTAGCCGGTACCGAGAGGGGCGGCTCAGGATGGACTGGAGTAGAAGTGTGGGACTGAAGTGTAGATGGCAGAACAGAGCTGGCACACAGGAGACAGGAGTGGAGTAATACTGTAGACTGGAACGTGGAGGAACAGAAGTGTAAATGACAGGACGGAGCTGGAACACAGGAGACAGGAATGGAGTAAGAGAGTAGACTGGAACATGGAGGGATGGCTGGAGCAGGAACACAGGAGACAGGATTAGAGGAGGACGGAAGGACTGGAGCAGGATGGAACTGGAATCCCGGAGGCAGGACTGGAGTAGGAGGGCAGGACTGGAGCAGGATGGAACAGGAACACCGGAGGCAGGACAGGAGTAGGATGGCAGGACTGGAGCAGGATGGAACAGGAACACCGGAGACAGGACTAGATTAGGATGGCAGGACTGGAGCAGGATGAAAAAGGAACACTGGAGACAGGACTGGAGTAGGACGGCAGGACTGGAGCAGGATGGAACAGGAACACCGGAGACAGTACTGGAGTAGGATGGCAGGACTGGAGCAGGATGGAACAGGAACACCGGAGACAGGACTGGAGTAGGACGGCAGGACTGGAGCAGGATGGAATAGGAACACCGGAGACAGGACTGGAGTAGAATGGCAGGACTGGAGCAGGATGGAATATGAACACAGGAGACAGGACTGGAGTAGGACGACAGGACTGGAGCAGGATGGAACAGGAACACCGGAGACAGGACTAGAGTAGGGGAGACTTAAAGCAGGACTGCGAGGCTGCAGCAGGGAGAACACGAGAACGGGAGTGTGAGACTGCAGAGAGCACACGAGAAGCGGGGCCCAGTGTGCTAGGAAACACAACGATCAGACGCCTCCCTCAGGGGGAAGCGGTCTGATATGCCCCTGCCTGGTCTGCCATTGGTCAGGGGGTGCTTCCGGGTCAGGGCACAGTCAGAGCAAAAGAGGCAGAAGGGAGACGCAGCCGCGGCCTATGGCGCATGCGCATTGCATGCAGAGACGCCGTCGGCCGTGTGCCTGTCAGAGGTGACCGCCATGGCCGTCGGGCGGCAGGGAGCTGCAGCATGGGAGCGATGGCCAGGTGAGTATGCAGAGACGGCGTGGGAGCGGAGGCTGGGTGAGTATGTCAGCATGGCGTGACACAGTGTAACTTCCTGCTATTCTAATCCCTTCTGGCACCAAGGCTTCCCGGACTTTAGAACTTCCCAGTATTGTCTCTACTCACTGTGTATTTCTCCTTCAGCTACTTGCAGTGTGAATCCTGTGTGAAGCAGCTCAAGTTTCCACTTGCACTATCCTTCACTGATCCTAGGTTATTGCAGTATTTCTGAGGAGAAAACACTTTTCTTCTGGTCGTATAATTCCATGCAGTGTCTCAGCTTACCACCCTGCTCTGAAAGCATGGGTGGTCTAGGGGCTGACCCCTGATGCTTCTTAGCTCTCACTCCTGGATTGAGCACATGTCTTAACATGGCCTCCAAGACATTCTTCTTTCTTCTTGTTCACTGAAACAACAACTTTGACTCCTCTCCCTCCCAATTAGGGCATGTCTGCAAAGCTCTAAGCTTCAGACAAGTAAGGAAGTGAGGCAAACTGTGTGTGTGTGTTGTGGTCTCTAGCACAGAAAGCATAACTCCCATTGCTCACAAAGCACATACAAAACAGTACATATTTAACCCTTTTGTGGCGATAAAGACGCAGGGCGCCACATGCGCAACATGCTCCGCTTATTGTGTAGCAGCACCGCAATGTACTGTGGGCGGCGACACATGAATGGCATGATTGTGTGTAGCCGCCCAGCAGGCGGTTACACACGATCAGCAGCAGAGGAAGGGCCATGGGCTCGTTAAGCTGAGTGCCATACGTGGGAACAGGAATGGGAGCAGTGTTCAGGACTGTTCATTGTGGCCCTCTTTGCTCGACAGTACGCCGCAGACCCCCCTTGTTAATAGACTGCACACAATCCCCTTGACTTTGGCTGCACCAGTTTATCGACTAATTGGCTCAACGGGTAAAAACTGAGACCGCCCGTTGCCACCAGAAGATATACCGTGAACTGTGGAATTTCCTCTGAGGACACTGCAGTGGTTGTTGCTGGAATTAAAGCCCTCATCAGATCATCCGAAGCCGAGGAAGCTACTAACAGGATAAGTTGACTGCGTGGACTGTTAATTACATTGTGGTTGTCTATTTCCCTATCATTTGAGCCTTTAACTGTTTATCTCCCTGCGAGGAGTATTTCGACTGTTAAATTGTTAACCCTTGCTGTGCCTTTCTTGCGTCACTGCATCCAGCAACCTGCTTACAGAATAAAGAAGTGGACAATGAACACAGAACAAAGAAGGAAAATCATTGTAAACATGAAGAGAGAAGGAAGATCCGGCACTGGAGACTTGATAAAATCCACGATAAGTTTTATTCACATAATTTCATGATAAAACCATAAAGGGGAAAACAGACCCCCCACGCCTGACGCGTTTCGAACCTTACACCAGGTTCTTCCTCAGAGACATGAAACAGAACAGTTCACAAAATGATTATAAACATTCCTAATCAGCAGAGGGACTCCACACATGTGTATAATCAAAGAGGCAGACAACTAAGCCCTCAAATCACTGGTGGAGTCACTCCCTTGCAAGAAGAAAGAAAAAAGAAAAAAAGAAAAAGACCAATACAACAATGGACAAGACATAGAATAAATAAAAACATGTGCAATACACACGTAGAAATGCATAAATACATAGCAACTATCAAATGACAAGCAACAAAAAAAAAAAAAAAAAAAAACGCCCCCCCAAAAAAAAAAATAATAAAAAAAAAATAAAAAATAAATAAAAAACACCAAAAATCTCAGCACTCAATAGAAATACATAAGATCATTTCTATAATTTAGACCTTGCGGATATCGTGCATCAAGCGCAAGTATCCAGAAGGCTTCCCGACAGTGTAGTAAATGTTCCCAGTCACCCCCTCTGGGGGGTTTCAATACCCGTTCTATTCCCTTAACTTTAAGACTGCATAAATTACCCTTGTGTATTTCAAGGAAATGTTTGGACAAGCCAGACACATTCCTACGACTGGACATAGACTCTGGATTAGAAGCGGTGATGTGCTCACTTAGTCTCCTCTTCAGGCTGCGTGTAGTGCAGCCAATGTAATATAAACTGCACAATGTGCACTCTGTCATATACACTAAGTGTGTGGTGTTACAATTCATGTAGGTTTTAATTTTGTAGGTTTGTTGTGTACTAAAATTAACAAATTTATCTGTAATATCCATATAGCGGCACAAACCACACAATTTTTCACCACACTTATAATTGCCCAAGTAATTTAACCACGTAGGTTTAGTGCAATCAGACAAATACAATGAGGGGGACAAAAAATGACTCAAATTTTTAGCTCTCTTTGGAACACACCTATGTCCACCAGCCAATATCTGCGATAAGACTGGATCTTGATGCAGTAAGGGAAGATGTTTATTTATGATTTTAATAACACCCTTGTAATCTGAACTGAAAGCGGTAGAAAAAGTGGGAATATTTTTATTTTGATTAGTGTGTACCATGTCATTCTGCAATAAACTACTCCTAGTTTTGTTATCCACTTTCTTAATAGCCCTATTTAACATCCAGTTCTTATAACCCCTTTTTGATAGCCTGGTGCAAATTTTACGACGCTCGGATTCATAAAGAGCGTCATTAGAGCACGATCTTTTGGCACGGATTAATTCACCCAACGGTAAATTTCGTATCACATGTGGCGGGTGACAACTATCCGCATGCAATATGGCATTACCACTGGTATCTTTTCTATATAGGGAAGTATATATATTCCCCGTTTTGACATCTCCCATAATTTTAACATCCAGATATGTGGCACAAATGCCATGTATTTCGTGGGTGAATTTAATATTCAAAGAATTAGTCCCAATATACTCAAAAAACTTAAGCATGCCAGGAGAGGGAGATACATCACAACGATCAAACCACAATAGGATCACGTCATCAATGTATCTCCCCCACCACAATACATTGTCTAAATAGGGATTATCCATAGTATATATATATTTGTTCTCCCAAAAGGACATATATAAGTTGGCCAGAGTAGGAGAGAATTTTGACCCCATCGGGCAGCCACACACCTGAAGATAGTACTTAGTGTCAAATTTGAAAAAATTGGTGTTCAAAAGATGTTGTAACGCCATAATGATAAATTTTTTAAGATCAGAACTGAAATTACTTTCTTCAGTCAAAATGGTGGAAACAGCAGATAATGCCAAATCATGAGGTATACATGAATATAGAGCAACAACATCACATGTTATCCATGTGTGGTGAGGCCCCCATGCAACCTCCTGAAGTGCCTGCAGAAGCTGTTTGGTGTCTCTAATGTGACCTGGTGTTTTCAAAACCAAAGGTTGTAATTTTCTGTCTATCCACTTGGAGAGTTTTTCATTAACCCCTCCAATACCGGCCACTATGGGCCTGAAAGGTGGAGGAAACACGCCTTTATGAATTTTGGGTAAGGCGTGAAATACAGGACACACTGGTTTATCCACATATAAAAAATCAGCCATGCGCTTGTCCAATACTCCCAAAGCAAGACCCTCCTGCAAAATCACAGATAAACCCTGCTGAATACAGCTTGTAGGATCATTGTTGAGAGGATGATATGTATTAATATCAGATAACATGGATAAAATTTCATTGCGATATAGTAGTGAGTCTAGAATCACCACTGACCCCCCCTTGTCTGATTGACGGACTACTATATGTTGGTTCTTACTTAGTAAATGAAGCGCATGCTGCTCAATTGCAGATAAATTCATACAAGACTGCACATCTGAATCCAACAGAGATTTAACATCACGTTCTATTGCCCTCTGGAAAGTATCCATAATGGGCACTCTAGATATCAGGGGATAAAAAGTGGGGTTAGATATCTGTACATTTGTGTCACATTGTACTGCTGTATGTTGATTTGTGTTCTCCAAACTAGACAACATGTCAAACAAAATTTGATCTCTAACAGGAGCAGCAAGTGGCAACAAATCAACATTGTTTGAACTCAAGGATGATATATCAGAAAATTGATTACCAATACCAGAATCAGGAGTAAAGAAATGTCTCTTAACTGTTAATAATCGCACGAATCGATTGACATCACATAATGTTTGAAACAAATCCCCTCTACATGTAGGAACAAAGGAAAGTCCTCTCTTCAAAACGCTCAGCTGAGCTTCACTCAGTATGGTAGCTGAAATGTTTATAACTGTAAACTCATCAGACGCAGCAATGTTACCGTTTATTTCCTCCAATGATTCACATTCCGCAGACCATATTGATGCTTTCTTCTTACGTCGACGTCCACCTCGCCTTGTTTTCTTTGATCGTTTTTTGCATGTGATGTTAAAGGTAACACCCGATTAGAGTCCATTGAACCCTCAGAAGTAGTAGGTGAATTAAAAGACTGTTCACATGAGGAAAAACTGACGTTGTTACTACGGAATGATTGATTCCTCTTGAGAATGGATCTAGGCTTATACGGAGTGAATTGTTTCCAAGCATAAACCATATTAGAGTCATAGTCCCTGCGATCACGCAGGAACTTATTTTTCTTGGACTTGGTAATGCCGCTTTCCAAATTATCAATATTAGCATGTAATCGTTCATAGCCCTTAGAAAATGTCATATGATCAGAAAATACATCCAACTTAGACTCCAAATCTTTGATGGAAGCTTCAATGTTGGTCAATTTGACAGATTCTTCCTCCACAATAAGAGACATTAGTTTCAAAGAGCATTCACTCAAAATATCATTCCACTTCTGTAGAAAGGTATCATTATAAATCACAGTCGGTACCTTTTTTAATCTCAAACCTCGCGGTATCATCTTATGACTAACGTATTTCTCAAGAGTCACTGAGTCCCACCAGGTTTTAAGGTGAGAAGTCATCTTTCTCTCCAACTCAGAGAAAAGTGAATGCATGTCCATACTAATCTTATCCTCATTATCAGAGGAAATGCCAAATAATTCATCAGCTTTTTTTCTTCTTAACAAGCAAGTTGCTGTAATATTTTTAGTCCCAGCTTGCATGTTAACAAATGTGCGGCTTGATGGGAGCACAGTTAGTCAGTATATTTAGAAAATTAGGAAGGGGAAAGGGAAATTTGTGCTCACCAAAATAGTCCTGTAAGCCGGTCGTGCCTAGGGATCAAATGGCTGACCACCATGTGTTGCAAACACAGGAAAATCATTGTCACTTATCTAACAGTAACAATATAACACAACAAAAAGGAAATAAAAATAAATATAAACCGTGCACCAATATTCATATAATCAAATAACCATATTCAAATCAAATAGTGCATCAATTCAATTTTAAAACATATCCTCTTGATGTGTCATAATGTTGAATGGCAACCCATTCGATTAGTAGTGTAAACAAACCACTGTATTGGACAATTATTTTATAAAAACGGGACGGCTAAATATGTATAAAAAATAGCCTTTATTTAAATCAAATTTGGCAATCATAAACAATGTGCAAGAAAAAACTGCCTATATGGCATACCAGTTATTTAATAAAAAATCATAAAAAAAAAAATATATATATATATATGAACAACGACAAAGCAAAGTCCAGCAATAACGTGAGCAATCCAGGATGCTGTTAAAATTCTTTTTCTTTTTATTCATAAATCCATTAAAATGCAATGGTCCAAGCAGTTCAAAACAGCAATAACGCAGGAAAGTCGTGGAGATAGGACTACGCGTTTCAGCGGTAGAACCCGCCTTCTTCACGGTCCAGAATCCGGGCACAACGGAATTAACCAGGTCAGCTGAGGTTCCAGGTGGTTCACAGGAGTGAGCTGGTCTACATTGTTGGATATATATATATGTGTATATATATATATATATAAAGAATTCCTGAGATCTCTCAATTCATTTGAATAAATATTCAATATATAATACGTATATACAGTTCATATCCTCATCCCGCAATTATATATTGGTAGAACATATATTAATGAACACATATCATATAATATTAAAAGGGATATTATAAATATTTATAAATAATTCTACCACAAAATATCACAAAAAGTGATTACAACCACCAATAAATTGCACAATCTTCATATGAATAATAATATATGTGTATAAATAATAATCCATAATATTCATATCACATGTGACCGTGTAGCTATAAAACACCAAGGTGTGTAAACATTCAGTGATATGTGAACCGATATAGACATGTGTTACATACCAGCGATATAGTGACAGCCTCGTGTGGTAATGCCAGGCACTCCCCGACGCGCGTTTCGGAACCAGCGTCCTGACGAAGGATAGGTCATTCAGCTAAAGTTTGAGATTGAGGAGATTTCCAGTATAGGGGGATAAGTAGATGAGCACCAGCTAAACAGGATCTTAATATCCCCATTTTCTGAAAAAGCATTCTTACAATAAGGGTTGCATTAAACATTCTGGGCTATTCGGCTTCTACAGCCTCTTCGTTTCACAATATATAGATGATTGCAGAATGAGTGAGCAATCAAATCTGCATTCTTTATATGTCTTCATCTGACCTCTTAAGGTGCTTCTGTGATGTGGTCATATATGAACAGAGAACACCACAGAGAAGAAGAAGGCTTCCAATTAGCTCACTGACATGTTAGACTGTTCACACTCTCTACAGTCCGCTATCACTGCAGTACATAGAGGCTGTAAAAGCCAAAAGATTTCAAATTACTTTTAAAAAACTATTGCAATTTTGTTTTACCCAAAATGCATGTATCCTTTAAAGAATATACTCTGAAGGCAACAGTCCCATTAGCAGGTGTACATGTATGGAGAATTTGGAATTCTTAATTGTACCATTTCTTGTGAACACAGTTTAAGGAGAAATAGTGTAGTAAAAGATGAGAATTCAGTGTCTATGGGACTGATAAAAGCTGCAGAATACATTGCTCTATTGCTTCTATTGGCCATGAAACAGAGAGGCTGGACATGTGCTTGACTACTGCTCCATTCAGACTGCATAATTGCAGGACCAACTGTCTAGTGATTGATCAGAGTCCTGTAAATTGCCAGAGGGTGGTAGCCGTAGATGAGCTGTTGCTCCATGTCACCCTGGTACTTTACAGGAAAGTCGTGTCCCAGACCTAGTGTGCCATCTAATATAGGGTGCACAACACTCACTTGTAGGCCACAGGCCTCCGCTGTCCATCTTCAGGAACATCAGAAGTTCATTTTAACATTCAAAAGTTTATTGGATAGTTTATACCTATAAAGATTGTAACAAGCAGTATCGGGCACAGCACCCTTTGCTTCCTGTTTCAGCAATACATTTCCCACTTTACTTTGTTTTTCTTGAACTATCCCTTCATCTCCTGATCTTATGAGTCCCAGGGATTTCTCATTCAGTTCCGCAGTATATCTGAGATCCATTATCTCATACGGTTCCATGTCCATCTTCCTCTGTACAGAAGGGATTAAGCAGCTCTTCATAGGCTCTGGACGTTGCAGAAATGTCCACAGTATGTCTTGTAAGGCCTCATACCTCTCAGAACACTTTATATTCTCTTCTGCTATCAGCTACTGCACCTTGAACTTCACCTTGTCACTAGGCAAACAAACTCTTGTACTAGCTCTATCTGATCTACTATCAGGAAATAATCTTTTTACTGGCCCTAAGGGTACCGTTACACTTAGCGATGCACCAGCGATCCCGACAACGATATGGATCGCTGGTGCATCGCTAAGTGGTTGCTAGTGAGCTGCCACACAGGCAGATCTCACCAGCGACATACTTACCTGTCAGAAGCGGCGATCCTGACGTCCTCCCGCCCGTGTCCACACGTCGCTCGTTGGCGCCACAGGAAGCCCAGCAGGAAGCGCCCAACGAGAAATGGTCCAGGACGTTCGCGCGCGATCAGCGTTAATCAGCAGGGGAGCCGGTCGGTATCACATGTAGCTATATCGCTAGCAATATCGCTGCTGCATCACAAAATCGGTGACATTACAGCGATATTGCTAGCGATATCGCTATGTGTAACAGGCCCTTTACTCTTCCCAGTGTGGGCTAGACCAAACATTAACTGTATCTTGCCCTTATGTAGCTACAGTCACTATCTATCTTTACCCTAAGCACTATTCTGATGCTGGAGAGTATATTACTCACACTAGGCATTGCCTTTACAGTACCTCCACAGCAGCACCATTACGTAAAACACCATGCTTTACTACTAGTGTTGAGCATTCCGATACCGCAAGTATCGGGTATCGGCCGATATTAGCTGTATCGGAATTCCAATACTTAGTTCCGATACTTTTTTCATATCGAATACCGGAATCGGAAGTTCCCATAATGCTAGGAGCCCGCTCGATTTGATTCAGCCAATGGGGATCCTCAGAAGTGTGGGCACATCCTGTTAGGCATGTAGGCATGTATACTACTGGCATGGCTGTGATTGGCTTCTGAAATGATGTCATGATGCACTATAAAAACTGCAGCAGCCGCCATTTCTGGTCACTCTGCTGTGAATTCAGTTAGGGACAGGCTGCTGTTGAAGACTGTGAGGGACAGTTAGAAATAGCGATCATCCAAAATATCTATTGCTCTACCCAGGCTACATAATCCACCACTGTAGCATTTTTGTAGCCCAGCAGCGCTGTTTTAATAGCTGTCTGCAAGGGCTGTGTGAGTGCAGACCCACGCTGTGTAGTGTGTCCTGCAGGCACGTCTGCTTGTAGGCCGCCCAGCGTGTCTCTGCCTCATACACATTTTTCTTTTATTGCTGCTTTTTTTTTCTCCTGTATAGTGTGCTTCCATACGTATCCATATACGTTGGTTGCAAACACTAAAGGAGTGGACAGCGGAGCCTTTCAGCAGCCTTTCAGTGCTATAGCCCATTTCTCTGCACTGTTTTTGGCTGTCTGATAGGTCTCTCTGTGTGTGAGTGCAGCTCACGTTGCAGTGTGTTCTACAGCCACCGCTAGCTGTAGTCCGCTCAGCGTGCGTCACTGCCTCATACATAGTCCTTTTTTTGCAGCTAATTCAGCCAGATTTTTGCTCCTATATTAGTGTGCTTCCAACCGCATCCATTGTCATTGGTTGGTTGCAAACACTATATAGGATTAGATAGAGGAGCCTTTTTGCTGGCTTGTGCCCTTCAGGGCCAGCCATACTAGTATCACCCTATTTTTTGGAGCCTCATCAATTGCATTGTAGGTTAGCTTCCTGCATTGTAATCGCTCCAAAAAGTTTGTGACACTATAGCTTTCAAACTTTGGTCACATCCTTTTCTCCCCTCCCCCCCAAAAAAAAGTAAATAAAGTTCACCAAACACTCCACTTTACAGTTGTCTAGGCCACATTAGATCATATTAAAGTGTAGTACACACACTCTTAGCCAAATTAGTGTTTCTTATACTGGTTAGCAGGTGTTCAGGAATAAGAACACTAAGCCACCCCTTTTTTACTTTTCTGCCTATCTATCAGTCTACCAAGATGAAGAAGGCAGGGAGTAAGGCACGTGGTCGTGGCCGTGGAGTTTCAGCAGGGAGAGGACGGGGGGATTCAGCAGGGAGAGGACGTGGGGATTCGGTGTCTGCTGCGGCCACCAGTGACCCGGCATCCCCCACTTTTACCAGGCAACAGTCCTTCATGCGCAGCTTTGTAGGACCTCGCCGTACCTCACTGCTGCGTGACGAACAAATTGAAGCCGTTGTCGGATGGATGGCAGCTAACGCATCCACTTCAATGATTTCCGCATCCTCCCAAGGCCAGAGCACTGAAGAGCAACCATCTGTCTCTTCACCACCTGCCAAATTGCCCAGGCAGTCTGAGAGCCCTGGACAGGAGCCATCTCATTCTTTACTTCTGTTCTCAGAATCTGTTGGCTTGGAAAGAGGTGGCCAGCCAAGCAGCATTCTAGAGCGTGAAGAAGAGGGAGTATGCAGTGATGCGCAACTGCTTTGTCCCTCTGAATCTGAAGAGGCGGGTGGGCCAGTGCCTATTGTCAGCACACCTCAGTGCTCATCTGATGATGATGAGACTCAGTTGCCAATTTCTGGTGCGTACGGTGCTGGCGAGACAACCCAGGACCAGCCGGTGCTTGAAGAGGGGAGTGGAGATGATGAGGTCCTTGACCCATCATGGCGTCAGCCACAGGAAGGTGGTGGGAGCAGCTTTGAGGAAGAGATTCCCCGAATGGCCAAAAGAGGAGGGAGAGGGCGGGGGCAGACTTGGTTGCCTGTAGCCTCCACTTTGGCACCCGTGAGGAGCAATTCTCTTCCAAAACACAAAACGGGCGCTCCCAGGACTTGCAGTGCGTGGTCTTTTTTTTACACAGTTGCAGATGACATTTGCTTTGTCAAATGCAAGCTGTGTCATCAGAAAGTGAAACGAGGGAAAAATGTGAGCAACCTCAATACCACAAATATGTGGAAACATGTGCGTACCAAGCACGAGGTGGAGTTACACAGACACACTGAAGATGTAGGCCAACCTTCAGCAGCACCTACCACCTCTTCAGCTCGTGTTGGGGCCTCTTCCTCCAGCTCACACACAGCTGGTTCGGCTTCCTCACTGGAACGCCATGGAAGAACCACTGCCACTGTTGTCCAGAGACACAGTGAAATTCCACCCACTGAACCACGTTCGTAGTCATCAGCACACTCCCAGGCCACTCACCAGCAATCGGTAGCACAGGCATGGGAGAAAAAGCGGCCATACTCGGCAAACCATCCCCGAGCACTGGCTCTGAATGCCGGCATTGCCAAACTACTGGCCCTTGAGATGCTGTCATTCAGGCTGGTGGAGACTGACACCTTCCGGAACTTTATGTCATTGGCAGTTCCACAATACAATGTGCCCAGCCGCTTTTATTTCAGCAGGCAAGCCGTCCCTGCCCTGCAAAAGCATGTGGAGGGAAAAATTAAAAATGCGCTACTAAATGCGGTCAGTAGCAAGGTCCACCTGACCACCGATGCGTGGACAGGTAGCCATGGACAGGGACGATACCTTTCCCTCACTGCCCGTTGGGTCAATGTTGTGGAGCCGGGTACAGATCTGGAGAGTGGCTCTGTACGTATTCTGCCAACTCCAAGGATTGCAGGAATGCAGTCTGTACATATTGAGTCCTCCTCCTACTCTAGTTCCTCGGAATCAGCACTGCGTGAGCCTGTTAGGCCAGATATGAGCACAGGTGTGGCCAAAAGTCAACAGGCCGTCCTTAAATTAATTTCTTTGGGGAATCGGAGCCACACAGCACAGGAGCTCTGGAATGCCATCAAGCAGGAGAGCGATGTGTGGTTTGTGCCAGCGAATCTCCAGCCAGGTTTGGTAGTGAGTGACAATGGCCGAAATCTAGTGGCAGCTCTGGGCCTAGGCAACCTCACTCACATACCATGTCTGGCACACGTGCTCAATTTGGTCGTGCAGAGCTTTCTGAGGGACTATCCGGATCTTGATGCACTGCTGCACAAGATTCGCCTAGAGTGTGCTCACTTGCGGCTTTCCAGCATGGCAAGATCGCGCATTGCATCTCTGCAACGCCGATTCCGCCTGCCAGAACATCGCATCATATGTGACCTCCCCACCAGGTGGAATTCAACGTTACATATGTTGGAGCGGTTGTGTGAGCAGCAGGCAGCAGTAATGGAGTACCAGCTGCATCAGGCGCAAACAAGTCGCACTGTGCGCCGGACACACTTCACCACCACAGAGTGGGCCACTATGAGGGACATCTGCCAAGTTTTGCGTGCCTTCGATGACTCCACGCGGATGGCCAGTGCAGATGATGCACTAATCAGCATGACTGTCCCCCTCATCTGTCTGCTTCAAAAAACCTTACAAGCACTAAGTGAGGAGGTTTTTGAAGAGGTCGAGGATGAGCAGTCAGAAATGCCATCTGCTTCTGGCAAGTCTGCGCAACGTGCTTCCACACAAAGGCCCAGGCAGGGGACACTTAGTGAGGAGGATGACGAGGAGTCAATGGAGGAGGAGGAACACATCTCTCCAGAGGAGGGAGGTACACAAGGCTCTAGTAGTCAGTGTGTACAGCGAGGGTGGGGTGATGCTGAGCAGGCAGAGATGCTGCCTCAAGCTGGGGACAGCGTTTCCGGTCCAGTTGGCAGTCTGCAGCACATGGTTGATTTCATGCTGCAGTGCTTGTTAAATGACCGCCGCATCGCCAACATTCTCCACACGGCTGATTATTGGGTGTACACCCTCCTAGATCCTCGCTACCAGGACAACTTACAAAGCCTCATACCACAGATGAACCGGGAGCGAAAAATGCGGGAGTACCAATAAACACTTGTGCAGGCCATCATGTTCTCCATTCCCCCCGCAAGTGTTGCTGGTAGTGCTTTTCAAAGCAGCCATGTGGGTAGAGGCAGTGGAGGAAGCTCTGCACAAAGAGGTAGCAGAGGCAGTGCCGCAGGACAAGGCAAGGCCAGTATGGCCCAAATGTGGAAAAGTTTTGTGGGACCGCCACAAACGGCTACACCATCACAGACGGCTCCAGTCAGCAGGAGGCAACGTTTCCGTCAGATGGTGACAGACTACTTGTCGTGCCCTGTTAGTGTTCTCCCAGACGGATCTTCCCCGTTCAAGTATTGGGTCTCTAAGCTGGATACATGGCCAGAGCTTAGCCAGTATGCATTGGAGGTGCTGGCTTGCCCTACTGCCAGTGTATTATCGGAACGTGTCTTTAGTGCTGCAGGTGGTGTGGTAACAGACCGTCGCACGCGACTATCCGCCGATAATGTTGACCGGCTTACTTTTGTGAAAATGAACAAGGCCTGGATCTCACCTGAATTTGCCAGTCCTCTTCCAAAATAAATAATTGGCTGGCAACAGGATCCAGGTCTCCTGTTGTGTTCATGTTTCTATGACCTGAACTTTATTTCCTGGGCTACAGCAACGCCCGTTGTTGCTCAGAAGTGCTGTCCACACAGACAAAACACTCGCTCATGTGTAAGTGGGGTTCGGTAACGTCAGCTGATCCCCTGCTGTGTGTACGGCAAAGTGTACTGCTCCCTCCACAGTCAAACAACCTCAGATTTACACCTGGCTCCAAGTAGGCCTCGGCCTACTACCTGATTTTCCCTGGGCTCCGACACCGCCAGTTGGTGCTCAGAAGTGCTGTCCGCACAGACAAAACACTCGCTCATGTGTAAGTGGGGTTCGGTAACGTCAGCTGATCCCCTGCTGTGTGTACGGCAAAGTGTCCTGCTCCCTCCACAGTCAAACAACCTCAGATTTACACCTGGCTCCAAGTAGGCCTCGGCCTACTACCTGATTTTCCCTGGGCTCCGACACCGCCAGTTGGTGCTCAGAAGTGCTGTCCGCACAGACAAAACACTTGCTCATGTGTAAGTGGGGTTCGGTAACGTCAGCTGATCCCCTGCTGTGTGTACGGCAAACTCTCCTGCTGCCTACAACTTCTGACTACCTCTGATTTAATATGTTCTCTGATTTGCCCTCTGTCTCCACTCTGTTTTGAGTATTTCCTCCGGCCTAAAACACCGCCTGTTTCTGCTCTCAAGTGCCGTCTGCACAATCCACACTTGTTCCTGTGTTACCTGGGTCCTGTAACATCTGCTCATCTCCAGAGGTGAGCACGGCAATGTCTCCTGCTTTGTCTACATTCCCACTACTTGTAGTGGCAATGTGGACAGAGCAGGAGACATTGCCTGACTCACCTCTAGGGAGAAGCTGCTGTTACAGAACCCCAGTAACACAGGAACAAGTGTGGGTTGTGCAGATGGCATTTCAGAGCAGCAACTGGCGTGGTTGGAAGCCAGAGGAAATAATCGAAACAGAGTGAAGACAGAGGCCTAATTGGAGTATGTTGACAGTTAGTAGTAGTCTAGAAACAATCGCAAACTGCCACCAAGTAGGCCTCGGCCTACTACCTGATTTTCCCTGGGCTCCGACACCGCCAGTTGGTGCTCAGAAGTGCTGTCCGCACAGACAAAACACTCGCTCATGTGTAAGTGGGGTTCGGTAACGTCAGCTGATCCCCTGCTGTGTGTACGGCAAAGTGTCCTGCTCCCTCCACAGTCAAACAACCTCAGATTTTCACCTGGCTCCAAGTAGGCCTCGGCCTACTACCTGATTTTCCCTGGCCTCCGACAACGCCAGTTGGTGCTTAGAAGTGCTGTCCGCACAGACAAAACACTCGCTCATGTGTAAGTGGGGTTCGGTAATGTCAGCTGATCCCCTGCTGTGTGTATGGCAAAGTGTCCTGCTCCCTCCACAATCAAACAACCTCAGATTTACACCTGGCTCCAAGTAGGCCTTGGCCTACTACCTGATTTTCCCTGGGCTCCGACACCGCCAGTTGGTGCTCAGAAGTGCTGTCCGCACAGACAAAACACTCACTCATGTGTAAGTGGGGTTCGGTAACGTCAGCTGATCCCCTGCTGTGTGTACGGCAAACTCTCCTGCTGCCTACAACTTCTGACTACCTTTGATTTAATATGTTCTCTGATTTGCCCTCTGTCTCCACTCTGTTTTGAGTATTTCCTCCGGCCTAAAACACCGCCTGTTTCTGCTCTCAAGTGCCGTCTGCACAATCCACACTTGTTCCTGTGTTACCTGGGTCCTGTAACATCTGCTCATCTGCAGAGGTGAGCACGGCAATGTCTCCTGCTTTGTCTACATTCCCACTACTTGTAGTGGAAATGTGGACAGAGCAGGAGACATTGCCTGACTCACCTCTAGGGAGAAGCTGCTGTTACAGAACCCCAGTAACACAGGAACAAGTGTGGGTTGTGCAGACGGCATTTCAGAGCAGCAACTGGCGTGGTTGGAAGCCAGAGGAAATACTCGAAACAGAGTGAAGACAGAGGCCTAATTGGAGTACGTTGACAGTTAGTAGTAGTCTAGAAACAATCGCAAACTGCCACCAAGTAGGCCTCGGCCTACTACCTGATTTTCCCTGGGCTCCGACACCGCCAGTTGGTGCTCAGAAGTGCTGTCCGCACAGACAAAACACTCGCTCATGTGTAAGTGGGGTTCAGTAACGTCAGCTGATCCCCTGCTGTGTGTATGGCAAAGTGTCCTGCTCCCTCCACAGTCAAACAACCTCAGATTTACACCTGGCTCCAAGTAGGCCTCGGCCTACTACCTGATTTTCCCTGGGCTCCGACACCGCCAGTTGGTGCTCAGAAGTGCTGTCCGCACAGACAAAAGACTCGCTCATGTGTAAGTGGGGTTCGGTAACGTCAGCTGATCCCCTGCTGTGTGTATGGCAAAGTGTCCTGCTCCCTCCACAGTCAAACAACCTCAGATTTACACCTGGCTCCAAGTAGGCCTCGGCCTACTACCTGATTTTCCCTGGGCTCCGACACCGCCAGTTGGTGCTCAGAAGTGCTGTCCACACAGACAAAACACTCGCTCATGTGTAAGTGGGGTTCAGTAACGTCAGCTGATCCCCTGCTGTGTGTATGGCAAAGTGTCCTGCTCCCTCCACAGTCAAACAACCCCAGATTTACACCTGGCTCCAAGTAGGCCTCGGCCTACTACCTGATTTTCCCTGGGCTCCGACACCGCCAGTTGGTGCTCAGAAGTGCTGTCCGCACAGACAAAACACTCGCTCATGTGTAAGTGGGGTTCGGTAACGTCAGCTGATCCCCTGCTGTGTGTACGGCAAAGTGTCCTGCTCCCTCCACAGTCAAACAACCTCAGATTTACACCTGGCTCCAAGTAGGCCTCGGCCTACCACCTGATTTTCCCTGGGCTCCGACACCGCCAGTTGGTGCTTAGAAGTGCTGTTCGCACAGACAAAACACTCGCTCATGTGTAAGTGGGGTTCGGTAATGTCAGCTGATCCCCTGCTGTGTGTATGGCAAAGTGTCCTGCTCCCTCCACAGTCAAACAACCTCAGATTTACACCTGGCTCCAAGTAGGCCTCGGCCTACTACCTGATTTTCCCTGGGCTCCGACACCGCCAGTTGGTGCTCAGAAGTGCTGTCCGCACAGACAAAACACTCGCTCATGTGTAAGTGGGGTTCGGTAACGTCAGCTGATCCCCTGCTGTGTGTACGGCAAGCTCTCCTGCTGCCTACAACTTCTGACTACCTCTGATTTAATATGTTCTCTGATTTGCCCTCTGTCTCCACTCTGTTTTGAGTATTTCCTCCGGCCTAAAACACCGCCTGTTTCTGCTCTCAAGTGCCGTCTGCACAATCCACACTTGTTCCTGTGTTACCTGGGTCCTGTAACATCTGCTCATCTCCAGAGGTGAGCACGGCAATGTCTCCTGCTTTGTCTACATTCCCACTACTTGTAGTGGCAATGTGGACAGAGCAGGAGACATTGCCTGACTCACCTCTAGGGAGAAGCTGCTGTTACAGAACCCCAGTAACACAGGAACAAGTGTGGCTTGTGCAGACGGCATTTCAGAGCAGCAACTGGCGTGGTTGGAAGCCAGAGGAAATACTCGAAACAGAGTGAAGACAGAGGCCTGATTGGAGTACGTTGACAGTTAGTAGTAGTCTAGAAACAATCGCAAACTGCCACCAAGTAGGCCTCGGCCTACTACCTGATTTTCCCTGGGCTCCGACACCGCCAGTTGGTGCTCAGAAGTCCTGTCCGCACAGACAAAACACTCGCTCATGTGTAAGTGGGGTTCAGTAACGTCAGCTGATCCCCTGCTGTGTGTATGGCAAAGTGTCCTGCTCCCTCCACAGTCAAACAACCTCAGATTTACACCTGGCTCCAAGTAGGCCTCGGCCTACTACCTGATTTTCCCTGGGCTCCGACACCGACAGTTGGTGCTCAGAAGTGCTGTCCGCACAGACAAAACACTCGCTCATGTGTAAGTGGGGTTCGGTAACGTCAGCTGATCCCCTGCTGTGTGTATGGCAAAGTGTCCTGCTCCCTCCACAGTCAAACAACCTCAGATTTACACCTGGCTCCAAGTAGGCCTCGGCCTACTACCTGATTTTCCCTGGGCTCCGACACCGCCAGTTGGTGCTCAGAAGTGCTGTCCACACAGAAAAACACACTTGTTCATGTGAAAGTGGGGGTCAGTAACGTCAGCTGATCCCCTGCTATGTGGAGGGCAAAGTGTCCTGCTCTCTCCAAAGTCAAAATACCTCAGCTTTACACCTGGCTTCTAGTAGGCCTTGGCCTGCACCCTGATTGTTCCTGGGCTCCAACAATGCTAGTTGGTGCTCGGAAGTGCTGTCCACACAGAAAAACACACTTGTTCATGTGAAAGTGGGGGTCTGTAATGTCAGCTGATCCCCTGCTGTGTGGAGGGCAAAATGTCCTGCTCCCTCCAAAGTCAAAATACCTCAGCTTTACACCTGGCTCCTAGTAGGCCTCGGCCTGCACCCTGATTGTTCCTGGGCTCCAACAACGCTAGTTGGTGCTCGGAAGTGCTGTCCACACAGAAAAACACACTTGTTCATGTGAAAGTGGGGGTCAGTAACGTCAGCTGATCCCCTGCTGTGTGGAGGGCAAAGTGTCCTGCTCCCTCCAAAGTCAAAATACCTCAGCTTTACATCTGGCTCCTAGTAGGCCTCGGCCTGCACCCTGATTGTTCCTGGGCTCCAACAACGCTAGTTGGTGCTCGGAAGTGCTGTCCACACAGAAAAACACACTTGTTCATGTGAAAGTGGGGGTCAGTAACGTCAGCTGGTCCCCCCGCTGTGTGGAGGGCAAAGTGCTGCTGCCTCCAAATTGTAACTACTTCAGATTTAAACATTCTCTGATTTGGCCTCTGTCTCCACTCTGTCTCTAGTATTTCCCCTGACCTCCAACACCGCCAGTTCCTGCTCACAGTTGCCGTCCACGCATTCCACACGTGTTCCTGTGTTACTGGGGTTCTGTAACGTCAGCAGATCCCCCAATGTGTGTCCGCCACTGTCTCCTGCGCTGTCCACCTTCCCACTGCAAGCTGTGGGAATGTGGACAGAGCAGGAGACAGTGGCAGACACACATCAGGGGCTCTGCTGACATTACAGAACCCCAGTAACACAGGAACACGTGTTGATTGGGCAGACGGCTGCTGTACGCATAAACTGGCGGTGTTGGTGGTCACGTGAAATCCTGGAAACAGAGTGGAGACAGATGCCTAATTGGAGCACGTTGACAGTCTGTTGTAGCCTACAAACAATAAAAAACTGCCACCAAGTAGGCCCCGGCTCCAACAATGCCAGTTGGTGCTCGGCAGTGTCTTTGGCACGGGTACTCCCTGTTGCCCAGCCTGTTTTCAGCACGCCTGCTGTTTCCGGGTAGTGTCAAGGTCACTATGCCACCAATCCGTTGCTGGTTCTCGCCAGAGCCTTTGGCCTAGGTGCCTCCACCTCGGTATCTGAAGTCCAGCACTGTCAGCTGTTCCTTGGTAGTGCTTTCTAGCACAGGTACCTAGTAACTGTGGTCCAGCACCGTCAGCTGTTCCTCGGTAGTGCCATTGGCTCTTGTAGCTTTTGCTACCCATCTGGGTTCCAGCACCGTCAGCTGGTTCTCGGCAGTGTCTTTGGCACGGGTACTCCCTGTTGCCCAGCCTGTTTTCAGCACGCCTGCTGTCCTATGTGGGCTGCGGGAACTGGTACTGAAGGCTGGATCCATAGTGCCAATGGGACATGGACCCCCTGTAGGACTGTGGGTTTTGGTAACTGCGGCCGGCTTGCGGCCTGGCTACTTTGCTTTGAATGGGTACCTTCTGCTACCCACCCGGGTTCCAGCACTGTCTGCTGGTTCTCGCCAGAGCCTTTGGCCTAGGTGCCTCAACCACGGTATCCGAAGTCCAGCACCGTCAGCTGGTCCTTGGTAGTGCTTTTTAGCACAGGTACCTTCTGCTTAGTAAACGTGGTCCAGCACCGTCAGTTGGTCCTCGGTAGTGCCATTGGCTCTTGTTCCTTCTGCTACCCATCCGGGTGCCAGCACTGTCTGCTGGTTCTCGCCACAGCCTTTGGCCTAGGTGCCTCCATCTCGGTATCCGAGGTCCAGCACCGTCAGCTGGTCCTTGGTAGTGCTTTTTAGCACAGGTACCTTCTGCTTAGTAAACGTGGTCCAGCACCGTCAGTTGGTCCTCGGTAGTGCCATTGGCTCTTGTTCCTTCTGCTACCCATCCGGGTGCCAGCACTGTCTGCTGGTTCTTGCCACAGCCTTTGGCCTAGGTGCCTCCATCTCGGTATCCGAGGTCCAGCACCGTCAGCTGGTCCTTGGTAGTGCTTTTTAGCACAGGTACCTTCTGCTTAGTAACCGTGGTCCTGCACCGTCAGTTGGTCCTCGGTGGTGCCATTGGCTCTTGTTCCTTCTGCTGCCACTACGGGTTCCAGTACTGTCAGCTGGTTCTCGCCAGTTTCTCAGCCTTCTTGTACCTTCTGCTACATTTCCAAGATCAAGCTTTTTGAAATTGTCTTTGGTAATCCTTATTGATCTTCATGACGACGACCCTGATGACGACGACCCTGAAGACCACACCAAAGAAGACCAGAAATATGACCCTAAATAATATGACCAAGAGGACAAAGAACATGAAGACAACCACCAAGATACAGAACAAAAGACAGAAGAACAAGAAGCAGAAGAAGCAAAAGCAGAAGAACAGAAAGCAGAAGAACATTAAGCATAAGACTAAAAATCAGCATAGAAGAAATCAAAATTATAAGCAGAAGAAGACTAAGCAGTAAATGGGGGTGAGTCCGTTCCTCCTCGTGGTGCCCCTGGAAAATGCCTGCTGCTGCAGGCCAAACTGAACGCGGACAAATCCTGTTGTAAATCTTTTGTGACAGGCAGAACGTAAGGTGTAATCTTATAACTTTTATAGATAAGTATTACAGGAATGCCTGTCACCATAAGAAATGAAGAAAAAGAATAATAGGAAGAAGATGAAGAAATAGCATATGAAAATTAATAATAGCTGAATAAGAAGAATATGAAGAATTGAAAAAAAAAATAATGGGAAGAAGGTGAAGAAGAAGATGAATAAGGTGAAAAAAAAGTTGATAAAAAAAATGCTACTGCTGCGGATCATGAAGGAGAAAGTGTGGGAGAAGTACAAAAGAAGGTGAAGAGCATGGAAGTTGTGAAACATACATATCTGACAAAATATAAAAAAGTTAACATAGTCAATATCTTTTTAACTCCGAAAGTCTTGAAAAAAAAAATTGGAATTAATGCTATGTCATGTGATTTGAATAAACCACTATGCCTTTAATGTCTCCTCCACCTCCCACAATACATTCTACATGATTCTTATTTGTTTTCAATTATGTAGAATTAGCCAACAAGGAAATAATGGGCTTTTTTTAATTCCGATACCGGAAGTCCCATTGACTTGAATGGGACTTCCGGTATCGGAATCGGCGATACCCGATATTTTTTTCGTATCGGGCGATACCATCCGATACGATATTTTTGGGTATCGAACGGTATCGCTCAACAGTATTTACTACACATGATATTCCTAAAACCGTATGGCATAATTCACACTTCATATATCCCAATACATGTACAAAAACACATGACACTTCAGGGACAGGAAACAGACAGTAATTGTCATCACCCTTAGGCCTCTTTCACACATCAGGTTTTCGCCGTCAGGCGCGATCTGGCGCTTTTGACAGAAACCGGATCCGGCGAAATGCAATGCCGGATCCGTTTTCCCCCCCATTGACTTGCATTTGCGACGGATCGCGCCGGATGGCCATGCGTTTCATCCGGTTTTCGCCGGATCCGGCAATGTGTCGCGATCCGGCGTCTGGAAAAAACGGTGACTGTAACGTTTTTTGTCTCCGGCGAAAAAGCCGGACACTCCGGATCCGGCGCGTCCGGCTTTTTCACACAATGAAAGCCTATGAGCGCCGCAATGCGCCGGATCCGGCGAAAGCCGGATCCATCGGCCGGATCCGGTTTTTTGGTCTGAGCATGCTCAGTAGCTCTGCCCACAAGACATATATAAAAGCAAGACAGTGGGACCCACAGCCACACCCAACATGCCACCCAAGACAGCAACCAGGCGCAGGAGAAGGCAGGAGACCACTGCAGCACCATCCGCACCACCACCACCCCAAATGGAGCAGCAAATAGAACATGCTGAGGAGGGGAGGCCAGCAGCAGATGAGAGACGGTAATTATCAAATCCCCCATTCCTCCAAACTAGGGCTATTGAATATCAAGATATTCATTGGCCCTTTGTTTCTCTTTATTCAACAGCCGCCCAAGAGATGCAGCAGCAGCAGCAGCAGCACTGGCTTCACTGGCAGCAGCTGTAACACCACCCACAGCCATGGAGTCTGGCCAGCAAGAGGACAGCACATCTTCTGGGAGCCCTCCCTCGCATCGTCAGCGTTTGACGGTAAGTTTTTATTTCCAAAATCCATCTTCTCTGTAATATATGTCTATTCATTGCCTTTTATTTCAAAACAGGAATCACAAGATGAAGAGGAGCTCCCAGAAGAAGAAGGAAGGGGTGGACAGACACTTGGAGTGGGCTCACAATTCGTAAGTTTTTTGCATCAAACGCAGAAACACAACATCACACTACACACAACACATAGAAAACAATGTTCTGCAGACCACACACAGCAAACAAATGCCTACATCCAAAGACATAACTTTTTTTGTTTTCTTCTCTAGTCTTCCCAATCTGGTGCTTGGCCAAGAGGTCCTCGCAGTGCCTCCCAGGGTCGTCGGCGACAGCAACGCGGCGGTCACCAGCGTGTAAGTATAAATATTTTTGCTTTGTTTTTTTGCACTTTTTATTTCATTTCTTTTGTGGAGGCTAATTATGTTATTTTTGTCTTTTTCTTTAACAGCCTTCACAGCGTGCTCCCGACTCTGACGGTGAGGATGGAGGGATTGATGTGGACCGCCTCATCGATCTCGTCAGAGAAAGGGAGCCGCTCTGGAATATGGCTGACCGCCGCCACGCTGACCTGATTGTTACCCGACGACTCTGGGAGGAAATCTGTTCTCTCCTTGTGGGCCGCTGGGAGGACCTCGAAGCTCGGGCCCAGATTAAAGAGCGTAAGTATATACAGTACCGGTTGCTTGATGTAAACCAGTGTTTCCCGAACTCCAGTCCTCGTGGTCCCCACGGATCATGTGTTCAGGATTTCTATTTACTATAGAAATCATGAAAACATGACCCCTGGGGACCATGAGGACTGGAGTTTGGGAAACACTGATGTTGTATACTAACCACTCCTTTCTTGTTTCAGGGAACAGAATTGTGAATCGGTGGCGGTCTGTGAGGGATCGTTTCAAGAAGGAGTTCAATAAAGAGATGCGGGCCCCGAGTGGATCTGGAGGACGCAGGAGCAAGTACAAGTACGCAGAAGCCCTGTCGTTCCTCCGGGAAACAATGTTCACCAGAAGGTAAATATTACACACCACATGTGAAAAAAAATGTTATATGTAAAAAATTTTTTCAGCCAGGGCCATACCATGTCAGTATTTTAATTGTTTTTTTTTCTCTTTATTCCACAGCACGGTGAGCAGCACTCGGGAGCTGGCACGATTGGACCCTTCTGAGGCGATCCCTGAGGAGACCGGCACCGAGGGACACTTCGACCGCCCCGGTACATCTGCACCTTCCCAGCCTTCCCACACATTCGACCCATCTGTCCCATCCACCAGCACAGGAGCATCGTGGCCGCCTACATTACATGAAGCTGCTGGTGAGGAGATCGCTTTCCCTTTACCCCACCCTTCTGCCCCTGCCACCTCTAGTACACCTGCGGGTACTGGGCGGCAGCGGCAGAGGGGTCAGGAAAAGACTTATGCGCCAGAGTTCTTGCATCTGAATGCATCTTTCCAGAACTGTCTCAAAGTCTTGTCAGAGCAAATATCCGCAGGCTATCAGCAGATCAACTCCAGCATTCTGGAGGTGAAGACACTTCTGCAAACCATGCATTCAGAAGCAAGATCTTCGCCAAACCACACCTTTTTCAGGTCTGTTGTGGAGCGCATGGAAACGCTCTCTCCTGCCCAGCAGATGCATGTAATGCATTCATGCCACGCTGCTCTCCAGCAAGTTACCTCCCAACCTCCTCCTCCTCCCACCACAGTAGTTCCTCCACCTGCACCCCCTCCAGCCACTTTCCATCCTCCCCCTCCTATTACATCTACACCCCCTCCAGCCACTTTCCATCCTCCCCCTCCTATTACATCTACACCCCCTCCAGCCACTTTCCATCCTCCCCCTCCTATTACATACCATCCACCTCCAGCCACTTTCCATCCTCCCCCTCCTATTACATACCATCCACCTCCCCAGCACCATCCACCTCCCCAGCACCATCCACCTCCCCAGCACCATCCACCTCCCCAGCACCATCCACCTCCCCAGCACCAGCAACCTCCCCAGCACCAGCAACCTCCCCAGCACCAGCAACCTCACCAGTACCAGCAACCTCCACAGTACCTGCAAACTCCCCAGTACCAGCAACCTCCCCAGTACCAGACATCTCCCCACTTCCAGCAACCTGCCCCGTACCAGACATCTCCCCACTTCCAGCAACCTGCCCCGTACCAGACATCTCCCCACTTCCAGCAACCTGCCCCGTACCAGACATCTCCCCACTTCCAGCAACCTGCCCCGTACCAAACTCCTTCCCCATACAACTTGCCATCAACATCATCTGCTCCTACAGTCCCTGCCCAACCCTCCACTCCACCACCCACCACCTCTTCTGCTTCCCACATGTCCACCCATTCTGTAGTTTTTTCCACACCTTCACCTCTAACTGTTCCTTCCCCACCACGATCCCAGTCCTCTCTCCACACTCCCAGTGTCGAAGTGTCCCGCAGCCCCTACAGCAGTATTTCCACCACACACTACACAGAATTATAATGTGTGTATTTAAATAAAAATGACCAGTTTTATGGTTTCAGTTTTATAGTTTCAAAGTTTTATTAAACAAGTTTATTAAAATTTTAAAAAAGTTTACTAAAAAAAACATTTTTCAATAAAAGTTAAATTATTTTACACTGGTTGTCTGTCATTTCTTTCTGCGGCGAAAAAGGTTAAATACAGGGTATTTAAAAGGTGAAATGGTATTCAAAACTAGGTATATAACTGTGGGTAAATTTTAGCTTTTTGCCACAGTTGTGTTCCTGGTTGTGTTTGAAGCAAAGTATTTCACCTAAAAAGTTGTGTTTATTGTTGGTGATTTCCTAACAATGTACACAACTTTTGTTAAAAGGTGAAATACTTTGCATAAAACACAACCAGGTACACACCTGTGGCCTAAAGCTAAAAATAGAGACCATGACAAGATAGCCAACTTTGGTTGGCAAAGGTATATACTGTTGGTCCAGAAGGTACACAAGTTTGGTTAGGGCACAAATCTTTCACACTCTGTCATCCTGCCAGTGTACTCTGCCTTGAGGTGACATAAAGTATAGTGCAAAATTGTCCCTCATTACTGAAACTGTCACAGAACTTCTAGTGGTAATGTCATGGTAATCTTACAAGGTGGTTTCTTCAGAGGTGTCCTCAATGGAAATGGGTTCCTTGCAGATAACAAAATTGTGGAGTACCACGCACGCTTTGATCACCTCGTCCACAGTTTCTGTCTTGAGGTTGATCGCAGTCAATAGGACCCGCCATTTGGCTGTCAGAATACCAAAGGTACATTCAACCATTCTTCTTGCTCTTGTGAGGCGGTAATTAAAAATGCGTTTTGGTCTTGTCAATCCTCTGCTAGAGTACGGTTTCAAAAGGTGTTCTGACAGCTGGAAGGCTTCATCCCCTACACAGACAAATGGCATAGGTGGACCAGATGTTTGCGGCAGCGGTCTAGGTGGTGGGAACTGGAAGGTGTTTCCATACAGTTTACGCCCCATGGCAGACAGTTTGAAAACTTGAGAGTCATTGGAGCGGCCATAAGCCCCAATATCAACCGCAATAAATTTGTATTCCGCGTCAGCGATGGCCATGAGGACAATTGAAAAATATTTCTTGTAATTGAAATATTCAGATCCCGATCCAGCTGGCTTTACAATGCGGATATGTTTCCCGTCCACAGCGCCCAAGCAGTTTGGAAACTGACATATCTGTTGAAACTTGTCAGCAATTTCAATCCACCTCTCTGTTGTGGGCTCTGGTAAAAACTCTTCAGCTAAGGAGTCCCACAGTGCACGGCATGTGTACTTCACAATTCCAGATATGGTGGAAATCCCGAGTCTGTACTGGAAATGCAGTGGCGAAAGGGATTCTCCAGTTGCAAGAAATCTGTGGGGAATTAAAAAACAATAAATTAGTTTTAAATCACAGCATTACATACCAAAACTGACCTATAACACTTGGAGATACAAATTACCACCAACAAGATTGCAGTGAAAGTGTGCTCTGATGCGATCACATCCAATAAATGTGGCTTACCTTAAAGTCACCATCAGACGCTCTGCGGGTGAAACAGAGAAGCGGCAATAGGTGTCCGCTTTTCTTATGAGGTGTGCAATGCGCTCCACCAAGTAATCAAAATTCTCCATTTTCATCCTAACATATCCAAAAAATTTATCCGGGTTTCGTCGAAGGTCCATGCATAGTGTAGAATAGACCCCACGCGTCATTCTCTTGGCTGTGATGGGGTGGATCCACAAACGTCGTCTACGATGCCTGATGCGCTGCTGTCTTGCTCTCTCCTTCTCCAGAACAATCACCCTCAAACGATTCGCCTCCGCTGTAAAATCCGCCAAATTCTTCAAAATATTTCCAATCACAACATCCATCTTCGCCAGTAACTTGCTCTTCTCTCCAACCTGCACTTTCTCCTCTACAACCTGTCAAAGAAGGGCTGTAGGAACACGCTATATATAGTTTTCCAGTAGCCAATCCCGTTCGGAAGGCCACAAGGGTCAATTTTAAAAACCGGATCCGGCGTAATCCGTCGAAAAAACGGATAGAAAAACGGATGAACCGGATGAGACGGATCCGGTTTTGTCTGTCCAGAAAAAGACGGATCCGGCAGAAAACCGGATCCGTCACATCCGGTTTTCAGAAACATATGCCGGATCCGGCGTTCCGGCACGACGCCGGATCGCGCCTGACGCCGAAAACCTGAAGTGTGAAAGTAGCCTTACACTCCCAGATGATGGGACGTTATGTCCATTGTGCCACCACAACTTTACATTGTATTCTGTTTAAGGCCTCTTTCACACATCAGTTTTTTGCCTTCAGGCGTGATCCGGCTTTTTTTTGTAAAACCGGATCCGGCAAAATGCAATGCCGGATCCGGTTTTTCCCCATTGACTTGCATTAGCGCCGGATCGTGCCGGATGGCATTGCGTTTCATCCGTTTTTTGCCGGATCCGGCAACTTGTCTCATTCCGGCGTCTGGAAAAAACGGCTACTGTAACGTTTTTTGTCTCCGGCGAAAAAGCCGGAAGCGCCGGATCCGGCGCTTCCAGCTTTTTGCTACAATGAAAGTCTATGGGCGCCGGAATGCGCCGGATCCAGAAAAAGACGGATCCAGCCACCGGATCCGGTTTTTTTAAGTCTGTGCATGCTCAGATCCAATTGGCCAGCCGCCAGGAACAGAGACGGATCCAGCAAAAAAACGGATCCGTTTCTACAGTTCTCCAAAATTTATGCCGGATCCGTTTTTTCTAAAAAAAGCCGGATCCTGCCTGACGGCAAAAAACTGATGTGTGAAAGTAGCCTAAGAATGGAATATTACAGTTTAATAAAGCAAAATGGCTTTCAGTCCTTCTTCAGGTACCCAACAAAACTGGAATCTGCAGTTTATGTCCAGTGCAGCAGTGCAATGTGATTGCTAGCTGAAAGATAGTGCAGGAGTGCATTAGTAGATCTTTTAATGCTAACCCTTTAACCCCAGCGGTTGGGAAATGGCTGCTTTTAACTGGTCTTGTGGCTTTTAGTGATTTTAATATCTTAGTTTTTGACAAGCCTTTGCCACTCAGTTTAATTAAAGACACAATGCCAAGATTACAACAGCAAGAAATTCAATGCTGCCTGACAAGTAAAAATGACTGGTAATTCAAATGGAAATCCATGACTCAGAAATGTATTACCTGCGGTTCTGCCTTATGTTCTTGTATTTAGTCATAAATAAATATAACAAATTTGCCTTCTTTCACAGTACAGTTTTTAGACTGTGCAGCATTTTTCGTCTCTTCTTGTTTTTTTCCCATTACCTGCAAAATAATTGCCACCCAGTAGCTACATTATTGTGACAAATAATTCCTTGTCATAATCACCAAGTCTGAAAGCTTTGTCATGCAATGAGCACGCACATGGCAAAATACTATACAGTGGCAGATATGCTACCCTTCACAAAGAGTGATAGGTCTGTGGAACAGCCAATAGAGAAAAATGCCTTCAAACATAAAAGAAGCAAACAAGAAGTCAAATTTCTGGAAGAAAACAAAACCGTGGATTTAAAAGAATTTAAACAAATAATATTATTTAAAAATTCTCTATATTATCAGTGGGGAACCCAAGACTGGTATGGACCACATCATTCAGCAGCTTCAGGAGGATAGTGAGAAGAGAGGGTTGGAGAGCACGCGTGCCTTTGAGTGATATCCACAACAAAAATGCACCAATTGGTCTTTCCATTCACCAGACCAATCCATTAATTACCACCACTTATATTACTGGAATTATGAGTGAAGGTTTTGATCAGGCTGTTTTTGAGTCAGAACCAGAAGTAAACGCAAAATGAATAGGGAATTTAAAAGAAGGGCTTACACTCAGTTCATACACTGTGGCTGAGAACCATGATAAGAGGCATGGTTTGCAAAAAAACCCAGTCTATTAGAAGCACATGTCAACTTGTCAGTGTCAGTATAAGTGGATCATTTCTTATTGGATCCCTTCTGCTCTTAACCGGACAGTGAATGTCCATGTCTCTGCACAGGTCCATTAATAATGAATCTACTTTTAGCAGCTGTCGTTTGCAAACTATTACACAGTGCATGGCCACAATATGGCTTCAACATTTGAACCCACTTTCTTTTTACTTCTCCTGACTACTTCCAATTAGATCCATGTCTGGCTTGGCTTTGAAAAAAAAACTACAGGTGTGTTTACAGTCTTATGGGAGTCCTTATGTGGGCCATAAAATTAAGAGTTGATGTTATGCACTTATATTCCAAATATGTATGATGAACATTTAGCTCTGATTAGTGCAGATATAAATTAGTGTAACTAAGAATGAGCTGCTGCTTTTAAAATATAAGTTCTACTTTGGTGGATGAAAATGATGAAATGGTAAGACAGGATGTTGAGAAGGCCGAACTTTTAAATTCCTATTTTGCATCTGTTTTCTCTCAGAAAGGAAATGTAACATCAACTGTTCTTCACTGTCCTATTAAGGGAAAAGAAGAATCCAGGATATCTATAAACAGAAAGATAGTGAGGAAACACTTAGCTAACCTAAATGAATTCAAGTCTCCAGGTCCAGATGAATTACACCCCAGAGTACTGAAGGAGATAGCAGAAGAAATTTTTGAACCCCTCTCCATAATCTTTGAAAATTCTTGGAGAACAGGAGAAGTCCCAGAAGACTGGAGAAGAGCAAATGTTGTTCCTATCTTCAAAAAGGGGAAGAAGGTGGGCCCAGGCAACTATAGGCCGGTGAGTCTGACTTCTATACCAGGAAATATCTTTGAATAAATTATTAAACAACATGTATGTCAGTACCTGGATAAGAATGAAGTGATTAAACAGAGTCAGCATGGGTTTGTAACTAATAAGTCATGTCAGACTAACTTAATTTCCTTCTATGACGGAATCGCTGATTGGGTGGATCAAGGAAATGCTGTAGATATAATATATCTTGACTTCAGCAAAGCATTTGACAAAGTATCTCATACAATCCTTATTGAAAAAATGACTAAGTATGGAATTGACAAGGCAACTGTTAGGTTGATTCATAACTGGCTTAGTGATCGGACCCAAAGAGTGGTCGTAAATGGCTGCACATCCAGTTGGAAGAATGTCTCAAGTGGGGTACCACAGGGCTCTGTCCTGGGCCCTGTATTGTTCAACATCTTTATCAACAATTTAGATGAAGGAATTGAGGGTAAACTGATTAAATTTGCTGATGACACAAAGCTAGGAGGGATAGCTAATACTAGAGAAGAGTGAGAGAGAGGATTCAAAAAGATTTAAATAAACTGGAGAAGTGGGCAGCAACTAACAGAATGTTTTTTAACAGGGAAAAATGCAAAGTACTACATCTTGGCAATAAAAATGAAAAAAGCATATACAGAATGGGAGGAATAGGCCTAAGCCACAGCACATGTGAAAAAGACTTGAGTATACTAATAGATCACAGACTGAATATGAGTCAACAGTGTGATGCAACAGCAAAAAAGGCAAATGCAATTCTAGGATGTATTAACAGAAGCATACAGTCTTGATCACGTGAAGTCATTATTTCCCTCTACTCCTCTTTGGTCAGACCTCATCTGGAATATTGTGTCCAGTTTTGGGCACCACATTTTAAAAAAGACATCAACAAACTGGAGCAAGTTCAGAAAAGAGCAACCAGAATGGTGACTGGTCTGCAAACCCTGTCTTATGAGGAAAGGTTGCAGGATTTGGGATTGTTTAGTTTGCAAAAGAGAAGACTGAGAGGAGACTTAATAGCTGTCTACAAATATCTAAAGGGCTGTCACATTGTAGAAGGATCAACTTTATTCTCATTTGCACAAGGAAAGACTAGAAGCAATGGGATGAAACTGAATGGGATGAGACAGATTAGATATTAGAAAAAACTTTTTGACAGTTAGAGTGATCAATGAGTGGAACAAGCTGCCACGCGAAGTGGTGAGTTCTCCTTCAATGGAAGTCTTCAAACAGAGCGAATCCTGCTTTGAGCAGGGGGTTGGACCAGATGGCCCAGGAGGTCCCTTCCAACTCTACGATTCTATGATTCTATGATTCTATGATTTAACTAATAATTAATTCTCAACCACTGGATCAATTTTGCTCATAAAGGAAGCAGTTCAAATATTAAGAAATCCTATGTATCTGGTTCAGTATTCAGCAGTGCCAAGTGTCCTTATACGTAACATAGTTTAAAGAACATTAAGAAAACTCTTGTATCAAGCACTGACTTAGTAACTTTTAAAGGGAAGCTGCAAGTAAGATCAGCCTCTTAAACGCATAAATGGGCATACATGTCTTAAAAGCTAAATCCATTGACACCTTTATAACTTCTATCTGTTACTGCATTTCCAGAAATTCATTGTGGTAATTAATATGCAATAAGGTGTTAAATGCTACGAGCATGACAAAGCATTTCTAAATCTCTTCCTTCTGATGTTGTTTCCCCACATAGTGTCAGCCTCTTTAGCTTGATTAATAGCTCACTGTCTGTATTATGTCAGGTGCCAGGCAGCAAAATCAGACAGTGTGTTATCAATCAAGCTAAAAAGGCTGATTTCTTGTTAACGCAGCAACAGCTAGAAGATAAAATAAAGTTGTCAGCTTGGTGGAGTCGATCTTATTAACAGATTCCCTTTGAAACAAAAGTCTAATCAGAAAATGACCTATTGTTTAATTAAGGTTTTTGTGTTAGTTTGTTTTTTAACCTCTTTCCGACATCGGGCGTATATTTACGCTGATGTCGGACTCCCTTTCTTTGATGTGGGCTCTAGCGGTGAACCCACATCTTTCCCAGGACATGTCAGCTGTTTTGAACAGCTGACATGTGGTCGGAATAGCTACGGGTGGAATTGCGATTCATCTGTGGCTATTAACCCGTTAAATGCGGCTGTCAAACTCTGGCAGTGGCATTTAACAAGCGCTTCCGGCAATTACGCAGGAAATTCGCCCACTGGTGACCCAAATCACGTGATCGCGGATCACCAGTGGGTTGGTGGAGACCTCTATGGTTGTTACTGCCAGCTTGCTGTGAATGCCACCCAGTGGTTGGCGCACATAGCAAGTGAGCAATTCTACTACATAGAGGCGAACTGATCATCGCCTCTATGTAGCAGAGCCGATTAGGTTATGGCACCTTCTAGTCTCTCATGGAGACTATTAAAGCATGTCAAAAGTAAAAAAAAAAGTTTTAAAAAATATAAAAAAATATAAAATATAAAACTTCAAATCACCCACCTTTTGCCCCATTCAAAATAAAACAATAAAGAAAATCAAATATAAACAAATTTGGTATAGCCGGATTCAGAATCACCTGATCTATCACTAAAAAAAGGATTAACCTGATCGCTAAATGGCACAGTGACAAAAAAAGTTAAAACACCAGAATTACGTTTTTTGGTCACCGCGACATTGCACTAAAATGCAATAACGGGTGATCAAAAGATCTTATCTGCACCAAAATGGTATCATTAATTAAAAATGTCAGCTTGGCATGCAAAGAATAAGCCCTCACCAACCCAAGATCAGGAAAAATGAAGACGCTACGGTATCAGAAAATGACGCAATTTTTTTCTAAACAAAGTTTGGAATTTTTTTCACCAGTTACTGTGTCTATGAACTCGTAATGACCTGCCAAATCATAATGGCAGGTTAGTTTTAGCATTTAATGAACCGAGTAAAAATGCCAAACAAAAAAGAAGTGTGGGATTGCACTTATTTTGCAATTTCATCGCGCTTGGACTTATTTCCTGTTTTCTAGTACACAACATGGTAAAACCAATGGTGTCGTTCAAAAGTACAACTCGTCCCACAAAAAACAAGCCCTCATATGGCCATATTGATGGAAAAATGAAAAGTTATGGCTCTGGGAAGAAGGGGAGTGAAAAACGAGAACGCAAAAACGAAAATACCTCTGGGTGTTAAGGGGTAAAATCTTTGGCATTTTTTTTAATATCTAAAAACCAGATTGGTAATCTTAGTAATTTTCACACTTGCCACTGGAGCTATTTTACATTCATACTTTCTGTTCTTTCAAGAAGATTTTTCCGAAGGCTAGTTATCATTAGAGGGAGGATTACAATGACAAGAAGCACCTGAACACACAGGTGATAATACAGAGACCACCAATTACAAAAAGTGATGTCACAGCTGACCCAGCTCTCCTTATTCACAATGATTTTGTACACAAAAGATGCTTCAATGCAAAAAATAAGGTTTGCGTCAGTCTATTGCTGCTAATGTACATGTATATTTTCTGAAAAACAAAACAAAGCAAGAAGTATGAGTCGAAAAAAGTCCTAGTGGACAATGTGAAAATTTCTAATTTTAATATTGATCATGATGCAAAACAATAATTACCAAAATGTTATTAAAAATACGCTTAACGGAAAAACCTGATTTGAACAATGTCATTTTCTGACAACATATTTCCTGTAAGATGTCGGTAATACTGTATGATTTATGCTCCAGTATCTAGGGATGAGCGAACTCGAATGGTAGCATTCAGGGTCCGTACCATAGTAGAACCGCAAACATGGACTTTTTACTGTATGACTGGTTTCCTGTTCTGGTTCGCCAGTCTAATAAAGTTTGTTGAAAGGCTGCAGCAAAGTCAATAAACAAGCTTTAAGACTGTGGTCACTTCTGTGTGCTTTCTAGTAGTCAGGGAAATAAATAATTGGCATCAGCCATCTCTTTGCCATTTTTAGGCCAAATAAATTATTTTTCTTAACCGGTGTGTTTTCTAGTACTGTGGTACATAAATAATTGGCATCATCTGTCTCGTTGCCATTTATAGGCCAAATAAATAATTTTTATGAACCGGTGTGTGTTTTCTAATTGTCTGGAAAGTAAATTATTGGCATTAGCCATCTTATTACCATTAGTAGGCCAAAGAAATAATTTTTGGACCGCTGTGTGTTTTCTAGTATTCTGGGAAATAAATAATTGGCCTCAGCCATCTCGTTGTCATTTCTAGGCACCAAATAAATAATTTGTCTGGACTAGTGTGTGTTTTCTAGTGATCTGGGAAATAAATAATTACCATCAGCCTTTTGTAGTAAAGAAATAATTTTTTTAAACCGCTGTGTTTTTTTAGTATTCTGGAAAATGAATACATTCTGGCTAAAGAAATACATTTTCTGTACCAAAGTGTGTTTTCTAGTACTTTTGACCACTTCCAAAAATGAGAAGAGCACCACTCCAAGTAAATTAAACTTCTGTGAAATCAAACTGTCCACTTAGGAAGCAACAATGTTTGACAATCAATTTCACATGCTGTTGTGCCAATGGAATAGACAACAGATGGAAATCATTGGCAATTATCAAGACACCCTCAATAAAAGAGTGGTTCTGCAGGTGGGGACCACAGACCACATCTCAGTACCAATGCTTTCTGGCTGATGTTTTGGTCACTTTTGAATGTTGGTTGTGTTTTCACACTCGTGGCAGCATGAGACAGACTCTACAACCCACACAAGTGGCTCAGGTAGTGCAGGTCATCCAGGATGACACATCAATGTGAGCTGTGGCAAGAAGGTTTGCTGTGTCTGTCAGCGTAGTGTCCAGAGGCTGGAGGCGCTACCAGGAGACAGGCCAGTTCACCAGGAGACTTGGAAGGGGCCATAGGAGGGCAACAACCCAGCAGCAGGACCGCTACCTCAGCCTTTGTGCAAGGTTAAATAGGAGGTGCACTGCCAGAACCTTGCAAAATAACCTCCATCGGGCCACAAATGTGCATGTGTCTGCACAAACGGTTAGAAACCGACTCCATGATGATGGTCTGAGTGCCCGATGTCCACAGATGGGGTTGTGCTCACAGCCCAACACCATGCAGTCCTCCAAAGAAATGCCACCCCACACCATTACTGACCCACCACCAAACCGATCATGCTGAAGGATGTTGCAGGCAGCAGATCGCTCTCCATGGCATCTCCAGACTCTTTGTCACGTCTGTCACATGTGCTCAGTGTGAACCTGCTTTCATCTGTGAAGAGCATAGGGCGCTAGTGTCGAATTTGCCAATCCTGGTGTTCTGTAGCAAATGCCAAGCATCCTGCATGGTGTTGGGCTGTGAGGACTCCTTTATTGAGGGTGTCTTGATAATTGCCAATAATTTCCATCTGTTGTCTATTCCATTTGCAAAACAGCATGTGAAATTGATTGTCAATCAGTGTTGCTTCTAAGTGGACTGTTTGATTTCACAGAAGTTTGAATTACTTGGAGTTATATTCTGCTGTTTAAGCGTTGCCTTTATTTTTTGAGCAGTGTGTGTATATATATATATATACATTATTGTATTGTGTAGATAGTGTAGTGATAGGAATAGCCCACTATAGGGGGGCATCATAGGACAGCAATAGGAAGAGGCACTTAGAATAGAATAGGAATTAGTTAAGATAGGAGGGCCAGCTGGGATAAGATCGTAAGCTTCCTGGTTTTTAGTCAGTAGGGCCTGGGAGCCCGGACTGGGCAGTTGAACCCTGTAACGTTATGCTCAAATAAAGGATCCCAGCTCGTCCAGGGCCTAGGAGTAACATTTGCCAGAGAAGCCAAGAAGAAGAAGCTTTGTCATGATGGCGGTCAGCTACTTAGGAAGACGCCTGCGTGTCTTGGGCGAAATAGACCGGGAATGCCTACAGTTAGTCAGGCTGGTCCGACAGAATGCTGCCGTAATAAGGAACAATGGTGCGACCCTGCGATATTCCTGAAGAAGTGAGGGACAGCACAGGGACAGAAAATGTTGTGTCTTGTGAAGTATCTTGTGCTGTACCTAATTGTGAACTGAACGAGCTGAGAAAGGAAGCAAGTAATAATGTTTGTTTTAAGCTGCAATTTGTCTCTGTTTCTATTTGTGTGGAACCCCAAGGAAGAAACCCACAGTGGACCACCATCAGCCATGACTACCTACCTGGTCCCCATTATACCATCATACCCTGAAGCGAGGCATAAATGTTCTTAACCTGAGCCCCACATGTATGATGTGGCATCTGAATTCCAAGCACAAGGTGCAGTGGAGTACACACCTTAGAAACCATGACAGATCTAAGCCTCCACCTGCTCCATTTTCTGTTGCTGCTTCTTCCTCCTGCTCATGATCAATAGGGCCACCTGCATCCCCACAAAGAAAGGATGTGACAGTATCACCACCACTACCAGTGTCACAAAGCATCTCCACACCGTCCCATTAAAGTTTTCAGCTTTCTACCGCCCAAATCCTCAAGAGAAAGAGAACATACCCACCTAACCACGTAGGAGCCATGGTCCTGAATGACAGCATTTCCAAATTACTGGCCTTTGAAATGCTGCCATTTCGGCTGGTGGAGACAGATAGTTTAAAACAACTGATGACTATGGCTGTCCCTCAGTACATGTTTCCCAGCCCAGCCACCACTACTTTTATAGGCGTGCTATCTCTGCCCTGCACACAGAAGTTGTGGACAAAACAAGATGTGCACTACGCAACGCCAACAGTGGCAAGGTCCACATAACCATCGATACATTGGTGTCATGATCTGAAGTGATCTGACAGTTTTAAATCACTGGGTGAACTTTTTTTACTTTGGAAAGTTCCAAGGTGTCTTGACTGTCCCCGGTGGTGGTTAGCAGTATTGCACTTTAGGTTTTTGTGCACTTAATTAGGGATCAGGTGTGACACCCTATAAAGGTGTGCTAGGGGGTGCAATCACTGCCTGTGATATTGTGAGAGTGTGTTCACTCTGTTTTTGGAGAGCCTGGATGAAGGATGGAGCTGGTGAGGAGTCCTGCGCAGCTTAGCCAGGAGGGAAGAGTGTCAGCTATGGTGTCTGGACGAAGGGCTGGCATGGCGTGGTGGAGTCGCAGTGATGGTGTCAGCGGCAAGTGTCTGCATGGGCTGGTGGAGTGGCGACTATGGAGAGTGGCACTCACCATGTGGGACTTGGCCGCTGAGCTGGACTCAAGCATGCTCGACTTCGTGTCAGCAGCTGAACTCATCCTTGGGACTCTGGTTCTAAGCAGCTGCAACTGGTGGTGGACTCTGCTCCAAGGCTGCACTAAGGTGAAGGATCCTGTTATGGTGATGGATCCGGGTGGAGGAGAAGATGCACTCAGGTGGAGGGCTCTGTTGCTGGGAGCGCACGCAACAGAGCAAAGCTAAGTGGTGTTTCCCCTGTATTGTCTCTTTCCTCATGTGTGTTATTAGTGCAGTGGTGGGATTAGTCTCCGCACCGACCCATTCCCTAGTGAGGGTTTAGGGTCAGGGTGAGCAAGGGCGTTAAGGTATGCATGCGGCGACAGGTGCGGAGCCTGTTTAGGGAATGTAAGGAGTGCAGGGACACTGGCTCAGGGGAGCTTAGGAGGTCTCCATGTCCCCATTCCCTATCGCAGGGCCCACCATTGTTAAAGTTTCCCAGGTTCCCCCTTTATTATTTAAATTCGCCTTACTGGAGGCGGGGTTTCCAGATTTTATGTATAACGTGTAATTCCCAAATTCGCCAGGTGGAGGCGGCGTATCCACCTGCACGTTTTATTATTTAAATGCGCCCCACTGGAGGCGGTGTATCCAGGGTCACGTGTGTCACATGGATTCGCCTTGCGGAAACATCTGCGTCCTGACACACGTGATCATGACTTTATCACAGGCCATACAGTTTTTTTTTTTTCTCTGGTGAGCTTTGGCCATGTGGAGACTGCTGAGTAATTGCTGCCAGGCCTCACTGAGGTGTGGGGAGCGGCAAGGTGTGTTAGAGCCGCTGCAGCAGCAGTTATCAGGGTCTGGGGCCTCTGCTCAGGTAACCAGAACACAAAAAAAAAAAAAAAAATGGCGGCTGTGATCTGGCTAAAAGCCCCTAGAGTCGCTGCTGGGGAGCGGGACTTGCTCATGCACGTGGGCGTACCAAGGCAGGTGGGAGGAATGGTGCCCCACGGAGCTGCTTGGTGTTCCCCGAGGTGAAGGGGTGCGTTCCAGTGATGAGCAGACTGATGTAGAGTCCGCGGGGTTTACGCCAAATCTTCAAATACCACCATAGAAGCCGCCCCTCCTGGCCGTGTGGAGGCGGCCAGTGAGTGTATATTTCCTCCATAGGCGTTCCCTCTCCTCCTGGTGTGAGCAGCAGGTGTGCTGCAGGGGAGTAGGGACAAATCTCAACCCTCGCCATTAACCAACCCTGGGAGGTGCAGACCTCATGGTGAAGAGGGTTGGAGGGTGGTGACCCCTTGGTGATTTGCGGGGGTGTGAGTGTTGTGATGCAGGGGGACGCCTCTGCTGTCTAGGTCAGAATGAGTTCACCAATTATGACAAACGAATGTATGCAATAAACGTTCAGGTCCGGACCTGTGTGTGAACGAGCATGTATGTGTGCCACCAAAAAACATCGTGGAAGTGTGTTGTGGAGCCTGATCTGCTCATAACAAACAAACATACACATACATAATTTCGTTCCCCAGGTCGGCGCTCTGGAGATGAGTGGTGCCTCCAAAAGGAACTTTATTGCCAATACCAGCAGTGTGTTTGTCATAAACCTGAAGTGTCAGGTAGTGGTGGGGTGAACTCAGGATCTGGGCGTCCCCGCTGCAGGTGTTTCCCTAATGAGGGGTGGTCCGGAGGGTCCAGAGGCCCCTCATTAAGGAGGGGGTACTGTCATGATCTGAAGTGATCTGACAGTTTTAAATCACTGGGTGAACTTTTTTTACTTTGGAAAGTTCCAAGGTGTCTTGACTGTCCCCGGTGGTGGTTAGCAGTATTGCACTTTAGGTTTTTGTGCACTTAATTAGGGATCAGGTGTGACACCCTATAAAGGTGTGCTAGGGGGTGCAATCACTGCCTGTGATATTGTGAGAGTGTGTTCACTCTGTTTTTCGAGAGCCTGGATGAAGGATGGAGCTGGTGAGGAGTCCTGCGCAGCTTAGCCAGGGAGGAAGAGTGTCAGCTATGGTGTCTGGACGAAGGGCTGGCATGGCGTGGTGGAGTTGCAGTGATGGTGTCAGCGGGAAGTGTCTGCATGGGCTGGTGGAGTGGCGACTATGGAGAGTGGCACTCACCATGTGGGACTTGGCCGCTGAGCTGGACTCAAGCATGCTCGACTTCGTGTCAGCAGCTGAACTCGTCCTTGGGACTCTGGTACTAAGCAGCTGCAACTGGTGTTGGACTCTGCTCCAAGGTTGCACTAAGGTGAAGGATCCTGTTATGGTGATGGATCCGGGTGGAGGAGAAGATGCACTCAGGTGGAGGGCTCTGTTGCTGGGAGCGCACGCAACAGAGCAAAGCTAAGTGGTGTTTCCCCTGTATTGTCTCTTTCCTCATGTGTGTTATTAGTGCAGTGGTGGGATTAGTTTCCGCACCGACCTATTCCCTAGTGAGGGTTTAGGGTCAGGGCGAGCTAGGGCGTTGAGGTACGCGTGCGGCGCCCGGTGCGAAACCGGCATAGGGAACGTTAGGAGTGCAGGGACACTGGCTCAGGGGAGCTCAGGAGGTCTCCAATTCCCTTTTCCCTATTGCAGGGCCCACCATTGTTAAAGTTTCCCAGGTTCCCCCTTTATTATTTGATTATTGTATGTATAACGTGTAATACCTAAATTCGCCAGGTGGAGGCGGCGTATCCACCTGCACGTGTTATTATTTAAATTCGCCCCACTGGAGGCGGTGTATCCAGGGTCACGTGTGTTATGGGTCCGCCTTGCGGTAACACCTGCGTCCCGACACACGTGATCATGACAATTGGCCAGTAAGCACAGCCAGTAATATTACATTTCTATAGCTGCCCATTGGGTAAATATACTGTAGTAGCAACTGGGACAGAGTTGGAAGGTGTTCTAGCCATTGTCCTACCACCACCTAGCTCTGCTGGACATTTATCTTTTCAGATTTTCTCCTCCTCCTACTCTGCTTCCACCATTGCCTCCTCATCCGGTCACAGTAAGACTTGCACCACCAACTGGAGCACAGCCAGGGAGAAATGACAGCAGGCTGTTCTTAAAATCCTCTGTTTGGGGAACAAATCCCACAACACGCAGTAGCTGTGAACTGTGATCAAACAGAAGACAGATAAGTGGTTGGTGCTGGTGAACCTCAAGCTTGGCCTAGTGGTGAGTGATAACAGACAAAATCTTGTAGCAACCCTGGGCCTAGCCGATTTGATGCACATGCCTTGTCTAGCGCATGTGCTGAACTTGGTGGTACAGAGCTTCCTGACAAACTACCCACACATGTCAGAGCAGGCAGTGCGTGTACTGTAGAGTCACTTCTGCCTTCCTGCTCACCGGCTGATATGTGACGTATCAACAAGGTGGAACTGCACTTTCCACATGCTGTAGAGACTGTGCAAGCAGCAGGTAATAGTGGAGTTTCAGCTGCAGCACATATGGCTGAGTCGCTTTGCAGAACACCACTTCACCACCAATGAATGGGCCTCCATGCGTGACGCATTTGCTGTGTTGCGCTGCTTCGAATAGTCTACGAATATGGCCAGCACTGATGGCGCCATCATCAGCGTTACTATACCACTTATATGTCTGCTTGGAAAAAAGAATTCAGGACATGGTGGATAAAGTGGTGGCACAGAAGAAAGAGGAGCAGTGTCAGTTAAAACTGTTATCTGTTGCACAGCTTACTGCACAGCTCCTTGAATACCCACAGTTGCAATAGAAAACTTCACAGAGAAGATTATAAGGGATAACAAGCTTTTACTTCTCAGAGCATGAGGTAAAGGAAAAATGCACAGTCATACAATGCAGCATCATCAGGAAGTAGGAAAACAAAACTGAAAGTAAACAAGAGAGACCTTTTCTATTACAACACATTAATCAAGGAAACTTTACACAACATCGCCATCTATTGTCAGATCAGCATAAAGTCCTCCTTTACACAAACGAAGAAGTCCACAGCTGTTGCATATGCCTACACCCTTTCTCAACAGTAAGGACTTATTCAGTCAAACCTATTTTCTTCATTAGTCTCTGATATTTTTCAGCATTCAATGCCTTTGTGAAAATGTCTGCTGTCATATCTTCAGTTGGACAGTGTTGTGAGTTCATTCTCTGGTTCACCAGTTGTGAGTTCTCCTTCCAGACACCCTCTGGTGGTAACAGGAGGTAGTGAGGCTGATTTGATCGGGGGAGATCTGCCACTTGAGAATGAGGATGACGATTGGACCTCAGGAACCTCAGATTGGATTTAAGACAGCCGACGCCCTATTCAGTTGCTGGTGATTCCTTCTGGCTTGTCAGCTCTTTGTTTTCAGCTCTGTTCCAGTCATCTAAAGCTAAGTTTTTCTGCTAATGTTCACACTTGATTTTGTTGGTCTATTCAGTTTTTTTTGTGTTCAGCCAGCCCCGGCTGGGGGCTGTGCTGATTTTCCACTCTTATTTATCAGTATTTTGCCAATTTGCTTTTTGTCCCTTACTAGTTTGGTCTCTTTTTGCTCTGTCTCAGAATATTTCAGAGTGCTGATATAGTGGGAGAAGTCTAGTGACTTCAGGGTTAATTTTGCTATCAGAAGTGTTGGACATTATTTCGTAGGGTTTTGGGCAGATTGCAGACAGTGTCTTTCCTTTCCTCTCCTGTCTAGTTAGTTTGGGCCCCATCGTTTGCTCAGCCTATTTTCCTACCTGTGTTTGTGTTTTCATCTTGTTTCACCGTCAATACATGTGTGGGGGCTGTCTATTCCTTTGGGGTCTGCTCTGGGGCAGTTAGTTTTCCTTTTCTTGCGTTAGGCTTATTTAGACCTCCGGCCATGATGAGGCATCTAGGTTCATCGTAGGCACGCTCCACGGCTGATGCTAGTTGTGTGGTAAGGTCGGGGATCTGCAATCTGCATAGTTACCAACCTCTCTGGTTTTTCTGGGCTTAGCATGTTTAGGTTTTTTCCTCCTCGGTGACCCATTCATAATAGACCGAATTCTAATTTCAGGATTGCTTGTTCTTGATGATGCCTCAAGTGCTTGGTTCTTGGGTTAACTCTTTCCATCTGAGCAAGAACAAGACATCCTTGATTGTCCTCATTTATTTTTGTTGGTTCCAACTGTGGCTGTCCTAGGTCTGTTAGCAATTGTCTTAACCATAGAACGTCTTGACTTGCATGTGCTGCTGCAACATATTCTGCTTCTGTTGACGACAGCGTTACTATTGATTGTTTTCTACTAGTCCAACTCATTGGTCCGCCTGAGAGAAAGAAAAGATAGCCACTGGTAGATTTTCTGTCAGTTGGATCTCCAGCCCAATCTGCATCAAGGTATCCAGTTAAAATGCATTTATCAATTGTAGGCAGTTTCAGTTTAACATTGCTAATTCCTTTCAAATAACGTATTACTCTCTTCACGGCATTCCAATCTGCTTTATTTGGCTTAGATACTTTTCTACTCAGAATTCCTACTGCTGCAATATCTGGTCCTGTAACAGTCTCTAGATACAGTAATTTTCTTATTGCCATTCTGTACTCTTCATTATTTGGTAACACATTTTTCTCACTATTCATCTCTTTAAGATTAGTTTCCATTGGAGACTTTGCTATTTTTGCATCTTTCAATCCAAATATTTTGGTTATGTCTTGAATCATGTGATTTTGATTAAGTAAGAAACTTCCATCTTCTTCTCTTTCTACCTGTATTCCTAGGTACTGTTTTACATTTCCCAAGTCTTTGATCTCAAAATGTTGATTCGGGATTTTTAGTATGTCCTCTTTATCCTTTTCTTTTTCAAAACAAACTAAAATGTCATCAACATATATAAGTACATAAATCCATCTGTCCATTAGTCTTGTACAGGTAAGGATCAGCTTTGCTTCTTTGAAATTTTTCATTTGTGAGCACTTCTGTGATTTTAATCTTCCACGCTTTAGCTGCTTGTTTTAAACCGTATATACTTTTCTGTAATTTGCAAACCATGTTTGGGTTACTTTCATTTTTTAATCCTGGAGGTTGTTACATGTAAATATCTTCTGTTAAACTTCCATTCAAAAATGTTGTCCTTACATCCAGATGTTTCAGTTCCATTTGTTTCATTCCTGCAACTGCAAAGTTCTTATTGTAGTATGTTTGACAACTGGAGCAAATGTTTCATCATAGTCTTCTCCATATTTTTGGAGAATAACCTTTAGCTACGAGTCTTGCTTGGTATCGCTCAGTTGTGCCATCTGTTTGTTATTTTACTTTAAAAACCCATTTACATCCTATAGCTTTTTTTCCTTCTGGTAATTTTGTTAGTGTCCACGTTTTTGAGTCATAGATTTTATTTCTATTTCTGCTGCTTCTATCCATTTATTAGCTTCTTCTTCAGGAAGTTGAGATATGTCTTCCCAAGAGGTAGGTTCATAAATTTTACTTGTACTTGCCTTGTATGAGAGGCATTTTGGTGGTTTTCCTTTGTGTTCTCTTGTTGAATGTCTTGGTTCTGTGTGTGTTTGTAGTTGTATCTCTTCACTTTCAGAATTCTGTTTTTTTATCAATTTCAACCTCTTTTTCATCAGATATTCCTTCAGCTATATCACTGCTGTTTTTCTCATTTTTTGTTTCCATTGAAATCATAGTGTCTTCATTTAGATCCTCAATGAATGTCACACTGTTACTCACTGTAACTATGTCTGTTTTGGGATCTAGGAGTTTTGAAGTTTGGAATGTTTTTCTGTTGGAATGAATACAAAAACTTTACAACCAAAAACTCTTGAATGATTCACACTTGGTTTCATACCATGCCACAGTTCATATGGAGTTTTTTTCAGTTTTCAGGAAAAAAGTCAGTTTTGTAGATATGTAGCTCTCATTGCTGCTTCACCCCAATATTTCTTTGGTAGTTTGGAATCTGCCAGCATGCACCTTATCATTTCAGTCAGAGTTCTGCTTTTTCTTTCTGCTACTCCATTTTGTTCAGGTGTATATGGAACAGTCTTTTGATGTTTTATACCATTTTGTCTTAAGGAGTTTTCTATTTTGTGTCCTGTAAATTCACCTGTGTGGGTGAAATATGTTATCAGCTTCTGTGGGAGTACTGTGCCCAAAAGCTTGGGTGCGGTCTGCCTTCTTGTCTGTATGAGTAGTGGGCCTAACCACCGTCCTGCCCTGCCTCTTCCACCTACACCACCACATCTACCTCCTCCTGCATTTGGACCTGCTCCTCATGGTTCAAGATTCTTATTTTTTGTTTCTGCTCTGCTCGGCACAGTGACAGGATACAGCTGTAGTGAGGGACAGCATAAGGTTTTGTGTGCACAGTTTTCTAAAAGCACTCTCTATGAGTACTCTGCAACCGTGTCTGTGATATTACCATGCGTACGTAAAACATTTTATAATCAACTGTGTCGATAGGAGTGATGTGCACCGAAACATATTTTTCTACCGTTATGCTACCATATCTGTGATAGTACTGTGCCAAAAGCTGCTGTGTGTATTCTTTTACCCTTATATGTGGGATTACTGTGCCAAAAGCCGTTGTTTTTTAACCCATATCTGTGAGAGTATTGTGCCTTTAAACTGCTGTGTGTACTCTGCAACAGTGCCTGTGGGGGTACTGAGCCACATTGTCTGGGTGTGAAATTTATAATATGCCTCTCTGGGGAAAACATTCTGTGTGGGTGAAATATGTTATCAGCTTCTGTGGGAGTACTGTGCCCAAAAGCTTGGGTGCGGTCTGCCTTCTTGTCTGTATGAGTAGTGGGCCTAACAAATAATTTTACTCTACCTTTGTGGCCGGGGCCTAATGCTCATTAAAGGATTTAACTAGTCATTGCAATTACACAGCCTCTAAATTGTCATGGATGGCTATTTTGTCTCGCTACATCAGCTGCTTACTCAGTTGAGAAGTGGTTAATTTGCTTGACTGCTTGACTTTGATGTGATACCCATTTTTCAGGCTGCTTCTCTGGAATAGAACCCTTATTCTCCGATACCCATGTGTACTCTGAAACTCCACCTGTGGAGTACTGTGGAAAAGCCGCTGTGAGTACTCTGCAAAAATGTCTTGGGAGGTACTGTGCCCCATGTTCTGGGGGTGAAATTTGTTATTAGCTTATGTGAGGGTACAGTGAAAACGTTCTTTGTGGGTGAAATTTGGTATCGACTACTGTGGGTGAAATGAGAAAACAGTACTTTCTATTTTACCATTATTGCTATGGTGAGAGAACCCCTTTAACCTCTTAACGACTGCTGAGATGCCTTTTAATGGCGGCAGTTAAGGGTACTAAAACCACATTGCCACTTTTTAATGGCGCTGAGGTTTAAGGCTATAGTGCCCCCCAGCATTGGAATGTCTCCGAGGTTTCTCCGGAGTTTTGAGACCCCAGAGAACATGATTTGGGTCAGTTTCTACCTACCCCAGTGTTGCGATCGATGTTATTAACGGTATAACGGCGACAACAAAAAAAGTCTGATTTTCCATTATATTTCTCTCTCCTCTGACGTAATCACACATCAGATGAGAGGGAAATAAGGTCCCACGATCACCACCCCCGGTACTTCCATTGTCCCTGCAGGCCTTTGTAAGGTCCCCCGGGCCACCGGCTTCTTCTTCCGGGAGAACATGGTGGGCGCATGTGCAGTGCACCTGCTGAGATCTGCCGACCGGGACCCGGCAACAATAGATTTTTTCCTATTGGTTCATTTTGATCACTGTGATAGACCCTATCACAGTGATCAAAACTAATAAAAATAGTAAATAAAACCCCCCTTTATCACCCCCTTAGTTATGGAATAATAACAAAATAAAAAATTTATTTAATTCCATTTTCCCATTAGGGTTAGAGTTGGGCTAAAGTTAAGGTTAGGGTTGAGGCTAAAGTTGGGGTTAGGGTTGGGGCTAAATTTAGGCTTAGGGTTGGGGCTAAAGTTAGGGTTAAGGTTGAGGCTAAAGTTAGGGTAGGGGCTAAAGTTAGGATTAGGGATAGGGCTAAAGTTAGGGTTTGGGCTAAAGTTATGGTTAGTGCGGGAGCTAAAGTTAGGGTTAGGGTTGGGGCTAAAGTTAAGGTTAGGGTTGGGGCTAGAGTTGGGGTTAGGGTTTGGATTACAGGTACGGTTGGGGTTAGGGATGGTATTAGGGTTAGGGGTGTGTTAGGGTTAGGTTTGTGGTTAGGGTTATGGTTAGGGTTGGGATTAGGGTTAGGCGTGTGTTGGGGTTAGGGCTGGAGTTAGAATTGGGGGTTTCCACTTTCTATGCACATCAGGGGCTCTCCAAATGTGACATGGCGTCCAATCTCCATTCCACCCAATTCTGCGTTGAAAAAGTCAAACGGTACTCCTTCTCTTCTGAGCTCTGCCATGCGCCTAAACAGTGGTTTACCCCCACATATGGGTATCGGCGTACTCAGGAAAAATTGGACAACAACTTTTGGGGTCCAATTTCTCATGTTATGCTTGTGAAAATAAAAAATTGGGGGCTAAAAAATAATTTTTGTGAAAAAAAGATTATTTTCATGGCTCTGCGTTATAAACTAGTGAAACAATTGGGGGTTCAAAGTGCTCACTACACATCTAGATAAGTTCCTTGGGGGGTGTATTTTCCAAAATGTGGTCACTTGTGTGGGGTTTCTACTGTTTAGACCCATCAGGGGCTCTGCAAGCACAACATGATGCCCGCAGACTATTCCATCAAAGTCTGCATTCCAAAACATCACTACTTCCCTTCTGAGACCCGATGTGTGCCCAAACAGTGGTTCCCCCCACATATGGGGCATCAGCGTACTCAGCACAAATTGCCTAACAACTTTTGGGGTCCAATTTCCCCGTATACCCTTTGGAAAATAAAAAATTACGGGCTAAAAGATCATTTTTGTGGAAAAAAATGATTTTTAATTTTCACTGCTCTACATTATAAACTTTAGTGTAACAATAATAGGTTCAAAGTGCTCACTACACATCTAGATATGTTCCTTGGGTGGTCTAGTTTCCAAAATGGTGTCACTTATGGGGGGGGTTTCCATTGTTTAGGCACATCAGAGGCTCTCCAAATGCGACATGGTGTCTGATCTCATTTCCAGCCAATTCTGCTTTGAAAAAGTCAAATGGCGCCCCTTCCCTTCTGAGTTCTGCCGTGCGCCAAAACAGTGGTTTACCCCCAAATATGGAGTATCGGCGTATTCAAGACAAATTGCAAAACAATGATGGATGTCTAATTTCTCCCGGTACCCTTGGGAAAATAAAAATTTGACGGGGGCGCAAAAAAAAATCATTTTTGTGGAAAAAATATGATTGTTTATTTTCACGGCTCTACGTTATAAAGTTCTGTGAAGCATTTGGGGGCTAAAAGTGCTCACCACACATCTAGATAAGTTCCTTGGTGTCTAGTTTCCAAAATGGTATCACTTGTGGGGGGTTGCCACTGTTTGGGCACATCAGGGGCTCTCGAAATGCGGCATGGTGTCTGATCTCATTTCCAGCCAATTCTGCATTGAAAAAGCCAAACGATGCTCCTTCCCTTCCGAGCTCTGCTGTGCACTCAAATAAGGGTTTACCCCCACATATGGGGTATCAGCGTATTCAGGAGAAATTGCACAACAAATCTTGTGGCTCATTTTCCCTTTTTACATTTGTGGAAATGAAAAACTGGTTCTGAACTAAAATGTTTGTGAAAAAAGTTAAATGTTCATTTTTTCCTTCCACATAACTTCAGTTTCTGTGAAGCATGTAAAGGGTTAATTAACTTCTTGAATGTGGTTTTGAGCACCTTGAGGGCTGCAGTTTTTAGAATGGTGTCATATTGAAGAAATTTACCACTAACATGATGTACAATATGTCATGAAAAAAAATTCTCAGAATCAGTGGGATCCGTTAAAGCATTCCAGAGATATAACCTCATAAAGTGACAGTGATCAGAATTGTAAAAATTGGCCAGGTCATTAAGCTGCAAATTGGCTCTGTCACTAACGGGTTAAGTCATTCCCATATCCACATTTGTTTGCAGGGTAATTGACCTGCTAGTACCCCCATTTTTCTTCCTTTTGCAGACCTCTAGCCCTCATTCAAACCATTTTCCAGCCATTTTACAGCACTGAAGTTTCTGGTCTGGGGTCAAGTTTGGGTCCCGAACTGGATTTTTTAAAAAGTCAGAGTGAACCCGAACATCCAGTGGTTCGCTCATCACTACCAGTATGTGACAATGTTTGTTATTTTCCTATTTTTTTAATTTTTTTTTTGTTTTTTTACAAGTACATGTATAAATAAAAAATGTATGTAATTCAGACTAAATTGCTTGTGGATGAATTTCTGAATTGCTCATTATAGGCCCTTTTTCCAGCATAGCTGTTTCCACCATGTAAATTCTTCAGTTAGTCAGTGACTAAATTGTCTTTGCAGAATTGACAATGGTTACTATCTGCTGTCACTGTTACAATAGGTAGTAGTTAATGCTTTTAACCATAATGAAAATCTTGCGGTAGAGTATACGGAAATACACCCTAATGCCAAAACATTTTCTTTCTGACCATTAGATAACATTGGCTTTCTACAGGTCGCAGTGTACAGTAATTCTTTGAACCTGTAGCTTTGTTTGCTCACGGTAAATACTTGTTTAGCCTATTTTCCTCTTTATTTGACCTGAGACATAGAGGGGAATGTTTGGACACTTTGAATATATCCCAGATTTTATTAAGATTAGTGTTGAGCATTCCGATACCGCAAGTATCGGGTATCGGCCGATACTTGCTGTATCGGAATTCCGATACCGACTTCCGATATTTTTTCAATATCGGAATTCGGCATCGGAATCGGAAGTTCAGTTGATTGACGGCCTGACGTCATCATGATGCGCGGTGTGTGCGCATCATGATGCGCCGTCATTTCGGGCCTTCCGGGGGTCTCTGCCGGCCTGCCGGGGGGCTGTGCCGGCCTGCCGGGGGGCTGTGTGGACTGCCCGGGGTCTGTACCGGCCTGCCGGGGGGCTGTGCCGGCCTGCCGGGGGGCTGTGCACCCTGTGGGGGTCTGTACCGGCCTGCCGGGGGGCTGTGCCGGCCTGCCGGGGGGCTGTGCTGATGTCCGGGGGTCTGTGCAAGCATCGTCCGATGGGACTACAAGTCCCATCGGGCGATGCCTGCTACCATGACAGTGATTGACACATTAGCCAATGATGGGACAGTAGTAGTCCCATCATCCGGCTAATGTGTTAAATGTTAAAAAAAAAAAAAAAAAAAAAAAAATACTACATGCATGCTACATATATACTACATACATACTACATACATGCTACATACATACTGCATGCTACATACATACATACTACATACATACTACATACATACTACATACATACTACATATATACTACATACATGCTACATACATACTGCATGCTACATACATACTACATACATACATACTACATACATACTACATACATACTACATACATACTACATATATACTACATACATACTGCATGCTACATACATACTACATACATACTACATGCATGCTACATACATACTACATATATACTACATACATACTACATACATGCTACATACATACTGCATGCTACATACATACTACATACATACTACATGCATACTACATATATACTACATACATACTGCATGCTACATACATGCTACATACATACTACATACATACTACATGCATGCTACATGCATGCTACATGCATGCTACATGCATGCTACATGCATGCTACATACATACCACATGCTACATACATACCACATATATACTACATACATACAATACATTCATACAATACATACATAGACATACAGTACATATAACATAGAGTAACATACTTACCAATACTTGTCACATTGTTCCCCGAAGCCATTGTCTATTCCGGGATAAATATTAACATAACAAACCACAAAAATACTCACCCACGATCCGAAGCAGTCCACGAGTGTGTCCCACGACGATCTTGGGTAGAGAACTGCAGCATCAGATGATGCTGCCGTTCTCTACGGGCTGCAGGAATCCAATGACGGAAGGTAGGTATCCTTCCGCACTGTATTCCTCCGCCACTTAAAAAAAAAAAGTCCCTAGTCTCACTTTATGCCATTGCTGTGTGGGAATTTCCCACACAGCAATGGCATAAAGTGAGACTAGGGACTTTTTTTTTTTTAAGTGGCGGAGGAATACAGTGCGGAAGGATACCTACCTTCCGTCATTGGATTCCTGCAGCCCGTAGAGAACGGCAGCATCATCTGATGCTGCAGTTCTCTACCCAAGATCGTCGTGGGACACACTCGTGGACTGCTTCGGATCGTGGGTGAGTATTTTTGTGGTTTGTTATGTTAATATTTATCCCGGAATAGACAATGGCTTCGGGGAACAATGTGACAAGTATTGGTAAGTATGTTACTCTATGTTATATGTACTGTATGTCTATGTATGTATTGTATGTATGTAGTATATATGTGGTATGTATGTAGCATGTAGTATGTATGTGGTATGTATGTAGCATGCAGTATGTATGTAGCATGCATGTAGTATATATGTAGTATGTATGTTGCATGTAGTATTTATGTAGTATGAATGTAGCATGTATGTAGTATGTAGTATGAATGTAGCATGTATGTAGTATGCATGTTGTATGTATGTAGCATGTAATTTTTTTTTTTTTTTTTTTTTTTTACATTTAACACATTAGCCGGATGATGGGACTACTACTGTCCCATCATTGGCTAATGTGTCAATCACTGTCATGGTAGCAGGCATCGCCCGATGGGACTTGTAGTCCCATCGGACGATGCCTGCACAGACCCCCGGAGCCTGCACAGACCACCGGCAGGCCGGCACAGCCCCCCGGCAGGCCGGCACAGCCCCCCGGCAGGCCGGCACAGCCCCCCGGAGCCTGCACAGCCCCCCGGCAGGCCGGCACAGCCCCCCGGCAGGCCGGCACAGCCCCCCGGAGCCTGCACAGACCACCGGCAGGCCGGCACAGACCACCGGAGCCTGCACAGACCCCCTGGCAGGCCGGCACAGCCCCCCGAAAGGCCCGTACAGACCCCAGAGAGGCTGTACAAGGGCAGGAAAGGGTTTTTCTTATTCCGATACCGGAAGTCCCATAGACTTGAATGGGACTTCCGGTATCGGAATCGGCGATACCGATACTTTTTTTAAAGATCGGCCGATACCATCCGATACGATACTTTGAAGTATCGGACGGTATCGCTCAACTCTAATTAAGATGCTTTCACAATGTGTGTAGGCACCTGTTCAGTGGTTCCCATCATGACATACTTATGAACCCCTCCACAAAACAGGGACATAGACTATAATGGTGCCAACAGAGTGAACGTGTACTCTGTTGTGCATCATTTTCGTAAACTGGAGGGGGACATCCAGATGTCATTTACTACGTCTGAGTTTCTGCCTCCAGTAGGCGTACATGCACAAAAATTATGCACGACAGAGTGCACATTTGCTCTATCTGAACTATTATAGTGTATGGCAAATAAAGCAGCGCAGGGAATTAAATCTGACCCATATAGTAAAGATCTGTAAACAAATCTTTACTATATAGTGTATGGCCTTGTTGGTGCACACTTCCGAATCCTATTTTGTGGGGGTTTTGGACGTAAGCTCCGACTGGACCAACGAACTGGTGCCAGAAGGCAATGTAATAGCACCCTTACACTACCACCATCTCTGCTATTTGACAAATGAAATAATGGTCTAGATTGCAGCTTGACTTTCTGTATGTGTTTTTCTGTGGTACACAAATACTAGCCGGTGCCTCTGGTAGCCCTTTCCATTAGCAGCTTGAATACACTACCTACATACACCGGAGAAAGATAATCACGTTATTTACTTCTTTCTTGCTAGTCACAGGCAGATTTTTTATTTCAAGCAGAGAAAGCTTTTCCTTTGTAATTTCTAATAAACATTGATGGTGTTACCAGACTGTACTAAACTCTCGGTATAATACTCCATCAAAATGGCAGCACTAATTAGGTTCCTTGAATTAGCTAATGGATTTAAAAAAAAAGAAAAAAAGATTGTTCAGAAAGCTCTTCCAGCTGTCCAAGAGAACCCTGGCATAGCAGAAAGACAGAGCGTTCTAGAAGCTGCCGCCTGTGACTTTTCTTTTGAAGAGGGGTGAATCAGGGAGGGGATCAGGAATGATATTACATTTTAATGACTGTTGCTAAATAAAATAATGAATGTTATGGCAAGAGTATTTTTTAATTATCGCTCAATAGTTCTATCATTTTGATAGATTCGGCATTGTTTACATGGACTATCTGCTAGAAATGATGTATCATTTCTCAAAATATAGCTGTCCTGACACGGCTCATTGTAATTAAGACTGGCTTATACATTCTTACTTCTGTGGATCAAATTTAATAAAATGTAGTTGCTCGACCATAGCACATTTTGTAGATTTAAAGCTGAATTTTCTTTCTTTTTTTAAAGAAGCACTCTCAGATACTCAATATTAACTACTCCATACTGAATCTATTTGTAGTGTATTACATATGTGCTAAAATACATACTGACTGCTGTCTGCTTTGGTTTGTAATGCCACTCCTGTCCTATTATGAACCATCTGACTGGAAATCAGCTTAGCGGCTCACACATCAACTATTATGTGGAGCGGTAGCTGCTTTCCCAATGTAAGCGTATGAGATTCAGAACAAGGCTATTTAGACATATATGAAGAATGCAACTTTCAGTCTGCACAAAAATCCTTGTGTGATCCGGCTAGTCTGATGTGGTGCTGGTACATGACCAAAGAGAAAACTCTTACAAGAGAGTGCTATATTGTATGCAGCAGTGCAAAACTAAAATTGTCATGCAGACTTTGTGAGGTAGTCAGTCACAGTTAAATGTTTGGAGTTTAGAGAATTTTCTTTGGCATTTAAAAAAATATACCCCTTCACAAAAAGAATTTCACAAGAAAAGTAAAAACTGAGTATAGTCACATTTGACAAGCAAGCACAATATCTGTCACTGTTTTCAGCACTATTGTGCTGCCTTGCTTCTGTTTTCTACTGCATTAAGAATGAAGAAAAAATAATTGAGATTGTAATGCAAATGCAACAGAACAGATGTCAGCTATGCCATTTCACTGATCACTCACACTACCAACCCTGCTGCTGCTGTCACCTTTCCATTATCAATTGTATCATTTTCTATCAATTAACCTCTGTACTATTCACCAATTAATACTCTAATCTTTTACAGTGTTGCAGTAATACAACACATTACTGTCTGTAATGTTTGTACAATGTTTTAGAGCTTTCTTTTCCTATAATGATTGCTTAGATGTAAGATGTACTTTCACTATTTTGAATTCACACTTAAAGTGACTGCTGCATTCCCTGCCTACTTTTTTATCAAGTTATGATAGTCCTTCCTGATTGACTGTGCAATACTATGGGATATGATAGCTGGAAGGCATTATGAGAAAGCCCACGCAGTAGCGCCTGAGGTCAAGTCAGCCTTGTGTGACCGATGCATTCTTCTGCAATGTTTACAAATGCGGTGGACATTTTTTTTGGCGATTCTTGTAAATCAATTATTATTATTATTATTATTATTATTATGCATTTATATAGCGTATATATGCATTTATATATATAAATCAAATCGTATGTTGTTCAAATTTACTAGCACCTACAAATTTACTAGCATTTGGCTCAAATTCAATTTGTATTGATTTGATCATCTTTACTGGAAACACAAACCAATTTGGGGATTTTTGCTTACAGGCAAAGCTTAAGTTTCCAGTGCCCTGTAGTAAAATCAAAATGCCTATAAAGTATGACTCCATTTTTCAGACTTACTCAGGCTATTGTAAATCTGCAGTCTTTCTGCCTCTTTCTTCCAAGTAGGTCCATGCTACTGTCATAGCTATCATAGAATCATGGAATCGTAGAGTTGGAAAGGACCTCCTGGGCCATCTGGTCCAACCCCCTGCTCAAAGCAGGATTCGCTAAATCATCCCAGACAGATGTCCGCCCAGCTTCTGTTTGAAGACTTCTATTGAAGGAGAACTCACCACCTCTCGTGGCAGCCTGTTCCACTCATTGATCACTCTAACTGTCAAAAAGCTTTTTCTAATATCTAATCTGTGTCTCCTCCCATTCAGTTTCATTCCATTGCTTCTAGTCTTTCCTTGTGGAAATGAGAATAAAGTTGATCCTTCTACAATGTGACAGCCCTTGAGATATTTGTAGACAGCTATTAAGTCTCCTCTCAGTCTTCTTTTCTGCAAGCTAAACATTCCCAAATCCTGCAACCTTTCCTCATAAGACAGGGTTTGCAGACCGGTCACCATTCTGGTCGCTCTTTTCTGAACTTGCTCCAGTTTGTTGATGTCTTTTTTAAAATGTGGCACCCAAAACTTGACACAGTATTCCAGATGAGGTCTGACCAAAGAGGAGTAGAGGGAAATAATGACTTCACGTGATCTAGACTGTATGCTTCTGTTTATACATCCTAGAATTGCATTTGCCTTTTTTTGCTGTTGCATCACACTGTTGACTCATATTCAGTCTGTGATCAATTAGTATACCCAAGTCTTTTTCACATGTGCTGTTGCTTAGCCCTATTCCTCCCATTTTGTATATGCTTTTTTCATTTTTATTGCCAAGATGTAGTACTTTGCATTTTCCCTGTTAAAAACCATTCTGTTAGTTGCTGCCCACTGCTCCAGTTTATGTATATCTTTTTGAATCCTCTCTCTCCTCTAGTATTAGCTATCCCTCCTAGCTTTGTGTCATCAGCAAATTTAATCAGTTTACCCTCAATTCCTTCATCTAAATCGTTGATAAAGATGTTGAACAATACAGGGCCCAGGACATAGCCCTGTGGTACCCCACTTGAGACACTCTTCCAACTGGATATGCAGCCATTTACGACCACTCTTTGGGTCCGATCACTAAGCCAGTTATGAATCCACCTAACAGTTGCCTTGTCCATTCCATACTTAGCCATTTTTTCAATAAGGATTGTGTGAGATACTTTGTCAAATGCTTTGCTGAAGTCAAGATATACTTCTGCTATCTCCTTCAGAACTCTGGGGTGTATTTCATCTGGACCTGGAGATTTGACTTCATTTAGGTTAGCTAAGTGTTTCCTCACTAACTTTCTGTTTATAGATATCCTGGATTCTTCTATTCCCTTAATAGGACAGTGAAGGACCATTGATGTTACATTTCCTTTCTGAGAGAAAACAGATGCAAAATAGGAATTTAAAAGTTCGGCCTTCTCAACATCCTGTCTTACCATTTCATCATTTTCATCCTGTAAAAGTCCTATAGCATCTTTGACTTTTCTTTTACTTTTGACATATCCCCAAAATCCTTTATTATTGCTTTTGACATCTCTTGCAAGCCTCAATTCATTGTCAGCTTTAGATAATCTGATTTGTGCCCTGCAATTTCTGCAGACAGCATTATATTCTTCTTTAGATATGCCTCGCTCTTTCCATTTTATAAACATTTCTTTCTTCCTTTTTAGCATGTGCTTAAGTTCTGTGTTCATCCATCATGGTTTCCTTAAACGCTTCCTATTCTTCACTCTTTTCAGAATTGTTAATGATTGTGCTTCGAGAATTTCATTTTTCAAGATCTCCCATCCTTCCTGGACATTTTTGTCCTTAAGGATATCCAGCCATTGGATCCCTCCAATTCTCTTTCTGAATCCCTTAAAATCTGCCTTTCTGAAATCTAACCTTGACGTCTGAGTCTCCACAGGTCTTCCTCCTCTATTTATCCAAAATTCTAAAATAGCATGGTCGCTTCCTCCTAGGGTCCCAGCCACTTTTACCTCCTCAACCATTTTCTCCCTGTTTATAAGGATTAGATCCAAGGTAGCAGTTCCCCTAGTTTTTTCCCCTACCTTTTGGAAGATAAAGTTGTCAGCAAGAGAGGATAAGAATTTCCTTGACCTGTTAGTCATTTTCTCCCCATGTCTTTTCCATAGCTTTAAAATACTGTGTTAAACAACTGTGCCACAATAGTATATTATGGCAGGGTTCCCCAACTCCAGTCCTCAAGGCCCACCAACAGGTCATGTTTTCAAGAATTCCTTAGTATTGCCCAGGTGATAATTGCATCACCTGGGCAATACTAAGGAAATCCTGAAAACATGACCTGTTGGTGGGCCTTGAGGACTGGAGTTGGGGAACTCTGTATTACGGGATCTCACAAGAACTCTATGAAGTTTTTGAGCCAAATAAGATGTAAATTCTTATATCCCCCCAAAAAATTGAGAAAAGTATTCAAAGAGTGATACCTTTATTGGCTAACCAGAGAAATTATATTTGCAAGCTTTCAAGGCCAAATAAGAAAATGCAGTTCTCAGTGATACATTTCGGCTAAGTAGATCCCCCAAAATGTTGTACAACCCGCATCCCTATTCACAGTACATTACCTCTTTACTCTTAATCTCAAAGTGACAATGTTGCAGTCTTCAGGCTATTGGATATGTCACATACATATTTATGCTGTATTGATCTGCACATTTAACTTGCAGCCCCCGTTGTATGGAGTTTGTTTCCGGCTGCTTTGTTAGACCGAGGATTCCATTGTATATTAGTCCATAGTAGTATATTAGAGTCACAATGCTTAGTAATTTCTAATATTATGAGTGAAGCTTGGTTAACCTTCATTTGAATTATGTAGTCTGATCTAGATCATTGGTAGAGCACCGTGACTAACATAGTGGGTATAGGTTTTTATATCCCAGTTATGGAAAAGAAAACCTTTTGGAAATAGGTCTCAATCAATCCCAGCCAACAGCTTCATCATGGCTGTAGTGTAAGAGAAGGGGAAGCTATTCGTTTGTTTCAAGGCTACAGATTGAAGGGGAAATATCTCTATCATTATTCATCTTGGGCACTTCATTTCTTTTAGGCAGGAGATTGCCTCATTTGTCTCTCATCGGTAAACCTGATAAGATCTGGAATTCAGAGCTTAGAAACATAAAGGGAACATTCCTTAGTGACATTATCAGGAACATGCTCAGTAAAGAGAATTGCAATCGCTTTGTAATTCCGTTAGTGAACTAACTTATTAATGTTAACATGCTAATAATGATGAACTATTGATCAACAGTATCTCTTGTCTGTAGTTATTAAGGGCACGATATCTTATTATATTCAGTTTCTGCTTGATCATTATCTCTTCATTTTAGCAGCCTGCTAGATTAATGGAATGATCAGATAGTGCCGACTTCTGAGGAGCAACGAGTCGTGATCGCTGCTTCAGGTTAAATTGGCCATAGATGCTCTGATATTCCAGGTGATTTGCCAGGTACACAGATAAATAATGCATCTGCGGTGACAAACCATTTACAACCAGTTGAAATTTTCTTTATTGTGTGGACAGTTTATTAAACATTGTATATTTCCCCTCTAGGATCTTTGAAGTGTCCACCAAGTGATGAATATGTTTTGCTGTTTTTTTTTTTTTGCAGTGACCAAGTGTAGAAAGGTTAAGTAGGCTACTCTTAATACACACTGACAAAAAAAATTGTATCGGCATATATCAGCCCAGCAGAAGGTTAAGAAGAAAAGCGAAACTTTTTTGCTGTCTGTCATAACTGTGCATTGCGGGCCTAGAGCATTTGACAGATTTGAAATATGTAAGCACTACAGTTTAATAATGGCTTTCCTTAAAGTGTGAAAACTTTTTCCTTTCATGGAGAGTGGTGGTGTTGTGGGCTGCCGTTATAATGGAATTGAAAAGTTTTGTTGAAAGTTGTGTAGAATCTGACCTGATAGATTTGGGTACGAATACTTGGATATACTCATGTGCCTATAAATTTGAAGGTAGGATGGTAGTCAAAATTGTAAATAAAATAATGAAACTAATGTGCTGATAATGTATCATTAGCTTTCATCTAATGCACGAGAAGGCCAAATATGCATAGCAAAACCATGTGCACAGAGCCCATATGGTGACATATAAAGTTCCTACAGGTCTATAGTATAGTACGACACATCGTCAATCTGTGTGCCACCTATTGCATTTCTTGAAGGGCCGAATACTGCGGCATCCAAAGAACGTGTGACAGTTTTTCCTTTATAGAACTCTATGAATATGTGTAAAGATGGAGGCACACTGGGTAGGTTTTCCAGTGGGCTGTAGCACTCAGCTATATTGTGGGCTACTGGCCTCAGTTTTTACAGCCATCATCCTTTTCATTTTTCTTCATAGCCTCTGTGGTTAGCATTTGTTCATGCAAGCAATGTTCAGTGCACCGCAGCGGTATTCACACAGCTGAACTAAGCGAAAGCTTCAGGAAGACGTTCTTAGTGGGCAGAGCTAGCGTCCTCTGCTCTCCTGTCTTGTGTTGGTTGAAATAGCCCCTGTGGGCTTCAGGTGGATTCTTTACATCTCCTGGCTCTGGGCAAGTTACCAAGATGGGTCCATGTGACTTGTATACATCAGTCTCAAGTCTCATATGTATTCAGCAGTCTGAGCTTATGCTGTATGATGTACTATGAGCAGTCTGTGTATCTTCTGCGATGTATACAGCAATCTCAGTGTATCTGATATAATGTATACAGTGTTCTGTGTATTCTATGTGATGTATACACAGCAGCTTCAGGGTCTTCTATGTGATGTATAATACAGCAGTCTGAGTCTCATTGTCTCCATTGTGTATGTTGAATATTGAGCAGGCTCATATTTTGTGATGTATACAGGATAATAACGTATATAATATTGACCTGTATATATAGTATGTGCTGTGTATATGCTATATTCACAGGCACATCTTAACACTATATACAGTGTATATACCCTGCTCCACACTGTATTCTGTAACATAGCATACAGTGTGGAGCTGTGTATTTACTAAATAGTAGCGTGGTATCTCCCCTATATATTATGCAGATAGCTTTTACTATTATATATATTTATATATATATATATATATATATATATATAGTGCATTTAATGAACATACATTTCAGTAGGCCAACATTTTGGATTTTAAAATCATTTTTCAAGCTGGTGTTATAAAGTATTCTAATTTACTGAGGTAATGACTTTTGAGTTTTCATCGGCTGTAAGCCATAATCATCAACATTAACAGAAATAAGCAGCTGAAATATCTCTGTTTGTAATGACTCTCTATAAGGCTAGTTTCACATGTCCTGATATTTCCAGTACCGGAGATGTCCGTGTGTTCATTTGTGCTATCCATGTGTCCGTGTGTACCATCCGTGTGTGATCCGTTTTCTGTCTGTATGCTGTCTGTGTGTCCGCGTATTGAAACAGTCTGTTTCAATGTTAACCCTATGACTTTTAAAGTGCACACGAATGGCACAAGGATGCCATCCATGTGCGGTATGTGTTTACACTGACTCATTAACTTGTATGGGTCAGTGTGATCTGTGCTGTTGCTCAAAAATGGACATGTCAGTGTGTTTTGCACACGGATACACGGTCCGTGAAAACATGCTGACATGTACATAGATCAATTCATTTGAATGGGTCTACTTGTGTCAGTGTCTCGGGTAAGTGAGAAAACTGTCAACACACGTACCGGAGACACTGACATGTGAAACCGGCCTAATATGCGAGTTTCACTTTTTGCGTTAAAGAACTGAAATAAAATAACTTTTTGATTATATTCTTATTTTGTGAGAAGCACCTGTATGTGTCTGTGTATATATATATATATATATATATATATATGCTAGCTGAAGAGCCCGGCATTGCCCGGGCATAGTAACTAAATGTGGTTAGTTATAACAAATTATAATGATTATCCTCCATCTGATAGTCCAGTGCCCATATACCCATTACACATCCTCCATCCCATAGTCCAGAGCCAATATACCCATCACACATCCTCCATCCCATAGTCCCATGCCCCATATACCCATCATACACATCCTCCATCCCATAGTCCCGTGCCCATATACCCATCAGACACATCCTCCATCCCAAAGTCCCGTGCCCATATACCCATCATACATATCCTCCACCCCATAGTCCCATGCCCATATACCCATCACACATCCTCCATCCCATAGTCCCATGCCCATATACCCATCATACATATCCTCCATCACATAGTCCCATGCCGTATACCCATCATACATATCCTCCATCCCATAGTCCAGTGCCCATATACCCATCATACATATCCTCCATCCCATAGTCTTGTGTCCATATGCCCATCACACATCCTCCATCCCATAGGTGTGTGTGTATCAAGCCCCGCCTACTCTGCATAGCGGGGACATCAGTTGATTATGACATCAGTTGATGACATCATCAAATGATCATGACCTCAATGAATAATTATAACATCAAATGATTATGACATCACCAAATAATTATGACATCATAAGTTGGTTATGACATCATCAGTTGATTATGACATCATCAAATGATCATGACCTCATTGAATAATGATGACATCAAATGATTATGACATCAATTGATTATGACATCATCAAGTGATGACATCATTGAATAATTGTGACATCATCATTTGATTATGACATCATTGATTGATTGTGATATCATCAAATGATTATGACATCATCAGCGGGGCATCATCAGTTGATTATGACATCATCAAATGATTATTACATCATCAAATGATTATGATGTCATTGAATAATTGTGACATCATCAGTTGATTATAACATCATTGATTGATTGTGATATCATCAAATGATAATGACCTCATTGAATAATTATGACATCAAATGATTATGACCTCATCAGTTGATTATGACACCATCAAATGATTATATGGAAAGAAGACAGAGCGCAAAGTATAGTGCACACAAGGCAAATAATGAATAAATAAAGGCTTTATTGAACACAAAAGGCCAGACAGACAGACAATGTGCATTAAAAACAGTTAAAATCGTGATGGAGCGGCATGCAAAATGATAAGAAAGGCAGGTGAGTGAAAAAACAATATGTACCAAATACAAAAAAAGCAGTAAAATAAAATTACAGACAATTCCAATAATAAATGAATAAATGATGAATGGAATAACAAAAGAGAGCAATATGAAACATGTGATAACACATAATGGAGGGCTCACATGAAAATGTGCCAAAAAAATCGCACTAATAATAATGAATAATCTCCCTAGTCACTAATATAGGTGCCAGAAAAATATATAAAATATATTTAGAACAAAAGGTGGAAGCAAAACACCAGAGTATATTTCCCTGATGAAGTTGCTTTAGTGCAGCAACACGCGTTGGGCAGAGCAGGTATGGTGATTTGATATATATATATGTTACTTTTTTGAGCAGTTTGTATAGCACTTTTTAGGTGCCAGTTCACATTATCTAGTAGGATGTAATGGACACTAATATGTCATACTCTGGTTAGGATGCATTACATTTCCCAAGTGCTAGCATTGAGCTTGATGCATTGCATCTTTAGGTGTTAGCTTATCTTGCTAGCCTATACAAGTGTGCGTGCAAACTTTTATTGGCCATTTATTGCCCTATATCTTTGGTATAATTTATTTATTTGCATACTTGTTCTGGCTACTGGTATTTTGCTTCCACCTTCTGTTCAAAATATATTTTATATTTTTTTCTGGCACCTATATTGGCATTTTTTCATATATTTTTAGTGACTAGAGAGTTTATTCATTATTATTAGTGTGATTTTTTTTTTTGCCACATTTTCATGTGAGCCCTCCATTATGTGTTATCACATGTTTCATATTGCTCTCTTTTGTTAATCCATTCATCATTTTTATTCATTTATTATTGGAATTGTCTGTAATATTATTTTTTTTTCTGCTTTTTTTGTATTTGGTACATATTGTTTTTTCACTTACCTGTCTTTCTCATTATTGGGCAGAGCACGTATGGTGATTTGACACATACATGTTACATTTTTGTTTTCCAAACGTTTTATTGGAGTTTTAATAAATGGGGAAGAAGGTGTAGGGGAGGGAAGGAAAGATGAAAAGGAAAAGAAGGACAACAATGTCCAAATGTAAAGAATACATAAAATGTAACATGTTAATGCAGAAGCATATTATACAATGAACTATTACAAAGGTAAGTATTTAAGCATATAATATATTAAATTTGTTCTAAGCCAAAGACCTAACCCCAAAGGGACCTAGGCAGGGGCACTCTGGTTGAAGACCTTAAGAGAACAGCTCCAGCCATCTAGACCATTTCCTAGCATGTTTGGCAAATTGATCATGCATATGTGCAAATTTCAGTTCAAAGGAATGATGAAGGCTAATTTTGTCTATAATATCGTTAATTTGTGGAGGTTTTGGATTTTTCCAAAGGAAAGCAATATTGTGTTTGGAAACTAGCAAAATGTGCATAATCAACAGCCTGTTAGTAGGGTCAATTTTGTCAGCGTCTAGAGGAAGAAGGGCCAGACGAGGAGACAAAATAAGTCGTGTTCCTAAGATAAAATCGATAAGATTTGAAACCTTTCTCCAAAAGGGAACAATTTTGAGACATTGCCAAAATATATGCAAAATATTTCCTGGCCTTCCACAACCCCTCCAACAGAGCGGAGAATTGTCAGGGTTGATTCTTTGGAGTCTTACAGGGGTATAATACCATCTCGTTAAAAGTTTTAAGTGGGTATCTTGTAGTGATAAGGAAATGGTAGAGGCGTACGAGAGGGAGCATGCCGTTTCAAGGTCAGGAGGGTCAATTATTGTATGTAATTAGTTTTCCCATTTGATAATATTTTGAGTCTTGACCACTGCAAAGCTATTATTACACCACTTGCAAGTATACTCAAAACTCCAGAAAATATTATGGTCTGTATTACAAATAGGATTAACTGCTGGTTCAGAAATTCTTGGTGAAATAGCAAGGAACTCATGGAGTTTGTCTTTAAGGATGACATATTGTAAGAAAGCAGGAGTAGTAGATTGAAATCTATTCTTGAGTTTGTTATAAGGTGTACAAATGGCTCCATCATATAAATCTTTTAGTCTTTTGAGACCAAGTGCAGACCAAACGGGGTCAATAGTATGATTGGATGCTTGAAAAATAACTGATAAGGTCAAATTTTTTAATGTGACTTCTTTATTAGAGCCTCTTTTTGGAACAGAAAATTTTTTCCAAGCTTCAGAAATAGCTTGAAAAATTGGATGAGAGTTTTCAATTAATTTTTTTATGAAGGAGCTGGTTCAGAATTAGTAGATGAAGAGGTTTATAATTGTTAAAAGACAATTTTAGTTCATACCAAGCTGATGTCTTATCATGTGGCCACCAGAATGCGCTTTGTTTGACTAAATTTGCAGTGTAATAAGCCGTGATATTTGGGGAACCAGCTCCATCATAAGATTTATGATTGTAGAGAATGTTTTTTGCTATTCTGGATCTTTTGTTATTCCATATAAAGGAATTCAATGAGGCTTGGAGATTTGTAAGAGAAGAAGTGGGAACTTTTAAAGGAAGAGAGCGAAGTAGATATAGGATTTTTGGGAAGCTGTATGATTTAACCATCATGATTCTTCCCCACCAAGAGAGTCCATAATCTCTAGATATATGAAATTCATTAAAAAGCTTTTTGGTAAGAATCTCTAAGTTTAATTTTATAAGAGAGTTTATATTTTTGACAAATTTTAGGCCTAGGTATGTCAGCCCATCAGTAGCCCAACCCCAAGGCGAGAGGCCCTCAATTTTTCATTGGTCTATTCCCAGGTTAAGGATCGGTAAGGGTAAGAATTATATCATCTGCATATAACGCTATTTTAAAATCTCTATGCAAGGTTTTAATTCCTGAGATCTTTGTACTATTCCTGATTAATTGGGCCACAGGTTCAATGGCCAATGCGAAAAGCAATGGTGATAAGGGGCTACCCTGTCTAGTCCCATTAGCTATATTAAATGTAGGGGAAAGATGATTATTGGAATATACCCTCGCCCCAGGGCTGGAGTACAAAGCCATAATACCTCCCGTGAGTCGAGAATTCATTCCAAATTTTTTGAGAGTCGCTTCGAGACAAGATCAATTAAGGCGGTCAAACGCTTTCTCAGCATCAAGAGAGATAACAGTGGCTTTGAGGTTTTTCGAGGAAATGAGCTTAATTATGTTAACGAGCCTTTTCGTAACATCTATGGATTGTCTTCCTTTAATGAAGCCTATCTGATCGTTGGAAATTAGTGTCGGGAGAAATTGATTTAGTCTATTAGCCAAGATTTTTGCGTAAATTTTTACATCTGTGTTGATGAGGGATATAGGTCTATAATTAAAAACTTGGCTAGTGTCAGAATTTGGTTTAGGGATTGCGACAATGGTCGCTTCCAGCATCTCTTTGGGAAATTGACCTGATTGGAAAGCTGAATTAAATAATTTTACATGGTGAGGGGCCAATAAATTACTAAAAGACTTGAAATAATCATTACTAAACCCATCTGGTCCGGGTGATTTAAATGTTTTAATTTTTTTTAGAGTTTCCAGGATTTCTTGTTCAGTGAAGGGAGAAGACAAAAAAGATAAGTCTTCAGAGTTGAGTTTTGGAAGGTTCATGCTGGAAAGGAATGATCTAATCTCTGAGGTAGTTGGCTGCAAATTAGGGTTATCCTGATTAATATTATACAGATTTTTGTAATAATCGGCAAAAGCCTTTACAATATCTTTAGGGTGGACCAGAGATGTACCATTAGAGGAAGTTATAGTGTCAATTCTATTCCGCTTCCGTATATTCTTAATTCTGTTTGACATGTATTTTGAAGGGCGATTTATAGATAAGTAATGCTTGCATTTTGCCGATCTAATAGCTGAGTCGTAAAAATTGAAAATGAGTTTCCTTAATTGCATTCTAAGATCGGTAAGTTCTGATAATACAGCTTGTTTGCTAGAGGAAACTGAGGATCGACAAAGTTCCTCTTCTTTAGATTTAATTGACTGTTGTAGGGTAAGGATTTTATCTCTGTTAACTTTTTTTTGTCTGGAGGAAATTTGGATCAAAACTCCCCTCAATACCGCCTTGTGAGCGTTCCAACAGGAAAATGGATTTAGGAGGACGGAGTCGTTTTCACTAAAATAATTCTGTAAGGCTGAGCTGATTTCAGATTTGGTGCAGGGGTTATGAAGCAAAGAGGAGTTGAATTTTCACATGAATTGGGGGTGAGTTGGAGGCCCTATTGTCAATTCTGCAGTTACTGGAGAATGATCTGAATTAGATTTATTAAGTATGGAGACGGAGGAGAACCTTGGCAAGGAGAAGACATCTGTGAGTATCAAGTCTATTCTAGAGGCCGACTGATGGCCATCAGAAAAATGAGTAAATTCTCTAGATGTGGTGTTCAAACAGCGGAAAGAGTTGAATAGCTCGTGATTATAAATCCAGCTGTTCAAGGATTGCGATCTTTGTCTGCTGGGGGAGGTGGAGTCTAGTGTATTATCTGGCACCATATTAAAGTCACCTAATATAAAAGTAGAGTTCCTGAGTGTAAGGTGTCGATTTTTTTCATTAGCTTATTTAGGAAGCTAAGTTGTCTGTTGGTGGGAACATAAGTATTAACTATTGTGAAGGTGTGGCCGTTCAATTTGCATAGGAGAATATGATAGTGACCTTTTACGTCCTTGACTTCAAAGAGAAATTCAAAGGGAATTGAATTACCAATCAGGGTTAAAACCCCAGCTTTCTTTCGTGGGCCGCAAGACTCAAATACAAATGGGAAATTTTTGAGATTTTTAGAAGGGTGGTTGTCTTTTTTGAACTTAGTTTCTTGGAGGCATACAACCTCAGGATGTAACCCGTTAATTTCTTTACCAATGGAAAGTCTCTTCCAAAGGCTATTTAGCCCCCTGACATTATAAGACACAACTTTTATTTTCATGTTACAAGAGTGGCAAGGACCGTATGAAGTGGGGTAGATGAAATAAGGAAACCAGAGGGCACCTACCTTAGAAGAACTTAGTGAACAAAAAAACAAACCTAAAACTGAAGACCTGTTTAAAACTGAAAACAGAAAAACACAAAACAGTAAGAGCAAAATTGTCCTTCAGAAAGAGCCTAGTCGGTAGGCTCTAATTCCTTAGTAGGGAAAGTTTGTGTAAGGATCCCATTAGAGGCATCCTTTAGCTGTCAATCATAACTGCACTGTTCCTAGAAGGAAAATAAACTCGTGATATATTAGTCCATAAAGAAGTAGAGAAGTAAGAAAACCTGTGGAAAGAAGAATAATAAGCAGAGTAATACACTGAACAAATAATCAAAAAGTATAGAGAGGCCTTTTAACCAGGAGAGAAAATATGTAGGCAGGGTCTTTCCGTTGGATCATCCCGTCTCTGTAGAGGGCCTGGGGTCTTGAGAGTTAGAGTTTCTATGGCGATTGGGTATCCTGCAGTAGGACAGGAAATCTCTTCCTTCCTTAGGCGAGAATAGGACAGTCGTCTTTCCTTTGTAGAATACCAAAAGTTTAAGTGGAAAGCCCTATTTATAGGGGATATTATTTTCCCTCAAGGTGGAGGTGACTGGCTTAAAAGACTTTCTTCCTTCAATCGTTTCCTTTGTAAGATCCGTGAATAGCTGAAGGTGAGCATAGGGTTCTGGGAAAACCTCCTAGATCTTTAATTGATTTTTGAATTTTTTCCTTGATCTTGAAGAAGTGGACCCTTAAGATGATATCTCTAGGTAGATCTTTATCGATATTCCGTGGTTTGGGAAGTCTGTGGATCCTATCTATGATGAGATCCTGGTCTGTAAGTGCCGGCAGTCATTTTTTGAAAATTGTCTTGACGAAGTCTTCTAGTTTATCCGGTGAGATACATTCTTGTATTCCTTTTATTTTCAAGTTGTTTCGTCTGTTCCTCTCTTCTATATCCGCAACTTTAATTTTAAGTCTGTGAAATTCAGATTTGCGGTCATGGGTGTCTTTTGATAAATCATCAGTGTGTTCTTCCACTACAGTTAGCCGTTTTTCGTGGTTGTCTAACCTGCTGCTAAATTTATCCAAGGTGGACAGTAAAATTTTATTTTGGTTTTCAAATGATTGAGACATACTGGACGTGATTTTCTGGGCGAGAGTATCCATGTAAGAGTGTATGGATATAACATCCAGATTTTGGGAAGGAGAAGGATTGGTGTTATCCATCTTAAATTTTGACCTTTCCGGCGAAAGGTTTGGTGAATTATCTCCAGACTCAGGACTTGAAGTGTCGGCTGGCGATGTGAATTTTTCACAAGTTTTACCAGGATTTTTCCTTTTTGATGAGAGAGATGTATCCATGACCTCTTTATGAGGAGATCTGGCCTTAAATGGGTTAACGATATCCACTTGATCTTTAAAGTGAGGATTGTAAGAATCCTGAAATTTTTGTGCTTTTTGAGGAGTCGTATTAGACACTTTCGTTGATTTGGACACTGGAGTAGCCTTGTCACTCATCTTGTGCCCTTTCTTGAATCCTGCCTTGCAGGGATTATATTAGAGAGAATTGATATTATTGGTGATGTTTATACTGAATAAATGTTAAAAATATAGAAAATTCTTGTGTCTTCCTATGCCTTTTTATAAAAGGGACCGTGAGGAATGAGGTACACCACAGAACCAGATGGCACTTTTAATATTGTATGATGCATACAGTAAAATCCTTTATTAACTGCGCGCCGATATAGACGCGCTCCCTGTGACTTTAAATACAGCCGTGACAGGCGGCTAGTCTACACACAGGGCTCAGTGACGTCAGTCCCCGCTCATAAAATATGCAACAGGGGAGCCGGCAGCTGATACACGGCACCGCTGAAGAAAGGCAGATCACCCCAGTAGAGCCGCACAGGAGCGGTGGGGAGCGGAGGTAACATAGAAATAGGCGCAAATCACGGACTATTTTGTGTCCTTCCGCCTCACAGATCTGTTATGACAGGAAAATGGCGTACTTGAGATTAGGACGATGAGATGAAAGAGATCCCTCCGCAGCCATTATAGCTCCCGCAGCCTCGCACAAAGTAGGGGAATATAGCTAAATTAGGACACCCTGGGACTTCCAAAGGGTCTAAAACAGACAAGAGGAGATTCAAAAAAAAAAGTCAACGTCTTTTAATTATGCAACGAGAGAAATTCTGTCAGATTAGATACAGGGTAGGGACTATTTTGCATCCTTCCGCCAATCAGCTGGTATATGACAGGATTTTTGTAAAAAAATATCTCCAAAAGACAATAAAAATCTTTAAGGTAGACAAGCGTGGAGATACTTTTTCTGAGGACAAGGACAGCCGGTGGGTAATGGAGGGAGCAGGGAAAGGATTTTTTCACTCACGGTTCAAAATGGTGTCACCTTGCAGTAAAATGGCGGGAAAAGGCCTCAGATTTCAAAAATGTCTTTTTTAATGACCAAAGCTCAGACAAGGGGTATCAGAATATACCTCTGAGTAACGAGAAAACAATCCTTCCATGGATTAGTGAAGAGAGCGATTTTCTTTTGCTTTATTTGTCGCTTTAGGAGATGCCTCCTCAGAGATCCTGAGCCGTGCGTTTTACACCATCGCCAGCTCAGGCCACGCCCCATGTTACATTTTTGAGCAGTTTGTATAGCACTTTTTAGGTGCCAGTTCACATTATCTAGTAGGATGCAATGGACACTAATATGTCATACTCTGGTTAGGATGCATTACATTTCCTAAGTGCTAGCATTGAGCTTGATGCATTGCATCTTTAGGTGTTAGCTTATTCCGCTAGCCTATACATGTGTGCAAACTTTTATTGGCCATTTATTGCCCTATATCTTTGGTATAATTTATTTGCATACTTGTTCTGGCTACTGGTGTTTTGCTTCCACCTTTTGTTCAAAATACATTTTATATATTTTTCTGGCACCTATATTAGTGACTAGGGAGATTATTCATTATTATTAGTGTGATTTTTTTGGCACATTTTCATGTGAGCCCTCCATTATGTGTTATCACATGTTTCATATTGCTCTCTTTTGTTATTCCATTCAACATTTATTAATTTATTATTGGAATTGTCTGTAAATTTATTTTACTGCTTTTTATTGTATTTGGTACATATTGTTTTTTCACTCACCTGCCTTTCTCATCTTTTTGCATGTCGCTCCATCACGATTTTAACTGTTTTTAATGTACATTGTCTGTCTGTCTGGCCTTTTGTGTTCATTAAAGCCTTTATTTATTCATTATTTGCCTTGTGTGCACTATACTTTGCGCTCTGTCTTCTTTTCATATTATCTACTATATGTATATGTATGTATATGTATATGTATGTTAGTGCAATGAGTAGCACCGGGCTTTTCTGGTTTATTTCTTATCATATTAAGTGGTGCCCATTATTTTTCTTACTCATATCATCAAATGATTGACATCATCAAATGATTATGACGCCATTGAATAATTGTGACATCATCAGTTGATTATGACATCATCGATTGATTGTGATATCATCATATGGTTATGACATTGTCGATAAACACACACATACACACACACATACACTCATTCACTCAGCTTTATATATATAAGATATATATATTTACATATCAACAGATATTTATCTGTCTATTTACCACTTATGCTCTGAACCTAGGACAAAAACAATTGTGCACATACAGTAAGTAAATAAATAGTAATAGTACATGTAAATAACATAGGTTATATAGTTGACGCTGTCTTGTCACTCCCTCTTTTTGTGCTGTGCATTCCAACTATATAGCTTTCTATGGGCAGGTTTTGAAACAGTCTGGTCTGGGTCTTGCTCTGCCCCCATCTATTTTAAAGACTGCTGGCACTCAGCGAGGTGAACTACACGAGTTAGGCCGGGGTCACACTAACCGACGCAAAATACGGTCCGTATTTTACATGTGTAATACGGATGAATGACCCCTAAATAGTGCTCCGTATGTTATCCTTATGCAAGGTGTGGTCGCGTATTTTGCGCAAGTCAGCATCCGTCTGTAATCCGTATGTAATCCGTATGGCATCCGTATGGCGAGATTTTCTCGCAGGCTTGCAAAATGGAAATTTAACGGTTTTGAGGCCTGCAAACTATTTAAATCATCAGCCTGCACCCTATTTATTGGCTCAGGACCAGGTGGCTGCCTCCATTCTGTCCATTTGTGACCTTGCCTTGACTAGGTGTGTTGGTGTTGTATGTGCAACATTGCAGACAGTCTGGCTTTCAACACAACTGAGCAGGTTCTCTTCAACTGGCTTTTGTCACGCCGATTTGGTCAACCATACCCAGTGATAGTGGATCAGCGGAGGAGGAGACGCATGTGGGTCCATCCACTTTTGAGGCAACAACTCACAAGAGGTCATTTTCACCGCCTCTATTCTTCTCTGCGGGAGCATCCGGAAAAATTTTACCAATACTGTTGCATGAGCCTTGCAACATTTGATCTACTCTTGGAGACAGAGCGCCCTGGGATAACCTTTCAGGACACAAGGATGTGCAAAGCTATATCTGCGGAGGAGCGACTTCTACTCACATTACGGTATGTACTACACAACCACATTCTCTATGTTCATGATGTTTTGCCCAAAGTATTTTTTGCTTTTTGGACTAAGTTTAATGCCCTCATCTTATTCCAGATATGTTTAAACTTACAGACCAGAATGTTATGTGTAATATGTACTGAATATCACTTAGTCATTGTGCGACCAAATATATTTGTGTTAGTAGATCTGAATCATTAACAAGTTTGGTATGTATGCACCTGGTCTTTTGTTAATTTGTGCATTCTAAAATGTTCCATTTCTGTTGTTCTTCAGCTTCCTGTCCACTGGCCTGTCTTATGCCGCCCTCCACCATGAGTTTCTCATTGGAAGATCTACCATTTCTGGCATAGTCAGGTCGACATGTAGTGAAATATGGTCAAGACTACATTAACTCATCATGCCCGAGCCCAGAATGGAAGACTGGTTGGGGATATCAAGGGACTGTGAGGAGGACTGCCAGTTTCCTAATTGTATTGGGGCCCTTGATGGCAAACATATCTGGGTGCATAAGCCGCCAAACTCTGGCTCACAATTCTTCAATTATAAACAATACTTTTCTGTTGTATTGTTGGCTCTGGCCGACCCTCAATACAAGTTTATAATTGTCGACATTGGGGCCCATGGAAGGACGGGAGACTCTTGAGTCTTCAATAATTCCATTATGGGTCGGCGGCTACGCACCAACCAGTTGGATCTACCACCACCATGCCAGCTACCAGACTCCTCTCAAGAATCAGTCCCTTATGGCCTTGTGGCAGATGAGGCGTTTCAGTTAACGCGCAATGTCATGAGGCCATATCCCCGGCACAACCTGGACCACCGGCGCAGAATTTTTAACTTGCGCCTATCACGTGCTCGGCGACTGGTGGAGTGTTCCTTTGGCATTCTTTGTGCCAAATGGTGGATACTCCAGTCTGCCATTCAGCTGAGTGAACAAAATGTAAATGAAGTAATTAAAGCATGTGTCGTTCTTCATAACTTCACCAGGATACATGATTGTTCCTCCTCTGCTGGTGTTGTGCGTAGGTCGGACAATGTGCGTAGGGCGAGACCATCTATCAACCCTCAACGTAGACCGCTTTCTGGGCTCAAAGTGCATGATATTTTCACAAATTACTTTATGTCACCTGAGGGTGAAACTTCTTGGCAAGAGCATGCTGTGTCTATGTTATAATTTTTTGGTTTATGTGTGTCTAAATATATATATTTAAACCCCTTCTGATTCTATGACTGTTTAATTGCATTGGTAAGCGTATGTTAGTAAGCTGACACCTTTTTTTTTAGAATTGAGACAGAGACGTAAAATGTAGTAGACAAATGTTTACTTTTGCCTTATTTGTTTTTTTTAGAAAAACATATTATTGCCGTATGATCAATGTGGCAATGGGCCAAATTGCCTGTGTGCAGATGTGAAAATTGGGAACAAATAACATTTTCTGACAAACAAAACAAACACAAAACCATTAGCCAATACCAAAATTTTGGTAGGTCGGGGGAGGAGAAGGCGGAAGACCAGCCTGTGTTTGCTGCTGGCTACTTTGCCCAACTTGGCCATCACCCTGTGTGGGCCATACTGTTGCCCATGATGTGGGTAGTGTACTGCCTCCTGAGATTGTGGTTGGTACTGGCCAGAGTGATAATGGAGAGGGGCCTCTTGCTGGGGCTGGTAGGCCCGTGTCTCATACCCACCAAAATAGCCATGTCGTCCCCAACCAGGTTGGGACCAGCCTCCAACACTGAGTGGCAACAAGTGGCCATATTAAGAAAAAACACAAAAATTGAGCTTGGTTTGAGATGATACACATGCAGCGTATAAATGCATGTTGACATTGGTCATAAAACATAAAACCTGCAAAAGACAAAGTGAGCAAAAACCCTGCTGTAACTAAATAAGTAAAAGCAAAAGTGCATCTAAATAATACAGAGGTTTTAGTAATACTGTTTTTGATCAAAAGTAGCATGAAAGCCATCCCACCACGACAAGGTAACTCTGTTCGGGATAGTCCTACACTGTCTAATATTAAAAACCTTGCTTTGTGTCAAAGTTGACCTCAATGTGTGAACAAGGGCAGACAAAAGGACTGGGTCCCAAACAGTAGACACCAGTCTGGGGAAGCCTTATATACAATTTCCAGCTCAGGAGAGGGAGCCAAACCCCAGCTTGCACAGAATGCAAAAAATACAAAGAAAAAACACAAAAATTGAGCTTGGTTTGAGATGATACACATGCAGCGTATAAATGCATGTTGACATTGGCCATAAAACATAAAACCTGCAAAAGACAAAGTGAGCAAAAACCCTGCTGTAACTAAATAAGTAAAAGCAAAAGTGCATCTAAATAATACAGAGGTTTTAGTAATACTGTTTTTGATAAAAAGTAGCATGAAAGCCATCCCACCATGACAAGGTAACTCTGTTCGGGATAGTCCTACACTGTCTAATAGTAAAAACCTTGCTTTGTGTCAAAGTTGACCTCAATGTGTGAACAAGGGCAGACAAAAGGACTGGGTCCCAAACAGTAGACACCAGTCTGGGGAAGCCTTATATACAATTTCCAGCTCAGGAGAGGGAGCCAAACCCCAGCTTGCACAGAATGCAAAAAATACAAAGAAAAAACACAAAAATTGAGCTTGGTTTGAGATGATACACATGCAGCGTATAAATGCATGTTGACATTGGCCATAAAACATAAAACCTGCAAAAGACAAAGTGAGCAAAAACCCTGCTGTAACTAAATAAGTAAAAGCAAAAGTGCATCTAAATAATACAGAGGTTTTAGTAATACTGTTTTTGATCAAAAGTAGCATGAAAGCCATCCCACCACGACAAGGTAACTCTGTTCGGGATAGTCCTACACTGTCTAATATTAAAAACCTTGCTTTGTGTCAAAGTTGACCTCAATGTGTGAACAAGGGCAGACAAAAGGACTGGGTCCCAAACAGTAGACACCAGTCTGGGGAAGCCTTATATACAATTTCCAGCTCAGGAGAGGGAGCCAAACCCCAGCTTGCACAGAATGCAAAAAATACAAAGAAAAAACACAAAAATTGAGCTTGGTTTGAGATGATACACATGCAGCGTATAAATGCATGTTGACATTGGCCATAAAACATAAAACCTGCAAAAGACAAAGTGAGCAAAAACCCTGCTGTAACTAAATAAGTAAAAGCAAAAGTGCATCTAAATAATACAGAGGTTTTAGTAATACTGTTTTTGATCAAAAGTAGCATGAAAGCCAAGGTTTTTAATATTAGACAGTGTAGGACTATCCCGAACAGAGTTACCTTTTTTTGATCAAAAACAGTATTACTAAAACCTCTGTATTATTTAGATGCACTTTTGCTTTTACTTATTTAGTTACAGCAGGGTTTTTGCTCACTTTGTCTTTTGCAGGTTTTATGTTTTATGGCCAATGTCAACATGCATTTATATGCTGCATGTGTATCATCTCAAACCAAGCTCAATTTTTGTGTTTTTTGTCTTTGTATTTTTTGCATTCTGTGCAAGCTGGGGTTTGGCTCCCTCTCCTGAGCTGGAAATTGTATATAAGGCTTCCCCAGACTGGTGTCTACTGTTTGGGACCCAGTCCTTTTGTCTGCCCTTGTTCACACATTGAGGTCAACTTTGACACAAAGCAAGGTTTTTAATATTAGACGGTGTAGGACTATCCCGAACAGAGTTACCTTGTCGTGGTGGGATGGCTTTCATGCTACTTTTGATCAAAAACAGTATTACTAAAACCTCTGTATTATTTAGATGCACTTTTGCTTTTACTTATTTAGTTACAGCAGGGTTTTTGCTCACTTTGTCTTTTGCAGGTTTTATGTTTTATGGCCAATGTCAACATGCATTTATACGCTGCATGTGTATCATCTCAAACCAAGCTCAATTTTTGTGTTTTTTCTTTGTATTTTTTGCATTCTGTGCAAGCTGGGGTTTGGCTCCCTCTCCTGAGCTAGAAATTGTATATAAGGCTTCCCCAGACTGGTGTCTACTGTTTGGGACCCAGTCCTTTTGTCTGCCCTTGTTCACACATTGAGGTCAACTTTGACACAAAGCAAGGTTTTTAATATTAGACAGTGTAGGACTATCCCGAACAGAGTTACCTTGTCGTGGTGGGATGGCTTTCATGCTACTTTTGATCAAAAACAGTATTACTAAAACCTCTGTATTATTTAGATGCACTTTTGCTTTTACTTATTTAGTTACAGCAGGGTTTTTGCTCACTTTGTCTTTTGCTGGTTTTATGTTTTATGGCCAATGTCAACATGCATTTATACGCTGCATGTGTATCATCTCAAACCAAGCTCAATTTTTGTGTTTTTTCTTTGTATTTTTTGCATTCTGTGCAAGCTGGGGTTTGGCTCCCTCTCCTGAGCTGGAAATTGTATATAAGGCTTCCCCAGACTGGTGTCTACTGTTTGGGACCCAGTCCTTTTGTCTGCCCTTGTTCACACATTGAGGTCAACTTTGACACAAAGCAAGGTTTTTAATATTAGACAGTGTAGGACTATCCCGAACAGAGTTACCTTGTCGTGGTGGGATGGCTTTCATGCTACTTTTGATCAAAAACAGTATTACTAAAACCTCTGTATTATTTAGATGCACTTTTGCTTTTACTTATTTAGTTACAGCAGGGTTTTTGCTCACTTTGTCTTTTGCAGGTTTTATGTTATATGGCCAATGTCAACATGCATTTATACGCTGCATGTGTATCATCTCAAACTAAGCTCAATTTTTGTGTTTTTTCTTTGTATTTTTTGCATTCTGTGCAAGCTGGGGTTTGGATCCCTCTTCTGAGCTGGAAATTGTATATAAGGCTTCCCCAAACTGGTGTCTACTGTTTGGGACCCAGTCCTTTTGTCTGCCCTTGTTCACACATTGAGGTCAACTTTGACACAAAGCAAGGTTTTTAATATTAGACAGTGTAGGACTATCCCGAACAGAGTTACCTTGTCGTGGTGGGATGGCTTTCATGCTACTTTTGATCAAAAACAGTATTACTAAAACCTCTGTATTATTTAGATGCACTTTTGCTTTTACTTATTTAGTTACAGCAGGGTTTTTGCTCACTTTGTCTTTTGCAGGTTTTATGTTTTATGGCCAATGTCAACATGCATTTATACGCTGCATGTGTATCATCTCAAACCAAGCTCAATTTTTGTGTTTTTTCTTTGTATTTTTTGCATTCTGTGCAAGCTGGGGTTTGGCTCCCTCTCCTGAGCTGGAAATTGTATATAAGGCTTCCCCAGACTGGTGTCTACTGTTTGGGACCCAGTCCTTTTGTCTGCCCTTGTTCACACATTGAGGTCAACTTTGACACAAAGCAAGGTTTTTAATATTAGACAGGGTAGGACTATCCCGAACAGAGTTACCTTGTCGTGGTGGGATGGCTTTCATGCTACTTTTGATCAAAAACAGTATTACTAAAACCTCTGTATTATTTAGATGCACTTTTGCTTTTACTTATTTAGTTACAGCAGGGTTTTTGCTCACTTTGTCTTTTGCAGGTTTTATGTTTTATGGCCAATGTCAACATGCATTTATACGCTGCATGTGTATCATCTCAAACCAAGCTCAATTTTTGTGTTTTTTCTTTGTATTTTTTGCATTCTGTGCAAGCTGGGGTTTGGCTCCCTCTCCTGAGCTGGAAATTGTATATAAGGCTTCCCCAGACTGGTGTCTACTGTTTGGGACCCAGTCCTTTTGTCTGCCCTTGTTCACACATTGAGGTCAACTTTGACACAAAGCAAGGTTTTTAATATTAGACAGTGTAGGACTATCCCGAACAGAGTTACCTTGTCGTGGTGGGATGGCTTTCATGCTACTTTTGATCAAAAACAGTATTACTAAAACCTCTGTATTATTTAGATGCACTTTTGCTTTTACTTATTTAGTTACAGCAGGGTTTTTGCTCACTTTGTCTTTTGCAGGTTTCAAGTGGCCATATTGGTGAGGTTGGCTAGAGCCAGACATATGTGGCTGCTGTAGGAAAGGTTGGGTAGGGGGAGGAAGGGGGTGAGGTGTAGGCCCATGTATTTGAGGATCTTCAGAGCCTGCTTGAGCAAGCATGTGTGTGGGGTGTCTAAGGCACATCAGATTCCTTTGGGAAAGCTGCCACTTCTCCAGATACTCAAATAACTCATATGGGGTATTGGGGTGTGTGCTTGCATCAAGCAGGATCTGAAAACATCCTCGAATACGTTGCCTCACCTCACGGTAAAGGAAACAAAGATAAAGGGCCAGACTGCGTGAGTATGTCTCTTCGCCATCATCATTATTGACTCTAGCCAGATAGTTCAGTACCCCTGTGTCAACATTGGTATGGGTATCTTGGGCAGGGATCTGGTGCCTTCTTCTTCCTCACTGGGATGGTCCAGCAGGCTGTGGGGAGCCCCAGATCTGGGCAGTTGGGCTGCTGCTGATGTTGCCCTGCTCCTCCTGTATGGCTGATGGTGCAGCAGCAGACGGTCCTGCTTGTGGATGTGGTCCTGGTGGTGGGGTATGTGGTGCAGGCACTGGGTTTTCCTGAGAGGAATCTTCACCCATGCTTCTTGGAGGGGGAGAAGATGGGCCAGCCACCTCTTTCCCTACTGACCCAGGATCTATGATGGGCTCGGTATCTGAGCCAGTTTCTCTCTCCGTAAGATTGGACTGAGTTCTGTTATGAAATAGAACAGAGCCAAAAATAAATCCTTTTTTTGGCCCTGTAAAGTATCTGTTCAATGTGGTGTGAGGTATTTACTTATGGTCTCAGATCCAGAATTGGAGCGAGGAAGGAGAGGCGGTCATAATAGATATATTTCCTCTTCATGTGGCCCGCCTCACCACTCCTGGACTGCTGCTGACGTTCCCACCTGTACTGGTGGAATTGCTTTTACGTTCTTTTGATCAAAATAGTATAAACTAAGTGCTTTATGTTATTCACATGTATTACTACTATTTACTTACTGCAGGGTATTTGCTCAATTGTTTTTTATCCTAGGTTCTGTCTGCTAAATGGCCACAGTATGAATGTACATCTACACATTGCACTTATACACGTGTACTGGCCCATTTCTTCGGTTTCACTTCTCCTACTCTGTATACTGGTTGTAATTCTTTGTATCTGCTCTTATTGAGTCTTATTGTATACACACAGAGTGTACTTGTCCTGTTGAGAGAGAGGCGGCATTGGACTTGGGAAAGGTCAGTAATGATGTATGTTTTATTTTCTATGTCTCACAAGCCTATGGGCAAATAAAAATGAATCATGGATAACTTGCTCTCAAGTTTGACATTGTGCTTGGTGATATAAGGCTTGCATGCATCTCTTTGACCATGGAGACCCATCCCATGAAAATCCTGGCGCACAGTTTTTATGCTGCGGTTAATGCTAGAGGTATTTGTAACTTTACAGTATTGAGTCAGCAGAGTATTTGTGACTTTTATACACTAGGCACCTCAGCACCAAGCGACCCCTGTTCTGTAACTTTCTGCCACTTAATGACTTAGCTGCTGTGGTTCCAAAACACTTAAAGCAAATCTTTCCATAATCCTTCCATTTTTTTTCTTACCATCTGTTTTTCTACTGTTATATGTACACACTCACTTAGATTAAAAAGTAATGAGTGCTAGAACAGTAAGGTAATAGCTAAAAAAATGTTGTGTCTAAAGGTTAGAATTAAGGATTAGGCTGAGTACATGATATTCATTGCAACTGCATATTAACCAAGAATGTAATATTAGCAGTAGAGATTCCTCCACATCCTAATCTGAATTCCAAGTTCATGGCCACTGTTTGACCTATTTTATGTACTCTACGATTTGTACAGTTGCTGTCTTTGATGAGAGATAGTTGTGGTATCAAGGCTGAGGGAGATTTTAACTCTGGTATCCTGAGTTTAAAAATACTTTGAATCAGCTAGTGATCCGCTGGCAATAGCTGAAAAAGTACTTTCACATCACAAAACATCTTTAAACAATTGCCTTTAGCAGCAAAAGAGATTTTACTCTTTGAAGAATATTATTGATGTTGTCCTTGCTTGTTTAAAGCTTCTTCTGGATTTTCACTGCTGCTTTTGAATTTATTTTAATAAAGCATAGAGTAGCTGAACCTTTCCCCAAAGCTAAACGTCCCAATTAGTATCCCTGCAAAAAAAGCATCAGTTAAGTGTTCATCCCAAGGCCAAAAAAGCGTAGCACAATAATAAGGTGCCTTGCGTATGTATATGGACGGTTTTAGGAAGGTAAAATATTTTTCAATAATCACATACTGTAGGATTTTTCCCCAAAATTTGATTCACAGCAAATAAATTATCTGCAAATCACAATTGTTCCAATTGCCATGCATAGATAGATACGTGTAACACTGAGTTCTCCTAGGTCTGTCTCCAACTCCTTTCAATCTCTTTAAAGGGAACCTGTCAGCAGGATTGTGCACAATAACCTACACACAGTCAGGTCGGCGCAGTTATACTGCATAAAATGATATCTTGGTTGATGAAATCCATCTTGTGGCTGTTTCTTAATCTTTATTTTCTTTTTTGTGTTAATGATATGCTCGTGTCCTAAGGTTCATGTATGTGGTGCTATGATTATATATTCATAATGCAGCCTGCTGCCAGGTCACTGCACCCTCCCTGACCCGCCCCATAGTTTGCATAATGAATATAATTAGTGTGTGTATTTGAAAAAATCAGGTTACATCATCAAAATGGCAGCACCTGTGCACTATCACTTGTCAGTTAGTGCCTATCTTGCGCTGTTGAAAAGAAACAAAAATCACCATCAAAATGGCGCTGTCGGCTGCATCTGCGCATTAGCATCTATCGCATTCCAATAGATGATACTGCACAAGCACCTCTGCCGGCTCCTAGTTGCTTCAGACAAAATGAAATTACACTACATCAAAATGGTGCTGTGGGCTGCACCTGCGCATTAGCATCTATAGTTGTTGTGAGTTCATTTTCCCCTTCATTACTGAGGCCCGAGGAACTCCCTCTTCTGGTAAAGAAAGGTAGTGAGCCTGATTATCAAACACCTGAGGCTGATGATGATGACTGGCTGAGTGGAGTTACTGACTGGATATAAGGCTGCCGACGCCCTTCTGCCCTGCGGGCGATTTCTCTGTGGGATCCTTGGAGACCAGTCTGAATTCCTGCTCCTCTAAAGCTAAGTTTGCTGCTCGGCCTTTTGCTTTTGTGCTTTGACTTTGTTTTGCTTTGTTTTTCTGGATTTCTGCCATTCCCTGCTGGGGTGTGCTGAATTCATTTAGCTCTGTCTTCTGAAATTACCTGAGTGCTGATTTAGTTTTTGAAGCCTAGCTGCTTCAGGGCCTTTTTCATATCAGCTTGTTGGCTTATGTCTTTGATAGGGTTTTTGCAGATTGCAGACAGCAGCCTTCCTGTCCTTTCCTATCTAGGTAGTTTTGGGCCCCGTCTTTGCTCAGTCTATCTTTCTGTCTGTGTTAGTATTTTCATCTTGCTTCACCGTCATTATATGTTGGGGGCTGCCTATTTCTTTGGGGTCTGCTCTGGGGCAGTTTAGATTTCCCCTTTCTTTCTTTAGGCCTATGTAATTCTCCGGCTGTGATCGAGGGGTCTAGGGCATCGTAGGAACCCCCCACGGCTACTGCTAGTTGTGTTGATAGGTTCAGGGGTCTGCAATCTGATAGTTGCCAACTTCTCTGGTTTTCTGGACTTAGCTTGTATTTCTGCTTTTGCCTCCTACGGTGACTCATTCATAACATATAGTGCATCGATAGATGCTACTGTGCATGTGCCATATCCGGTGCCATTTTGTTCTAGTGTAATGTTTTTGGGCTGCAGCAACAAGGGGCAGGCGGAGACGCTTGTGCTGTAGCATCTATCTACAGGGAAGGTCAGTGAGGGAGCACTGACCTGTCAGAAGTCTGCATTCTGAATATCCATTCAGAACACACATACCCCAGCCCCATCTTAGGACATGATCATATCATTAACTTAAAACTAAAAATAAGGATTAAAAAAGAAGCACAAGATGGATTTCATCAACAAAGGTATCATTTTATTCAGTATAACGGCGCCGACCTGACACTTTGTGTAGGCTACTATGCACAATTCTGCTGACAGGTTGAGGTATCGGTATAACGATTGGTAAATATGATCCTGGCTGCAGCATTCAAGACAGATTGGAGAGGGGAGATTTTGCTAAAAGGGAGGCCGATTAGTAGAGAGTTACAATAGTCCAGATGAGAATGAATAAGAGCAACAGTAAGAGTTTTTGCAGAGTCGAAATAAAGAAAAGGTTGAATTCTAGAAATGTTTTTGAGGTGCAGATAACAAGAGCGAGCCAGTGATCGGATGTGGGGGGCAAAGGAAAGCTCGGAGTCAAGTATGACCCCAAGACAGCGGGCATGTTGCTGGGGAGTAATGGTAGAATCACACACGGAGATGGCAATGTCGGGCATAGGTAGGTTAGTAGAGGGAGGAAACACGAGGAGTTCAGTTTTTGACATGTTCAGTTTCAGATAGAGGGTGGAAATGATGTTAGAGACAGCGGCACATTAGCCAGCTTTGAGAGGCCATTGCCATTAATGTACACTATTGCTAAAAAGAGTGGGGGAATTGTTTTGCTATAATGTTTAGGTAGTTGGTACCTGTCATAGCAACTTTAAATAAAAAGTAGTGATCCTATGTGTACCCAGGGGCGGACACAGACTGTAGTGGGCCCCGGTGCAAGAAATTTTTCGGGCCCCCCCTACTAGCAGCAGATTCGGCAGACTTCCGCGCCTCTGCTGCCTAACGGGCGACTTGTGGCACCAATCCGGCAAGCCCCATTCATTCTCTATCGGGCTTGCGGCCGGTCGCGGCAAGGGCAGTTGTGCTAGATCTGCGTTACATGGTGCTACTAAAATATACAGCGGATATGCTGCGTTTTTTTAGAGCGGGAAAATCTACACAATGTCAATTTTTGCTGCGGATTTTCCCACCGTAATTGTACTGTATATCTAATATTGAGGCTATGCAGGGCTGGATATAATATCTGTAAGGTGCTGCTGGGCTGTATTTATTATTTGCCAGTTGCAGCCTCCAAATAACATATATAGCCCACTAGCCCAGCATTGCCTCTAGTTGTTAATATATACAGCCCAGCACAGCCTCCAAATAAAATATGGTATACAGCCCAGCATAGCCTTCAGTTAATATATACAGCCCAGCACAACCTTCAGGTAATATATACAGCCCACCACAGCCTCCAGGTGATATATACAGCCCAGCACAGCCTCCAGTTAATATATACAGCCCAGCACAGACTCCAGTTAATATATACAGTACAGCAACAGCCTTCAGGTAATATATACAGCGCCCAGCACAGACTCCAGGTAATATATAATACAGCTCAGCAAAGCCTCCAGTTAATAAATACAGTTCAGCATAGCATTAAGGTAATAGATAGAGTCCAGCATAGCCTTCAGGTAATATATACAGCCCACCACAACCTCCAGGTGATATATACAGGCCAGCTTTGCCTCCACTCAAGGTAATATATACAGTTGAGCATAGCTTTAAGGTAATAGATACAGTCCAGCATAGCCTTCAGGTAATATATAAAGCCCAGCATAGCCTCTAAATAATATATATAGCCCAAGACAGCCTCCTTGTGATATGTATAGGCACCCCCGTTTCCCTTTGTTTCATAATGCTCTCCCCCAAATGCAGTCTACTTTTGGCATAGTGCTTCTCGTCCTATGTGGCACCCCCAGTTTATGCTGCTTCTCCCCATGTGGCCCCCCCAGTTTATGCTGCTTCTCCCCCTATGTGGGCCGCCTGATTCAGGTTTCTTCTCCCCCCATGAGCCACCCCATTCATGAGCAGCCAAGCATCTCTCCCAGGGGCCCAACATTCATGAGCAGCCAAGCATCTCCCCCAGGGCCCCCCATTCATGAGCAGCCAAGGCCATGCTTGTCCCCAGGCCAGGGGCCCCCCCATTCATGAGCAGCTATGCCATGCTTCTCCCTAGGCCAGGCCCCCCCATTCATGAGCAGCCAAGCATCTCCCTCAGGGCCCTCATTCATGAGCAGCCAATGCCTTGCTTCTCCGCTGGCCAGGGGCCCCCCCATTCATGAGCAGCCAAGGCCATGCTTCTCCCCAGGACAGTGCCCCCCCATTCATGAGCAACCAGGCCATGCTTCTCCCAAGGCCAGGGGCCCCCCATTCATGAGTAGCCAGGCCATAATGCTTCAGTTCTCCCCCAGGACGGAGTCCCCCAAAATCATGCCTGCCATGCTTCAGTTTTCTCCCCCACCCAAGGAGCCCCCCAAAATCATGCCTGCCTCCTCAGTCCCAGTCCCTCAGTCCTGCTCAGCTCCGGTACTCTTACCTTGTGCAGGCAGGCAGGACAGGCCAGAGTTCAGACCAAGAGGATCCACACTGTGTACACTCCACTCTCCAGTCACAGTGTCTGCACTCCGCACATTCCTCCTGACTGAGCTGCTGCTATGGGCAGGGCAGGGCACGGCCACACAGACTCAGACAGACACGTGATGTCACACACTGACCTGCGGCTGAACTGCAGCCACCGTCTTGGCCGGCGCCGCAGGGCAGACAGTGTGAGTGACAGTCAGTCAGTCTTCCCTCCTCTCCTCCCCCATGGCACTGACGCTGCTGGCTGATCTCTGATGACCTCTCACCTCAGCCATCAGGGCTGGCTCCTCTGCACTGGGCTGCGTTGGCACGCAGCCTCAGGAGGAGTGAGACCCCTCCCGTTGCCTCCTGCAGGGGGGCTGCTCTCCTCCTTGCTGGCTCTGCGGCGCTCACGCTCCACAAGTCCACATGGCTAATTTGCATGAATAATTAGCCATGTGGTACTGGAGGCTGGAGGGGCCCCCCTCTCCCCCGGGGCCCCCCCGTGCAATGAACCGGCTGCATGGGCGGTAGGTCCGCCCCTGTGTGTACCAATGAAATACTTTTAAGGCATTGTTGCTCTGACACTGTGAGGTTATTTGACACTATCATTCCTTTATTGTTGTCTGTTTACATTTTCTTAAACACAATTTTTTATAACTAAGGGTCCCATCACACATAGCGATCTTGCTAGCAAGATCGCTGCTGAGTCACAAGTTTTGCGACACAACAGCGATCTCACCAGCAAGATCGCTGTGTGTGACAGCGATCAGCGACCGGCCCCCCTGCCGGTATCGCTGATCGCTGCAAGAAACCTCTGGACATTTTTTTTGTCGCTGATCTCCCGCTAGCCAGCACGCATTGCTGCATGTGACAGGCGGGAGACCAGCGATCAGCTGGTTACTAACATACACATCAGGTATCCAAGGGACACGCGTCCCTTGGATACCCGTTGTGTAAGTTAGTTACCAGCGAGTTACAGGTGCCGCCGCCTCACGCTGGGGACCAGGAGCCCGCGGAGTGTGTACCTGCCACCGCCGCATGCTGGGGACCAGGAGGCAGCAGGACGCCGCCAGGAGAGGCCGGGGATGCAGGCGTGCCCTCTGCTGGTGGAGGACTGGAACAGCAAGCACACTTGTCCGCTGCTCCCGGGCTCGCTCCTCACCTCGGCGTCAGCGTGCTGATCGCTGGTGAAGCTGTCTGTGTGACAGCTCACCAGCGATCACATAGCGACTTACCAGCGATCCTGACACGTTGATATTGTTGTCGGGATCACTGGTAAGTCGCTATGTGTGACTCCAGCTTAACTTAAGCTCTTTTCATATTTCAGCTAAGAGTTTGAAGCTATTAACCCCTTTCTGACATTGGACGCACTGTTCCATCCATGTGTCCTGGGACTTAATTCCCAAGGACAGAATACCGTATATACTCGAATATAAGTCGAGATTTTCAGCCCTTTTTTTGGGCTGAAAGTCCCCCTCTCGGCTTATATTCGAGTCATCAGCAGCGGTAGCACATGGGGGAATAATATAAGGAGCTTTTTATGGGGGCAGTATATGGGGGAACAATCTATGGAGCTTCTTATGGGGGCAGAATATGGGGGAACAATATGGAGCTTCTTATGGGGGCAGCATATGGGAGAATAATCTATGGAGCTTCTTATGGGGGCAGTATATGGGGGAACAATATGGAGCTTCTTATGGGGGCAGCATATGGTGGAATAATCTATGGAGCTTCTTATGGGGGCAGTATATGGGGGAACAATCTATGGAGCTTCCTATGGGGGCAGCATATGGGGGAATAATCTATGGAGCTTCTTATGGGGGCAGTATATGGGGGAACAATCTATGGAGCTTCCTATGGGGGCAGCATATGGGGGAATAATCTATGGAGCTTCTTATGGGGGCAGTATATGGGGGAACAATCTATGGAGCTTCTTATGGGGGCAGCATATTGGGGAATAATCTATGGAGCTTCTTCTGGGGACACCATATGGGGGAATAATCTATGGAGCATTTCCCACCCTAGGCTTATACTCAAGTCAATAAGTTTTCCCAGTTTTTTGTGGCAAAATTAGGGGGGTCGGCTTATACTCGGGTCGGCTTATACTCAAGTATATACGGTAGTACTTCATAGACGATCAGCTGCGCTCATGGGGGGAGCGTGGCTGATCGCGGCCGGGTGTCAGCTGATTCTCACAGCTGACACTCGGCTCTAAGTGCCAGGCGTGGTCACGGACTACTCCCAGCACTTTAACCCCCCGGTAAACTGTGATCAAACATGAGGGAGCAGGCAGAGGGGCCAACAGCTGTGACAGCCCCTCTACCTTTGGATCGGAGACCCTGCGGCATGACGTGGGGTCCCGATCGCTCCCATGGTAACCCGATGTCATGATGACATCCTGGTTACCAGAGCTCAGAGACTTCCTGTCATGTGCAATGCATGTCAGGAAGTCTAAGGTTAGTGAGAAATTACATGCAGCACTGACAGCTTATATGGCATGCCATATAAGCGACCAACCTGCACAAAATGAGTGTCTCATAGTGGGACACAGTGTAAAACATAGAATTAAATGAAAAAAATGTAAATAATTGTAAAAATATTAAAGAAAATAAAAGATAGTAAAACAATAGTAAAAAAATCATTATTAATTCTATCATTAAATCAATATTTGAATTAAAAAAATCTAAACAATAAAAGTGCACATATTTAGTATCGCTGCGTCCGTAATGACCCGAAGTATAAAACTGTCCCACTATTTAACCCCTTTAGTGAACACCATTAAAAAATAACAAGGCAAAAAAATTGCTTTATCATCATACCACCGAACAAAAAGTAGAATAACACGCGATCAAAAAGACAGATATAAATAAATGTGGTACCGCTGAAAACGTCATCTTGTCCCGCAAAAAGCAAACTGCCATCTAGCTCCATCACCAGAAAAATAAAAAGTTATAGCTTTCAGAATAAAGCGATGCAAAAATAATTATTTTTTCCATGAAATAGTTTTTATTGTATAAAAGCGCCAAAGCATGAAAAAGATATAAGTGAGGTATTGCTGTAATCGTACTGACCCGAAGAATAAAACTGCTTTATCAATTTTACCACATGTGGAATGGTATAAATGCCCCCCCTCAAAAAAAAAATAGATTCATGAATTGCTAGTTTTTGTTAATTTTCCCTCCAAAAATCAGAATAAAAAGCGATCAAAAAATGTCATGTGGCCAAAAATGGCATCAATAAAAATATCAACTCATCCTGCAAATAACAAGACCTTACATTACTCTGTGGGCCAAAATATGGAAAAATTATAGCTCTCAAAATGTGGTGTTGCAAAAACTATTTTTTGCAATAAAAACCATCTTTTAGTGTGTGACTGCTGCCAAACATATAAACCTGCTATAAAAACCCACTATAAATAGTAACAAAAACCCCCCTTTATCACCCCCTTAGTTAGGAAAAAATAATAAAATAAAAAAATTTATTTGCATTTTCCTGTTAGGGTTAGGATTGGGGATAGGGTTGGGGCTAAAGTTAGGGTTAGGGCTAAAGTTAAGGTTAGGGCTAAAGTTATGATTAGGGATTAGGCTAAAGTTAGGGTTGGGTTTAGGGTTAACTTTACTGACCTGAGATATAAGAGAATATCATCCCCACATAGGTGACAACTTGCTGTATCACAAACGATCAGTGTTGGCACCATCCATATCTGTTTAACCCCTTAGTTGCTGCTGTCAAAAGTGACTTCATCGGAAAAATGGTTAAAAGATTGTGGGGGCTTTCACTTTAATCTAAAGGGGGTTTTACACATAGCGATGTCACTAGAAATATCGCTAAAGCGTCACCGATTTTGTGACGCAGCAGCAATATTGCTAGCAATATCGCTATGTGTGATACTTACCTCCAACCGACTCCCCCGCTGTCTGTCGCTGATCGTGCGAGATCGGCCGGGTCCATTTCTCATCGGGCACTTCCTGCTGGCGCCGACGAGCGACGTGTGGACGCGGGCGGGAGGACGTCAGCATCGCTGCGTGTGAAAGGTAAGTAACGGCCGCTGCTGCATCGCTACGTCGCTGTGAGATTTGCCTGTTTGGCAGCTCACTAACGACCATTTAGCGATGCACCAGCAATCCTGACCGGGTCGTATCGTGGTCGGATCGCTGGTGCATCGCTAAATGTAAAGGGACCTTTATTGACACACCGAGATTATCATTGTGTGGTTCTGATGTTTGCCATAGCAGTTCATGGCCAAATAGTGGCCTTAGAGTCTCCCGGCTATAGCGGTCAGTTCAGAAGTTAGCGACATTTAGGTGGTAAACAAACATTTTTTCATTCCTGCTATACCACTTTGCATTAATTCCTGAAAATCACCTGAAGGGTTAATAAACTACCTGACAGAAGTTTTCAATATGTCGAGGGGTGATATTTTTAAAATGGTATCACTTTTTGGGGTTTTATATAGCACCCCAAAGTCACTTCAAACCTGGATAGGTGCCTCAAAAAATAAATTTTGTAACTTTCCTTGAAAAAATGAAAAATTACTCCTACATTTTTAAACCTCCTAAAAGCCTACAAAATAAGTTAGCGTTTTAAATATGGTGCTGATGTAAGGCAGACATGTGGGAAATGTTATTTAATAATGTTTTTGTGTGATATGACTATCTGGATTAAACGGATAATCATTCAAAGTTTGAAATTGCAATTTTTTTACATTTTTGTCAAGTTTCTGATATTTTTTAAAAATAAACACATCAACCTAAATTTACCATTATCATAAATTATAATGTGCCACGAAAAAACAATCTCAAAATCAATTGGATTTGTTGAAGCGTTCCAGAGTTATCACCACATAAAGTGATATTGGTCAGAATTTTAAAAATTGGCTCCGTCACTAAGGGGTTAAGTTTGTGGTTACGGTTATGGTTACTGTTGTAATTAGGGTTAGGGGTGTGTTGGAGTTAGGGATGGAGTTAGAATTGGGGGTTTCCACTGTTTAGGCACATCAGGGGCTCTCCAAACGTGACATGCATCTGATCTCAATTCCAGCCAATTCTGTGTTGAAATAGTCAAACGGTGCTCCTTCCCTTCCGAGCTCTGCCATGGGCCCAAACAGTGATTTACCCCCACATATGGGGTATCAGCATACTCACGACAAATTTCACAACTTTTGGTGTCCAATTTCTCCTGATACCCTTGGGAAAATAAAAAATTATGGGCGAAAATATCATTTTTGTGAAATAAATAAGATTTTTTATTTTTACGGCTCTACATTATAAACTTCTGTGAATTACTTGGGGGTTCAAAGTGCTCACCACACATCTAGATAAGTTCCTTTGGCGGTCTACTTTCCAAAATGGTGTCACTTGTGGGGGGGTCCACTGTTTAGGCACATCAGGAGCTCTCCAAACATGACATGGCATCCGATCTCAACTTCAGCCAATATTGCATTGAAATGTCAAACGGCGCTCCTTTTCTTCTGAGCTCTGCCGTGTACCCAAACAGTGGCTTATCTGAATATATGGGGTATCAGCTTACTCAGGACAAATTGTACAACAACATTTGAGGTCCAATTTCTCCTGTTACCCTTGGTAAAATAAAACAAATTGGAACTGAAGTAAATTTTTTGTGAAAAAAGGTAAATGTTCATTTTTTTAATCATTCGAAAAATTCCTTTGAAGCACCTGAAGGGTTAATTAACTTCTTGAATGTGGTTTTAAGCACCTTCAGGGGTGCAGTTTTTAGAATGGTGTCACTTTTGGGTATTTTCTATCATATAGACCCCTCAAAGTGACTTCAAATGTGATGAGGTGCCTAAAAAAAAAATGGTGTTGTAAAAATGAGAAATTGCTGGTGAACTTTTATCCATTATAACTTCCTAACAAAAAAATTTGGTTCCAAAATTGTGCTAATGCAAAGTAGTAGGAAATGTTATTTATTAACTATTTTGTGTGACATATTTCTCTGTTTTAAAGGCATGAAAATTAAAAGTTGGAAAATTGCAAAGTTTTCAAAGTTTTCGCCAAATTTCCATATTTTTCAAAAATAAACTCAAGTCATATCAAAGAAATTTTAGCACTATCATGAAGTACAATATGTCACAAGAAAACAATGTCAAAATCACCAGGATCCATGGAAGCGTTCCAGAGTTATTACCTCATAAAGGGACAGTGGTCAGAATTGTAAAAATTGGCCTGGTCATTAACATGCAAACCACCCTTGGGGGTAAAGGGGTTAAAGAAACTCAGAGGCTAAATCTTAAGATATCTGCATCAGAAGATTTCACTCTCAGGTTATGTGGATGCAGATTAGGCTGGAGATTCAAGTGATCGGAAATCAACAAGTGGTTACTTGTTCAAGTTAGGAAAAATTTCAGTTTCTTGGTCCTGAAGGAAACAAGTGTCAGTCGCATTATCTTCTACAGAAGCAGAATATATGTCTGCTGCTTATGCAAGTCAAGAATTAATTTGATTGAAACAACTGTTGGAAAATTTCGGCAAGCCATTAGCTCAACCAACAGTTATCTATGAAGACAACCAAGGGTGCATTAAACTTGCCAGCAGTGAAAAGATTAGTGCAAGGACATTAGCACATTGATGTAAAACATCACCATTACGTGACTTAGTGGAACGTGGTGTACTCGAGTTTGTTTATTGCGAGTCTGACAAGATGATAGCTGATGGTATGACAAAGCCATTATCAAGAGCCAAGTTTGTGGACTTCAGAACCGCAATGGGGCTAACAAGATAAGTAGTTGGGGGGTGTTGGAATATGTTTGGTGCACCAACTCCATTCCTGTCTATGAGTGTTTAGTTGCTAAATTTGTATGCTGTTCATAAAGTTAGAAAAGAGAAAAAAACTCCCAGATGCTCACACAAAGAGAGCATGTGACTGTGTTTCCTCTTTTTCCTGTGTCTGTGTATGAGAGAAGCAGCCTGCTGTAGATGATGCACAGATAGACACACAAATGATTTATTCCTGATCTGTTAAGTTTATCATATATTGTTCCTGTTTGTTCCTGAATAAAGAAGCTCTGTTGTCGCACGCTTGGAGAGTATCCTGAATAATCTGATGCCAACACTGTTTTACTCTTACTAACCAGCATTCTTACCTAACCATTAAAGTATTAGTTGTGGTGTGTAGTAGATATCACACCTGCACAACCCTTCCCCTATTTAAGGTTGCCTTATTACATAGATTTTATACTCCCAATGTAAATGTTAGTCCTAATCCAAAATTTTACATGTCTTATTCTGTGTAGAGACCAAGTAAATCTACATATTTATTCAGAAGTCTGCAATTTTTCCTCTCCAGTTTACAGCTTTAATCAATAAGCTTGGCACGCTTGTGTTCAGTTTTATACTTCATTTAACTCAGAAAAAATGTACATGTCGGTGAAAACAATAGTCCTTGTAGAGATAGAAATCTTCAATGAAGTAAGCATATTTCATTGAAGGTTCGAGACCTAAGGAAGCTAAATTTCAGCTGGTTCTCTAAGCAGAGACATGCCAGTATAGAAGAAGTGCTTCTCCCATGATAGAACACAGTCAGATTCAATGAGCTTACATTAACGCAAAGGAGCAACTGCCTGGGATTAATGATTGCCATTGCGAGATGTGCAGAAGAGATGGTGTTCAGCTATGCGCTTTACATCATAATGCCAACCTCCCTGAAAGCGAGCTCATAATCCTCAGAAGATTACTTCAGTAGCATCTTCAGCAATCATTTTTGTGCATTTCCAAATGTCATATCCTGAGATTTGATAAGGCTTCCTTCCTAGTTTGCATCTTGCACTGAAAAGCATAATATTTATTTAATAATATTGCATAATATTCATCCCGGCACAATGGTTTCTGCAAAATATTAGATGGCCAAGATAGCTTCAAGGTAGATGCAAGATATCAAATATTGTCTACTGCAGCAGGTCATAGGAAATCATCGAGCTGCAGTCCCCCAGCAAGATTTATATTCCCTTCATTTTCATGGAAGGATCTTCTTATTAGATCATCTGATGGTAATTCAGCCTGTTTATAATAAACAGGGGTCAGAATATTTCTTACCTTGTGAACTTGGCTGTTGTGATTCATACGGAAACGCACAAATGAAAATGTGTTCATTTAAAGGGGACTCATCACACGCCAGACACACACACTTGTGGATATAAGATCAGATTAGGCCAGTTTCACATTAGCGCTTTTTAAGCGCACGCACGGCCGGGGGTAGCTCCGCCCCCGAGCCGGCTCTCTGCCCGGCGTGCCCGCCCCTTGCTTGTATCGCCGCCTACTAGCGGACAGCGGCGCCTGCGATCGGCGCACCCTATCTTTAGCATAGGGTGCGCAGATCGTGCGCAGGCTGTGCGCTAGTTGCGCTTTGACCTGCGCTGCGCACTTTTGACGGTGCGCCGTGCGCGCCAAAATCAAACTTTTCGGATTTTGGCGCGCACGGCGCACCGTCAAAAGTGCGCAGCGCAGGTCAAAGCGCAACTAGCGCACGGCCTGCGCACGATCTGCGCACCCTATGCTAAAGATAGGGTGCGCCGATTGCAGGCGCCGCTGTCCGCTAGTAGGCGGCGCTACAAGCAAGGGGCGGGCACGCCGGGCAGAGAGCCGGCTCGGGGGCGGAGCTACCCCCGGCCGTGCGTGCGCTTAAAAAGCGCTAATGTGAAACCGGCCTTAAAGGGGTTTTCCCACAGTGAATTTACTATATTCTTCTTAGGCATGGATTGATTAAAAATAATAAACATAGGTATAATTGTTCCTTTCATCGCCATAATGACGCGCTCTTCTAGTCACCTGACCACTGCAGACAATTAGAGAGTACCGTGGTGCTGGGAGTATAGCACGGGGCAGACACCCCTTCTGGAGCTGACGAAGACCTCTGGAGCAGCCTGGACTGGATCAATGAGGGTGCAGTAAGGTGAGTATATCTTTATTATTTTTAATCAATCCATGCCTAAAAAAACATTAATTTACTGTCAAACAACTCCTTTAACCCCTTAAGGATCATGTGTATTTCCCTTTTTGCGCTTCCATTTTTTGCTCCCCTTCTTCCCAGAACCAAAACTTTTTTACTTTTCTGTTAATATAGCCATATGAGGGTTTATTTTTTGCGGGACGAGTTGTACTTTTGGATGGCACCATTGGTTTTACCATATAATGTACTGCAAAATGGGAAAAAAAGTGGTGAAATTCAAATAAGTGCAATTCCACAAGGTTTTTTTTAGATTCTTTTTTATCATGTTCACTAAATGGTAAAACTGACCTGCCATTAGGGTTCTCCAGGTCATTACAAGTTCATAGACACCAAACATGTCTAGATTCTTTTTTATTTAAGTAGTGAAAAAAAATCCAAATTTTGTATAAAAAAATGTCATGTTCTGAGACCCGTAAGCATCTCCATTTTTCGGGATCTGGGCTTGGGTGAGGGCTTAGTTTTTGCGTGCTGATCTGATGTTTTAATTGATAACATTTTGGAGAAGATACGATCTTTTCATCTCCTGTTATTGAATTTTATTGCAATGTTGCAGCGTAATTCTGGGGTTTTGATTTTTTTACCGTTCGCATTAATTCTTTTTATATATTGATAAATCTGACGATTTTGAACATGGTGATAACCAAATATGTGTATTTTTTCAATTGTTGTATTTTGAATGGGATGAATGGGGGTGATTTCAACTTTCACTTATTATATTTTTAAAAACCTTTTTTTTTTTTACTTTTTACTTGCTTCAATAGTCTCCATGGGAGACTAGAAGCTGCGATCATCCGATCACTTATGCTAAATAGAGCAGGGCTGCAGAGGGAGGTGTCCAATGTCAGATATATCCGTCATTGGATGTTAAGGGGTTAATATTGTTTACGAATAATTCAGCTCTACTATACATCAGTCATCTGCACAGTGTATGCTATGTAAAGACTAGAAGCTTTGTGAACATGCACAAAAACGTGGGCAAAAAACCCAGTAAGGTCTGTGAATAAATGTGTCTTAAAATGCCCAAGCACGTTGGAGTTTAGCTGCCCAACTCAGCCGTTTGTAGCAGGATTAACCAACTAGCTCATGTGTATAAAGGTGTCTCAACTGCGTGACCAGTTCATTGTTAGTTTAGAATTCAGGTTTCAGCTAGAGATGTCATGAGGGGGTTTATTCCCCTTTTTGTAAGATTAATTTGAGCCTCAGTACTAAGGGTTAATGGTTATGTCCACTTATTGCCATCTTAAAGTGGTTGACCCTTGAACAAAATCCATTTTAATTAATAGATCTTGGAATAACAGTAAGTTCAACAATTTGATATGCTAAAAAGCATGTTCCTGTGCTGAGTAGGGATGAGCTTTCCGATATTGAAATATCGGAAATCGGCCCGATATTTGTGATATCGGAATTCCGATTCCCGATTCCGATATTTTTTTCACATCGGAAATCGGAAATCCCATAATCCTTCAGCCTCTGAGTGCTCCGTGGAGCCATGACAGTCAAAGGGCATATTGACACCACCAACGGCAGTTCTAATTTAATAACGTAAAATCACTAACCCTAACCCTAACTATCCTTAACCCCTAACCCTTAACCCTTACCACTAACCCTAACCCTAACTAACCCTAACCCCTAACCCTTACCCTAATCCTACTAACCCTAAACCTAAACCCTAACCATAACCCTACTAATCCTAACCCCTAACCCCAACTCTACTAACCCTAACCCTACTAACCATAACCCCTAACCCAAACCCAAATAACCCTAACCCCTAACCCTAACTAACCCTAACCCTAACCCTACTAACCCTAACCCTTACCCTACTAACCATAAACCCTAACCCAACCCAACTAATCCTAACCCAAAGAAAAAACACCGCTGTTAAGAAGATGTTGACCAGTTTTACTGCTACAGCTTTTGCTCTGTGCATTTTTCTAGCGATTTTTTTTTTGCTCCTCTGCCTCTGCAAACTCCTTCCCCATTATCCTGAGGTGTTTCCCCTCCATTTTATCCATTATATAGCACTATAGTGGTCATTTTGTAATTCTGATTTTTTTCTCCCATTGACTTGCATTGATATTGGAAATCGGAAATTCCGATATCCGATATTTTCCAATATCGGAAATCGGAATTCTGATACGATATTGGGCAATATCGGTCATCCCTAGTGCTGAGATAATCTTATAATCTTGTGCCCCTGCTATGGCCCTGTCTGACCGTGGAGTAACATGGTCTGATCATACCAGTTCTCCTGGGCAGGGGAAGGAGGAAAAGAGTATACAGGCATTACAGTATGATATCATAGCTAATTCTTTTTGTGAGGTAAAAAAAAAATCCATGCCAACTATTTTACCTCACAGAACGAATCAGCTGTGATCCCCTGCTGTCTTGTCTGTATACTCTCTTTTGCTTCCTTCCCTGCCCAGGAGCCGTGGTATGACCAGACCATGTTCCTCTACGGTCAGACACAGCCATTACACAGTACACAGCAGGGGAACATTTATAAGATTATCTCAGCACAGGAACATTTGAGTTTAAAGCCCCCGTCACACATAGCGATCTCTCTAGTGAGATCGCTGCTGAGTCACAAGTTTTGTGACGCAACAGCGATCTCACCAGCGAGATCGCTGTGTGTGACAGCTATCAGTGACCGGCCCCCCTGTCGGGTATCGCTGATCATTCCTGAAAGGTCAGGATTTTTTTTTGGGTCGTTGGTCTCCCGCTGGCCAGCACGCATCACTGCGTGACAGGCGGGAGGGAAACGACCAGCAATCAGCGCGCTGGTAACCAAGGTAAACGTCGGGTTTCTAAGCAGTGCGCGGTGCTTAGAAACCTGATGTATACCTTAGTTACCAGAGCGCTGATGCAGGGAACTGGTAACCAAGGTACACGTCGGGTTTCTAAGCAGCGCGCGGTGCTTAGAAACCTGATGTGTACCTTAGTTACCAGAGCGCTGATGCAGGGAGCTGGTAACCAAGGTACACATCGGGTTTCTAAGTGACGCGCGCCGCTTAGAAACCCGATGTGTACCTTAGTTACCAGCTCCCTGCATCAGCGCGCTGGTAACTAACGTACACAGCGACGTGCCCGCTCGGCGTCGCTGGTGCTGATCGCTGGTGAAGCTGCCTGTTTGACAGCTCACCAGCGATCATGTAGCGACACACCAGCGATCCTGACAAGTTCATATTGTTGTCGGGATCGCTGGTGAGTCGCTATATGTGACGGGGCCCTAACACATCCAATTGTGGAACTTATTATTATTACAAGATCTATTGATTAAAATGAATTTTGTTTGTGAGAAAATCCTTTTAAGAATGTGTATGATGGTGTAGGAGGTAAGGACCGAGACATAAGACAGGCAATGCAACATATTGTGTCTTAATAAGTCTGTGCTGTGCTTCAGGCCTCCTTCACATGTTAGTGTTTGCCGTACATGCGTTACCTGTTATTTTTCACAGGTACCACAAGTACCCATTATAATCTACAGTGCTATGCACGTCTGTGTTTTTACACGAACCGTATGGCTGTGCAAATGGAGACATGTCCATTTTTTTCTGGATGACAATAGCCAATATAAGTCTATGGGTCCGTGAAAACACGTACAGCACACGAATTGCATCCGTGTGCCATCCATGTGCTGTCCGTGTTTAACTTTGCAAAGTATAAAAGGAGCTTTGTAATTTAATTCTTTACTTTACCATACTGGTAAAAAAACTGATGACTACACTGATGGGAAACATGGACACACGAATGACACACTGAAGGAAAACATTGATGACACCAGTACCAGTTTTTCATGTACATGTTTAAACACAGAAGTGTGAAGGAGGCGTAATATATAGTTACTAATGACAATTCAATACAACTATATAAGTTGTATATAACAGATATCTGAGTGCAGTATTACTACCCCTGAGGAAGTGGCTGGTATGGTTATAAGGGTGGAGACTCCTGCTTCATAGTCATGCATTCTAAGTTTGGATATCACATAGCTTACTCAGTATTGGGTATTTAATTATGATTTTTTATATTTTTCAGATCTATTTGAAAAGTTTTGTGATAACTATGTACTTATAATGGTGAAAAAATGGCAATCCACAGCATGCTAAACCTTGTACTAGTAAAACAGCCACCAGGAGTTACTCTTTCATAATATAGCAAATATTGGAATATGAAACAATACCCCTTTATCTGGTGGCTGCTTTATTAATACGCAGGTTTAGCATGTGGTGGTGGTACTCATTTTTTCACCATTATTCATTGGCTATGGCTTGCACTATCTGTCATTTTTGTGGCAAATTTGTAATAGTTTTAACTGTATTAGGTGTGTAGGGATTCGCTCTGGTATGTAATGGCAGGGCTGTAGTAACGAGGCAACACACAGGCATAAAGTCCAATTTCAGTGGTTTAATGTCACTTTGCAAACAGCAGGTTAACAGAAAATAAGGGAAAAACATAAATGTACTCCAGCTTGGAGAACCACTGGTCCCAGACTCACCCCTTGCACGGGACAGGCTTAACTAAGCAGCTGCCAGGTCCGCGGCATCCGCCAGGTGCCATTCCCAGGGTTGTTTGGAGTCTTGCTGCTATAGCTCTGCAGCACGTGCAGTCCAGAAAACAGATTTAGGCTAACTCCAGCCAAGTTCCTGTATCTTCCACACACACTCACCATCTGCCAAATACCAACCTCCATTACATAGCCCATAACTCCTCCTACCGGTGAGGTAGACATCACATGGGCTGATCACCTGACCATGACATCATCGCAGGTCCTGTCTTTAGGGAAAAACCCGGCCAAACATTAATCTGCTGGGAGAAATGTATCTCCCATCCAGTAAAACACCCTTTACTGTACAACAGGAGTGTGTGTCTGTGACATTGGTATTTGATAGATATTATTCTTCAGTTGCCATCTGACATGATCTTTCACATCTCTAAAAGACAAAGTTTTGGTAAGTGATGGTTGATATTTGTCATTGCAGTAGGATAAGTTGTGATATGATGTCTGTAAAAGTATTGTTATATTAACAATGGATACCATATATTCTTGTGTATAAGCCGACTTGAGTATAAGCCAAGGCACCTAATTTTGCCACACAAAGCTTGGAAAACTAATTGACTCGAGTATAAATCTGGTATGCATTGTCCCCTAATCCCTATTCTGGTATGCATGGTTCCTCAACCCCATCCTTTTTTGAATGGCTTCCTATCCCCATCCTTGTCTGCATGGCTTCTCATCCCCATCCTTGTATGCATGGCTCCTCATCCCCATCCTTGTATGCATGGCTCTTCATCCCTATCATGGTATGCATGGCTCCTTATCACCATCCTTGTATGCATGGCTTCTTATCCCCATCCTTGTATGCATGGCTCCTCATCCCTATCATTGTATGTATGACCCCCATGAGAAAAGCATAAAAAAAACATCCTACTTACCTTCCCTGCGCGCCTTCACAGCATCATGTTCCTGTGCTAGCAGCATCACTTGGCTCCGCTCATTAGAGTAATGAATACTCACCTCTCCACACCTATGGGAGTCGAGAGAGGTGAATATTCATTACCTTAATGAGCGGGCACCCATGATAGCCCCGCAGCTGCTGGAAACCGGCGACTGTTGCTGACACTGTGCGTGCTATAAGAGAAATGAATATTCACTGCCATCGCAGTGAATATTCATTTCTCTTTAGCAGAGGTCACAGGCTTTACCCGCAGCCACCGGCTCCTGCCTCCTGTGATCCGCTGCTCTGCCACTCCTCCGCTCCTCCTCTCCCACCTTCTTCTTGGACAATGACTCATGTATAAGCTGAGGGGGTGTTTTCAGTACAAAAAAATGTGCTGAAAGACTCGGCTTATACACGAGTATATATGGTAAGTTAAATACCAAATATGTTGCATTCACAATTTTAAGCCCTTGAGCGAACCCTGAATGTTGTTCTTTTTTTGACAAGAAAAGCTCATATGTGGAGAACAAGTCACTAAATATTTAAAGGGAATCCATCATCAGGTTTTTGCTATCTAATCTAAGAGCAGTATAATGTAGCGACAGAGATCATGCTTCCTGTGGTCTGTCACTTATTGGGTTGCTTGCTGTAGTTTTGATAAAATCACTGATTCATCAATAACAGATCATCACTAGAGGACTAGTAAACCTACTGCAAGTCCTCCAAGTTCATGAACGCTGAATAATCCCACCCCCAGCACTGATTGGCAGCATTTCTGCCTATGAACAGTGCCAAGAAATCTGTCAATCAGTGGTGTGGATGAGGTTATACAGAGCTCAGCATTTAGAGAACTGCTAGATCTGATTTAATCAAAATCAGTAGGTGACACATGGATGGAATCAGGGTCTCTCTCTACTTTATGCTGCTCTCAGATGGGGTAAAATCAAACCTTGTGACAGATTCCTTGTAAGTTCTCAATTTAGATGTTCTTGATAATAAGGAAACTTACCAATGGTATTTTCTTCTAATGTCTACTACGCACTTCCAATTGAGTAACTCCATAACCTTTCAGTTCAAGTTGTTGGCACTAAAATACACTAATAGTTATGAAACAATGTAAGAAAATATGAATTTGTGCTATAAATAAGAAAGAACATTATGTTTATGTATGTTAGCACTTTATCATATGTAAAAGGGATTTCTATGAGCTTATATAGCTGACAGCAGAAGGCTGTTAAGGTGGTTACAATGAAAAAGCCATTTTCTGTTCTAGCTAAGGTCTATGACATATCACTTCATATCGGATGATTAGACACCTTAGAAAGTCAATAAGATAGCCCTTCCTGTTGCTGTATATAGTAAGAATCTAAGATATGCTCTACTATTTTAATTGCTTGGGAAAGCCTCCAGCATGTCCAGGATGTGATACTTCCCGAAAATATTTTCGAAGTCGAACTTACTAAGACGTAAAAAAAACCAGAAACAAAACAAAACATAACTGCACTCTCGATTAAATATTAATTTAGTTTGTGTTACCTCTCTCATGTTGGTCATACACTAGTGATTTTTGACATTTAGAAAGGACATATTTTAACCACTTATTCATAAAGGTTAATGTCATACCCAAACAAGGACAAATATCCGTGAACAATTACATTTGTCTCCTGGCGTAGTCATCCACAATACAACAGAAAGTCAGATGACAGATGGGTTCTCCATCATTAGATGTCCAGATTAGAGATGAGCCAATTTGTTCTGATCTTGGCCCCGAATCTGATTTTGACATATTCGGCCCATATTTGAACACTATTTGTGCCGATTGTTTGTCTTATGATCGGTTCCAAACATATTAGGTAATTTCTACTCCCATTGACGCTAATGATGTTCGGCTGTGTTTGACCAATATTGCAAAAACAATATTTGAATCCGATCGAATTCAGAACTAAATCTGAACAAATTCTCTCATCTCTAGTCCAGATCAGGTGATAGATGATAGCTGAAGCCTAGTGCTAGTTCCATGGCACCTATCAATAGGTTGTACATGTTATTGGAGCTCACCCCATATTCATTCATTGTGACATAACTGCAATACTAGACAAAATCCACAGACAGATATGGTGCTATTTCTAAATGAAAGCAGCCAGACTTTTGTAATCCTGTACAACCTGTTTGGCATCAGTGTAAACCAAGCACAATGGTCCATGAGTCAGCCATCTGAGATGTAACTGAATATGTAGACTCAGCAGGATTGGATAATGAAGCGCCCCAGGGGCCGTGGGTTACTCGGTCGCAGGCCAGTGTCTTAAAGGGGAAGTGTTCACAGTGGTGGTGACCTGGTCCGTGGCCCCTGGCATTCATGAAAATTAGGTGGAACCTATAAGGAATAAAGTTTGTGTAAATATATATAAGTTCGTGATGCCACCTTTGGCATTCTGGTCTGAGGCGACCAGCGCTGCAGTGTCGTCCCCCTGGGACCATTGGTATGACGCAGCTGAGATGAAATGGCTCCCCACAGGCAGAGCTGTAGTCCAGGGGCTGTTGAGGGAGGTCTTTAGACTGTTATGTTGTGTGGAGACAAAGTTGTAGCAGTGCTGGGTTGATGACACAGGACGAAAGAAGATGACGCAGCTGAATATACTTCAAAGACTTTACTCACAGTTCTGTCTGCAGTACAGATGCCCGCCTCAGTGCTGTGTCCCCTAGGTGAGGGGCTCAGTTAACTCTCAGGCAAAACGGAGTACACCCTTCCAGCACTCCCTGTCAATATGTACCTTCCCTCGCCATCTCCACAGTGCTACTCTCCACTTTCCTTCCTTTCAGCACCTTACAGTCAGTGTCCCAGGCCAGCTGCCGTGGATCCTGTCAGATAACGTGACTCAGGAGTTTCTTTGATCCTATGTGGCTGCCTTTCTGGAGAAGATAACTTTGGTAAATTGGCTATGGCCCATAAAGTGACCACAGCTGTCAGCTTGCTAGTTAAGTCCGATGTTCACTTCACTAGGCTAGGGGCTGAGACCCTTCTGCGACCGGGATTCTTCCTCCACCTGACGTCTGTCAGGGTGGAACGAGCCCCACAGGGAGCACTCTCCACCAGTGCCTCTAGAAGTACCACTCTTCCCTCCAGGGAGCTTCCATTCAAGCCAATCCGTCTAGCAGCTCCTACTGACAGGAGCTGCTCCAAACACGTCCTGTCACTTGTCTCCCTCTGAGGGAACTCTCCTCACATCCTACAAATCTCCTGCTCTTTTCCTAAGATCTGCCCACCTCCCAGCACCCTTCGTGTACCAAGCAGGGGCCATAGAGGGTGCTCTGCTATTCTACGTGTGTGTGGGATGCAGGTGTGGAATGTGGTCAGGTGTCTCCATCTTAACTGGTCGTGGGATACCACACCTCTGGGTGAGGTGCAGTACCTCTCTGGCGACTGAACTCTCATGGGTGCCACAATAAGGGCACTGAAATCATTATCCGGGTTCATTCTGATACAAACTTAATTCTTGTATTAATGTGATGACATCTTGGATGAATGGAAAAGTTGTATTTAAAAAAAGACCAGATAAAATAAAAGTCCATAGCTGCCACCCAGGCTGGAAATTGATGTAGACAGGTGAAATTATAAAGCAAATTTCATGATGTTTGGTCTAACCAAATAAGTCTAATAAATACATACCCACAGGTACTTTGTGGCCAATACATCAACGTGTTTATGCAAAAAAAACCTGTGAGAAAATGCAAAGGTGACAATAAGGTTGTAAGTCTGGACTGCGCACCAGAAATATTATGTTATATTATTAATATACTATTTATATTTTATATAATTTTTTATTTAAGATAATACAAATATAAAATATGTATCTATAAGATAAATATTATATTAAATAATATGTATACTTTATATGCAGTGGCTTGTGAAATTATTCATCCCCCTTGGCTTTTTCCCTATTTTGTTACATTACAACCAGGGTTTAAATGTATTTGTAATCTGATTTGGATGTGATGCATCAGCATTAATTAGTCTAAGATGGTGAAGTGAAGTGAGAAAAATCTAGACAAGTTAAATTAAAGAGATCAAATAACTAAAAATTGGCATGAGCATATGTATTCACTAGAGATGAGTGACTTTGCCTTTTTTCGGGTCGAGTCGGGTTTCGTGAAACCCGACTTTCGCAAAAGTCGGGTCGAACGAAATTGGCCAATTATCGTGAAAAGTCGAAGTCCGACTGAAACACGAAACCCAATGCAAGTCATTGGGGAAGAAAAGTCGGCAGTGAGTGGAGGACAAGTAACACACCTACAGTGCCCATTTTAATGCCAAAAACATCAATTCTTATTACTTAAGCTTGTTAACCTTAATTTACTTTATAATAATAGTTAGGCATTGAAAACTGGGGGGTTATTTGGCTAAAGTTGTGGGGAGGGAGGGCTGGCTCCAGATTTTCATGGGCCCAGGGCCAAAGAGTGTCAATGGGCTCCTTTAACACATGCCACAATTCATGATCCTCTGATACGGCAGAGAAATAGCGGTATAGTACAATGAAAAATACTTCGCTTCTTACATCACATGACTGATATCCATTTTAAATTCTCCAATAGCTTCAAAAACGGACAGTATATTACTCCATACAGTATTATGGCCACCACATAGTGCGCTATACAGAGTAATGAGGCCCATATATTTCTCCATACAGAATCATTGGTCCCATATAATGTTCCATACAGTATATGATGAGCTCCACATACTGCTACAGTATACAGTATGTTGGTCCCCATGGATGAAGCTCCACTGTCTTATGGGCCCAAATAATGCTCCATATATAATGGGCTCCATTTCTAATGCTCCAGTGTATAATGGGCCCTGTAAATGCTGCTCCAGTGTCTGATGTCCACCTTTGGAATGCTCCAGTGTATGGTGGGCCCCATATATCATTCTCCAGAGTATAGTCCTCCCCAAAAATTGCTCCCAACCTTTAAAACAATTAAATAAGTCTCCTCACTAGGGAATCCCTGTACTAGTCTGGACTCCTCGTCGTCCCCATCTTCCATCTCTCTGCAGTTGGACTGTTTAGGCAGAGGGTGTACAAACGTGATGTCATCGCGCTCTCTGACCAGAATGTCACTGTCAGGAAACACGGAAGACGTCACGGCGGTGGAGCAGGGAGAGGTAAGTATTTCAGCTTTGCAAGTGCTGTGATCCTGAGCAAGCAGGGGGGCCAATCGTTGGCGACGGCACTGGCACAGGGCCCCTCATAGTACGGCGGTGTGTCTGACGGTGGGTGGGCCCTCCCCACCAGCAGAGACACTTTTGTGTACTATGAGGGGCCCTGTGCCAGTGCCGTCGCCCATGAGTATGCCCCCCACCTGCTCAAGCAACCTGCACTTTCATGTGCATCTTCCTCTTTGTCACCGTGTAAGGTGGTATAGTATGCGGGAAGGGGAACCTGAGTTTCATCAGGGTCAGATTCTGGCTGTGTAGAGTGCGAGGAGAATGTAGTGGTCTGGGTCAATGTACCAGCAGAATCATCTGGCAGTGGCTGGGCATCAGTGCACTTGTGGCGCCCCCAGGAGTACGGTCACCACAGTCGCATTACCTTCCTCCTAGGGAGTGTGATGTCATGCTTGGTAGCAACAAAGGATCTCTCTAGCAGTTAAACCAACACACAACACAGTTCCCACTCCAGGCCAGCAGGGAGAGTTCTGAACCTGACTGCTGAGGAGCTGCTCTCTGTGGTCGGGAGGAGGGAAGTTAGGGCAGTCTGTAAAGGGAAGGGGAAGTGTGTGGATGTGAGAAGGGGAGCTGGAGGATGAGCAGAGTTGAGGCTCACTCCTAGCTGGAGAGCATGGTCCGGATTCCGGTCCCCAAGTTTGTAGGGACACTGACGGTCCTGCAGCAGAAACCGGAGGAAGTAGCAGCTGTAAATGCTCTGGTCCCAACTAAGGCTCGGAGGCCCCAGCAGCGACTTGTGTGAGCCAGAAGGAAAAGGTTACGGCTGCCTGCCATACGAGAAAGTTTCAAAAGAGAGTCAACAGGGGGAACTTCAGTAAACTCAGTACTGCGAGTACCTCAGATAAGCGCTAGAACGGAGGCCACACTACCTATCTGCAGAGACAGAATTCCAAATTTGCTTCCAGGCTGACCAACTCCTTCTCCATCTGTACTCTGGGTCCTGTACAGCACTTACCAAGTACAGGTAAAGGAACTGCATGACTGTGTCTGTCATCTTTCTCCTGCGCCTGGCGCAAGGCTCTGCAACATCCTGCACTGTACACCATCTACCATCTCTTTCATCTGCCCTGCGACTACGGCCCTACCTGTGCAGGGCTTCTACATCTTAGCTGCACCACAACATCTGTCCCAGAGAAGCGACACTGCAGCACTGGTCAATCTGATCAGAAACCACAGGTGGCGTCACGTATCATTCACCTATAAACGTTATTCACCCCTTTGCATGGACGCCCATGCCCATGGACCGGGTCACCACCACCGTGACACATCCCTCTTAGACACCGGCCCGGTACCGATTAACCCCACTGCCCTGACTGGCCACCCACACTCGATGTCAGATTCATCTTGGACTGGGGAATTCACGATTTGACTTGATAACCCAGGCATGGTATGTGGGAAAGAGCTACATGGACAAAGGTGAAGTGTGGTGGCCTGCTGCATCATTCCCTTTTGGTGGGGGTGAAGGACACAAGGAAAGGGGTTCTTCCTGACCAGGAGCCAGCAATTGATGACTCAATGCTTGCATTTTTTGAAACTTCAGAAGAGGAGGGCATATTTGCTGGAGTCTGTTTCGGCAATGTAAGCCAAAACCAGTTCCTGATGCTCCGGCTTTAAAAGCAGTTAACCTACTCCCAGAAAAGGTAGCCTTCCAGGCGTTCCGGAGCCAGACCATGACGCAGGCTCAACTCCTCCTGCCTTAGCTCCTATTGTGCTTTTGCCACTACCAGCAGATGCACCACCACCAACAGTACCAGCTGGCCCCCCACGCCCACGTCCACGGCCTCTTCCACCATACTTCCAAATTTTGGGGAAAATGTACCCAAAATAACATCAGATATATGGTACTGTATCAGAAGCGTACAGCACTATACAGTCAAAGGATAATTGTCAATCTCCCTATATATTTTATGAGTCACACAGAGACGCTCACAGGCTCAGTATGGATTAGACAAGAATATAAAAAGTAGAAAAAGGGTACAGTATCATCAGATACCAGGTATATATAGTATAGTTTAAACATTCTAAATCTCCATATATATTTCAGGAGGCAGACACAGACGCTCTCAGGCTCAGTATGGATTACAACTCAATATAAAAAGCCGTAAAATGGTAATGGATCTGAAGCGTTCAGCTGTGCACAGTGTAGGGATCATTGTCAATCTCAGTATTTATTTTCACAGTCAGAAACAGACTCTCACTTGGTCAGTTTGGATTAGACCAGAATATAAAAAGCAGTAAATGGGTAATGTATCACAAGCGTAGAGCTGTATACAGTGTTGGGGTAATTTTTAAATCTACATATATATTGCAGGAGTAACCCACAGACTCTCACACGCTCAGGATGGATCACACCACAATATAAAAAGAAGATCCGCAAGAAATAATCACACATGTGGGCCAATGTTCCAGGTGTCAATGATACACTTAGAGTGGTGGGTGGAGGAGGACTTTCTGGCAGAAAGGGTACAGTATCACCAGATGCCAGGTATATATAGCATAGTTTAAACATTAAAAATGTACGTCTATATATTAGGAGTAGTGTTGAGCCACCCCGCTAGAGTTCGGTTCGGTTCGTCGAACAGGAGGCAAGTTCGTCGAATGTTCGTCGAACGTTCGACGAACACCGTCGAGCCCCATTGAAAACAATGGCAGGCAAACACAAACACATAGAAAACAATTACAAAACACCTTAAAAGGTGTCCCAAAGCAGACACAATGCTCAGAAGACAAAAATAGCATATGGAAAAGGGCAACTACATATAGAAAAGAGGTGGAGGAGTAAAAGGAGGAGGAGGAGACACAGAAATAGGCATGTCATGCCCTTATAAAGTCAAGAAAGGCTGGACTAAAAATCTAAAATAAAAAAAATCTAAAATTCTAAAATCGAAGACGATCATATACCGTTGGACTTCCCACCATAAATTATGCCAACTGCCGATCGGGCGGCGTTATTCCCACGACCCTCCGAACAGCGTCCATGATGCAAAGTGTTTGGTTTCCGGGGGCAGTATGGTTGCAAAGCTGAACCTTAAAGGAATGTCCAGAAGGGCACCACCAGGAGTGGAGCCTGCGGCTTAATTGGAATCCACATGGGCAACCTCAACCATGCCAGCTACGGAAAAGATGGACAGATTGCAAGCTTTGTCGATTCTGTGGGTGGTGGTGCATGGCTGTTTTTAGTTGTGCTAGCGAGTTGTCAGCTTAATTCCGTTAACGAACGAGACTCCGGCATGATGCCGCGGTCCGCATCCAGCTTACTAGAGGGACACGCGAGGCTCTGGCACGCGAGATCGAGCAATTACAGGTCTGTCATGCCCTTACATGTCCGGGGCTGCATGCGCGCTACACTGAAAGGACCAGCGTGTGTCGCTTACAGGTGCGGATAACCCGTTTAACCCTGTTAGTGATGGTGATCTGGGATTCCAATTCTTCCCCGCGAACGAGGATTTCCCAGTAAGTGCAGGTCAACCGGAATTCCGAAATTAGGCCTAACCGGCATTCCAGAAAGAATGTGAAAAAAATAATTGTCCAAACCACAGGTGCTGTAGCTTGCTTAACAGCTGGGCTCCTCTGCTGAGTAGCATGCAGTTCTTACATAAACAGGCGGCATAGCTTGGGTCACGGGTGGGCAACTCTGTTGAGTAGCAGACAGTGCTTACATAATCAGGCGGCACAGCTTGGTTCATGGGTGGGCTCCTCTGCTGAGTAGCAGACACAGTTACTAGGCCCAAAGTATTAACTGGGCTAAATGCAGTCAAAAACTGGTTCTTTCATAAACAGGCAGCATAGCTAGGTTCACGGGTGGGCTCCTCTGCTGAATAGCAGACAGTGCTACAAGGCCCAAAAGGATTTTCTGGACAAGATGTGGTAAAAAATTATTAGAAACACACACGGTGTAGCTCCTTGACAGGTGCACTACACCGCTGGCTACCAGACACCGCTACTATGCCATGAAACTCTCTATTAACATTTAAAACCATTATTAATGTGAAACTAAAGTTACGCTTTTGGTGAATGAACCGTTCCCGAACGGAACCTCGAACAGACGAATTTTAAGCAAAGTGTTCGAGTTCGATGAACGGCTCGAACACCGCCCAAAACAGCGCGAATTTGAACTTGGCGAACAGGTCGACTCGAACACCGCTCATCTCTAATCAGGAGGCAGACTCAGACGGTCTCAGGCCCAGTATGGATTTGACAAGATTGTAGAAAGTTGAGAAAGGTTACAGTATCACCGGATAACAGGTATATATGTAGCATAGTTTACACATTAAAAATCTATGTCTATATATCAGGAGGCAGACTCAGACAGTCTCAGGCCCAGTATGGATTCGACAAGATTGTAGAAAGTTGAGAAAGGGTACAGTATCACCGGATAACAGATATATGCAGCATAGTTTACATATTAAGCGGCGGTACTGGCACAGGGCCCCTCATAGTACACCGGTGTGTCTGACGGTGGGTGTGCACCCACGCCGGTGTGTCTGATGGCGGGTGTGCACCCCCGCCGTCAGAGACACTTGATTGTACTATGAGGGACCATGTGCCAGTGCCGTCGTCCAAGAGTGGGCCCACCCACCTGTCCAGGGCAACGGCACAGGCACGGGTGCATGCGCAAGGTGGTGACCCCGGCCCTCGGGGGGAGGCAGCCCAATTAGGGAGGTTGAAAAAATGGCATATGTTGATGCTGGATGTTCAGCAGCTGCAAATGGAGGAATTTGAGAAGTCCGAGGAAGAGGAGGACAAAAGCGAGCCATTTTTCTGGCAACCTACGTGTCAGCAGGGGAAGGTGGGACAAAATCCTTTGAAACCCATGCATGGTTCATTTTAATGAAGGTTAGATCATCAACATTTTGGGTCGACAGACGGGTCTTTTTTTCTGTCAGGATTGATCCAGTAGCACTGAAGACTCTTTCGGATAGCACACTAGCAGCAGGGCAAGCGAGCTCCGGTAAGGCATATTGTGCCAATTCAGGCCAGGTGTCCAGTTTACAGGCACAATAGTCAAAGGGAAATGACCTATGAGGGAGAACATCAATATGGGAGGAGAAGTAGTTTGTAACCATAGTTGACAACTGCTGTCTCCTGTCACTTTCAATCGATGCAGTATTACCAGTCGTGTGAGCAGTACTTGAAAAATCAGTCCACAACATGGTCATGAAACCCCTGTGTACAACGCCACTTCAGCTGTGTGCACCACGAACACCTCTTCCATGTTACCCCCTACGGCTCGTGAGAGAACCATCACTGCTGCTGTGTGCTGGGAATGCCTCAAACAAACGGTTTAACAAAGTTGCTTGTTTGTTAGCCAATATTAGCTCTAGGTTCTCCTGTGCAGCGTCGGACTGGAACACCTTGGGCCCACCAGAGAAAATCATTCTTGGGGCCCACTATGTAGCTGCATAGAGTTAAATACCAGACCACCAATTATGCGGTAAAACACGCTAATATCCGGGTATAATATAAGGTTGTACATGTCTTAATTATGTAGCAGGAGTTGGGGTAGCCCCCTCATAGAATATAAAGCAGCCCCCTCACATAGTATAATGCAGCCATTTCATAGAATATAATGCAGCCATCTCATAGAATATAATACTGCCCCCCTCATATGGTATAATACTGCCCCCCTCATAGGGAATAATGCACCCCCTCATAGGGTATAATGCACCCCCTCATAGGGTATAATACTGCCCCCTCATAGGGTATAATACTGCCCCCCTCATAGGGAATAATGCACCCCCTCATAGGGAATAATGCTGCCCCCTCATAGGGTATAATACTGCCCCCCTCATAGGGTATAATACTGCCCCCCTCATAGGGTATAATACTGCCCCCCTCATAGGGTATAATGCTGCCTCCTCATAGGGTATAATGCTGCCTCCTCATAGGGTATAATGCTGCCTCCTCATAGGGTATAATGCTGCCCCCTCATAGGGTATAATACTGCCCCCCTCATAGGGAATAATGCACCCCCTCATAGGGTATAATGCTATATAGATATATAGATATAGAGTTAGATAGATATAGATAGAAAGATAGATGTAGAAATAGATAGATATAGAAATAGATAGTAGATAATGGATAGAAAGTAGATAATGGATAGATATAGATAGAAAGATTCATAGAGATAGATAGAGATAGATAGAGATAGATAGAGATAGATAGAGATAGATATAAAGATAGATATAGAAAGAAATATAGATAGATAGATAGATCGATAGGTAGATAGATATAGAGATAGATAGAAAATAGATAATGGATAGATAGATATAGAGATAGATAGCTATAGATAGAAAGATATAGAGATAGATAGATATATAGATAGAGATAGATAATAGATAGAGATAGATAATAGATAGAGATATACAGATATAATAATAATAATAATAATAATAATAATAATAATAATAATAATATAGACATATATAGATAGATATAGAGATAAATATATATAGATAGATGGCTATAAATAAAAATAGATATAGAGAGATATATAGAGATAGATAGATATAGAGATAATAGATATAGAGATAGATAGATAGATAGATATAGAGATAGATATAGAGACAGCTAGATATAGAAAGATAGATATAGAGATAATAGCTAGATATAGAGATATGTATAGAGATAGATAGATATAGAGTTAGAAAGATAGATAGATATAGAGAGAGATATAGAGATAGATAGAGATAGCTAGATAGATAGATAGATGGATAGATAGATATAGATAATAGAGATAATAGATAGATATAATAGATATAGAGATAGATATAGAGATAGATGGATAGATCAATAGATAGATAGATAAAGAGAGAGATAGAGATAGAGATAGATAATGAGATATAGAGATAGATATAGATATAGTGTTAGATAGAAAGATAGATATAGAGATAGATATATAGATATAGAGATAGATATGGATATAGAGATAACAGATAGATATAGAGATAGATAGATATAGATAGATAGATAGATATAGAGATAATATATAGATAGATAGATATAGAGATAATATATAGATAGCTATAGAGAGAGAGATATAGAGATAGATATAGAGAGAAACACATATAGATATAGAGATAGATATAGAGATAGATAGGTAGATAGATACAGAGATAATAGATAGAGATAGAGATAGATAGATATAGATATAAAGATAGATAGAGATAGAGAGAGTGGTAGATAGAGAGAGAGATAGATATAGAGAGAGATAGATACAGAGATCGATAAATAGATAGATAGATATAGATAATAGATAGAGATAGATAGATAAAGATAGATAATAAATATAGAGATAACAGATAGATATAGAGATAGAGTAAGATAGAAAGATATAGAGATAGGTAGATATAAATAATAGAGATAGCTAGATAGATAGACATAATAGATAGATATAGATATAGATAGATATAGAGATAGATAGAAAGATAGATATAGAGATAGATGTAGAGATAGAAAGATAGATATAGAGATAGAGCGATAGATAGATAGATATAGATAATAGATAGAGATAAATAGATAAATAGATAGAGAGAAAGATAGATAGAAATAGAGATAGAAAGATAGATAGATATACAGAGAGATAGATACAGAGATAGAGATAAATAGATAGATAGATATAGAAAGATATAGAGAGAAATAGATATAGATATAGAGATAATAGATATATATAGAGATATATAGATATAGAGAGAGATAGATACAGAGAAAAGATATAGAGATAAATAGATAGAGAAAGATAGATAGATATATAGAGATAGAAAGATAGATATAGAGATAGAGCGATAGATAGATATACAGAGAGATAGATATAGAGATAGATAGAGATATATAGATAGATAGCTATAGAGAGAGATATAGAGATAGATATAGAGAGAAATAGATATAGATATAGAGATAGATATAGAGATAGATAGAGATAGATATATAGATATAGATATAAAGATAGATATAGAGATAGATAGATATAGAGATAGAGCGATAGATAGCGAGAGATATAGATATAGAGATAGATAGATACAGAGAAAAGATATAGAGATAGATAACGGATAGATAAATAGATAGATAGGTATAGAGATAGATAGATATAGATATTAGATAGAGATATATATATATATATAGATAAAGATAGATAGATAGATATAGATGGTAGCTAGATAGATAATAAATATAGAGATAATAGATATAGAGATAGATATAGAGATAGATAGATAGACATAATAGATAGATATAGAGATATATATAGAAAGATATAGAGATAGATGTAGAGATAGAAAGATAGATATAAAGATAGAGCGATAGATAGAGATAGATATAGAAATAGATAGATATAGATATAGAGATAGATATAGATAATAGAGATAGAAAGATAGATAGATATAAGAGAGATAGAGAGAGAGAGATATATAGAGATATAGAGATAGATAGATAGATAGATAGAGAGATATAAAAAAACAAAACAAAACACAATACTCACCTCTCCTCCTCGCTCCCACGCTGATTCCGGCAGCCGGCTTCAGTGTCAGGAGCTGCCCCCTCTGCCAGACACACAGCGGGTGCGCGATGTAGTGACGTCATCGCGCACTGGCTGTGAGCCAGGAGCAGAGAGGACTGAGGGCGGCGCCGGCCCTGATTTACAGCTGTAGTCTGCAGAGCAGCTTACTGGGCTGGGGGCGGGTCCTCTGGGGGTGTGGAGACCTGAAATGATATTCACTGCTTCGCAGTGAATATTCATTTCTCTTTAGCAGCGGGGACAGGGGCTCCTGCCTCCTGACACCCGCTGCTGCTCCGCTGGCAGGGGCCCCCATAGCAGCTGCATGGTGTGCGACACACCACTGGCTGGGGGCCCCTGGAGCAGCGGGGGCCCTAGGCAACTGCTGGCCCTGTATGCCTGCAGGTGCCAGGGCCCACCAGATGCCAGGGCCCACCGGAGAATCCACCGGTTCTCCGGTGGGCCAGTCCGACGCTGCTCCTGTGGCATGATGTTTTGGAATTTGCCTTTATAGCGTGGATTCAGGATGCTGGCCAACCAGTAGTCGTCATCGTTCATCATTTTGGCAATGCAGGGGTCCCTTTTTAGGATCTGCAAGGCATAATCACACAGGTGATTAAAGAACATGAGGACTTCTTGGATGAAGCAGAAGCAACTATTCAGGATACGGAAAGTGAGAAAAGCTTCAGAGCACATACAGAGGCTGAAAAGTGGAGCCATGTGACGAAAAGAAGCAAACGGATCAAGTGGTCATCACCACCCACACAGCTTAGCAACCAATATGAAGCCCTCATGCTGGAGAACGAAAATGGCACAGCTCAGGATGATACCGCATCTACAAGAGGAGACACACTATCAACAAAAGAAGTTACTCTGTCAACAAAAGCGGAAACAAATGACACTCAAAAACACTCACGAGCAACAAGCAGTGCATCCGGAAAGAAAAGAAGAGTGGTAGTTATGGGCGACTCACTACTAAGAGGCACGGAGGCAACTATCTGCAGGCCGGACATAACCGCACGAGAAGTATGCTGCCTCCCAGGAGCAAAAATCAAGGATGTGGCCAACAGGATACCAACTATCCTCAAATCCAAGGACAACTACCCTTTCCTACTGATACATGTAGGCACAAACGACACGGCAAGAAATGACCTACCAACTATCTACGAAGACTTTGAAATTCTGGGGAAGGAAATAAAGGAACGGAACGTACAGGTTGTTTTCTCATCAATCCTCCCAGTCGATGGTCATGGCATCAGAAGATGGAATAGGATACTAGAGGTGAACAACTGGCTACGACGGTGGTGCAGGCAGCAAGGATTTGGATTCTTGGACCATGGCGTGAATTACCTCTACGATGGACTTCTCACAAGAGATGGGATACACCTCACAAAACCTGGGAAACACACATTCGCCAGAAGACTTGCTACACTCATCAGGAGGGTTTTAAACTAGAAGAAGAGGAGATGGGAGGAAAAACAGTAGACAAGAAAATGGACAAACTAATCAAGTATACTAGATGTGGTAAAGAGGACCCAAGACAGGGTACTCAGAAGGAAGCTAATAAAAAGGAAGCAAAACTTCTTTCCTGCATGCTGACCAATGCAAGAAGCCTGACCAATAAGATTGAAGATCTGGAATTGGTAATGTATGAGGAAAAATACAGCATAGTAGGAATAACTGAGACATGGTTAAACGACAGCTATGACTGGGCGGCTAACTTGCAAGGATATGATTTGTTTAGGAGGGATCGTTAAAAAAGGAAAAGGGGTGGAGTCTGCCTATATATAAAGTCCACTTTAAAGCCCACACTAAGAGAAGATACACAAGAGGGAAATGAAGAGGTGGAGTCTCTATGGGTGGAGATACAAGGAGGGAAAAGTAATAAAATCCTCATAGGGGTTTGTTATAAGCCACCAAATATAACAGAAGCCACTGAAAATGTATTATTGAAACAAATAGACAAAGCAGCAAATCACAATGAGGTGATTATTATGGGGGACTTCAACTACCCCGACATAGACTGGGAAACTGAAACCTGCGTATCTCAGAAAGGAAACCAATTTCTGTCAGTGACCAAGGATAATTATCTGTCACAACTTGTGCAGGGCCCAACTAGAGGGACAGCCCTTCTGGACTTAATTTTAAGTAACAGGCCAGATAGAATAACAGAAGTACGAGTCGATGGGCACCTAGGGAACAGTGACCACAATATAATACAATTCCACTTGTCCTTCAGTAAGGTGCCCTGTAAGGGGGTTACGAAAACGCTGAATTTCAGGAAAGCAAAGTTTGATCAGCTTAGAGAGGACCTTTGCCGAATTGATTGGGACAATGTCCTCAAAAATAGGAGCACAGAAAATAATTGGGAAATATTTAAATCAGTTTTACACACCCACTGCGAGCTAGCCATAAAGTACAGAAATAAAAGGGCTAGGAACAAAAAACCAATGTGGCTAAATAAGGATGTAAAAAGGGCAATAAATAACAAGAACAAGGCATTTAAGAAGCTAAAACAAGAAGGCAATGAAGAAGCATTAAAAAGTTATAGAGAAAAAAATAAAATGTGTAAAAAAAAAATACATTTAGCAAAAGTGGAAACTGAGAGACTCATTGCTAAGGAAAGTAAAACAAACCCCAAACTATTCTTTAATTATATAAACAGTAAAATGATTAAAATTGATGGTGTCGGCCCTTTAAAGAACAATGAGGGTGAAATCATAGAGAGCGATGTGGGAAAAGCAAATGTTTAAATACTTTTTTCTCAACAGTGTTCACACAGGAAAAGGATTTGCCATGTGAAATGCAGAGTGATAATGTAAACTCCCCATTAAGTATTACCTGCCTAACCCAGGAAGAAGTGCAGAACCGCCTTAGTAAGATTACAATTGACAAATTACCAGGCCCTGATGGCATTCACCCTCGGGTATTAAGGGAGTTAAGTAATGTGATAGACAGGCCTCTATTCCGTATATTTAAAGACTCTATAGAAACAGGGTCTGTTCCTTTTGATTGGCGGCAAGCAAATGTGGTACCAATATTCAAAAAGGGGTGTAAAAGGGAACCTGGAAACTATAGGCCGGTAAGCTTAACATCTGTTGTGGATAAAATTTTTGAAGGGTTTCTAAGGGATACCATTATGGAATATCTCAATGTTAATAAATGTTTAACTCCATATCAACATGGATTTATGAAGGATCGCTCCTGTCAAACTAACCTGATCAGCTTCTATGAGGATGTAAGCTCTCAAATGGACCAAGGAGAATCATTGGATGTCATTTATCTCGACTTCTCTAAAGCATTTGACACTGTCCCACATAAAAGATTGGTAAGTAAGATGAGAAAGCTTGGGCTATGGGAAAATGTGTGCAGATGGGTAGGTAGCTGGCTTAGTGATAGAAAACAAAGAGTGGTTATTAATGGTGCATACTCAGATTGGGCCAGGGTTAGTAGTGGGGTACCACAGAGTTCTGTATTGGGCCCCCTACTATTTAATATATTTATTAATGATCTAGTGGATGGCTTACACAGTAAAATATCAGTATTTGCAGATGATATGAAACTATGTAAGGTAGTTAACACAAAGGAGGACAGTTTGCAACTACAGACAGATTTGAGTAAATTGGAGAATTGGGCTGAAAAATGGCAAATGAGGTTTAACACAGATAAGTGTAAGGTTATGCACATGGGAAGGAGAAATAGATGCTACAGTTATTTACTAAATGGGAAACTGCTGGGGAAATCAGACATGGAAAAAGACTTTAGCATCTTAGTCAATAAGAAGCTAAATTGGAGTGCCCAGTGTCAGGCAGCTGCCACCAAAGCAAATAGGGTCATGGGATGCATTAGAAGAGGTCTGGGGACACAAGATGAAAACATAATTCTCCCTTTGTACAAATCACTCGTCAGACCACACTTGGAGTATTGTGTGCAATTTTGGACGCCGTGCTCAAGAAAGACATTACTGAACTTGAAAGGGTTCAAAGGCAGGCTACTAAAATGATAAATGGAGTTGGTTCACTACAATACCCAGAAAGGTTATCAAAATTAGGTCTATTTACTCTAGAAAAGAGAAGACTTAGGGGAGACCTAATATATACAGTGGGGAAAAAAAGTATTTAGTCAGTCAGCAATAGTGCAAGTTCCACCACTTAAAAAGATGAGAGGCATCTGTAATTTACATCATAGGTAGACCTCAACTATGGGAGACAAACTGAGAAAAAAAAATCCAGAAAATCACATTGTCTGTTTTTTTTCATTTTATTTGCATATTATGGTGGAAAATAAGTATTTGGTCAGAAACAAAATTTCATCTCAATACTTTGTGATATATCCTTTGTTGGCAATGACAGAGGTCAAACGTTTTCTGTAAGTCTTCACAAGGTTGCCACACACTGTTGTTGGTATGTTGGCCCATTCCTCCATGCAGATCTCCTCTAGAGCAGTGATGTTTTTGGCTTTTCGCTTGGCAACATGGACTTTCAACTCCCTCCAAAGGTTTTCTATAGGGTTGAGATCTGGAGACTGGCTAGGCCACTCCAGGACCTTGAAATGCTTCTTACGAAGCCACTCCTTCGTTGCCCTGGTGGTGTGCTTTGGATCATTGTCATGTTGAAAGACCCAGCCACGTTTCATATTCAATGCCCTTGCTGATGGAAGGAGGTTTGCACTCAAAATCTCACGATACATGGCCCCATTCATTCTTTCATGTACCCGGATCAGTCGTCCTGGCCCCTTTGCAGAGAAACAGCCCCAAAGCATGATGTTTCCACCACCATGCTTTACAGTAGGTATGGTGTTTGATGGATGCAACTCAGTATTCTTTTTCCTCCAAACACGACAAGTTGTGTTTCTACCAAACAGTTCCAGTTTGGTTTCATCAGACCATAGGACATTCTCCCAAAACTCCTCTGGATCATCCAAATGCTCTCTAGCAAACTTCAGACGGGCCCGGACATGTACAGGCTTAAGCAGTGGGACACGTCTGGCACTGCAGGATCTGAGTCCATGGTGGCGTAGTGTGTTACTTATGGTAGGCCTTGTTACATTGGTCCCAGCTCTCTGCAGTTCATTCACTAGGTCCCCCCGTGTGGTTCTGGGATTTTTGCTCACAGTTCTAGTGATCATTCTGACCCCACGGGGTGGGATTTTGCGTGGAGCACCAGATCGAGGGAGATTATCAGTGGTCTTGTATGTCTTCCATTTTCTAATTATTGCTCCCACAGTTGATTTCTTCACTCCAAGCTGGTTGGCTATTGCAGATTCAGTCTTCCCAGCCTGGTGCAGGGCTACAATTTTGTTTCTGGTGTCCTTTGACAGCTCTTTGGTCTTCACCATAGTGGAGTTTGGAGTCAGACTGTTTGAGGGTGTGCACAGGTGTCTTTTTATACTGATAACAAGTTTAAACAGGTGCCATTACTACAGGTAATGAGTGGAGGAAAGAGGAGACTCTTAAAGAAGAAATTACAGGTCTGTGAGAGCCAGAAATCTTGATTGCTTGTTTCTGACCGAATACTTATTTTCCACCATAATATGCAAATAAAATGAAAAAAAAACAGACAATGTGATTTTCTGGATTTTTTTTTCTCAGTTTGTCTCCCATAGTTGAGGTCTACCTATGATGTAAATTACAGACGCCTCTCATCTTTTTAAGTGGTGGAACTTGCACTATTGCTGACTGACTAAATACTTTTTTGCCCCACTGTATGTACAAGTATATCATAGGGCAATACAGAGATCTCTCCAATGAACTGTTTGTACCAAGGACTGTGACAAGAACAAGGGGCCATTCTCTTAGTTTGAAGGAAAGACAATTTCTGCACCAGCATAGAAGAGGGTTCTCGCTGGTAAGAGCAGTGAGGCTCTGGAATTCTCTTCCTGAGGAAGTGGTGATGGCCAAATCACTAAATGAATTTAAGAAAGGAATGGATGCTTTTCTTGTGAGAAGGTTACGAGTAACATAATATTATAGGTAGGGGTTGGGGAGGAATTTTTTTCCCTATGGAGAAAATTGGCTTCTACACTGTGGGTTTTTTGCCTTCCCCAGGATCAACAATGCAGAACAGCTGCACTAAAATTAGGCTGAACTAGATGGACATAAGGTCTTCCTTCAGCCTTCAAAACTATGTTACTATGTTACTATGTGGGCCAATGTTCCAGGTGTCAATGATGCACTGCGAGTGCTGGGTGGAGGAGCACTTTATGGCAAAGCAACATCCCTCCAGTCACGCACAAACCCTGGACCTGACCTTGCCACGCCAACATTTTCTCTTGCCCCCTGAGAAGCATCCTCCTCCCCTAAATAATCATCCCCATCATCCACCTCCTCCTCCTCTTCCTCTTCTTCCTCCACCTCATCCAGGAGAGTTCCCTGAGCAGACAATGGCTGACTGTCATCAATGCTTCCCTCCTTCTCTTCCTCCTCGGCTGCAGACGCCTGCTCCTTAATGTGCGTCAAAGTTTGCATGAGCAGACGCATAAGTGGGATGGTCATGCTTATGATGGCGTCGTCTGTGCTTACCAGCCGTGTGTATTCCTCAAAACACTGAAGGACTTTACAGAGGTCTTTCAGCTTCGACCACTGCACACCAGACAACTCCATGTCTGCCCTCAACTGCCTGCCCATGTATCCTCCCACAAATGCATTACAGCCTGCCTCTGTTTGCACAGCCTCTGAACCATGTGCAGGGTGGAGTTCCACCTTGTTGCTAACGTCCATAATTAGGCGGTGCTTGGGAAGGTGGAGCAACCGCTGTAGCTTCTGCATATGACTGGAGTGTACGGGCGACCGACGGATGTGCGAGCACAGTCTTCGCACCTTATGGAGCAGGGCTGTTAACTCTGGATAATTATTGAGGAAGCACTGCACCACCAGGTTCAAGGTGTGAGCTAGGCAAGGTATGTGTCTGAGTTTTGAAAGGGCTATGGCTGCCACAAAATTCCAGCTGTTATCACTAACTACCTTGCCTGCCTCAAGATGTAGATTGCCCAGCCATGACTCAGTTTGTCGCTGCAAGTAGTCGGCCAGTACCTCCGCGGTGTGTCTGTTGTCACCCAAACACATCATCTTCAATACAGCCTGCTGACGCTTACCACTAGCTGTTCGATAGTGGGACAACTCGTGTGCAACACTGCCAGCTGCGGATGGAGTGCTCGTGCGACTGCGATCTGTGGACGAGCTTTCGCTTCTGGAGGAGGAGGAGAGTCGAACGCCTACAGCCAACTGTTTCCTATACCGTGGGCTAGGCAGCACTGTCCCACCGCTGCTGTCCCATGCGGACCCTGCATCCACCACATTAACCCAGTGCGCAGTGATGGACATGTAACAGCCCTGAACATGCCTACTGGATCATGCATCTGTTGTGAGGTGCACCTTTCCACTCACTGATTGCTTGAGTGCATGGACAATGCGGTCTTTCACATGCAGGTGGAGGGCTGGGATGGCTTTTCGAGAAAAGAAGTGCCGACTGGGTAGGTCATAGCGTGGCACTGCGTAGGCCATGAGCTCGTGGAAAGCTTCGCTTTCAACCAACCGGTAGAGCATCATCTCTAACGAGATTAGTGTGGCAATGTGGGCGTTCAAACACTGTGTACGCGGATGAGAGGATGAGTACTTTCTTGTCCTACTGAGAGTCTCTGGTAGGGTGAGCTGGACTTGAGAGCTGCATATGGTGGAACTAGCGGTGGACATGGCGGACTGAGAGTGGGTTGGTGATGGTGTTGGTGGTCTTGCTGATGGCCTAGATTCTGTCTTTTGTAGCAATAACATTGTGATTCCCTGACTGCTTTGGCCTTTCGACGACACCTCAACATTTGCTGCGGTGGTGTGCTAACCTGTGGGCTTACAGTGGGGGAAGCGATGTAGCGTTGCTGACTACCTTCATTTGGAGCAGGTGCACATGTGGTACGTGAGGTTTGGTAGTCCGTCCATGCTTGCAAGTGCATGGTGGTTAAATGTCTAAGCATGCAACTGGTATTCAAATTTCTCAGATTTTTCCCTTGGCTAAAGGTCTTTGCGCACTTCTTACAGATAACTTTTGCCTGATCATTAGGATTTTGTTCAAAAAAGTGCCACACTGCACTCTTCCTACTATGGAAGACATTTTGAGGCCTTGCATGCTGTGCTAATTTAACCGTCTGGCCAAGCTGTCCTGCAACCCTTTGGGTTTTTGTAAACCGTTTTTGGACTGCTACGGGCCTGCCAAATAACAGCTGTTGCGATGTAAATGCCTGCTGCAGATCCTCCTCCTCCTCCTCTTCTGAGCTATTGGCAGCGGCACCCTCTTCCCCCAATGGATGCCAATCTGGGTCAACAATTGGGTCATCCATCACCTCCTCTTCAATTTCATGTGCACCTTCCTCTGTGTCACCGTGTAAGGTGGTATAGTATGCGGGAAGGGGCACCCTCTGCTTGCTGTCTTCTGCAACATATTCAAATGGTACAACTTCCCACCTCTGATTGCTGTCTCATCTGCTGCAATAGACTCTAATGGTAAAAATTCCCTCTGCTTGCTGTCTTCTGCAACATATTCAAATGGTACAACTTCCCACCTCCGATTGCTGTCTCATCTGCTGCAATAGACTCTAATGGTAAAAATTCCCTCTGCTTGCTGTCTTCTGCAACATATTCAAATGGTACAACTTCCCACCTCTGATTGCTGTCTCATCTGCTGCAATAGACTCTAATGGTAAAAATTCCCTCTCCTTGCTGTCTGCTGTGTCATCTGCTGCTTTACCATCTAGAAACATATTTTAATGGGTCTGCTAATTCTTTGTTATGAATCATTTGGTGCATTGTAGTTAAAACTCACTGTTGCATTTCCATGACTGGGATCAGTGTAGATCTTATCTGGTGGAGGTGTTAAAATAGATGTTGCCAGGCTGAATGTCTTTGATCATCCCAAAAAAACAACCCTGGTGTGCTGAGCCCAGCTGCCAAATTATCCTCAACCAGTTCCCACAATCCATCTCTTCTGACCCAGCAGTCTGGACTATAAATGTAGAACCATTCTTAGGGGTGCACGCATGTGGGGGTGCACGCATCACAGAAGCAAAGCGTCATGAAGATAAGCGTCGGGATACAGCAGTTATTACATGGCAGTTAGTCAGGGCAGGAGTCAGGTAACCCACACTCTGCTGTCCCTTTTATCCATGTGCTTTATTCCTATCCTCCTATGTTCTCTTGCAATCCACTTTCACCGACCAATCCCCCCTCCATCACGACTCGTATACATCGGCTCCTCTCTCTTTCCTTCTCTCATGTACAGCTCCCATGCACTTCTCACCTTCTTAAAAAGCCTCAGCCCATCTTGCCCAAACACACTGCACAAAAAATCTTCATACAATTCCAAAAAATACTTGCTCTTTATCTTCCTGCTCCTACTGATTTCAGGGGACATCTCCCCCAACCCCGGTCCACCATCCCCCAACCTCAACCCCTACCCTACCTCACATTGAAACCTTAATAATCTTACTAATATCACTTGCACTCCTTCATCTCCTTCTTTCAATTGTGCCCTTTGGAATCCACGGTCTGTATGCAACAAGCTTCCTTTCCTACACAATTACTTTCTGAAAAACTCTCTGAATCTGTTGGCCCTCACGGAAACCTGGATTCAGGATTCTGACACTGTCTCTCCTGCTGCCATTTCCCATGGTGGCTTACAATTCTCCCATTCCCCGAGACCGACAAACAGACCTGGTGGTGGAGTCGGCATACTCCTGTCCCCACAATGCACTTTCCAGGTCATCCCCCCAGTTCCATCACTCTCATTCCCTTCTTTTGAAGTCCACGCCATCAGGCTCTTTCGTCCCCTCTCCCTCAGAGTAGCGGTCATATACCGGCCCTCAGGCTCACCCACCCACTTCCTGGACCATTTCTCTGCCTGGCTGCCGCACTTCATGTCCTCAGAACTACCAACCCTTATCCTGGGAGACTTCAACATCCCCATTAACAGCCCCACTTCCACATCTGCATCCCAGCTTCTATCACTAACCACTTCTCTAGGCCTCTATCAGCTCTCAACCTCTGAAACACACAAAGACGGTAACACCCTGGACCTGGTTTTCGCCCGGCTCTGCTCAATCTCCTACCTAGATAACTCACCGCTTCCCCTCTCTGACCACAACATTCTCTCCTTTACACTCACAAATCCTCGCTCACTCCAGCACCCTCCTACCTACCATTCAGTCAGAAATCTACAAGCCATTAACCCTCATACACTTTCAGACTCCCTACACTCATCATTGTCCCCAATCTCTTCTTTGTCCTGTCCTGATCTGGCTGTACATCACTTCAATGACACTCTTAGAAGCACCCTTGACCAAGTAGCTCCCCTCACCCTCAGAACCTCCAAACACAGAGTGAAACAGCCCTGGCTCACATCGCAAACCCGATTTCTCCAGCGATGCTCTAGGTGTGCTGAACGCTTATGGAGGAAAACACGCACACCAGAAGACTTCATACACTTCAAATTTATGTTAAGGACATATAACTCTGCCCTTCACCTCGCCAAACAGACCTACTTCACCACCCTGATCTCCTCACTATCCAACAACCCCAAGAAACTTTTTGACACCTTTCACTCCCTCCTCAGGCCAAAAGCACAAGCCCCTATCACAGACATTTGCGCTGATGACCTGGCCTCCCACTTTATAGAGAAAATAGACAATATCCGTCAGGAAATCCGCTCCCAATCACCAAGTTCAGTGACTCCCATCCCTCCCTGCATTTCCCCTGGCTCACTTTCCACATTTGCTCCCATCACAGAAGAAGAAGTCTCCAGGCTCCTCTCCTCTTCTCGTCCGACTACATGCACAACCGACCCCATTCCCTCACATCTCCTCCAGTCTCTCTCCCCAGTCGTCACAACTCACCTAACTACAATCTTTAATCTCTCCCTCTCCTCTGGCATTTTCCCCTCCTCCTTCAAACACTCTATCATTACTCCATTACTAAAGAAACCCACCCTCGACCCATCCTGCACAAACAACTACAGACCAGTCTCCAATCTCCCCTTCATCTCTAAACTCTTGGAGCGCCTGATATACTCACGCCTTACCCATTACCTCTCCACTCATTCCCTCCTAGACCCTTCACAGTCCGGATTCCGCCCCCTACATTCGACAGAAACTGCACTCATCAAAGTGACCAATGACCTTCTGACAGCAAAACGTAATGGTGACCATTCTCTGCTCATTCTTCTCGACCTTTCTGCAGCTTTCGACACTGTTGACCATCCTCTCCTACTCTCTAGGCTCCAGTCACTAGGCATTAAGGACACTGCTCTTTCCTGGTTCTCCTCCTATCTTTCCGACCGCTCCTTCAGTGTTCTGTTTTCTGGCTCCACTTCATCTCCTCTTCCTCTCACTGTTGGGGTACCTCAGGGCTCAGTCCTTGGCCCCCTTCTCTTCTCTCTCTATACGGCCCCAATTGGACAGACCATCAACAGATTTGGCTTTCAGTACCATCTTTATGCTGATGACACACAACTGTACACATCATCCCCTGACCTTACCTCCGCTGTACTACAGAACGCCACTGACTGTCTGGCTGCAGTCTCCAACATCATGTCTGCTCTCTATCTGAAACTCAACCTCTCCAAAACTGAACTTCTTCTGCTCCCACCATCTACTAACCTCCCTAAATCTGACATTTCCCTCTCTGTGGGTGGCACCATAATAACACCCCGACAGCAGACGCGCTGTCTGGGTGTTATGTTCGACTCCGATCTCTCCTTCACCTCCCATATACAATCTCTTGCCCGCTCATGCCGCTTACACCTAAAGAACATCTCTAGAATCCGCCCTTTTCTCACCATGGAAACAACAAAAACTCTCACTGTCGCCCTGATCCACTCCCGCCTGGACTACTGTAATGCTCTATTAATTGGCCTCCCTCTCACTCGACTCTCCCCTCTGCAGCAGCCAGGGTGGTCCATCTGGCAAATCATTACTCAGACGCGTCCGCTCTTCGCCAGTCGTTACACTGGCTGCCAATTCATTACAGGGTACAATTCAAAGTACTTGTTCTCACCCACAAAGCTCTCCACAGTGCGGCACCCCCTAACATCTCCTCCCTCATTTCTGTCTATCAGCCTAACCGACCGCTGCGCTCTGCAAATGACTTTCGACTAACCTCTGCCCTAATCCGTACCTCCCACTCCCGACTCCAAGACTTCTCCCGTGCTGCGCCAATCCTCTGGAATGCTCTACCCCAAGATATTAGGACCATCCACAATTTGCATAGTTTTAGGCGCTCGCTCAAAACACATTTGTTCAGAGCGGCCTATCACATTCAGTAATCAAAGTCATGTTATGTTTGTGTGTGTGTAGCCCATTCACTATCTCCATCTAACCCCCACCCCCTGAAGATGGCTGGACCGTCATTGTAAATACATAATTGTAAATACAAACCTGTGCTTTGTATCTCCCCCACCTCATTGTAGATTGTAAGCTCCACGAGCAGGGTCGTCTTATTTCGCTTTAATTATTGTATTGTTAACGTTGTTACTTATGACTGTTGTGTTTGAAACTGTTCAACTGTAAAGCGCTGCGGAATATGTTGGCGCTATATAAATAAAGGTTATTATTATTATTATTATTATTACCTGAGTTTCATCTGGGTCAGATTCTGGCTCAGTACACTGCGAGGACAATGTAGTGCTCTGAGTGAATGTACCAGCAGAAAAATCTAGCAGTGACTGTGCATCAGTGCACTCCATGTCTAATTCATCTTGGACTGGGGAATTTACGATTTGACTTGATAACCCAGGCATGGTATGTGAAAAGAGCTCCATGGAGTAATCTGTAGTGTGGCTTGCCGCATCCTTCACTTTTGGTAGGGGTGAAGAACACAAGGAAAGGTGTTGTTCCTGACCAGGAGCCTCCACTGATGACTCAGTGCTTTTATTTTTTGAAACTTCAGAAGAGGAGGCAATAGAGCTGGAGGCTGTGTCAGCAATGTAAGCAAAAACTTGTTCCTGAAGCTCCGCTTTAAAAGCGGTTTACGCACTCCCAGAAAAGGGAGCCTTCGATGCCTTGTGGAGCCAGATGATGACGCAGGCTCAACACCTCCTGCCTTAGGTGCTATTGTGCTTTTGCCACTACCAGCAGATGCACCACCAACTCCACCACCATCAGTACCAGCTGGCAACCCCCGCCCACTTCCACGGCCTCTTCCACCATACTTCCTCATTTTTGGAAAAATGTACCCAAAATACCACCAGCTATATGGTACTGTAAAGGTACAAGGTGTATATAGTATTGTGGAGAATTTGAATCTCCCTAGAGATTTTAGGAGGCTGAACTATTATCTCAGGCCCACTATAGATTAAACCTCAATTTAACAGGCTGAAATTGGCTGGTGTATGACAAAGTACAAGGTGTGTATATGGTATTGGGGAGAATTGGAAGCTCCCTAGAGATTTTAGGAGGCTGAACTATTATCTCAGGCCCACTATAGATTACACCTCAATTTAACAGGCTGAAATAGGCAGGTGTATGACCATGCACAAGGTGTGTATATAGTATTAGGGAGAATTGAAAGCTCCCTAGAGATTTTAGGAGGCTGAACTATTACCTCAGGCCCACTAGAGATTACACCTCAATTTAACAGGCTGAAATAGGCAGGTGTATGACCAGGCACAAGGTGTGTATATAGTATTGGGGAGAAATCGAAGCTCCCTAGACATTTTAGGAGGCTGAACTATTATCTCAGGCCCACTATAGATTACACCTCAATTTAACAGGCTGAAATAGGCAGGTGCATGACCATGCACAAGGTGTGTATATAGTATTGGGGAGAACTGGAAGCTCCCTAGAGATTTTAGGAGGCTGACAATGATGCTCTCAGTCCAAGTATGGCAGCAGGCAGCCTAATAAACAGGACTGCTGCATACAAAAGTGTGGAAAAATGAATGTTAGGTAACTGTGCAGAAAAGAGGAAGAAAAGTATTTTTGCTTTTAAAAAAGCAGTTTGCACAGCAGTGTGCAAACAGCAATGCAGCTATCAGGGAGCCTTATAAGGCAGCCTAATAACCAGCAGAGCTGATGCACAAAAAATATAGCCTCCCCTGTCACTGCACACAAACTGTTGTGTTGTACAGTGGAAATCGCTAACAGCAGAAGCAGTTTTTTTGTTCTTCTTCCCTGCCTAACGCTCTCCCTTATTCAGAATCAGCAGCTGCAACCTCTCCCTAATGCTAATATCGGCAGAAGTAAGATGGCAGTCGGCGTGCACGCCCTTTTATAGCCCCTGTGACACCACACAAAGCAAGCCAATCACTTGCATGCCCTTCTCAAAGATGGTGGTGACCGATGCCCATGTCATTGCGTTGCCCACAGTGTGCATCCTCAATCATTGGCTGAAAAAGGGCGCTGGAAGCATCATTTGAAATGCGACCTTGTCGCTCTGGTCGCCGACCTCGTGGCCGACCTCACGCTATGGTCGGGTTTCGTTTCATGAAACCCGACTTCAGGGAAAGTCGGCGACTTATCAATTTGACCCGTTTCGCTCAACTCTAGTATTCACCCCTTTTGCAATGAAGTCCCTAAAAATTTCCAATGTAAGCAATTTCTTTCATAAGTCACATTCTTAGTGACATGAAGTCCACCTGTGTGCAATCTAAGTGTCACATGTCTATCAGTATATACAATTTACCTTTTCTGAAAGGCCACAGAGTCTGCAACATCATTAAACGAGAGGCACTACTAACAAAACAACACCATGAAGACCAAGGAGATCTCCAAACAAGTCAGGGACAAAGTTGTTGAGAAGTACAAGTCAGAGTTAGAGTATAAATAAATATCCCAATCTCTGATGATCCCCCGAAGTACCATCAAATGCATTATCATCAAATGGAAAGAACATGGTATTGCAACAGACTTGCCAAGAGAGGGTCACCCACCAAAACTGTCAGCCCAGGCAAGAATGGCATTAATCAGAGAGGAAGCACAAAGACCCTTAACCCTTAACCCTTAACCCTGGTAACCCTTAAGGAGATGCAGAGTTCCCATGTAGAGACTGGAGTATCTGTCCATACAACCAAAATAATCCATACACTCCATAAAGGTGGCCTTTATGTATGACTGGGCAGAAAAAATCCTTTACTTACAAACAAAAATCGTAAGGCTCGGTTTCAGTTTGCCAAAAGACATGTGAGAGACTCCCCCAAATGTAAGGAGGAAGGTGATGTGGTCAGATGAGACAAAATTTAACTTTTTGTCTACCAAGGTAAACGCGATGTTTGCCACCAAACCAACACAGCTCATCACCTGAAGAACACCATTCCTACAGTGAAACATGGTGGTGGCAGCATCATGCTGTGGGGATGTTTTTCAGCAGCAGGGGCACGGAGAATGGTCAGAGTTGAGAGGAAGATGGATGATCTGAAATACAAGGATATTCTTGAGCAAAACGATTTTCATTCTCTCAGTGATTTGAGACTGGGACATAGGTCCACCTTCCAACAAGACAATGACTCCAAGCATATTGCTAAAGCAACACTGAAGTTTTCAGTTATGTTGCCCTATTTGTTTGCTCAAGAAAAAATCATATGTTCACATTTGAAGGCATGATCTTTACATGAACTGATGCAAACCCTCAAGAAAGTCAGAGAAATTCCAGGTCATGAGGTAGCAAAACACAGAAAAATGCCAATGGGGGTGAAAAATTTTGCAAGCCACTGTAGATTTACCCCATTCTGGATGCATTACTACTTTAACAGTATAAGTTTTGCATCCTTTTGTGATTCATAGGCTTAAGGGTATGTGCACACGGTGCAGATTCTGCTGCGGATCTGCAGTGTTTCTGCAGCTGTGGGTCCGCAGCAGATTTAGGTGCATTGTACAGTACCATTGTTTTCAATGGTAAACTGGAAAACGCTGTGCACATGCTGCGGATTTTTACGCACAGTTTTGCTGTGGTTTACAATCCGCAGCATGTCAATTCTTTTGTGCAGAACCGCTGCGGTTTCACACCTCATCCATTATGAGGTGTGAAACCACAGGGCAAAACCGCAGGCAAATCCGCAGATAAACCGCAGGGCATTAGTCCTGCGGATTTATCTGCGGATTTTACTACAAAATCCGCACCACCAAAAAACTCCGTTTGCACATAGCCTAATTCTCACAGAGGTATTTTTTTCTTTGCTTGTATAATGGATAAATATTTATTTTACTCACTTATATAGCGCCATTAATTCCACAATGTGAATGATATTGTGTTTTTTTTTTTCACATTTCTATCTTTTTCATTTTTGATCAAACAAATCTTAAACTAATAAAGTTTGTAAATGGGTAGCTATTTCCGTACACTTTTTCTGTTCCAAACACAAGATCAAATTTAATATTTGACACAGATTGTAATTTTATACAGTATTTACTGTGTTCTCTTCTAATTGCTGCCTCCACAGCGCCACAGTCACATGAGAATATTCAGTCCTCATCACTCACAGTTGATTTGGGTCTGCCAACACCAAGCAGTTCCAGCACAATTAAGGGAACCTGGCAATGAATGCAAGGGGCAACACATTGTTGCCGGAGTTGCAAAAGTTTTATTTTTTTCAGTTTATTTTGGTATTTTTAAATAGGGAAATCAGTTGGTGATAACATTATTTTATTATATGACAAGAGGATGGCTAAAGGGATTATCTGATTTCATATGGTCTTTCGCATATAATCTAATGCATAAACCTCAAAGAGGACTTATCACTAAGTCAGAAAGGATCAGTTTTTCATTTTGTTTTTTCCCTGCTACTCCCCAGTGTAATTTTTTTAAAAAAGAGGTTATCCACTTCTTTTGCATTCATGTCATTTCCTGAGGAAATCAATGTTTGATTGACTGGGGTCTGACACCCGACACCTCTCCAGGTGATCAGATCAGCTGTTATAGGTGGTGGTGGCCGGAAGTACTTACTTGCGAAGCTGGTCATCTACTTGTAATGTCTGCCACAGGGTACTACACATCTGCCTCCTATTTATTTGACTAGGAGGCGGATGTGCAGTACCAAGCCTCGGCCACTACAAGTCGACAGCCAGCTCCGCAAGTAAGCACTTCCAGCAGACACCGGTCACATTTCGACTAGATGGGCATAATGTCGCTCAATGGAACTGTATTGAGCAAGGCCAGAATCAGTCTAGTCGGAATGTGCCCAGAAGTATGCAAATCTCATGCATAGGGTCATATGACCGCCGTTCCCAGTACCAGAGAATCCTCACAGCATGCATTGCTCGAAATTTGAGGAGTCACAAATCCACAGTCTCTTAGTGACTGCAGACTTGTAGTTTGATACCAGACAATCCATTTAACACATTGCATACATGATTCCTTGGAATTTTAGCTGCAACCAACTGTTTTTTGTATGGGTGGACACCATTAGTAAGTGTTGTGTTCAGTACTACCTTCAATACAACAAAACATTATACAATCCTTACTGAAATCTTTAGACTCTCTGGCATGCCCAGATGTGTTAAAGGGAGTCTGTCACCACATCTGAGTAGTCTAACCTTTAAAAAGTCATATCAGTTTCCTTGTTGTGGAAAAATCATCTTTTATGACTTTATGTAAATGAGTTTTTCCAGGCTATAGGGCATGCACTGGCTGTAGGATAACTCTGCCTCCTAACGTCATTATCCTATCTTTCTCCTCATGCATCGTCTCTGTATGCCGGTTAAGTCAGGTTAAATCCTGCGCCTGTGTGACACCCCAGAGTCTGATTGCCATAGTGACATTGCCTCCCTCTAAGGGGTGATGTCATGCCTGGAGGCAGGAGGGGGGCCCCCATGCCAGGTAACACAGGTTACATGACAATTCCTGCTGCAGATCAGAAAGGGGAGCTTCCTTATAAATTCTGGCCAGCAGGTGGGGTTAGTGAGTCAGTAAAAAGTCAGCTGAGAGAGTAAACAAGAGAGTTGTCTTGGAAATGGGAGCAGTTGAGCTCATGACAAGACAGTTAGAGACAGTTGGAGTTGGTCTGTGAAGAGGGAAGGGACAGGAGTAGAGACAAGAGGCTCTGGGGAACTAAAATTGCGTATAGCTGACCCCAGAGCGAAGCGCTGATATAAAAAGGATGCCAGAGTCTTTGGCTGGGCAGGAGCTGTACACCCTGACAGCCGAATCTGGAGTACAGGGGACTGCAAGTTCCTTGGACACACTGAACACCAGAAGGCACGGCAGCAGACCAAGAGCCCGGGACTGACAGTGAAAAGGACAGTGCTCGTGATATAGGCTCACGCTGTCAGCCATACAGGTTAGAAATCATCACATAAGAGAGGGCCGCAGCTTAGCTACAAGCAGCAGGGACCCGAAAACAGAGCGTAGAAGGAAGGTCCCCAACCCCACCTGGCAGGCTGGATCCCCTGAATGCCTCCAGGTGAGAGGAATGGTAAAAGGTAAAGAAAACTGCATCTCTCTGTGTCCTTCTCTTATTCTCTGCACCCCAACGTTCACCACCATCTGAACAATCAATCAAATGTATTTCCCCTGGGGCCCCGCTCTACCCGTGGGGAGCTGAACAATATTTGCTGCGTCACCATCAGCCCCAGAGGACCAAAACCGCAGCGTCGGCCACCCATTGCCGAACACCACAGGTGGCGTCACAATTAAACACCATAAAACTATCCTCTATTTAATTACTGGACGCCCAGGGCCACGGACCGGGTCACTGCCACCATGACATCCCCTTTTAAGAGCCTGACAGGCCCGGTACCGAGTAACCCACGGCTCTGTGGGGGCGCTCCAACTGCGCATTCTGACTGCCGTCGCTCCTTTTCACTGTCTGACCCTTCTATGTGGACACTGGCTTCACTTTTTTCTGCACAGGTGCTGGAGTGTCACAGTAACTTCCGCTTGCAGTGTTCTCCGACTCACAGAAAAGGTGCAAGTGACATGCTTACTATATAGGGAGAGAGGAAGGAAGTCAGAAGTGGACCTTTTCTGAACAGAACAGTAGGAGTTACAGTGACTCTCTGGCACCTACACAGAACAAAAGTGAAACCAAAGTCCATAGAAAGGCAGAAAAGTGAAGAGGAGCAACGACAGTCAGAATGTCCAGGCGCTGGATTTTCGGTCGTGTGCCTGACATCACCGGGACACAGTGACGATATGGAATATGAAAGAAAGGTCAATGAAGTGAGGAGACAAAGTTATCTTCCAGGCAGCATCCTCCCCAGAGTCTAGAAGAGGTCATTTATATAAAGTGATAAAAGATGATTTCTCAACAACAATACATCTGATATGAGACATACAGGTATTGCTTTCCTCAGCAGTCTATAACTTGGTAACCAATATTAATAAGTCAGATTCCTCAAATGTGGTGACAGATTCACTTTGAATTCTGTAGAGCAAAAATTTTTTTTAAACTGCTTTTTTCTTAGGTTATTACATGTCAGGTCTGAACAGGGGTCCGTACTACCCTCATATTTCCTTATAGGTTAACAAAAAAGTGGTATTGCTAAACCAGATAAGTACTTTATGAACAATATTTATCAGAATTTATCATCTTTCCCCCATCTCACTCTTCCCCTCCACCAGACCTATCCATCAATGTCAACGGCTGCTCTCTTTCCCCAGTCCCGCACGCTTGGTGCCTTGGGGTGATCCTCGACTCTGCGCTCTCTTTCAAACCACATATATAAGCCCTCGCCTCCTCCTGCCGCCTCAAACTCAAAAATATTTCCCGGATCCGCTCATTCCTCAACCACAAAACGACAAAAACACTAGTGCATGCTCTTATCATCTCCCGCCTCGACTACTGCAACCTCCTACTCTCTGGCCTCCACTCTAGCACTCTGGCACCGCTCCAGTCCATCCTACACTCTGCTGCCCGACTAATCGACCTGTTTCCCCGCTACTCCCCAGCCTCCCCCCTATGCCAGGCCCTTCACTTGCGTCCTATCGCCCAGAGGATCCAATTCAAAACCCTAACCATGACATACAAAGCCATCCACAACCTGTCTCCTCCATACATCTGTGACATGGTCTCTAGGTACCTACCCACACGCAACCTTCGATCATCTCAAGATCTCCTTCTCTGCTCCCCCCTTATCTCCTCTTCCCACAACGGCATACAAGACTTCTCCCGTGCTTCCCCCATACTCTGGAACTCCCTGCCGCAACACATCAGACTCTCACCATCAACGGAAACCTTCAAGAAGAACCTGAAGACCCACCTGTTCTAACAAGCCTACAGCCTGCAAAGATCCTCGGTCTACTGAACCACCGCACGACCTGCTCTACCCCCTCCTACTGTATCCTCACCCATCCCTGTAGACTGTGAGCCCTCGCGGGCAGGGTCCCCTCTCCTTATGTACTTGTGGGTCCCTTGTCTTACGCTTGTTTATTATTCTTGTATATATTACACTTGTCTATAATTCCCCTTTTGACATGTAAAGCGCCATGGAATAAATGGCGCTATATAAATGCATAATAATAATAATATTCCTTGGTTTATATTGTTAATTTAGTTCTTTATCAAAGTTGTACTTTTTATCTTCCTTATTCCAGTAATGACTTCTTAAGGCTAGTGTAAACTGGACAGAACACCTTGGGAATACATTGTGTTTAGTTCTATCCCACGAATATTATTTGATAGATTTTTTAAAGCTACTTAATGTGCAGAATAACTGATAGCTCTACCAAAAATCTGACTCTATTACACTACTTCATCTAACATCTATTAACACTTTCAAATTGAGCCAATATCACGATTATGACTGTAACGCCGGTGTGTTTGTACTTTGCTTCCCCGGCGTTACTCTGCATGTCTGCATTAACCCTTTGCTCCTGTCCTCCTAACTAGTAGGGATAATGTTGCCTGTTACCGTTATGGATGCTGCTCAGTTCCCTGCCCCGTTGCGTAGCCGTACATGCATGCGTAGCTCCGCTGCTTTGCAAGACCACCCGCTGGTGCGGTCCTTGGCTGCTGCTGTGGAAAGCTATCCGTGGGTTAATAGGTCCTCTACATTGTGTATGGCTTACCATGTTTGTTCAGGCTTGCAGCTCTCGCCAGGTGTCCTCTGCAATGCTGATTTCTGTTTGGCCTTGCTTAGGGTGCACGCGGCCACACCTCCCCTGCTTTTATGAGGAATGGATGTGTGCTACCATTGCTGCTCCAGCCAATCGCTGTGAGGCAGCTGCTATATAAAGTTCCCTCCCCCTTTGGGGCATCGCCAGAGCTTCGCATTGAGTTCCTGAACCTAGCGATGTGAGTATGTGTGTTCAGCTCCTGCTCTGATTGTGATCAGTTCTGGGGGAGCTGTTGCTCTTTGTCCCCATGTCAACTGTGTTTTGCCGCCTGCCAGGAGGCAGAATATCCTGGCCCTCGTCCCTGTCCGCCTTCCCAGGAGGCAGAATATCCTGGCCCTCGTCCCTGTCCGCCTTCCCAGGAGGCAGAATATCCTGACCCATGTCCGCCCTCCCAGGAGGCAGAATATCCTGGTCCCTGTGTTTGTGTGGAGTCTTGCCTTGCACCTGTGTCTTGTTTCCTGAATCATGGATCCTGGATTTGTTCCTGCACCTGACCCTGTCTGAATTGTGTCTTGCTTCTCCGCCTGCTCTGGGGGCAGTAATACCCAGATCGCCCTTGCTGGAGGCTGCATATCCAGGCCCGTCTATGTTGTGTCCTGTTCCCTGAATTCTTGACCTGCTCCTTTACCTGACCCTGCCTGAACTGTGTCCTCTGTGGGATGCTCCTGAGGTCCCTCCGTGTCTTGAACCCTGTGCCCAGTGACTGTGACTCTTTGCTACCTGACTTGCTGTGATTTAACCTGGGTTCATCTTGGAAGTAGGAGTCCGGGGTGTCCGCTGAGTTTCTGCCACTCTGTGCTCAGCTGGGGATTCAGTGCAATTCCCTGCCGGCTCCAGTCCAACCCGGCAGGGTTTGCACCAGACCGCTGGGGTTCCTTATTAGGTCGCTGCCAGATGACCGGAGCCTGATGACTGTGGCCTATCGTCCGGAGCCTGATGACCACGGCCTGATGTCCGGTGTCTGACGACCCCTTCCAGATGTGCTGTGCCTGATCTCCTCTGCCAGATGTCCGGATCCTATGCTTCCCTGCCCGATGTCCGGAGCCTGCCGATCGCTGCCAGTGGTCCGGAGCCTGATGACTGCGGCCTGATGTCCGGAGCTGATGTCCGCAGCCTGATGTCTTGATCCTGTCGATCGCTGCCAGATGTCCGGAGTCCGATGCCAGTGTGCTGATGCTCTCTCTGAGATCCGAGTTCTGATGTCCTGCCTGGTGTCCTGTTGTCCAGTCCGTTTTCCTGGTGTCCTGATGTCCGTTTTCCTGGTGTCCTGATGTCCGTTTTCCTGGTGTCCTGATGTCCGTGTTCCTGGTGTCCTGATGTCCGTGTTCCTGGTGTCCTGATGTCAGTGTTCCTGGTGTACTGATGTCCAGTCCGTGTTCCTGATGTCCAGTCCGTGTTCCTGATGTCCAGTCCGTGTTCCTGATGTCCAGTCCGTGTTCCTGATGTCCTGCCTGTGTCCCGATGTTCCGCCAATTCCCTGAGGTCCACCCAGTGATGACGTCCTTCTGGGATCGGTGTTTGATGTTCTCCTGCTGAGCCTGGGCTACACCTGAGGCCTGAGAGAGAGGCTGTCCTAGTATGCCCGTGCCAGAGGATCCTGGACTGCATCAACCCGTGATGACTCCTGCCATCGTCTGACGTCTGTCCTGGGTATGTGTCTGATGTTCTCCTGCTGAGCCAGTGCTATGCCTGAGGCCTGAGAGAGAGGCCGTCCTGATATGCCCGTGCCAGATGACCCTGGACTGCATCAACCCGTGATGACCCCTGCCATCGTCTGAAGTCAGTCTGAGGTCGGTGTCTCACGCTCTCGTGCTGAGCCTGTGCTACGCCTGAGGCCTGAGGAAGAGGCCACCCTAATATGCCCGTGCCAGACAACCCTGGACTGCATCAACCTGTGATGTCCTCCTGCCTTCGTCTGTTATCCTGAGACGTGTACCCTTCCCTGATGTGCGGAACCGGGAGCCTTGCATAACTGTTTCGTTTCTGTACCATGTCTTGTTCAAGTAAACTTTGTCTATACCTGAAGTTGTGAGGTGTCGTTCTGCCTCCTCGTCCACATGCTCAGCTGCCACAGACCCTGGTCGCTACTCTTCCCTAGTCTGGGGAGGCCCGGGTCCCCCCTGTGGTCCAGTGGGTCCACACTCCATCCCCACCTGGGACGCTCGCCCCACGTCGGCGTGGTCGGTCGACGTGGAGGCGCCGGCTCGGCCGCGAACGCGGTCACTAGTCGTGACAGTAAGCTCTGACCATGGACTCCGCTGAGCATGTGTGGACTGCAGAACGTTTCTCCGCGCCCCGCTTGGGGAGCGAATTGGACTGCTCAGACCCCTTGTGGTAAGTGGACTAGCTTGATCAATCCTGCGTTTGGTCAGCGGTTTGGATTTTTTGAGCTGTGGACCTCGCTGCAATATTGTGAACTGTGGGACTTACCACCAAACCCAAGTGAATTTTCTAGGGAATTTTTTTTTTTACTTGAGGCTTCAGAAGAGGGGACCTGAGGAGGGGGATACTGTAACGCCGGTGTGTTTGTACTTTGCTTCCCCAGGGTTACTCTGCATGTCTGCGTTAACCCTTTGCTCCTCTCCTCCTAACTAGTAGGGATACTGTTGCCTGTTACCGTTATGGATGCTGCTCAGTTCCCTGCCCCGCTGCATAGCCGTACATGCGTGCGTGGCTCTGCTGCCTTGCAAGACCACCCGCTGGTGCGGTCCCTGGCTGCTGCTGTGGAAAGCTATCTGTTGTGAGTTCATTCTCTGGTTCGGGAGGTGGTGCGGCTGGTTTGATCTGTGGAGATCTGCCACCTGAGAATGAGGATGACGATTGGATCTCAGGATTCTCAGATTGGATTTAAGACAGCCAACGCCCTATTCAGTTGCTGGTGATTCCTTCTGGCTTGTCAGCTCTTGGTTTTCAGCTCTGCTCCAGTCATCTAAAGCTAAGTTTTTCTGCTAATGTTCACACTTGATTTTGTTGGTCTATTCAGTTTTTTGTGTGGTCTGCCAGCCCTGGCTGGGGGCTGAGCTGAATTTCCATTATTATTTATCAGTATTTTGCCAATTGGCTTTTTGTCCCTTACTAGTTCGTTCACTTTTTGCTCTGTCTCAGAATATTCCAGAGTGCTGATATAGTGGGAGAAGTCTAGTGACTTCAGAGTTAATTTTGCTATCAGAAGTGTTGGACATTATATTTTTGTAGGGTTTTTTGCAGGTTGCAGACAGTGACTTGCCTTTCCTTTCCTGTCTAGTTAGTTTGGGCCTCATTGTTTGCTCAGCCTATTTTCCTGCCTGTGTTTGTGCCTTCATCTTGTTTCACTGTCAATACATGTGTGGGGGCTATCTATTCCTTTGGGGTCTGCTCTGGGGCAGTTAGTTTTCCCTTTTCTTGCTTTAGGCTTATGTAGTCCTCCGGCCATGACGAGGCATCTAGGAACAACGTAGGCACGATGTTGTTATGTTTGTGTGTGTGTAGCCCATTCACTATCTCCATCTAACCCCCACCCCCTGAAGATGGCTGGACCATCATTGTAAATACATCATTGTAAATACAAACCTATGCTTTGTATCTCCCCCACCTCATTGTAGATTGTAAGCTCCACAAGCAGGGTCGTCTTATTTCGCTTTAATTATTGTATTGTTAACGTTGTTACTTATGACTGTTGTGTTTGAAACTGTTCAACTGTAAAGCACTGCGGAATATGTTGGCGCTATATAAATAAAGATTATTATTATTATTATTATTACTATTAGGCACGCTCCACGGCTACTGCTAGTTGTGTGGTAAGATCAGGGATCTGCAATCTGTATAGTTACCAACATCTCTGGTTTTCTGTGGCTTAGCTTGTTTTGTTTTTTTTCTCCTCGGTGACCCATTCATAACAGCTATCCGTGGGTTAATAGGTCCTCTACATTGTGTATGGCTTATCACGTTTGTTCAGGCTTGCGGCTCTCGCCAGGTGTCCTCTGCAATGCTGATTTCTGTTTGGCCTTGCTTAGGGTGCGCGCGGCCACACCTCCCCTGCTTTTATGAGGAATGGGTGTGTGCTACAATTGCTGCTCTAGTCTATCGCTGTTAGGCAGCTGCTATATAAAGTTTCCTCAGCCTTTGGGGCGTCGCCAGAGTTTCGCATTGAGTTCCTGAACCTAGCGATGTGAGTATGTGTGTTCAGCTCCTGCTCTGATTGTGATCAGTTCTGGGGGAGCTGTTGCTCTTTGTCCCCATGTGAACTGTGTTTTGCCGCCTGCCAGGAGGCAGAATATCCTGGCCCTCGCTCCTGTCCGCCTTTTCAGGAGGCAGAATATCCTGGTCCTCATCCCTGTTCGCCTTCCCAGGAGGCAGAATATCCTGGCCCATGTCCGCCCTCCCAGGAGGCAGAATATCGTGGTCCCTGTGTTTGTGTGGAGTCTTGCCTTGCACCTGTGTCTTGCTTCCTGAATCCTGGATTTGTTCCTGCACCTGACCCTGTCTGAACTGTGTCTTGTTTCTCCGCCTGCTCTGGGGGCAGTAATACCCAGATCTCCCTTCCTGGAGGCTGCATATCCAGGCCCATCTATGTTGTGTCCTGTTCCCTGAATTCTGGACCTGCTCCTTTACCTGACCCTGTCTGAACTGTGTCCTCCGTGTCTTGAACCATGTGCCCAGTGACTGTGACTCTTTGCTACCTGACTTGCTGTGATTTAACCTGGGTTCATCTTGGAAGTAGGAGTCCGGGGTATCCACTGAGTTTCTGCCACTCTTTGCTCAGCTGGGGATTCAGTGCAATTCCCTGCCGGTTCCAGTCCACCCGGCAGGGTCTGCACCAGACCGCTGGGGTTCCTTTCTAGATCGCTGCCAGATGACCGGAGCCAGATGACTGTGGCCTCTCGTCCGGAGCCTGATGACCACGGCCTGATGTCCGGTGTCTGACGACCCCTTCCAGATGTGCTGTGCCTGATGTCCTCTGCCAGATGTCCGGATCCTATGCTTCCCTGCCCGATGTCCGGAGCCTGCCGATCGCTGCCAGCGGTCCGGAGCCTGACGACTGCAGCCTGATGTCCGGAGCTGATGTCCGAAGCCTGATGTCTGGATCCTGTCGATCGCTGCCAGATGTCCGGAGTCCGAAGCCAGTGTGCTGATGCTCTATCTGAGATCCGAGTTCTGATGCCCTGCCTGTGTCCTGATGTCCAGTCCATGTTCCTGGTGTCCTGTTGTCCAGTCCATGCTTCTGGTGTCCTGATGTCAGTGTTCCTGGTGTCCTGATGTCCGTGTTCCTGATGTCCAGTCCGTGTTCCTGATGTCCTGCCTGTGTCCTGATGTTCCGCCAATTCCCTGAGGTCCCCCCCAGTGATGACGTTCTTCTGGGATCGGTGTTTGATGTTCTCCTGCTGAGCCTGGGCTACGCCTGAGGCCTGAGCGAGAGGCCGTCCTAGTATGCCCGTGCCAGAGGATCCTGGACTGCATCAACCCATGATGACTCCTGCCATCGTCTGACGTCTGTCCTGGGTATGTGTCTGATGTTCTCCTGCTGAGCCAGTGCTATGCCTGAGGCCTGAGAGAGAGGCTGTCCTGATATGCCCGTGCCAGATGACCCTGGACTGCATCAACCCATGATGACCCCTGCCATCATCTGAAGTCAGTCTGAGGTTGGTGTCTGATGTTCTCCTGCTGAGCCTGTGCTACGCCTGAGGCCTGAGGAAGAGGCCACCCTAGTATGCCCGTGCCAGACAACCCTGGACTGCATCAACCCGTGATGTTCTCCTGCCTTCATCTGTTATCCTGAGAAGTGTACCCTTCCCTGATGTGTGGAACCGGGAGACTTGCATAACTGTTTCATTTCTGTACCATGTCTTGTTCAAGTAAACTTTGTCTATACCTGAAGTTGTGCGGTGTCGTTCTGCCTCCTCGTCCACATGCTCAACTGCCACAGACCCCGGTCGCTACTCTTCCCTAGTCTGGGTAGGCTCGGGTCCCCCTGTGGTCCAGTGGGTCCACACTCCGTCCCCACCTTGGACGCTCGCCCCACATCGGCGTGGTCGGTCGACGTGGGGGTGCCGGCTCGGCCGCGAACGCGGTCGCTAGTCGTGACAATGACGGAAAATATAAAGATATTGAAACTGTTTAACAACTGAATCATTCAAAGTGGCTTTTATATAATACCCTATGTAATTTGGCTTTCCTAAATAAAATAACATATAACTCTATATATGTTTCTATCATCTTCATATCTCAGTCATCATCCTATTAATGGGATCTTTTTATATAGGGATTTTTTTACCTCTGTTCCAAAACACCTTTCATCCAGTGTTCTGGATTACCTCTTTAGCATATTGAGTATATAATGGGAATATCCTTGTAGGACAGATTGAATAGAGTTGTGAGATACAGCACAGAATATATTCATATGAAGTCTGGTCCATTGGGTTTCATGAAACTCACACAGTAAGAGTGTTTGATAGAAATACTATTTGAGTTGCTCCTCCTGTTTATCCATTATTTTTGTTCACAGTTTTCTGCTTTGTACTTTGATTAATATCCATAGGGGATCTATAACCCTTGCTGAGAAGATGGTCTGCTTGTCTCTTTGCCAAAGAGATTTATACAAACATATGGAAATATAAATATTATTTTATTTGAAATGTAGACATGAGATATTTCTCGGGACAATACAGATTCTGAGCATTTCGTACACTGCGTCAATTCATGTGGTTAGAAAACTCAGCATAGCAGTAGTTATCCACTCTTTCTTAGATGTGAACTTTAGAAAAAAATGCATAAAATAAGTTTTTTCCTTGTAATTGGAAAAATAGACAATATATCAATTAACCATATCAGTAATTGGCAATTTTGAAGCCAAAGACCAGTTTTGGACTGTAAAGGGACAAATACTACTGCTCCTCATTTTTAATTCACTCCTAGTTTTATCTGCTGCACCTGCATCAAAAACCTGAATATATCTTACTTGATGGCCTCATGCAAAACCTATATAATATAATATTGATTAACTTGAAATAATGGCATAAGACAAGAAATAAACTTGCAGTTCTTGGGGTATGTAACGCTGCTGCCGGTCCCCCTGCATAGTGTATCCTTCCCCCTACATGCAAAGACGCTGCCTTACTCACCACCTCAGCCCTTTGACGTGGTCCCTGGCATCCTGTTGCTTCCTTATTCCTGTGTGTGCCCTGGTCCTGGAGTGGCCAATGCCTGAACCTTGTTCCCTGGTCCCAGAGTGGCCAGTGCCTGAACCTTGTCCCCTGGCACTGGAGCAGCCAGCAACTAAACATTGTCTCCTGGTCCTGGAGTGGCTAGTCCTGATCCCGAAGTCCCCTGGTCCCAGTGCAGCCAGTGCATTAACACTATTCCTCAGTCCATGAGTGTCATAACTCTAATCCTGAATCCTAGTCCAGTGTGTCTCAACTAAGCCCTAAAGTTGTGTTATAGTGTCAGCGTACCTAACTTCTGGGGCCAGCAGCTGCGGTCCCGGGTTCTGTCCAGGAATGGTACCTGGTGGCTACCTGCCGCATTAGCCTAACCTCACCACTAGAGGCTCCAGTAAGCATTAAGGTAGCCGCTTAGTTACACCCCTTCCTGGGAAGGCTCGGCCCTGTGGAAGAGTGGGTCCACAAATCCACGTGAACCATGGCTGGGCGTAACAGTCAACTCGGCCCATCCAGGACTGCAACACGATACATGTGTTGAAGCCTGGAAATATGGTCAAATGTAAGAATCTGAACAACTTTGACAAGAACCAAATTGTAATGGCTAGAATACTAGGTCAAAGCGTCTTCAAAATGGCAGATCTTATGGGATGTTCATTGTATGCAGTGGTGAGTACCTACTATAAGTGGTTCAAGAAAGGGTAGCTGAAAACTGGTAAAATGGTAATAGACACGTAAAGGAGAATGAAGGTTACATCTGGACCCATGCAGCATCTACATTAGCACTCAATGAAAGATATTATCTGCCATCTTCTGAGGTTTTGTGAAAATGACCATTGTTACATAATTGCCTTCTTTACTTTTACTTTGAACTAGTTTTGAAAATGTTTGCTGTGTTGTTTTTAATTTACATAGTTTTGTGCATATGACAACAGTGTTGAAGTTTGTAAAATTAAGTAAAGTTTGCTATGTTTAGACATACAGAATATATTGTAGCTAAAGAAATGTGGCATTTGTAATAGCTGCAAAATATAAATGCCCCTGTAAAGGGAGGCGAATCATGCTGCCCAAACCGCAGGCAACTTGAATTGCAGCCTAGCAATTCTCTAAAGTACAGTATTCCCTGAAAAGTCAGAGCATACTTAGAAGAACTGGCTGGAGACCATAGCTGGAAACGAGAATAGACCTGTGCCGGTCCAGACCAGCTCTTTCCATCACTGCAGCAGCTGATTGACAAATCTCTCACTGTGATCACATGAGAGGGAGACTTATCAGTCATATGCAGCAGTGCTGGGAGTAGCCGGTCATGGGTGGCGCCGGGCTACTCAGGTCTCCAGCTATGGTCCCCAGATGGGGACATGTAATGACTGACAGTCTGCTTTCCTGATCTACATGTCCACACTGGTAATGCTCTGTTTCAATTTAAATAAGCTCTAGAGGCAGATTCTCAGGGAGATCTGTGTCCTGCCCATAGATCATAAAAGTTCATGCACTTAGCAAAAACATGGATCTCTGGAATAAGATGTGGGATCACATATATCAAGGTATCATTTTAGTCAACTTTCTATGTCCTGATTGCCCATATAGATGGCTTAGGAGGGTTGATCCTTCTGAAAGATTCCCTTTAAGCTCTTTTGAAGATGCACCAAGAAATCGTCAAGTTTATTGCCATTCTCATAAGGCCCCGTTACACACAACGATGTCCCAGCGATCCCACCAACGATCGGACATAGATGGGATCGCTGGGACATAGTTGGGCTGATCGTTGGTGAGCTGTCACATAGACAGACTCACCAGCGATCAGGACCAGTGAGCAAGCTGGTATCTAGGGTAAACAGCGGGTATCCAAGAGCCGCACAGCTCTTAGTTACCCGCTGCTCACCCTAGATAACAGCGTGCAGCGTCGCTGATCATTGGTCTCCCGCTGCCACACACAGCGATGCATGCTGGCCAGTGGGAGACCAGCGATCAAAAAATGGCCCAGGACGAGCCTGCATGATCAACGATACCCGGCTAGGGGGCCGGTCGCTGATCCCCATCACACACAGCGAGATCACTGGAGAGATCGCTGATGCGTCACAAAATCAGCGATCTCGCTAGCGATCTCACTGTGTGTGACGGGGCACATAGAGGTCAGCCGAGGAAACTTAGTGCAGCATATGAAAACACATTATGCTTACTTTCCTGCGGGCGTTGCCACAGTGTGAAGAGTGTATGCTCTCTTGATCTTTATCCAGGTGTTAGAATGGCCAAGTCAAAGTCCAGACCTGAATCCAATCGAGAATCTGTGGAAAGAGCTGAAAACTGCTGTTCACAAACGATCTCCATCCAACCTCACTGAGCTTGAGCTGTTTGCCAAGGAAGAATGGGCAAAACTGATAGAGACATACCCCAAGCGACTTGCAGCTGTAATCGCAGCAAAAGGTGGCGCAACAAAGTATTAAGTTAAAGGGGCCGAATAATATTGCACGCCTCACTTTTCAGTTTATGAATTTCCACAAAAATTTAAAATAACCAATACATTTCGTTCAACTTCACAATTGTGTCCCACTTGTTGATTCTTCACCAAAAATTTACATTTGGTATCTTTATGCTTGAAGCATGATATGTGGGAAAAGGTTGAAAAGTTCCAGGGGGCCGAATACTTTCGCAAGGCACTGTATGTGGAAATTAATGACAAATTTACAATGATAATTCCTATTGAGTGGAGAATCATTGTTTTCTATAATCCACTAATCTGGTTGATCACTATTAAATACTAGCAGCAATCTGAGTATAAGAATGTGTTCGGCTTTGTTTTAGTCCTGCGGATTCATTTGGTGTTCTATCAAATGTATTGATGCTTGTTAGCCAAGATTAGTTTCTGGGGAAAGCAACTTGTTCCACTATAAAGCAAACACTGTGAGAGCTAATGTACCTTGAAATGTACTACTGTGTTACTAAGGAGCACATTGAAGTTTCCAGCCACTTGAGAGCTTACAACAGAGATTGATAAGTTAACTCATTCACCAGGGATCTACAATGGCGCCATAACATAATGTGCAGAGCTGCTAATGACACTCAATGCACAGATCTGTAGCGAGTAGCATGTTTTATTAAATCGAGTTCCTAACAGTGTGACAGGGAACCTAGAGACACCAGAATATTCCTTGACCAACATAAAAAAGACAAGTAGTTAATAATGATGTAGAATTTGTGATATATGGGATTATATAGGTTAACGTAATATGTCGTGATTAGAGTTGAGCGAATATCTTTGGTTCCCCGCTTATTCTGCAAGCTATAGCACTAGCCCAATAAGCTACAGTGGGAACCTGGATACATGGATCAAGCCGGCTGATCAGCTGATCGACGCCGCAGCTGCATGTGTCGCGGCTGTGTCACAGTCACAGCACAACAAATATAGACCTATCACTCAACTTAAAGGTATTTGCAAGGAGGTTTATTGTAGTACACGAAAAAAGACGTTTCGATCAATGTGACCTTCTTCAGTTACGTGTGGTATATAGATTGTGTAGAGCTTATCGGCATCTATCAGAAAGGACGATGGTGCTTTAAGCATTGAGGAGAATAATCTCTCTAAGGTAATGAGCTTGTCAGAATATAGGAGAGAGGCAAACGGTGTCTAGCCTGTCTGCAAGTCGCAAATCATGCAGATAAATAACAAAAACTAAATCTCCGAGCACGCCAAAATACTCGGAGGATAATGAAAATAACTTGGCACTCAACTGAATGATCCTTTGCACATGAAGTTTTTATTTTTTTATATATTTTTATGCAGTCCTAGAAAAACGTTTCGGCCCACAATCGGCCTTCGTCAGTGTGCCGACTGCTATCAAGATGTAATAACCCGGTATCAAATCAAGAATTCATATAGATATCTGCTTTAAGTAATAAATCTATATTGTGCCTCCTATGATAGTTTAAGAAATGTACTGGTAAATGAATATATATACACAGAAAGGTATATATAAATCCCATTTGAGGGTATTGTTTATAATGGCCTGTTTGGGCTGTTGCTATGGGACACAATAGAGGACAGAGTCCATGTGAGACATGTAGGAGAGAGGTGTCGGCGTGCCGGGCTAGATGCGGGTGAAATGATGTCTCTCTCTTTGGCTGAAATGTTGCTTCAGGGCCACCCATTGCCTCATCTGAGTGGGTTTCCTATCCTCCTGCTGTTGAAGCCGTACCCAATCATCACGGGGTCACCCCAGCGTGTGTCCTTTGGATGTCTCCCTGATCTGTCCCTGCATCGCCGCCATCGCCTTGACACAGTTACAGAACTCAGGGATCTCTTCAGCCTCCAGCTCTTTATCCCGGTCAGGTCCAGGTCGCTTGTGTCTCTTTGGATAAAACATCAGTATGTGTGTTCTCTGCTCTTCTCCGATAGGCAATCTTGTATCTGTACTTGGCCATGTGAGCCACCCATCTCTGCATCATGACAGCTGTCTCTATCTGGATTTCGACTCCTTCAAGAGGGGCACAGGCTCAGACAGGCAACGAAAGCACAGTTTGACCTGGTGGTAAGATGAGATTGTTGGAGGCTGGAACGATCACCTTGCCTAATGCTTTTCCTCCACTTGACGTCTCTTGAGCTTGAGCCAATCGTATCAACTGTTGGAACACTTTTCTCTGGGGGTGCGAGGGCTCCATCGATTCAGAAACACATCAGCTGACTTGTTGACCAGGAGGTTCCCCAGTTCCTTCAGTACATTCATTCCTAAAGTCACAGTGGGGCCGGTACCAGAGTCCTCAATGGTCAACACGACTCATTTTTGGCCCACATCTTTGCCACACACAATGATTTGCTTCGAGACCACCCCTGCGACCGGGATGGCTAACTGATTGGCTGCTGTCAACCTGATCACGGGACCCCATTCAGGCTACATCGTCTCAGGAAAATGATGTCTGAAGTAAGTCTCAGGCATAGTAGTTACTTGAAAGCCGGTAACAACTAAGCAGCGGACGGCCCGACCATCCATTTCGGCCCAAACAAGAGGACTTGAAGAAACTAAACTTGTGGGACTTCTCCCTCTCCTTCTTGGCTGCTCATGCTCTTGGTGGTGTCCCCCAGCCATGGAGCCCACTAGTTTAACGGACGGCGGTGGAGGGGTCTGCCCCGACGCGCACATCCTCGAGCGAAATGTCCAGCATGTCCACAGTTAAAACAGATTCGTGGCTCCTCTATGCGATGTGGTTTCAGCCCCCAACGAGGCTCAGGACCAGTTCTGACCCCAGATGGGTCCAAGGGTGCTGGAGGTTTCCTCTTCAGGTCAGACCAGTCCTCCCGCATGTCATGAATTTCCTTCCGAAGTTCTCTCACCCAGCCTGGTTCAGTTGCCAACAGGATGGACACCTCTCCGCTATGGACCTGCCCTGTCAGGACTGTCACCCTCTGCTCTTGCTCACGCGCACACAACTTCGGCCCCTACTTCCAAAAAGGACATGCGCGGATTAACCCACAAGTGCTCCCGCAAGGCTTGTTTAAGCAGCGCATCTCTAAGGCCTGCTACTAGCTGAGCTCTCAGAACTTTGTCAGGGGGTCCTACACCTACGCCATCTCGAATCAGTGGGGTCTCCATGCATTTCTTCTAGGATTTGTAGTAATTTGGAAAATGTGTCGTGTGGGGGCTGAAACATGACAGAGCTCCTTGCTTCTCCATCCAGGGCCATCATAGCAATCTCTGCCTCCATCGCAGGGGTCATGGGGTGCATCCTCAACATGCCCCTGATCAGCTCAGTCAAGTCCCATAATAAAAGTGTTGCTCCCTGTAAACTTTGGGAGGTTGCTCAGCAGTGCCCCCAGTGGTATACTAACCCTTGGGGTACCCATGACTGCTTAGTCAGTCCCCTCTGTGCCTGTAGACTCCATCCTGCTGACTATGCCAAGTATGAGCAGGTTGCGGGATGCAGTGACAGACAGAAAGCAGAGCAAGAGTCAATAACTTTCCTTGAACAGGGAATACTCCACGCAGGGAGGTAAATGGTTAACAGAGGCGTAAGCAGTTCAAAGTATAAACAATGTGCAGGGTTAAAGAACAGCAAAAAGGGTTTCACAGTTCTTGTTGGGTCACTTATCCTGTCAGACGTTCCCCAGGATAGGATGAATCACGGAGCAGGAGATGATGCCCATAACGGCGGCGTGGTGCTTGTCCGGTGGGGGTCCTGAGACAACGCGGATACTTCTTCTGACAACAGCGGTTTGTCTATGGTTCCTCCCGCTGCCCCTAGTCCATATACTAATGTAGCCGGGAAGGGTCGGGCCAACACACTGTCTTCATCCACCGTGGTCCGATGGATATACACTGGGGAATCAGGGTGCAAATGACGGTCCCGTACCCGGTCTCTCTTAGGCGGCACATGCACAGAACTCACAGGCCTGGATCATTTGGCACCTTGTTTCGTGGCGACCAGTGGGCACACTGCATGTCTTACCTCACAGTCTCTGCCAGCAGTGGCGGTGCTCGAGCGCGGACATGTGCTGTATGGATGCTCCAGGGCCGGAGCACTCACTGGTCCCTGCTGCCCGCTGTCTGTTCCTGACAAATCTGTCTGTTTTCGTGTGCGCTGAAACTGTATCCCCTTTAACTTCCCTGTGTCTGACCATGCAGGAACATGGTCTGATCATACCACAGCTCCTGGGCAGGGGAGTAAGCAAAAGAGAGTTAGGGGATTTTATACATTTATTCTGATATATTGATATATTCTGATATACATTTATTTTGATATACTGATATATTCTGATATACATTTATTCTGATATACTGATATATTCTGATATATATGACCCTGGTACATGGATATTGCCAGTTCTCATGATTTGTCCAATTAGATCTTAATAATATATTTATATTATCAACTGAATAATATATTTTTATGTGACAAGTGCAGATTCCATTGATGTCTTATTTAATTCTACCAAACTTTATTGTTTTTTATGAATGTATCAAACAATTTGACATTTGTTAGAAAAAAGCAAGACAGCCAAAAGTAGAGGACAGAAATTTGCAAAGTGTCCCTGGAAATGTAGGAAAATCTGAGAAGAAATTTAAATGGCACAATCAAAAAAGGCTGGTGTAAGGCCAAACCAGGATTATTGAGTCCAACACATATGGCATCCTCGTTCACAGCTTTCTTGGCTCAAGGATTCTACCAGACAAGCTTTTCATTGTTGATGTAAGGATTCACTTGTAAATAGAATTAAGTCTTCTGTGGCTACATTTCATGTCTCCTTGCAAAGAGATGAAGGATTACAAAAGAAGATCACGTAAAAAAAAAATCAAACATATATGGTAGGAAATATGATTATCACATGTAAACAGGTCTTGATTGGTTATGTCCACTTTAAAATTAATAATGTAACAATGCTTTCCTGATCTCATCCCAGGTCCCAGCAGCTTCACTTTTCTTTGCTGGCTCAGCATCAGCCCAGTATGTGAGGGTAGCTGGCTGACTGGCTCAATATAATATGCTAAGCCAGTTACCTTACCATCAGGAAAAAGTTCAAAACATTTTTGGACAACATCTTTACTAATGACACACGGTACAGGGAATTTTCCTTTCCACAAAAATCCTTGTCTTCAGTAGACCTTACAGTTTATCTTGTTTAAACCCTTCACTACCAAGGGTGGTTTGCACGTTAACTCCCTGGCCAATTTTTACAATTCTGACCACTGTCCCTTTATGAGGTAATAACTCTGAAACGCTTCCATGGATCTCGGTGATTCTGAAATTGTTTTCTCATGACATATTGTACTTCATGATAGTGGTAAAATTTCATTCAAATAACTTGTGTTTATTTGTGAAAAAAACAGAAATTTGGTAAAAAATTTTGAAAATTTCGCAATTTTCCAACTCTGAATTTTTATGCTCTTAAATCACAGAGATACGGCACACAAAAAACTTAATAAGTAACATTTCCCATATATTTACTTTACATCAGCACAATTTTGGAACCAAAATTTTTTTTTGTTAGGAAGTTATAAGGGTTAAAAGTTGACCAGCGATTTCTCATTTTTGCAACACCATTTTATTTTTATGGACCACATCACATTTGAAGCCACTTTGAGGGGTCTATATGATAGAAAATACCCAAAAGTGACACTATTCTAAAAACTGCACCCCTTAAGGTGCTCAAAACCACGTTCAAGAAGTTTATTAACCCTTCAGGTGCTTCACGGGAATTTTTTGAATATTTAAAAAAAATGAACATTTAACTTTTTTTCACAAAAAAATACTTCAGGTTCAATTTTTTTTATTTTACCAAGGGTAACAGGAGAAATTGGACAGCAAAAGTTATTGTGCAATTTGTTCTGAGTACGCTGATACCTGATATGTGGGGGGAACCACTGTTTCGGTGCATGGCAGAGCTCAGAATGGAAGGAGCGCCGTTTGACTTTTTCAATGCAAAATTGGCTGGAATTCAGATCGGACGCCCCTGATGTACCTAAACAGTGGAAACTCCCCACAAGTGACCCCATTTTGGAAACTAGACCCCCCAAGGAACTCATCTAGATGTGTGGTGAGAACTTTGAACCCCCAAGGGCTTCACAGAAGTTTATAATGTACAGCCGTACAATTAAAAAATCATATTTTTTCCAAAAAAATGATCTTTTCACCCTCAATTCTTATTTTTCCAAGGGTAACAGGACCCTAAAAGTTATTGTGCAGTTTGTCCTGAGTACGCTGATACCTCATATGTGGGTGTAAACAACTATTTGGGTGCATGTCAGAGCTCTGAAGGGAAGCAGCGCCATTTGATGTTTTTGGCTGGAATTGAGATCGGACACCATGTCGCGATTGGAAAGCCCCTGATGTACCAAACAGCGGAAACCCCCCACAAATGACACCATTTTGGAAACTAGACCCCCCAAGGAACTTATATAGATGTGTGGGGAGCACTTTGAACCCCCCAGTGCTTCACAGAAGTTTATAACGACCAGTCGTGAAAATAAAAATATCGTATTTTTTCAACAAACATCATCTTTTAGTCCCCATTTTTTTTATTTTCCCAAGGGTAACAGGAGAAATTGGACCCCAAAAGTTGTTGTCCAATTTGTCCTGAGTACGCTGATACCTCATATATGGGAGAAAACTACTGTATGGGCACACGTCGGGGCTCGGAAGGGAAGTAGTGACGTTTTGGAATGCAGACTTTGATGGAATGGTTTGCCGGTGTCATGTTGCCTTTGGAGAGCCCCTGATGTACCTAAACAGTGGACACCCTCCACAAATGACACCATTTTGGAAACTAGACCCTCTAAGAAACTTATCTAGATGTGTGGTGAGCGCTTTGAACCCCCCAAGGGCTTCACAGAAGTTTATAATGCCCGGGCGTGAAAATAAAAAAATTGTATTTTTTCCACAAACATGATCATTTAGTCCCCAATTTTTTTATTTTCCCAAGGGTACCAGGAGAAATTGGACCCCAAAAGTTGTTGTCCAATTTGTCCTGAGTATGCTGATACCTCATATGTGGGAGAAAACTACTGTATGGGCACACGTCGGGGCTCGGAAGGGAAGGAGTGATGTTTTGGAATGCAGACTTTGATGGAATGGTCTGCGGGTGTCATGTGCGTTTGGAGAGCCTCTGATGTGCCTAAACTATTCAAACTCCCCACAACTGACCCCATTTTGGAAACTAGACCCCCCATGGAACTTATCTAGATGTGTGGTGAGCACTTTAAACCCCCAAGTGCTTCACAGAAGTTTATAACGCCCGGGCGTGAAAATAAAAAAATCATATTTTTTTCCACAAAAATGATATTTCTGCCCCAATTTTTTATTTTCGTAAGGGCAACAGGAGAAATTGGACCCCAAAAGTTTTTTCCAATTTGTCCTGAGTAGGCTGATATCCCATATGTGGGGGTAAAACACTGTTTGGCCGCATGGCAGAGCTTGGAAGGAAAGGAGCACCATTTGACTTTTTTTGCATTGCTTTATTCTACAAGCTATAACTTTTGTATTTTTTCTCTGATGATGCTGTGTTGCAGCTCATTTTTTGCGGGACAAGATGACGTTTTCAACGGTACCATGGATATTTATATGCATCTTTTTGATCGTGCGTTGTTGCACTTTTTGTTCGGCAGTATGATAATAAATCATTATTTTTTGCTTCGTTTTTTATTTTAATTTTTTAAGAGGTTTGCTAAAGGGGTTAACTAATGGGACAGTTTTATAGGGTGGGTTGTTACGGACGCGGCGATACCAAATATGTGCACTTTTATTGTTTTTTTTTTATTTCCAAAAAATGAATTTATTAGGGAATATTTTTTTTTTTAATTTATTTAGCGATTTTTTAAAAATTATTTTTACACTTTTTTTAACTTTATTAGGTTGTCCCAGGGGGAACATCACTGTCCTGTGACAGATCGCTGATCTGTCACATCACAGATCACTGTGACAGATCAGCGATCTGTCACAGGCATAGACGCAGACTTCCTCATGCCTGCGCTTTGCAGGCACAGAAGAAGTCATCTCCCTGCAGGCCCCCGAAGGTCCCCGTCGCCATCTTGGATTTGGGGACCTGCAGGGATGGAGCCCCCCGCAGCAGCGCTGCACATTGCGCTGTTGTGGGGGGCTCAGGGAAGCACGGAGGGAGCCCCCTCCCTGCTGATGCTTCCCTTTAACCCCCGGTACACCGCGATCGTGTTTGGTCGCAGTGTGCAAGGGGTTAACGTGTCGTGGGCGGTCCGTGACCGCCCCTGACACATTGTGCCGGGTGTCAGCTGTGATAATCAGCTGACACCCGGCCGCGATCAGCGGCGCTCACCACGTGAGTGCCACTGATCGCACTAGACGTACTATTCCATCCTTGGGACTTAGGTCCCAGGTCACATGGACGGAATAGTACGTCCATTGTAGGAAAGGGGTTAAAATATAAACAACCTAGGTCTGATGTCACAGGCAACCACAGTTAGCCACATGAGTTTGGAGAAAAGATAAATAGCCCACAAACTCATGCAGATATTGCTTTATTCAAAATTTAATTCTTAGGATAAGACAGCAAAATGTAGTGTCCAGAATGGCAGGTATGCGTCATTGAGAGTCATGTACCTCGGTAATGTAAAGTCTGTACGAGTAACGCAAGGTTACGGAGAGGGGGTTACATTAGACTGAATTTGGGGTCCGGAATTTAGGAGCAACCAAAAGAACCTGGATGGGAAAGGTCGCTCCCATACTCCAGTCTGCGTCTGATAGGCATAATAACAGCCAGCTGAGTTAGCTTAGTACAGTGTGTTTTGTTTAACCTGAAGAAAGACTGTTAATGATGGACAGTCTATGCTAGAAGTGCCAAGCTCGTAGGACAGTTTTGATTTACTTTGACTTAGGCCGGAGTCCAACTAGAGAGAAATACGGATGAGTGCTATGCGAGAAAAAAATCGCATAGAGTTCAGACCAATGTTAACCTATGGGGCAGCTCCCATCATCCGTTTTTTCTCGCCCGCATTATACGTGCGGGTGAAATCGCAGCATGCTGCGATTTGCACCGTATTGTGCCCGAAACTTGGCAATGCAAGTCTGTGGGAGCGAGAAAAAAATGGATTACATACGGACCATGCGTGTGACTTGCGAGAAATACGCACCCGTGTCCTTTAGAAAAGCCGGCAATTCAGTGCGCTATACTGTAAACACACTGACATGCTAAAATAAGATAGAATACATGTATACTCATAGTATTGACACACACATATACAGTATATATATATATATATATATATATATATATATAAGCTGAAGAGCCCGGCGCTGCCCGGGCATAGTAACTAACTGTGGTTAGTTATAACAAATTATAATTGTCCTCCATCCCATAGTCCCGTGCCCATATACCCATCATACATATCCACGATCCCATAGGCCTGTGCCCATATACCCATCATACATATCTTCCATCCCATAGTCAAGTGCCCATATACCCATCACACATCCTCCATCCCATAATCCCATGGCCATATACACATCATACATATTCGCCATCCCATAGTCGAGTGCCCATATACCCATCACACATCCTTCATCTCATAGTCCCATGCCCATATACCCATCATACATATCCTCCATCCCATAGTCCAGTGCCCATATACCCATCATACATATCCGCCATCCCATAGTCCCGTGCCCATATACCCATCATATATATCCTCCATCCCATAGTCCAGTGCCCATATACCCATCACACAGCCTCCATCCCATAGTCCCGTGCCCATATACCCGTCATACATATCCTCCATCCCATAGTCCAGTGCCCATATACCCATCACACATCCTCCATCCTACAGTCAACCATTATGACATCATAATGAGCGGAGGGGCTTGCAACCTATGATGATATCAGTGTCGCCATGGCAACCATTATGACATCATAATGAGAGGCGGGGCTTGATACACACACACTTTTTCCCCATTATGTAGATAGGGGCAAAATTGTTTGGTGAATTGGAACGTGCGGGGTTAAAATTTCGCCTCACAACATAGCCTAGGACACTCTCGGGGTCCAGACGTGTGACTGTGCCAAATTTTGTGGCTGTAGCTGCGATTCTGCGGATGCCAATCCCGGACATACACACACACATACATACATACACACATACATACATACATACACACCCACATTGAGCTTTATATATTAGATATATATATATTTCATAGCGATATTGATAGCAGAATAGGAGAAAATTCAATTGTCTGCATCTGTAAAATCATTACAAAACCCAACAAGATATGAGACATTGTTTACATGCAGTAAACCATTGCATATCTGTTAGATTTATATATGTCCCTCACTAATAATGTTAGTAGTGTATGTGTGTAAAATTTTGGAGCTGTAGGTGTTAAATTAAAGGATTAATTCATGGAAAAAACAGGCGTGGGCTCACATGCAATTTTCTCCACCAGAGAGGGCAAGCCAGTGACTGAGGGCAGAAATTAATAGCCTAGTTAGGTACCATTGTTTTTGGACCCACCCTGGCTAAAAAAATCTGCCCTCAGCCACCCCAGCAAAGGTGCATCTGTAAGATGCGCCAATTCTGGCACTTACCTGCTCTCTTCCCATTAATAATAAGGGGTTATAAGGGGTTAAGGTGACATTAAGCCTGGCTGGTTAAAACTGGAGAGGGGTCAATAAGACACCTATTCATTATTAATCCACTAGCTTGAAAGGGGTTAAAAAACACACACACATATTTTCCATCTTTATTTAACTCCCAATCCAATTGAAGCCATCGTTCTCCTGTAAAAAATCCAAAATAAAATAACAACAATATATATTAACCTGTCCGCCGTACAGTTATGTCCCACATTGCAATCCATCTCAAGAGGTTAAATAGTTTACAACCGGGACCGGTGCTAATGTGACTGGCCCGGCTGTAAACCATGTAGTCACAGCTGTGGCTCTAATTACAATGCTCTACAGTGGGTTTTATATGCTTCTATGCACATCTTGGGGGGACACATAATGACCCCTGTATATGATTTCCCTCACTGCCTTACAGTATATATATATAGTCATAGCCGAAAGTGCTGGCACCTTTAAAATTGTTCCAGAAAATGAAGTATTCTCCCAGAAAATTATTGCAATTAGACATGTTTTCTAATACACATGCTTATTTATTTAGTGTGTATTGAAACAACACAAAAAAAAACATCAAAAAACAATCAATCGCTTCCTATAACCATCAACAAGCTTCTTACAACTCTCAACTAGAATTTTGGACCACCCTTCTTTAGCAAACTGCTCCAGGTCTCTCATATTTGAAGGGTGCCTTCTCCCAACAACATTGTTTTGTTATACACGTTTATTACTTTTGTGTGTATTGGCACAATACAAAAAGACATAGGAAAAAAACGCAAATTGGACATCATTTCACACAAAACCTCAATAATGAATCTGCCAATATTTTTGGCATCTCTCCAAAATTGTAGGTTACAACTTTGTTTCAAGCATGTTATGCTCGTTCAAAATCACCTGTATCAGGTATTGGCAATGTGAAAATCATCCTTGAAACCAGATAAAAACGGGAGAAATTGACTCAATCCTTGCATCATGTGTCTGTGTGTGTCACACTAAGCATGGAGAACAGAAAGAGGAGAAGAGAACTGTCTGAGGACTTGAGAACCAAATTTGTTGAAAAATATCACCAATTTCAAGGTTACAAGTCCATCTCCAGAGCTAATCTCCCTGGACTTGGACAGCAGAGAAAAATTGATGAAAGATTGTAACATAGGATAGGGCAGATGGTGGATAAGCAGCCTCAATCAAGTTCCATAGTTATTCAAGCTGTCCTGCAGGTTCATGGTGCATGAGTGTCAGCGCAAACTATCTGTCAACATTTCAATGAAATGAAGCACTATGGTAGTAAACCCAAGAAGACCCTACTACTGGCACAGAGACATACAAAAGCTAGACTGCAGTTTGCCAAAATGTACATGAGTAAGCCAAAATCATTCTGGGAAAGCGACTTGTGGACAGATGAGACCAAGATAGAGCTTTTTGTCAAAACACATCCTTCTACTGTTTACCGAAAATGGAGTGAGGCATACAAAGAAAAGAACACAGTACCTGCAGTCAAATATGGTGGAGGTTCAAAGATGTTTTGGGGCTGTTTTGCTGCTTTTGGCACTGGGTGCCTTGACTGTGTGCAAGACATTATGAAATATGAAGATTACCATCGGATTTTGGGTCGCAATGTAGTGGCCAGTGTCAGAAAGCTGGGTTGACATATAGGTCATGGATCTTCCAGCTGGACAGTGACCCCAAAAATGCTTCAATAAGCATCCAGAAATGAATGGAAACAATGAACTGGAGAGTTCTGAAGTGACAAGCAATGAGTTCAGATCTAATGCCCATTGAAAACCTGTGGAGAGCTCTTAAAATTGCTGTTGAGAGAAGGCTCATTTCAAATATGAGAGACCGGGAGCAGTTTGCATAAGAAGAGTGGTCCACAATATCATTTAAGAGTTGTAAGAAGCTTGCTTATGGTTATAGGAAGTGATTGATTGCAGTTATTTATTCCAAAGAGTGTGCAACCAAATATTAACCCCTTTACCCCCAAGGGTGGTTTGTGTGTTAATGACCAGGCCAATTTTTACAACTCTGCCCATTGTCCCTTTATGAGGTAACAACTCTAGAACACTTACATGGATCCTGGTGATTGTGACATTGTTTTCTCATGACATATTGTACTTCATGACAGTGGTAAAATCTCTTTGATATGACTTGCATTTATTTGTGAAAAAAAACGGAAATTTGGTGAAAATTTTGAAAATTTTGCAATTTTCCAAATTTTAATTTTTATTCCCTTAAATCACAGAGATATGTCACACAAAATACTAAATAATTAACATTTCCCACAAGTCTACTTTATATCAGCACAATTTTGGAACCAAATTTTTTTTTGTTAGGAAATTCTAAGGGTGAAAAGTTGACCAGCGATTTCTCATTTTTACACCATCATTTTTTTTAGGGATCACATCACATTTTAAGTCACTTTGAGGGGTGTATATTAGAGAAAATACCAAAAAGTGACACCATTCTAAAAACTGCACCCCTCAAGGTACTCAAAACCACATTCAAGAAGTTTATTAACCCTTCAGGTGCTTCACAGGAATTTTTGTAATGTTTAAAAAAATGAACATTTAACTTTTTTCACAAAAAATTTACTTCAGATCCAATTTGTTTTATTTTACCAAGGGTAACAGGAGAAATTGGACTCCAAAAATTGTTGTACAATTTGTCTTGAGCAAGCTGATACCCCATGACTTTTCAATGCAAAATTGACTGGAATTGAGATCGGACGCCATGTTGCGTTTGGAGAGCCCCTGATATGCCTAAACAGTGGAAACCCCCCACAAGTGACACCATTTTGGAAAGTAGACATCCTAAGGAACTTATGTAGATGTGTGGTGAGCACTTTGAACCCCCAAGTGCTTCACAGAAGTTTATAATGTAGAGCCGTAAAAATAAAAAATCATATTTTTTTCACAAAAATGATCTTTTCACCCCAACTTTTTATTTTTCCAAGGATGACAGGAGCAATTGGACTCCAATAGTTGTGCAATTTGTCCTGAGTATGCTAATACCCCATATGTGGGGGTAAACCACTGTTTGGGCGCATGGCAGAGCTCAGAAGGGAAGGAGCACTGCTTGACAATCCTAACCCCAGCACAACCCTAACCACAACCCTAACCCCAACACTCCCCTATCTCTAATCCCAACCCTAACCCTAATCCCAACCGTAACCGTAATCCAAACCCTAACCCCAACCCTAATCCTAACTTTAGCCCTAACCCTAACTTTAGCCCTAACCCTAATGGCAAAATGGGAATAAATACATTTTTTATTTTATTATTTTTCCCTAACCCTGGGAGTGATAAAGGGGGGTTTGATTTACTATTTATAGCAGGTTTTTAGAGTGAGTTTTTATGTTTGGCTGCTGTTACCCACTAAAAGGCGCTTTTTATTGTAAAAATTGTTTTTGCATCACCACATTTTGAGAGCTATAATTTTTCCATATTTTGGCCCACAGAGTCATATGAGGTCTTGTTTTTTGTGGGACGAGTCGATGCTTTTACTGGTACCATTTTCGGGCACATGACTTTTTTTATCACGTTTTATTCCAATTTTTGGGAGGCAGAATGAACAAGAACCAGCAAATCACGCATTTCTTTTGGGAGGGGCGTTTATACCGTTCCGCGTGTGGTAAAATTGATAAGACAGTTTTAGGCTTCAGGTCAGTACAATGACAGCGATACTTCATTTATTTTTTTTTATGTTTTGGCGCAATTATACAATAAAAACTATTTTCTATAAAAAATAATTATTTTTGCATCGCTTTATTCTGAGAGCTATAACTTTTTTATTTTTTCGCTGATGATGCTGTATTGTGGCTTGTTTTTTGAGGGATAAGATGACATTTTCAGTGGTATCACCTTTATTTATATCCGTCGGCGATATGATGATAAAGCATTGTTTTTTGCCTTGCTTTTTTATGGTGTTCACTAAAAGGGTTAACTAATGGGACAATTTTATATGTCACAAAACAAAAAAACAGGGAAAAAAGAAAGTCAGCTCACCAGTAATGTGTGTACCTTGTTAGTGGAAGTCCTGTGCACGGAGCTGCCCCAGTCTTAGGCGTAGTAAATCAGCAAAGACGAAAGAGATATGCTCCAGCAATGAAAAATCCACTTATGGAGTGAATAAAAACAGTAGTTCATTAAATTCCTTAAAAACTTGCATAAACCAGAGTGGGTAACAGTAAATGAATGTCCAGCAATATCACACCGATGCGTTTCAGCGACAAGCCTTAATTATGGTGTACATAGAAATACAAACATAAGGTTATATATCCTAATCTTGAGTACATCAGGTGGAAAAAATCAAGTTATCAGACACTGAAGGAAATTAATGTTATAGTGACCAAAGCTGCATAATATACACAATCTCATATGGTACAAAATAAAAAACAAAATAAATGTGCAAAAATATATAAAAAAAGTTTACATTTTTTTTTGAAAAAACACTGAAATGGTAAAGATTCCTAATTATTCTAGAGTATTAAATCCTGTCTAGAATTCGCACCTACAGGTACCCTAGTCTGCAATTTAAAGATCCAAAAGGATTTCCTATTAAGAATTTTCCTTTTGTAATCTCCCCCCTCTTAGGTTTGAAAACTCCTTCTATACCTTTAAATTTGAACCCACTAGTATCTCCATTTTGTGCGTTCTTAAAATGTTTGGACACCGCTGACACATTTAAAGCAGTAATACTGGTGGTATCCGACAGATGTCTTCTTATGCGAGTTTTTAGGTGGCTTGTAGTACAGCCTACATATTGCACATTGCACTGAACTCACTCAATCAAATAGATTACTCCTGTAATGTTCCAATTAATATAACTATTAAAAACTAGTATTTGTAGCAAAAGAAGTAGAGGTTCGTTTATTATAATCCCCATTTTACAGGCTTTACATGTCATGTGTCCACATCTATAAAAACCTTTACATGAAAGCCATGTAGGTTGTATAGAAATTGATGGTTCCTGAAAAAAACTAGGTGAAATGAGATTTCCTAGAGTACTAGATTTTTTGGCTACAAAACGAATATTAGATTTACTTAAAATCTTTGATAGATTTTTATCCTCATTAAGCATCGGAAAATATTTTTTTTAATAATTTGAACAATATCAGCATATTGTGGGCTATATTCAGTAGAAAAAGTGATGAAAGAATTATCAATATTATTTTTAGGGCAATCCAATAATAAATCACGTCTGTCAATTTTTTAAACAACAGATATAGCTCTGTTTAAATGTCGATCAGTATAACCCCTCTGCTTCAATCTATTAACAGTTTTAATTTGCTCCGCAAAAATAAATGTCATCAGTAGAAGAATTTCTTTTAAATCTTGTTAATTCTCCTACAGGGAAATTATGTATGACATGAGGAGGATGACTTGAGCTTGTATCCAAAATAGAATTGCTATCAGTAGATTTTTTAAAAGGCTTGAAAAAATTTTTTTCTTTCTCATACAGAAACTAAATTGTCAGAATATCTTTATGTTGAGCATCCAGTTGTACCTATTTATCACGCTCTCTCGAAGGTACATAAGGGGTTTTTATTAATAGCTATATTAATTGTAACACTACAAGAGTAATCTATTTGATTGAGTGTGTTCAGTGCAATGTGCAATATGTAGGCTGTACTACGGGCCACCTAAAAAACTCGCATAAAAAGACGTCTGTCGGATACCACCAGTATTACCACTTTAAATGTGTCAGCAGTGTCTAAACATTTTAAGAACGCATCTAATGGAGATACTAGTGGGTTCAAATTTAAAGGTATAGAAAGAGGGGGGAGATTACAAAAGGAAAATTCTTAGGCTGTGTGCACACGCTGCGGATTCTGCTGCGGATCCACAGCGGATTTGGCCCTGCGGATCCGCAGCAGTTTTTGCTGCGGTGTACAGTAGCATTCTAACCTATGGAAATCAAAAACCGCTGTGCAGATGCTGCGGAATTTTCCGTGCGGTTTTTGCTGCGGTTTCAAATCCGCAGAAAGAATTGCATGTCTGACACGCCCGTCAATCTTGAGCAGCTTGTATCCAGTTTGAATGTCAACGACCGCAATATTCATCTTACGTTTGTTTATAATCCAAATGTTTTGGATTTTTTGGATGTCACTGTGAGGAGGGACCCTGCGGGGTTTTTGCAGACGGACATCTTTAGGAAAAACACTGCCACCAATTCCTTGCTTCACGCTACATCGTCACATCCGGAGCATATTATTAAAGCAGTCCCTATCGGACAATTTTTACGACTACGACGTATTTGCTCCACTGATACTACCTTTTTACAACGGGCGGAAGAGCTTCGCCAACGCTTTTTAGATCGTGGATACAGTCGTAGATCAGTTAAGAGAGCCTTTAATCGGGCTAAATATACCTCTAGGCAGGATTTGCTATATAAATCCAGATCATCAGAGGAGTCTAGGGGTGGACAGCTAGTGAGGGTAGTTACCACTTTTAATTCTAGATCTAATGCGGTTCGACTTGCCCTGGAAAAGGCATGGCCAATCCTCCGGATTGATCCTGTTATCTAATATATAAAGCTCAAAGTGTGTATGTATGTATGTATGTGTGTGTATGTATGTGTGTATGTCCGGGATAGGCATCCGCACTGTCGCAGCTACAGCCACAAAATTTGGCACAGTCACACGTCTGGACCCCGAGAGCGTCCTTAGGCTGGTTTCACATTTGCGTTTTTTTTTGCACTGGAAAAAAACGCATACGTGCGCATGCGCTTTTTCCCCCTATATTTAACATGGGCGCGCATACGTGCGCATTGGCATGCGCACGTATGCGTTTTTCGTGCGCTGCGTTTTTTTGTGGTGTGCGATTTTATTTTCCAGACGCTACATGTTGCATTTTTTGGTCTGCCCAACCACTTCAAAAAAGCGCATGCGCACGTATGCGCACGTTTTGAGCTAAAAAAGGCCATTATGGCCTATGGATGCGCATACGTGCGCACTGGCATGCGCATGTAGGTGTTTTTTTAGCGCTTCGTTTTTTTTTTGGTGTCCACTATTTAGACAAGTTATAAAATTCTAAAGTAAAAAAAAAAAAAGTCTATATAAAGGAGGTGTCTGCCAACACTGTACCACTACTACAGTGACAGATTGGAGAGCAGACATTCAGCAACGAATCCATCTTCTATCAGCGTCAAGAATGTGAGTATTATTACATCGTATGCCTGTCCTTTTAAATTGTGTATGTACTAATGATTTTTACTATTTTTACATGCAGTATGTCTTCGGAATCAGAATATTCCCCATCGCGGCAGGAATTGGCGCAAGCAGACCGTGAGGTGACTATTTTCGTGCATCTAGTAAGTATATCTGCTGCTACTCCAAATCTCTTACGTTTTTTTAATTTTTTTTAAGACATCATCATCTTCTGCAGACGGGACTACTGAGGGCGAAGAGCAGGAGCAGCGAAGCCAAGTCCCGGTGGTGATACAGAATGTATGTATCAAATGATTTGTAATGCTCTTTATTTTTTATCTTCTATTTTTCATCTTTTCTGTATTATTTTTTTGTAACATTTTATTCAATTTAAATTTGATTATTCTAATGAATGTGTTTTGTCTAGGTTCCACAACGGGATGAAGACGTCTACCTGGATAATGAGCAGCTCATCAGCCTGGTCCAGGAGCGGGCCACGTTGTGGGACAGCCGTGACCGGCTGTACAAGGACAATGTGGTGACCCGGCGGCTATGGAATGAGGTGGCCGCAGCGTTGATGGATGGCTGGGACAGCGCCACAGCATCCTCCAAAAAGGCGTTTAGTAAGTATTTCCCTGCTCTGTATTGTGCCGCAGTGACTGTTGTCCTTGATGTCACTGTTGGGTTTCCTGCTAGATATATTCTAGCAGGAAACCCAACAGTGTCATCGGGCTCTACAGTGACTGCTTTGAGTATTGTATTGCTGTATTGTGCCGCAGTGACTGTTGTCCTTGATGGCACTGTTGGGTTTCCTGCTAGATATATTCTAGCAGGAAACCCAACAGTGTCATCGGGCTCTACAGTGACTGCTTTGAGTATTGTATTGCTGTATTGTGTCGCAGTGACTGTTGTCCTTGATGGCACTGTTTTTTTTTTCCAACAGTGGACAAAGTCCGGACACGTTGGCGTTCGATCAAGGACCGCTTCAACAGTGATGTTCGTGCTGAGGGCCAGGTTCGCAGTGGATCTGCGTCAAGGACCAGAACTAGATACCATCACTATCACGCGTTGCAGTTCTTAAGACCGGTCCTTGCCACGAGATCGTAAGTATTATAAATTTTGGGTTTTTATTTTTATTAATCTGTGTTTTTCTAATCCACAGCTGATGCTTCTTGTAAAGGCATGGTAGTAATGATTTTCCTTTCTTCCACAGCACCTGGAGCAGCACCCTGCAACTTGGCCCTGGAGCGGTCCTTCCTCGGACGTCCTCTGACCCGTCCCAGCCATCCGACAGCCAGGAAGCACCTTGCAGGTCAGCCACACACACAGCTGGTGACCAGGAAGCTGGGCCATCAGGTGTTCCCCTGTCCCAGGTCTCTGCCACTGGTTATGCGGGCACTACCCGCCAGCGGCAGAGGGCCTTGGACAGGAATGTCTTGCCCGAGTTCATGCACTTGAGCGAGGCCTTTAATGCCAGCCTCAAGTCGCTGTCCGACAGAGTTGAAAGCAGTTTTGCACTCATGGAACGTGGTTTTAACCACTTTGAACACCACTTCAATTCTGTCGAACAGCGCCTTGACCGTCTGGAGGCCGACCTCAACAGACCAGGGCACCATTTTTTTAGTAAGAATGAAAAGGGCATGGCGGAACACCTTAGTCCTGAGCAACAGCTGAATGTGCTGCAGGCTTGCAACAATGCTTTCTTGCAGGGTATGCAGCATAGTCGGTATGGGCAGCAGTCAGTGGTGTCATTTCCACCTGTGCCACCATTGACTCGCTTCACCTCAGTACCGACTTGTGCTGCATACCACTGCACGGACACCTCTATTCAAAGCCAGGACACCCACCGTTACACCACCACAAGTCTGAGTGCAGCTGGTCACTTCACCAACACCACCATGGCAAGCGCTGCTCCTGTCTGGAGCACCACCACCACCCCCATGCATGCGTGGAGCTCAGCCACCACTAGACAAACGTGGAACAGCCCTGCCGCTACAACAACATGTAGTAGCCCTGCCACCACCACTCCGCAAACCTGGACCATCACTGCCGCCACCAGTCCTCCTGCAAGGACGAGCACTGCCAACCAAGAGCATCAGCAGCAGCCACAGCAGCAACAGCCACCGCAGTAGCAGCCACAGCAGCAGCCACAGCAGCAACAGCCACTGCAGCAGCAGCCACAGCAGCAGCAGCAGCCACCTCAGCAGCAGCCACAGCAGCAGCAGCAGCCATAGCAGCAGCAGCAGCCACCTCAGCAGCAGCCACAGCAGCAGCAGCCACAGCAGCAGACAGGGACCTCCATTCAATATTTGCCCCAAGTTCAAGGCGAAATCAATCAAGGCGGGCATTGGGCCCAAGTAGGTCCAGGCAGACAAGCCTACAGCGACATGCACTTAGAACAAATGTACCTGAACCTATTTCCTCTCCTCCAAGTGTTCCTAGTTTATTTCCCTTAACTGGACTACCTTCCCCCACAAGTTTTGTTGCCCCTTCCCCTCAAACACCGTCTTCAACTGCAAGTGTTGCATCTTCCCTGCACCCCCCCAAATTGCAACCATCTGCCCCCAAACGCCGAAAAAAATAAATTTTTTTTTTATTTTTGTGGTTAAAAATAAATTTACATTTGTGGTTCACCATTACAAAGTTTGATTAATGTTTTTGGCGCCGCTCACACACACTGATGGGTAATTACACGTAATATGTTAAAAACCAAGGCCTAATATAGTCATATGTGAAATAACAAGGCCTATTATAATACATTCCAAGGCCTAGTATAATCATATGTTAAATACCAAGGCCTAGTATAGTCATATGACTATACTAGGCCTTTGTATATGTTAAATACAAAGGCCTAGTATAGTCATATGTGAAATAACAAGGCCTAGTATAATAAATACCAAGGCCTAGTATAATCATGTGTTAAATACCAAGGCCTAGTATAGTCATATGTGAAATACCACGGCCTAGTATAGTCATACCAAGGCCTAGTATAATAACTCAAGTTTTACCGACTAGGATCTGGTTTCCTGAAAAACAAACTGGTGAAACTTGTATAAAAAAATAAGTTTCTTTCTAAAAAAATAAGTTTCTTTCTAAACACTACCACAATTTTAGTTAATGTTAAATAAAAGTTGGAATTGAGCTGATTACATTCATCCACTCAATGCTGACTTTTATTCCCCATTGACTTGCATTGGTGTTGGGTTTTGAACGAATCACATACTTTTTTTTACACTAGTTGGACAATTTTCTTTTGAAAAAATTTGGTTTCCTGAAACCCGATCCTACCAACGTCGCTCAAAAGTCATAATCATAACTATTTATCAATCATGGCCTGGTTATAGTTATCAATCATGGCCTGGTTAATACACATCAGATTTAACATGCAGCTTTGCTTACGTTCCAATATATTTCACGCAGACTAGCAATGCTGCATTTTAACTCATATGTGTATTTACCTGCCCAGGTGTGAGAACATCAAAAAATTCACAGGTATACATGGGAAGTTTTTTATTTAATTGGAGTGTAAAAAATATAGTGCACTCAGTAATGGTATCAAATAAGGTTTTTTATTACCATAAACAAACGAAAACATTCTTACAACATTTCATCTTGCCAGTGCACCCGTCCTACATCAGAAATAAAGTAGGCCGCAAATTGGTCCCTCATTTGGCCAACTTCAACGGATGACCTGAGAGGGTGCTGAGTGAATTCAGGCAACGGGTTAGGAGCATCATTGTCCAGTTCAAAGGTCGGGTGCTCTTTAGCCATCACAAAATTATGTAGAACCACACAGGCCTTCACCACCTCATCGACTGTCTCAAGTTTAAGATTAATGGCCGTGCCGAGAATTCGCCATCTGGAGACAAGAATCCCAAAAGCACACTCGACAGTTCTTCTGGCCCTAGTCAGCCTGTAATTAAATATTTTTTTGGTGTGGTCCAAGTCCCGGCTGGAGTAGGGTTTCAGTAAGTTTGCGCACATTTGAAAAGCCTCATCCCCAACCATTACAAAGGGCAGTGGCGGAGCTTCGGTGTGAGGAAGAGGCCGTGGCATAGGAAAATTAAATTGGTTGCAATACAACCTCCGGCCCATGTCTGAGTTTTTAAAAGCCTGTGAGTCATTACCACGGCCAAATGCTCCAATGTCCACTGCTACAAACATACATCCGGCATCCGCAATGGCCATGAGTACTATTGAAAAGTACTTTTTGTAATTATAGTACTCAGATCCTGTTCTTTTGGGTTTGATGATCCGTATGTGTTTACCATCAACAGCTCCCAAACAGTTGGGGAAATTGCATACTGTCCAGAATTTGTCAGCAATTTCCATCCACTTTTCAGCGGTGGGCAGGGGCATAAATTCTGGACAAAGAACATTCCAGAGAGCCCGGCAGGTGTCAGCAACAATTCCAGACAAGGTAGAGATTCCAATACGGTACTGGAAGTGTAGTGAAGATAGGGTTTCTCCAGTCGCCAGGAATCTGTGAACAGAGAAAGAAGTAAAATTAATATTTATGTATATTATTTTAAAAAACTATAAAATAAAATATTAGTACATTCACGAAAACTAATTACCCAAGGTTTTGAATTCTACATGTAAAAAAACCCCATCAGACCGCACCCCTTGGTTTTTAAATATTACGTACCGTAATGTCACCAGTAGCCTTTCCTCAGGAGGAATCGCACGACGGAGCTGTGTGTCCTGTCTCCAGATGGATTGTTGGACACGAGCAAGCAAATCCCTGAAGCTTTCTTGGGACATCCGGATATAATCTGTAAATTTCTCCGGGTTTGCCTGTAGCTCACTGTAGAGGGTGTGGTATGCCCCACGGCTCTCCCGGAGTTCAACAATCGGATGTATCCACATACGCCGCCGCTGCCGTCTTCGCTGCCTCTCTCTCTTCCTTTGTTCATGGCAAGCAACTGCATACGCCTGAGCCATCGCGATGTCCAAATCCAAGTTGAAGTGAAAACTCTTTCAGCGTAGATCCATGGTGACACGAGAAGAATCAAGCAAATCGGAAGAATACTGTAGACATGGTCTATATATTAACATACCACACCGACATTGACGTCCCATTGGTCTTGTGTGTTGTTGAATGTTTTTTTTTTCTTTTTTGGGGGTTGTCCAAAAATCTGTAAAAAAACGCAAACGCACTAAAAACGCATACAAACACATAAAAATGCTGCGTTTTTTTCCTGCATGCGCATAAAAATGCTTGAAAAAAACGCAGCGTTTGTATGCATTTGTATGCGTTTTTTCTATGCGTTTTTTTACGCTAAAAACACGCTGCAAAAAAAAGCAAGTGTGAAATTAGCCTAAGCTATGTTGTGAGGCGAAATTTTAACCCTGTGCGTTCCAATTCACCAAACAATTTTGCCCCATCTATATCCTGGGGAAAAAGTGTTTGCGCGTCAAGCCCCGCCCCTCATTATGATGTCATAATGCCCCTATTTGCATAATGGGGAAACAGTGTGTGCGTATCAAGCCCCGCCCCTCATTATGATGTCACAATGGTTGCCTTTGCGACGCTGATGTCATCATAGGTTGCAAGCCCCGCCGCCGCTCATTATGATGTCATAATGGTTGTGTCATGATCTGAAGTGATCTGACAGTTTTAAATTGCACTGGATGAACTTTTTTTTACTTTGGAAAGTTCCAAGGTGTCTTGACTGTCCCCGGTGGTGGTGAGTGGTATTGCACTTTAGGGTTTTTTGCACTTAATTATGGATCAGGTGTGACACCCTATAAAGGTGTGCTCAGGGTGTTCACTCACGGCCTGTGATAATGTCATGGCCACGTGTGTCAGGTCGCAGATGTTACCGCAAGGCGGACCCATAACACACGTGACCCTGGATACACCGCCTCCAGTGGGGCGAATTTAAATAATAACACGTGCAGGTGGATACGCCGCCTCCACCTGGCGAATTTAGGTATTACACGTTATACATACAATAATCAAATAATAAAGGGGGAACCTGGGAAACTTTAACAATGGTGGGCCCTGCAATAGGGAAAAGGGAATTGGAGACCTCCTGAGCTCCCCTGAGCCAGTGTCCCTGCACTCCTAACATTCCCTATACAGGCTCCGCACCTGTCTCCGCACCGACCCATTCCCTAGTGAGGGTTTAGGGTCAGGGTGAGCAAGGGCATTAAGGTACGCGTGCGGCGACAGGTGCGGAGCCTGTATAGGGAATGTTAGGAGTGCAGGGACACTGGCTCAGGGGAGCTCAGGAGGTCTCCAATTCCCTTTTCCCTATTGCAGGGCCCACCATTGTTAAAGTTTCCCAGGTTCCCCCTTTATTATTTGATTATTGTATGTATAACGTGTAATACCTAAATTCGCCAGGTGGAGGCGGCGTATCCACCTGCACGTGTTATTATTTAAATTCGCCCCACTGGAGGCGGTGTATCCAGGGTCACGTGTGTTATGGGTCCGCCTTGCGGTAACATCTGCGACCTGACACACGTGGCCATGACATTTTGACTATGTGATGGAGGATGTGTGATGGTATATGGGAACTGGACTATGGGATGGAGGATATGTATGATGGGTATATGGGCACGGGACTATGGGATGGCGGATGTGTGATGGATATATGGGCACTGGACTATGGGATGGAGGATATGTATGACGGGTATATGGGCACGGGACTATGGGATGGCGGATATGTATGATGGGTATATGGGCACGGGACTATGGGATGGAAGATATGTATGATGGATATATGGGCATGGGATTATGAGATGAAGGATGTGTGATGGGTATATGGGCGCTCGACTATGGGATGGAGGATATGTATGATGGGTATATGGGCATGGGACTATGGGATGGAGGATGTGTAATGGGTACATGGGCATGGGACTTTGGGATGGAGGATGTGTGATGGGCATATGGGCTCTCGATTATGGGATGGAGGATATGTATGATGGGTATATGGGCACGGGCCTATGGGATGGAGGATGTGTGAGGGGTATATGGGCACGGGCCTATGGGATGGAGGATATGTATGATGGGTATATGGGCACAGGCCTATGGGATGGTGGATGTGTATGATGGGTATATGGGCACGGGACTATGGGATGGAGGACAATTATAATTTGTTATAACTAACCACAGTTAGTTACTATGCCCGGGCAGTGCCGGGCTCTTCAGCTAGTTAGTAAATATGTCTCAGAGAGACCATCTATGGCGTTTCGTCGGGCAAGAAATCTGAGAGATCATTTGGTCTCCAGTCATTATACTGGTGGACATAAACCCACATTTTTGGATGGCTTTAGTTTTAGGGGTGGCTGTGTTCCATGTGGCCACTGTGTTGCTTGCCCCAATATTCTTTGTTGTGATAATTTTACTAATTCTGATGGTGATCAAATCTATACCATTAAACAGCGTATTACGTGTATATCAAGATATGTGGTGTATTACGCAACATGTCCTTGTGATCTCATCTACGTGGGCTTAACTACGCGTCAACTAAAAGTCCGAGTAAGGGAACATGTACTGGGGATCCAGGCGGCACAGGGCCACGTGGATGACTCCACCCTGAGAATTATTCCCAGACACTTTAAAGATTGCCATAGATGTGACTCAACGCTACTAAAAGTACGGGGCATTGAGGCACTAAGAATAGATATCCGTGGTGGAAACCTATCCAAGAGGCTGGGTCAATTGGAAGCAAGGTGGATCTGGAAATTGGAAACGGTCCACCCTAAGGGTCTCAATGAATGTTTATCATTTGCTTCGTTTTTGTGATTTTTCTTCTATGTTTTCCCTTCTCCCCAATCCTTGCTGCTATCATTAGGGTGTCACTTTTTGTGTCTTTGTTTTTACTTTTGTTTTTATTTCAGTTTCTTGTTTGGCACTGTTTTCCTCGCTGGGCTGCGGTTTTTCCGGTGGACAGGATGGAATATAAAGACGAAGATTGGCGGCCCTATTTCTTCATCTTCTTAAGAAAATGACTAGGCCCAGGGGGGTTCTTTGGATATATTTGGTGGCGCATATGCTCCCTAAAGTGTTTTAAAATGTTTTTTCCTATATATGTGGGTTTTTGTACTTAGGAATTTGTCTTTTTTATATGTATTTATATAAAAAAAATATACATTGGGGATAATAGTATGTATGTCGGCTTTTTGGTGTCATGCGTCTGTCTATTTTTTTGTGGGTACAGCTTTTTTGAGCTTTCAGGGCTATATCTTCCTGTATTGGGAAATTTCGTTATTTCTCGTTTATCTTGTTTATATATTGGATGATACGACATGAACAGGCACTATATATTGGCGAATTATTCTGTATGTCTGCTAATATCATATTATGTGGTTATACTATGCGATTCTTATTCTATCATTATGTCTGATTTTGTGATGTATCTCATATTAACTATCTTTGCTGTGCCCCTGGACTGTATGTAATTATGTGGTCATATTATACGCTGCTCATTTTACTGTTATGTTCTATTTATGTTGTATTTTACATCAATTAGCTCTTGCTGTGTATCTTCATTTTGGATATGCGGTTTAATTATGCACTGCCTATTCTACCCTCTAGCCTGACGCTCCTGTTGTGCCTCCTTATTGTGTATCTGGAGCGCGATATGTTTTCACATTTAGCTTGGTGATTTTCCCTGCTGTTTTCCCATATCTAAGATGGCCGCGGCTGTCCCTCTCTTCATCTGCGCATGTGCGAGTTGACGCGCTTCCGCCCCGCCTCCGTCTGTCTGTGGTCTGGCGTCTGACGTCATGGGGCCCCGTGCAATGTCAGCAACCAGCCCAGGCAGCGTGGGAGGACGTGGGGGGCTTGTTAGTGTCTTCCCTACTGATTGGCGTGGTAGTTCATGATTCCCTTTATATACCGCACCTTACAGCTTATTGACACACCCCCTGAGGAAGGAAGATCAATCCAAAACATACTTCGGGGTTTGCTGAGCTTGGGGTCCTGTGTCCTCCCGCTGGTAGGTTTCTGTACTACTCCTTGCCCATATCTCATAGAATCATAGAATCATAGAATCGTAGAGTTGGAAGGGACCTCCTGGGCCATCTGGTCCAACCCCCTGCTCAAAGCAGGATTCGCTAAATCATCCCAGTCAGATGTCTGTCCAGCCTCTGTTTGAAGACTTCCATTGAAGGAGAACTCACCACTTCTCGTCGCAGCCTGTTCCACTCATTGATCACTCTAACTGTCAAAAAATTTTTTCTAATATCTAATCTGTGTCTCTTCCCATTCAGTTTCATCCCATTGCTTCTAGTCTTTCCTTGTGCAAATGAGAATAAAGTTGATCCTTCTACAATGTGACAGCCCTTTAGATATTTGTAGACAGCTATTAAGTCTCCTCTCAGTCTTCTCTTTTGCAAACTAAACATTCCCAAATCCTGCAACCTTTCCTCATAAGACAGGGTTTGCAGACCGGTCACCATTCTGGTCGCTCTTTTCTGAACTTGCTCCAGTTTGTTGATGTCTTTTTTAAAATGTGGTGCCCAAAACTGGACACAATATTCCAGATGAGGTCTGACCAAAGAGGAGTAGAGGGAAATAATGACTTCACGTGATCTAGACTGTATGCTTCTGTTAATACATCCTAGAATTGCATTTGCCTTTTTTGCTGCTGCATCACACTGTTGACTCATATTCAGTCTGTGATCTATTAGTATACCCAAGTCTTTTTCACATGTGCTGTCACTTAGCCCTATTCCTCCCATTCTATATATGCTTTTTTCATTTTTATTGCCCAGATGTAGTACTTTGCATTTCTCCCTGTTAAAAACCATTCTGTTAGTTGCTGGCAACTTCTCCAGTTTATTTAAATCTTTTTGAATCCTCTCTCTCTCTTCTCTAGTATTAGCTATCCCTCCTAGCTTTGTGTCATCAGCAAATTTAATCAGTTTACCCTCAATTCCTTCATCTAAATCGTTGATAAAGATGTTGAACAATACAGGGCCCAGGACAGAGCCCTGTGGTACCCCACTTGAGACATTCTTCCAACTGGATGTGCAGCCATTTACGACCACTCTTTGGGTCCCATCACTAAGCCAGTTATGAATCCACCTAACAGTTGCCTTGTCCATTCCATACTTAGTCATTTTTTCAATAAGGATTGTATGAGAGACTTTGTCAAATGCTTTGCTGAAGTCAAGATATACTATATCTACAGCATTTCCTTGATCCACCCAATCAGTGATACCGTCATAGAAGGAAATTAAGTTAGTCTGACATGACTTATTAGTTAGAAACCCATGCTGACTCTGTTTAATCACTTCATTCTTATCCAGGTATTGACATACATGTTGTTTAATAATTTGTTCAAAGATCTTTCCTGGTATAGAAGTCAGACTCACCGGCCTATAGTTGCCTGGGTCCACCTTCTTCCCCTTTTTGAAGATAGGAACAACATTTGCTCTTCTCCAGTCTTCTGGCACTTCTCCTGTTCTCCAAGAATTTTCAAAGATTATGGAGAGGGGTTCAAAAATTTCTTCTGCTATCTCCTTCAGTACTCTGGGGTGTAATTCATCTGGACCTGGAGACTTGAATTCATTTAGGTTAGCTAAGTGTTTCCTCACTATCTTTCTGTTTATAGATATCCTGGATTCTTCTATTCCCTTAATAGGACAGTGAATAACAGTTGATGTTGCATTTCCTTTCTGAGAGAAAACAGATGCAAAATAGGAATTTAAAAGTTCAGCCTTCTCAACATCCTGTCTTACCATTTCATCATTTTCATCCTGTAAAAATCCTATAGCATCTTTGACTTTTCTTTTACTTTTGACATATCCCCAAAATCCTTTATTATTGCTTTTGACATCTCTTGCAAGCCTCAGTTCATTTTCAGCTTTACTAATCTGATTTGTGCCCTGCAGGTTCTGCAGACAGCATTATATTCTTCTTTAGATATGCCTCCCTCTTTCCATTTTATAAACATTTTTTTCTTCCTTTTTAGCATGTGCTTAAGTTCTGTGTTCATCCATCCTGGTTTTCTTAAATGCTTCCTATTCTTCCCTCTTTTCAGAATTGTTAACAACTGTGCTTTGAGAATTTCATTTTTCAAGATTTCCCATCCTTCCTGGACATTTTTGTCTTTAAGGATATCCAGCCATTGGATCCCTCCAATTCTCTTTCTGAATCCCTTAAAATCTGCCTTTCTGAAATCTAACCTTGACGTCTGAGTCTTCACAGGTCTTCCACCTCTAGTAATCCAAAATTCTAAAATAGCATGGTCGCTACCTCCTAAGGTCCCAGCCACTTTTACCTCCTCAACCATTTCCTCCCTGTTTATAAGGATTAGATCCAAGGTAGCAGTTCCCCTTGTTTTCTCCCTTACCTTTTGGAAGATAAAGTTGTCAGCAAGAGAGGATAAGAATTTCCTTGACCTGTTAGTTTTGCCTGAGAGAGATTCCCAACAAATGTCTGGATAGTTGAAATCTCCCATGACAACTATGTCATATTTTTTGGAGAACTTGGCCATCTGATGCATAAAGAGTTCATCTATATTTTCAGCTTGCACAGGCGGCCTGTAGTAAATGCCTACAATGGTGTCCTTTCCATTGTTCTGTCCTTGTATTCTTACCCAAACAGTTTCCACAGAACTCCCAGTCTCTGAAGCTTCAATCTCTGTGCAGATATACGCGTTTCTAACATACAATGCGACACCCCCTCCTCGTTTATCAAGTCTGTTTCTTGCAAATAAGTTGTATCCTTCTTGTCTTGTATTCCAATCATGTGTATTGTCCCACCAAGTTTCAGTGATTCCAATTACATCATATTTCTGTTCCTGTGTTAGTAGTTCCAATTCTCCTTGTTTGTTGCCCATGCTTTGTGCATTAGTATAGAAACATTTTAGTTTGTGATTGGTTTCTCTTTCTCCAATATTTTTATTAATTAGATTCTTTCGTCTTTGTTCTTCCTTTCCACTTCTAATAGCAGAGTTCTCAATAGCATTTGTCAGGTGTATGGCTTTTTCTGGTCTTTTGCTTCCCTTCCCATGTTGTTCTAGTTTAAAGCTCTCCTTACAAGTGTAGCAAGGCGACTTCCAAATACATGCTTTCCAGTCTTCGTAAGGTGCACCCCATCTCTAGCAAGTAGTCCATCGTATAAGTAGTTCACTCCGTGATCCAGAAATCCAAATCGTTGCTGACGGCACCATCGACGTAGCCAGTTGTTCACCTGCAGAATCTTATTCCACCTCCTTGTTCCATGGCCATCCACTGGGAGGATGGAAGAGAAGACCACCTGCGCTCCCAGTTCTTTACACCTTGAACGGAGCGGCCTAGGTGGGGATTATACTCCGTACTATGGTTTACACTGGCTTGCTTGTCACCTCTAAATGGTGGCGGGGGATTATTGTAATCAGATATTAGGCAAATAGACCTGCTTGTATTCACCCTACCGTTTGTTATTACACATGATTATAGGTATGGGGATTTTATAGACACTGGGGTCCCTGCTGCTCGGCTTTTCTTTTGTGTCACCCCTTCGCCATTTGTGTCAATTTTAAACCTGTGCTATTTAATAAAGATTTGTGACTTTACACCTTATCCTGATTTCCTTTCTTTATATACATCTCCTCCATTGTGGAGATGATAAACCGCAGGGCAAAACCGCAGGCTAATCCACAGATAAACCGCAGGTCTTTTGACCTGCGGATTTATCTGCAGATTTTGCAAAATCCATGTGCACACAGATTAATAGGGAATCCTTTTGGATCTTTAAATTGTAGACTAGGGATCCAGTAGGCATGAATTCTAGACAGGATTTATTACTCCAGTATAATTAGGAATCTGTACCATTTCAGTGTTTTTTTTTAATTTAATTTTTTGTGTGTGTGTTTAAAATAGTTTTTTTAAAAAATATTTTTGCACATTTATTTTGTTTTTTATTTTGTACCATATGAGATTGTGTATATTAAGCAGCTTTGGTCATTATAAGGTTAACTTCCTTCAGTGTCTGATAACTTGATTTTTTCCACCTGATGTACTCAAGATTAGGATATATAACCTTATGGTTGTGTTTCTGTGTACACCATGATTAAGGCTTGTCGCTGAAACGCATCGGTGTGATATTGCTGGACATTCATTTATTGTTACCCACTCTGGTTTATGCAAGTTTTTAAGGAATTTAATGAACTACTGTTTTTATTCACTCCCTAAGTGGATTTTTCGTTGCTGGTGCACATCTCTTTCTTCTTTGCAGTTTTATAGGTCGGGTCGTTACGGACGCGGCGATACTAAATATGTGTACTTTTATTTAAAATGTTTTTTTTTTTATTTCATTCTTACTTTTACACTTTGTCCCACTATGTGACACTGATTGCTTCTATAGCATGCAGATCTGCGCATGACAGGAAGTCTTTCAGGTCTGGAGACCTGGATGTCGTCATGATGACATCAGGTCTCCATGGCAGTGATTGGGACCCCGCGTCATGCCGCGAGGTCTCCGATCCAAAGGCAGATGGGCTGTCAGCCCCTGACCATGTTTGATCGCAGTGTTCTGGGGGTTAAAGTGCCGGGAGCGGTCTGTGACCGCTTCTGGCTCTTAGTGCCGGGTGTCAACTGTGAGAATCAGCTGACACCCGGCCACGATCACCCGCACGCCCCCCCGTGTGTGCGGCCGATCGCTAATGACGTACCATTCCGTCCATAGGAATTAAGTCCCAGGTCACATGGATGGAATATTACGTCTAATGGAAGAGAGGGGTTAAATTGAGGGTGCCAACAATTTTGTCCGGCTCTTATTTGGGGTTTAGTGTGAAATGATGTCCAATTTGCCTTTTTTTGTTTTTTTTTGTGATGTTTCAACTTGTTCAACTTTTGTGTTGTTTAAGCTTGTGTATAACAAAACATGTGTAATTGCAATACATTTCTGGGAGAAATACTTCATTTTCTGGAACAGTTTCATGTGTGCCAACATTTTCGGCCATAACTATACATATACACAAAAATGACAAAAATCTTGGCACTCAATATGTGAAATATTCAGACACTTTTATTTTGTGCATCCAGACAGAAAGGTTTAAACGTTTTCGGTCCAGCATAGCACCTTGATCAGAAAAATCTAATTTACTGAAATATACATACAAAAAAAGAACAAAAACATGTATGTATATTTCAGTAAATAAGATTTTTCTGATGAAGGTCCTATGCTGGACCGAAAACGTTTAAACCTTTCTGTCTGGATGCACAAAATAAAAGTGTCTGAATATTTCACATATTTAGTGCCAAGATTTTTGTCATTTTTGATTGATGGGTTGGATACCCGACTTGAGCACCAACAACCAAGCTATTCCTGAGTGCCGTGCTCTCTTTATAGGATTATACATATACACATACGCATTGACAGTCATGGATTCTAGTCAGTACACAGATATATATGGCCAGTCATAACGAAAAAAGGGCATCATTTATGAAAATGAGCGTGAATACAGCCTAGAATCCATGGCTGCCAATTTGTGTTTATACACAACATTTTCATAAATGATGCCATTTTTTGTTATTTCTGGCCATTGGTGAGTAGATGACTAGTACCTATCCAGTTATATCTGGATTTCTGGTAATTTTAAAACATATGTCATTACATTAGGTAAGCCAATGTGCAAGTGACTGACATTGATTCCATTCCCTAGCAAGTCCAATATGGGTGAGAAATCATGCAAAATTTGATTACTGTAGGCAGACATTGAAGAGGTGAGGAGAAACACTCCATTTAATGCAAATTTATACCATTACAGTAGCAAATATTTCCATTCACTCAGTCCTGAGACTCAAAACACAATGTGAAATTCCAAACTGACATATCTATCAGAGAATGTCATTTGTTTACCACGTGGCGGTGCAAACTATGAAAGCTGATTAATTTCCCTGCCATTTTTTATTTCATGCCTGACAAAGATGGAAACCGCAACTGTAGAATTATGTTCTTGGAATGGATTTTCTAGTTATCAGTTATTTTGTTTACTCTGCCATTTGTCTCTCCCCAATGTATGTACATTTTTCTTCGTTTGCTATGCTGAGGGAAACGTCTTCATAAATCCAGCGACGTTTCAATTTAGGAAATAAATGCAGCCATCACGTGGATGCCAGTAATCTCTGTCTCCCATCTCTTCGGATGCTGATCTGTTTTCCCAAATAGAAGGGTGCTCCCTGCTTCCTTTAAGTGCACACTCTTTACATATTGATGGAGCGATAAGGAGCCTGTGCACAGACAGCTGATGGGGGTAGGCTATAGCAATCATTCACAGGTACTTGACTTAAAGTAGCGCCGAAGATGTTTATCATGCCTAAATTGAAGCTATGTAATTTTTTTCGGTATACTAAAGGCATAGTTAAAGTTAGGGTACCGTTACACCTAGCGACTCACCAGCGATCCCGACCAGCGATATGACGCGGTCAGGATCGCTGGTGCATCGCTGGGTGGTCGCTAGTGAGCTGCCACACAGGCAGATCTCACCAGCGACATCGCAGGGGACGGGGATCGCTACTTACCTGTCAGACGCGGCGATCCTGCGTCCTCCCGCCCGGCTCCACGCGTCGCTCGTCGTCACAGCAGGAAGCGCCGCAGGAAGTGGACGACGAGGAATGGTCCAGCAGCTTCTCGCGCGATCAGCGATAAGCAGCGGGGGAGCCGGTCAGAGGTAAGTATCACATGCAGCGATATCGCTAGCAATATCGCTGTAACGTCACAAAATCGGTGACTTTACAGCGATATTGCTAGCGATATCGCAGTGTGTAACGGGGGCTTAAGGAGAAGAAAAAAATCTCTGCCAATCACAATCTATCAAGAAAATTTAAGTAAACTTATTAAATAAATTTTGGCGTACCCTAGGTATTCAGAATACGATATCACAGACAACGATTCTAGCATTTTTTTTCTTGTGAGATCATTAATTGGCAAATAGCTCTGCTGTTCTTGCTCATAAGGAAGCATTGATGATTTTACCATTATATACATATCCATATGATTTGCTGTATGTGCACAAACAGTGTCTAAAACCCCCAAACACTTTCGACTAATGTAAGCTGAACCTGTCAATATTGATGGGTTCAGTCGATGGCATAATATGAATGGGAACCCCGGTCGACTAATGGTCGATTAAGCATATCCGATTTCAGACTGCCAATCGCATTGTTGTAGGGGAGATCAACCACTGGATGACCTGTCAGTAGGTAGCTTTCTCATAGGGAACACAGGAGCACTCAGCCAAAAGAGAGCTCCTGTCAATGGAAGAGTCGGCTGAGATGTCACTGCATCATTTGGCCAACAACCATCCGAAGTGTATGGCCAGTATAACTACTTGACAGTACTTTCAGAATTGAACATCTGCATGTTATAACTCTGTGAATGACAATCTAGATTCTAGATGCATTGACCATCATGTTGAACAAATGATTAAGGATGGCTGCTATATGGTTGTTGTTCCATCTTCTAAGGGTGGTTTCACATTTGCGTTTAAGGCCGCAGCGTCGGCCTGCGCACAGACGCCGCTAAGCCCCGCCCCCTGCCGTGCCTCCGCCAGTAGCTCCGCCTATGGACGCATGATGCTGCATGCGTCCTGCGTCCCCTATGTTTAGCACTGGGGACGCAGGCCATGCGCAGGTATGCGTTTGGCGGTGCATGCGTCCTTTTGACGCTGCGCCGAGCGCGCCAAATTGCAACCTGTTGCGTTTGGCGCTGGTCGGCGCAGCGTCAAAAGGACGCATGCGCCGCCAAACGCAAGCCTGCGCACGGCCTGTGTCCCCAGTACTAAAGATAGGGGACGCAGGATGCATGCAGCGTCATGCGTCCATAGGCGGAGCTACTGGCGGAGGCACGGCAGGGGGCGGGGCTTAGCGGCGGCTGTGCGCAGGCCGACGCTGCAGCCTTAAATGCAAATGTGAAACCACCCTTAGGGTATTTGCACACAATGTCATTAAAACACTAGTGGATCCAACAAGGTTTTCCTAGGCAAAGCCACATTAGTAATTAGCTGTAATTTTCTTTTCCTAAAGTGACATCTCTGGCAGTTTTGCTGTAATTTTTTCAGTTATTTAAACTATGACTAGTGAGCAGATTTTAAGTGAAAGCTGTCTGAAGAATGAATGTCCTACATTCTTTACCGCTTCCTTGTTTCCAAATCTTGAAGCAGGTAAAAGAAGTAGCAAAAGACTAGACAGCAATGTAGGTTTTTACATGCATTATTTGCATTATGTTCACTTTTTGTGGTGGGTTTTCAGCTTTTTTTCCTGCAGGTTCCATGCAGAATCCACGTGAAAAAAAAACGGTGTGCACATACTCTTAGCTTAATATTATGTTGGCCATAAATGGTTTATTTATTGTATAAACGTGTGGTAAATTCACTAGTGTAATGTACCTTTAATAGCAGGGACCTCGGCAGAAAGTCACATTATACTGTTCTAATTGTATCATACCCAAGTAGGGATTATTCACATCACAATTTTTCACTTTCTTTACCATAAACAGTGAGAAAAAGCTCCCATGGTTAAACTGAGGATGTTGAAAATGCCATAAAGTGGCATCCATCATCCACAGGTTTTGATGTTAAAAATATGCGCAGTAAGTTTTAAGTAACGTGGCTTTCAGTAGTCAACACTATTCCATACCAATTAGGTAGGGGCCAAAAGGATACTTGTTTGTCCTCTATCTGACCAATGTAACCCTGTGTAACTGTAGAGAAGGCTCCTGGCATAATTCTTTATTGACTTTGCACCTTTTTCAATAGTCACCTTCCAAGACAGCATAGAAGGTTGTCTCATTGCTCTAATGGGGGACAGGAAGCACAAATAGTTTAAAAGCTCCCATTCGCCAATGTCTTTCGTGCCCCCCATGGGGCATGGAGAGATTTTTTTCTTTGGTATGCTGCCTCGCTGGCGCTGCAGTGTACCTGTGTTTTTAAAGCCGGGCAGTGGTGGTCATGGGCTCCGCTCTCCTCCTCTGTTTCTGCTCCCATCTCCCCGCTTGCGTTGGATTCGGGACCTTCCTGGCCCACCTGCATCCCTGCTGGGGGTAAAAAGGGACAGTGATCCCCATAGCCGGAGGCCTCCTTGAGCTCCCTGACTTTCCTCCTCCTCAGCGCGCGCTGTTCAGCAACCCGGAAGTGACGCTCGGGACCTGGAGGGGGAGGAGGGGAAAGTTGTATGGCGCCGAGGGCAGTGTTTATTTCCTATATAAATCTGTCAGAAGACACCACCAGGTAAGGCTAATCCCCGCAAGTATGGATGGTGTGTCTGCTTCCTGCCCTGTATCTGCAGAGCCCAGCGATGCCCCAGCCTCAGTAAGTCTGTGCAGGGAGTGTCCTAGTTGGAGTCCTGTGTTTAGTGATAGTGGGTCCCTTTTTAGTTATACTTCTCTCCCTTCTCTTCCTAGGGAGACAAGTCTACCCACAAAACCCGGTTAAGAAGGTTTCATCTCGATGGGAGAAAAAGCTATGTCAGGAGTGTTCAGATAAGGTGGTTAGGGCTCATCACTCGCTCCTGGATGAGATACGTACCCTGGTCAAGCAGGAGGTACAATCCTCCTTGGCTGTCTTTACACCTCCCCTCCTTCTTCTCCGTGACCTTCTCCTTCTAAAAAAAGAAAGCTCCGAAATGAGGATTCTGACTCAGATTCTGGGGACTCTTACAGCTCGGCTTCAGGGAAATGGGAAGAACCATCATCCCATAGAATATCCGAGGCTAAGAAATATTTTTTTCTCCACCGAATATCTAAAGGAATTAATTAGCACAGTCAGTAACACCATGGGCTTGGAGGAGGAGCAGGCCCCACAATCAATCCAAGATGAAATGTTTGAAGGGTTGAAGGCGGATAAGCAGGTGGGGTTCCCGGTCCATGAGAACATCATGAACATGAGCTCTCAAGAGTGGGAATTTCTGGAAAAATGGCTGAGAACCGCCTCGGAACTTAAGCATAGAAGGGCCCTGTGGCTTAAAATGTGGAATGGAGATGTCACGTCTAAAGTTAAACTTTGCTCCATCCCCTTTAAGGGTGAATATGTCTTCAGACCAGCCCTTGATGACATACTGGAGAAGGAGACAGACAAAAAGAAGACTCTTCCTGAGCAGAAGCCTGCCAATAAGCATTTTTTTCTTTCCACTCTGCCTCAGACCCCTCAAGCCAGGGATAAAGGGAAAATTGGGTGGTGGAGTTACACTAAGAGGAAAGGCAAGAATATCCTTGTCCCCAGCAGCAACACCAGGACAAGCAATGACTCCGATGCTGTAGGAGGGAGGCTTTTGAATTTCTTCTATCAATGGCTGGCCATTTCCAATTGCCAGTGGGTCCTCGATGTTATCAAGGAGGACCTCCTTAAAGAGTTACAATCCTCCCCTCCTCGGTGTCGGTGTCTAAGAGTCACCTCCCTACCATCCCATGGAGCCCAAGACTTACTTATATCGGGTCTTCAGGATCTGCTAAAAGCAAATGCAATCTCCCCAGTACCAGTGGACAAGTGGGTGAGAGGTCACTACTCCCGCCTCTTTCCAGTGAAAAAACCTTCAGGAGATGCATGCATTATAATAAATCTGAATGGTCTCAACCGTCATATTGTGTATCGAAGGTTCAAGATGGAGTTGGGGAAATTGGCAATTCCACTGATAGGACCCCCATTATCTTATGGCAACCATTGACCTGAAGGATGCCTATTTTGACGTCCCAATTCATCCTCACCACAGGAAGTACCTGAGATTTGCAGTCTTACAAAACCAGAAATGAAGCACTACCAAAACAGCGTGCTCCCCTTCGGCATTTCTTCAGCTCCAAGAGTGTTCTCCAAGATAATGTCAGAAGCAGTGACCTACATCCAGAAACAGGGCATCTGTATTGTGCCTTATCTGGATGATCTTCTAGTCATAGCTCCGTCTGCTCAGATACTCAGAAACCATGCACTGAGGTCACTGGACATTCTACAATCCCTGGGGTGGCTCCTAAATCTAAAGAAGTCAGAACTCCATCCCTCCACGGCAAGAAGGTTCTTGGGAGTACTGCTGGACTTAGCAAAGCGGATGTCCTTCCTACCAGAAGATCATCATCTGATTCTGATGATCAAAGTCTCCGAGTTCAGGAAACAGAGGTCTCCTTCCCTAAGGGCAGCAATGTCTGTCCGTCCTAGGCTCCAAGACTACTTGCATCCAATCAGTACCTTGAGCCCAGGCCCACTCAAGGGTCTTACAAGCTCACATTCTCAGGAACTGAGCAGAAATCCCAGCTTAACAGAAGGTTTGGACCCTGGGTCGGGTAAAGGCTTCCCTGGCTTGATGGTTGAACCCCAAAAATCTTTGCAAGGTTGTAATCTGGTCCCAGTCACTTCTGGTTATGGCAACAACCGACGCAAGCAAGGGAGGATTGGGTGGTGAAGTATCCCACACCCCTTTCAAGGGACGGTGGAGTGGCAGGTCGTTCAGCTTCAGAGAATTGAAAGCAGTGGATGAGACCCTTCTCGCAGAAGGCAACCTAGTCACAGAGTGTCATGTCTGAGTGTATTTGGACAACATCACCACCATAGCTCACCTCAGGCATCAGGGGAGTATGAGGTTCAACAGCTTAAAGGGCATATCAAGCCAAATATTTTGTCTACTCTGATGGCTGTCCACCTAAAAGAGTCCTCCAATCTTCAAGCAGACTTCCTGAGTCATCAGGATATACAACCGGAAGAATGGAACCTGAATCAAGGAATCTTCCGGATGCTGGTAGCAAGATGGGGTTTGCCAGAGATCGATTTTATTCACCTCAGACCAAAATTCGCAGGTCGAAAACTATTTCTCCCTGAACCCCAGAGACAAATCTAGCAGTGGAACTTCCAGTTAGCTTATGTATTTCCTCCGATTCCGATGCTGGCAAGAGCTCTTTGGGAAGAACTATCTCCCATGGGAGATCGGGTACCAACCATTCTGGTGGCTCTATTGTGGTCAAAAGGGAGCTGGTTCAACCTTGTCATCAATCTCATGGTGGACAGTCCAATTCATTTCCCGCCAGATACAGATCTTCTCTCGCAAGGACCTCTGCATCATCCAAATCAGCAAAAACTGAAGTTAGCAGCTTGGCTACTGAGGCCCAGGTGTTGCATGCACATGGGCTTTCAGACAAAGTAATTGATACCTTAAAAGTCTTAAAAGTCTTAAAAGTCTTAAAAGTCTGTTATCCCCTCATGGGACCTAAATATAGTTCTCTAGGGTCTCACACAACCTCCATTTGAACCTTTATCCTCCTATACCCCTCAGCTTCTTTCTTTCAAAGCCACCTTCCTAGTAGCTATAACTATGGCATGACATATAGGGGAACTACAGGCATTGTCTATAAGAGAACCTTACCTAATAATCAGAGACAATTGTATAGTTCTCCATCTTGATCCATCCTTTGTGCCCAAAGTAGTGTCCGATTTCCACCGTTCACAAGATATCGTCCTCCCCTCCTTTTACCAGAATCCAACAAATGCAAAGGAGGAGGAATTCCATACTCTCGATGTTCGGCGTACGATTTTGCACTACCTGAAAAAGACTAAATCATGGAGAATTGACTAGAATCTGTTTGTCCATCCATCTGGTCGAAATAAGGGAAAGAAGATGGCGAAGAGTACCATCACAAAATGGATCAAGAAGGCTATATCTGAAACATATCTAGCCCAGAATATGATACCCCCTGTGGGGATAAGGCTCACTCTACAAGATCTACTTCGGTCTCCTGGGCTGAGAGAATTGGTGCATCCACCAAGCAGATTTGCAGGGTTGTTACTTGGTGTCAGGATCCTGTCAGCGCCGGCGTGCAGCCTCCGCTGAGCAGGGACTCACCCGCACTGTAGGGGGGCCCGGGGTCAGGTACAGCTGGAAAGTACAGATACACAGGACCTGTGGACACTGAAGTTTAGCAAGCAGTCACAGGACCTACAGTCATGTGACTGCAAGGGGGCGGGGCTTAGCATCCTGCTTTCAGAGATGGCAGGACACTATACAGAAATACTCAGAGTCAGGCAAAATGGAGGTTATACACAGAGATATCAGTAAAGTACCAGGGATGAGACAGAGCGGATAGTCAGGGCCAAGCAGAAGTCAAAACCAAACAGACATAGAAGGTACCAAGCAGAATCCAAAGCAATAACCAGAGGACAGACCGAGTCGTACACAGAGAATCAAGCAACCAGAACACAGCACAAACACACTCAGGGGTCACCACACAATGCCAACGGTGAAAGTATAACTGATGGGGAATGGGAGCTTCCTGAGGCTATAAGAAGCCTCTCTCAGAATCAGGGAGAGCCCACAATCATAGCCCCAGGTGTGCAGGTAAGCCTACACTGGGATCACAACCTTTAACCCCAGATATGCCAGTCATCAGCACTGGTTCCAGACATTAACCCCACGTGTGCGAGTCAAACCCGCACTGAGATCATGACACTTGGTCTTCACTTCATACCTTTACCAGACACTACAGATTGGACTTATTGTCCAATAGGGATTTAGCTTTTGGCTGGAAAGTTCTTCAGGCCGTTGCCCCCACAGTGCATAATTGGTTGGTATTCCTCCTATGCTGTCGTGGAAGGTGACTGGAGAAAATAGAATTAGACTTACCGGTAATTCGGTTTCAAGGAACCTTCCAAGACAGCACTAATTCCCTCCCTATTATTCCTTGGATAATTCCTGGGAACCTAAAGGTAACCTGTGCTATGGTGTTAGTTGTAAGTCACTGGTGAATGGGAGGTGGGAGAGGCTTTTAACCTCTTTGTGCTTCCTGTCCCCCCATTAGGGCATGGAGACAACCTCCTATGCTGTCGTGGAAGGTTTCTAGAAACCAAATTAAGGATAAGACTTTTTGTGGTGTGAAATGGTTCTAATAGTGACTTTTTAATTGTCTTATTCATTATTTATTTTGTGCCTTTTTAACTTAACTGTACTTGGGTTATCTGTTTTTTTGCTGTTGTTGCTCAACTGTATGGGCATGGTTTTCTTTATCCAGATATTTTAGCCTAAATCATCATTTTGCTACTTTTCGAAACATCAACAATTTTTGCGCTATTGCACTCCAGTAGCCTATCAATAATACCAGATAATCTATAATAATAAATGCCCTAAGCAGCTTCCGGTTGTAACCACGTCCGTCCAGTTGATACCGGTCACGTCACCGCACACCTCTTTCCATGTTAACCCTCAACACACCACTCCTCCTCAACACACACACTCCTCTCACCTTTCACCATCTCCACTCACGTCCACTCACGCTTTCACTCCACATATGACCCTTTCTCTCACTCCGTCTCTCATACTCACGCCGTCATCGCCGCTGATCCACGATCCCTGACATCTTCTTCCGCCGGCGCCATCCTGGATCCAGACGTCCTCCACGCCGGCGACATGTTCTTGCGGCGACGCCATTTTGGATCGGCGAAATCCCGCGATACTCAAGATGGCGTCGCCGCAAGAACATGTCGCCGGCATGGAGGATGTCGGGATCCAAAATGGCGTCTGCGAAATCTCGCGAGATTTCGCCGACGCCATTTTGGATCCCGACGTCGTCCACGCCGGCGACATGTTCTTCCGGCGACGCCATCTTGAGTATCGCGGGATTTCACGATACTCAAGATGGCGTCGCTGCAAGAACATGTGGCCGCCGTGGACAACGTTTGGATTTAGGATGGCGCCGGCGGAAGAAGATGTCGGGGATCGTGGAGCAGCGGCGATGACGGCGTGAGTATGAGAGATGGAGTGAGAGAAGGGGTCGTATGTGGAGTGAAAGAGTGAGTGGAGATGGTGAAAGGTGAGAGGAGTGTGTGTGTTGAGGGTTAACATGGCAAGAGGTGTGATGCTATCGCATCCTCCCGATGCGATAGCATCGGGCCATAATCTAGTGGAGTATAAAATCTTTGTCATTATTTTTTCGGAGTTGAAGACAAACATGTGACATTTAAAAGGATCATGGGACTTTTTGCCTTATAAATGTACAAATAAGGTAAAAGACAGGAAAAAAGCATCTTTGATTTTGCGCAAAATTTATCAACCGCTCTGTGCCACTCTGAGAAATTTGGCACAAAAAGCATCCACAAATACCAAAAGACAAAAAAAGAAAAGTTATTTAAAAAATGCAAATGTCTGTAATGTCCCTGATGTGGTCCTTTTCAAGGCAAGAACCTAAGGAGTTTTCTCATTTGCTCGGCCTGTACAAAGTAATGCAATAAATTTACAGAAATTTTCAGCCTTTACATGGTTGTTTCTGAACTATATAAGAGTAATTTAGTTTTGCATGTGGTTTTTTTAATGGAAAAAACATTGCAGATTTTGATAATGTTTTTTGAGCCAAATCGAGAAGCAGCTGCAGCAAGAAGGAAAATTATAAGTCTTCTATATTTACTTCTCTTTTTGAATTCACTTCTATGAGTCCTAATCTAGTTCTTGTGCATATAAACCTATGAAATCAAAGCTTTCATTTTGCAGTGTGAAATATTATCTCCCCCAAGGTTTTGAAAAATGTTGTCATTTATATCTTCTGTGACCGAGCAATTTATGAAACTAATGGTGGCTAGAAGTATATACATTTATTCTCATCTCTGTACACATAGGAACCTTGACAGCAGGGCCGGCTCCAGGTTTTTGAGGGCCCCGGGCGAAAGAGTCTCCGTGGTCCCCCCCTTTAACACATACCACGATTCATGACGCACAGATACAGCAGAGAAATATAGGTATAGTACAATGCCAGATTTCACTTCTTACATGAGTGATAGCTATTGTACAGTTGCTTTGGGGTAAGTTCACCCAAGTTTCTTCCCACACTCCAGACATACCGATAGGGAATTGAAATTGTGAGCCCCAATGGAGATAGTAATGATAATGTACAGTATGTATGTGGGGGTTCTATATGGATGGGGATGATGAAGATCCTAATAATAAAGACCGTTTTCCAATCTCTGCTTGGTGCCAGCCAGACATGACAAGATGCCTCACACCCGTGTGTATCTACGGTGTCTATATGTCGGAGCGTTCATGTGTCTGTTGGTGGCTCATCTCTATAAACAACATTATTCTGTGCTGAAATGTGACATGCTCGACCCTTCTCTCCCCCAACGTCATCAATCAGGAAGAGACGTGCGGCCCCATACACATGATGTTTGGACTGTCTGAGTTCACATGACCGTACTGTAATGTGTGGGGCAACTAACCCTCCAGTGTTGCAAGACAACAGTTCAATCCACTGTGAGCTGGACGACATCCACCAGTGGTCTATCTGGTACTAGAGAGGCCGTGGGAAATGGTGCCACATACAAGAAGAACCCATCAGAGTCCTCCTACCAGATCAGACAGCAAGATGTTGGGTTACCAGTGTGTCCACCATTACTACTTCCAGCCAAAGTGGTGAAACCTATATGACTGGCCAAATTCAGGAATCTGGTGGCCACCCAGCTTTCCAAGAAACGTAAGACAGCCAAAGAGAAGTCACAGTATAACAGGAGAGGATGGCTCACACTTAGGGTGTGTGCACACGGTGAGGATTCTGCTGTGGAATTTTCAGTGCGGATTTGTCTAAATCCGCAGGTAAATGTGCAGGTCAAAAGACCTGTGGTTTATCTGCGGATTTTCCCTGCAGTTTTCCCCTGCGGTTTGACACCTGTCATGGAGCAGGTGCCAAACCGCTGCGAAATCTGCACAAAGAAGTGACATGCTGCTGATTTAAAACCGCAGCAAATCCGCGCAGAAAATTACGCCCTGTGGGCACTGCAGTTTTCAATTTGCATTGACTTATAAGGAAACTGCTGCGGATCCGCAGCAGAATCCGCAACTCTTGCACACACCCTTAGGAGTGGTATGAGAAAAGACAATGTGAATCGACTTGCACGTCCTCCAACTGGGACCAAGAGCTCGCCCTTACCAGACGCCATTGATTACGTGGGCTGGATGCAGCGCCATTGTTGCGGTGTGACGCCATGCCAGGCCAGCTAATTGCTAACCAAAAGAGCCACAGATGACGTCAGGTAAGAGGTGATCCTCAGGGATCCGTCTGGAGAGGACAGTCGTTGTCGATGGACCACAATCCTGCAAATCGATTCGTATCAAAGCTAAATGAGATCCATAAACAGCAATTTCCTAAATATTTTAGTTGATGGAGACTCATGGAGCGATGAGGATGGAGGGGGGGATACAGAACCCCACCTGCACGCAACGGGCAGCGTATAGCCTTGCTAAACGTTTCCGCTGCAGAGAGACCGACAATATTAGGGGGTCTGTCAGTCTGGTGGGCGGCTGCATCTTACCTGAGAAAACTGCCCGGGGTTGGGACATCCGAACAGAGATGGAGCTGAAGCTGATGGCACCGCGGCGGCTCAGGACGTGCTTGGGGACCAGCCTTTCCAGGGGCAGCACCAGCAGCTGGTAACATACTTCCATTGAACAAGTGCCTCAGGGGTGGGGGCAAATCACCAAAATAAAGACAAGCAGACGGACACCGTACAGGCTGCGAAGGGTCACAATGTCACATCACCGAGTCATAGAGGGTCTGCGGCGGCGTCTGTGCTCGGGGTCCTCAAAGAAAAGAGCGCTGTGGCCCCTCCGGGCCCCTGGTGACAGTAGCCGGGCTCCCAGGAGCCACCCAGGTCTAGTGATGAGGAGAGCTGGTGGGATACAGGCAGCGGCGGTGTCATCTCCTCCCTCCGTGCAGGGTCCGCAATTCATTCCCATCTTCCCCGCCCGTTCACCGCTACATGTTCCCAGCAGCAGGTGAGACACAGGCCACGATGGGGCCTCCAAGTCCCAGGAGCCGCCCGGGTCTGGTGCTGAAGAGAGCTGGTGGGATCCGGGCAGCGGCAGTATCTTCTCCCTCTGTGCGGGCTCTGTATTACCATCTTCCTCGCCGGTCACTGCTGCATGAGACACAGGCCGCGATGGGCCCTCCCCGGGCTGTGGAGTGCCCGGTAACTGCTTCCCCCGGAGCGGCTCACAGGTGCTGCGGCTCAGGTAATGCTCCGCCTGCTCCTGTGGTCAAGGAGGCTTTGTGTGCGCTCACAGTCAGCAGGTTGCCCGGTGTATCCCAGACAGCATGAGTGGGCCCCCCCGTCTTGCCAGGGCCCCGACAATTGCCTGGGTGCTGACGCCGGCTCTGCTTGACAGTCCATTCATTGTTTGCTAGGAAACTTTGATGCAGAATTAATTTTGTGTACAAAAGTGATACATTTTGATTTGTGGCTTTTATAGCAAGTCATCTCTTTCCTAGAGTGCATATAGTACAATGTGTGATACAGTATGTAGAATGAATGGGGGTTTTGTTAAACCTTGCTGTACATGCAATGTAATAGATATTGAGCTTTGTTCTGTTCTTTAGAGTTCTTCATGATGAAGAATGGGTAATAGTATACTATGGTGTGTGTGATGCTTCACCTATAGGTAAATTATGAGGACGTACCCTGATGCAATCCGTGACAGATTTTATCTGGTTTATGTATAGCCAACATAACCTAATGAGAATCAGTATGCTGATTCTTAATATGTAAAACCTAAAAGTGTCCAAACCCACCGATCATCTGAAGCTTATGGTGTCGCTACATATGCCCTTTTACAGATTTGTTTGACTTCAGCAGAAGTAACAGCAAACAGACATTTGTGGGAACCCAGCGTTTACGTGAGACATACAGACTTTTCCTAAGATGGCTGCTATACTGGAGAGTGACAGTTTGAACAAAAGACAGTAGAGATACACTACATATTATTATGCATCAGCAGACACAACCACGCCATCTGCTGACACTGCAATGTAACTCCTCCAACTTATAATAAGTCTGTAGCTTGTTGCATGTATTCTAACACCCTTTCTCAACAGGGAAGACTTATTTGATCTGTCCTAACTTCTTTATCTGCCTTTGATGCCTTTCAGCAGTTAGTGCCTTTGTCAATATATCTAGTTCATGTCATCAGTTGGACAGTTTGTGTTAATGTCAAAGTTAGATTTCATTTCTGTTTCTGCTACCATTATCCATTCACTGGTCTCCTTTTCTGAGAGTTGAGATATATCCTCCTATAATGTGCACCAGTTGTGCTCACTTTATATGAGAGACGTACCGGTAGTTTACCTCTGTTTTCTCTTATCGATCATCTTGGTTCTGTATCTGTGTGCAGCAGTATGTGTTGACCTTGTATATTTATTTATTTTACTCCTTTATATAGCACCATTAATTCCTCAGCACTTTACATACATTATCATCACTGTCCCCGATGGGGCTCACAATAAAAATTCCCTATCAGTATGTCTTTGAAGTGTGGGAGGAAACCGGAGTACCTGGAGGAAACCCACGCAAACACGGGGAGAACATACAAACTCCTTGCGGATGATGTCCTTGGTGGGATTTGAACCCAGTGCTGCAAGGCTGCAGTGCTAATCACTGAGCCACCAGGTGGCATATTTGGGTTTGCAGTTATTTCAACTATTTGATCATTGGGTGTTACCGTAATCTTTTCATTATTGGTTTTCTCCTTTAATGCTTCAAGTGTTGTCAATGTGTTGTTGTTTAAATCCTCATTGAAATTTACACTGTTACACTGGTGGTGTAAACACCACCAACTGTAGAAGGAAAGGATTCAACATCCCCAGTCCTTTGCTATTATGAGAAATAAGCCAAGGATATGGATGTATTCAGCAACCTATTCCTCATACCCTTTGAGAACATATGCATCCATATGTCTTTAAGAAGAGTTTAGAGCAGTGTTTACCAAACTCCAGTCCTCACGGACCTCAACACGTCATGTTTTCCGAATTTCGTTAGTATTAATAGCACAGGTGATGGAATTATTATCAAGACATCAGAAATGTTCATTGGTTCGCTCACCTGTGCAATATGAAGGAAATCCTAAAAACATGATGTGATGGGGACCGTGATGACTGGGGTTTGGGAAACGCTGGTTTAGAGGAATAGTCATCTAATGATTGTTCAGCTGTCCACTATCTACACTGTAAGTCTCTGTTCACATTATGTTTAGAGCCCTAGATTGTAGTTATATCTTGAAATAAGTTAAAGTATGCCTCTGATAGAAAGCTGTAACTATCCCACTGTGTAGGCTCATACATAACTCATAGGCTAGAATTGTAAAAAAAAAAAAAAAAAAATAGTTGATAGTGCTGTGCTAACTACTATCTTATTACCTATCTGTACACAAAAGGTAGACTGATATGTACTGGCCTGAGAGAGGCCAGAAAGACCTCGATGGGTGGCCTGAGCTCTGTAGATATGATGATGTGCACAGCATGAAGATAAATATAATAATAGTATGCTAGTGTGGCGCCCCTGAGGGTTCAGTCGTCACAGAGGTACTGCACCTCCTCCTGAGGTGTAGTATCCTACTCCTCAGGTAAGATGGTAACACCTGACCAGACTCCAGCACCTGCACCCAGCATAGAAACCTTAGAACAGCAGAGCACCCTTTATGGCAGCTGCTTTGGTTCATGAAGGGTGCTGGGAGGTGGATGGAGCTTAGATTGCACTAAGAGGGGAAAGCTGACAGGAAGTTAGGGCAGTTCCCCACTGGGGGAAGCAGAGAGAGGACATTTATGCAGCAGCCTCCTGTGAGCTGGAGCTGCTGGCAAATAGAGAAAGCGAAAGATCAGTTCTTCAGAAGAAAGATAGTAAAGGATGGAACATGAGGAGGAGAGAGCTGGGGACTAGAGCAGAGCCCTTCCCTAAGTTTAATGCGCCAAAGGCCGGGCGCCGGTATCTGAGGCTGTGTGTGATGCTAATGATCCTACAGCAGATACTGGAGGAATAGAAGTTGTGACCACTTTATTCCCACCTAAGACTCGACGACACAGTAGCAAGGTGTGTGAGCCGGGACATGATTGTAAGGAGTTCCTGAAGTAAGCTACAGCTGCCTGTCATGCAAGTGGAGTTCTAAGTAACAGCAAGAAAGAGGAACTTGAGTGTAATTCATAACTACAAGTACTTCAGATTAGTGCTAGTAAGGAGACATTCAGAAAAGGCACATTTGAAAGGGAGTGCTGGAAGGGTGTATTCCATCTGCCTGGGAGTTGGCTGAGCCCCTGACCTGGAGGACACAGCCCATAAGCAGGCACCTGTCTATGCCAGAAATGTGAGTAAAGCATTGGAACTGCATTCAGCTGTGTCATTGCCTTCTTCCTGCGTCAACCCCTTCAGCACTACTACATCTCTGTGCCTAAACACTACACCATCTACCTCAACATCTATTACTGCTGCCCTGGACCACAGCTCTGCCTGTGGAGAGCTAATACATCTCTGCTGCATCCCACCATCTGTCCCAGAGGATCTGCACTGCAGCGCTAGTCCCCTTCTGACCAGATACCACAGGTGGTGTCACAAACTTTTCCATACAATACCTTTATTCATTTCCACTATTTTACATGGACACCCAGGGCCACGGACTGGATCACTGCCACCGCAACCAATCCCCTTTAATACAACAGCCCGGTACCGAGTATGAGAGTACCTCACTTGCCCTGGAGAGTGATCCATTTTTGGCGTCACGAACAGCATTACGAAGCCCGGTGCCACCGAGTCCTGTGTGATGAAGACTTCATTGATTTGAGTGATGATAAACTCAAAATGTGCAAAGAATCCATTTATTGAATTGTGAATTGAACTGTGATTTTGACTGTAAAGATATCTTCCATGACGGTGCAGTGAGGCGTGCCATCGTGGGCGGCACCCAAGAAAGAGCGCGAAACAAGATGAACCTCTCATGCCTGTACTTCTATGCTCCTACATCATGGCCGACCCAAAGAGGGGTCCAGATCCTAGCCTGGTATGGTGGCAAAAGAAAATGATACCGCTTCCAGGGGGTGGAGAGAAGCTTCGCGGCGGGAAAAGGAGCAAGGAAGAAGACACAGTACCAGGAGACCATGATGGAGAGCAGCAGGAGGCCTGTGGAGTGTGGTGGAGAGATGTCAGCTTCTCCCGGCTCCATGGAATCAGGCTCCAGCTCCGCAGCAGACCTCAACCTGTCACAGCTGGAGAAGGAAGTGGAAGAGCTGCCCAGGAGATTTCAGCAGAAACAGGCTCTGCTGGAGCGAAAGCGACAGGCTGCCCAGGAGGAGTCCGCCATCTTGGTACCCTCACCACCGGTACCTACAGTCCATCCCCGGGTACCTTCACCGCTGGTACCCACCTGCCCATCACCGGTAAAATCCTCACCGCTACCCGCAGCTCCACCAGTCTCCTCGTCACCGGAGGCTGAAGATGAGGATCACTGCGGCCCTGGAGGAGCAGGTATGTCCGCTGCCCCTGGGACATGGGAGGCCCTGCTAGACCCCATTGGTATGCCACCGACCCCAAAATCTGGTCAGGTAGTCCTATATGTAGCCTGGGACCGGAAGATGGCACCCAGGGGGGTATCCTGGAACCTGCTCCCTTACTAAAGCCATCTACCACTGCGAGCAGCAGGCCGGCGGTCCTCAGGGAGGAAGCGCAGGGAGCTGATGTCAGGGGGGTTCCCGCTGTCCACCGAGGAGATCTGCCACAGGCAGGTGCTCCAGTTTGAACGGGAGGAGAGGGAGTGCCAAAGGCAGAAGCAGGCCCTGGCGGAGCGGGACCTCTTCCACAAAAAGCAGGTCCGGAGGGAGCAATTAAACAACTGCGATCCCATGGGATGGGGCCAGGTCCTCAGGTTAGACATCGACCGGAGGTTTGGCTTTATTCAGGACTCCAGGAGGGGTCCTGATCTGTTTAACTGGCGGGAAGTTGAAGCACACCTAATCCACAGGCACCTGGAGCGTGACCGGGTCACTGCCACCCTGACACATCCCCTTTAAGACACTGACCCGGTACAGAGTAAGGGAGAACCCCACTTGCCCTGGGGGTGATCAACTGGTATACTACAAAATTCATCGCTTAAGTATACATTAACTAAAGCGGCCAGCTCCATTACATTTGTACCTCCATGAACCTAGTTTACTATGCAGGATTCTTTTTGTAGACCAGAAAAAATAAAATAGTTAAAAAGAACTATACAAAATGGTGTGCTTGTTTTCAGCATAACTTCCATGCAGACTATGAGTTGCCTGTAATGCTCAGAATATATTTTTTCACAATGAAGCAGGGTTAGATTTATGATACTCTGCTTTAATAGCTTCTTTGTACGCTTTTTTTTTTCAATGTAATCATCAGTGATGTGTGCAGGTATTTAGAATGGGTAGCCTTAGATTCATTGCAGAGAGATATAGGGATGAGCCTGATCGATGACTCTATTTTTCATTTGCCTCTGATTACTAGCGATTAGGCTCAGTAACTACAAGTTTGAGAATACATTACCTAAGCTGCTGGATCATTGAGCAGATTCCTGTTTCAAGAAATGCTACTCATATATCTAATTACAGCAAAGCAGGGAGTATCGTCAAAGATGAGATTTTTTTTATCCTTTCTGAACATGAAGGATCTTACAAGCGTCTCTCTCTGCTCTCAGACGTGATTTCTAGAATACCGTCTGTTTAGAATTATTTTTTTTTTTGTGATAATCGCAACAATATAAACTTTAATTCACAAACATCTTTTTTTCATCCAATTGTTTTGGATTATTTTGTGAGCTCCTTCTCTATGAACCATGATGGAGAGCCACGCTGGACCATCCATCTAACTACATCATCGGCTATTCAGGGAAATGTATAGCCTACAGCTTGAGATAGATGCTGTATCCCAGGCTGTCTGTTGATATCTGGATAACTTTAATCTGGAAAAGGGGTTTTGATTGACCAATATCCTCCTTTGCACTGGCAATGAAATTTATAGAAAGAGGTAATTCAGGGAGGACTTTGAGACCATTCAATAGAATTCATTTTCTGAGCACACTTTGGTTTAGTATTGGCCTCTGTGGCAATTCAGTGTCCTATACTTGACCATGGAATTATTGTTAGTGCGGATACCAGAGAAAAACATCCAGTAAGTACCCAATCTGTACAGAGAACACCTTGCTAATGGAGAAGGTTATAGGAAAATGGTTTGATTGGTCTTGTACCTGGCAGGATGGCCTCATACACACAGATAACCTTTTATTACAGTGCTATGCTGACGAGTAGAGGTCCGCTGATCTGATCAGATTTAAATTGCACAGATTTGCATCAGATTAATTCTCCTCTAATTAATTGTCCTGTATCATCTTCTAAGGTCTGGAGAGACACCAGGGCATAATAAATGCAAGATGTAGAAATAAAATAGAAAACAACCAATACTCACTTTACAGCTCACCTCTGCCGCTCACCGTAACCGTATGGTCCTTGACACCTTTTCTTACTACTGCTGGCATCTTCACACTGGGCCAAGACTTCCAGCCAGGATTAGGGACATTTGGGCCTGTTGCTTGCTGGAAGTTTAAGCTTGGGGTATGCGTCATAAGTTCGCAGTGTATAGTGTGACATTACGATATGCACCACCGTGATCTTAGGATGTGCACCATAGGCCAAGACTTCCTGCCACTAATAGACCCAGATTGTCCCTGCGCATGTACATTGCAAGGTTGAAGCAGCTTCATGATGACATGCTTTTTAGGAATGGAATTCCAGCCATGACTAGGGCCAGGACATCACTACGCATGTGTGCCAGTGATTTCCTGGGTCTAAACCAGCTGGAAATCCTTGTGTAGATAAAGATACCTGGGGTTTAAACATATGAGGGGGTTAAGAAGAGCCACCAAAGACCACACAAGGGAATGTGAGCAGCAACAAAGAAGAGCCCTGATGATTCTTTTTAACTTTTTGGCCGTCCTGTACAGTTCAGCAGCCTATTGGCTTTCATTGTGCTGGAAAAATGCAGAGTGAATTACAAAGTATCTGCATTCTGGGAAAACTGCATTTTTGTACAATTAGAGTAAAATTCCATTTCATTTGAACAGATTTAGCCAATTCTACTGTAGAGTATTTCAGAAAGTATCTGTGACGTGAATGTGCTATAAAAGTAGGACCAACACGGGGAGCCGTAGTGAACACTAGAACAGCCTCTAGCCTCTGTGCATCAGTGCCATAGGCTGTGAATGGAGCGGCACCATGTGTACTTAATCACTGCTTCTTTTAAACCCCTAGGCACCACCATTCTAGTGATTAGGTGCAGTCTCAAAACAGAAGTCCCAAAAATAATGCATTCACAACACCTATCTTTTGATTACTTGGGAAAAAAAATTGGAATAATAGTTGAGTTTTGTGTAATGCCACTGTCTACTGGAATATTTTTTCTGATCATCCCTAGTTCTGCAATCTACATAGTATTTAACAGGTACTTTCCAAGAAATGTGGGTGATGTCACAGATCTCATGTCATCCACGATAGGTTTTATTAACATGGCAGAGTTCAAGAGACCGCTTAGTGACCAGATGTCAATACATTATCAGGGCATCGGGGCATATAGTAGAAGATTTGCTGGGGGATCATGCATTTGGAAAACCTTCTACCGTGGACCCGAACATCCATTTTTAGCACTTATGTAATCCATACTATGATGATTTTGGACTGTTCAAAGGTGAAGTGGATAGTGTTCGTTCATGGTACTAGAGATCGTACATAGAGCGCACACCTACATTCAAGCTCACTCATTGCTCTCTGCTCGATATTAGCCTACCGTAAATGTAATAAATGAACAGAATATTACTAAATACTATTAATATGATACATGATTCTTGTAGGATGATGAATGAAATGCAATAAATTACCATATCTATGGGCCTAATTATAAGCTCATCAATTTATCGGTTGGAAGGAGAAAAACACTTAGGATTCCTAGCTGCTTCGTGAAGCCCCCAGCACAAGAAATGCCACCGTCATTATTTGAATGATGTGTCTTTAGCACGATTCCTCCTGCGCAAGTAATGTGCTCATCTTGGGTATCTGCTTCTGGGTGCAATAAGCGACCCTTCACTGGTGTAGTTAAATCTCAATAGGCAGAAAGATGAACGATTTATTAAAATAAGGGAGGGTGTTGTGGGCAGATTCTGGAACAAGAACACAAGTGAAAAATAAAGATGGGTTATGCTTCGCTTTACAACATGTAATTTATAAGATGAAAGCTGCAAGTGATAAGAAGCAGATGCGAAATGAAAACATGGATAAATGTGGACTACTGTCGACATGTATTGGTTATCTCTTGTTATACCCACGCACTTGGCTCATACTTCAACTTACATGCTTCAACATACTTCCACTACATCACGTCAACGCTTGAGCCAAGCTGCCAGCAATTCCAGACATTTCAGAAATAATCTTGAACCGGTGACCATGGAAAAGGTGCCGGTGATGATCAATGTCAGTGGATGTGCGTTTCTCTTCTCTCTTACGTTCTTCATTTTATTGTTATTTATAAGATTTATCATATAGATACACAATCACATTAACTACAAATGTAAATGTAGCTTGTGCCTAAAGTATTTTTCTTTTTTTACAGCCAGGGACATATCTAATTATGGATGAATAATATATTGGGGAAATTGCTACCCAATCAATTGATTTTTTTAGTGGCCGAACAGTGAGGCGGTGGTCACACAAGTGATGATTCTCTCATACGAAAGAATCAATCCAATTATGCTATCACAGAGTTTGAGCCGTGTGTGATCCTACTGTGCTTCAATTCTCTCTTCTCGCACGTGAGAATTGTGCCACAAATGTGAAGAAGATGGAGAACGTAATTTCTCCATTTTCTCCATTTTGTGAGTCCGTGGATGTTGGACTGCACTCTGATGACATCCGAATACAGTCCAATGTTTTACACGCACCCATAGACTTGAATGGATGCACGTGATCCGAGTTCCGGAGCCACTCTCAGCATGCTGTGATTATTTTTCTTATGCCGATTGCCACAAGTGGATCTACACTGCCCCATAGTATGGGTGTTGGTCTGAATGCTCTCTGATAATACATCGGATGGCACTAATCTTATGAATACACTCATGGGAGCGAGCCCTAGCAGGCAATAAAAAAGCATAAATTAGGATGGCAGCAAAAAATGTTTAGGTGCTATTCAGAAAGTTGTCCTTTCCTTTAAAAATGTTTGCTAAAGCAACTCTTCTCCTCCCCAACGTTAACACCTTAAAGACCATGAGATTTTTTATTTTGTTTTCACATTTGCAATTTTTTTTGTGTTTAAATTTCCTTTTTGATTTGTTTTGAATCCCCTTACTCCAAGAGGCCTAACGTTTTGTATATTTCCATCGACATGATAATATGAGAGCATTTTTTGGGGAACGAGTTGTAGCTTTGTATGACACTGTTCATTTTGCCATGTAATGTATTGAAAAAAAATCCACGTGTAATTAAATATAAAAAAAACACAATTATGTCATTGTTTTTTCAGTTTTGTTTTTATGGCCTTAGTTTAATAGTAAAAATAACTGGGAAACAGGATTCTCCAGATCAGTATGATTATGGCAAAAACAAGCTCTTTTTATTTATTTATGTAAAGAAAATTAAAAAAAAAAAATTTCCAAGACCCATAATGTTTTTCTTTTTCTACTTATGGAGTTGTGTGAGGGCTCAATTTTATTTGTGCGGTAAGGTAGTGGTTTTAATTATATCATATTTTGTTGCATGTACTTTTTTATCACTTTCTATTCCATTTTTTAAGAAGATGTGGTGACCAAAAAACTGCAATTCTTACATTTTTATTTTTTTCTCTTTATTTCATCATATAGGCTAATTAATTTTATATTTTGACACTCTGTCAGGTCCTTAAGGAGTACTTGAACTTGTAATTGTTCAATCAAGTGTATTGCAGTATACAGGGTGGGCCATTTATATGAATACACCTCAATAAAATGGGAATGGTAGGTGATATCAACTTCCTGTTTGTGGCTCATTAGTAGAGTTGAGCGAAACGGGTCGGTCAAATTCAAAAGTCGCCGGCTTTCGCTAAAGTCGAGTTTCGCCGATCGATACTCGACCATAGCGTGAGGTTGACTGTGCGGTCGCCGACTCGAGCGTTTCCCATAATGCTTTCAGGTGCCTTTTCTCTGCCAATGAGCAAGGACGCACACTGTGGGAAACGCGATGACATGGGCAGCGGCCCCCACCATGTTAGAGAAGGGCATTCAAGTGATTGGCTTGCTTTGTGTGGTGTCACAGTGGCTATAAAAACCCTGAATGCCGACCGCCATCTTACTTCTGCCGATCTTAGCATAGGGAGAGGTTGCTGCTGCTCATTCTCAATAGGGAGAGTGTTTAGGCAGTTAAGAAAAAAGTTTGTGCTTCTGCTGATAGCGAATTTCACTGTACAGATAGTGTGCAGTGACAGGGGAGGATTTTTTTGTGTGCAGCAGTGCTGGTGGTTATTAGGTGGTTAGGTTATTAGGTGGTTATTAGGCTGCCTTATAGGCTCACTGATAGCTGCATTGCTGTGTGCACACTGCTGTGCAGACTGCTTTTTTCAAAGCAAAAATACTTTTATTCCTTTTTTCTGCACAGTTACCAAGCATTCATTTTTTCACACACCGTATAGCGGTGTACGCTCCTCACACATACCGTGTACCGGCTGGTATCACGGACAAATACATGCTATATGTGTGTAACTCCGTAAAAAATAGACGGAGATTTACCTTTTTCCATACATACACCGTATATAGCTGTCCGCTTCTCAAACAGTATCGTATATCTGCTGTTTGGATTATGGTCACATCTATACAGAGACAGCGTGTGTGTGTGACTCCGGTAAAAAATAGACAGAGATTTAAAATTTTCCATACATACATCGTATAGAGCTGTCCGCTTCTCAAACAGTATCATATATCTGCTGTTTGGATTACGGTCACATCTATACAGAGACAGCGTGTGTGTGAGACTCCGCAAATACATATACGGACATTTCCATTTTTCCATACACCGTATAAAGCTGTCTGCTTCTCAAACAGTATCGTATATCTGCTGTTTGGATTACTGTCACATCTATACAGAGACAGCGTGTGTGTGTGAGACTCTGGAAATATATATACGGGCATTTCCATTTTTCCATACACCGTATAGAGCTGTCCGCTTCTCAAACAGTATCGTATATCTGCTGTTTAGATTACTATCACATCTATACAGAGACAGTATGTTTGTGTGAGACTCCGGAAATGCATATACGGGCATTTCTATTTTTCCATACACCGTATAGAGCTGTACTCTTCTCAAGCAGTATTGTATATCTGCTGGTTGTATTACGGTCAAATACATACTGGCAGAGCTTCTGTGTATGACTCCGGAAACAAATATACGGAGATTGACATTCTCCCCAAAAACGTATACAGCTGTACACTTCTGATACAGTACCGTATATCTGCTGGTTGGATTACAGTCAAATACATACTGGGAGAGCGTCTGTGACTAAGGAAATATATAAGGAGATTTAAATTTTTCCATACACCTTATACAGCTGTACGCTCCTCACACAGTACCATATCTCTGCTGGTATTTTTGGTCCATTTTCCCAAACATGATGAAGTATGGTGCAAGAGGCCTCGTACGTGGGTGGGGGGGCTCAGCTAGTACTGATGGTGGTGCATCTGCTGGTTATGCCAAAAGCACAATAGCAGCTAAGGCAGGAGCTGTTGAGCCTGCGTCATCGTCTGGCACAAGAAGGCCTTTAAGGTTCCCTTTTCTGAGAGTAGGCAAACCGCTTTTAAAGACGGAGCATCAGGAACAGGTTTTGGCTTACATTGCCGAAACAGCCTCCAGCTCTATTGGCTCCTCTTCTGAAGTTTCAAAGACTGCAAGCACTGAGTCGTCAGTGCAGGCTTCTGGTCAGGAGCAACACCTTTCCTTGTGTCCTTCACCCACACCAAAAGTGAAGGATGCGGAAGGCCACACTTCAGATTACTCCATGGAGCTGTTTTCACATACCATGCCTGGGTTATCAAGTCAAAACCTGAATTCCCCAGTCCAAGATGAATCTGACATGGAGTGCACTGCTAGATGATTCTGCTGGTACATTGACCCAGAGCAATACATTTCCCTCGCAGTCTACTGAGCTAGAATCAGACCCTGATGAAACTCAGGTGCCCCTTCCCGCATACTATACCACCTTACACGGTGATACAGAGGAAGGTGCAGATGAAATTGAAGAGGAGGTGATGGATGACCCAGTTGTTGACCCAGATTGGCATCCATTGGGGGAAGAGAGTGGCACTGGCAATAGTTCAGAAGAGGAGAAGGATCTGCAGCAGGCATATACATCGCAGCAGCGGTTATCTGGCAGGCCCGTAGCTGTACAAAAACTTGGTAAAAAATTCAAAAGAGTTGCAGGACAGCTTGGCCAGACGGTCAAATTAGCACAGTGTGCAAGCCCTGAAAATTTATACCATAGTAGGAAGAGTGCAGTGAGGCACTTTTTTGACCAAAATCCTATTGATGAGGCAAAGGTTATCTGTAAGAAGTGCAGAAGGACCTTTAGCCGAGGTAAAAATCTCTGAAATTTGAATACCAGCTGCATGCTTAGACATTTAACCACCATGCACTTGCAAGCGTGGATGGACTACAAAACCTCAGGTAGCACATGTGCACCTGCTTCGACTGAAGGTAGCCAGCAACGCTCCATCGCTTCCCCACTGAAAGCCCACCAGTAAGCACACCACCAGCAAGAAATGTTGAGGTGTCGTCGCAAGGCCAAAGCAGTCAGGGAATCACAATGTTTTTGCAACGAAAGACTGAATCTAGGCCATCACCACCACCATCACCATCACCAACCCCCTCTCAGTCCATCAAGTCCACCGCTAGTTCCCTCATATGCAGCTCTCAAGTCCAGCTCACCCTACCAGACACTCTGAGTAGGACAAGAAAGTACTCATCCTCTCATCCGCGAACACTGGCTTTGAACGCCTGCATTGCCAAACTGATCTCATTAGAGATGATGCCCTTCCGTTTGGTTGAAAGCAAAGCATTCCGAGAGCTCATAGCCTACGCTGTCCCACGCTATGACCTACCCAGTCGACACTTCTTTTCTCGAAAAGCCATCCCTGCCCTCCACCTGCATGTGAAAGACCGCATTGTCCATGCACTCAAGCAATCAGTGAGTGGAAAGGGGCACCTCACAACAGATGCATGGCCAGTAGGCATGGCCAGGGCCGATACGTGTCCATCACTGCACACTGGGTTGATGTGGTGGATGCAGACTCCACAGGGGACAGCGGCGGTGGAACAGTGCTGCCTAGCCCACGGTATAGGAAACAGCTGCCTGTAGGCGTACGACCCTCCTCCTCCTCCAGAAGCGAAAGCTCGTTCACAGAGCGCAGTCGCACGAGCTCTTCATCCGCAGCTGTCAGTGTTGCACACGAGGTGCCCCACTATCGAACAGCTAGTGGTAAGCGTCAGCAGGCTGTTTTAAAGATAATGTCTTTGGGCGACAACAGACACACCATGGCAGTACTGGTCGACTACTTGCAGCCACAAACTGAGTCATGGCTGGGCAGTCTACATCTTGAGCCAGGTAAGGGAGTCAGTGATAACGGCTGGAATTTTGCGGCAGCCATAGCCCTTGCAAAACTCACACACATACCTTAACTGGCTCACACCTTGAACCTGGTGGTGCAGTGCTTCCTAAATAATTATCCGGAGTTAACAGCCCTGCTCCATAAGGTGCGAAGACTGTGCTCATACATCCATCGCTCGCCCATACACTCCAGTCGTATGCAGAAGCTGCAGCGATCGCTCCACCTCCCCAAGCACTGCCTAATCATAGACGTTGAAACAATGTGAAACTCCACCATGCACATGGTTCAGAGGCTGTGCGAACAGAGGCAGGCTGTAATGCATTTGTGGGAGGATACACGAGCAGGCAGTTTGAGGGCAGACATGGAGTTGTCGGGTGTGCAGTGGTCGAAGCTGAAAGACCTCTGTAAAGTCCTTCAGCATTTTGAGGAATGCACACGGCTGGTAAGCACAGACGACACCATCATAAGCATGAGCATACCACTTATGTGTCTGCTCATGCAAACTTTGATGCACATTAAGGATCAGGCGTCTGCAGCAGAGGAGGAGGAAGAGGAGGAAGGAAGCCTAGATGACAGTCAGCCATTTTCAGCGAGGGCAACTGACCTGGACGAGGTGGAGGAAGAAGAGGATGAGGAGTATGGGGGGGATAATTATTTTGGGGAGGAGGATGCTACTCAGGGGGCAAGAGAAAATGTTGGTGTGCCAAGGTCAGGTACAGGGTTTGTGCACAACTGGAGGGATGTGGATTTGCCAGAAAGTGCTCCTCCTCCCACCACTGGCAGTGCATCATTGACACCTGGAACATTGGCCCACATGTGTGATTACGCCTTGCGGATCCTAAAAAAGGACCCCCGCATTGCCAAAATGATGAAGGATGACGACTACTGGTTGGCCAGCATCCTCAATCCACGCTATAAAGGCAAATTACAGAACATCATGCCACAGGAGAACCTAGAGATAATATTGGCTAACAAACAAGCAACTCTGGTAAACCATTTGTTGGAGGCATTCCCAGCACACAGCAGCGGTGCTGGTTCTCCCACGAGCCGTAGAGGGCAAAATGGAAGAGGTGTTTGTGGTGCACACAGCCGAAGTGGCGTTGGAGGCAGGGGTTTCATGACCATGTTGTGGACTGATTTCTCAAGTACCGATCACAATACTGAATCGATTGCAAGTGACAGGAGACAGCAGTTGTCAGCTATGGTCACAAACTACCTCTCATCCCATATCGATGTTTTCCCTCACAGGTCATTCCCCTTTGACTATTGGGCCTGTAAACTGGACACCTGGACTGAATTGGCACAATATGCCTTACAGGAGCTTGCTTGCCCTGCTGGTAGTGTGCCATCTGAAAGAGTCTTCTGTGCTGCTGGAGCAATCATAGAATCATAGAATCGTAGAGTTGGAAGGGACCTCCTTGGCCATCTGGTCCAACCCCCTGCTCAAAGCAAGATTCGCTAAATCATCCCAGACAGATGTCTGTCCAGCCTCTGTTTGAAGACTTCCATTGAAGGAGAACTCACCACTTCTCGTGGCAGCCTGTTCCACTCATTGATCACTCTAACTGTCAAAAAGTTTTTTCTAATATCTAATCTGTGTCTCCTCCCATTCAGTTTCATCCCATTGCTTCTAGTCTTTCCTTGTGGAAATGAGAATAAAGATGATCCTTCTACAATGTGACAGCCCTTGAGATATTTGTAGACAGCTATTAAGTCTCCTCTCAGTCTTCTCTTTAGCAAGCTAAACATTCCCAAATCATGCAACCTTTCCTCATAAGACATGGATTGCAGACCGGTCACCATTCTGGTCGCTCTTTTCTGAACTTGCTCCAGTTTGTTGATGTCTTTTTTAAAATGTGGTGCCCAAAACTGGACACAGTATTCCAGATGAAGTCTGACCAAAAAGGAGTAGAGGGCAATAATGACTTCACGTGATCTAGACTGTATGCTTCTGTTAATACATCCTAGAATTGCATTTGCCTTTTTTGCTGCTGCATCACACTGTTGACTCATATTCAGTCTATGATCTATTAGTATACCCAAGTCTTTTTCACATGTGCTGTTGTTTAGCCCTATTCCTACCATTCTGTATATGCTTTTTTCATTTTTATTGCCAAGATGTAGTACTTTGCATTTTTCCCTGTTAAAAACCATTCTGTTAGTTGCTGCCCACTGCTCCAGTTTATTTATATATTTTTGAATCCTTTCTCTCTTCTCTAGCATTAGCTATCCCTCCTAGCTTTGTGTCATCAGCAAATTTAATCAGTTTACCCTCAATTCCTTCATCTAAATTGTTGATAAAGATGTTGAACAATACAGGGCCCAGGACAGAGCCCTGTGGTACCCCACTTGAGACATTCTTCCAACTGGATGTGCAGCCATTTACGACCACTCTTTGGGTCCCATCACTAAGCCAGTTATGAATCCACCTAACAGTTGCCTTGTCCATTCCATATCTAGTCATTTTTTCAATAAGGATTGTGTGAGCTACTTTGTCAAATGCTTTGCTGAAGTCAAGATATACTATATCTACAGCATTTCCCTGATCCACCCAATCAGTGATTCCATTATAGAAGGAAATTAAGTTAGTCTGACATGACTTATTAGTTACAAACCCATGCTGACTCTGTTTAATCACTTCATTCTTATCCAGGTACTGACATACATGTTGTTTAATAATTTATTCAAAGATATTTCCTGGTATAGAAGTCAGACTCACCGGCCTATAGTTGCCTGGGCCCACCTTCTTCCCCTTTTTGAAGATAGGAACAACATTTGCTCTTCTCCAGTCTTCTGGGACTTCTCCTGTTCTCCAAGAATTTTCAAAGATTATGGAGAGGGAGGGGTTAAAAAATTTCTTCTGCTATCTCCTTCAGTACTCTGGGGTGTAATTCATCTGGACTTGGAGACTTGAATTCATTTAGGTTAGCTAAGTGTTTCCTCACTATCTTTCTGTTTCTAGATATCGTGAATTCTTCTATTCCCTTAATAGGACAGTGAAGAACAGTTGATGTTACATTTCCTTACTGAGTGAAAAAAGATGCAAAATAGGAAATTAAAAGTTCGGCCTCCTCAACATCCTGTCTTACCGTTTCATCATTTTCATCCTGTAAAAATCCTATAGCATCTTTGACTTTTCTTTTACTTTTGACATATCCCCAAAATCCTTTATTATTGCTTTTGACGTCTCTTGCAAGCCTCAATTCATTGTCAGATTTAGATAATCTGATTTGTGCCCTGCAGGTTCTGCAGACAGCATTATATTCTTCTTTAGATATGCCTCCCTCTTTCCATTTTATAAACATTTCTTTCTTCCTTTTTAGCATGTGCTTAAGTTCTGTGTTAATCCATCCTGGTTTCCTTAAATGCTTCCTATTCTTCCCTCTTTTCAGAATTGTTATTGTTAACAATTGTGCTTTGGGAATTTAATTTTTCAAGATTTCCCATTCTTCCTGGACATTTTTGTCTTTAAGGATATCCAGCCATTGGATTCCTCCAATTCTCTTTCTGAATCGCTTAAAATCTGCCTTTCTGAAATCTAACCTTGACGTCTGAGTCTTCACAGGTCTTCCTCCTCTAGTTATCCAAAATTCTAAAATTTGATCCTGACAGAAAAAAGAACCCATCTGTTGACCCAAAATGTTGATGATCTAACCTTCATTAAAATGAACCATGCATGGGTTTCAAAGGATTTTGTCCCACCTTCCCCTGATGACACATAGGTTGCAATAAAAATGGTTCACTTTTGTCCTCTTCTTCCTCGTACTTCTCCACTTCCTCCATTTGCAGCTGCTGAATTTCCAGCCTACACATCAACACATGCCATTTTTCAACCTCCCTAACTGGGCAGCCCCCCACCCCAGGGCCGGGGTCATCACCTGGCGCACCCAGGCAAGTGCGTTGCCCTGAACAGGTGGGTGGGCCTACTCTTGGGTGACAGCACTGGCACAGGGCCCCTAATAGTACAATAAAGTGTCTCTGACGGTGGGGGGCCCACTCGCCGTCAGACACACCGGCGTACTATGAGGGGCCCTGTGCCAGTGCCGCTGCCCACGAGTGGGCCCCCCTGCTTGCTCAGGGCCCCAGCACTTGCAATACTTACCTCTCCCTGCTCCATCGCTGTGTAGTCTGGGCAGTTAAACCCTTCACAGGGACGAGCACTCCAAATTTGGAGAACTGATCGATGATGGTTAAGACGTAGCTATGGCCTGTCCTGCTGGGTTCTACCTTCAGATGATCAATGGCTACCATTTGTAATGGACGTCGACTCACAATCGGATGCAGTGGTGCTTTATGATCAGCTTTCACAGTTTTCCTAGTCACAGACGTGTGACATTCCTGCCACCATTTTTCAATGTCTCCTCTTATGCCAATCCAATAGAATCGCCTACGGCCTGTGGCTTCTGTCTTTTGCACTCCAAAGTGAACAGACAGATCATGATAGGCAGTGAGGACCATGTCTACATATCTCCCTGTGATCACAATTTGATGGAGATGAGTAACGGTGATGGGATCCACGCTACTGCGATACAGCAACCCTTTCTTCACAAAGAACTGTTTTCACAGTCTCCACAGACAAAGTAATTGAGGGTCAGCATCACCTCTGTGAATTTTCCCGGGATGTTTTCCCATGATTAGTAATGTGAAAAATTTTGGCAATCACTCCACTTTCCGTCTGTACTTGTATCCATCTAGTTTCCTGCTGCGGAGAGTCTGGACTGGCTTACTGACCCTGAAATATATACAAAGATTTAAAAGTACCCCAACAGTGTATACTGGTGTACGCTTCTAATACATTTCCCTTTTTCTACTTTTTATATTCTGGTGTAATCCATACAGAGCCTGAGAGAGTTTGTGTCTGACTCTGGTAAACTATAAGGAGATTTCAAATGACACCAACACTGTATGCAGCTGTACGCTTGTAATACATTACCTTTTTGGACTTTTTATATTCTTGTCTAATCCATACTGAGCCTGTGAGTGTCTTTGTCTGACTCCGGAAATATAGACGGAGATTTACAATTACACCTAGACTGGATACACCTGGTATCTGCTGATACAGTACCTTTTTCAACATTTTGGATTCCGGTTAAATCCATACTGACTGAGTGAGCGTCTGAGGGTGACTCCTGAAATCCGGTGGTTGGACAAAATAATGGAAACACTTGGAAACATCAACAAAAGTTAGTTAAATATGGTGTAGGTCCACGTTTTGTGGCGATGACAGCCTCAATTATCAGAGGTATGGATTCATGCAAGGAATGAATTGTTTCCAAAGGAATTGTAGCCCATTCTTCAGTTAAAACACAATCCAGTTCTTTGAGCGACGATGGCGGCGGAAATCGACATCTAACTTGAATCTCTAAAATGGGCCATAAATGCTCAATAATGTTGAGGTCTGGGGATTGTGGGGGACAGATGAGATGCTCAACTTCATTACAATGTTCCTCGTGCCATGCTTTAATGATTCTAGCTGTATGAATTGGTGCATTATCATCCTGAAAGATGGCGTTCCCCTCCGGGAAGAGTGCTTGAACCATAGGATGCACTTGGTTGCCCAAAATGCCAAAATGATCGCGGCTGTTAATTCTTCCATGATGGGATATCGTTGGCCCGGTGGATCTCAACGAAATAGCACCTCAGATCATCACAGAACCTCTGCCATGTTTTACAGTTGGGAGAAGGCAGTCTGGATGGAATGCTTTTTTCGGCTGTCTCCAAACGTACACTCGGGCGGAGGTCGGAAATAGGGTAAACGATGATCCGTCTGAGGATATTTCATGTTTCCACTGCTCGAGGGACCTATTCTGGAGGGTTCTAGACCACTCTAAGTGCTTAGAAACATTTGTCATTGAGAGCAGCGTTTTTAAAATTGCAGCTCTTCCATGGAATCCTGATTTGTGCAGCTCCCGACGAACATTTTTCGTGGAGACTGTGTTCTGTAGGTGTTCTTTGAGCTCAGCATTGATTTTCCGAGCCGTGGTCTTGCGATCCTCTCTCACAATTTGCTTTATAGTCCGACAGTCTCACTCAGTCAACTTTGACTTTCGGCCGGACCTGTGCTTTGCTGCGGACGTTTTCCTTCTCTTTCAAACGCAGTCATTACTTTGGAAACAGTACCTCTTGACATGCCAAGAATACGGGCACTTTCTGTTACACTAGCGCCTGCCATACGAGCATCAACAATTTGGCCTCTTTGAAAATCAGAGAGGTCTGCCATTGGTATCAGGTTTTCCTCAATGTTCTTACAATTATGCAAAACAAACAGTTAATTTGCATTCACATATCACATAACACAAATAATCAACTACAAAACATTGCCATCCGTCACGGTTTGCATGTTTCTAACATGTTTGAAGATTATGATGCCAAATCATTAGGTGTTTGCATTATTTTGTCCAACCCCTGAATATTTGGAGTGTGTATAAAAGCCCTCACCGCCGACCGCCATTTTTCTTCTGCCCATGTTTACAGTAGGGAGAGGTTGCTGACGCTGTTTATCATTTGGGAGACACTTAGGCCTGTAAACAGAAGTTCTTATGTGCTTGTGCTGAACGCAATTGTTGTGTACAGTTAGTGTACAGTGACAAGGGAGGATTTTCTTGTGTGCAGTAGTGCTACTTATTAGGCTGCCTGTCAGTTACAGGGAGGATTTTCTTGTGTGCAGCAGGGCTGATTATTAGCTAGCCTTATAGCAGTATTGCTGTGTGGACACTGCTGTGCAGACTGCTTTTTACACAGCACTCCTACTTTTATTCTGTTTTTCTGCAGTGACCGAACGTTCATTATTTCGCACATCGTATAGAGCTGTACGCTCCTCACACACTACCGTGTACCAGCTGGTATCACGGAGAAACACATGCTGACTATCTGTATGAGACTCCGGAAATAAATTGGGAGATTTACATTTTCACTTGTATAAGTGAATATAGTGTATATAGTATTATATACACCTGGTATCTGCTGATACAGTACCTTAGTTCTAAATTTTTTCGTATGGTATAATCCATACTGAGTGAGCGTGTGTGCTTTACTCATTCAATATATACGGAGATAAAAATTTTACCCTATACTCTATACACCTCCTATCTTGTGATACAGTACCTTTGTTAGACATTTTGTATTCCGGTCAAATCCATACTGGGTGAGCGTCTGAGGGTGACTACGGAAATATATACGGAGATTTAAATTGTACCCTACAATATATATACTTGCTATCTTCTTATCTAGTACCTTTTTTAAACATTTTGTATTATGGTCAAATCCAGACTGAGTGAGCGTCTGAGGCTGGAGTCACACTAACCAGCGCAAAATACGGTCCGTAGTTTACATGCGTAATACGGATGAATGACCCCTAAATAGTGCTCCGTAGGTCATCCGTAAGCCAGGTGCGGTCGCGTATTTTGCGCATGTCTGCATCCGTATGTAATCCGTATGGCATCCGTATGCAATCCGTATGGCGAGATTTTCTCGCAGCCTTGCAAAATGGACATTTAATGGTTTTGAGGCCTACTAACAATTTAAATCATTAGCCTGCACCCTATTTATACACTCAGAAACAGGTGGCTGCCTCCATTCTGTCCATTTGTAAGCTTGCTTTCACGAGGTGTGTTGGTGTTCTTTGTGCAACATGGCAGAGGGTCTGAGATTCAATACAACTGAGCAGGTTCTCTTTAACTGGCTTTTGTCACGGCGCTTTGGGCAACCATACCCAGTGATAGTGGATCCACGGAGGAGGAGAGGCATGTGGGTCCATCCACTTTTGAGGCAACGACTCACAAGAGGTCATTTTCACCGCCTCTATTCTTCTCTGCGGGAGCATCCTGAGAAATTTTACCAGTACTGTCGCATGAGCATTTCCACATTTGATCGACTCTTGGAGACAGTGCGCCCTGGGATAACCTTTCAGGACACAAGGATGCGCAAAGCGATATCTGCAGAGGAGCGACTTCTTCTCATAATACGGTATGTACTACACAACCACATTCTCTATGTTCATAATGTGTGTGCTAAAGTATGTTTATTTGCCTTCTTGGACAAAGTTTTATGCCCTCATCTTACTCCAAATATGTTTCAACTTACACACCAGAATGTTAGCTCTAATATGTCCTGCATATCACTTAGTCATTGTGCAACCAAATATGTGTGTGTTATTCTGTCTCAATTCCTACCAAGTTTCGTCGGCATGTAGCTGATGTTTTTGGACTTTATGCACTCTAAACTTATCAATTTATGTTGTTCTACAGCTTCCTGTCCACTGGCCTGTCTTATGCCGCCCTCCACCATGAGTTTCTCATTGGAAGATCAACCATTTCAGGCATAGTGAGGTCTACATGTACAGAAATCTGGACAAGACTACATCAAGTGGTCATGCCCGAGCCCAGGATGGAAGACTGGTTGAGGATATCAAGGGACTTTGAGGAGGACTGCCAGTTTCCAAATTGTATTGGGGCCCTGGATGGCAAACATATCCGGGTGTGTAAGCCGCCAAACTCTGGCTCCCAATTCTTCAATTATAAACAATACTTTTCTGTTGTATTGTTGGCTCTGGTAGACCCTCAATACAAGTTTATAATTGTTGACATTGGGGCCTATGGAAGGACGGGAGACTCTAGAGTCTTCAATACTTTCATAATGGGTCGGCGGCTACGCACCAACCAGTTGGATCTACCACCACCACGCCAGCTACTAGGCTCCCCTGAAGAATCAGTCCCTTATGTCCTTGTGGCAGATGAGGCCTTTCAGTTATCGCGCAATGTCATGAGGCCATATCCCTGGCGCAACCTTGACCACAGGCGCAGAATTTTTAACTTGCGCCTATCACGTGCTATGCGACTGGTGGAGTGTTCCTTTGGGATTCTTTGTGCCAAATGGCGGGTACTCCAGTCTGCCATTCAGTTGAGTGAACAAAATGTGAATGAAGTTGTGAAAGCCTGTGTTGTTCTGCATAACTTTACCAGGATAAATGATTGTTCCTCCTCTGTTGGTGTTGTGTGTAGGCCGGACAATGTGCGCAGGGTGAGACCACCTATGAACCCTCAACGTAGACCGCTCTCTGGCCTCAAAGTGCGTGATATTTTCACTAATTACTTTATCTCACCTGAGGGGGCAAGAGCATGCTGTGTCTATGTTATAATTTGTTTCTTTAAGTGTGTCTAAATATATATTACTCAACCCCTTATGATTCTATGACTGTTTCATTGCATTGGTTAGTGTATGTTAGTATGTTGACAGGGTTTTTGAAAAATCACACAGAGACGTTAACTATAGTAGACAAATTTTTAGTTTTGCCTTTTTTTTGGTTGCTTAAAGGCAAACATAATATTGCCATAAGTACATTTTGGCAATGGGCAAAATGACCCTTTGTGCCTTCTTAAACTTGTTTGAAAAGTAAAATTACATAACATAACCCAAAAAAGCATTAGGCTATAGCAATATTGCTGCATGAGAATATTAAACTAGAAAGGAAAAAAATAGGTGAGCTCCATCAACAAAATTAATGCTAAAAGATAACACTCACATTTCTTCAGAATGTTTTCTAATCATAGAAATATTCCACCATGACAGGCAAGGCTACCTCACGGCTTTCAGACAGATATTACCTGTCTGTAGAACAGAGAATATTGAACCATGCTATACTGGAAAGGATGAAAAAACAAAACTCACTTGTTAAGACATAGAGAGAGCGTGATATTCTGAAGGCTGGTCGCCTTGATTTGTTTTACTATAGATTGCTAGCAAAAAAGGTGACTACTTCACTAAGGCCAGCACGCCTTTCCTAGGCATTAGCAAGTGAGTAGTGTATTTTCATCCTTTGACTTTACAGTATAGAGCATTGAAATATTCTCTTTTGTACACACATGTAATATCTGTCTGAAAGGCGTGAGGTAGCCTTGCCTGTCATGATGGATTCTTTAATATGATTGGAAAACAGTGTGAAAAAATTAGAATGTTAAATTAGGTAACAAAGTTTGGTGATGGAGAACACCTGTTTTTTCCTTTGTATTTGGAGCACCAGTTAAACCGCACTGGACATCTACGGCCATCAGACTTATAAATCCTCATAGGTTGGGGAAGGGGAACGTGGAAGAGCAGCCTGTGGGTGCTGCTGGACACTGTGGCCAACATCGCCCTGTGTGGGGCCATACTGTTGCCCATGATGCTGGAATTGTCCTGCCTCCTGGGACTGTTGGGGATACTGGCCAGAGTAATGATGATGGTGAGGGGCATCTTGTTGGCTGTGGTAGGCACGTGGCTCATACCCACCAAGATAGCCAGATCGTCCCCAACCAGGTTGGGACCAGCCTCCAACACTGGGTGGGTACAAGTGGCCATATTGGTGGGGTTGGCTAGAGGCTGACATTTGTGGCTGCTGAATAGAAGGTTGGGTAGTGGGAGGAAGGGGTTGAGGTGTAGGCCCACGTATTAGGGGATGTTTGGACCATGCTTGAGCAAGCATCTGTGTGGATGGTCTCATGCGCATTAGATTTCGGGGGGAGAGCTGCCACCTCTCCAGATATTCGAATAGCTCATATGGGGTGGGGGGGTGCTTGCATCAAGCAGGATCTGAAAACATCCCCTAATACGGAGCCTGATCTCACGGGTAAGGGCACGGAGATAAAGGGTGAGGCTACGTGAGTAGGCCTCCTCCCCATCATCTGTAGTTACTCTTGATAAATAATTGAGCACCCCTGTGTCCACATTGGTCCTGCTCTCTTGAATAGTGACCTGGCGCCTTCTTCGTGTTCGCCGTGATGTAAGAGCAGCCTGTGGGGATGCCCTGATCTGGCCAGTTGGGCTGCTGCTCAAGTTGCCCGGCTCTTCCAGGTGATGGGGCAGCAGCAGACCGTCCTGGTGGTGTTGTGTGTTGGGCAGCCATTGAGTTGTCCTGTGATGCCTCATCTTCTGCCATCCTTCTTTTAGGGGGAGAAGATGGGCCAGCCACCTCATCCCCTACAGGATCTATTATGGGCTCTGCCTCTGAGGCCGTTCCTTGATCCGTAAGGTTGGATTGAGTTCTGTTATGAAATAGAACAGAGGCAAAAATACATCAATATTTTTGGCCCCGTAAAGTATTTGTGTAATGTGGTGTGAGGTATCTACTTACGGTCTCAGATCCAGAATTGGGGTGAGGAAGGAGAGCCGGTCATAATAGATGTACTTCCTTTAAACATATCCAGCATCCCCACTCCTGGACCGCTGCTGGCGTTCCCGGCGGTACTGGTCCCGGATGCTTCGCCAGCGTTTCATCACATCTTCCACTGCAATGTGACAGGAAATATTGTCAAATTCACATATTTGAGAGGTCACATTTTCTACCAGTAGCCTAGGCATGGGGCCTTCTGGGGTGTGCTTTCTACCCATGGTAGCATATGTAATTGGGAAGATATACAGGGTCTCTTTAGCTACACTTAATAATTGTTTTGTCTAGGAGGATGAGGAGCTTGTGGCCTAACCCCAAATTATGGCTGTGTGAAGCCACGTGTCCCATCCAAATCTAACGGCCTCATGAGGCAAAAAGTACATGCACAGGAAGGGGGGGGTGCTGATTCTATATTCCTTTTTTGTTGCGCGCTAAGGTTACTCATGTTTTGCGTTGTACTTATGAATTTTATGCTGCTCCTCACGTGGTCGGTCACAAAAGTCATGGTACATCTGGCGACAGATGCGCCTCCATGACGCCTCCTTTCTTGCCCGGTTTGCATAATTTGCATCTCGTTGGTCCCAGATTTCGGGACGCTCCAGCACCAGGACAATGAGCATCTCCACATTTATGTACGTGGACACCATGCTGCTGCTGTACTCCTTGGAGGCGTACTTCCTGGATGTCTGGAGCGCTTTTTGAGCTCATTTGCATGTCTAGGCTTCCTGATGATGGATTGGCCCATTTTCTGTCACCAGCCAAAAGACCTGCGTATTGCTCGCAGGTCACACGTCTGGTCCGTGTGTAATCCGTATTTTTTGCGCGCCCATAGACTTGCATTGGCGTACTACGGGCGTAGTACGCTGCCAATCGCAGCATGCTGCGATTGGCACGGAGCGTAGGATACGGATGAGAAATATACGCCTGGTGCCAGTGACCCCATAGAGAATCATTTGTCCGCGTCTAATGCTTGCTTTTAGCACCTCTCACTCGCCCGTATTCTTCGCCAGTGTGACCCCGGCCTGAGGGTGACTCCGGAAATATATACTGAGATTTAAATTTAGCCCAACAGTGTATACATCTGGACGCTTCTGATACAGTACCTTTTTGCTATTTAGATTCTAGTGTAATCCATACTCAACCTGTGAACGTCTGTCTGTTACACCGGAAATATATTTTGAGATTTACGATGACCACAAAACTCTATACAGCTGTACGCTTGTGATACATTACCCATTTACTGCTTTTTATATTCTGGTCTAATGCATACAGAGCCAGTGAGAGTCTGTTTCTGACTATGGAAATATATATGGAGATTTACAATGACCCCTACACTGTATACAGCTGTACGCTTCTGATCCATTACCCTTTTACTGCTTTTTGTATTGTGGTGTAATCCATACTGAGCCTGAGAGCGTCTGTTTCTGCTTACTGAAATATATACGGAGATTTAGAATGTTTAAACTATACTATATATACCTGGTATCTGTTGATACTGTACCCTTTTTCAAATTTTTATCTTATTGTCTAATCCATACTGAGCCTGTGAGCGTCTGTGTCTGACTCATGAAATATATACTAAGATTTAGAATTATCCCTAGACTGTATACAGCTGTACACTTCTGATACAGTACCATATATCTGCTGGTATTTTGTTTTTTTTTTCACAAAAATTAGGAAGTATGGTGGAAGAGGCTGCGGACGTGGGTGTGGGGGGCCAGCTGGTACTGATGGTGGTATTGGTGCATCTGCTGGTAGTGCCAAAAGCACAATAGCAGCTAAGGCAGGAGGTGTTGAGACTGCGGCATGGTCTGGCTCCGGAAGGCCTGGAAGGCTACCTTTTCTGGGAGTAGGTAAACCGCTTTTAAAGCCGGAGCATCAGGAACTGGTTTTGGCTTACATTGCCGAAACAGCATCCAGCTCTATCGCCTCCTCTTCTGAAGTTTCAAAAAAATGCAAGCACTGAGTCATCAGTGCAGTCTTCTGGTCAGGACCAATCCCATTCCTTGTGTCCTTCACCCCCACCAAAAGTGAAGGATGCGGCAGCCCACACTTCAGATTACTCCATGGAGCTCTTTTCACATACCATGCCTGGGTTATCTAGTCAAATCCCGAATTCCCCAGTCCAGCACGAATCAGAGCTGGAGTGCACTGATGCACAGCCACTGCTAGGTGATTCTGCTGGTACATTCACCCACAGCACTACATTCCCCTCGCACTCTACAGAGCCATAATCTGACCCTGATGAAACTCAGGTGCCCCTTCTTGCATATTATACCACCTTACACAGTGACACAGAGGAAGGTGCTGATGAAAGTGCCAGTTCCCTGAGCAGGTGGGGGGCATACTCATGGGCGACGGCACTGGCACAGGGCCCCTCATAGTACGCAAAAGTGTCTCTGCCGTGGGAGGCCCCACTCGCCGTCATACACACCGGCGTACTATGAGGGGCCCTGTGCCAGTACCATCGCCCACGAGTGGGCCCCCCTGCTTGCTCAGGGCCACAGCACTTGCAATACTTACCTCTCCCTGCTCCACCGCTGTGATGTCTTCCGCGTTTCCTGACAGCGACATTCAGGTCAGAGAGCGCGATGACATCACGTCTGTATGCCCTCTGCCTAAACAATCCAAGTGCAGAGAGCTGGATGATGGCGACGCTGAGGAGTCCAGAGTAGAGCAGTGCCCAGCGAGGAGAGGTATTTAATTTTTTCAAAGGTTGAGAGCAATTTTTGGTGAGCACTATACACTGGAGAATAATATATGGGGCCCATCATACACTGGAGCATTCCAAAAGGGGGACATCAGACACTGGATCAGCATTGATGGGGCCCTTTATACACTGGAGCAATAGAAATGGGGCCCATGATATATGTAGCATTATTTGGGCCCATAAGACACTGGAGCATCATCCATAGGGTCCATCATATCCTGGAGCATTCTAAATTGGGCAGAATATATATGGAGCATTATTTGGGCCCATCATACACTGGAGCATCATCCATGAGGCCCATCATATACTGGAGCATTCCAAATGGGGGACATCAGACACTGGAGCAGCATTTATGGGACCCATTATACACTGGAGCATTAGAAATGGGGCCCATTATATATGGAGCATTATTTGGGCCCATCATATACTGGAGCATCATCCATGAGGCCCATCATATACTGGAGCATTCTAAATGGGGCAGATCAGACACTGGAGCAGCATCTATGGGGCCCATTATACAATGGAGCATTAGAAATGGGGCCCATTATATATGGAGCTTTATTTGGGACCATCATACACTGGAGCATCATCCATGAGGCCCATCACATACTGGAGCATTCTAAATTGGGCAGATTATATATGGAGCATTATTTGGGCCCATCATACAATGAAGCATCATCCATGAGGCCCATCATATACTGGAGCATTGCAAATGGGGCAGATCAGACACTGGAGCAGCATTTATGGGGCCCATTATATATGGAGCATTATTTGGGCCCATAAGACAATGGAGCATCATGCATGGGGCCCATCATATACTGGAGCATTGTAAATGGGGCAGATTAGATATGCAGCATTATTTAGGCCCATCATACACTGGAGCATCATCCATGAGGCCCATCATATACTGGAGCATTCTAAATGGGGCAGATCAGACACTGGAGCAGCATCTATGGGGCCCATTATACAATGGAGCATTAGAAATGGGGCCCATTATATATGGAGCTTTATTTGGGACCATCATACACTGGAGCATCATCCATGAGGCCCATCACATACTGGAGCATTCTAAATTGGGCAGATTATATATGGAGCATTATATGGGCCCATCATACAATGAAGCATCATCCATGAGGCCCATCATATACTGGAGCATTGCAAATGGGGCAGATCAGACACCGGAGCATCATCCATGGGGACCAACATATACTGTAGCATTATGTGGAGCTCATCATATACTGTATGGAACATTATATGGGACCAATTATTCTGTATGGAGAAATATATGGGGCTCATTATTCTGTATGGTGCACTATGTGGTGGCCATAATACTGTATGGATTAATATACTGTCCGTTTTTTGAGCTATTGTAGAATTTAAAATAGATATCAGTCATGTCATGTAAGAAGTGAAGTATTTTAACCCCTTCACCCCCAAGGGTGGTTTGCACGTTCATGACCGGGCCAATTTTTACAATTCTGACCACTGTACATTTATGAGGTCATAACTCTATAACGCTTCCATGGATCCCGGTGATTCTGACATTCTTTTCTCGTGACATATTGTACTTCATGTTAGTGGTAAAATTTCATTCAAATAACTTGCGTTTATTTGTCAGAAAAACGGAAATTTGGCGAAAATTTTGAAAATTTTGCAATTTTCCAACTTTGAATTTTTATGCCCTTAAATCACAGAGATATGTCACCCAAAAAACTTGATAACTAACATTTCCCACATGTTTACTTTACATCGGCACAATTTTGGAACCAAAATTTTTTTTGTTAGGAAGTTATAAGGGTTAAAAGTTGACCAGCGATTTCTCATTTTTACAACACCATTTTATTTTTACGGACCACATCACATTTGAAGCCACTTTGAGGGGTCTATATGATAGAAAATACCCAAAAGTGACACCATTCTAAAAACTGCACCCCTTAAGGTGCTCAAAACCACATTCAAGAAGTTTATTAACCCTTTAGGTGCGTCACAGGAATTTTTTTGAATATTTAAAAAAAAAATGAACATCTAACTTTTTTTCACAAAAAAAATACTTCAGGTTCAATTTTTTTTATTTTACCAAGGGTAACAGGAGAAATTGGACTGCAAAAGTTATTGTGCAATTTGTCCTGAGTACGCTGATACCTGATATGTGGGGGGGGAACGACTGTTTCGGCGCATGGCAGAGCTCAGAATGAAAGGAGCGCCGTTTGACTTTTTCAATGCAAAATTGTCTGGAATTCAGATCGGACGCCATGTCACGTTTGGAGAGTCCCTGATGTACCTAAACAGTGGAAACCCCCTACAAGTGACCCCATTTTGGAAACTAGACCCCCCAAGGAACTTATCTAGATATGTGGTGAGAACTTTTAACCCACAAGGGCTTTACAGAAGTTTATAACGTACAGCGGTACAATTAAAAAATCATATTTTTTCCACAAAAATGATCTTTTCACCCCAATTTTTTTTTTCCCAAGGGTAACAGGACCCTAAAAGTCATTGTGCAATTTGTCCTGAGTACGCTGATACCCCACATGTGGGGGTCAACCACTATTTGGGCGCATGGAAGAGCTCGGAAGGGAAGCAGCGCCATTTGACGTTTTTGGCTGGAATTGAGATCGGACACCATGTCGCGATTGGAAAACCCCTGATGTACCAAAACAGTGGAAACCCCCCACAAATGACACCATTTTGTAAACTAGACCCCCCAAGGAACTTATCTAGATGTGTGGTGAGCACTTTGAACCCCCCCAGTGCTTCACAGAAGTTTAGAACGCCCGGGCGTGAAAATAAAAAATTCATATTTTTTCCACAAACATGATCTTTTAGTCACCATTTTTTTATTTTCCCAAGGGTACCAGGAGAAATTGGACCCCAAACGTTGTTGTCCAATTTGTCCTGAGTATGCTGATACCCCATATGTGGGAGAAAACTACTGTATGGGCACACGACGGGGCTCGGAAGGGAAGTAGTGACGTTTTGGAATGCAGACTTTGATGGAATGGTCTACGGGTGTCATGTTGCCTTTGGAGAGCCCCTAATGTACCTAAACAGTGGAAACCCCCCACAATTGACCCCATTTTGAAAACTAGACCCCCTAAGGAACTTATCTAGATGTGAGGTGAGTACTTTGAACCCCCAAGGGCTTCACAGAAGTTTATAATGCCCGGGCATGAAAATAAAAAAATCGTATTTTTTCCACAAACATGATCAATTAGTCCCCAATTTTTTTTATTTTCCCAAGGGTAACAGGAGAAATTGAACCCCAAAAGTTGTTGTCCAATTTGTCCTGAGTACGCTGACGCCCCATATGTGGGAGAAAACTACTGTATGGACACACGTCGGGGCTCGGAAGGGAAGCAGTGACGTTTTGGAATGCAGACTTTGATGGAATGGTCTGCGGGTGTCATGTGCATTTGGAGAGCCCCTGATGTACCTAAACTATTGAAACTTCCCACAAGTGACCCCATTTTGGACACTAGACCCCCCACGGAACTTATCTAGATGTGTGGTGAGTAGAGTTGAGCGACTTTTGCTTTTTTAGGGTCGCGTTTCGTTTCGTGAAACCCGACTTTTCCAAAAGTCGGGTCGAGCAAGATCGTCCGATTATAGGGAAAAGTCGGGGTCGTCCCGAAACACGAAACCCAATGTAAGTCAATGGGGAATAAAAGTCGGCAGTGAGAGGAGGACAGGAAACACACCTACAGTGCCCATTTGAATGCCAAAAGCATCAATTCTTCTTACTTAAGCTTGTCAACCTTAATTAACTTCATAATACAAGTTACGCACTGAAAAATGGGGGTTATTTGGCTAAATTTGTGGGGGGGGAGGGCTGGCTGCAGGTTTTCATGTGCCCTGGGCGAAAGAGCGCCCCTTTAACACATACCACAACTCATCATGCTCCGATACGGCAGAGAAATAGCGGTATAGTACAATGAAAAATACCTCACTTTTTACATCTCATGACGAGGCCCATCTATTTCTCCATACAAAATCATTGGTCCCATATAATGTTTGAAACAGTATATGATGAGCTCCACATAATGCTACAGTATATGTTGGTCCCCATGGATGAAGCTCCACTGTCTTATGGGCCCAAATAATGCTCCAAACATAATGGGCCCCATTTCTACTGCTCTAGTGTATAATGGGCCCTGTAAATGCTGCTCCAGTGTCTGATGTCCACCTTTGGAATGTTCCAGTGTATGGTGGGCCCCATCTATCATTCTCCAGAGTACAGTGCTCCCCAAAAATTGCTGTCCCAACATAGAAAACAATCAAATAAGTCTCCTCGCTAGGGAATCCCTGTACTTGTCTGGACAGGTGCTGTAGCTTGCTTAACAGCTCGCCAGCCGTTCTCACGCCCAGTATGGATTGCACGTGATTGCACAAAGGTTAGAAAGGGTACCGTATCCCTGGATAACATATATGGATAGCGTACACATTCAAAATATATGTCTATACAGCATGAGGCAGGCTCAGACGGTGTTAGGCCCAGTATGGATTGCACGTCATTGCACAAAGGTTAGAAGGGGTACCGTATCCCCGGATAACATGTATGGATAGCGTACACATTCAAAATATATGTCTATACAGCATGAGGCAGGCTCAGACGGTGTTAGGCCCAGTATGGATTGCACGTCATTGCACAAAGGTTAGAAAGGGTACCGTATCCCTGGATAACATGTATGGATAGCGTACACATTCAAAATATATGTCTATACAGCATGAGGCAGGCTCAGACGGTGTTAGGCCCAGTATGGATTGCACGTCATTGCACAAAGGTTAGAAGGGGTACCGTATCCCCGGATAACATGTATGGATAGCGTACACATTCAAAATATATGTCTATACAGCATGAGGCAGGCTCAGACGGTGTTAGGCCCAGTATGGATTGCACGTCTTTGCACAAAGGTTAGAAGGGGTACCGTATCCCCGGATAACATGTATGGATAGTGTACACATTCAAAATATATGTCTATACAGCATGAGGCAGGCTCAGACGGTGTTAGGCCCAGTATGGATTGCACGTCATTGCACAAAGTTTAGAAAGGGTACCGTATCCCTGGATAACATGTATGGATAGCGTACACATTCAAAATATATGTCAATACAGCATGAGGCAGGCTCAGACGGTGTTAGGCCCAGTATGGATTGCACGTCATTGCACAAAGGTTAGAAGGGGTACCATATCCCCGGATAACATGTATGGATAGCGTACACATTCAAAATATATGTCTATACAGCATGAGGCAGGCTCAGACGGTGTTAGGCCCAGTATGGATTGCACGTCATTGCACAAAGGTTAGACGGGGTACCATATCCCCGGATAACATGTATGGATAGTGTACACATTCAAAATATATGTCTATACAGCATGAGGCAGGCTCAGACGGTGTTAGGCCCAGTATGGATTGCACGTCATTGCACAAAGGTTAGAAAGGGTACCGTATCCCTGGATAACATGTATGGATAGCGTACACATTCAAAATATATGTCTATACAGCATGAGGCAGGCTCAGTCGGTGTTAGGCCCAGTATGGATTGCACGTCATTGCACAAAGGTTAGAAGGGGTACCGTATCCCCGGATAACATGTATGGATAGTGTACACATTCAAAATATATGTCTATACAGCATGAGGCAGGCTCAGACGGTGTTAGGCCCAGTATGGATTGCACGTCATTGCACAAAGGTTAGAAGGGGTACCGTATCCCTGGATAACATGTATGGATAACGTACACATTCAAAATATATGTCTATACAGCATGAGGCAGGCTCAGACGGTGTTAGGCCCAGTATGGATTGCACAAAGGTTAGAAGGGGTACCGTATCCCCGGATAACATGTATGGATAGCGTACACATTCAAAATATATGTCTATACAGCATGAGGCAGGCTCAGACGGTGTTAGGCCCAGTATGGATTGCACGTCATTGCACAAAGGTTAGAAGGGGTACCGTATCCCCGGATAACATGTATGGATAGTGTACACATTCAAAATATATGTCTATACAGCATGAGGCAGGCTCAGACGGTGTTAGGCCCAGTATGGATTGCACGTCATTGCACAAAGGTTAGAAGGGGTACCGTATCCCCGGATAACATGTATGGATAGCGTACACATTCAAAATATATGTCTATACAGCATGAGGCAGGCTCAGACGGTGTTAGGCCCAGTATGGATTGCACGTCATTGCACAAAGGTTAGAAAGGGTACCGTATCCCCGGATAACATGTATGGATAGCGTACACATTCAAAATATATGTCTATACAGCATGAGGCAGGCTCAGACGGTGTTAGGCCCAGTATGGATTGCACGTCATTGCACAAAGGTTAGAAGGGGTACCGTATCCCCGGATAACATGTATGGATAGCGTACACATTCAAAATATATGTCTCAGGAGGCAGGCTCAGACGGTGTCAGGCACAGTATGGATAAGACGGCCCAGATTACACAGCGGAGGAGCAGGGAGAGGTAAAGATTGCAAATGCTGGGGCCCTGGCCAAGCAAGGGGGGCCCACTCGTGGGCGTCGGTACTGGCACTGGGCCCCTCATAGTACAGCGGTGTGTCTGACGGCGGGTGTGCACCACCGCCGTCAGAGACACTTGATTGCACTATGAGGGACCCTGTGCCAGTGCCCGCGCCCAAGAGTCGGCCTACCCACCTGTCCAGGGCAACGGCACTCGCACGGTGTCGTGCGCTAGGTGGTGACCCCGGCCATGGGGGGGGAGGCAGCACAGTTAGGGAGTTTTAGAAAGTGGCATATGTTGATGTTGGACATTCAACTGATGCAAAAGGCGAAATAGGTGAAGTACCAGGAAGAGGTGGACCAAAGCAAGCCATTTTTCTGTCACCCTATGTGTCATCAGGGGAAGGTGGGACAAAATCCTTGGAAACCCATGCGTGGTTCATTTTAATGAAGGTTAGATCATCCACATTTTGGGTTGACAGACGGGTCCTTTTTTCTGTCAGGATTGATCCAGCTGCACTGAAGACTCTTTCCGATAGCACACTTGCAGCTGGGCAAGCGAGCTCCTGTAAGGCATATTGGGCCAATTCAGGCCAGGTGTCCAGTTTAGCGGCCCAATAGTCAAAGGGGAATGACCTGTGTGGGAGAACATCGATATGGGAGGAAAAGTAGTTTGTAACCATAGTTGACAACTGCTGTCTCCTGTCACTTTCCATCGATGCAGTATTACCAGTTGTGTGAGCGGTACTTGAAAAATCAGTCCACAACATTGTCATGAAACCCCTGTCTCCAACGCCACTTCTGCTGTGTGCACCATGAACACCTCTGCCAAGCTGCCCCCGGCCCGTACGGCTCGTGTGAGAACCATCACCGCTGCTGTGTGCTGGGAATGCCTCAAGCAACCGATTTACCAGAGTTGCTTGTTTATTAGCCAATATTAGGTCAAGGTTCTCCTGTGGCATGATGTTTTGTAATTTGCCTTTATAGCGTGGATCCAGGATGCTGGCCAACCAGTAGTCGTCATCGTTCAACATTTTGGCAATGCGGGGGTCCCTTTTTAGGATCCGCAAGGCATAATCTGACATGTGGGCCAATGTTCCCGGTGTCAATGATGCACTGCGAGTGCTGGGTGGAGGAACACTTTCTGGCAAATCCACATCCCTCCAGTCACGCACAAACCCTGTACCAGACCTTGCCACGCCAACATTTTCACTTGCCCCATGAGATGCATCCTCCTCCCCTAAGTAATCATCCCCATCATCCTCCTCCTCCTCCTCCTCTTCTTCCTCCACCTCGTCCAGGAGAGGTCCCTGAGCAGACAATGGCTGAATGTCATCAAGGATTCCCTCCTCCTCTTCCTCCTCATCAACATTGGCTGCAGACGCCTGCTCCTTAAGGTGCGTCAAAGTTTGCATGAGCAGACGCATAAGTGGGATGCTCATGCTTAGGATGGCGTCGTCTGCACTTACCAGCCGTGTGCATTCCTCAAAACACTGAAGGACTTTACAAAGGTCTTTCAGCTTCGACCACTGCACGCCTGTCAACTCCATGTCTGCTTTCAAAGTGCCTGGCCGTGTATCCTCCCACAAATGCATTATGGCCTGCCTCTGCTCGCACAGCCGCTCCACCATGTGCAGGGTGGAGTTCCACCTTGCTGCAATGTCGATAATGAGGCGATGGTTGGGAAGGTGGAGCAATCGCTGCAGCTTCTGCATACAAACGGAGTGTACAGGCGACCGGCGGATGTGCGCGCACAGTCTTCGCACCTTCTGGAGCAGGGCTGTTAACTCCGGATAATTTTTGAGGAAGCACTGCACCACCAGGTTCAAGGTGTGAGCCAAGCAAGGTATGTGGCTGAGTTTTGAAAGGGCTATGGCTGCCACAAAATTACGGCCGTTATCACTAACTACCTTGCCTGCCTCAAGATGTACACTGCCCAGCCATGACTCAGTTTGTCGCTTCAAGTACTCGGCCAGCACCTCGGCAGTGTGTCTGTCGCCCAAACACATCATCTGCAACACAGCCTGCTGACGCTTTCCACTAGCTGCTCGATAGGGGGACACATCGTGTGCAACAGTGGCAGCTGCAGATGGAGTGCTCGTACGACTGCGCTCTGTGGACGAGCTGTCGCTTCTGGAGGAGGAGGAGGAGGAGGGTCGAACGCCTACAGCCAACTGTTTCCTATACCGTGGGCTAGGCAGCACTGTCCCACCACCGCTGTCCCCTGTGGACCCTGCATCCACCACATTAACCCAGTGCCCAGTGATGGACACGTAACGGCCCTGGCCATGCCGACTGGACCATGCATCAGTTGTGAGGTGCACCTTTCCGCTCACTGACTGCTTGAGTGCATGGACAATGCGGTCTTTCACATGATGGTGGAGGGCTGGGATGGCTTTGCGAGAGAAGAAGTGGCGACTGGGTAGGTCATAGCGTGGTACTGCATAGGCCATGAGTTCGCGGAAAGCTGTGCTTTCCACCAACCGAAAGGGCATCATCTCAAACGAGATTAGTTTGGCAATGTGGGCGTTCAAACCCAGTGTACGCGGATGAGAGACTGAGTACTTTCTTGACCTACTCATAGTGTCTGGGAGGGTGAGCTGGACTTGAGAGCTGCATATGGTGGAAGTAGCGGTGGACAGGGCGGACTGAGAGAGGGTTGATGATGGTGATGGAGTTGGTGTTCTTTCTGATGGCCTAGAATCAGTCTTTCGTTGATATAACAGTGGGATTCCCTGACTGCTGTGGCCTTGCAACGACACCTCAACATTTGCTGCTGTGCTAACCGGTGGGCTTACAGTGGGGGAAACAATGTAGCGTTGCTGACTACCTTCGTTGTGATCAGTTGCACATGTGGCACTTGAGGTTTGGTGTTGTGTCCACGCTTGCAAGTGCATGCTGGTTAAATGTCTAAGCATGCAACTGGTATTCAAATTTTTCAGATTTTTCCCTCGGCTAAAGGTCTTTGCGCACTTCATACAGATAACCTTGGCCTGATCATGAGGATTTTGTTCAAAAAAGTGCCACACTGCACTCTTCCTACTTTGGCAGACATTTTGCGGCCTAGCACGCTGTGATCTTTTGACCCTCTGGACAAGCTGTCCAGCAACTCTTTTGATGTTTGGAACCTGTCTTTGGAGTGCTCCGGGCCTGCCAGATAACAGCTGTTGCGATGTCGATGTCTGCTGTGGATGCTCCTCATCTGAGCTATTGGAAGCAGCACCCTCTTCACCAAAAGGATGCCAATCTGGGTCAACAACTGGGTCATCCATCACCTCCTCTTCTATGTCATGTGCACCTTTCTCTGTGTCACCGTGTATGGTGGTATAGTGTGCGGGAAGGGGCACCTGAGTCTCATCAGGGTCAAAATCTGGCTCTGTACACTGCGAGGACAATGTAGTGCTCTGAGTGAATGTACCAGCAGAATCATCCATCAGCGGCTGTGCATCAGTGCACTCCATGTCAGATTCATCTTGGCCTGGGTAATTCACCATTTGACTTGATAATCCAGGCATGGTATGTGAAAACAGCTCCATGGAGTAATCAGTAGTATGGCCTGCGTCATCCTTCAATCTTGGTTGGGGTGAAGGACACAAGGAAAGGTGTGGTTCATGAACATGAGCCTCCAATGACGACTCAGTGCTTTTACTTTTTACAACTGAAGAAGAGGAGGCGATAGAGCTGGAGGCTGAGTCAGCAATGTAAGACAAAACTTTTTCCTGATGCTCTGGCTTTAAAAGCGGTTTGCCAACTCCTTGAAAACTAAGCGTTCGAGGCCTTATGTAGCCAGACGATGACGCAGGGTCAGCACCTCCTGCATTCGGTCCTATTTTGCTCTTGCCACTACCATCAGATCCACCACCAACACCATCATTACCAGCTGCCAACCCCCGCCCAATTCCACGGCCTCTTCCACCAGCCTTCCTCATTTTTGGTAGAAATGTAGACAAAATCCAACAAACTATATAGTAATGTAAAACAAGGTACAAGGTGTCTATAGGACAGGGGAGTTTTAGAATTTCTGCACACACTTGTGGACAGTGGACACTTGTGGATTGTGTGCGGCCCACTGATATCTGAGCGCTATGTGACACGCTCGATGGCAAAGCTGCCTGTGACCAAAGTGACGAGAGGATAATGGAGATTTTGAATCTCTGCGTACACTTGTGGACAGTGGACACTTGTGGATTGTGTGCGGCCCACTGATATCTGAGCGCTATGTGACACGCTCGATGGCACAGCTGCCTGTGACCAAAGTGACGAGAGGATAATGGAGATTTTGAATCTCTGCGTACACTTGTGGACAGTGGACACTTGTGGATTGTGTGCGGCCCACTGATATCTGAGCGCTATGTGACACGCTCGATGGCACAGCTGCCTGTGACCAAAGTGACGAGAGGATAATGGAGATTTTGAATCTCTGCGTACACTTGTGGACAGTGGACACTTGTGGATTGTGTGCGGCCCACTGATATCTGAGCGCTATGTGACACGCTCGATGGCACAGCTGCCTGTGACCAAAGTGACGAGAGGATAATGGAGATTTTGAATCTCTGCGTACACTTGTGGACAGTGGACACTTGTGGATTGTGTGCGGCCCACTGATATCTGAGCGCTATGTGACACGCTCGATGGCACAGCTGCCTGTGACCAAAGTGACGAGAGGATAATGGAGATTTTGAATCTCTGCGTACACTTTTGGACACTGGACACTTGTGGATTGTGTGCGGCCCACTGATATCTGAGCGCTATGTGACACGCTCGATGGCACAGCTGCCTGTGACCAAAGTGACGAGAGGATAATGGAGATTTTGAATCTCTGCGTACACTTTTGGACAGTGGACACTTGTGGATTGTGTGCGGCCCACTGATATCTGAGCGCTATGTGACACGCTCGATGGCACAGCTACCTGTGACCAAAGTGACGAGAGGATAATGGAGATTTTGAATCTCTGCGTACACTTGTGGACAGTGGACACTTGTGGATTTTGTGCGGCCCACTGATATCTGAGCGCTATGTGACACGCTCGATGGCACAGCTGCCTGTGACCAAAGGATAATGGAGATTTTGAATCTCTGCGTACACTTGTGGACAGTGGACACTTGTGGATTGTGTGCGGCCCACTGATATCTGAGCGCTATGTGACATGCTCGATGGCACAGCTGCCTGTGACCAAAGTGACGAGAGGATAATGGAGATTTTGAATCTCTGCGTACACTTGTGGACAGTGGACACTTGTGGATTGTGTGCGGCCCACTGATATCTGAGCGCTATGTGACACGCTCGATGGCACAGCTGCCTGTGACCAAAGTGACGAGAGGATAATGGAGATTTTGAATCTCTGCGTACACTTGTGGACAGTGGACACTTGTGGATTGTGTGCGGCCCACTGATATCTGAGCGCTATGTGACACGCTCGATGGCACAGCTACCTGTGACCAAAGTGACGAGAGGATAATGGAGATTTTGAATCTCTGCGTACACTTGTGGACAGTGGACACTTGTGGATTGTGTGCGGCCCACTGATATCTGAGCGCTATGTGACACGCTCGATGGCACAGCTGCCTGTGACCAAAGTGACGAGAGGATAATGGAGATTTTGAATCTCTGCGTACACTTGTGGACAGTGGACACTTGTGGATTGTGTGCGGCCCACTGATATCTGAGCGCTATGTGACACGCTCGATGGCACAGCTGCCTGTGACCAAAGTGACGAGAGGATAAGGGAGATTGGATTGCTTTTAAAAAAGCAGTTTGCGGAGCAGTGGGTAAACAGCAATGCCAGCGTGTCAGGAAGCCTTAAAAGGCAGAGGCAGCCCAACAACCAACACCACTGATACACCACAATATAGCCTCCCCTTGCACTGCACATACAGTGACTTGTGTGTTGTGCAGGCCAAATCGCTAGCAGCAGAAGCAGTTTTTTTGTCTTCTTCCCTGCCTAACGCTCTCCCTACAGAATCAGCAGCAACCTCTCCCTATACTAAGATCGGCAGAAGTAAGATGGCGGTCGGCGTGCACGCCCTTTTATACCCCCTGTGACGCCCACCAAAGCAAGCCAATCACTTGCATGCCCTTCTGAAAGATGGTGGTGACCCGTGCCTATGTCATCACGTTGCCCACAGTGTCCGTGGATCCTGATTGGCTGAAAAAGAGCGCAAAACAAACTTTTGAAACGCGACTTTGGCGCGTAAGTCGCCGACCTCGTGGCCGACCTCATCCTAGGGTCGGGTTTCGTTTCATGAAACCCGACTTTGCCAAAAGTCGGCGACTTTTGAATTTTTTCGACCCGTTTCGCTCAACTCTAGTGGTGAGCACTTTGAACCACGATGTGCTTCACAGAAGTTTATAACGCTCGGACGTGAAAATAAAAAAATCATTTTTTTCCACAAAAATGATATTTTTGCCCCCAATTTTTTATTTTCCTAAGGGTAACAGGAGAAATTGGACCCCAAAAATTGTTTTGCAATTTGTCCTGAGTAGGCTGATACCCTACATGTGGGGGTACAACACTGTTTGGGCGCATGTCAGAGCTTGGGAGGGAAGGAGCACCATTTGACTTTTTCAACTCAGAATTGGCTGGAATTGAAATCAGACGCCATGTTGCATTTGGAGAGCCCCTGATGTGCCCAAACAGTGCAAACCCCCAATTCTAACTCCAACCCGAACCCCAACACACCCCTAACCCTAATCTCAGCCCTAACCCTAACCGTAGCCCTAACCCTAGCCCCAACCCTAGCCCTAACCCTAACTCTACCCTAACCCTAGCCCTAACCCTAACCGTAATGGAAAAATGGAAATAAATACATTTTTTTTATTTTATTATTTTTCCCTAACTAAGGGGGTGATAACGGGGGGGTTTGATTTACTATTTATGGCGGTTTTTATGTTTGGCAGCTGTCGCACGCTAAAAGATGCTTTTTATTGTAAAAATAATTTTTGCATCACCACATATTGAGAGCTATAATTTTTCCGTATTTTGACCCACTGAGTCATGTGAGGTCTTATTTTTTGAGGGACGAGTTGACGTTTTTATTGGTACCATTTTCGGGCACGTGACATTTTTTGATCGCTTTTTATTCCGATTTTTGGGACGCAGAATGAACAAAAACCAGCGTTTCATGAATTTCTTTTGGGGGGGTGCGTTTACACCGTTCCGCGTGCGGTAAAATTGATAAAGCGGTTTTATTCTTCGGGTCAGTACGGTTACAGCGATACCTCATTTAGGTCGTTTTTTTATGTTTTGTCGGTTTTATGCAATGAAAACTATGTTATATAAAAAATAATTATTTTTGCATCGCTTTATTCTGCGAGCTATAACTTTTTTATTTTTTCGCTGATGATGCTGTGTGGTGGCTCGTTTTTTGCGGGACAAGATGCCGTTTTCAGCGATACCATGGATATTTATATGCATCTTTTTGATCGCGCGTTATTACACTTTTTGTTTGGCGGTATGATAATAAATCATTATTTTTTGCTTCGTTTTTTATTTTTATTTTTTAAGGGGTTCACTAAAGGGGTTAACTAATGGGACTGTTTTATAGGGCGGGTTGTTACGGACGCGGTGATACCTAATATGTGTACTTTTATTGTTTGTTTTTTTTTTATTTTCAAAAAATGGATTTATTTGGGGGAATATTTTTTTTTTTTTTGTAATTTATTTGGCGATTTTTTTTAAAATTATTTTAACACTTTTTATTTAGTTTTTTTTACTTTATTAAATAGTCCCAGGTGGGACACCACTGTTCTGTGACAGATCGCTGATCTGTCACATCACAGATCACTGTGACAGATCAGCGATCTGTCACAGGCAGTGCACAAGGCTTCCTCATGCATGCGCTTTGCAGGCACTGAGGAAGCCAGCTTCCTGCAGGCCCCTGAAGGCCCCTGTCGCCATCTTGGATTCGGGGGCCTGCAGGAAAGGAGCCCCCGGCAGCAGCGCTGCACATTGCGCTGCCGTGGGGGGCTCAGGGAAGCACCGAGGGAGCCCCCTCCCTGCCGATGCTTCCCTTTAACCCCCGGTACACCGCGATCATGTTTGATCGCGGTGTACAAGGGGTTAACGTGTCGGGGGCGGTCCGTGACCGCCCCTGACACATTGTGCCGGGTGTCAGCTGTGATAATCAGCTGACACCCGGCCGCGATCAGCGGCGCTCACCACGTGGGCGCCGCTGATCGCGGTAGACGTACTATCCCGTCCATGGGCATAGGGGCCCGGGTCCCATGGACGGGATAGTACGTCTGATGTCAGGAAGGGGTTAAATTGTACTGTACCAATATTTCTCTGGCGTATCGGAGCATCATGAATTGTGGTATGTGTTAAAGGGGCCCACTGACACTCTTTCGCCTGGGGCACATGAAAACCTGGAGCCAGCCCTACCCCCCCACAACTTTAGCCAAATAACCCCCAGTTTTCAATGCGTAACTATTATTATAAACTAAGTTAAGGTTGACAAGCTTAAGTAATAAGAATTGATGTTGTTGGCATTGAAATGGGTACTGTACGTGTGTTTACTGTCCTCCACTCCCTGTCGACTTTGCTTCCCCATTGACTTGCATTGGGTTTCGTGTTTCAGTCGGACCCCCGACTTTTCCTGATAGTCAGACGATTTCGTTTGACTCGACTTTTGAGAAAGTCGGGTTTCATGAAACCCAACTCGACCCTAAAAAAGGCAAAGTCGCTGATCTCTACTCATTAGTATATGGGAGGGGGAAAACTTTTCAAGATGGGTGGTGATCATGGCGGCCATTTTGAAGTTGGCCATTTTGGATCCAACTATATTTTTTTAAATGGGAAGAAGGTCATGTGACACATCAAACTCATTGAGAATTTCACAAGAAAAACAATGGTGTGCTTGGTTTTAACGTAACTTTATTCTTTCAAGAGTTATTTACAAGTTTATGACCACTTATAAAATGTGTTCAAAGTGCTGCTTATTGTGTTGGATTGTCAATCCAACCCTCTTCTCCCACTCTTGACACATTGATAGCAACACCGCAGAAGAAATGCTAGCACAGGCTTCCAGTATCCGATGTTTCAGATGCTGCACATCTCGTATCTTCACAGTATAGACAATTGCCTTCATATAACCTCAAATATAATAGTGCAAGAGGGTCAGATTGGGAGACCTTGGTGGCCATTCAACTGGCCCACGACGACCAATCCACTTTCCAGGAAACTGTTCATGTAGGAGTGCTCGGACCTGACACCCATAATTGATGGTATGGTGTGGTATATGGGGTACAAAGATAGTGGTGCCATTCTTCATCAATGGAAACCTCAATGCCACTGGATATCTGAAATTGCTACATGATGATGTGTTGCCCTCTTTATGAACTGAAGATGGCACATTCCCTGAGCTTTTAGAGCAAGATGTTGCACCACCACATTATGGGTGTCAGGTCCGAGCATTCCTACAAGGAATCTGACCCCATTAGACTAGCATTTCTTCTGTGGTGTTGCTATAAGTGTGTCAAGAGTGGGAGAAGAGGGTTGCATTGATAATCCAACACAGTGGGCAGCACTTTGAACACATTTTATAAGTGGTCATAAGCTTGTAAATAACTCATGAAAGAATAAAGTTACATTAAACCCAAGCACAACATTGTTTTTCTTGTGAAATTCTCAATAAGTTTGATGTGTCACATGACTGGCTGAATTCAAAATGGCCGCCATGGTCTCCACCCATCTTGAAAAGTTTTCCCCCTCCCATATGCTAATGTGCCACAAACAGGAAGTTGATATCACCAACCATTCCCATTTTATTTAGGTGTATGCATATACATGGCCCACCCTGTAGATTAATCTGCTGAGAGACAGTTTACAATGCTTCCTGGCCTTCTTACTTAAAATAAGCTTATCTGCTACCAGTAGCCACCAACTTTCAGTCATGGAGGTGCAAATGAAGCAGCTATAGTCACCTCTCACAGTTTAACACGCCCTGACACTTTGAAAGCTCGATCTACAGGGCATATGCGCAGAGGGAGCTGTCAACAAAAGAGCTGAGCACGCTCACGGACACTGCTGACCATATATAGTATGTGGTGCTATAAGTGGTGACTTCATTGCCATCTTTTGCATGCTCCTTTAACTGAAAGTCAGCAGCTCCTGGGAGGATACAAGGTCATTTTCTCCTGGTAGCCTCACTTTCACTAAGTATTGGAATGCTATTTATCTACAGATTAACTTTCTATCCACAGGTTAATAGCTTTTTCCTCGGTGACAGGTTCCTTTTAACAGAACCTTAGAATCATACATTGCTTAACATGTAAGGAAAAAATTCTATAGAACACCCGTATCATCCCTGTCCAAGAAGTACTTGCTCCCTTACACTTATACTGTTTGTAATCCATCCTTCTGATTAAAACCAAATGCTTGCAATAATTTTGAGTTCTTCAAATAACTGTCAGAGCTAAACCTCACTATTTTTTTTATCCATACCATGAGAGTTAAGTAGTAACCACAATGTGTTTGCCATATTCAGAAGAAATTCCAAAGAGATGATGTTGAAATATAGATCAACATATCAAAGGTCACAAGGCTGTTTTTTTAATGCCTTTGGACAGCATAAAACCACAAGAGAAAGTTGTAAAAACTAAACTGAGAACTCTTGAAATTGCGGTGGATCTGCCTTTCAAAGTGTTTGGTCTATCAGAATTACAGCAACAAAGGGCACAGAAAATATCCATCGACTTTAAAACTTCCCTTAGGCTGTGACTGAGTTCATGGCTCCACAAGAGAATCAGCCCCAAAAAATTATTATTTGCCATGGATTGAAAAATCTCTGTGCATAAGTTATTTATGACATCATCACCTCTCCAGGGCGGTAGTGCTAAAATAATCGCTCAAGCAAAGAAACCCAGTAGATTTATCTACTCAGTATGCTAGCTCCCAGAGGTTTAAACAAAGAGTGTGATTGAAATTATTTTATGCAAAAAAGTCAGAGATTAAGAAATGTGAATACTGCAATATTTTAATACTGTACGTTTTGAGATCTACAGAGGTGGAGATTTGCCTTTTTAATGTACTTTGTGAGCATAGACAATTATTCCCTGATGAAGTCAGAAGGCGAAACGGGTCAGAAGGACCATCTATGCATTGTACACTAGAGTTGAGCGAAACGGGTCGAAAAAATTCAAAAGTCGCCGACTTTTGGCAAAGTCGGGTTTCATGAAACAAAACCCGACCCTAGGATGAGGTCGGCCACGAGGTCGGCGACTTACGCGCCAAAGTCGCGTTTCAAAAGTTTGTTTTGCGCTCTTTTTCAGCCAATCAGGATCCACGGACACTGTGGGCAACGTGATGACATAGGCACGGGTCACCACCATCTTTCAGAAGGGCATGCAAGTGATTGGCTTGCTTTGGTGGGCGTCACAGGGGGTATAAAAGGGCGTGCACGCCGACCGCCATCTTACTTCTGCCGATCTTAGTATAGGGAGAGGTTGCTGCTGATTCTGTAGGGAGAGCGTTAGGCAGGGAAGAAGACAAAAAAACTGCTTCTGCTGCTAGCGATTTGGCCTGCACAACACACCAGTCACTGTGTGTGCAGTGCAAGGGGAGGCTATATAGTGGTGTATCAGTGGTGTTGGTTGTTGGGCTGCCTTCTAAGGCTTCCTGACATTCCTGCATTGCTGTTTACCCACTGCTCCGCAAACTGCTTTTTTAAAAGCAATCCCAATTTTTTTTTTGTCCTGCTGAGAAGAAAAAAAAACTGCTTCTGCTGCTAGCAATTTGGCCTGCACAACACACCAGTCACTGTGTGTGCAGTGCAAGGGGAGGCTATATAGTGGTGTATCAGTGGTGTTGGTTGTTGGGCTGCCTTCTAAGGCTTCCTGACATTCCTGCATTGCTGTTTACCCACTGCTCCGCAAACTGCTTTTTTAAAAGCAATCCAATCTCCCTTATCCTCTAGTCACTTTTGTCACAGCTGTGCCATCGAGCCTGTCACATAGCGCTCAGATATTCATTGGGCCTCACACAATCCAAAAGTGTCCAGTGTCCAAAAGTGTGTGCAGAGATTCAAAATCTCCTTTATCCTCTAGTCACTTTGGTCACAGCTGTGCCATCGAGCCTGTCACATAGCGCTCAGATATCAGTGGGCCTCACACAATCCAAAAGTGTCCATCCAGTGTCCAAAAGTGTGTGCAGAGATTCAAAATCTCCCTTATCCTCTAGTCACTTTGGTCACAGCTGTGCCATCGAGCCTGTCACATAGCGCTCAGATATCAGTGGGCCTCACACAATCCAAAAGTGTCCAGTGTCCAAAAGTGTGTGCAGAGATTCAAAATCTCCCTTATCCTCTAGTCACTTTGGTCACAGCTGTGCCATCGAGCCTGTCACATAGCGCTCAGATATCAGTGGGCCTCACACAATCCAAAAGTGTCCATCCAGTGTCCAAAAGTGTGTGCAGAGATTCAAAATCTCCCTTATCCTCTAGTCACTTTGGTCACAGCTGTGCCATCGAGCCTGTCACATAGCGCTCAGATATCAGTGGGCCTCACACAATCCAAAAGTGTCCATCCAGTGTCCAAAAGTGTGTGCAGAGATTCAAAATCTCCCTTATCCTCTAGTCACTTTGGTCACAGCTGTGCCATCGAGCCTGTCACATAGCGCTCAGATATCAGTGGGCCTCACACAATCCAAAAGTGTCCATCCAGTGTCCAAAAGTGTGTGCAGAGATTCAAAATCTCCCTTATCCTCTAGTCACTTTGGTCACAGCTGTGCCATCGAGCCTGTCACATAGCGCTCAGATATCAGTGGGCCTCACACAATCCAAAAGTGTCCATCCAGTGTCCAAAAGTGTGTGCAGAGATTCAAAAACTCCCTTATCCTCTAGTCACTTTGGTCACAGCTGTGCCATCGAGCCTGTCACATAGCGCTCAGATATCAGTGGGCCTCACACAATCCAAAAGTGTCCAGTGCCCAAAAGTGTGTGCAGAGATTCAAAATCTCCCTTATCCTCTAGTCACTTTGGTCACAGCTGTGCCATCGAGCCTGTCACATAGCGCTCAGATATCAGTGGGCCTCACACAATCCAAAAGTGTCCATCCAGTGTCCAAAAGTGTGTGCAGAGATTCAAAATCTCCCTTATCCTCTAGTCACTTTGGTCATAGCTGTGCCATCGAGCCTGTCACATAGCGCTCAGATATCAGTGGGCCTCACACAATCCAAAAGTGTCCAGTGTCCAAAAGTGTGTGCAGAGATTCAAAATCTCCCTTATCCTCTAGTCACTTTGGTCACAGCTGTGCCATCGAGCCTGTCACATAGTGCTCAGATATCAGTGGGCCTCACACAATCCAAAAGTGTCCATCCAGTGTCCAAAAGTGTGTGCAGAGATTCAAAATCTCCCTTATCCTCTAGTCACTTTGGTCACAGCTGTGCCATCGAGCCTGTCACATAGCGCTCAGATATCAGTGGGCCTCACACAATCCAAAAGTGTCCAGTGTCCAAAAGTGTGTGCAGAGATTCAAAATCTCCCTTATCCTCTAGTCACTTTGGTCACAGCTGTGCCATCGAGCCTGTCACATAGCGCTCAGATATCAGTGGGCCTCACACAATCCAAAAGTGTCCATCCAGTGTCCAAAAGTGTGTGCAGAGATTCAAAATCTCCCTTATCCTCTAGTCACTTTGGTCATAGCTGTGCCATCGAGCCTGTCACATAGCGCTCAGATATCAGTGGGCCTCACACAATCCAAAAGTGTCCAGTGTCCAAAAGTGTGTGCAGAGATTCAAAATCTCCCTTATCCTCTAGTCACTTTGGTCACAGCTGTGCCATCGAGCCTGTCACATAGTGCTCAGATATCAGTGGGCCTCACACAATCCAAAAGTGTCCATCCAGTGTCCAAAAGTGTGTGCAGAGATTCAAAATCTCCCTTATCCTCTAGTCACTTTGGTCACAGCTGTGCCATCGAGCCTGTCACATAGCGCTCAGATATCAGTGGGCCTCACACAATCCAAAAGTGTCCAGTGTCCAAAAGTGTGTGCAGAGATTCAAAATCTCCCTTATCCTCTAGTCACTTTGGTCACAGCTGTGCCATCGAGCCTGTCACATAGCGCTCAGATATCAGTGGGCCTCACACAATCCAAAAGTGTCCATCCAGTGTCCAAAAGTGTGTGCAGAGATTCAAAATCTCCCTTATCCTCTAGTCACTTTGGTCACAGCTGTGCCATCGAGCCTGTCACATAGTGCTCAGATATCAGTGGGCCTCACACAATCCAAAAGTGTCCAGTGTCCAAAAGTGTGTGCAGAGATTCAAAATCTCCCTTATCCTCTAGTCACTTTGGTCACAGCTGTGCCATCGAGCCTGTCACATAGCGCTCAGATATCAGTGGGCCTCACACAATCCAAAAGTGTCCAGTGTCCAAAAGTGTGTGCAGAGATTCAAAATCTCCCTTATCCTCTAGTCACTTTGATCACAGCTGTGCCATCGAGCCTGTCACATAGCGCTCAGATATCAGTGGGCCTCACACAATCCAAAAGTGTCCATCCAGTGTCCAAAAGTGTGTGCAGAGATTCAATATCTCCCTTATCCTCTAGTCACTTTGGTCACAGCTGTGCCATCGAGCCTGTCACATAGCGCTCAGATATCAGTGGACCTCACACAATCGAAAAGTGTCCAGTGTCCACAAGTGTCTGCAGAAATTCAAAATCTCCCCTGTCCTATAGACACCTTGTACCTTGTTTTACATTACTATATAGTTTGTTGGATTTTGTCTACATTTCTACCAAAAATGAGGAAGGCTGGTGGAAGAGGCCGTGGAATTGGGCGGGGGTTGGCAGCTGGTAATGATGGTGTTGGTGGTGGATCTGATGGTAGTGGCAAGAGCAAAATAGGACCGAATGCAGGAGGTGCTGACCCTGCGTCATCGTCTGGCTACATAAGGCCTCGAACGCTTAGTTTTCAAGGAGTTGGCAAACCGCTTTTAAAGCCAGAGCATCAGGAAAAAGTTTTGTCTTACATTGCTGACTCAGCCTCCAGCTCTATCGCCTCCTCTTCTTCAGTTGTAAAAAGTAAAAGCACTGAGTCGTCATTGGAGGCTCATGTTCATGAACCACACCTTTCCTTGTGTCCTTCACCCCAACCAAGATTGAAGGATGACGCAGGCCATACTACTGATTACTCCATGGAGCTGTTTTCACATACCATGCCTGGATTATCAAGTGAAATGGTGAATTACCCAGGCCAAGATGAATCTGACATGGAGTGCACTGATGCACAGCCACTGATGGATGATTCTGCTGGTACATTCACTCAGAGCACTACATTGTCCTCGCAGTGTACAGAGCCAGATTCTGACCCTGATGAGACTCAGGTGCCCCTTCCTGCACACTATACCACCATACACGGTGACACAAAGGAAGGTGCACATGACATAGAAGACGAGGTGATGGATGACCCAGTTGTTGACCCAGACTGGCATCCATTGGGGGAAGAGGGTGCTGCTTCCAATAGCTCAGATGAGGAGCATCCACAGCAGACATCGACATCGCAACAGCTGTTATCTGGCAGGCCCGGAGCACTCCAAAGACAGGTTCCAAACATCAAAAGAGTTGCTGGACAGCTTGTCCAGAGGGTCAAAAGATCACAGCGTGCTAGGCCGCAAAATGTCTGCCAAAGTAGGAAGAGTGCAGTGTGGCACTTTTTTGACCAAAATCCTCATGATCAGGCCAAGGTTATCTGTAAGAAGTGCGCAAAGACCTTTAGCCGAGGGAAAAATCTGAAAAATTTGAATACCAGTTGCATGCTTAGACATTTAACCAGCATGCACTTGCAAGTGTGGACACAACACCAAACCTCAAGTGCCACATGTGCAACTGATCACAACAAAGGTAGACAGCAACGCTACATTGTTTCCCCCACTGTAAGCCCACCGGTTAGCACAGCAGCAAATGTTGAGGTGTCGTTGCAAGACCACAGCAGTCAGGGAATCCCACTGTTATATCAACGAAAGACTGATTCTAGGCCATCAGAAAGAACACCAACTCCATCACCATCATCAACCCTCTCTCAGTCCGCCCTGTCCACCGCTACTTCCACCATATGCAGCTCTCAAGTCCAGCTCACCCTCCCAGACACTATGAGTAGGTCAAGAAAGTACTCAGTCTCTCATCCGCGTACACTGGGTTTGAACGCCCACATTGCCAAACTAATCTCGTATGAGATGATGCCCTTTCGGTTGGTGGAAAGCACAGCTTTCCGCGAACTCATGGCCTATGCAGTACCACGCTATGACCTACCCAGTTGCCACTTCTTCTCTCGCAAAGCCATCCCAGCCCTCCACCATCATGTGAAAGACCGCATTGTCCATGCACTCAAGCAGTCAGTGAGCGGAAAGGTGCACCTCACAACTGATGCATGGTCCAGTCGGCATGGCCAGGGCCGTTACGTGTCCATCACTGCGCACTGGGTTATTGTGGTGGATGCAGGGTCCACAGGGGACAGCGGTGGTGGGACAGTGCTGCCTAGCCCACGGTATAGGAAACAGTTGGCTGTAGGCGTTCGACCCTCCTCCTCCTCCTCCTCCAGAAGCGAAAGCTCGTCCACAGAGCGCAGTCGTACGAGCACTCCATCTGCAGCTGCCACTGTTGCACACGATGTGTCCCCCTATCGAGCAGCTAGTGGAAAGCATCAGCAGGCTGTGTTGCAGATGATGTGTTTGGGCGACAGACACACCGCCGAGGTGCTGGCCGAGTACTTGAAGCGACAAACTGAGTCATGGCTGGGCAGTGTACATCTTGAGGCAGGCAAGGTAGTTAGTGATAACGGCCGTAATTTTGTGGCAGCCATAGCCCTTTCAAAACTCAGCCACATACCTTGCTTGGCTCACACCTTGAACCTGGTGGTGCAGTGCTTCCTCAAAAATTATCCGGAGTTAACAGCCCTGCTCCAGAAGGTGCGAAGACTGTGCGCGCACATCTGCCGGTCGCCTGTACACTCAGTTCGTATGCAGAAGCTGCAGCGATTGCTCCACCTTCCCAACCACCGCCTCATTATCGACATTGCAACAAGGTGGAACTCCACCCTGCACATGGTGGTGCGGCTGTGCGAGCAGAGGCAGGCCATAATGCATTTGTGGGAGGATACACGGCCAGGCACTTTGAGAGCAGACATGGAGTTGACAGGTGTGCAGTGGTCGAAGCTGAAAGACCTTTGTAAAGTCCTTCAGTGTTTTGAGGAATGCACACGGCTGGTAAGCGCAGACGACGCCATCCTAAGCATGAGCATCCCACTTATGCGTCTGCTCATGCAAACTTTGACGCACCTTAAGGAGCAGGCGTCTGCAGCCAATGTTGATGAGGAGGAAGAGGAGGAGGGAATCCTTGATGACATTCAGCCATTGTCTGCTCAGGGACCTCTCCTGGACGAGGTGGAGGAAGAAGAGGAGGAGGAGGATGATGATGGGGATGATTACTTAGGGGAGGAGGATGCATCTCGTGGGGCAAGTGAAAATGTTGGCGTGGCAAGGTCTGGTACAGGGTTTGTGCGTGACTGGAGGGATGTGGATTTGCCAGAAAGTGCTCCTCCACCCAGCACTCGCAGTGCATCATTGACACCGGGAACATTGGCCCACATGTCAGATTATGCCTTGCGGATCCTAAAAAGGGACCCCCGCATTGCCACAATGATGAACGATGACGACTACTGGTTGGCCAGCATCCTGGATCCACGCTATAAAGGCAAATTACAAAACATCATGCCACAGGAGAACCTTGACCTAATATTTGCTAATAAACAAGCAACTCTGGTAAATCGGTTGCTTGAGGCATTCCCAGCACACAGCAGCGGTGATGGTTCTCACACGAGTCGTACGGGCCGGGGGCAGCTTGGCAGAGGTGTTCGTGGTGCACACAGCAGAAGTGGCGTTGGAGACAGGGGTTTCATGACAATGTTGTGGACTGATTTTTCAAATACCGCTCACACAACTGGTAATACTGCATCGATGGAAAGTGACAGGAGACAGCAGTTGTCAACTATGGTTACAAACTACTTTTCCTCCCATATCGATGTTCTCCCACACAGGTCATTCCCCTTTGACTATTGGGCCGCTAAACTGGACACCTGGCCTGAATTGGCCCAATATGCCTTACAGGAGCTCGCTTGCCCAGCTGCAAGTGTGCTATCGGAAAGAGTCTTCAGTGCAGCTGGATCAATCCTGACAGAAAAAAGGACCCGTCTGTCAACCCAAAATGTGGATGATCTAACCTTCATTAAAATGAACCACGCATGGGTTTCCAAGGATTTTGTCCCACCTTCCCCTGATGACACATAGGGTGACAGAAAAATGGCTTGCTTTGGTCCACCTCTTCCTGGTACTTCACCTATTTCGCCTTTTACATCAGCTGAATGTCCAACATCAACATATGCCACTTTCTAAAACTCCCTAACTGTGCTGCCTCCCCCCCAATGGCCGGGGTCACCACCTAGCGCATGACACCGTGCGAGTGCCGTTGCCCTGGACAGGTGGGTAGGCCGACTCTTGGGCGCGGGCACTGGCACAGGGTCCCTCATAGTGCAATCAAGTGTCTCTGACGGTGGTGGTGCACACCCGCCGTCAGACACACCGCTGTACTATGAGGGGCCCAGTGCCAGTACCGACGCCCACGAGTGGGCCCCCCTTGCTTGGGCAGGGCCCCAGCATTTGCAATCTTTACCTCTCTCTGCTCCTCCGCTGTGTAATCTGGGCCGTCAAATCCATACTGTGCCTGACACCGTCTGAGCCTGCCTCCTGATGTATAGACATATATTTTGAATGTGTACGCTATCCATACATGTTATCTGGGGATACGGTACCCTTTCTAACCTTTGTGCAATCACGTGCAATCCATACTGGGCCTAACACCGTCTGAGCCTGCCTCCTGAGACATATATTTTGAATGTGTACGCTATCCATACATGTTATCCGGGGATACGGTACCCTTTCTAACCTTTGTGCAATCACGTGCAATCCATACTGGGCCTAACACCGTCTGAGCCTGCCTCCTGAGACATATATTTTGAATGTGTACGCTATCCATACATGTTATCTGGGGATAGGGTACCCTTTCTAACCTTTGTGCAATCACGTGCAATCCATACTGGGCCTAACACCGTCTGAGCCTGCCTCCTGATGTATAGACATATATTTTGAATGTGTACACTATCCATACATGTTATCTGGGGATACGGTACCCTTTCTCACCTTTGTGCAATCACGTGCAATCCATACTGGGCCTAACACCGTCTGAGAATGATAGATGGGGCCCACCATACACTGGAACATTCCAAAGGTGGACATCAGACACTGGAGCAGCATTTACAGGGCCCATTATACACTAGAGCATTAGAAATGGGGCCTATTATGTTTGGAGCATTATTTGGGCCCATAAGACAGTAGAGCTTCATCCATGGGGACCAACATATACTGTAGCATTATGTGGAGCTCATCATATACTGTTTCAAACATTATATGGGACCAATGATTCTGTATGGAGAAATAGATGGGCCTCGTCATGAGATGTAAAAAGTGAGGTATTTTTCATTGTACTATACCGCTATTTCTCTGCCGTATCGGAGCATGATGAGTTGTGGTATGTGTTAAAGGGGCGCTCTTTTGCCCAGGGCACATGAAAACCTGGAGCCAGCCCTCCCCCCCCCACAGTCTGTAGCCAAATAACCCCCATTTTTCAGTGCGTAACTTGTATTATGAAGTTAATTAAGGTTGACAAGCTTAAGTAAGAAGAATTAATGCTTTTGGCATTCAAATGGGCACTGTTGGTGTGTTTCCTGTCCTCCTCTCACTGCCGACTTTTATTCCCCATTGACTTACATTGGGTTTCGTGTTTCGGGACGACCCCGACTTTTCCCTATAATCGGACGATCTTGCTCGACCCTACTTTTGGAAAAGTCGGGTTTCACGAAACGAAACGCGACCCTAAAAAACCAAAAGTCGCTCAACTCTATTGGACACTATTAACAAGAGGGTTTTATTGATCAATCCTTTCATGTTCAGGGATTTTTTTATTTTGTCCTTTCATGTTTTCCTCTCTTATTTCTAAGGCTGAGTGCACACGTACTTTTTTGCCCTGCGGATTTTTCCGCGCAGAATTGAAGAAATCCGCAGGTCAAATGACCTGCATTTTTCCTGCGGATTTCTTCCATTTTTAATGTGGTTTTCTTGCAGTTTTTGTGCGGTTTTCCACTGCGGCTTTCCCCCTGTGGATTTGGAGACAGGGGAGGTGGAAAACCGCACAAAAGAAGTGACATGCTGCAGATTTTGTACCGCAGGAAAACCGTGCGGAAAAATCCGCAGCGTCTGTACAGCGTTTTTTTTTTTACATTGATTTACATGCTGCTGTACATCACAATGCGGATATGCAGCGTTTCTGCGCGGAAAAATCCGCTGCGGATCCGCTGGATATCTGCATCATGTGCACACAGCCTAGAGTCACAACGTTTTTATTTTTCTGCCAGTGTAGCCATATCTGGGCTTGTTTTCTTGAGGGATGGATAGTAATCTTGGATTACACCAATCTTTTAACTATACTGTATATCTGCAGATCAACAGGATTCTCTGAGGTGACAGGGTCCCTTCAAGAATTCAATAACAATTTAAGCTTCATTTTTCCATGATTTCATTTTTTTCAGTATCAGAAACAATTAATTGTTTAGCATCTGCAACAATCGTTATTGTTAATTTTTTTTCCACAACAGTATTCCACATTATATGTATTGCCCACATGTGTATTTTGTATACCAACAGAGTGACACCAGTCCAGCAGTCCAGCAACAAGAGGAGGTTCTTGATGACTCTTTTCACCTGAAGTACTTTTGCTTTGCTCTGCTAGACAGATGTGTTGCACGTTATGATTTTTATATGCTTAAGGCACTATTCAGCCGTTCTAATGGCTATTTATATGATATACTCTGAAGAGGAAATTAAATAAATGTGCTAGCACAAATCACTCCGAATCTTTGCTGCAGGTGTATTTGTAGCCATGAAGCAACTAAGGTTATTTAATGTATAGCCAAAATGTGACTGGCCAGGATGTAACAAGAAATAATATTTAATAATAAAGAATTATAGCTATAAAAGTGTATATTTGGCCAAGAGCAAGGAAATGGCTGAAAGCTCATTGCTTAACTCTTTTTGCCCTTAATTTCTTTCATTTGTAATGTGGGACCTAATATCACCTGAACCTAAGTTTTAAATGATCTGGTATACTGTTCTGCTTGATGGGTGTCCAATTGCTTGAATCCCTAGTAATCAAGAGAACAGGGCTCTGGGTGCTGAGAAATAAGTCGTGCACAGCCCCATCTTAAATGAAATTTGCATAATCAACCCCTGTTCTATTAAGTTTCTATGTGATTGATAGAGACAGTTAAAGGGAATCTGTCACCCCTTGGATGATTTTTTTCTATTACTATGTTCATACAGGTAATAGAATGGTTAAACCAGTCTTACCTGTATGCTTCATAACTGCGCTGCAGATCTTGAGAAATTCATATATGATGTTATATGCTAATGATTTCTTCCCGGCTCTGGAAGAAATCACTACCTCTTGACTTCATTATAATGACCCCCCTCCCATCAACGCCACACTGACCTTTTCAATGCTGTATTCCCGTGCATGCGCTATGTATGCACGCGGTTATGCGAACCCTGTCCTCCCTCCTATGTGCAATGTCTGCAATGAACTTCTGTGCAGGCGCCAACAAGTCTCTGCTATTGCGCAGTGAATCCCTGCACCTGGGCAGAAGATCAATGCAGACACAGCCCATAGTAGGAGGGCAGGCAGTGGTCGTGTAACCGTGTGCATGCATAGCGCATGAGCGGGATTACACCGTCAGAAAGGTCAGTGTGACGATAATGAAGTCAAGAGATAGTGATTTCTTCCAGGCACAACATGCCCCGGAGCCTGGAATTAATCGTTAGCATATAACATTTTAAATGAATTTCTCAAGATCTACACTGCAGCTATGAGGCATTCAGGTGATGCGCCCCGGGGGCCGTGGGGTACTCATAGTGAGGTTTGGTAGTCCGTCCATGCTTGCAAGTGCATGGTGGTTAAATGTCTAAGCATGCAACTGGTATTCAAATTTCTCAAATTTTTCCCTCGGCTAAAGGTCTTTGTGCACTTCTTACATATAACCTTTGCCTGATCATTAGGATTTTGTTCAAAAAAGTGCCACACTGCACTCTTCCTACTATGAAAGCCATTTTCATAGAATCATAGAATCGTAGAGTTGGAAGGGACCTCCTGGGCCATCTGGTCCAACCCCCTGCTTAAAGCAAAGCAGGATTCGCTAAATCATCCCAGTCAGATGTCTGTCCAGCCTCTGTTTGAAGACTTCCATTGAAGGAGAACTCACCACTTCTCGTGGCAGCCTGTTCCACTCATTGATCACTCTAACTGTCAAAAAGTTTTTTCTAATATTTAATCTGTGTCTCCTCCCATTCAGTTTCATCCCATTGCTTCTAGTCTTTCCTTGTGCAAATGAGAATAAAGTTGATCCTTCTACAATGTGACAGCCCTTTAGATATTTGTAGACAGCTATTAAGTCTCCTCTCAGTCTTCTCTTTTGCAAACTAAACATTCCCAAATCCTGCAACCTTTCCTCATAAGACAGGGTTTGCAGACCGGTCACCATTCTGGTCGCTCTTTTCTGAACTTGCTCCAGTTTGTTGATGTCTTTTTTAAAATGTGGTGCCCAAAACTGGACACAATATTCCAGATGAGGTCTGACCAAAGAGGAGTAGAGGGAAATAATGACTTCACGTGATCTAGACTGTATGCTTCTGTTAATACATCCTAGAATTGCATTTGCCTTTTTTGCTGCTGCATCACACTGTTGACTCATATTCAGTCTGTGATCTATTAGTATACCCAAGTCTATTTCACATGTGCTGTCACTTAGTCCTATTCCTCCCATTCTATATATGCTTTTTTCATTTTTATTGCCCAGATGTAGTACTTTGCATTTCTCCCTGTTAAAAACCATTCTGTTAGTTGCTGCCCACTTCTCCAGTTTATTTAAATCTTTTTGAATCCTCTCTCTCTCTTCTCTAGTATTAGCTATCCCTCCTAGCTTTGTGTCATCAGCAAATTTAATCAGTTTACCCTCAATTCCTTCATCTAAATCGTTGATAAAGATGTTGAACAATACAGGGCCCAGGACAGAGCCCTGTGGTACCCCACTTGAGACATTCTTCCAACTGGATGTGCAGCCATTTACGACCACTCTTTGGGTCCGATCACTAAGCCAGTTATGAATCCACCTAACAGTTGCCTTGTCCATTCCATACTTAGTCATTTTTTCAATAAGGATTGTATGAGAGACTTTGTCAAATGCTTTGCTGAAGTCAAGATATACTATATCTACAGCATTTCCTTGATCCACCCAATCAGTGATACCGTCATAGAAGGAAATTAAGTTAGTCTGACATGACTTATTAGTTACAAACCCATGCTGACTCTGTTTAATCACTTCATTCTTATCCAGGTATTGACATACATGTTGTTTAATAATTTGTTCAAAGATCTTTCCTGGTATAGAAGTCAGACTCACCGGCCTATAGTTGCCTGGGTCCACCTTCTTCCCCTTTTTGAAGATAGGAACAACATTTGCTCTTCTCCAGTCTTCTGGCACTTCTCCTGTTCTCCAAGAATTTTCAAAGATTATGGAGAGGGGTTCAAAAATTTCTTCTGCTATCTCCTTCAGTACTCTGGGGTGTAATTCATCTGGACCTGGAGACTTGAATTCATTTAGGTTAGCTAAGTGTTTCCTCACTATCTTTCTGTTTATAGATATCCTGGATTCTTCTATTCCCTTAATAGGACAGTGAATAACAGTTGATGTTACATTTCCTTTCTGAGAGAAAACAGATGCAAAATAAGAATCTAAAAGTTCAGCCTTCTCAACATCCTGTCTTACCATTTCATCATTTTCATCCTGTAAAAATCCTATAGCATCTTTGACTTTTCTTTTACTTTTGACATATCCCCAAAATCCTTTATTATTGCTTTTGACATCTCTTGCAAGCCTCAATTCATTTTCAGCTTTAGATAATCTGATTTGTGCCCTGCAGGTTCTGCAGACAGCATTATATTCTTCTTTAGATATGCCTCCCTCTTTCCATTTTATAAACATTTTTTTCTTCCTTTTTAGCATGTGCTTAAGTTCTGTGTTCATCCATCCTGGTTTCCTTAAATGCTTCCTATTCTTCCCTCTTTTCGGAATTGTTAACAACTGGGCTTTGAGAATTTCATTTTTCAAGATTTCCCATCCTTCCTGGACATTTTTGTCTTTAAGGATATCCAGCCATTGGATCCCTCCAATTCTCTTTCTGAATCCTTTAAAATCTGCCTTTCTGAAATCTAACCTTGACGTCTGAGTCTTCACAGGTCTTCCGCCTCTAGTTATCCAAAATTCTAAAATAGCATGGTCGCTACCTCCTAGGGTCCCAGCCACTTTTACCTCCTCAACCATCTCCTCCCTGTTTATAAGGATTAGATCCAAGGTAGCAGTTCCCCTTGTTTTCTCCCTTACCTTTTGGAAGATAAAGTTGTCAGCAAGAGAGGATAAGAATTTCCTTGACCTGTTAGTTTTGCCTGAGAGAGATTCCCAACAAATGTCTGGATAGTTGAAATCTCCCATGACAACTATGTCATATTTTTTGGAGAACTTGGCCATTTGATGCATAAAGAGTTCATCCATATCTTCAGCTTGCACAGGCGGCCTGTAGTAAATGCCTACAATGGTGTCCTTTCCATTGTTCTGTCCTTGTATTCTTACCCAAAAAGTTTCCACAGAACTCCCAATCTCTGAAGCTTCAATCTCTGTGCAGATATACGCGTTTCTAACATACAATGCGACACCCCCTCCTCGTTTATCAAGTCTGTTTCTTGCAAATAAGTTGTATCCTTCTAGTCTTGTATTCCAATCATGTGTATTGTCCCACCAAGTTTCAGTGATTCCAATGACATCATATTTCTTTTCCTGTGTTAGTAGTTCCAATTCTCCTTGTTTGTTGCCCATGCTTTGTGCATTAGTATAGAAACACTTTAGTTTGTGATTGGTTTCTCTTTCTCCAATATTTTTATTAATTAGATTCTTTCGTCTTTGTTCTTCCTTTCCACTTCTAATAGCAGAGTTCTCAATAGCATTTGTCAGGTGTATGGCTTTTTCTGGTCTTTTGCTTCCCTTCCCATGTTGTTCTAGTTTAAAGCTTTAAAGCTCTCCTTACAAGTGTAGCAAGGCGACTTCCAAATACATGCTTTCCAGTCTTCGTAAGGTGCACCCCATCTCTAGCAAGTAGTCCATCGTATAAGTAGTTCACTCCGTGATCCAGAAATCCAAATCATTGCTGACGGCACCATCGACGTAGCCAGTTGTTCACCTGCAGAATCTTATTCCACCTCCTTGTTCCATGGCCATCCACTGGGAGGATGGAAGAGAAGACCACCTGCGCTCCCAGTTCTTTCACTTTCTTGCCTAAGTCTTCAAAGTCTCTGAAGATGGTTTCCAGGTCGTTTCTTGCGGTGTCATTTGTCCCCACATGTAGTAGCAGGAATGGGTAGTCATCTGTAGGTCTGAAGAGTCCTGGTATCCTGTCAGACACATCTTTAATTTTTGCACCTGGAAGACAGCACACTTCTCTTGAAGTTATATCCGGTCTGCAGATAGCGGCCTCTGTTCCTCTCAACAGGGAATCCCCCATGACCACCACTCTCCGTTTCTTCTTCACAACATTTTTCTTTCTCCATCCAGGAGGACTCTGAAGGCGTACAAGGTTGCTGTTTGTTGGTAAAGTCTTATCCTGATGTATTTCTTCATCGTTTTCCTGCGTGAGAGCCTGGTACTGGTTTCTGAGCAGTATGGGTGCTGACTGCCTCCTGATCCTCCTGCTTCTCTGGGTCACATGTCTCCATTCCTCTATTTCTTCAGGTGCACTTCGAATTTCTTCTCTTTCTGTAACATGAAGAGGTAATTCCGCTCTGTCCAAGAACTCTTCACCTCCCTTAATGATCTTCAACGTAGCTAACCTCTCTTCGAGATTTTGCAACTTTTCCTCCAACAAGGACACAAGCTTGCATTTGTGGCATGTGAAGTTTGGCTTTTCCACTGGTAAATCTGTGAACATGTAGCAAGAAATGCAGCTCACCAAATGGCTCCTGGCCTCTTCCATCTTGAGATTTCTTAAAAACGATGAAAGATGAGTCAAAATTCGGTTTTTCCGATTTCCTCTTTTCAGTTGCAACGGCCAAAACCCAGTGATCGTTGAGCTTGCGGAGACTCTTCACTTATCCCAGAAGGCACTGGGAATATGCAAATGATCTCAAGACTCTTCCCCTGGTTTTCCGATTTCCTCTTTTCAGCTGCAACGGCCAAAACTCAGTGATCGTTGAGCTTGCGGAGACTCTTCACTTATCCCAGAAGGCACTGGGAATATGCAAATGATCTCCTCAAGACTCTTCCCCTGGTTTTCCGATTTCCTCTTTTCAGCTGCAACGGCCAAAACCCAGTGATCGTTGAGCTTGCGGAGACTCTTCACTTATCCCAGAAGGCACTGGGAATATGCAAATGATCTCCTCAAGACTCTTCCCCTGGTTTTCCGATTTCCTCTTTTCAGCTGCAACGGCCAAAACCCAGTGATCGTTGAGCTTGCGGAGACTCTTCACGTATCCCAGAAGGCACTGGGAATATGCAAATGATCTCCTCAAGACTCTTCCCCTGGTTTTTGAGGCCTTCCCCTGGTTTTTGAGGCCTTGCACGCTGTGCTAATTTGACTGTCTGGCCAAGCTGTCCTGCAACTCTTTGGCTTTTTGTAAACCGTTTTTGGACTGCTACGGGCCTGCCAGATAACAGCTGTTGCGATGTCGATGCCTGCTGCGGATCCTCCTCCTCCTCTTCTGAGCTATTGGCAGTGGCACCCTCTTCCCCCAATGGATGCCAATCTGGGTCAACAACTGGGTCATCCATCACCTCCTCTTCAATTTCATGTGCACCTTCCTCTGTGTCACCGTGTAAGGTGGTATAGTATGCGGGAAGGGCCACCTGAGTTTCATCAGGGTGAGATTCTGGCTCAGTACACTGCAAGGACAATGTAGTGCTCTGAGTGAATGTACCAGCAGAAAAATCTACCAGTGGCTGTGCATCAGTGCACTCCATGTCAGATTCATGTTGGACTGGGGAATTCACGATTTGACTTGATAACCTAGGCATGGTATGTGAAAAGAGCTCCATGGAGTAATCTGTAGTGTGGCCTGCCGCATCCTTCACTTTTGGTAGGGGTGAAGGACACAAGGAAAGGTGTTGTTCCTGACCAGGAGCCTCTACTGACGACTCAGTGCTTTTATTTTTTGAAACTTCAGAAGAGGAGGCAATAGAGCTGGAGGCTGTGTCAGCAATGTAAGCCAAAACTTGTTCCTGAAGCTCCGGCTTTAAAAGCGGTTTACCTACTCCCAGAAAAGGAAGCCTTCAAGGCCTTGCGGAGCCAGACGATGATGCAGGCTCAACACCTCCTGCCTTAAGTGCTATTGTGCTTTTGCCACTACCAGCAGATGCACCACCACCCCCACCACCATCAGTACCAGCTGGCAACCCCCTCCCACTTCCACGGCCTCTTCCACCATACTTCCTCATTTTTGGAAAAATGTACCCAAAATACCACCATCTATATGGTACTGTAAAACAAGGTACAAGGTGTATATAGTATTGTGGAGAATTTGAATCTTCCTTGATATTTTAGGAGGCTGAACTATTATCTCAGGCCCTCTATAGATTACACCTCAATTTAACAGGCTGAAATTGGCTGGTGTATGACAAAGTACAAGGTGTGTATATGGTATTGGGGAGAATTGGAAGCTCCCTAGAGATTTTAGGAGGCTGAACTATTATCTCAGTCCCACTATAGATTACACCTCAATTTAACAGGCTGAAATTGGCTGGTGTATTACAAAGTACAAGGTGTGTATATAGTGTTGGGGAGAATTGGAAGCTACCTAGAGATTTTAGGAGGCTGAATTATTATCTCAGGCCCACTATAGATTACACCTCAGTTTAACAGTCTGAAATTGGCTGGTGTATGACAAAGTACAAGGTGTATATAGCATTGGGGAGAATTGGAAGCTCCCTAGAGATTTTAGGAGGCTGAACTATTATCTCAGGCCCACTATAGATTACACCTCAATTTAACAGGCTGAAATAGGCAGGTGTATGACCATGCACAAGGTGTGTATATAGTATTGGGGAGAATTGGAAGCTCCCTAGAGATTTGAGGACGCTGACAATGATGCTCTCAGTCCAAGTATGGCAGCAGGCAGCCTAATAAGCAGGACTGCTGCACACAAAAGTGTGGAAAAATGAACGTTTGGTAACTGTGCAGAAAAGAGGAAGAAAAGTATTTTTGCTTTTAAAAAAGCAGTTTGCACAGCTGTGTGCAAACAGCAATGCAGCTATCAGGGAGCCTTATAAGGCAGCCTAATAACCAACAGAGCTGATGCACAAAAAATATAGCCTCCCCTGTCACTGCACACAAACTGCGGTGTTGTACAGTGGAAATCGCTAACCGCAGAAGCAGTTTTTTTGTACTTCTTCCCTGCCTAACGCTCTCCCTTATTCAGAATCAGCAGCTGCAACCTCTCCCTAATGCTAATATCGGCAGAAGTAAGATGGCGGTCGGCGTCCCCGCCCTTTTATAGCCCCTGTGACACCACACAAAGCAAGCCAATCACTTGCATGCCCTTCTCAAAGATGGTGGTGACTGATGCCCATGTCATCGCGTTGCCCACAGTGTGCGTCCTCCATCATTGGCTGAAAAAGGGCGCTGGAAGCATCATTTGAAACGCGACTTTGGCGCTCTGGTCGCCGACCTCGTGGCCGACCTCACGCTATAGTCAGGTTTCGTTTCATGAAACCTGACTTCAGCGAAAGTCGGTGACTTATGAATTTGACCGACCCGCTTCGCTCATCTCTAATTATTAGGTACGGTAACTTAATTTCCTTTGGCAAAATGGGTCAGAAGAGAGATTTGACGGACTCTGAAAAGTCAAAAATTGTGAGATGTCTTGCAGAGGGATGCAGCAGTCTTGAAATTGCCAAACTTTTGAAGCGTGCTCACCGAACAATCAAGCATTTCATGGCAAATAGCTAACAGGGTCGCAAGAAGCGTGTTGATAAAAAAGGCGCAAAATAACTGCCCATGAATTGAGGAAAATCAAGTGTTAAGCTGCCAAGATGCCATTTGCCACCAGTTTTGCCATATTACAGAGCTGCAACATTACTGGAGTATCAAAAAGCACAAGGTGTGCCAAACTCATGGACATGGCCAAGGTAAGGAAGGCTGAAAAATGACCAACTTTGAACAATATACATAAGATAAAACGTCAAGACTGGGCCAAGAAATATCTTAAGACTGATTTTTCTAAGGTTTTATGGACTGATGAAATGAGAGTGACTCTTGATGGGCCAGACGGATGGGCCAGTTTCTGGAAGACACCTTCTTCAAGCAGTGGTACAGGAAGAAGTCAATATCATTCAAGATAAACATGATTTTCATTCAGGACGTTGCTCTATCACATGCATCCAAATACTCCACAGCGTGGCTGGCCAGTAAAGGTCTGAAAGAAGAAAAAATAATGACATGGTCCCCTTGTTCACCTGATCTGAATCCCATAGAGAACCTGTGGTCCCTCATAAAATGTGAGATCTACAAGGAGGGAAAACAGTACACCTCTCAGAACATTGTCTGGGAGGCTGTGGTGGCTGCTGGACGCAATGTTGATCGTAAACAGATCAAGCAACTGACAGAATCTATAGATGGAAGGCTTTTGAATGTCATCGTAAAGAAAGGTGGCTATATTGGTCACTGATTTTTTTGTTTGTTTTTGAATGTCAGAAATGTTTAATTCTAAATTTTGTGTTGTTATATTGGTTTACCTGGTGAAAATAAATAAGTGAGATGAGTATATATTTGGTTTTTATTAAGTTGCCTAATAATTCTGCACAGTAATAGTTACCTGAAAAAACAGATATCCTCCTAAGATAGCCAAATCTAAAAAAAAAACACTCCAACTTCCAAAAATATTAAGCTTTGATATTTATGAGTCTTTTGGGTTGATTGAGAACATAGTTGTTGTTCAATAATAAAAAGAATCCTCTCAAATACAACTTGCCTAATAATTCTGCACGCATTGTAGATCAAAATCATCCAGGGTGTAACAGATTCCCTTTAAGTACAGTACCGTAGACATTGAATGAAGCAGGGTTGAGCAATACCACCTTTGCACCATCCAAGATAGTGCTCTGCCATGCCTGGCTCCTTGATTCCAGAGCCCCATTCTTGGGATCACTCGAGAATCTAACAGTCGGATCCCAGCGATCAGGATGTTATCCCCTGTCCTATGGATGTTTGACTATAAATTCTCTTTATTTACATGGTAATATTTGGTGTAGTTTATGCAATGTCACCTGCTATAATGTTGCCTGTATGGCTAGATGGTTAAAGGGATTGTGTGTTTCTATTACTCTAAGTTTTCATTTACCAACTTACAGTGGCGGATTATATTGAGGTCAATATGGGCGGTAGCCCAGGGCCCAGTGGTGTGGGGCGGCCCACCAGCCCAGGGTAAATTGCCCCATTATAATCCGCCACTGGCCACCGCAGCCCCACTGATAAATGCCTGCTCTGTGCGGACAGGACCTGTGATGAGGTCACAGGAGGGGAGGAGTCAGGGGTCACATGATCAGGCATCTCAGTCGGAGGCCCCTGATCATGTAACTCCTGACTCCTCCCCTCCTGTGACATCATCACAGGTCCTGTGCGCACGCAGAGCCCTCGATGTATGTAACTATGCAGGACTCTGCTGTGCTGGTTGTCATGTCATCGTGCTGAATCAGTCAAGTATGTGTGGGGTCAGGAGGGGTTTACAGGGTGGATGTAGCTGCATGTGTGTACGAGGTGTACGGAGCAGAGCCACATGTGTACAAGGTGTACGGAGCGGAGCCGCGCGTATACGAGATGTACGGAGCAAAGCCGCATGTGTAGGACGTGTACGGAGCGGAGCCGCGTGTGTAGGACGTGTACGGAGCGGAGCCGCGTGTGCACGAGGTGTACAGAGCAGAGCCGCGTGTATACGAGGTGTACAGTGCACAGACGTGTGTGTACGGTGTACGGAGTGGAGCCGTATGTGTACGGAACGGAGCTGTATGTGTACGAGGTGTACAGAGCAGAGCCGTATGTGTACGGAGTGAAGCCATATGTGTGAAGGTGTACGGAGCAGAGCTGCGTGTTTACGAAGAGTACGGAATGGAGCCGGGTGTGTGTACGAGGTGTACGGAGTGGAGCCGTGTGTGTACAAAGTGTACGGAGCTGAGCCGTGTTTACGGAGCAGAGCGAAGCCGCGTGTGTATGAGGTGTATGGAGCAAAGCCGCATGTGTACAAGATTTACAGAGCGTGGCTGCGTCTGTACAAGGTGTATTGAGCAGAGCCGCATGTGTACGAGGTTTACGGAGCAGAGCCATTTGTGTACTGAGTGGAGCCGTGTGTGCGAGGTGTATGGAGCAGAGTCACTCGTGTGCGAGGTGTATGGAGCGGAGCCGCGAGTGTACGAGGTTTACAGAGCAGAGCCATGTGTGTACTGAGTGGAGCCGTGTGTGTACGAGGCATACAAAGCGGAAGCGTGTGTGTATGAGGTGTGCGGAGCCACGCATGTACAAGGTGTATGATGGGGAGCATTCATACCTCCCAACCGTTCCAGATTTTGAGAGTCTGCGCCACTGCCCTGACCGGGAGCTGACTTTTCCCGTGGACACAGAAGTACACGGCGGAGCTCCGAGGAGCACTTGAAAACTCGCTCGTGACATTCCATCGGAAGTGACGTGTTGGAAGCTGACCGTAAATTAGGTAATTTCGGGAGGAGATTGTCACGGAACCATGGAGGCACTTCAGGGTATGCTTCAGATCCATCACTGTGTCCTCCTCCGACAGCGCGGACAGCGGGATTGCCTTGGACTCGGGGATGTTGGCCATGTGAGTGGAACATGATATGTTCTGCACCAGGAGACTCAGGTTGGCACTACAATGTGAGCCAGACTGGTATGGTATCTTTATAGAATTTTTCTTTCTTTCTCTCTCTCTGTTCTTTCTTTCTGTCACTGTTCTTTCTTTCTCTTTCTATCTGTTCTTTCTTTCGCTCTGTTCTTTTTCTTTCTTTCCCCTCTTTCTTTCTCTCTCTAATCTTTCTTTCTCTCTCTCTGTTCTTCCTTTCTTTCACTCTGTTCTTTCTTTCTTTCCCCTTTCTTTCTCTCTGTTCTTTCTTTCCTTCTTTCTCTCTATTCTTTCTTTCCCCCTCTTTCTTTCTCTGTCCCTCTCTGTTCTTTCTTTTTCTCTCTTTGTTCTTTTTTTCAGTCCCCTCTTTCTTTCCCCTCTTTCTTTCTCTCTGTTCTTTCGCTTTCTATCTCTGTTTCTCTCTCTTTTTTCTTTCTTTCTTTCTTTCTCTCTCTCCTTTCTTTCTCTCTTTCTTTCTCTCTGTTTTCTTTTTTCTCTCTCTGTTCTTTCTTTCCTCAGTACCAGCCACTGTGCCCACAGTACCAGCCACTGTGCCCACAATGCCAGCCACTGTGCCCTCAGTACCAGTCAGTGTGATCAGCAGTGCTAAATGGGTGTGGTTGTGGTGTGGACATGGGTGTGACTAGTTGTGAAATGGGTGTGGTCAGGCGGCCGGTAACCAATCATCATAGTGGAAGTCGTCTGTTTCCATAATCTTTGTTATATGTGGGCACCTCTAGTAAGGTGGGCACGAGATGGCGGGTCTTGTCACCTCTGCCTCACACATAAGTTACTATGAGGTGTACTTTATTCCTGCCATGTTTCTTTCTTGGCCTACTGAGAGAAAAGTTTTGACCAGTTGAAAGTTATACAACCTGAGGATTGTTCATGTGTGCGCTGCCCGCATGTAGTAATATGTGTGTGTGTGTATATATATATGTATATTTACTTACTCCGACCCCTGTATAAACCCTGCCACTCCGACTGCCGTCCACTTTCCCATGCTCCTGTTCCAATCCTGGTTTCTTTTTGTCCCCCCTTGGTCCTCCACATGCTGAACATCTGGGACATGACTAATATTGCGCTACGTGCGCTTGTTTGTCGGCAGATGCAGCGTCGTGTCCAGTGTGTGAGGAGATGGTGACTTTTCTGTGGTGTTAACCCCTCTGCTGCCATGTTGGGCACAGTCTGTGACGAGGAGCGTCTCTTCCTGTGTATCTGGCCACAGGCTGCACACCGGAGGCTCCTTCTTCTCTCTGGGGAAGTTCATGAAGCAGAAGCCTCTGTGTGACTCATGTGAAGTAACTTGTCTGACAGGTCATGGGTCCAGGTCAGCAGGTGATTGCAGACTATTAGCTGGTTTCGATGTTAGGTACAGGTGAGTCAGGACTAGATGTTGGGTGGAAGCCTTCCAGTATTTGTAAGGCCTCGTGCACATGCTGAGTATTTGGTGAGTTTTTACCTCAGTATTTATAAGGCCTTGTGCCCACGCTGAGTATTTGTTGAGTTTTTACCTCAGTACTTATAAGGCCTCGTGCCCACGCTGAGTATTTGGTGAGTTTTTACCTCAGTATTTATAAGGCCTCATGCACACACTGAGTATTTGGTGAGTTTTTCACTCAGTATTTGTTAGGCGTCGGATTCCTGCAGCGACACAACAGGAATCCAGAGCCTCACATGCTGCTCTGCAGCAAGCCATTCCTGAGGCTAAGTCCCTCTGCTGCTCCACTGAGCATGCTCACGAGATGATCTCCCATTGGAGGTCAGGAGTCACGTGCTCAGGTCCTTCTCCAGATCTGATTGGTCCATCTCAGAGATCTGGAAGGTCCCGGCAGCGCACTCCTATAAAAGGCCCGCATGGCCACTCGGCCATGCGCTAGTATAGACTTTACTTGCTAGATGTGTGAATGGTGATGGATGTATTATTCTGGTGACTGACTTATTAAGATTCCCCTCCCTTTGATATTACGCATGTGGATAGGGAGCTAGAGAAAGAGTCAGCGCCAGTCAGTGGCAAGCCTTAGGCCACTGTGCACACCGCACCTCTACACTAGCGTCCAATCGTGCCACGCCTCACGGCACTATCGCATAGCGGCTGTGTTTGCCGCTGCACTGCAGTCAGCAGCACTTACCAGCGTCCGTGGTAGCGACGACGCACGCACGGTAGGTCTAGACGGACACCGACCTCAGCCTTGGGCCAGTGTCCTGTGACCGTATACCGCGCGTCCAATTTAGCTGAGACCTGTGAGTCTAACAGGCTTGGTGTTTATGTTTATGTTACAGTGCCTCTGTGAGCTAACAGAGTCCGCTCAGCGCACATTGGGTGGCGTTTAACCCGTGCGCATTATACTGCCATATAGTGCGTCTGCCATTACTCAGCAGCAGTGATAACACCTTCTGCACGGTGGACCCCGAGCGGCGAACGCACTTTATTATTTATTTATTTAGTGCGTTCCGCTGTTCCTAACAGTATTTGTAAGACCTCATGGACACGCTGAGTATTTGGTGTTTTTTACCTCAGTATTTGTGAGGCCTCATGGACACGCTGAGTATTTGGTGTTTTTTACCTCAGTATTTGTGAGGCCTCATGCACACGTGTATTTTCGGAGTTTTTTACCTCAGTATTTAACCCCTTCTCGCTCCTTGATGCACAGTATGCGTCATGAAAACTAGTGACTTCCCGACCCCGTCACGTGACCCCGTCACGTGACCGGGGGGCCCACAGAGTCTGAACAGCCCGGGGCCCTGGATACCCTTAATCCACCCCTGCCAACTTACCACAGGATAGATCACAGCTGGTAGTGATGAGCAGATTGGGCTAAATTTGAATTCACCTCTTTGAGCAGTTTTTCCCAGGAAATTAAATTTTTGCAGAACTTATTCTCCTTGAATTTAATGTCTCTTACACCCTGGGGTCTCTCCAGACACCAGAACATAATACACACGCCGACTCAGCCAGGTGCGGGAGCGTTGCTTTGGACATTAACCCCTGCAGATCCCCAGCCAATGATGGTGATCCGGCATCCTTGTATGGACATTTACCTTTGACTAGTATGTGTGACACCACAGGGGTCTTCACCCCTTTTCTCTAATCCTCCTTCTATTTGGCATTGGAATAAGCGATTTGTTGATAAAGGCTCCGGTGGAGTCGAAACGTTGTATTATATATATCGCTTCCACTGCATTATTCTGTTACGCTCCCAGATTATGTGTAAATAAAAAAATAATTTACTTTGGCATGATAATCCACTTGATTGTGCGGTGAATTATATATTAACCAGAACATAATAAACATAATATGTAAAAAATAAAGCAATCCTTATTCACCTTAACGCTCAGCTCTCTCGAATCTGCACTATTCATCACCGCCTGTATGGTCTTTGTGCATCTTCTCATCCCCGCTGCTTGCACTACATCTCCCATCTCTCACACCAAGCTTGGACTTCTGCCTTTTTTGAGGCCAGGACAACTTTTGCACAAGTGCACAGAAAATCTTGTTATCATGACATCAAGATGAGATTCGTGACCTCCCACACTCATGAGAGACCTTGGCATTCCAGTGCACATGACGGAGGATTTGGAGATGTGGCATGGACTGGAGTTGTGGAGGTGAGTAGCGGAGAGGGGCCATAGAGATAAGAGGTAATATGAGTATAAGGATTCTTTAAAAGAAAAAAAGCTTTTGAAGGCCCCTTATGATTCAGAAAAAATGGCTGCCTGTGGCTCATTTGATCATCTCTAATCGATAGGTGATAGTTTATAGTATACTAACAAAACAGCGACCAAATGCTTTTTCACTCATCTCTAGTGGATAGATGATAGTTTGTAGTATACATATAGTCTAGAATGGCAATAGTTGGTCTCTTCTTTCTACTTGTATTTTTTCTGTAGATAAAGCCATATTTATAACAATTTTCACGATTATGTATAAATGATATCAACTTCTATCTTCTCATTCCTCATAATTGAATCGTTATCTCATAAACTCATAGTTTATTTCAGAAATAGTGGAATGGCAGAGCTGAGTCTAGAAGACAGTCGAACATCCATTATTAATAGTTAATTAAAAAAAAAAAGAAATTCTTGACCAAATGTGATGGACAGTTCTTTTTTTATGCAAACTAAATATTCTGTGGGAATATCCTTTACCTGAAATGGATATGATTTATGTTGAAATGTTAATATGGTATATAATGTTATTCTAATTCAAATGCAAATGTGTTTACTGGTGTAATGTTTTTCAATGAAATGGCTGAATGGGAAATTAATAGAATAGTTAAACCTTATAATTATAATTGAAGTCTTCTAATGCACAGTGGTTTTAATAAATACAGCAGATTTTATATCTCATTTAATATTACTGTCACAGCTTGCGTTCTATGTAAGTGTATTTCCTGGGGTATCCTTTCTTAGTATTCAATGGATTATTTTATAGCCCTAGAAGACTTAATTTGTTAGAGAGATCTGTTTAAATCTGTGGAATATTTTTTAATTAATTTGCTAGAGAGATCTATTTAAATCTGTGGAATATTTTTTAATTATTAACAATTAATGACTTTTTTCAGTTACTTGCCTGCCTGATGTTTCCAGTAACCAAGGAATAAGATAAATTTTCATGTCCTTTGCTGTAGCAAAACATAACTTAATCCAAACCAAGGAGCTTTGTTTTATATGGAGAGTTTGGGTGTCAAAATCTTTGGACCTCAAATGGAACCTGTCACTAGATTCAGGCTGCCTGATACATGGGTTGCATGAATCAGATCTTGACTGCTTGATAGCAGGCAGGTATGTTTTTCTCTGAAAAGCCAAAGTGTTTCAGACAAAATATACCATAATCTGAAAATATAAGGAGATACCTGACTATTCTGGCTCCACCCCAGTTGGAATCTCCCCCACCTCAGTCTAGTTGATAGACAGTTCTCTTCCATTTGTCTACACAAGGAGAGACCTGTCGATCTTCTGGAGCAGGGTGGGGACAAGTTGGCCAATGGCTGCCCTAGACTAGTCAGGTCTCTCCCCATAATCCCAGGCCAGTTTTTCTAACTTCACTCCTCAACATTGAAATTGCAGCACCAAGAAGGAAGCAAGGTGAAATTATGGAAATCATAGGATCTATGGAAATGTTAATGATATGCAAATGATGAAAAATGGAAACAAAACTTTCAAAACCTCTCGATTTATTCAGTATTGAGTAATGCTCATAAATACACACACTTGCACACCTTGTCAAGCTATCATTGAGGTTATTAATGATTGTCTGAAGAATATTCTGTGATGTTGAATGGATTAGGACATGTAAAACTTCAAGAATCGATGCTGACCGCAATTGCCGACCAAAAATGTCCCAAATGTGCTCAATTAGAAAAAAGTCCAAAGACACCGCAGGCCATGGTAGCACATTTAGGCCACACAGGCTGCCTCACTGTGGCATGAGAAACATACAGCTTGGCATTGTGTTGAAAAATGATTCCTGGGACTCTGAAATGGCCATACAACTGAGCTGTTAGAAATGAAGACTAGAGAACACTGACTACCATACATTATGTAACCCCGCAAAGCAATTCTGGAAACAAGACTGGTGTAACATTCCCTTGTGAAGGCCTCTTCATGGTGTTGCCCACATGGTCTCAACAGATTTGGAGAATGACACGTAGTGATCCATTCTGTACTGAAAGTGAAATTTGACATCACATACCATACCTATGGCAACAAACTGTGACTACACAAACCATTAGAAGGCTTATTCACTTCATTGGTCTACAAGTCAGGTGTCCAGCTATAGGTCTTTCATTGACCTCGCACCACCGGTCTGATAGTGCAGAGAAAGATTGCAATAAGGGCTGAATGGTGGTCTATGCTCTTAAGACATAAGTCATGATTTTGTATTGCTGGAAGTTGGTCTGAAGATCATGAGGGTGGCATCTGAGATTGGCCTTAATGAGTTCAAAAGGAAACATGGAAGTTTCGCAGGAGCCATTTTCAACATGACAACACAAGGCTGCATGTAGGTCATACTGTTGTGAGCAGCTTGCATGGTCTAAAATACCTTCGGACTTCTCTTCCATTGAGCAAAACTGGGACATCATTGGTTTGCAATTGCAAAGGAATCTGCCAGCAGATCTTGATGATTTGCGTCCCCAAGTACATTCAGCATTGCCTTTAACAAAATGGTGCTGGCAGTGCATGTGCAATCACATTTCCAAGTTATCCACCTTGTTCTTAATCTGCACATATGCCGCCTTCACTAGCAAGATGTTTTGAGCAGCGGCAATATATGTCTTTTCTTTGGCACGCTCCCACTCTGGTCCTCTGCACACCGTGTGCGTGAAGAACAGAAGACATATCGCCACTGCTCAAAACATCTTGCTAACTCCACTCACCTTGTGGAAAAGAGTGATGAAAGAACATGACTTCTAGAAGAATGTGATGGGTGAAAAATGAGTTGGGAGTGTGGAGGGTAAGTTTATAGTCTGGTTTGGGGGTCTGAAATAAGTAAAAGGTTTTTATTTTAGCCATACTCTTGAAAAAGCTGCTCACGTATCACCCTGTAAAGAACATCTCCAAATTGACATCTTTGCACATGTAATAGTTAATCCTGTCACATAGTAAAGCACAGTGCAAGAAAAAGGGATTTCCCAAAACCAGGTCTCAGACAGTAAAAAGGTCTCTATGGGTTTTAGGGCATGATGCTGAAATATAAGTGTGAAGCATGCCTGTAATAACTGTAATAGATGTCTTTAGTATTTTGTTTACTTGCCTGACTACATTAGGAAAGGTTTTGTCCATCTTATCGGGAATCTGTCATGCAAAAAAAAGCTATTAGCCTTCAGATATGTGGTTAATCTGCAGGTTAATAGTGTTATGAAGCTGCCAGGCACTAAGAGCCCCGCTGCTGGGAGGAAAAAAATTATTCTTCTCAGTTTTTCAGTTATAAGATTGGCACAGGCACATAGTGAGTGGTGGCACTAACCATGTCCTGACACTGAGTGACAGCCAGCTCAGCATTAGATGACATACAGTGGGTGTGGAAAGTATTCAGACCCCTTTAAATTTTTCACACTTTGCTTCATTGCAGCTATTTGGCAAAATCAAAAAAAAGTTAATTTTTTCACATTAATGTACACTCTGCACTCCATCTTGACTGAAAAAAACAGAAATGTAGAATTGTTTGCAAATTTAATAAAAGAGAAAAACTGAGTTATCACATAGTCATAAGTATTCAGACCCTTTGCTCAGACACTCATATTTAAGTCACATGCTGTCCATTTTCTTGTGATCCTCATTGAGATGGTTCTACTCCTTCACTGGAATCCAGCTGTGTTTAATTAAACTGATAGGACTTGATTTGTAAAGGCACACACCTGTCTATATAAGACCTCACAGCTCACAGTGCATGTCAGACCAAATGTGAATCATGAGGTCAAAGGAACTGGCCAAGGAGCTCAGAGACAGAATTGTGGCAAGGCACAGATCTGGTAAGGGTTTAACAGAATTTCTGCAGCACTCAAGGTTCCTAAGAGCACAGTGGCCTCTATAATCCTTAAATGGAAGAAATGTGGGACCACTAGAAGTCTTACTAGACCTGGCCATACAGCCAAACTGAGCAATCGTGTGTAAAGAGCCTTGGTGAGAGAGATAAAGAAGAACCCTAAGATCACTATGGCTTAGCTCCACAAATGCAGTAGGGAGATGAGAGAAAGTTCCACAAAGTCAACTATCACTGCAGCCCTCCTCCAGTCGGGCCTTTATGGGAGAGTGGCCCGACGAAAGCATCTCCTCAGTGCCAGACGTATGAAAGCCTGCTTAGAGTTTGCTAAAAAACACATGAAGGACTCCCAGACTATGAAAAATAAGATTCTCTGGTCTGATGAGACGAAGATAGAACTTTTTGTGATAATTCTAAGTGGTATGTGTGGAGAAAACCAGGCACTGCTCATCACCTGCCCAATACAATCCCAACAGTGAAAGATGGTGGTAGCAGCATCATGCTATGGGGGTGTTTTTCAGCTGCAGGAACAGGATGACTGGTTGCCATTGAAGGAAACATGAATGAGGCCAAGTACAGAGATATCCTGGATGAAAACCTCTTCCAGAGTGCTCTGAACCTCAGACTTGGCTGAAGGTTCACCTTCCAAAAAGACAATGACCCTACACACAGCTAAAATAGCAAAGAAGTAGCTACAAAACAATTCTGTGACCAATCTTGACTGCCGCAGCCAGAGCCCTGACCTAAACCCAATTGAGCATCCCTGGAGAGACCTGAAAATGGCTGTCCACCAACGTTCAAACATTAATGCGGCCACGTACAGAGATATCCTGGATGAAAACCTCTTCCAAATAGCTCTTGACCTGTCACAATCCATTTTAAAACTTTTTTCCTTTCAGGCCATCAGTGGTTAATATCAGTTTTTCCCTGCTGGCAACCTGGTGTTGCTGCAGTGCTGCTGGGTCAACTGATGTGGGTAGTGACCACTCCCTACATCTTTTAAAAGATCACCTGATGCATCAGCGGACTTTTGGTTATACAGGTCCTTTCTGGTAACTGCCACGTTTGGTGTTAAGAGTCCTGTTGCTGTTAACATCTGCGGTGTGGAGCTTTGCAGTGGTGCATATAAGCTAAGTGTGGTAATTCTCTCCTAGTTTCTTTTGGTGTTTGTCACTTTCCCCTGTGTGTACTATTTGCAGTGGCAAAGGTTAGTGCGCCTTGCTGTGCACTAGCCAGGGCAGAGACAGGGTGCTAGGGGAGTGCAGGGATAGGCTCAGGCTGAGCTCAGGTGGTGACCATCCCTCATTCCCTATCGCTAGGGCCTTCTTTTCGCTTTTTCCAACCCGTTGTGTGTGAGTTGCACCGTCCATTGACCGACCACCCATTGGGGTCGAGTTACACCATGACACGACCTCAGATTTGGCCGAAGGTTCACCTTCCAACAAGGCAATGACCTTAAGCACACAGATAAAATAATAAAGGAGTGGCTTCAGAACAACTCTGTGACCATTCTTGACTGACCCTGCCAGAGCCCTGTCCTAAACCCAACTGAGCATCTCCAGAGAGACCTGAAAATGACTGTCCATCAACGTTCACCATCCAACCTGATGGAACTGGAAAGGATCTGCGAGGAAGAATGGCAGAGGATCCCCAAATTCAGATGTGAAAAACTTGTTGCATTATTCCCAAGAAGACTCATGGCTGTACTAGCTCAAAAGAGTGCTTCTACTCAATACTGAGCAAAGGGTCTGAATACTTATGACCATGTGATATTTCAGTTTTTATTTTTTAATAAATTTGCAAAAATTATTACACTTATATTTTTTTCAGTCAAGATGGGGTGCAGAGTGTACATTAATGAGAAAAAAAATGAACTTTTTTGAATTTACCAAATGGCTGCAATGAAACAAAGAGTGAAAAATGTAAATGGAGCACCCCCAGGGCAAGTGGGGATCTTACTCGGTACCGGGCTGGTGTCTTAAAGGGGATGTGTCATGGTGGCAGTGACCCAGTCCGCGGCCCTGGGTGTCCATGTAAATTAGATGGATTGAATAAAGTTTATGTATAGATAAGTTTGTGACGCCACCTGTGGTATCTGGTCAGAGATGAACAGCTCTGCAGTGCAGATCCTCTGGGACAGATGGTTGGATGCAGCACAGATGTAATAGCTCTCCACAGGCAGAGCTGTAGTCCCAGGGCAGTGATAGTAGATGTTGAGGTAGATATAGTGGTAGGCACAGAGATGTAGTAGTGCTGAGTAGGTGATGCAGGAAGAAGACAGACACAGCTGAATGCAGTTCCAAAGCTTTACTCACGTTTCTGGCATACACAAGTGCCTGCTTCAGTGCCGTGTCCTCCAGGTGAGGGGCTCAGCCAACTCCCATGCCGTTGGAATACACCCTTCCAGCACTCCCTTTTGTGTGCCTTTTCTGAATGTCTCCTTACTAGCGCTAATCTGAAGTACTTGTAGTTATGCATTACACTCAAGTTCCTCTTTCTTGCTGTTACTTAGAACTCCTCTCACATGACAAGCAGCTGTAGCCTACTTCAGAGACTCCTTGCAATCATGTCCCAGCTCACACACATTGCTACTGTGTCGTTGAGTCTTAGGTGGGAATAAAGTGGTCACAACTTCTATTCCTCTGGTTTCTGCTGTAGAACCATTAGCATTCACACAGCCTCGGATACCGGCGCCCGGCCTTTGGCGCAATAACTTAGGGAAGAGTTCTGCTCTAGCCCTAGTCCCCAGCTCTCCTCCTCACATTCCGTCCTTTTCTATAATTCTTCTGAAGAACTGATCTTTCTCTTCTCTTCCTTGCCAGCAGCTCCAGCTCACAGGAGGCTGCTGCATATACTGTACGTCCTCTCATTCCATCCCTCTCTGGTGATCTCCTCTCACTTTCTGTCAACTTTCCCCTCCTTAGTGCAAACTAAGCTCCACCCATCTCCCAGCACCCTTCATAAACCAAGCAGGGGCCATAGAGGGTGCTTTGCTTTTCTAAGGTGTCTGTGCTTGGTGCAAGTGCTGGAGTCTGGTCACGTGTCCCCATCTTACCTGGGTAGTGAGGCACCACACCTTAGGAGGAGGTGCAGTACTTCTGTGGTGACTGAACTCTCAGGGGCGCCACATAAAGGAGTCTGAATACTTTCGGTACACAATGTAGATCTCTTGTTATAGAATTAAAAATACAAGAAAGTGGAACAGCACAGTCCAGTTATCACGGGTGCACAGGCCTCCTCAACAAGTATCCCATAAGCCAAAATCCATACATGAAAAAATGAAGGCACCACTCCATTTTAAGAAAATAGAATTTTTTTTTTTTATTTCAGACCCACAGGGTTGGTGACGTATTGGCTCATGCAGAGCCTTTTTCAAGCCTTCATGAGCCGAAAAGTCGCCAACCATCTGGGTCTGAAATGAAAAACCACATTTTTCTAATTTCTTAAAAAGGAGTGATGTCTTCATTTTTTCATGTATTGTTATAGAATTAGTTTTTTGTGCTGAAAACATATTGTGTTAAGGTAAAATAACTACATATTTAGTTTTCATGCCATGGTGCTGTATAAACTAAAAGTCAAGAGTAAGGCTAAAACACCAGGTCAATGTAAAAGCCCAATCTCAAATGCGTATAAATCAGGTGAATTAATTCCGATAAAAAAATCGGAATGCACTCTGGCTAAAGTTATTCAATGATTCTGTGCTGTTCTGTCTATGATTTTGCGCTGTGCTGTTTCTCATCTGGAATCTGGATGAGTAAAAAATGTTGTGAGTGGCCACGTGCATCAGACAAGACTCGTCAATGGGTGCGAGAAAAAAAATCACATAGCACATGGACCATGTGTGTGCTGTCCAATTTTTATGCAAACATCTCAAAGGAAACCCAACATTTCATCAGCCAAGTACAATAAATTCACAGCCTGATCCATCAGAATAGATAGAATAGATATCTAAATAGAATAGATAGAAATGTCTCTGAGATATATAATCAGTGCTTTGCATGTGTATTTTACTGTACATGTGATTTATTTAGATAATAAATTAAAAAGATAAATGAAAAATATGGTGTGGGGTCCTCCTTATTTTTAATAACCAGCTAATGGAAATCAGACAGCTGTGAGCTGGTCTTAATAGTCTGGGAAGGGGCCAATAACCATGGAGCTTCCAAGTCTATTTTTATCAGCTCATAGCTGATTGTTTAGCCTTTTCTGGTTATTAAAAAGAAGGGACGCTAAAAAATGAAGTAGGTTCCCCTTTATATATAAACATGAGTGTATGTGTGTGTATTAAGCCACTCCCACTACAAATAGCCCCTCTCACTCTGCATTGCCCTGCCCACTCTGCATAGCCATGCCCACTATATATAAGCAAGCCCACTCCACAGCTCCACCCCTTCTGGTCAATCCCGCTCCTTTATTGTGAAGTCACAGTAGAATGTTAGCTTACTGCTCCACCACCTCCAGTTATCCCCTCCCCTTTGATGGGTATATGGGCACAGGACTATGGGATGGAGGATGTATGATGGGTATATGGGCACGGGACTATGGGATGGAGGATGTGTATTATGGGTATTTGGGCACGGCTCTATGGAATGGAGGATTTGTATGGTGGGAATATGGGCACGGGATTATGGGATGAGGATGTGTATGATGGGTATATGGGCACAGGACTATGGGATGGAGCATGAGTGATGGGTATATAGGCACGGGACTATGGGATGGAAAATGTGTGATGGGTATATGGGCACTGGACTATGGGATGGAGGATATGTATGATGGGTATATGGGCATGGGACTATGGGATGGAGGATACGTATGATGGGTATATGGGCACGGGACTATGGGATGGAGGATAATCATTATAATTTGTTATAACTAAGCACAGTTAGTTTCTCTGCCCAGGCAACGCCGGGATCTTCAGCTAGTTTATTACCAGAAAAAAATAATCCACAGGGTCTGTAGAAGTCCATATGGCCCTTCTCAGCCTATTAATATCAGCCTGCAGTTGTCTACTTAGCCTTTGCTGGTTATTAAAAAATAGGGGGCTTAGGTCAAAGAAGGCTGAAATACCCGGGGCCCCTGCGGAGTCCCTCCAACTAGGGAAAACCCTGTCTGACCCTCAACCCAGGGTTTTTGCTAATGGTGCAAATGCCTGAGCCTCCAACCTTTCCTTATCTCTTGCTCAGCCCTAAACTGAACCTTCCTCCCTCCACCCAGTGAGTCGTCAAACCACCAAAGCCAACACAGTAATGACAGACAGGGAGAACTTAAACCGCACCGCGCCGCATACACACAGGACAATACCGTAATGTGAACAGGGCAAAACAAAACACAAATATAGGAAGGCGAAAAGGTAACAACGGATCATACGCCACCAGCTACGAATTTCTCTCTCCAACACCTCCTCTCCAGACCGGAACCACTTGGCATAAAACACAAGCTATAATCGGCGACGCCCATAGGCCAGCATGACTATTTAAAGACTGTGGGCGTGACCAAATATCCCACCTGATTTCCAGCTTGATTAACCCCCAATAACCTGAGTAAAATCAAGCCGGCGCCACTGAGGCTATAGTGGACGGAGATGGAACTACCGCTGCCTGCCGGACTCTGTGGTGTGAATAGCATCCGACATGACAGTACCCCGTCTTCTACGAGGGACCCCAGGGCCCTCAAGACTCATAGGACCCGGCTTGTCCGGATGACGGCGGTGAAACGAACTGACCAGCCGATCCGCATGTATGTCCGTGGCTGGTACCCAAGACCTCTCCTCCGGCCCATACCCCCGCCAGTGTACCAAATACTGAAGAGTACGGCACAGTACTCTAGAGTCCACCACCTTGGAGACTTCAAACTCTAAATCGCCATCCACCATGACTGGAGGTGGCATCGGCATCGTGTGCACAGAGCCTACCACCTTTTTCAATAAACCCCAGTGAAACACGTTGTGTATCTTGTATACCGCAGGAAGTTCCAACCGATAAGCAACCGGGTTAATGATGGCAGCAATCTTAAAAGGGCCAATAAACCTTGGACCCAATTTCAATGATGGAATTTTGAGTTTTATGTTTTTAGTAGCTAACCACACCAAATCACCCACACACAGGTCCGGACCTGGCACGCGTCTAGCGTCAGCCACTCGCTTGTACCTTGCACTCATGCTCAGCAATCGCTGTTTCACACTCCTCCAGACCGATGATAGTTGAACTCCTAGCTGGTCCTCCTCCGGGACGCCCCCAGAGCCACCCTGATGCAAGGTACAAAATTGAGGATGGTGCCCGTAAACACAAAAGAACGGAGACTCTCCCGATGATTCTTGGCGGTGATTATTTAACGCGAACTCGGCCAAGGGAAGGAATGTCGACCACTCCTCTTGGTTGTCGGACACAAAACATCGCAAATACTGCTCCAGATTTTGGTTCATGCACTCAGTTTGACCATTTGACTGCGGATGAAACGGCGCTGAATGAGACAACTTGATTCCAAAATTTCGCCACAAACTGGGTACCCCTATCAGACACTATGTCCGACGGAACTCTGTGTAGTCTGACCACCTCTTGCACAAAAACCTGAGCCAACGTCTTCACGTTGGGCAAGCAACAACACAAAATGCGCCATCTTCGAAAATCGATCAACCACCACCAGGATGACTGTGTTCCCTGCCGAGGCAGGCAAGTCCGTGATAAAGTCCATGGAGATTTCTGTCCATGGCCTACTAGGTACCCCCAGAGGCTGTAGAGTGCCAGCAGGACGGGATCTGGGCGACTTGGCCCTGGCGCACGTGATGCAAGCTGCCACGTAAGAGACCACGTCCTGCCGGATCTTTGGCCACCAGAAGCGGCGCGATACCAGCTCCAAGGTGCCCCTAACCCCTGGATGACCGGCCAGGACAGAGTCGTGGTGTTCCCCCAACACCTTAAGACGAAGATGAAGGGGTACAAATGACTTGCTAGCGGTAAGTCCAGGCGCATGCGAAAGTATAACTTGCAGGCCTCCCCAGCAAATCGTTCAGGCAGCGGAATCTTCGGCTCTGCACCTGCAGAAGCCGCTTGCACATTAGCTACAACCAGGCCCTGCTGCTGAACTGCCCCCTTCAACTCGGTGACCTGTAAGGACAGCGCCGCCAACTGGCGGTTTATGGAAGTCATGGAATCCATGGACTACCAAAATATTGTGGGCCGATTATAATGTTACACGGGGCTTAGGTCAAAGAAGGCTGAAATACCCGGGGCCCCTGCGGAGTCCCTCCAACTAGGGAAAACCCTGTCTAACCCTCAACCCAGGGTTTTTGCTAATGGTGCAAATGCCTGAGCCTCCAACCTTTCCTTATCTCCTGCTCAGCCCTAAGCTGAACCCTCCACCCAGTGAGTCGTCAAACCACCAAAGCCCACACAGTAATGACAGACAGGGAGAACTTAAACCGCACCGCGCCGCATACACACAGGACAATACCGTAATGTGAACAGGGCAAAACAAAACACAAATATAGGAAGGCGAAAAGGTAACAACGGATCATACACCACCAGCTACAAATTTCTCTCTCCAACACCTCCTCTCCAGACCGGAACCACTTGGCATAAAACACAAGCTATAATCGGCGACGCCCATAGGCCAGCACGACTATTTAAAGACCGTGGGCGTGACCAAACATCCCACCTGATTTCCAGCTAGATTAACCCCCAATAACCTGAGTAAAATCAAGCCGGTGCCACTGAGGCTATAGTGGACGGAGATGGAACTACCGCTGCCTGCCGGACGCTGTGGTGTGAATAGCGTCCGACATGACACCCACGTCATCTGTCTAACCATCAACCGATCAAGTCTATCTATATCTGTATATAAGATTGCTTTATTAGAAAACTAGCTTTAAATTACATAGAGATTACTGTATGTAAAAGATAATGTTAAAAACAAATGCATACGCATGTCATATGGATGTCAAATGGATGCTAGTTGAGAAAAATCGCATTGTACTCGCATGACACTCATACTACTTTTCTGGATCAACATAGGAACGATTTTTTTTTACGTAGAATAGAACGAGCCCTAAAAATGTCATCAGCAGATGGCAGGAGGGAACGTAATAGTGCCTTGAAATGTCAGTAGGTCAATATGAACTTCCATGTGAAAAAGGTTTACTAAAAGATGGAAGCGCATAATGAAGATGAATAATGAACAAGAGCCTATAAATCACATAAAAAGAATATGTAAATACACACAAATCTGGATATTTGCATAGTTGCATATCCATAGATTCTTTACTCCTGCCGAGATATGACACCTGCCATTTTGACAACCTGCGTTCATCTGGCCCTTCAGTTGCACGTGGTCCTATTTAGTTCCTGCATATAGACTTTTAGGGAGTCTTTTCTGTTCATCCATGTGTGAAAGACTCAGCTCCTGCTGAGTCGATTTTTTAGAGTGGACCCTCTGGGCCATGGCACCCACCCACCTAGGGCAAGCTGACCTTGTGAGGAACCATCCCCTGTACAGGAAGTGTCAGGGGCAAGACCAAAGGGGTGAGTCACCCCGACTGCTGGGACCAGATGGCCGGCTCAAGGAAACACTAGTGCGTGTGGGTTCGGCAACAGGAACGAGCAAGGTACAAAACAAGACACAGCGTGGTCACAGGGTTTCTTCATGAAGCGTGGTCTCAGGGTTTATTCAGATACACAACATAAATACGAGTACATGGAGATACACAGCTAAGTGCGTGCAAGGGCACGCCAAGGTCCAAGACAGGGTACAATGCAGGATGCGTGCTAGGAGACACGCCAGGATCAAAGGCAGGGTTCAATGCAGGATGCTAGTCCAGAGCCAGGTCAAGGAAGAACAGGGCTAGCAGAGGCATAGGAAAGCAACAAGGCAAGAGACAAACAAGACATGAGACCAAGTACAGGACACAGGACGCAGACATGACTAAGGACAAACACAGGAAACCAGACGAAGTACAAGCACTGAGCGTGTGTAAAGAAGCACGACAGGGCAAAGTGCAGAGGCACGGAATACTGGGAGTAACCGAGCAGGCCTAGCAGGGAAGCAACACAATAATCAGGCCCTGACCATAGGAAGGGGCGGTCTGATATAGGGCATTGACACCTGCACGTCCGGGTCAGGACCAGGAGAGGACTTCTGGTTCAGATCCTCCAGGATCATAGAGAGGCCAGCTAGATCAGATTCTGCTGGACCATAGAGAGGGTCACATGATCAGGGCCTCCAGGACCATACAGAGGATTGCTGGATCAGATACTGCTGGACATAGAGAGGGTCACATGATCAGGGCCTCCAGGACCACAGAGACGACCACAGCAGGCAGAGCAGAGATGGGCATGCATACTGCTCCAGGGGTTATGCAGCATAACAGACATGAGGTGCGCGTGCACACTGCTCCAGGGTTCATGCAGCATAACAGTCATGAGGTGCGCGTGCACACTGCTCCAGGGATCATGTGGCACAACAGACATGAGAGACCTCTGGGGCACCCGCAGGGACCCGACACTGGGGGCGATGCGGCATGACAGGCATGACAGCACAGTTCATGCAGCGCAAGCAGCATGACACCATGTACTAATTTCTGGTAGAGATTCTGCATGAACTTGACAAAAAATGTATTATTTTATACCCTCACCCAAAAGTGATACTTTTAAGAGAGAATATTTCCAAAATACAACTTGGAATTCCACGTGCCTTTATACAGCTTCTCTTCATACAGACCTGACAGTGTGCATGTAGCCTTGCTTTTTTCCACGTGTTCATCCTGGTATATAGAACAACAATTTTACAGCATCACTATAAATGCATTTTTCACTTAATTAAATTGCACTTCTACAGTAAGAGAGAGAGCTTCCTCTCTGCCTCCTATGTCATCTTCAGCGTAGGAGCTAGTGCTATGCTTTACAGCAGGGGTGGGAAACCTTTTTTTTTTGACAAGGACCATTTGGATATTTATGCCATCCTTCTGGGGCCATACAAAATTATCAACTTGAAAATTATCCTGCTTTATTTGGTTTAACATTTAATTAACTTGGCCCTAAGTTTCGACAGCTTTGTGTTGATCTGGAGTGCAGGCGACTATTTACTATGGTAAGTCTTGCAGTATATACATCACAGGAGACATGGGGCTGCGATATATACATTACCGGAGATATGGGGATGCTGTGCATACATCACAGGAGATATGGGGATTGCAGTATATACATCACAGTAGACATGGGGTTGTGGTATATACATCCCAAGAGACATGGGGCTGCAGTATATAACTGACAAGAGACATGGAGCTTCAGTATATACATCACAAGAGACATGGGGCTGCAGTATATACATCACAGGAAACATGGGGCTGCTGTACATACATCATAGGAGATGCTGGTGCTGCGGGATAGATGGCACAGGAGACATGGGGCTGTGTTTTTTTTTATCACAGAAGACATGTGGGCTGTGGTATATATATCACAGAAGACGTGAGCTGCGGTATATATATCACAGGAGACATGTGGGCTGTGATACATGCATCACAGGAGACTTTGGGTTGTTGTATAGACATCACAGGAGACATGGGGATTGTAGTATATACATCACAGGAGATCTGGGGTTGTGGTATCTTTATCACAGAAGACATGTGGGCTGCGGTATATATAATCACAGAAGACATGTGGGCTGCGATACATGCATCACAGTAGACATTGGGTTGCGGTATAGACATTACAGGAGACATGGGGATTGCAGTATATACATCACAGGAGACATAAGGTTGTGGTATATACATCACAGGAGACCTGGGGCTGTGGTATATACATCACAAGAGACATGGGGCTGCAGTATATAGCTCACAAGAGACATGGGGATGCAGTATATACATCACAGGAGACATGGAGCTGTGATATATACAGTTGTGGCCAAAAGTATTGACACCCCTGCAATTCTGTCAGATAATACTCAGTTTCTTCCTGAAAATGATTGCAAACACAAATTCTTTGGTATTATTATCTTCATTTAATTTGTCTTAAATGAAAAAACACAAAAAGAATTGTCCTAAAGCCAAATTGGATATAATTCCACACCAAACATAAAAAAGAGGGTGGACAAAAGTATTGGCACTGTTTGAAAAATCATGTGATGCTTCTCTAATTTGTGTAATTAACAGCACCTGTAACTTACCTGTGGCACCTAACAGGTGTTGGCAATAACTAAATCACACTTGCAGCCAGTTGACATGGATTAAAGTTGACTCAACCTCTGTCTTGTGTCCTTGTGTGTACCACATTGAGCTTGGAGGAAAGAAAGAAGACCAAAGAACTGTCTTAGGACTTGAGAAACCAAATTGTGAGGAAGCATGAGCAATCTCAAGGCTACAAGTCCATCTCCAAAGACCTGAATCTTGTGTCTACCGTGCGCAGTGTCATCAAGAAGTTTAAAGCCCATGGCACTGTGGCTAACCTCCCTAGATGTGGACGGAAAAGAAAAATTGACAAGAGATTTCAACGCAAGATTGTGCGGATGTTGGATAAAGAACCTCGACTAACATCCAAACAAGTTCAAGCTGCCCTGCAGTCCGAGGTTACCACAGTGTCAACCAGTACTATCCGTCGGCATCTGAATGAAAAGGGACTGTATGGTAGAAGACCCAAGAAGACCCCACTTCTTACCCTGAGACATAAAAAAGCCAGGCTGGAGTTTGTCAAAACGTACCTGAAAAAGCCTAAAACGTTTTGGAAGACTGTTCTCTGGTCAGATGAGACAAGAGTAGAGCTTTTTGGGCAAAGGCATCAACATAGAGTTTACAGGAGAAAAAAAGAGGCATTCAAAGAAAAGAACATGGTCCCTACAGTCAAACATGGCAGAGGTTCCCTGATGTTTTGGGGTTGCATTGCTGCCTCTGGCACTGGACTGCTTGACCGTGTGCATGGCATTATGAAGTCTGAAGACTACCAACAAATTTTGCAGCATAATGTAGGGCCCAGTGTGAGAAAGCTGGGTCTCCCTCAGAGGTCATGGGTCTTCCAGCAGGACAATGACCCAAAACACACTTCAAAAAGCACTAGAAAATGGTTTGAGAGAAAGCACTGGAGACTTCTAAGGTGGCCAGCAATGAGTCCAGACCTGAATCCCATAGAACACCTGTGGAGAGATCTAAAAATGGCAGTTTGGAGAAGGCACCCTTCAAATATCAGGGACCTGCCAAAGAAGAATGGTCTAAAATTCCAGCCGAGCATTGAAAGAAACTCATTGATGGTCGCAGTTATTTTGGCTAAAGGTTGTGCAACCAAGTATTAGGCTGAGGGTGCCAATACTTTTGTCTGGCCCATTTTTGGAGTTTTGTGTGAAATGATCAATGTTTTGCTTTTTGCTTCATTCTCTTCTGTGTTTTTTCATTTAAGACAAATTAAATGAAGATAATAATGCCAAAGAATTTTATGTTTGTAATCATTTTCAGGAAGAAACTGAGTATTATCTGACAGAATTGCCGGGGTGTCAATACTTTTGGCCACAACTGTACAGTATATCACAACAGACACTGGAGCTGCGGTATAGACATCACAAAAGAAGGAAACATGGGGCTGCTGTACATACATCATAGACTTTGGTGCTGTGGGATAGATATCTCAGGAGACATGGGGCTGTGGTATATTTATTACAGAAAACATGTGGGCTGTGGTATATACATCACAGAAGATGTGGTTTGCGGTACATGTGTGGGGAGGTTGAGCTGACGGACAGGTCTGTCTGTAGTAAGAGACAGAGAGATAGCACAGTGTAGGCTGAGATAAAGAGAAAAAGGTGTCATGTGGTATTTTGACCATTAGAGGGCAGTGGGGAGCGTAGGAGAGAGTGGTTATGTAACTGCCATGGGTCAAGGTAACTGCCATTGGTCAAAGGTTACTGTAAGGTGATAGTGGGCGGAGCTACTGGGACTGGGAGTATAAGAGGTCAGGGAAGGTTCTGGAAGTTCCAGTCAGCCAAGGGAGCTCACTACAGAAGAGGTTCTGCTGTAGGGAGAAAGACAGAAAAGGCCTACAGAGAGAGTTATTGACAGTGGAGACGGTCACGGGGGGGTGACCCAAACGGACAGTGGCCGCAGACAGAGATGGACTGTGGGTATCAAGTGGACGGCGTACTCTAAAGGGTGAAATGCTGTGGTGAAAGTGCTTAGGGCAGCCACAGCGGGGAAGAGCCACAGAGGACACCACAGTCAGTAACATAAGAAAGAGAAGGTACCCGGGTCCGTGTACAAAGTGAAGTGTGGAAAAGTCCTGTGATGAAGTACGATGGTCGTCTGAAAAGGGGCCAATAAAACTGTTAGACACAACCCTTGTCTCAGTCTCGTGTCTGCCAGCGTCAAGGAGTGGGTCACCCCCATTCCTGTTGGATCAGCACCTCCCCTTGCCTATCCTACATTTGGCATAGTCGACAGGATCGCTGCCGCAAAGACAACATCTTCAGCGACAAGCCTGCCATGGAGTACCAGAGGACCCCCAAGCTGTACGGGGTGAAGAATTTTAATCTCCCTGTGGATTACAATTTGGGACTGAGATTCGAGTTTCTGGCTGTCAAAAAGTGAAAACCAGAGCAGAAAAGTTGACTGTTAATATGGCTGTGACGTATCAGCGGCAAGAAGAAACACAGGACTTTGAAGCTGTAACTGACAATCCAGGACTGTGTCGCATTCCGCCCCTGGGGGCGAACGGCTTACATCAGAGGACAGCCGCCCTCCCATGCTGGCCCTTGGAAAATGGGTGGAGAGGTTGATCAACGCCCCACCCCTGAGCGGGAGTGGCCCTGGTGAAGAGACTGGATGTAGCTGTTTGGCGCCATTAAGCCTCGGAAACTCGGGCGAAATGCGGCGTTGCAGCTGTCGTGGCCTTGGATGCCTAGAATGGAGATGGCGTCAGGAAGTTGAAGCCCACCGGGATACCTGTTCCTGGGAGCCAGTCTCAGTGCCCCATGCCCCGATGCAGCTGCCGATGGAAGATCTATGGCGATTGGAGGAGCGGTGGGACAACCTGCTGGGAGCTGCGACGTCGGGGAAGGTGAGCGCTCCCCCGGCCCAATCAGCGGCATCGCAGATAGAGTCCGCCCACATGCCCAGTGCAACAGACGAGTCCCCAGGTCTGGACATCAGCCCACAACCTACCCGGACGACTCCCGGCTCTACAGTGACTACGACCCTGGATGAGTTTATGGCTCTTGCTGACCATTCTGAGCCACCTCGCCCGGCGGTGCCGGCGGGGAACCAACCCACGGCCGCCCCTGCCATGCTCTAGTGTCCGGTTGTGGCCTGCTCATGAGAACCTGCCGTCATCACGGGCCCGCCACAGAAAACCGCGGCCTACAGACCAACGCCCGCGGCTGCCGTTGTTGCGTCCGCAGCCATGGCTGCGCCCTATTTACCGGAGCCCATGGCCGCCTTGATCCCAGTTGTGACCGAGTCCCCAACTTATCTGAAGATGCCCACGGCCTCCTCAGTCCTGCCTGTTACTCGGGTGGCGGCCTGCTTCCCCTTGTCCACGGCCGCTTCTGCTCCATCCTCGGCTGCGGCCCGCCCACTAGACTCTGTGGCCTATACTGGACCCTGCATTTGGTTTGCGGAGATAATTGAAAAGAAAAAGGCCAGAGAGCAGGAGGTGTGGGCGCTATGTCATAAGAAAGGAGAGGCCGCCATGTCCGTTCCACAATCATACGGGTGGCTAGTACACCTTAACAAGGGAAAAGGACATGGTTTCATTCGGAACCTTGCCATTGGCTATAAGATCTACCAAAATGCAGCCTCCGTCCAGAATGAACATGACCTGTGGGAGGGAGGCTTAGGGTACCGTTACACCTAGCGATGCACCAGCGATCCCGACCAGCGATATGACGCAGTCAGGATCGCTGGTGCATCGCTAGGTGGTCACTAGTGAGCTGCCACACAGGCAGATCTCACTAGCGACATCGCTGGGGACGGGGATCACTACTTACCTGTCAGACGAGGCGATCCTGACGTCCTCCCGCTCGGCTCCACACATCGCTCGTCGTCACAGCAGGAAGCGCCGCAGGAAGCTGACGACGAGAAATGATCCAGCAGCTTCTCGCGCGATCAGCGATAACAAGTGGGGGAGCCGGTCGGAGGTAAGTATCACATGCAGCGATATCGCTAGTAATATCGCTGTAACGTCACAAAATCGGTGACTTTACAGCGATATTGCTAGCGATATCGCAGTGTGTAACGGGGGCTTTAGTCTCGTATTATAAGGAACACTGTCCTCTTGGCCTCTACGCCATAGCGGTCATTGCTTACCCTGAGGGGTATGAGCCCCCAAAATAGAGACACTACTGGCATCCCAGAGACTCTACAGCGGTGGAGTCCCCTGTTACGGCAAGACATCTGCCGCCAGGAGGTGGCCCGGAGGGCCCATACAATGGACTGCCGGGACTGCAGTGCACCGTTGCACAGAGGGGACTGTTCTGCATCCCCATAGAAAGCATACCCTCCTACTGATGTAACAGGAATGCCAGTGGGGGTGTTGTTCGTAAAGGAAGGGGGAGCACCCCTGTTCTCATTCTGTTAATATTTTTTTTTTGTTTTCTGCTTTGCTTGTTTGTTTAAAAAGTATTGTTCTAAAAAAAAAAACATATTGCAGTAAATATGGTAAAGTGTGTAGTAAATTTGACATGTTGAAATGTTATAAAAAAAAATGTGTGTTCAACAGGTTCCGGGTGCATACAGTATGACGACCACGACATATTTAAGAAGACAGGACGACAAGACAGGAAGAGGGTAGACAGACAGTGGTCCTTGAGTCAGGCCCCAGTACCACATATCCTCAGAAGGTTAGGAGGACGTTGACGATGACCTGGTAGGTTAGGGCCTCGGTCATGATGTTAAGAGGGTGACAGAAGGGGAGAGCAGTGGGAGGTACACATCCGTAGAATAGTCCAGAAGGACCTAACCCAACCTGAAGGAATTTTCATGGTGGCGTACGCACTGGCGAGTAAGCCATGAGCTACTCGGAGCATGATTGTTCCCGGTTTGGTTCAGCCCCCGCGTATCGTGGGCCTGGCTCAACAACCGGTCCGACAAAAGAGGTGGGAAAGTTTCAGAACGGAAAAAAAGGAGATAAGATTGTCAGGGATGACAATGGATAAAGGAAGGGAGAATGTGAGGAGGTTGAGCTGACGGACAGGTCTGTCTGTAGTAAGAGACAGAGATAGCGCTGTGTAGGCTGAGATAAAGAGAAAAAGGTGTCATGTGGTAGTTTAACCATTAGAGAGCAGTGGGGAGCGTAGGAGAGAGTGGTTATGTAACTGCCATGGTCAAGGTAACTGCCATTGGTCAAAGGTTACTGTCAGGTGATAGTGGGCGGAGCTACTGGGACTGGGAGTATAAGAGGTCAGGGAAGGTTCTGGAAGTTCCAGTCAGCCAAGGGAGCTCACTACAGAAGAGGTTCTGCTGTAGGGAGAAAGACGGAAAAGGCCTACAGAGAGAGTTACTAACAGTGGAGACAGTCACGGGGGGTGACCCAAAAGGACAGTGGCCGCAGACAGAGATGGACTGTGGGTATCAAGTGGATGACGTACTCTAAAGGGTGAAACGCTGTGGTGAAAGTGCTTAGGGCAGCCACAGCGGGGAAGAGCCATAGAGGACGCCACGGTCAGTAACATAAGAAAGAGAAGGTACCCGGGTCTGTGTACAAAGTGAAGTGTGGAAAAGTCCTGTGATGAAGTACGGTGGTCGTCCGAAAAGCGGCGAATAAAATCTGAACTGTTGGACACAATCCTTGTCTCAGTCTCGTGTCTGCCGGTGTCAAGGAGTGGGTCACCCCCATTCCTGTTGGATCAGCACCTCCCCTCGCCTATCCTACACATGCATCACAGGAGACACTGGTGCCATGGTATAGACATCACAGGAGACATGGGGTTATGGCATATATATGACAGAAGACATGTGGGCTGCGGTACATACATCACATGAGACATCTTGCTGCATACATCACCAGAGACATGGGGAAGCTGCTGTATTCTTCTACGGGATGGGAGTGCATTGCACGCTAACTCCGCCCACAAAGTATTTCCTTATGTTGGCGCTGGCCAGCATCAGGATGTAATCTTCCATTGCAGGCGCTGCAGCATTCAGTAGTGCTTACACAGCAGGATGAAACTAGAAGGCCGGGTGTCATCAAAAAGTAGCTACAGGCCCAAGCACTGTGGTCCCCGGAAATCTGCTGAGCAGCCGAAGAGAGCACGAGGTCCCCCACCCCTGCTTTACAGTATTAACTCCCATGCTTAGGAAATGAGGAAGCAGAATAAGAATCTTGTACTGCATGGTAGCAGCTAAATGTGTGACCAGTTCAAGATGCTGTTGAAGCGAACAAGTCAGATTTTGACAAAATGCTGTCTTATACATTAGTGCTCTCTATCTGGTGGTAAACTTTATGCAGATGTTGTCAAAATTCTTAAATATTTGACCATAGGGAGGAGTCTATAAAGACTCCCATTTATTAATTTTCCACATTTTGGTCTCTCTATTCATTGCAAACATATATATGCAAGCTATAAGCTAGTGTAAATTTTCCCAAATAATTTACACTAATTTCCAGCATAAATTTTAGAAAATCATTTGAAATTTTCACTAAGCACTGTCTACTTTTAGGAACATAGAGCAATCTGACCCACTCTCCAGAATTACTGATGAAGGTTATTTATTGTGAAGGCTCACAGAATGGTAATTATATACAAAGATATAATAAAGAAGGCCGTTTCCACCCTTCTGGGGTCTTTATCATTAACTCGCTGTGTCCAAAAAGTGATAAAAAATGGAAAGGGAGAAGATTCTGGAGAGTGCAGTGGATTGGGCTGTTTTCCCCATAGTGAAACCATAAAGCGATCAACCAGCACACCAGTTTCCTTCTACTTTACTTATAGGAACATGACAAGGCCAGCACAACATTTAAAAAAGTCCCATTTTGCTAAAAAAAGTAGACTTTTTTCTTACATCAGAATTATGCAAATTGTCTCTTCAGAGAGGAAGAGGACTACAACTCTCGTGCCACCTATTGGAAGTAGCAATCCTAGAAGTCAATGTTGACCCTTTAACGAGGCTTGTTACATGACTTAGGATAAAAGCCAAGCCAGAATCTCAATTTGCAGACACTGTGTTTCGGGGTACTGCCCCGTGTCAGTGCAAAGTGTGAGATCTGGTTTGGCTGGCTGTGTGAGAGGCGTCTGACCGATATCCAAGAAGTATCATTTCTCCTTGTGGAGAATGACATGCTAATAGTGTTGAGCGATACCATCCGATATTGAGAAATATCGGATCAGATCGGCCGGTACCCAAAAAGTATCGGGTATCGCCGATTCCGATACCGGAAGTCCCATTCAAGTCAATGGGACAGAAATATCGGAATTAAAAAAACTCATTCTTTACTTGCACATCCTGTTCGGGAGGGGGGGAGTGTGGGCGGGGCATGGGCGGTCACTGTGCGTGTCTGTGTGTGCCGGCTGGGTCTGTGCGGGCCTGCCGGGGGTCTGTACGGGCCTGCCGGGGGTCTGTGCTGGCCTGCCGGGGGTCTGTGCCGGCTGCCGGGGGTCTGTATGGACTGCTGGGGGTCTGTACGGGCCTGCCGGGGGCCTGTGCCAGCTGCCGGGGGTCTGTGCGGGCCTGCCGGGGGTCTGTGCTGGCTGCCAGGGGTCTGTGCGGACTGTCGGAGGTCTGTGCGGGCCTGCCGGGGGTTGTGTGTGTGTGCAGGCATCGTCCAATGGGACTACAAGTCCCATTGGGCTATGCCTGCTACAATGACAGTGATTGATACATTAGCCAATGATGGGACAGAAGTAGTCCCATCATCCGACTAATGTGTTGAATGTAAAAAAAAAAAATATATATATATATACATACTACATACATACTACATTCATACAGCATACATACATACTACATATATACTACATTCATACAGCATACATACATACACAGTACATACTACATACATACAACATACAGTGGTGGCCAAAAGTATTGACATCCCTGCAATTCTGTCAGATAATACTCAGTTTCTTCCTGAAAATGATTGCAAACACAAATTATTTGGTATTATTATCTTCATTTAATTTGTCTTAAATTAAAAATCACAAAAGAGAAAGAAGCAAAAAGCAAAACATTGATCATTTCACACAAAACTCCAAAAATGGGCCAGACAAAAGTATTGGCACCCTCAGCCTAATACTTGGTTGCACAACCTTTAGCCAAAATAACTGCTACCAACCACTTCCGGTAACCATCAATGAGTTTCTTACAAGGCTCTGCTGGAATTTTAGACCATTCTTCTTTGGCAAACTGCTCCAGGTCCCTGATAGTTGAAGGGTGACTTCTCCAAACTGCCATTTTGAGATCTCTCCACAGGTGTTCTATGGGATTCAGGTCTGGACTCATTGCTGGCCACCTTAGAAGTCTCCAGTGCTTTCTCTCAAACCATTTTCTAGTGCTTTTTGAAGTGTGTTTTGGGTCATTGTCCTGCTGGAAGACCCATGACCTCTGAGGGAGACCCAGCTTTCTCACACTGGGCCCTACATTATGCTGCAAAATTTGTTGGTAGTCTTCAGACTTCATAATGCCATGCACACGGTCAAGCAGTCCAGTGCCAGAGGCAGCAAAGCAACCCCAAGCAACATCAGGGAACCTCCGCCATGTTTGACTGTAGGGACCGTGTTCTTTTCTTTGAATGCCTCTTTTTTTCTCCTGTAAACTCTATGTTGATGCCTTTGCCCAAAAAGCTCTACTTTTGTCTCATCTGACCAGAGAACATTCTTCCAAAATGTTTTAGGCTTTTTCAGGTAAGTTTTGGCAAACTCCAGCCTGGCTTTTTTATGTCTCGGGGTAAGAAGTGGGGTGTTCCTGGGTCTCCTACCATACAGTCCCTTTTCATTCAGACGCCGACGGATAGTACGGGTTGACACTGTTGTACCCTCGGACTGCAGGGCAGCTTGAACTTGTTTAGATGTTAGTCGAGGTTCTTTATCCAACATCCGCACAATCTTGCGTTGAAATCTCTTGTCAATTTTTCTTTTCCGTCCACATTTAGAGAGGTTAGCCACAGTGCCATTGGCTTTAAACTTCTTGATGACACTGCGCACGGTAGACACAGGAACATTCAGGTCTTTGGAGATGGACTTGTAGCCTTGAGATTGCTCATGCTTCCTCACAATTTTGTTTCTCAAGTCCTCAGAAAGTTCTTTGGTCTTCTTTCTTTTCTCCATGTTCAATGTGGTACACATAAGGACACAGGACAGAGGTTGAGTCAACTTTAATCCATGTCAACTGGCTGCAAGTGTGATTTAGTTATTGCCAACACCTGTTAGGTGCCACAGGTAAGTTACAGGTGCTGTTAATTACACAAATTAGAGAAGCATCACATGATTTTTCGAACAATGCCAATACTTTTGTCCACCCTCTTTTTTATGTTTGGCGTGGAATTATATCCAATTTGGCTTTAGGACAATTCTTTTTGTGTTTTTTCATTTAAGACAAATTAAATGAAGATAATAATACCAAAGAATTTGTGTTTGCAATCATTTTCAGGAAGAAACTGAGTATTATCTGACAGAATTGCAGGGGTGTCAATACTTTTGGCCACAACTGTACATAAAACATGCTACATACATACTACATATATACTACATTCATTCAACATACATACATACTACATACATATATACTACATTCATACAACATACATACATACACAGTACATACTACATACATACAACATACATAAAACATGCTACAGACATACTACATACATACTACATACAATACATTCATACAATACATACATATAGACATACAGTACATATAACATAGAGTACATACTCACCATCACTTGTCACTTTGTTCCCCGAAGCCAGTGTCATCTATAAAAAAAATTAAAATAACAAACAACCGATATACTCCCTGATCCGCAGAAATCCACGAGTGTCCCAGGATGATCTCCCATGGAGAACAGCAGCATCAGCTGATGCGACCACTCTCTAGGGTCCCCAGGAATCCAATGACGGGAGGTAGGTATCCTTCCGCACTGTATTCCTCCGCCACTGTAAAAAAATAGTCCCTAGTCTCACTTTTGGCATTGCTGTGTGAGAAAGTTCCCACACAGCTTTTGCCATAAAGTGAGACCAGTGAACCATAGTAACCTCTCAGTGATGCAGTGCAGGAGATCGTCGTGGGACACTCGTGGATTTCTGCGGATCAGGGAGTATATTGCTTGTTTGTTTTTTTCATATTTTTTATAGTGAGATGACACTGGCTTTGGGGAACAAAGTGACAAGTGATGGTGAGTATGTACTCTATGTTATATGTACTGTATGTCTATATGTATGTATTGTATGAATGTATTGTATGTAGTATGTATGTTGTATGTCTGTAGTATGTATGTAGTATGTATTTTGTATGTCTGTAGCATGTTGTATGTATGTACTATGTATGTATGTATGTTGTATGAATGTAGTATATATGTAGTATGAAGTATGTATGTAGTATGTATGTTGTATGAATGTAGTATATATGTAGTATATATGTAGTATGTAGTATGTATGTTGTATGTATGTATGTTGTATGAATGTAGTATGTATGTAGTATGTATGTTGTATGAATGTAGTATATATGTAGTATGTATGTAGTATGTATGTATGTTGTATGAATGTTGTATATATGTAGTATGTATAGTGTATGAATATAGTATATATGTTGTATGTATGTATGCTGTATGAATGTAGTATATATGTAGTATGTATGTAGTATGTATGTATGCTGTATGAATGTAGTATATATGTAGTATGTATGTAGTATGTATGTATGTTGTATTAATGTAGTATGTATGTAGTATGTATGTAGTATGTGTATATATATATTTTTTTACATTCAACACATTAGCCGGATGATGGGACTACTACTGTCCCATCATTGGCTTAGGCCTCTTTCACACTTTTTCACTCTTTCACACAGTTTTTTGCAATCAGTCAAAATCCACCAAAATTTGAAAATGGCGGATCCACTAAAAATGTATAAAAACGGATGCCAGCTGATGGAACGGATCCGTTTTTTTAAGGATCCGCTATACCGATTTTAGTGCGGATCCTTGACAAAACGGATCTGTACCATCCGTTGGCATCCGTTTTTCACATCCGTTGGATCCGTTTTCTTGAGGATCCGTTTTTCCACTCCTCCAAAATGTGATGCTCCCAAATATGATTCGCTCTGGGAGAATGCTCCCAAATGTGATTGGATACTGGAAACTAGGGAGAAATATATCTAGGGTGTTGTGATACAATTTTTTTGAAAGGTTTTAGAGCTAGTGGCAGCGATGGAAGGAGTTAGTGCGAATTTGGAAGGAGTTATTGTGAGTATTGACAGCTTCTGTGTGGAATTTGATCTTCACTTGAATCGGTTGGCAATTATTGCTCTCCAGAGGGAGAAAAGAAGATTGCGACTCCTGCGTATGAGGAGACGGCGGCAGTGGATTCATCCCATTAATGCGCAGAGGTTTACCCGTGGCGTTTTTTCCACACTGTACCTGGAACTGAGGGATAATCAGGGACAAGTTCTTCAACTATGTGCGCATGAGGCTGGAATTGTTCGAGATATTGGTGGATCGTGTTGGAGAACAAATCCGGAGAAGGGACACACAAATGCGGTTTTCTATATCACCGGCGGAGCGTTTGATGGTGACCCTTCGGTAAATTATCTACTTTCTAAAATGTTTCAGATTCTGCAGGCTTTTATTGTTATGTTATGGTTTGTAGTTTGTATTAATTTTACTTTTTTCCCCTTTTTTCAACAGATTCCTGGCAACTGGAGAATCCTTCACCTCCCTCCATTTCCAGTTCCGGATTGGGATTTCAACTATTGCTGGAATTGTACAACAGACTTGCTGGGCATTGTGGGATTCTCTACAGGAGGAATACATCCCAGAGCCAACACAGGAGAGGTGGCTGGAGATTGCCGACAAGTTTCAAGAAATCTGCCAGTTTCCAAACTGCATCGGTGCCGTGGATGGCAAGCATATCAGGATTGTGAAACCCATGGGATCTGGTTCACAGTTTTTCAACTATAAGAAATACTTTTCTATTGTGCTTATGGCCATTTCGGATGCAAACTGCAAATTCATTGCCGTGGACATTGGTGCATACGGTCGTTCTAATGACTCTCAGGTATTCAAGATGTCCACCATGGGCCGTCGCTTGTATGGAGACAATTTTGACTTCCCACCTCCAAGACCACTCCCTGGAACAACAGGCCCACCAATGCCTTTTGTGTGCGTTGGCGACGATGCTTTTCAGCTTTCTAAACACCTACTCAAACCATATGGTAGTCGTGGATTAACACACCGGAAAAAAATCTATAACTATCGGTTAACCAGAGCGCGCAGAGTGGTGGAGTACGCGTTTGGAATTTTAACTGCCAAATGGAGAGTCCTGTTAACGGCCATTAAAATGAAAACAGAGACTGTGGATCAGGTGGTGAAGGCCTGTGTAATCCTGCACAATTTTGTCCTTTCAAAGGAACCTGTTTCCATCGATGAAAATCTGTCTGAAACCACCTTGTGGGATTATGAGCAGCAAACTTTTTGGAGTACTGGCTCAGTGTCAAGAATGAGGGACACCTTTGCAGACTATTTTCTGACACCAGAGGGACAAGTGGACTGGCAAGATGACATGATATAATTTTTTTCTTAATATACCAATTGTGAGTACCAATTTTTTTTTTTTTTTTTACTTTTACACTGAAATGTTGAAATGTTACCAAGTGTTTGGTTTTCCCAAGCATTGTGTTACCATGTGATTTGTTTTACCAAGTGTTGTTTTTTTTTTAAGTTTTACACTTTGCAATGTTACCAATTGTTGGGTACCAAGCATTGTTTTACACTTTGAAATGTTAACAAGTGTTGTGTACCAAGTAGTGTTGAGCATTCCGATACCGCAAGTATCGGGTATCGGCCGATACTTGCTGTATCGGAATTCCGATACCGACTTCCGATATTTTTTCAATATCGGAATTCGGCATCGGAATCGGAAGTTCAGTTGATTGACGGCCTGACGTCATCATGATGCGCGGTGTGTGCGCATCATGATGCGCCGTCATTTCGGGCCTTCCGGGGGTCTCTGCCGGCCTGCCGGGGGGCTGTGCCGGCCTGCCGGGGGGCTGTGTGGACTGCCCGGGGTCTCTGCCGGCCTGCCGGGGGGCTGTGCCGGCCTGCCGGGGGGCTGTGCACCCTGTGGGGGTCTGTACCGGCCTGCCGGGGGGCTGTGCCGGCCTGCCGGGGGGCTGTGCTGATGTCCGGGGGTCTGTGCAAGCATCGTCCGATGGGACTACAAGTCCCATCGGGCGATGCCTGCTACCATGACAGTGATTGACACATTAGCCAATGATGGGACAGTAGTAGTCCCATCATCCGGCTAATGTGTTAAATGTTAAAAAAAAAAAAAAAAAAAAAAAAATACTACATACATACTACATGCTACATACATACTACATATATACTACATACATACTACATACATACTACATACATACTACATGCATGCTACATACATACTACATGCATGCTACATACATACTACATGCATGCTACATACATACTACATATATACTACATACATACTACATACATACTGCATGCTACATACATACTACATACATACTACATACATACTACATGCATGCTACATATATACTACATGCTACATACATACCACATACATACTACATGCATGCTACATATATACTACATGCATGCTACATACATACTACATATATACTACATGCATGCTACATACATACTACATGCTACATGCATGCTACATACATACTACATACATGCTACATATATACTACATACATACTACATATATACTACATGCATGCTACATATATACTACATACATACTACATATATACTACATACATACTACATATATACTACATGCATGCTACATATATACTACATACATACTACATATATACTACATACATGCTACATATATACTACATACATACTACATATATACTACATACATGCTACATACATACTACATACATACTACATATATACTACATGCATGCTACATATATACTACATGCTACATACATACCACATACATACTACATACATGCTACATATATACTACATGCATGCTACATACATACTACATATATACTACATGCATGCTACATACATACTACATGCTACATGCATGCTACATACATACTACATACATACTACATGCTACATACATACCACATATATACTACATACATACAATACATTCATACAATACATACATAGACATACAGTACATATAACATAGAGTAACATACTTACCAATACTTGTCACATTGTTCCCCGAAGCCATTGTCGTGTACGGAATAAATAGTAACATAACAAACCACAAAAATACTCACCCACGATCCGAAGCAGTCCACGAGTGTGTCCCACGACGATCTTGGGTAGAGAACGGCAGCATCAGATGATGCTGCCGTTCTCTACGGGCTGCAGGAATCCAATGACGGAAGGTAGGTATCCTTCCGCACTGTATTCCTCCGCCACTTAAAAAAAAAAAAGTCCCTAGTCTCACTTTATGCCATTGCTGTGTGGGAAATTCCCACACAGCAATGGCATAAAGTGAGACTAGGGACTTTTTTTTTTTTTAAGTGGCGGAGGAATACAGTGCGGAAGGATACCTACCTTCCGTCATTGGATTCCTGCAGCCCGTAGAGAACGGCAGCATCAGCTGATGCTGCAGTTCTCTACCCAAGATCGTCGTGGGACACACTCGTGGACTGCTTCGGATCGTGGGTGAGTATTTTTGTGGTTTGTTATGTTAATATTTATTCCGTAGACGACAATGGCTTCGGGGAACAATGTGACAAGTATTGGTAAGTATGTTACTCTATGTTATATGTACTGTATGTCTATGTATGTATTGTATGAATGTATTGTATGTATGTAGTATATATGTGGTATGTATGTAGCATGTAGTATGTATGTAGCATGCATGTAGCATGTAGTATGCATGTAGTATATATGTAGTATGTATGTAGCATGCATGTAGTATATATGTAGCATGCATGTAGTATATATGTAGTATGTATGTAGCATGCATGTAGTATATATGTAGTATGTATGTAGTATATATGTAGCATGTATGTAGTATATATGTAGCATGCATGTAGCATGTAGTATGTATGTAGTATGCATGTAGTATATATGTAGTATGTATGTAGCATGCATGTAGTATATATGTAGCATGCATGTAGTATATATGTAGTATGTATGTAGCATGCATGTAGTATATATGTAGTATGTATGTAGTATATATGTAGCATGTATGTAGTATATATGTAGCATGCATGTAGCATGTAGTATGTATGTAGCATGCATGTAGTATATATGTAGTATGTATGTAGCATGCATGTAGTATATATGTAGTATGTATCATGTAGTATGTATGTAGCATGCATGTAGTATGTATGTAGCATGCATGTAGTATATATGTAGTATGTATGTTGCATGTAGTATGAATGTAGCATGTATGTAGTATGTAGTATGAATGTAGCATGTATGTAGTATGTAGTATGAATGTAGCATGTAATTTTTTTTTTTTTTTTTTTTTTACATTTAACACATTAGCCGGATGATGGGACTACTACTGTCCCATCATTGGCTAATGTGTCAATCACTGTCATGGTAGCAGGCATCGCCAGATGGGACTTGTAGTCCCATCGGACGATGCCTGCACAGACCCCCGGAGCCTGCACAGACCACCGGCAGGCCGGCACAGCCCCCCGGCAGGCCGGCACAGCCCCCCGGCAGGCCGGCACAGACCACCGGAGCCTGCACAGACCCCCTGGCAGGCCGGCACAGCCCCCCGGCAGGCCGGCACAGCCCCCCGGAGCCTGCACAGACCACCGGCAGGCCGGCACAGACCACCGGAGCCTGCACAGACCCCCTGGCAGGCCGGCACAGCCCCCCGAAAGGCCCGTACAGACCCCAGAGAGGCTGTACAAGGGCAGGAAAGGGTTTTTCTTATTCCGATACCGGAAGTCCCATAGACTTGAATGGGACTTCCGGTATCGGAATCGGCGATACCGATACTTTTTTTAAAGATCGGCCGATACCATCCGATACGATACTTTGAAGTATCGGATGGTATCGCTCAACTCTAGTACCAAGCGTAAAGTTTTACACTTTGAAATTTTACCAAGTGTTGTGTATCCAGCGCTGTTTTACACTTTGAAATGCTACCAAGTGTTGGGTACCAAATGTTGTGTTACCAAGTGTTGGTTTTTTGTACCTTGTACACCACCGGTGTACTGTGAAATATTACCCAGTGTTGTGTTACCAAGTGTTGTGTTTACCTTTTACACCACTGGTGTACTTTGAATATTTCCCAAGAAAGAAAGAACAAAAAAGAAACAACACAATAAAGTTCTTTTTTAAAAAAAAACATTGTTTATTTGTGAATTTGTAATAACTTTATTTTTTTGTAAATTTTTAATAATTTTTTTTTAACAGTTTTTTTTTGGTATCTTAAACCTTTTTTGTAAAAATTTTTAATTTTTTTTTTCTTTTTGGTATATATTACCTTTTTTTTGGAAAAAACAAATCACTTTATAAATTGTGATAATGTTGGGTGGAGATAGTATTGGAGGGGTTAACAGGGTTGACCACATCGAGGGGGTGGAGAGGACTGGGGAGGGAGTTGGTGAGGATCAGAAGTGGAAGGGGGGTTTAACACATGTGGTTGGGACGGGAGTGGATGGACAGACGAGGTTTGTGGGTACATTGAAGGTGTATGTGGGGGTGGGTATGGTGAGGGCATTGGGGTATAATGCAATGGGGAAGGAAGGTACTGGGAAGAATGGAATGGGGAACTAGAGAAAGGAGAGGGAGTGGTAGGAGGAGGGACGGTTGTATGATGGATGGTGGTGGAAGGATGGACGGGGGAAGGATGGACTGTGGAAGGATAGACAGGGGAAGGATGGACAGAGGGAGGATGGACAGGGGGAGGATGGACAGGGGGAGGATGGACAGGGGGAGGATGGGATGCTTCTGCAAGTACTTCCACTAGAGCATTCTGACAGGCTTGCATCACACGCATCTGCTGGTGAGTACTTAAACCTTCCATTTGCCGGACAACAGATTGAAAAAAGGTATGTCTCGGTGTCTGGTTTGATTCTAAATTCATCTGTTCCACGTATCTTCTGAGTTCCATGATACTTTGATTGATCATGGTCAACCCAGAAGATAACTGTTGTCCATAAGTGTGGAAACCATGCTGGACAGATGAGTTTAGACTCAAACAGTCAGACAAGGTCATCCTTTCTTGACTCCTCAGACGCTGCCGGCCAGTACCAAAAGTTGGTCGAGATGTTGCGGCAGTGTCTGAGGGGTGGGGAACAGGGAACAAGTCGTCACCAGCAGCTTCATGTGATTAAGTCTGCCCTGCTGCTCCAGTGCTGGTGGAGGGGATAGAGGGATGAGACAAGAGGGTAGGTACAGAGGGGTCGGATACCTCGATGTGGTCACCGGGGGCGGTCTCACTAGGGATCACTCCAGAGGGACGCAACTCTGATGCAGATGCCCGAGTGCTGCAGATGGTGCTAAAAAAAAGGAGAAAAAATATATATTAAAAATATTGATATTTAATTTAACTCTGCTGAAAAAGATTTGGTTAAACATTTCTACTACAGAAATGGTTTGTGGAATATTTACCTTCTGCACACCATTGTTGATCGGAGGAACCCCAGGGCTCTGTAGTTCTTGTACTGGGGTCCCCGTCGTCCTCCCGATCCACTCGGGGTCTGCATCTCCTTGTTGTAGTTCCTCTTGAAGCGATCCCGGAGCGACCGCCACCGTGTGATAACCCTGTCACCTGTGAAGCAAAAAAAAAAAGGGGTTTAGTATTCAACACTTCACATGCTGGAATATAAGTTACTGAAGTTGTAATACTTACGCACAAAATCCCTGGCCCTCGCATTGAGTTCCTCCCAGTTCTCTATAACTGAAGAACAGACCTCATCCCAGAGCCGTCGGGTGGTTGGTTGGTCGGCGTGTAAACGGTTTGCCATGTTCCACAGCGGCTCCCGGTTTTCCACCTCACGGATGAGCTCATCTGTATCGATAGTTAGACCCTCCTCCAGATGTCTCCGGGGAGCACGCTGTGAAACCTGTGAAGATAAAAAACAAAACAAAACAAAAAAATTACATTCTATTCAAACACATGATGTTCATTTAATCAATTATCCAAATAGGGTTACTTACCGTTTGCCGACCACCAGAAGCATCACCTCGACGACCCTGGGATGTCCTGGGAGTCTACTCTAGTGCGGGCACCGGATTCTGAAGACTGTAGAACAAAAAATAAATTTTTGTTTGGATGGATGCGTAGTTATTGTGTGTGCACTGTGATGAATGTTTGTGTTGGGTGTAGCATTATGTATGTGTGTATGTGCTAAACTTACACTCTGCGCACCCCCTCCTTGTGTCTCTCCACCCTGCACGTCTCCTCCTGGAAGCTCCTCTGGATCTGCTTCCTGTCAAAACATAATACATGGATATAGTGTTTAAAAAAAAAAAAATAAGAGTTAAAAAAAACTACAAATTATTTACCTCAGCTCACTGATGATGTGAGGTGGAGCTTTCAGGAGAAGACATTACGGTCTGGGTCAGCTGCAGTGGCTGCTGCGGTGCTTCCTGAAGTGATCTGCAAGTATAAAGACACTTGTTAAGCTACTATACAAAGGATCATAATAAGCTTTCAGGCCTTTATACTTACAGGGAAACTAGAAATGGTTGCCTGTCCTCTGCTGCGGCCTGGCTGGCGGTCTCTGCTGCGGCCTGGCTGGCGGTCTCTGCTGCGGCCTGGCTGGCGGTCTCTGCTGCGGCCTGGCTGGCGGTGCTTCCTGAAGTGATCTGCAAGTATACAGACACTTGTTAAGCTACTATACAAAGGATCATAATAAGCTTTCAGGCCTTTATACTTACAGGGAAACTAGAAATGGTTGCCTGTCCTCTGCTGCGGCCTGGCTGGCGGTCTCTGCTGCGGCCTGGCTGGCGGTCTCTGCTGCGGCCTGGCTGTCTCTGCTGCTGCCTGGCTGGCGGTCTCTGCTGCTGCCTTGCTGGCGGTGCTTCATGAAGTGATCTGCAAGTATAAAGAAAATGATATGAAAGTTAAAAAAAAACATAAAAAAAAATCTTCATTTGTATATAATTAGTGTAATTCCCTGAAACTAAGTTAACGCAGTTTTAAGTGTTTGCATGTCTAAATTCCCTTATCTCTCACTGAGTGTAACCACAGTGATTGAAGGTGTGTAATATTTTGTGTAAACCCACACTTTATCTTTGCATGTGTTTGAATTCCCTGAAAAAGTGTAACCGAGTGTAACCACAGTGATTGAAGGTGTGTAATTTCTGTGTATACCCACACTTTGTCTTTGCATGTGTTTGAATTCCCTGAAAAAGTGTAACTGAGTGTAACCAGTGATTGAACGTGTGTAATTGCTGTGTATACCCACTTTGTGTTTGCATTCCCTCAAAAACTCTCACCGAGAGTGTAACCACAGTGATTGAAGGTCTCACCGGGAGTGTAACCAGTGATTGAAGGTGTCTAATTTCTGTGTATACCCACACTGTGCTTGCATGTTTTTGAATTCCCTGAAAAACTCTCACCGAGAGTTTAACCTGTGATTTAAGGTGTGTAATTGCTGTGTATACCCAGAATTTTTTGATGGCATGTTGCAATCTCACACTTTTAACCACACTTGTATACCAAAAAATTAATGTACCTTTATGGTAACTTAATTTTACCTTGTTTTAAAATGATACTACGGAGATTTTTTCAAAACAGTTTATTTATTTTTTTTAATTTATAATTTTTTTTTTCCCACAAATAGGAGCTACTCTGCTCTTCATTTTAAATACCACAATAAATGAAAAATCAAAAAACAACAGATACATTAATCACACCACAATTGCAAATATGAAAATAAAATTCAATAAACATGCAAAAGAAAAACAATTAAAATATGAAAAAAACCCACACAAACACGCATAACACACAGGCAGGCCCCACACACACAGGCAGGCCACACACACACACATGCTCCAGGGGTCTTGCAGGTGGAAGATTTGCAGCTGGGCAGGCAGGTTTTATAGCTCTAGTTTGGTCTTCTATCAGTCGGGCTGGTGTTGGATGTCTGTGTAAAATGAGGATGATTGACCTCATGGAGGTGTTGGATGTCTGGCTCGGTGTCTTCAGTGTGGCTGGTGCCGGATGTCTGGGCCCAATTACACCACATACAATACCAGTTAGGCCGGTTTCACATTTGCACTTTATAGCGCAGCGATGGCCTGCACACGGCCGCCGCTAATCCCGCTAATGATTTTGCCGTGCGCTGCGCACTTTTGAAGGTGTGCCCGTGTCCGCCAAATGCAGCATGTTGCATTTTGGCGCGCACGGCACACCTTCAAGAGTGCGCAGCGCACGGTAAAATCCTGCTAGCGCACGGCCAGCGCACGATCTGCGCACCCTATGCTAAAGATAGGGTGCGCAGATCGCAAGCGTCCATGTGCACTAGTAGGCGGCGATGACCGGATGGGGCAGGCAGGGGGGCGGGGATTAGCGGCGGCCGTGCGCATGTCGTCGTTGCGCTATAAAGCACAAATGTGAAACCGGCCTTACACCACACAATCACAGCATAAATAATACATTAAAATTACAGAAGTATGAAGAAAAAATGCAGTACACGTGCAACAGAAAAAAAAAAATTAAAGTATGGAAAAAAAAAAAAAATGCATTACACACACACAGACAAGGCCATACACACACACACACACACACACACACACACGCTCCAGGGGTCTTGCAGGTGGTAGACTTGCAGCTGGGCAGGCAGTTTTTATAGCTCTAGTTCAGTCTTCTATCAGTCAGGCTGCGGTCGGATGTCTAGCTTGGTGTCTTCAGTGTGGCTGGTGCCGGATTGTCTAGGCCCAATTACACCACATACCATACACCACACAATCACAGCATAAATAATACAATAATATTACAGTTGTATGAAAATAAAATGCAGTACACATGCAACAAAAAAATAAAATTAAAGTATGGAAAAAAAAAATGCATTACACACACACACACACACACACACACACACACACAGGCCATACACACACACACACGCTCCAGGGGTCTTGCAGGTGGTAGACTTGCAGTTGGGCAGGCAGGTTTTATAGCTCTAGTTCAGTCTTCTATCAGTCAGGCTGCGATCGGATGTCTAGCTTGGTGTCTTCAGTGTGGCTGGTGCCGGATTGTCTGGGCCCAATTACACCACATACCATACACCACACAATCACAGCATAAATAATACAATAATATTACAGTTGTATGAAAATAAAATGCAGTACACATGCAACAGAAAAAAAGTATGAAAAAAAAATAAATATACACACAGAGATGCAACACTCGCAGACCACACACACACACACACACACACACACACACACAGGCAGGCTACACACTAGCAGGCCATACACACACACAGAGAAATGTCATAAACAAATAGGTATACTCACACTTTCAGGCGTGCTGGTGCTGTAACTGGCAGGCCTCTTGATGTTGGCTGTGTGGCTGTCTGGCTGGCAGGCTTGCTGGCTGCCTGTCTGTCTGGCAGGCTGGCTGGCTGGCTTGCTGGCTGGCCGCTACTGCATGTCTGGGCCCAATTAGCCCACCTTATATAGTTTTGTGACTGTCTGGAAAAGTATCTTTTTTTCTGGGCATGCGCAGTGCGATTTGGCGGATTCCGCAAAATCGCGGATCCCGGCGGATCCGCCGCCCATAGGCGGCCATTCTACCGCATGGCGGATGACGGCGGATCCGCCGTCACCCGCCATTTTGACGGCGAAAAAAAACGTTGCAAGCTCCGTCCCCCTCAGACAGAATCCGCAAGGAATTTTGCGGATCCGCCGAATAGCGGACGCAATGGACGACCATCCGTCAAAATCCGCCACTAATGTATCCCAATGGGAAAAAATGGCGGATCCGCAACAAGAAAAGCGGATCCGCCATTTTCAAATTTTGGCGGATTTTGACTGATTGCAAAAAACTGAAGTGTGAAAGAGGCCTAATGAGTCAATCACTGTCATTGTAGCAGGCATAGCCCGATGGGACTTGTAGTCCCATCAGACGATGCCTTCACACACACACACAACCCCGGCAGGCCCGCACAGACCCCCGGCAGCCCCGTACACACCCACAGCAGTCTGCACAGACCACCGGCAGTCCGCACAGACCCCCGGCAGCCGGCACAGACCCCCGGCAGGCCCGCACAGACCCCCGGCAGGCCCGCACAGACCCCCAGCAGGCCCGTACAGACCCCCGGCAGGCCTGCACAGACCGCGCATCATGATGACATCATTTCAGCAGTCAATCACAGCCACAACAGTGGCTCATAGCATTATGGGAACTTCCGATTCCGGTATCCGATATTGTAAAAATATCGGTACTCGGTATCAGAATTCCGATACAGCGAATATCGGCCGATACCCGATATTTGCATTATTGGAATGCTCAACACTACATGCTAAGCATGTCGAGGTGAGGAGACTTAAAGCCGCAATGCTCCTCTGGGAAATATGCTAATTATGCTAATTTCTTACATCAGAAAACTTTTACAAGCAATGATAGCCTCCTCCTTGGCTTTACCATTCTTCATGATAACTTAATGAAGAGATTGGAAAGTTTATAAACGACAATCATTTTATGCAAACTAACCTTTAGACTTACATAACCAAGAAATTGTTGTTTTGAGGATTAAAATGACTTCACTTGAGGACAACTCTAGGATGTCAATCTTTAGTGACAAACATTTTTTATAGTTAGGAATGACAGTTTTCACAATTTTATGGCTTAATTCAAGAACATATGTCTTTGTGCAGTTCCCTGTTCACCGAGAAGGGCTGCCTTCATTTAAAGATTTTATTTTGTAATTGGAAATGTATCCATTGCCACTGAATTGTTTATGAAGTCAGAACTCTGAAGTACCATGGGCTGAATGACATGTCAAAGATTCGTGCAGCACCAGGCACCTAATGCAATCAGATTTCACACAGAATGTTAATATATACACTTAGCAGCTGAAGAAATGGTACATCACACCGTATTATAAATGAACATTCTCACAATGTAAAAACAGTCTGTAGCCTAAAATACATTCAAATTTGACAGCTTTTAAAGCCAAAAAATGAACTAATAAAATAAGGGTTTCTTCAACTGAAATATATAAGGTTTTGTTCGTAAAGTCGTTTTGACATTTAAGTTACATTTTACATGCCATTTAAAAAATGACTTGGGTTGAAAAAGAGGTAAGAGTATAAAATATTATATAAAATGTGTCAGAAAATTATTTGCCTCCTTCCTGATGCCTACTTTATAACAGAATATATAATTATCACTTGACCATTCCCCCAATGATCCTCTTTCAGTGTTGGCCAGGTAACCCACGGATCTCTGTACTTCTTGTTCCAGCTGGGCAGCCATGTGAGCCAATTACAAATGGCAGCAGTGATCAATGTGTCAAGCATGTAGCCATTCAAATGTCAGGCTGGCTGGAAAAGGAAGAAGACTGAAGGGGGATTGACAAGTAGAGTGTACTTTGTCTGGTTATTTCAGAGCATGCTGGATGGATTTTTTATAAAAAAAAATTAGGGTGGAAACCCCCTTTAAACCTTTTCCGACATTGGGCTTAATAGTATGCTGATGCTGCACTTCCCCTGCTTGGTGCGGGCTCCGGCGCTAAGCCCGCACCTTTCCGGGCACATGACAGCTGATCTATACAGCTGACATGTGCCCACAACAACAGCAGGTGGAATCGCAATCCACCCGTGGCTGTTAACTATTTAAATACCGCTGTCAATCTGAAAGAAAACAACTACTGTGGAATTGCACATTTTTGCAATTTTACCGCACTAGGAATTTTTTTCCCTTTTTCCAGTACATGGTATGTTAAAACCAAAAGTACAACTTGTCCTGCAAAAAATAAGCCATCATATGGCCATTTTGAATGAAAAATAAAAAAGTTATGGTTCTGGGAAGAAAGGAAACTAAAAATGAAAACGCAAAAACTGAAATACCTCTAGTCGTTAAGGGGTTAAATCAATACGATATTTACATCACTCATATCACCAAATCTGAAAAAGTTACTAACTCCTTCAACTTATCTATACTGAAATTATTACGAAACACTTCCTATAAGTTGACATCTGTCTCCCATGTCTTTCCTGTTCTTTTTGATATAACTGAATGTTTGATTCCACTACAGGCAATAAGATTGTAAAACATGGGAGTAAGTGTAAGTTGTGTGTTAATTTCGACCAAAATAAGTGTGGTGTGTATTAGCTTGCTTTATATTCTATAGTCCATGTGTTACACATAATAAATCCAAAATTACATAAACAATGTTTGAAATTTTCTGTGCAGACATGCTGCTATGATGGATGCAGTATGTGGTTTAGCATTGTCTTGCTGAAATACAGTGGGGAAAAAAAGTATTTAGTCAGTCAGCAATAGTGCAAGTTCCACCACTTAAAAAGATGAGAGGCGTCTGTAATTTACATCATAGGTAGACCTCAACTATGGGAGACAAACTGAGAAAAAAAAATCCAGAAAATCACATTGTCTGTTTTTTTTTCATTTTATTTGCATATTATGGTGGAAAATAAGTATTTGGTCAGAAACAAGCAATCAAGATTTCTGGCTCTCACAGACCTGTAACTTCTTCTTTAAGAGTCTCCTCTTTCCTCCACTCATTACCTGTAGTAATGGCACCTGTTTAAACTTGTTATCAGTATAAAAAGACACCTGTGCACACCCTCAAACAGTCTGACTCCAAACTCCACTATGGTGAAGACAAAAGAGCTGTCAAAGGACACCAGAAACAAAATTGTAGCCCTGCACCAGGCTGGGAAGACTGAATCTGCAATAGCCAACCAGCTTGGAGTGAAGAAATCAACTCTGGGAGCAATAATTAGAAAATGGAAGACATACAAGACCACTGATAATCTCCCTCGATCTGGTGCTCCACGCAAAATCCCACCCCGTGGGGTCAGAATGATCACAAGAACGGTGAGCAAAAATCCCAGAACCACGGGGGGGACCTAGTGAATGAACTGCAGAGAGCTGGGACCAATGTAACAAGGCCTACCATAAGTAACACACTACGCCACCATGGACTCAGATCCTGCAGTGCCAGACGTGTCCCACTGCTTAAGCCTGTACATGTCCGGGCCCGTCTGAAGTTTGCTAGAGAGCATTTGGATGATCCAGAGGAGTTTTGGGAGAATGTCCTATGGTCTGATGAAACCAAACTGGAACTGTTTGGTAGAAACACAACTTGTCGTGTTTGGAGGAAAAAGAATACTGAGTTGCATCCATCAAACACCATACCTACTGTAAAGCATGGTGGTGGAAACATCATGCTTTGGGGCTGTTTCTCTGCAAAGGGGCCAGGACGACTGATCCGGGTACATGAAAGAATGAATGGGGCCATGTATCGTGAGATTTTGAGTGCAAAGCTCCTTCCATCAGCAAGGGCATTGAAGATGAAACATGGCTGGGTCTTTCAACATGACAATGATCCAAAGCACACCGCCAGGGCAATGAAGGAGTGGCTTCGTAAGAAGCATTTCAAGGTCCTGGAGTGGCCTAGCCAGTCTCCAGATCTCAACCCTATAGAAAACCTTTGGAGGGAGTTGAAAGTCCGTGTTGCCAAGCGAAAAGCCAAAAACATCACTGCTCTAGAGGAGATCTGCATGGAGGAATGGGCCAACATACCAACAACAGTGTGTGGCAACCTTGTGAAGACTTACAGAAAACGTTTGACCTCTGTCATTGCCAACAAAGGATATATCACAAAGTATTGAGATGAAATTTTGTTTCTGACCAAATACTTATTTTCCACCATAATATGCAAATAAAATGAAAAAAAAACAGACAATGTGATTTTCTGGATTTTTTTTTCTCAGTTTGTCTCCCATAGTTGAGGTCTACCTATGATGTAAATTACAGACGCCTCTCATCTTTTTAAGTGGTGGAACTTGCACTATTGCTGACTGACTAAATACTTTTTTGCCCCACTGTATGTAAGGTCTTCCCTGAAATAGAAATTGTCTGCTTGGGAACATATGTTGTTCTAAAACCTCTATGTAATGCTCAGCATTGATTGTGCCTATCCAGATGTGCAAGCTCCCCATGCCATAGGCACTGATACACCACCATATCAGAGACATAGGCTTTTGTACTGTGCACTGATAACAAGCTGGATGGTCCCTCTCCTCTTGAGTCTGCAGGACACAACACCTGTAGCTTCCACAAAGAATGTAAAATTTTGATTCTTCTGACCACAGAATAGTTTTCTATTTTTCCTCAATTTTAAATGCGATTTGACTCCGAGAAGCCATCAGCAGCTTTGAATTGTGTTACCATATGGCTTCTTGTTTGAATGATAAAGCTGTAACTTGCATTTATGGATCACAAGGCAAACTGTGTTCACAGATAATGATCTCTGGAAGTATTCCTGATTCCTTATGGTGATTTGTGATCATGTTTGTTTTTAATGCAGTGCTGCCTGAGGGCTAATAAATCATAAGAATGCAATATTGACTGTTGGCCTTGACCCTTGCTCTCATGGATTTTTCCAGATTCTCTCAATCTTTTCATGATATATATTTGATAGTTGATATTCAAAGGCTTTGAAATTTTATGTAGAGGAACATTTTTAGTCGCAGTTGCTCACAGATTGGTGAACCTCTGACCATCCTTGCGTCTGAGAGATTCTGGCTACATAACAAGCTCTTGTTGTACACAGTCAGGGCCGGTTTTATGCAAAGTGGAGCAATGGGCAGAAGTTTAAAGTGGGGCCCCAAATGCTAACATATTGCACCATCACACTGGAAAAAATTTTGGTTGTACTTACTTGTGCTGAGTTCAGGCCGAGCGTGATCGACAATATTGAAGTCGTTCGGCGCTTGTTTCCCGGCCTCGTAACATCGGCTGAGGAAGAATGATAGGTACAGAACGATCACTATTAGGTCTATCTGTCCCCATACAGTATCCTGTTATAAGCAGCACATTTGCAGTTTTCACAATGTGCTGCTGAGAACAATGTTTTTTGTCCCGGCATAAACAATCCAATCACTCAATGAATAGGCAGCATTTTGCTTGTCTAGTATGATGTGCCCCATAGTCCTCCGTATCATATAATACACACCCCATAGAGCTCCACATAGTATAATACACCCCATAGTGATCCATATAGTACAATGCACTCCATATGGTACAAATAGTACAATGCAGCCCCACAGGAGTATAATGGAGCCTCCACAGTAGTATAATGCAGCCCCTTAGGAATATAATGCAGCTGCCTCAGAGTATAATGCAGCTCCAACCCTCCCCCACCATAGGAGTATATTGCAGCCCCTGCCCTCACCCCACCATATGAGAATAATGCAGTCCCTATAGTCATGCAGTATTATGGCCACCACATATTCACTGATTTAAAAAAAAAAAAATAAAAAATAACTACAACACTTACCTCTCCTCATTCATCGGCTGAAGCGCATCTCCTCACCTCAGCAGCTCTACTGCCCGACACAGCGTGGTATGTGATGACATCATTGCGCCTACTGAGTCAGAGGCAGAGGGGGATGATGGGAGAGGGAGCATCACATGATTGTGGTTGTAATTTCAGTGGTCATTCGGCTAGTCACTAGTGGATCGTGCAATATGTATTATCTATCATTTTCCCTTTAAAGATATCATGAAGGTGGCTATAGGCTTAGATGCATAAACATGGTGTCAGCATTCCAATTACTTATTGATAATTGTGACCACTATGTGTAACAAGTTCTGCGAGCAAAGTCACTGGTAAAGTTCTGGAGGGTAGATATGTTTCAATGCGTTTAATGGCATCAGTGATGTGAAACTCAGAGATTTTTCTCCAGCACACTAAGTGATGTGAGGGGTTAACAGCTAATTTACATAATGGGCTGGGTTTTTGTGGACAACTGTAGAGTGGGTGGGAGGTTGTCTACCTTATCTCCACCCCAGGGAGTGGTCTGGGGCTTAAATAGCTGGACTCCAAAGGCAGTCTTTGGTCAATAGGTCTGGAGAGAGGAACTCCAGTGGATTGTGTCCTGAGGAGGAAAGACTGAACCTGTGTTGCTCCAGAGCGGGCAGCTCCCAGCAAATGTATGGACTGCGTTACAGAATTTTGTTTTTTTTTGCTTTCACGCTTTACCCGAAGGGCTCTATTTACTTTTCCCTTCATGTTGGTCTATGCCCTCTATATAATAAACCAACAGAAGATTTAAAAAGACAGAGTTCCTGTTTGTTACCTCCATGTACCGCTGAGTGACTTGAGCTGCCACACAATCCATAGATCATTTTCTGTCAAACGATTTTATTTTCAGCTGTATTGTATTGCAATATTCCACTTTTAGCTGTTGCGAGACACTTTTGCTTTCGCTCAGGACCAGTAATTGGCAACCCACCAAAGCTATGCAAACATACCATTCATATATTTTACAGCTGTTTATAAGAATTCAAGGCAAATGCAAAGTGCTTGAAATGAGTCTGGCCATGATCTATGTAATAACCATATATGTAACATAGCCCTCAGGGACCTAATGTTTTAAAATATATATTTTTTCTCATACTGAAGTTAGTTGCATATGAAATAAAAATTGTTTATGAGTTATGGCAACCCAGTGCCTAAAAAGATGAAAGCACCACGATCATTCATGCTGATGTTGTCATTTATACAATCTATTCAAAAGTGAAGAGCTAAGCGGAGTAACCCTGAAATTCCTATCAAAGGTTAAAATTTTGGCCTCAATATTTCAAAATGTTTTTGTTACCAAATTGCTAGAGCTTCTCCATTGCATCCTTAAATTGAAAACAATGCTCAGAAATATCGCTCTGTGCTCCGACCACAATCCTAAGTAATGTTCTCCAGGTGCAGCATAAATAAATCCTATTGAAAGCCAAGTAATGCTGTCTGATATTTACATACTTTTATTTATGACTCTAATAATACATGACAAAGCCCGTGTCACTTGTGCCAGCTCCTCTGTTCACATCCATAAAATAAGCTTAGAAAACTGATTCAGTCCTAATGCTATTCTGTGAATAGTTGTAGACTGTCTGTTACCTTTATTGCCATTTTTTTCTTCATTTTCTTTCTTTCTTTTTTACTTTGATACTGCCAAATATGATTGTCTGCGGTTCGAATCAGTCAAATATTGTAACCAGAAGGCGATTGTTCAGTCTCTTAGTGCTAGACACATAACCAGAGGACAGTTATTAATACACATTGACCCTGATTCATCATTTGTGGGTTTTAAGGAACTCTTCTTTTTTTGTCTTGAGGTATTCGCTGACATATATTGTGCGAAATTGTTGTGGCGCAAGCGGAAATTTTTTTTATATATATTATAACAGGAATGACCATTAGATTAGCCAGTGCAGGGGAAGGCACTTTCCAGTAGTGGTCATTTCTGTTTGGTATGATGCAAGGGTATTTTTTGGTAATAAGTGATTGGTAATTTTGTAATAAAGTAAAAAAAATTAACAGAGAAACTGTGAGCCTCATATGAATTAGTCTTGGGTTATATATTTTTTTGAGACTGTGATTTCATATATTATAACAGGATGGGGTTCATTATAATAATAATAATAATAATAAATTTTATTTCTATAGCGCCGACATATTCCGCAGCACTTTAGATTTCAGAGGGGACTTGTACAGACAATAGACATTACAGCACAACAATAATCACATAGATTATAACAAATACCAAGAGGAATGAGGGCCCTGCTCGCAAGCTTACAATCTATGAGGGAAAAAGGGGAGACACGAACGGTGGGTGGTAACAATTGCCCTGATTGTTTGGACCAGCCATAATATTAAGTGTGTAACAGTTCGGACACAGAGGGCTAAGACATGCATAAAGCATGTGGGAACATGATACGGCGAACCTGGTTATGGTAAAACTTTTGACTGTGCCACACAGGGATAGTTAGGTTAATGTGTTGAGGTGGTAGGCCAGTCTGAATAAATGAGTTTTCAGGGCACGCTTAAAATTGAAGGGATTGGGGACTACTCATATTGACCTGGGAAGTGCATTCCAAAGAATTGGCGCAGCACGTGTATAGTCTTGGAGATGGGAGTGGGAGGTTCTGATTATCGAGGATACTAACCTCAGGTCATCAGCAGAGCGGAGGGCACGGGTAGGGTGGTAGACTGAAACAAGGGAGGAGATGTAGGGTGGTGCTGAGCCATGGAGTGCTTTGTGGGTGAGGGCTATAAGTTGCTACTGGATTCTGGAGTGAATGGGTAGCCAGTGTAAGGACTGGCACAAGGTAGAGGCATCGGTGTAACGATTGGCGAGGAATATGATCCTGGCTGCAGCATTCAAGACAGATTGGAGGGGGGAAAGTTTGGTAAGAGGGAGACCGATAAGAAGAGAGTTTCAATAGTCCAGACGAGAATGAATAAGAGAAACAGTAAGAACTTTTGCAAAGTCAAAGGTAAGAAAAGGTCGAATTCAAGAAATGTTTTTGAGATGCAGATAACAAGAGCGAGCCAGTGATTGGATGTAGGGGGTGAATGAAAGCTCTGAGTCAAGTATGACCCAAAGACAGCGGGCATGTTGCTGGGGAGTAATAGTGGAACCACACACGGAAATGGCAGTGTCGGGTATAGGTGCATTAGTAGAGGGAGGAAACACAAGTAGTTCAGTCTTTGACAGGTTCGGTTTCAGATATAGTGAGGACATGATGTTAGACACAGCGTTTAGACAATCGCCAGTGTTTTCTAGAAAGTCAGGCGTGATGTCTGGAGAAGAAGCGTATAATTGGGTGTCATCAGCATAGAGATGGTACTGGAAACCAAATCTACTGATTGTTTGACCAATAGGGGCAGTGTACAAGGAGAAGAGGAGGGGGCCTTGAACCGATCCTTGAGGAACCCCAACAGTAAGGGGAAGATGAGAGGAGGAGGAGCCAGCAAAAGATACAGTAAAGGAGCGGTCAGAGAGACAGGAGGAAAACCAGGAGAGAACGGTGTCCTTGATGCCGATGGAGCGGAGCATAGTGAGGAGGAGCTGATAATCCACCGTGTCGAATGCTGCAGAGAGATCCAGGAGAATTAGCATGGAGTAGTGACCGTTAGATTTAGCTGTTAGTAGATCATTAGAGACTTTAGTGAGGGCAGTTTCAGTAGAATGTAGAGAGCGGAAACCGGATTGCAGAGGGTCGAGAAGAGAGTTTTTAGAGAGATAGCGGATCAGACGGGAGTGGACCAGGCGTTCCAGGAGTTTAGAGATGAAGGGAAGATTAGAGACAGGTCTACAGTTAGCGGCACAGTTTTGGTCGAGGGATGGTTTTTTAAGTAGTGGATGTAAGATGGCATGCTTAAACAAGGAGGGAAAGATACCAGAAGAGAGAGGTTAAATATTTTAGTTAGGTGAGGGGTGACAGCAGGGGAAAGGGACTGGAGCAGATGTGACGGAAATGGGTCACTGGTGCAAGTGGTAGGGCGAGAAGATGCAAGGAGCCTGCTTACTTCTTCTTCTGTGACTGGTTCAAACTCAGAGAGTGAGCTAGATGCAGTGGGGGAGGGAGGACAGTGCATGGTATGAGATGATTGGGAAATAATTTCCTGTCGGATATGATCAATTTTTTCTTTGAAGTAATTGGCCAGATCGTCAGCTCGAAGCTCTGTGGTTGGGGCCTGCACTATTGGGTTGAGAAGGGAATGAAAAGTGGCAAAGAGACGTTTCTGGTTATTGGACAGTGAGGTGATGAGGGTGTTGAAATAGGTTTGTTTGGAGAGGTGAAAGGCAGTGTTGTATGTTCTAAGCATGAACTTATAATGGATGAAATCTTCGTATAGATTGGATTTTCTCTATAGACGTTCAGCACACCTGGAGCACCGCTGCAGGAAACGTGTTTGCAGGGTATGCCAGGGTTGTCGCTATCTTTGTCGTGTTGTTCTATGTATAGGAGGTGCAAAATCATCCAGGGCAGTTTAAAGTGTTTCATTGTAATGCTTCAGTGCAGAATCTGGACATGAGAGAGAAGAGATAGGGGCCAATGAAGACTGCAAGTTCATTGTAAGTTTCTGGGTGTTAATGGCCTGTATGTTTCTATAAGTATGGACAGTGGGGGTGACCTGAGAGGCCTGGCAGTTCTTGATAGAGAATGAAAGAAGGTTGTGATCAGAGAGCGGGAGAGGGGAGTTTGTGAAATCATCCATTGCACAAAGCCGAGAGAAGACCAAGTCGAGGGAGTTTCCGTCTTCATGCGTTGGAGAATTAGTAAGCTGCGAAAGGCCAAACGAGGAGGTTAGAGATAAAAGGTGAGTAGCAGATGGGGAGAGGGGAAGACCAATGGGGATGTTGAAATCGTCCATGATGAGGGTAGGGATGTCACAGGAGAGAAAATGTGGAAGCCAAGTGGCAAAATCATCCAGGAACTGATGGGAGGGGCCGGGAGGACAATACACTACCGCCACTCGCATGGAGAAGGGGGTGTAGAGTCTGACAGCATGGACTTCAAAAGAAGGGAAGACTAGTGAGGATACTTGAGGGATAACCTGAAAGGTACATTTTGGTGATAGAAGAAGACCAACGCCTCCACCTGCTCTTTTGTCTGATCTTGGGGTATGAGAGAAGTGTAATCCCCCATATGAAAGAGCAGCAGCAGCAGTAGTGCCTGACTGCTGGATCCAGGTTTCAGTAAGAGCCAGGAGGTTGAGAATTAGAAAGGAAGAAGTCATGGATGAAGGAGAGTTTATTACACACTGAGCGAGAATTACAAAGGGCTCAACTAAGAGAGACAGAAGGCATGCAGGGAGTATTAATAAGAATAGAGGGGTTTCTGAGTGTAGCAGTTGGGGGGTTTGACTTTTTATAACAAGGGGGACCAGGGTTGGGAGCAATGTCTCCTGCGACTAGGAGAAGGAGGATAGAAAGCGTGAGCAGATGGTTGAGTGATTTGTGGGAGTGTCTCTTATGTTGAATGGTGGGACTGAATGGATCTGTGCAATTTAACAATGTGAAAAGAGAGTGAGTGCTATACATAGGAGAGGAAAGTAGTGAGGGGCCGATATGGATGGAGTGTAGAGAGTTAATGCCAGGGCGGTGGATGTGTGTGAATGCAGCGGCCAGGATATAAATTACACAAATGCATATGGTATATATTTGTTGTACTCCAAATGTAAAGGGAGTAGATGTATATAAATGTCTTACCTGTCTCCTGCCCTGTCTTACTGCCATGTTATAACGGCTAGTACTTTGATACATGTACTTAGATTACATGTGAATAAATGCCCCCTGCATAAATGCTCCCCCAAGCTAGGTCTGAATATATAGGAATCTAAGGCTTAGATTTTTTTTCTCTCTCTCTCTCTCTTCTTGTTAAACTAAACTAAAGGTACTGTCACACTTAGCGATGTACCAGCGATCCCGACCAGCGATATGACGCGGTCAGGATCGCTGGTACATCGCTAAGTGGTCGCTAGTGAGCTGCCACATAGGCAGATCTCACTAGCGACATCGCTGGGGACGGGGATCGCTACTTACCTGTCACGCCAGGCGATCCTGCGTCCTCCCGCCCGGCTCCACGCGTCGCTCGTCGTCACAGCAGGAAGCGCCGCAGGAAGCTGACGACGAGAAACAGTCCAGCCTGTTCTTGCGCGATCAGCGATAACCAGCGGTGGAGCGGGTCAGAGGTAAGTATCAGACACAGCGATGTCGCTAGCAATATCGCTATAACGTCACTAGTTATAGCGATATTGCTAGCGATATCTCTTAGTGTGACATGCCCTTAAGACAGCAGGGCACAATAAAGGTAATTATAGACAAACCAATGTCCAGACCTACATGCATCATAAACCACTTTGAAAAGTTTCTTGACCTCAGAGCAAAAGGGGACAAGCAGAGTAAGCTGAAATAAATATATACCAGATATAAGCTTGCAGAGTTGAAAAGACATATAGAGCATTCAGGATTAACTCCTTGCTGACATTGAATGGAGGAGTTGATTCAGAGCAGATATTGAAAGAGGTGGTTACCAGATATAAGCTAGCAGAGTTGAAAAGAGTTGAAAAGACCATTATACCAGGAAGAGGACCAGGATGGTGCATATTATTCCAGGAAGGGGACCAATATAGCACAAATTATACCAAGATGGGGGACATTATTCCAGGAAGGGGACTAGGATGGGGCACATTATATCAGGAAGGGAACCAGGAAAGCAACCGGGATGATGACATTATATCTGGAAGGGAATCAGGATGAGGCACTTTATACCAGGAAGGGGACATTATACCACGATGCGGACTGGGATGGAGGATATTTTACCTAGAAATGGACCAGAGTGAGGCACATTATATAAAGTAGGGGACCAGGATGGGTCACATTATCAAAGAAATGGGACCAGGTGGGACACATTATACCAGGATGTAGAACATTATAGCAAGAAGGAGGCCAAGTTGGAGGACATTATCCCAGGGATAGGCTCATCATGGAAGATATTTTTACTGGAAAGGGCATCCCCTATTGCATACCATCCTATCTAGTTATGTATGGAGCATCCTCTGTGGTTATATTCAGTGCCGTCCTATTACTACATTGTTAGGCGTTGGGTTCCTGCAGCGGCACAGCAGGAATTCAGAGCCTCACATTCTGCGGTCTCCCATTCCCCATCGACCGCAGAGGAGCTTGCTCAGCAGCCCTGTCGCTCCCTACACTCTGCCCAGACCTGCTCTGTGGGTCTGGCTGTTGCTGCCACCTTTGGGCCAGCAATAGCAATGCAGGCTGTTCTGCAGCAAACCACTCCAAAGGCTAAGTCCTTCTGTCGCACCACTGAGCATGCTCACGAGACGATCTCCCATTGAAGATCGGGAGTCACATGCCCAGGTCCTGCTCCAGATCTGATTGGTCCATCTCAGAGATCTGGAAGCTTCCGCAAGGTCCTGGCTATAAAAGGTTCGCATGGCCACTCGGCCATGCGCTAGTATAGACTCTAGTTGCTAACTGTGTGAATGATGACAATGCATGAACCTGCAAATGACTCATTAAGATCCCCCTTCCTCTGATATTACGTGTGTGGATAGGGACTTAGTCAGAGTCAGCACCAGTCAGTGGCACTCTGCAGGCCACAGTGCATATCTCCACAGAACTAGCGTCCGACAATGCGCCCCCTCCTGGGCATTGTCGTTTATTGGCTGTGTCAGTCAGCAGCACTTGTCGGCGTCCGAGGTAGCGACGCCGCACGCACGGTAGTTCAAGACGGACACTGACCCTGCGTCTTGGGTCCTAGTCCTGTGACCATATACTGTGCGTGCATTCTGCTGAGACCTGTGAGTCCAACAGGCTCGGTATTCATGTTTATTACTTTGGCACCTCTGTGAATCAACAGAGTACATCCAGCGCACACCGGGTGACATTCAACCCACATGTGATATACCGCCATATAGCGCGTCTGCCATTATCTAGCAGCGGTGTAACACCTACTGCATGGTGGACCCCGGGCGGCGAACGCACTTATTATTTACTTAATTTACTAATTTACTCCGGACACTGGCTTCCAAGCTGGAGTGGCCTGATAAAACCCTCGTCCCTGTGTTCTGGAGAGGTTTGGCGGAGCATGTTAAGGAAGCTCTATCCACCAGGGAGGTGTTAGGGATGGTGGAACGCACTAAATATAAATAATAGGAAGTGCGTTCACCGCCCGGGGTCCACCGTGCAGTAGGTATAACAACTGCTGCTGAGTAATGGCAGATTCGCTAAATGGTGGTATACTGCGCTCGGGTTAAACATCACCCGAGGTGCGCAGAGCGGACTCTGTGAACTCACAGAGGCGCTAAAGCATAAAAGCCGAGCCTGTTAGCTTCACAGGTCTCAGCTGGCAATCACTTCCTCCAGACTTGTGGGGACCTCTCTGGTTGCTAGAGCATCTTTGACATGCTCTACTAACCCTCTCCAAAACACAGGGATGAGTGCTTTATCGGGCCACTCTAGTTCGGAAGCCAATGTCGGCATAATGGCTGACCGAGAAAGACACCTGCGTTAGGGCCAATAATTGGAGGGGTGTCGTGCGTGATCCGTGGTCCCAAGAATACTGCTTCAGAGCCGCGAGGAACTGAGCAGCCCCCTGAACCACAGGATCATCACGCTCCCACAATGGCGCAGCCCACTCTAATGCCCTGCCAGATAAGAGAAACAATAAACCCCACCTTAGCCCGCTCTGTAGGGAACCGCACAGCCAGTAACTCAAGCTGGATAGAACACTGACTCACGAATCCCCTACAGGTGGCGCTGTCACCCGAAAATTTGTTGGGAGGCGAGATATTGTCAGCATAGGCGTGAGTGTGGACACACGTGAGACAGCCTCTGCTACTGCCTGAGCAGCGGCTACCATAGCATTCGCAGCTGAGGTGGAGCTCTCGATAGCCGCCAACCTGCTCTCCAGCTGCCGAATGTACCGCTGAAGCTGCTGCAGGTCCGCCATTACTAGCCAGACCCTGGCGCTAGTATAAAGTTAGGGACGGCGGAACGCACTAAGTATAAATAATAGGAAGTGCATTCGCCGCCCTGGGTGCACTGTGCAGTAGGTGTAACAACCGCTGCTGAGCAATGGCGGACTCGCTAAATGGCGGTATACTGCACTCGGGTTAAACGTCACCCGAGGTGCGCAGAGCGGACTCTGTCAACTCACAGAGGCGCTAAAGCATAAACGCCGAGCCTGTTAGCTTCACAGGTCTCAGCTGGTGTGCACACACGGTATATGGTCACAGGACACGGCCCAAGACAGAGGTCGGTATCCGTCTTGACCTACCGTGTGTGCAGTGTCGCTACCGTGGTAAGTGATGCTAACTGCAGCGTGGCGGTAACTACTGCGGCTATGCGATAGTGCCGTGAGGCTTCACACTATCGGACGCTAGTGTAGCGGTGCAGTATGCACTGTGGCGTATGGCTTGCCACTTACTGGCGCTGACTACTAAACTAATTCCCTAACCACATGCGTAATATCAGAGGGAAGGGGTTTCAAATGAGTCAGTCACCAGAATTATACATCCGTCACCATTCACACATAGCAAGTATAGTCTATACTAGCGCATGGGCGAGCGGCCATTCGGGCCTTTTATAGCCATGCGCTTCCGGGACCTTCCAGACCTCTGAAATGGGCCAATCAGATCAGGACAAGGGCCTGATCACGTGACCCCCGATCTCCACTGGGAGATCATCTCGTGGGCATGCCCAGTAATGTGGCGAGAGGACTTAGCCTCTGGAGTGGTTTCCTGCAAAGCAGGTTGCGCTACCATTGCTGATCCAGAGGTGGCAGCAACATCCAGACCCAGAGAGCTGGTCTGAGCAGGGTGCCTGGATCGCCGAGATTGCTGGGCAGGTCCCTGAGCGGTCAGAAAGGAATGGGAGACCGCTGGATGTTTGGCTCTGGATTCCCGCTGTGCAGCTGTAGGAATCCGACGCCTAACAGGAGGTTCCTGTAAGTCTGGAGAAGCTGATTGCCATTTCCACCCGCATTGATCTGTTTTTCGGAGCACAGGCTGGAGCGTGCTCAATCCAGACGGAAGGTTAGCTTGGCTTGCAACCTCTCTGAACCTCCCGAGCTGGAGAATTTACCTCCTGAGCCCATGGAGGTGTCCCGCGCCGTTCCCAAGTCGCGTCTGGCACAAAGCTCCACTAGCTGTTACCAGTGTTGACAGTCTGGTCACCTGGCTAACAGGTGTCCGCAGCGGTCTAAAAAAACGGTTGCATCCAGTGGTAATGGGTGGGGGTCTGTTTGCTATGGAGGCCTTCTCCCCCAAACCGGCATTCCGAGGGACGTTAGATAGTGGTGCTTTCTCTTGGGAGGTATAGGCCATGATGGACTCCGGGGCAGAAGGGAACTTTATGTCTTTGGCCTTCGCCCAACAGCACGCTATCCCGTTGGTGCCACTTCCTTGCCCCGTGCCCATCAGGGTGGTCAACGGTTCGACCTTATCATCCCAGATTACCCACCAGACAGCACCCCTTAGGCACTCAATTTCACCATCTCACCATGAGACGCTGTCTCTGCTCATTATGCCAGAGGGCATCGACCAAATGCTCCTCGGGGTGCCCTGGCTCCATTGCAATTCCCCTCATATAGAGCGGTCCTCGGGGAGAATACTGGGATGGAGCAAGGGCTGTGTGGGAAGGTGCATGGGGGGCAGCGTCCAAGTAGCCTCTGCGGAGGTGCCTGTGGATCTTTCCATGCCCGCCACTGGGAATCTGAGGACCTTGGCTTTGGTCACTCTCGAGTCAGTGCCGTCGGGCAAGACCTTAGTCCCGCCTCACCTGCGGCTCAAGGTTCTCACGTGGGCACACGCATCCAGGGTGGGTGGTCACTTTGGCCACAGGGAGACCACAGAACTCCTGGCAAGGTCTTATTGGTGGCCGCACAGGGCTTGGGACACTAAAAAATACATTCAGGCATGCGCCTCTTGTGCTCGGAGCAGGTCCTCTAAGCAGAGGCCGGCTGGGTTACGGTATCCACTGCCAGTGGCAGACCGGGCAAAGGAGGTTCGCGACAGTTTGGGTCACACCCCGCATGCCATTCTAGCCTCTAAGGAGAGAATGAAGACGCCCGCCGACACACATCGGTGTCCAGCTCCAAATTTTGCTCCTGGAGACTTAACCATCTCTGACGCCTTCCATGTGTCCCTTCTCAAACCTGTTCACATGTCCCAGTTTTCCGAGTCATCTGCCGGGAAATCAGACTTGTCTTTGGACTAGATACAAACCAGACAGGCCTAAATGCATCTGCACTAATACAAGGTGCAGCGGACCCAAGTAAAATGGCAGCTGCACAGGTGCATAAATACCAAATGAAACAGCCAGCCTACAATCAGGGATTGGCCGTGTGGTACACCAGTGCAGAAGAAATAATCTGCATGTGGCAGTGTTCACACAGGGAATGCAGGGCTTCTGGTTCACAACCTCTTAGTAGCACCATATAGGGGGCTACCCAGTGCCAACTAGAATGCATCCCGTGTGAACAGGATAATATCAACCAATACCTTACATATATTAATATGTTTTTGTGCACTTTTTATATTTCTTTCAGGGTGCAGTTGGGCCCAAATGGTTCTGCAAACTTGTGGCCTCTGTTCACACGGAATGCATTCTAGTTGGCACTGGGCAGCCCCGCTATATGGTGTTACTAAGAGGTTGTGAATCAGAAGCCCTGCATTCCCTGTGTGAACACTGCCACATGCAGATTATTTCTTCTGCACTGGTGTACCACACGGCCAATGCCTGATTGTCAGCTGGCTGTTTCATTTGGTATTTATGCACCTGTGCAGCTGCCATTTTACTTGGGTCCGCTGCACCTTGTATTAGTGCAGATGCATTTAGGCCTGTCTGGTTTGTATCTCAATTTTTTGGAGGATTTTTTCCTCTTTTTGAGGTTTTCATGTTAGAGTAGGACTGGCAAGTGTAAGGAACCTTGTCTTTGGACTAGTCTGAGGTCAATGCCATTGTGGGATGCAGGGTGGTACGTGGCAAAAAACTTTATTTGATGGATTGGAAGGCTCAGGGGGAGGGGGCCCCTAGGAGAGGGGGTAATGTTAGGCGTTGGGTTCCTGCAGCAGCACAGCAGGAATCCAGAGCTTCACATTCTGCGGTCTCCCATTCCCCATCGACCGCAGAGGAGCTTGCTCAGCAGCCCTATCGGTCCCTACGCTCTGCCCAGACCTGCTCTGTGGGTCTGGCTGTTGCTGCCATCTTTGGGCAAGCAATAGCAATGCAGGCTGTTCTACAGCAAACCACTCCAGAGGCTAAGTCCTTCTGTCACTCCACTGAGCATGCTCACGAGACGATCTCCCATTGGAGATCGGGAGTCACATGCCCAGGTCCTTCTCCAGATCTGATTGGTTCATCTCAGGGATCTGGAAGCTTCCGGAAGGTCCTGGCTATAAAAGGTTTGCATGGCCGCTCGGCCATGCGCTAGTGTAGACTCTAGTTGCTAACTGTGTGAATGATGACGGATGCATGAACCTGCGAATGACTCATTAAGATCCCCCTTCCCCTGATATTACGTGTGTGGATAGGGACTTAGTCATAGAGTCAGTGCCAGTCAGTGGCATTCTGCAGGCCACAGTGCTTATCTCCACCGAACTAGCGTTCGACAGTGCACCCCCTCCTGGGCATTGTCGTTTATCGACTGTCAGTCGCCGCGCTGCAGTCAGCAGCACTTGTCGGCGTCCATGGTAGCGACGCCGAATGCATGGTAGGTCTAGACGGACACTGACCCTGTGTCTTGGGTCCTAGTCCTGTGACCATATACCATGCGTGCATAATGCTGAGACCTGTGAGTCCAACAGGCTCGGTATTCATGTTTATTACTTTGGCGCCTCTGTGAATCAATAGCGTACGCCCAGCGCACACCGGGTGACGTTCAGCCCACGTGCGATATACCGCCATATAGCGCGTCTGCCATTATCTAGCAGCGGTGTAACACCTACTGCACGTGCTATATACCGCCATATAGCGCGTCTGCCGTTATCTAGCAGCGGTGTAACACCTACTGCACGGTGGACCCCAGGCGGCGAATGCACTTATTATTATTTATTTTAGTGCGTTCCGCTGTCCCTGACATACATATCAGCTCTTGTTATCCATCTCTTACATAGCATTTTCTTGTTATTTTTGTTAATCACAGCGTCCTCTCTTTATTCTGTTGTTCTTGTTAGATATAAAATAACTGCTGATGAAGAAACTGCACCTGACCAGAAGACCAGTCCATCATCTTCTCAATTAGATAAGAGGCTTTCCCATGCTCCATCAGCCGTCATTTCAGTTTATATGTAAAAAGAGAGGATGGTATGTAATAAAGAACAGGGCTCTGTAAATACAAAAATAACAAGAAAATCTGATATTTAAGGAATGGTGCTGTACATAACATCATAACAAGAGAGGGCACAACGTAATAAAGGACAGTAATATTCATATTATTCATAATTCATAATTATGTACACAGGAGACTAACGCATTCCAGACACATTTCTTGCACAGGAGTCCCAAGCTATCAGTGTCCACCCCTGAACTTCTTTAACCATTTTTGTGACTTTTTGTGCAAAACTGCATAAAAACTAGACCAAGGGAGGATCAGATTGAAACTGCGCCAAATTTTGTAAATTTTTAAAAAGTTTCAATTGACGAATCAGCTAAAACCAACTGTAACCCTGGAGCATGTAGTTTTGTGGGATCCTACAGTTGTGGCTAAAAGTATTGACACCCCATGCAATTCTGTCAGATCATACTCAGTTTCTTCCTGAAAATGATTGCAAACACAAATTTTTGGTATTATTATCTTCATTTAATTTGTCTTAAATGACAAAGCACAAAAAGAATTCTCCTAAAGCCAAATTGGATATAATTCCACACCAAACATAAAAAAGAGGGTGGACAAAAGTATTGGCACTGTTAGAAAGATCATGTGATCCTTCTCTAATTTGTGTAATTAACAGCACCTGTAACTTACCTGTGGCACCTAACAGGTGTTGGCAATAACTAAATCACACTTGTAGCCAGTTGATGTAGGGAAGGTGACCTGACAGACGGACGGACTAGTCAGAGTGAAGAAGGAAAGATTTGCACAGTGTAGGTAGGTGTCAGTTATTACAGTGGGGAAACAGCTAGGAAAGTGTAGTGGACGTGCAGTACCTTGGGTTGACCATTAGATGGCAGGGAGGAGTGTGAGCAAAGGACTTGACAACAGCTTAGGGCTTTAGAAACCGTTGGTCATGGGGGGCGGGGTTACAGTGACAGGGGACCGGGAGAGCTATAAATACTGAGGGAGGGTTCCAGAAGGTTCCAGTCCCCAGGGGGAGCTCCAGTGACAGGAGGACTGCGATAGTCTGTGCGCTGTGAGGAGAATCTAATCCAGGGGGACTGAGGAGAGAGAACGTCAGGGGGGTGGTCCTGACAGGAAGAACCGCAGAAGGGACGAGGCACTGGGTGTGAGACACCGTATTTGACACGACGACTGATTAGTGGAAGCGCTGTTGGTTTACAGGCCTAAGGCGGCCACAGTGACGGACCTGTCAGGAGCATCGACGAGTGAGGAGGGGACGGTGTGTGCAGACACGTCCCTAGCATAAAGTACGGTGTGAGAAGCGGCTCTGGAAACGGAGGGCCGACAAGGGAAAGTGTATTGCTTGGAAGTGCGGTATACTGTGAAGGCTGTCAAGTGGACGGCTAGAGAATTAACCTGGACCTGTTGCACCCAGAATCTGCCTCCATCGTGTCTCTGTTTTTATCTCTGCGCGGTAAGAAGAGGGACCACCCCCCCAGCTCGGCCCACCCACACCTCTACATTTGGCGTAGTCGGCAGGATCGCCGCCGCTAATACGCTATCTTCTGCGGCAGGCCTGCACCTGAAGGACTGAGAAAAACTTGGGCTGCTCTACTTTGGATTATAAACACCTATGGACTACCAATTACTGACCTGTGGATTACAAATTGGGACGCTGTGGCGGATCTGCATTGCTGCAGAGGATCCAAGGCAGCAGCTGATTCTGCGCAAGATGGCGGCATTGCTGCAGCGCAGGGGAGAGGTCCGAGTGTTTGCAGTCGTGTTGAGTGGACTGGGGCCCCCTCCGTCGTACCCCCGTGGACAGCAGTATGTGCCCGGAGGCCGACGCTCCCATGTACTGGACCCTGGCAGATGGGTGGAAAGGTCTGCCAACGCCCCACCCAGCAGGAGGAGTGGCACAGAAGAAAAACTTGGCTGCGGCTGTCTGACGCCATTCGAGTGCTGGCCATCGGACGGTATGAGACACTGCGGGTGTTGGGGCATCGGCCGCCTAGAGTGGCAATGGCGGCGAGAGATGGAGCTGCACCAGAAGTCATCTTCAGAACCACGGGCAGGCAGCGGGATGCTGAACCTGGGAGCGGAGCCTGAGTGGAGTCAGCGAGAACGGCCGCCACAAATACCAGCAGAGGACTTCTCAGCGGAGCCCCCGAGTCCGGAGGGAAGGCCCGCAGGACAGTGGAGCAAGGAACGGAGGCTGCGGGGGAAACCGCGTGATGATGGGACGGAGGCCGCAGCGTCGGGGAAGGTGAGAATACCTCCGGCCCTACCAGTGCCTCCGCAAGCGGCCCCCACCATTCTGCTGCAGCACGCGGCCCCCTGCGCACCGGAAGGCCTAGTTACCACGGGCCCCGTGGTGTATGCGGAGCTGAGCGAGGCCCCCGCTCATGTCCCCGAACTACCCCGCCCGGAGTCACCAGTGCAGAGCTCACCCAAAGAAGACGCTGCTGCGCTTCCCCTGCTAATAGCAGCTGCATCGTTGAAATCGGCCGTTACTCCGGCTCCGTTGGAAGTAGTGGATGCGGCCTGTCCTGAGGCCACGGTTATGCCGCTGCTGGAGTCGGCTGCGGCCGACTTAGCGGGCCCTGTGATTCCAGCCCCCGAGGACCCGATTGTCCCCATTTGCCACCTGACCCCAGCGGCTGCTGGGCCGCAGAAATCTTTGGCCGTTTCTGTCTTGCGGTCTTTTTCAGAGGAGTCCCGCCCACTGGACTCCAGGGCCCGTGCTGTTCCCTCCGTGTGGGTAGCGGAGGTGATCAGGAAGAAGAAGGCCCGGGAGCAGGAAGTGTGGAACCTGCTCCACACTCAAGGAGAGGCTGAGATGGAAAAGAAGAGGACTTGAATGGACACCCTCAGTATCCCCGGGGGCTCCACGGCTGTGGGATCCCTCACTACTAGCCACTGCATAGTGAAGTAGACTGTCGCGAGTTTGGTGCACTGTAGTGCAGGTTCTGGAGAACAGTTCTAGTTAAAAAAAAAAAATGTTTGATGTGCTGAGTTTGTTTTTAGTATGTTCCTCTTACAGGATGTTATTTGCTGATTTGAAACCTGACAGAACGGGGATACGGAGAAATGGAGGAGTGTTCAGGTCCAAGGAAGGGGGGAGAAAGAAGACATGCAATGTTATGTTGTTATATGTTGGTTTTAAAATGAGCAAAAGTAAACGAAAAAAAAATATAAAAATGGGTACTTGTGCTATTATAAAGTTGTTTAATGTATAATATGCCAAAGTAAAATGCAACAGGTCCGGGTAAGGGAAGGTCTGCGGGACCAAAGGAAAGTGTGAGATCAGGTAGGGATCTAAGAGTTGAGGAGGTCTGGGAGACCGGGACGCCGACCATGACATGAAATTGAAAGAAGGGAAAATGAGTTGGAAGATTTGAGAGAGACAGCCGTCCTAGGTCAGGTCCCCAACACCACGGACACCCCTGAAGGAGGAAGGCGGGCACTGGCAATGATCTGGAAGGTAAGAGACCTCGATCATGGCGTACCGAATAGTGGAAGGTGACAGTAGGGGAGAGTAGGGGAAGGTACACGCCATAGAGAGAATATGGGTGTACCTAGCCCAATTTGAAAGACGTCATGTGGCGTGCGTGCTGGTGAGTAGCAGTAGGCTGCTCAGAGCATAGTGCTCCCAGTATGGTTCGGCCCCCCGCAGATAGTGGGTTTGGCTCAACAGCTGGTCCGACAACAGAATGTAGGTGTAGCTTCAGAACGACGAAGGCAGGGATGACGATTGTCGAGGACGACAATGGATAAAGGAAGGGGGAGTGTAGGGAAGGTGACCTGACAGACGGACGGACTAGTCAGAGTGAAGAAGGAAAGGTTTGCACAGTGTAGGTAGGTGTCAGTTATTACAGTGGGGAAACAGCTAGGAAAGTGTAGTGGACGTGCAGTACCTTGGGTTGACCATTAGATGGCAGGGAGGAGTGTGAGCAAAGGACTTGACAACAGCTTAGGGCTTTAGAAACCGTTGGTCATGGGGGGCGGGGTTACAGTGACAGGGGACCGGGAGAGCTATAAATACTGAGGGAGGGTTCCAGAAGGTTCCAGTCCCCAGGGGGAGCTCCAGTGACAGGAGGACTGCGACAGTCTGTGCGCTGTGAGGAGAATCTAATCCAGGGGGACTGAGGAAAGAGAACGTCAGGGGGGTGGTCCTGACAGGAAGAACCGCAGAAGGGACGAGGCACTGGGTGTGAGACACCGTATTTGACATGACGACTGATTAGTGGAAGCGCTGTTGGTTTACAGGCCTAAGGCGGCCACAGTGAAGGACCTGTCAGGAGCGTCGACGAGTGAGGAGGGGACAGTGTGTGCAGACACGTCCCCAGCATAAAGTACGGTGTGAGAAGCGGCTCTGGAAACAGAGGACCGACAAGGGAAAGTGTATTGCTTGGAAGTGCGGTATACTGTGAAGGCTGTCAAGTGGACGGCTAGAGAATAAACTTGGACCTGTTGCACCCAGAATCTGCTTCCATCGTGTCTCTGTTTTTATCTCTGCGCGGTAAGAAGAGGGACCACCCCCCCAGCTCGGCCCACCCACACCTCTACATTGACATGGATTAAAGTTGACTCAACCTCTGTCCTGTGTCCTTGTGTGTACCACATTGAGCATGGAGAAAAGAAAGAAGACCAAAGAACTGTCTGAGGACTTGAGAAACCAAATTGTGAGGAAGCATGAGCAATCTCAAGGCTACAAGTCCATCTCGAAATACCTGAATGTTCCTGTGCCTACCGTGCGCAGTGTCATCAAGAAGTTTAAAGCCCATGGCACTGTGGCTAACCTCCCTAGATGTGAACGGAAAAGAAAAATTGACAAGAGATTGCAGTGCAAGATTGTGCAGATGTTGGATTAAGAACCTCGACTAACATCCAGACAAGTTCAAGCTGCCCTGCAGTCCGAGGGTACAACAGTGTCAACCCGTACTATCCGTCGGCGTCTGAATGAAAAGGGACTGTATGGTAGGAGACTCAGGTAGACCCCACTTCTTACCCCGAGACATAAAAAAGCCAGGCTGGAGTTTGCCAAAACTTACCTGAAAAAGCCTAAAACATTTTGGAAGAATGTTCTCTGGTCAGATGAGACGAAAGTAGAGCTTTTTGGGCAAAGGCATCAACATAGAGTTTACAGGAGAAAAAAAGAGGCATTCAAAGAAAAGAACACAGTCCCTACAGTCAAACATGGCGGAGGTTCCCTGATGTTTTGGGGTTGATTTGCTGCCTCTGGCACTAGACTGCTTGACTGTGTGCATGGCATTATGAAGTCTGAAGACTACCAACAAATTTTGCAGCATAATGTAGGGCCCAGTGTGAGAAAGCTGGGTCTCCCTCAGAGGTCATGGGTCTTCCAGCAGGACAATGACCCAAAACACACTTCAAAAAGCACTAGAAAATGGTTTGAGAGAAAGCACTGGAGACTTCTAAGGTGGCCAGCAATGAGTCCAGACCTGAATCCCATAGAACACATGTGGAGAGATCTAAAATGGCAGTTTGGAGAAGGCACCCTTAAAATATCAGGGACCTGGAGCAGTTTGCCAAAAACGAATGGTCTAAAATTCCAGCAGAGCATTGTAAGAAACTCATTGATAGTTACCGGAAGCGGTTGGTCGCAGTTATTTTGGCTAAAGGTTGTGCAACCAAGTATTAGGCTGAGGGTGCCAATACTTTTGTCTGGCCCATTTTTGGAGTTTTGTGTGAAATGATCAATGTTTTGCTTTTTGCTTCATTCTCTTTTGTGTTTTTTCATTTAAGACAAATTAAATGAAGATAATAATACCAAATAATTTGTGTTTGCAATCATTTCCAGGAAGAAACTGAGTATTATCTGACAGAATTGCAGGGGTGTCAATATTTTGGCCACAACTGTATTTGATAACAATATTGGATGTTTCGACCATTATCGTTGCACATTTTTGCACTTTGCACTTCTTGTATATACTGTATGCACCTTTGATATTTGACTCTTTTAGATTATATTAACTAAAAGTTAAATTTTAGATCCCGATTTGTTATATCTGTTACTTGATCCATTGGGCTTAGTCGTTTCCCCATCTTCTATACTGTAACCATCTGGAATCACTAAACTCCACTAATCAGTAAACTCTGCTCACAAAAGCAGTAAACAGAAAAAAAGGCAAAAATAGGAAAGCACATGTAAAATAAACTTAAAAAGTGGAGTAAATAGAATAATGAATTGGGTGGAAACAAAAAACATAACAAAACACACAAAAATAGACAAAAAAGTCTCAACAGCAATCATGAATCAGGGCCATTGTTTTAGATGTATAAACAAAGGACAATCATTGAGCCTCACAATGCTAGGTATCAGGGGTGTACATACCATTTGTGCAATCCATGCAGCGTGATAGGGGCCCAAGAGGTAAGGGGGCCACATTCACCTCCAATGCAGGTGGAATTTGTGTATTATGATGAACTATTGAACTGCAAAGGGTCTATATATTGTTCTTGGACAGAGACTCTTTACAGTCTGTGGCTGCACCTGCTAAATATATATATCCAGAAGACAACTGTTAAGTCTGAAAGTGCTGGATAGAGATGAGTAAATATATTGTAGTGAAATTGAATTCAACTCGAATTTTACAAAAACCTATATTCTCCAGAATAAGGATTTTTTGTAATTTGTAATGATGACCATATGGCCGCCATTTGGCTGAACCATAGGAAAAAGGGTAAAAATAAACACAAAAAAAACCTCAGCACACACCTCCCAACCACTTCTGATCCTCACTGTCCCCGCACGGTCCTCTGTGCCTCCTCTTCCCACAGTCGCGCACTGAAATCACAGGCTTCTGTGTTTGACGATGCGGCGACCCGCATCGAACGCAATATGTTGCAATTTCATGCGGTCGCCGCATCGTCAAAACGACGCATGCAGAGGCATCTGCACACATCTGTAAGCCCTGCATACCCAATGTTAAAAATAGGTACGCAGGCCGCATGCAGACGTAGGCGGAGCTGACCGGAGGAAGTGCGGCAGTGGGCGGAGCTTCACAGAGGAAGTCCGCAGCCCTCCGCAGCTCTGCCATCCGCAAATGTGAAGCTGGCATAAACCATGCCCGAGTTTGCTAACAAATTGACCGCTGACATCATTATTGCCCCCAATCAGTGACTATCTGCTGAAGATATTACTGAGATGCTAAGGGAAAGTCCCTAGGACGCTAATATTGTTCGTTCACCAATGTGTTAAACCACACCTACTTTTTACAGTGCACCACAAAAACTTGTGAGATGTCAGGAGGTGTAAGAAGTAGCCACAGGACCAAATTGTAAAATTTGGAATAAAATCCCTGAAGAGATACAGTTAAAGGCTCATGTTATTTCTACTGTGTCTTCTATTTTGGGTTGCCCAGTAAACTACATAAATTTTTCCACTCTTGCCTTTTATCATCTAAGGAAATCATTAGCTGCAACACAACTGTAAATAGAGATGGCACCTTTACTTATGTGGGGTGATCCTGCATTTTTGCAGTCTCACACTTTTTTTCATTTGTCCTATACTTTTTGTTTAGTAGAGACAGAAGTAGTAGGATAAGGGCTCATACCCATCACCGTTAAACCCCCCCCAAAAAAAACGGTCCAATATCAGTCCTGAAACATGGGATGAGTGTAATGCAAGTGTCATGCAATTTCCATGCGAATACAATGTGATTTTTTTCTACCGAGCATCCGTATGATATCCGATTTACATGTGAATGTGATCCGATTGCAATGTGATTTTATCATCAGCTATTACAGAGCAATTCTCCATGTCATTTACACATAGTTTTCCAAGGAAATATTCTTCAAAGTATTGTGAGGTAGCGCTGTTATTCCATTAGGGGATCCTCGCTAGGCAGCCAACAAAACACATCCGGCACCGTGTTTTCCCTAAATCATAACATAGTCCATGCGGTTTATTCCTCCATCATAAACCCACAGAAGCAACATAAACGGCATATAACAGCATAGCGTCCATTATAGCTTCACTCTGGTAGCAATGTCCAGCAGACACAGGCTCTTCAGCCTCATAATTATCTCACCCACGTCAGGGTTCTCTCATGGCTGTTTCCCCACGCTGCAGACATCCACTCTCTTCTCTGGGACACTCAGACACTGGCAGCCATGACACACAGCCACTCCACAGGCTGTTAGCCAGGAGATGCTTCTCCTAGCAGGACCTTCCACACTGGACCAACCGGGTCCCAGCATTCACATCCATGTGACCTACCCTGGCCACATTATATGGTTCATAGCCACGCCCACCGGGTCACATGACTCTGACCTCATCACAGGTCCTTCAAGCATTTACACACTCTTTCCAACAGTGTTAATAAACGCACCCCCTGGGTGGGTTTGGAGGTAACTAGTTCCTGACACATTGAACCAGCACCTCAGCAGTATCACTGCTGATTAACACACATAAATCTCCATCTCAAGGCCACCCACCTTGAGATACATAACGGTCATTCAGTATCTTGCCATTCATCCACTCTACTGGGACATCCATACAGCGCCCCCTAGTGGACACAGTGGTTGCTTCACCACATACCTCCCCCATCTGTTCAAACTTGTGGGGTTGAGCACACATTACACCAGGGTTTCGTGACCGGGCACTCACTACACCTTGCCCCACAGGTCGAGAGAACCGTCTCTCTCTGTCATACGGCCCCATCTCTACGTTAGGCCTTCCCTGCCCCCAGCGGTCAGAATATTGGCCCTGATCTTTGGCCCTCCAGTTTCAGTATGTCTGCGTCATCAGACACTGTTTGGTCACCACGTTCCTCTCCCTGTTTGTTCCGTTCCCCGACCATCTTCCCCGGTTGGTACGGTCATCAGTCTTAATCGGGCCTACTGCCTGGCCTGAGTCTGACTCATTCAGGGTCTCACAGGAACTACAGTCTCTCAACGTCGTACGGCCCATTGAACTGCCACTTGCTAACCTTCTTCGGCCATCTGCCCTGTCACTTCTTGGCGGAACCCTTCGGGTCCTTACATCTTGGGACGATGGCGGCTGCCACCTGGTATTCCGTACTTCTTTATTAATTCGCCGACGGTCCAGCCTCAACTGCTCAATTTCTTGCAGGTACCCCACTTGATACTCCACGAGCATCCGAAAGTCTCTCAGGCTCTCCATGGAGCCAACCACCATGATGGGAATCCTACCCACTTCACTGGATATCTGGTCTTCATCATCAGGAGGGATCCTCACCCTCACCACACCGGAGATATTCACAAGGATCTTCCAATGATTCTCCCAATCAGAGCTTTGGGTACCGGAACCACATCTTTCCGCAAACCCTTTCGTTTCATAGCCTCCCTTGCTAACTCTAGGCGTCGAGCAGCCTTCACATTACTCCGCCTAACCAGCTGTTTGGTGTGAAGACATTGCAGATGCATGTTTTTCAGGACAGCCACCCGCTTTGCTGTGTCTTCCCTGGCTGATATTATCACCAACTGCCGAGTCTCAGGCGCCCAGTGCACCTTACATGCTTTGACCACCTCTTTGAAAGCCTCATGTACACCTTCCTCAGCGCAGACTTCTTGCATGTCTTCTGGCACATCAATCACAAACTCGAAGGTCGTGGTCTTGCTTTCTTCCTGAACCGAAGGCTCTAGCTTTACCACGGACACTTCCCTCACTACCGTTGACCCGACCGGGTGACTGTCTTCTTCAGTTCTTAACTCACCAACTTCACATGATGTGATCACTTCATGACCCTTTGCCACGATGGCTACTGGCAGTTCTGTCTTATTATCACTCGCGCACACCCGCGGTAAGTCTTCGGTCAACTTCTCCTGCAGAAGACCTTTTACTACTCCTCTGAGTTCTTTCATCTCTTCCTTAAGGCTCTTGTTCACACTTTGCCAGGCGGACAAGTGACCTCTGAGCTCCAAGACTTCTTTCTCGAGCCCCTCAACCCTGTGCTCGGCCATTTGTCTCAGGACTTTTTCTCTTTCGAGATGTTCTTCCACTATCTCTTATCAACTGTATCTCACGATCCTGTTCTCTTTTGGCCAGCACGTGTCTCACCACTACCTCTTTGATTATATTGTCAAAGGGTACCACTGGGTCAGTCACACCAGTCGAGTGAACCGTCCCGTTACCGTTTAACTGTGTTTTTACCCCATTCGTCTCATCTCCCAGCCCACCATCCGTCATATCACGAGACGTCAGGTCTGTAAGTTGGGCAGATGTACTTCTTCCGGTCAGTTCTACCTCTGACCTGTCCACGTCAGGAGCCATCACTGTCTTAGTGTCTGCTGGCCCCACAGTCGAAACGTCTCCATTGTCCGACCATACATCATCAAACAAAACAAAGTCCCGGCCCCTCTCCAAGGCATAGACTAAGTCCCGTGGTATCCCGCCCCCTTGGCACGCACCACCTTTGTTCCCCTCGATCATTACTCTGTCTACTGCATAGTTCACCTTGACCCCGTGTTTACAGCGAATCCTAACGTTTTTTCTCGGTCAAAGAGAAAACGAGAGGCGTTCCTGTCAGAGTCACCTGACTCTGATTCCAGCCGACCAGAGGCTCCTTCCTGGTGCAGCATCACAGTACACACCTGTGGCCCGTCAATATCCGGAAAATCCATGCCGCACTCCTCAAAACTCATACAGACACACTGCGGGTCTCCAGACATACCCACTGAGTCAACCAGTGCTGCTATTTCCTGAACCACCCCAATTTGGGTCACCGCCCCCTCCCGGGACTCCACCCCTTTTTGGGTCACCACCCCAATTTGGGTCACCTCCCCCTTCTGGGACTCCACTTCTTTTTGGGTTACCACTCCAATTTGGGTCACTGCCCCCTTCTGGGACTCCACCCCCTTTTGGGCTACCACCCTGATTTGGGCCGCTGCCCCCTTTCGGGATTTCCCCATGTCCGTTATACCGGTCCTCTTAGACCACAGTTCACACAACACAATTTGTCTCTTTTAACGATACCACACAAGTCCTTGCTGGCACCACCACAGCTCCTGCTGTCACCGATCACCGACACCACACCAGTTCCTTCTGGCGCTGTCACAGCTCCTGTTGCGCCGTCTTCGTGGACCCGCCGATCCACCGGAAGCCGCTTGTCCCCTTCGTAACCCTGCCGAGTTACAGGAAGCCGCTTGTCACCTTCTTGACTCCCACTGACCCACCGCAGGCTGAGTTGAGAAAAGAAGAAAAAAAAAACACACAAAAAACTCACGTGTCCTGTCTGTGTGCTATTCAGGACGTACCGTCTCCGCTTGAGACCGTCCAACACACAGGGCGCACCGGGTGCTATTCAGGGAGCGGCCCTCTTCCCAGGGTTTCCCAACACACCGGCCTCACCAGGTCCAGGGGCTCGGCGGGTGCTATTCAGGACATCCATCTCCAGCTGAGACTGCCCAACACTCACGCCTCACCAGGTCCAAGGTCATACCACGTGCTCCAGGGAGACAATTTTTCTCCTAGAATCTCCCAACACTGACCCTCCAGGACCCTGCTCAGTGAACCCTCTAGGTACACAGTCTTTCCCACTGACCCAGGTAAGTACAACACGAACACCTGTCCGTTACCTGTGTCGGCCCCACAGGTCCTCGGATACCTCTTCTCCACAGAGGCACCTTATCAATCACCAGTCTCTTTCTCCTGGGGAAACGGCCGCACTGGGCTCACCGATCCGGACAGTGCCTCACTCACTATACCGCCCCACGGTTCCAGAACCACAGCCGGGCAGTGGCTTCCCCAACCGTCAGTCCTCCTGGCTCAGCGCTGTCCTTAGCAACTGACTTTGCAGTCCTCTTCCATTGCTCCCAGCAACGAGGCTACAATAATGCCCATAGCTTTCTCCACCAATTGTGAGGTAGCGCTGTTATTCAGTTAGAGGATCCTCGCTAGGCAGCGAAAAAAACACATCCGGCACCGTGTTTTCCATAAATCATAACATAGTCCATGCGGTTTATTCCTCCATCATAAACCCACAGAAGCAACATAAATGGCATATACTGTAAGAGCATAGCGTCCATTATAGCTTCACTCTGGTAGCAATGTCAAGCATACACAGGCTCTTCAGCCTCATAATTATCTCACCCACGTCAGGGTTCTCTCATGGCTGTTTCCCCACGCTGCAGACATCCACTCTCTTCTCTGGGACACTCAGACACTGGCAGCCATGACACACAGCCACTCCACAGGCTGTTAGCCAGGAGATGCTTCTCCTAGCGGGACCTTCCACACTGGACCAACCGGGTCCCAGCATTCACCTCCATGTGACCTACCCTGGCCACATTATATGGTTCATAGCCACGCCCACCGGGTCACATGACTCTGACCTCATCACAGGTCCTTCAAGCATTTACACACTCTTTCCAGCAGTGTTAATAAACGCACCCCCTGGGTGGGTTTGGAGGTAACTAGTTCCTGACACATTGAACCAGCACCTCAGCAGTATCACTGCTGATTAACACACATAAATCTCCATCTCAAGGCCACCCACCTTGAGATACATAACGGTCATTCAGTATCTTGCCATTCATCCACTCTCCTGGGACATCCATACAGCGCCCCCTAGCGGACACAGTGGTTACTACACCACAGTATATATACAGTGGGGCAAAAAAGTATTTAGTCAGTCAGCAATAGTGCAAGTTCCACCACTTAAAAAGATGAGAGGCGTCTGTAATTTACATCATAGGTAGACCTCAACTATGGGAGACAAACTGAGAAAAAAAAATCCAGAAAATCACATTGTCTGTTTTTTTTTCATTTTATTTGCATATTATGGTGGAAAATAAGTATTTGGTCAGAAACAAAATTTCATCTCAATACTTTGTGATATATCCTTTGTTGGCAATGACAGAGGTCAAATGTTTTCTGTAAGTCTTCACAAGGTTGCCACACACTGTTGTTGGTATGTTGGCCCATTCCTCCATGCAGATCTCCTCTAGAGCAGTGATGTTTTTGGCTTTTCGCTTGGCAACACGGACTTTCAACTCCCTCCAAAGGTTTTCTATAGGGTTGAGATCTGGAGACTGGCTAGGCCACTCCAGGACCTTGAAATGCTTCTTACGAAGCCACTCCTTCGTTTCCCTGGCGGTGTGCTTTGGATCATTGTCATGTTGAAAGACCCAGCCACGTTTCATATTCAATGCCCTTGCTGATGGAAGGAGGTTTGCACTCAAAATCTCACGATACATGGCCCCATTCATTCTTTCATGTACCCGGATCAGTCGTCCTGGCCCCTTTGCAGAGAAACAGCCCCAAAGAATGATGTTTCCACCACCAAGCTTTACAGTAGGTATGGTGTTTGATGGATGCAACTCAGTATTCTTTTTCCTCCAAACACGACAAGTTGTGTTTCTACCAAACAGTTCCAGTTTGGTTTTATCAGACCATAGGACATTCTCCCAAAACTCCTCTGGATCATCCAAATGCTCTCTAGCAAACTTCAGACGGGCCCGGACATGTACAGGCTTAAGCAGTGGGACACGTCTGGCACTGCAGGATCTGAGTCCATGGTGGCGTAGTGTGTTACTTATGGTAGGCCTTGTTACATTGGTCCCAGCTCTCTGCAGTTCATTCACTAGGTCCCCCCGTGTGGTTCTGGGATTTTTGCTCACCGTTCTTGTGATCATTCTGACCCCACGGGGTGGGATTTTGCGTGGAGCACCAGATCGAGGGAGATTATCAGTGGTCTTGTATGTCTTCCATTTTCTAATTATTGCTCCCACAGTTGATTTCTTCACTCCAAGCTGGTTGGCTATTGCAGATTCAGTCTTCCCAGCCTGGTGCAGGGCTACAATTTTGTTTCTGGTGTCCTCTGACAGCTCTTTGGTCTTCACCATAGTGGAGTTTGGAGTCAGACTGTTTGAGGGTGTGCACAGGTGTCTTTTTATACTGATAACAAGTTTAAACAGGTGCCATTACTACAGGTAATGAGTGGAGGAAAGAGGAGACTCTTAAAGAAGAAGTTACAGGTCTGTGAGAGCCAGAAATCTTGATTGCTTGTTTCTGACCAAATACTTATTTTCCACCATAATATGCAAATAAAATGAAAAAAAAACAGACAATGTGATTTTCTGGATTTTTTTTTCTCAGTTTGTCTCCCATAGTTGAGGTCTACCTATGATGTAAATTACAGACGCCTCTCATCTTTTTAAGTGGTGGAACTTGCACTATTGCTGAATGACTATATACTTTTTTGCCCCACTGTACATACAGTGCCTTGCGAAAGTATTCGGCCCCCTGGAACTTTTCAACCTTTTCCCACATATTATGCTTCAAACATAAAGATACCAAATGTAAATTTTTGGTGAAGAATCAACAAGTGGGACACAATTGTGAAGGTGAATGAAATTTATTGGTTATTTTAAATTTTTGTGGAAATTCAAAAACTGAAAAGTGGGGTGTGCAATATTATTCGGCCCCTTTACTTTCAGTGCAGCTAACTCACTCCAGAAGTTCATTGTTCTCTGAATGATTGAATTTTGTCCTAAATGACTAATGGTGATAAATATAATTCACCTGTGTGTAATCAAGTCTCCATATAAATGCACCTGCTCTGTGATAGTCTCAGGGTTCTGCTTGATGCACAGAGAGCATCATGAAGACCTAGGAACACAATATGCAGGCCTATGATACTGCTGTGGAGAAGTTTAAAGCTGGATTTGGATACAAAATGATTTCCAATACTTTAAACATCCCAAGGAGCACTGTGCAAGTGATTATATTGAAATGGAAGGAGTATCATATTACTGCAAATCTACCAAGACCCGGCCGTCCCTCTAAACTTTTATTTCAAACAAGGAGAAGACTGATCAGAGATGCAGCCAAGAGGCTCATGATCACTCTGGATGAACTGCAGAGATCTACAGCTGAGATGGGACAGTCTGTCCATAGGACAACATTTAGTTGTACACTGCACAAATCTCGCCTTTATGGAAGAGTGGCAAGAAGAAAGCCATTTCTCAAAGATATCCATAAAAAGTGTAGTTTAATGTTCACAACAATCCACCTGGGAGACACAACAAACATGTGCAAGATGGTGCTCTGGTCAGATGAATCCAAAATCGAGCTTTTTGGCAACAATGCCAAACGATATGTTTGGCATAAAGGCAACACAGCTCATCACCCTGAACACACCATCCCCACTGTCAAACATGGTGGTGGCAGCATCATGGGTTGGGCCTGCTTTTCTTCAGCAGAGACAGGGAAGATGGTTAAAATTGATGGGAAGATGGATGGAATAAAATACAGGACCATTCTTGAAGAAAACCTGTTGGAGTCTGCAAAAGAACTGAGACTGGGGCAGAGATTTGTCTTCCAACAAGACAATGATTCCAAACATAAAGCAGAATCTACAATGGAATGGTTCACAAATAAGCATATCCAGATGTTAGAATAGCCAAGTCAAAGTCCAGACCTGAATCCAATCGAGAATCTGTGGAAAGAGCTGAAAACTGTTGTTCACAAATGATCTCCATCAAACCTCACTGAGCTCGAGCTGCTTGCCAAGGAAGAATGGGCAAGAATTTCAGTCTCTTGATGTACAAAACTGGTAGAGGCATACTCCAAGCGACTTGCAGCTGTAATCGCAGCAAAAGGTGGCGCAACAAAGTTTTAAGTTAAAGGGCCGAATAATATTGCACGCCCCACTTTTCAGCTTTTGAATTTTCTTAAAAATTTTAAATAACCAATACATTTTGTTCAATTTCACAATTGTGTCCCACTTGTTGTTGATTCTTCACCAAAAATTTACATTTGGTATCTTTTTGCTTGAAGCATGATATGTGGGAAAAGGTTGAAAAGTTCCAGAGGGCCGAATACTTTCGCAAGGCACTGTAGATATACAGATAGATAGCTACAGATAGATATAAATATGTGAGATATATAATCAGTGATTTGCATGTGTAGTTTACTGTACGTGTATTTTATTACTAAATAAATTGTTTTCAGAAAAAAATGGCATGGGATTCCCCTAAATTTTATTAACCAGCAGAGGGAAAGAGGACAGCTGAGGGTAGATGTTTATAGCCTGGGAAGGAGGTAATACCCATGGAGCTTCACAGTGTATTACTATCAGTTCAGAGCTTTATACTTAGCCTTCACTGGTTATTAAAATGGGGAACCTCAAAAAAACTGATATAGGGTCCCACTGTAATTAATAACCAGCAAAGGTTAGGCAGGCAGCTGCGGGCTGATATTAATAGCCTAGGAAGGGGCCATTGATATTGGCCCTCTCCCAGACTAAAAACATCATCTATCTGCCCCCCAGAAATGGTGAATTTATAAGATGCGTGAGAACTTTCTCACGCTTGTGGTGACATCAGTGAGGTGAAGAGTTCACCGCGAGGCACTGAGGAGAGTAATTACGCACAGCTCCGTTTCTCTGCTGGATGGCAGGATGTATAGTGACATTATGCAACAATGCAGCCTGCCAATTAGATGTAGCAGAGCTAGACGCGTCGCTGGACAATTGAATTATTATATTCTCAATGAACAGGTGAGTAATATGGTTATTATTTTAATTTTTTTACAGGGGACATTAGCTTCAGTGTATTGAGCATTAAGGTGAGTATACATGTTTTTTGTAAATTTAGATTCATTAAAGAAATCTGTATTATTAGTTCAAAGAAAGGAATTTATTCTGGTTGCTATTTTTTTTTACAATTTGACTATGGGGTTAGTAATGGGGATGTCTTATAGAGAGGGACGACCTCTCTCAGCTGAGCTGGCTAAGCCTCCAATACTACCTGTACTGGATTGGGAGTAGAAGTGATGAGTCCCATCACCAGATCCTACTCCTCACTCCAATAAAACCTGGCCCGAAACTAACGTGAATAAAACGGCTTCGCAACTAAGCAGCTAGTACATTTTCTATCTTGCCAAGCTTAACTGTCTGGGAGAGATATAAATTTTGTCCAGTTTCCACTCTGTCAGCTGCCTACAACACATAAGGATGCACATTGCATAAAACATACGCATATTGATGTATGTGATTAACCTTCAAGCTTGCATGGTTAGCTTCCATGAGTTTATGCACAATGGCAAAGCCCCAGTATTCATACAATAGTGTTAAATATCTAATGCTAAAGGTTAAAATTGTTTCTGCATTTGTAAATGTATCATCATACCTAATGAGACTGCAGACTTGAGGATAATATTAATCATATGCACAGGGGCTCCTTTATAAACTTGCATCCACCCCGTTTGAAGCACATTTCGGCACAGCCTTTGTCAGGGGCCGGTACACACATGAAAGAAATTTAAAAAGGGGTACTGCCCAATAAAATAGCTGCAAGAACCGAAAGTGACACATGCATTACCTTTGGAAGCTGGAATGCCTTTTCGCATTCGCGTCATGTTCCCAGTGATGTCAGAACCCTATGAGTGGGCAGGTGGCCAGACGCAAGTTGGCTCATTGAGATACAGAGAGCCAACGGGGATCTCGGGGACAGGGTACACATTCATGCTGGTTCGCAGCATCTATGGGAAGTTACAGCATAGTGAATATCTGCATACCTGCTACAACTTATTTAGCTCTAGTAACATACCACTAGATATTGGTGCAAGTATGTGTTATGATCAGGGATATATCTCCAGCATTCCAGTCCACACCAGACTAAACAGCAAAAATCAGTATATCATATTTGTTAGGAGGACATGACAGTAACTTACTTCACATACATAAGGCATATCAGAAGTACCAATTCATTCTTGTAAAATGCTTCATATCCAACAATCATATAATTTAATAAAGGGGGCTAACATTTTAGATCTAACATGTAAGCTAAAAAAGATATAATAAGCCAATGGCAAATTATATATACAGTATATATATATATATATACAGTGGGGAAAAAAAGTATTTAGTCAGTCAGCAATAGTGCAAGTTCCACCACTTAAAAAGATGAGAGGCGTCTGTAATTTACATCATAGGTAGACCTCAACTATGGGAGACAAACTGAGAAAAAAAAATCCAGAAAATCACATTGTCTGTTTTTTTTTTCATTTTATTTGCATATGATGGTGGAAAATAAGTATTTGGTCAGAACCAGCAATCAAGATTTCTGGCTCTCACAGACCTGTAACTTCTTCTTTAAGAGTCTCCTCTTTCCTCCACTCATTACCTGTAGTAATGGCACCTGTTTAAACTTGTTATCAGTATAAAAAGACACCTGTGCACACCCTCAAACAGTCTGACTCCAAACTCCACTATGGTGAAGACCAAAGAGCTGTCAAAGGACACCAGAAACAAAATTGTAGCCCTGCACCAGGCTGGGAAGACTGAATCTGCAATAGCCAACCAGCTTGGAGTGAAGAAATCAACTGTGGGAGCAATAATTAGAAAATGGAAGACATACAAGACCACTGATAATCTCCCTCGATCTGGTGCTCCACGCAAAATCCCACCCCGTGGGGTCAGAATGATCACAAGAACGGTGAGCAAAAATCCCAGAACCACACGGGGGGACCTAGTGAATGAACTGCAGAGAGCTGGGACCAATGTAACAAGGCCTACCATAAGTAACACACTACGCCACCATGGACTCAGATCCTGCAGTGCCAGACGTGTCCCACTGCTTAAACCTGTACATGTCCGGGCCCACGAGCGCCTTACCTCATGGCTGCACGCCGCTGCTAGGTAACCATCCGCCTCTGCTCTGATTCTGCAATCCTCTGTATTCCTGGAACCCCTGATCATGTGACCGTTACTATGTTCCAGCACTGTTTGATTCTGCAATCCTCTATGTAATCCTGGAACCCCTGATCATGTGACCTTCTCTATGGTTCAGCCCAGTCTGATCTAGCAATGCTCTCTATGATCCTGGAGGATCTGAACCGGAAGTCCTTCCCTGATCCTGAACCGGAAGTCCAGGTGCTATGGTGCTATATTAGACCGCCCCTTCCTATGGTCGGGGCCTGAGTATCATGTTGCTTCCCTGCATGGCTGCTTGGTCTGCTTGGTCACTCCCTGTATTCTGTGCACCTGCACTCTGCTCTGTAGTGCGTCTCTGCACACGCTCTGTGCTTGTACTCTGTCTCTTGACATGTCTTGTGTTGTCTCTCGTGCCATGTTTGTCCTTGCCTTGCTTTGCCTTGTAGAACTTCCGCTGTTCTCTACCTTAGCCTGTTTCGCCATGTCTGGTCTTTGCTATTCTGAGCCTTGTAGTGCTTCTCATGTTTCTTGACTCTGCTGGTTTTCCGTACTCTGCCCTACGGTGCTCTCTTGCACATTTCCATGTCTAGGCTCAAGGTTCTCCCTTGACCTGGCTCTGGGCTTCGGCCTACGCTCCGCTGCTAGACTCTGTCCTATCGTGCTCTCTTGCACATTTCCACACTAGTCTCAAGGTTCTCCCTTGACCCAGCTCTGTGCTTCGGCCTACGCTCTGCTGCTAGCTCTGTTCTTGCTCTGACCTGGCTCTGTGTTTCTGCCTATGTTCCGCTCCGTGTTCCGTACCCTGTTTTGCCTTGTTTCTCACCTAGCCTTGCCCTGTTTCTTGCCTTGCCTTGTTTCTTCGTGTGCCCTTTGCATGCGCCTGGCCTTCCTAGCCTCCTGCTTGTGCCTCAGCCGTGCCCGCCCTAGCCATGCCCGCCTGCTTGTGCCTCAGACGTGCTCGTCAGTCAGAGACAGCTGTGTTGCCTGCTATGCCCCAGTCGGGTTCGCTGGAGTCTTACCCGCCTGTTTGTGCTGCAGCCCGTCCAGCTAGCCAGTGCTCCAGCCGTGCTCTCTGTGCTTCCTTGCACTCACGCTGTCTCTGCACTGTGCTCTCCTTGTTTCTCTTAGCACACGCAGGCCCTCGCCTTCCCCGTGGCATACCTCCCCGTGCATCTGTAAAAGTACACGCAGGTCTTGCCATGTCCCCTGTCGTGCCCTCTCGCACGCACAGGTCCTAGCCTGTACTCTGTCCCTAGCATGTCCTCTGCACGCGCAGGACTCTGCTTTTAACCCTGACCCTGGCGTGTCGCTCTGCATGCACAGGACTCTTCCTTGAACCCTGACCCTGGCGTGTCTTTCTGCACGCGCAGGACTCTGCCTTGAACCTTGACCCTGGCGTGCCTCTCTGCACGCGCAGGACTCTGCCTTGAACCTTGACCCTGGCGTGCCTCTCTGCACGCGCAGGACTCTGCCTTGAACACTGACCCTGGCGTGTCTCTCTGCATGCACAGGACTCTGCCTTGAACACGACCCTGGCGTGTCTCTCTGCACGCGCAGGACTCTGCCCTGAACCCTGACCCTGGCGTGTCTCTCTGCACGAGCAGGACTCTGCCTTGTACCTTGTGCCTGTCTCTACACACGCACCCTGTCTTGTTTGTTGAACTTTGAACCCTGGCATGTCCCCTACACACGCACGTTACCTTGCACCTTGCTTTGAATCCTGGCATGTCCCCTACACACGCACCTTGCCCTGGACCCTGGTGTGCACCTAGCACGCACCCTGCCTGGAATCCTGCCTTGGACCTCGGCATGTTCCCTGACACGCACCATGCCTGGACATCTGTCGTGCCTCCTTGCCTGTACCCTGGTTTGCCGGATGCCCGGATCCTGCCGATCGCCATCAGAGCTCCGGAACCTGATGACCCTGTTGATCGTTGCCTGCTGTCCGGAGTCCGATACCATCGTGTCCTTGCCGGTAACCAGGCTTGCCTCCTGGCACGTACCATGCCATGGACCTTAGCGTGCCTTGCACGCACCTTGCCGTGTTTGCTTGTTATCACGTTTTGTCTTGCTTCCTGCCCGTCCTTGTCGTCAGACACTCGTACCTAGTGTCTACTTGAGCCGGCCGTCTGGTGCCAGCAGTCGTAGTGGCTCACCCCCTTGGTCTTGCCCCTGACACTCCCTGTATAGGGCGTGGTTCCTCACAAGGTCAGCTCGCCCTATGTGGGTGGGTGCCATGACCCAGAGGGTCCACTCTAAAGAAAAAGTCGACTCAGTGTAAGCTGACCTCATCACACAAAGTAGGATATGGTGTTTAAACTGGCATGATTTGTGGAGGAGGTGAGGACATCACCAGTGGATCTTCTTTTGTACATAACTTCATGCGGTTTCTGTGCACCGTCTGTGGGGCCATTCCGGGTTTCTTCACTTCATATACATCGGACTCCGGATATATGATAGCTGTAATTGTGTAGGGCTCTGTTTCCCAGAGTGAATAGAGTTTCCCTGTACGGTGGCACTTCTTTAGCCACACTTTGTCTCCAAGGTGAAGTGGGGAAGCATTAGCTCTTTGATTGTAGCTCTCTTCCTGTTATCGGTGAGCTTCGCCCATGCAGTGATCAACAATCTGCTGGGCTTCATGTATTCACTGATGCTCTGAGATCCAAACAGTTTTAGGCAGGGGATTGATCACATCAGGAACCTGGATTCCCAAAGCATGATCTTTTGGGAGTTGACCTTGTCTTCCAAACATCAAGTAATATGGCAAGTAGCCGGTAGAACAATGGACAGTATTGGTGTAGGTTTCCACTAACTCATCAAGTCGTTGAGGCCATTCAGCTTGTTTGGTAACAGATACTGTTCGCAGCATATTGATGAAGGTCTGGTTGACTTTCTCACAAAGGCCATTCTCTTGTGGATGATAGGCAGAGGTTCTTAGCTTCTTGCACCCATGGAATTGGCAGAGTTCTTAAAATAGTTGGGACTCAAAGGCAGGTCCACGGTCTGTGAGGACTGCTTCAGGGCAACCTTAATGTCTCACATATTCTTGGTAGAAGGTGATAGCTGTAGTCTGAGCTGTAAGGTCTTTCACCGGTATAACGGCAACCCACTTAGTATAGTGGACCACCATGGTAAAGGCATATGTGTAGCCCAAACAAGTTGAAGCTAGCTTCACGTAATCAAGAGCAACTAGTTTGTTCGGTTTCTCAGAATGGATTGGGTGAAGAGGAGTTCTGGCATCTTTCTTACCAGCTTTAGTGAGATTAAAAGCTGAACATGCGCTACACCAATTCTCTATATCTGAACGCATCCCAATCCAATAGAAGCATTGGCATATGGTAGCTTCAGTTTTGTGTACGCCAAAGTGCCCAGACTGGTCATGGTAGGCATTGAGAACAATTCTGGCATCTTGCCGTGGGCTTAGAATTTGATGTAATCTTTCACCTGAAACAGGGTCTAGGGAATTGCGCAAGATCAAGCCCTTTTGAATGAAGAGTCTTTTGCGCTGTCTGCATAGATGATTAAGCTCAACATCAGGACATTGTGTGCGTCGTCTGGCAGGTGTTTTCCCAGTACACTGTGTGCAGAATTATTAGGCAAATGAGTATTTTGATCACATCATCCTTTTTATACATGTTGTCCTACTGCAAGCTGTATAGGCTTGAAAGCCAACTGCTTATTATGTAAATCAGGTGATTTGCATCTCTGTAATGAGGAGGGGTGTGGTCTAATGACATCAACACCCTATATAAGGTGTGCTTAATTATTAGGCAACTTCCTTTCCTTTGGCAAAATTGGTCAGAAGAAAGATTTGACAGACTCTGAAAAGTCAAAAATTGTGAGATGTCTTGCAGAGGGATGCAGCAGTCTTGAAATTGCCAAAATTTTGGAGGGCGTGATCACCGAACAATCAAGCGTTTCACGGCAAATAGCAAACAGGGTCACAAGAAGCGTGTTGATATAAAAAAGCTGCAAAATAACTGCCCTTGAATTGAGGAAAATCAAGCGTCAAGCTGCCAAGATGCCATTTGCCACCAGTTTTGCCATATTTCAGAGCTGCAACGTTACTGGAGTATCAAAAAGCACAAGGTGTGCCATACTCAGGGACATGGCTAAGGTAAGGAAGGCTGAAAAATGACCACCTTTGAACAAGAAACATAAGATAAAATGTTAAGACTGGGCCAAGAAATATCTTATGACTAGTGTTGAGCATTCCGATACCGCAAGTATCGGGTATCGGCCGATACTTGCTGTATCGGAATTCCGATACCGACTTCCGATATTTTTTCAATATCGGAATTCGGCATCGGAATCGGAAGTTCAGTTGATTGACGGCCTGACGTCATCATGATGCGCGGTGTGTGCGCATCATGATGCGCCGTCATTTCGGGCCTTCCGGGGGTCTCTGCCGGCCTGCCGGGGGGCTGTGCCGGCCTGCCGGGGGGCTGTGTGGACTGCCCGGGGTCTCTGCCGGCCTGCCGGGGGGCTGTGCCGGCCTGCCGGGGGGCTGTGCACCCTGTGGGGGTCTGTACCGGCCTGCCGGGGGGCTGTGCCGGCCTGCCGGGGGGCTGTGCCGGCCTGCCGGGGGGCTGTGCTGATGTCCGGGGGTCTGTGCAAGCATCGTCCGATGGGACTACAAGTCCCATCGGGCGATGCCTGCTACCATGACAGTGATTGACACATTAGCCAATGATGGGACAGTAGTAGTCCCATCATCCGGCTAATGTGTTAAATGTTAAAAAAAAAAAAAAAATACTACATACATACTACATGCTACATACATACTACATATATACTACATACATACTACATACATGCTACATACATACTACATGCATGCTACATACATACTACATATATACTACATACATACTACATACATACTGCATGCTACATACATACTACATACATACTACATACATACTACATGCATGCTACATATATACTACATGCTACATACATACCACATACATACTACATGCATGCTACATATATACTACATGCATGCTACATACATACTACATATATACTACATGCATGCTACATACATACTACATGCTACATGCATGCTACATACATACTACATACATGCTACATATATACTACATACATACTACATATATACTACATGCATGCTACATATATACTACATACATACTACATATATACTACATGCATGCTACATATATACTACATACATACTACATATATACTACATACATGCTACATACATACTACATACATACATATATACTACATGCATGCTACATATATACTACATGCTACATACATACCACATACATACTACATACATGCTACATATATACTACATGCATGCTACATACATACTACATATATACTACATGCATGCTACATACATACTACATGCTACATGCATGCTACATACATACTACATGCTACATACATACCACATATATACTACATACATACAATACATTCATACAATACATACATAGACATACAGTACATATAACATAGAGTAACATACTTACCAATACTTGTCACATTGTTCCCCGAAGCCATTGTCTTTCCGGAATAAATATTAACATAACAAACCACAAAAATACTCACCCACGATCCGAAGCAGTCCACGAGTGTGTCCCACGACGATCTTGGGTAGAGAACTGCAGCATCAGATGATGCTGCCGTTCTCTACGGGCTGCAGGAATCCAATGACGGAAGGTAGGTATCCTTCCGCACTGTATTCCTCCGCCACTTAAAAAAAAAAAAGTCCCTAGTCTCACTTTATGCCATTGCTGTGTGGGAAATTCCCACGATGCCTGCACAGACCCCCGGAGCCTGCACAGACCACCGGCAGGCCGGCACAGCCCCCCGGCAGGCCGGCACAGCCCCCCGGCAGGCCGGCACAGCCCCCCGGAGCCTGCACAGACCACCGGCAGGCCGGCACAGACCACCGGAGCCTGCACAGACCCCCTGGCAGGCCGGCACAGCCCCCCGGCAGGCCGGCACAGCCCCCCGGCAGGCCGGCACAGCCCCCCGGAGCCTGCACAGACCACCGGCAGGCCGGCACAGACCACCGGAGCCTGCACAGACCCCCTGGCAGGCCGGCACAGCCCCCCGAAAGGCCCGTACAGACCCCAGAGAGGCTGTACAAGGGCAGGAAAGGGTTTTTCTTATTCCGATACCGGAAGTCCCATAGACTTGAATGGGACTTCCGGTATCGGAATCGGCGATACCGATACTTTTTTTAAAGATCGGCCGATACCATCCGATACGATACTTTGAAGTATCGGATGGTATCGCTCAACTCTACTTATGACTGATTTTTCTAAGGTTTTATGGACTGATGAAATAAGAGTGACTTTTGATGGGCCAGATGGATGGGCCGGAGGCTGGATAAAGGGCAGAGAGCTCCACTCCGACTCAGATGCCAGCAAGGTGGAGGTGGGGTACTGGTATGGGCTGGTATCATCAAAGATGAACTTGGGACCTTTTCGGGTTGAGGATGGAGTGAAGCTCAACTCCCAGACCTGCCAGTTTCTGGAAGACACCTTCTTCAAGGAGTGGTACAGGAAGAAGTCGGTATCGTTCAAGAAAAACATGATTTTCATGCAGGAAAATGCTCCATCATATGCATCCAAATACTCCACAGTGTGGCTGGCCAATAAAGGTCTAAAAGATGAAAAAATAATGACATGGCCCGCTTGTTCACCTGATCTGAACCCCATAGAGAACCTGTGGTCCCTCATAAAATGTGAGATCTACAAGGAGGTAAAACAGTACACCTCTCAGAACAGTGTCTGGGAGGCTGTGGTGGCTGCTGCACGCAATGTTGATTGTAAACAGATCAAGCAACTGACCGAATCTATGGATGGAAGGCTTTTGAGTGTCATCGTAAAGAATGGTGGCTATATTGGTCACTGATTTTTTTTCGTATGTCAGAAATGTATATTTCTAAATTTTGTGTTGTTATATTGGTTTACCTGGTGAAAATAAACAAGTGAGATGGGTATATATTTGGTTTTTATTAAGTTGCATAATAATTCTGCACAGTAATAGTTACTTGAAAAAACAGATATCCTCCTAAGATAGCCAAATCTAAAAAAACCCACTCCAACTTCCAAAAATTTTAAGCTTTGATATTTATGAGTCTTTTGGGTTGATTGAGAACATAGTTGTTGTTCAATAATAAAAAGAATCCTCTCAAATACAACTTGCCTAATAATTCTGCACGTAGTATAGTCAGGTATTCATAGATCTCTCCTAGGACACGAGACTCCTTTTGAAGGGTTTGCCATCTCAATGGATCTTGGGACAAATCCGGTTTCAGTTGAGAGACTGCATCAGTTTGTGTAGCAGCAGTTGTGTTCTGTGTAGCAAATCTTTGATAGAAGGGAGGCATCTTGTTCTTCCAACAGATCTTCCTCAGAAGGCTCTTCTCCTATGGGCAAACGAGATAACACATCTGCATTGATGTTGATCTTGCCACTGCGATATTAAATGTCAAAGAGGAAACTCGCCAATCTTGAAGCCCATCTCTGCTCCAGAGCACCTAGCTGTGCAGTATTAATGTGAGCGAGAGGATTATTGTCCATGTAAACGGTGAAGGGGGTAGCCGCGAGGTAATCTTGAACCTCTCGGTGATGGCCCATACAAGAGCTAGCAGCTCTAACTTGAATGAGCTGTAATTGTTATCGTTCCTCTCAGCGCCTCTCAAGCTTCGGCTGGCATAGGCAATGACTCTCTCTTTGCCATTCTAGACTTGTGATAGTCCCGCCCTGAGGCCTTGATAGCTGGCATGCGTGTAGAGACGGAAAGGATGGCAGTAGTCAGGATACACCAGAATTGGAGGGGAAGTTAGTAAGCTTTTCAGCATCTGAAAGGCAGTTTCTTGTCATTCAAACCAATCAATTGGAAGTCTTCTGTCGTAGTGTTCTCTAGGGCAACCTCGTAGCAGTTCTGTAAGGGGTTCTGCTATTTGCGCAAAATGAGGGATAAAGCGGCAGTAGTAGCCTGCAAACCCTAGGAAACTCTTGAATTCTTTCACAGCTCTGGGAGTATCCCAGTCATTCACAGCTAATATTTTGTCAGGATCAGGCTGGATACCTTCGGCACTTACAACATGACCCAGGTGTTTGACCTTCGGTTTGAGCAGATGTCACTTTGATGGGTTTAGTTTCAGGCCATGTTCAATGAGTACCTGGAATACTTCTGCAAGATGGCGTAAGTGTTCTTCATAAGTACGGGAATACATGATCACATCATCGAGATATAACAGAACACTTTGGAAGTTGAAGTGACCAAGACATCTCTCCATGAGTCGCTGAAATGTAGTAGGGGCAGTGCATAACCCAAATGGCATACCGTCAAACTCGTAGAGTCCCATCGGGGTGGTGAAGGCTATCTTCTCTCTATCTTCAGGAGCCATGGGTACCTGCCAATAGCCACTGGTCAAGTTAAGAGTGGAGAAATATGCAGCTGAGCCAAGAGCCGTGATGGATTCTTCAATCCGTGGAAGAGGATAGGCGTCTTTGTGCATAATGCTGTTCAGCTTTCTGTAGTTGACACAAAACCTGATGTTTACCATCCTTCTTCTTCATCAGGAAGATTGCTGCAGCCTATGGGCTTTGACTTTCTCGAATGACTTTAGAATCTTTCATCTCTTTTAACAGCGTCTTTACTTGCTGATACTGTAGTTAGCAGGAGGTACTGGATGGTGTCTTTCCTTGATAGGATGATCACGTTTGGATTCTGTGTTGTATCTGGGATGTCCTGCCAAAGTGGGTGCTTGCTGAAAGCTTGGCTGTGTCGTTTAGCAACTTTGGTGACACCCTGGATGTGTTCGATGGGAGTGTAAAGGCCCCGCTACACGCTTCAATGTCCCAGCAATCCCACCAACGATCCGACGTGGATGGGATTGCTGGGACATAGCGGATCGCTGGTGAGCTGTCACATAGGCAAACTCACCAGCGATCAGGACCAGCGAACACGCTGGTATCCAGGGTAAACAGAGGGTAACTAAGCGCCGCACGATGCTTAGTTACCCGCTGTTTACCCTGGATATCCGATCAGGACCAGTGAGCACGCTGGTATCCAGGGTAAACAGCAGTGCCACGCGACACTTAGTTACCCGCTGTTTACCCTGGATACCAACTCCCAGCATCTGATGTATGGCGCTGGGAGCTCACTGATCATTGGTCTCTCGTTGTCACATGCAGCGATATGTGCTGCCCAGCGGGAGACCAACAATAGATTTATGGCCCAGACCATTAGGCAACGATTAACGATCAGCCAACTGATCGCTGATCGTTGCTACGTGTCACACGCAACGATGTCGTTTCGACATTGCTGCAATGTCACTAAACTGGTGACGTTGCAACGATATCGTTCAGAATATTGTTGAGTGTAACGGGGCCTTTAGCATCCCCGACATTAAATTCATTCCACCAGAAGGTAGTGGGTGTATTAGAGCCTTTGGGAGCAGCTTTCATCGACTTTTGATGAGCGAGTGTCTCGTCATCTAGGATGTCTTCAGGATCAAGGCTGTACAGTTGAGCAACTGAATAAAACTTGTATAGCTCGATGGGTGCATCACTCAGGTTGATTAGCCTTTCTGGTACTCTACCATTTGAGACAGTGACGAAACTTCAGGCAGCTTTTATCAGGGCTGTCCTTCAATTGGGATGGAGTTGAGAAGAGCTTTATAGTCTTTCTTGTTAATTCCTGGTCGGGCTCGGCATCAGACTAAAGTCTTGCTGTTGGCCGACAAGGCACCTGGTCGTGCGTCGGTGATACGCACACGACAGATCTCACCTTTACAGTTGGCAAACTTCTGTTGGGCGCAGAGCACTTCAATGGTCTGTTGAACAGCTTTCCTGTAAGGGGGAAAAGCAGTAGGGAGAGGAGCATGCAAGGCAGCGAACAATTCAGGAAACATGACGCATAACATTCATGCCTAGCACTACTGCTGTTGTATCTCCCTTAGCCTCAGTAACAATTACACCTTGACCTGGTAACTTACGATCCCCAATTTGGATGATGGGCTCCCAGTAGCCTAGCTGGGGAACAAATTGACCATTACTTGCAATCACATGTAACTTCGCTTTGCCCGCTGGATTCAGAATATTATAGTCCCAATTATTCTCAAAAGTTTGGCGGTCAATGGTGGCAACTTGTGATCCAGTGTTTAACTGATTCTCGACCACCAACGGTAGATAAACGTTGGCCCTTGCTGGGCTTTGTGCAGCGCCGATGTTTATCTACTGTCGGCGGTTTTGTGCCCCCCGGGACCCCCACATACCTTATAATGCAGGGATCCCGGCTCACAATGCTTGCTGCGACCCCTGACCTCATCGAGGCCTGATTGGTTCAGGTCCTGATGATGTCAGCGTTACAGCAGCCAATGAGAGAACTCGCTGGGAAAGCTTGTTGTTTCCCGGCGATCTGACTCATAGTAACGTGACTTCTCCTCTGATCTCGCACTGACAGGAGATCAGAGGAGAAACAGCGTTACTGTGTGACAAGATCCAGGCAGCGATCTTGTCACACAGTAACACTGCTTCTCCTCTGATCTCCTGTCAGTGCGAGATCAGAGGAGAAGTTGTGTTACTATGTGCCAGGCAGCGATCTTGTCACACAGTAACGCTGCTTCTCCTCTGACCTCCTGTCAGTGTGAGATCAGAGGAGAAGTGGCTTTACTATGAGTCAGAATGCAGGGTTCAGAGGAGAAACAGTGTGATGAGTGCTGCTGGCAACAGCTGTGCCAGGCAGCGATCTTGTCACAAAAATAAAAAGCAGGTACGCAGGTTAGGGTTAGGGCTAGGGTTATGGTTGGGATTAGGGTTAGGGGTGTGTTGTTGTTAGGTTTGTTGTTAGATTTGGGATTAGGGGTGTGTTGGGGTTAGGGTTGGAATTAGAATTGGGGGTTTCCACTGTTTAGGCACATTAGGGGCTCTGCAAACGCAGCATAACGCTCGCAGACCATTCCACCAAAGTATGCATTCCAGAATGTCACTACTTCCCTTCTGAGCCCCACCGTGTACCCAAACAGTAGTTTTCTCCCACATATGGGGTACCAGCGTACCCAGGACAAATTGAACAAGAACTTTTTGGGTCCAGTTTCTCCTGTTACTTGTGGGAAAATAAAAATTTGGGGGCGAAAATATTATTTTTGTGGAGAAAATATGATTTTTTTATTTTCATGGCTCTACGTTATAAGCTTCTGTGGAGCACTTGGGGGTTCAAAGTGCTCACCACACATCTAGATAAGCTCCTTAAGGGGTCTAATTTCCAAAATGGTGTCATTTGTGGGGGGTTCCCACTTGTTAGGTACATCAGGGGATCTCCAAATGCGATATGGTATCCGATCTCAATTCCAGCCAATTCTGCATTGAAAAAGTCAAACGGCACTCCTTCCTTTCTGACCTCTGCCGTGTGCCCAAACAATGGTTTAGCCCCACATACGGGGTATTGGCGTATTCGGGAGAAATTGCACAAAAAATTTTGTGGTTCATTTTCTCTTTGTACACTTGTGAAAAAAAAAAAATTGGTTCTGAATTAAAATGTTTGTGAAATAAAGTTAAATGTTTATTTTTTCCTTCCACATTCCATTCATTTATGTGACGCACCTGAAGGGTTAATAAACTTATTGAATGTGGTTTTGAGTACATTTAGGGGTGCAGTTTTTATAATGGTGTCACTTTTGGGTATTTTCTGTCATATTGACCCCCCAAACTCACTTCAAATGTGAGGTGGTCCCTAAAAAAATGGTTTTGTAAATTTTGTTGTAAAAATGAGAAATCGCTGGTCAAATTTTAACCCTTATAACTTCCTAACAAAAAACTTATGTTTCCAAAATTGTGCAGATGTAAAGTAGAAATGTGGAAAATGTTATTTATTAACTACTTTGTGCGATATGACTCTCTGATTTAAGGGCATAAAAATTAAAAGTTTGAAAATTGCAACATTTTCTAAATGTTCACCAAATTTTGTTTTTTCAACAAATAAGCTCAAGTCTAGAGTTGAGCGAAACAGGTCGGCCAGATTCATAAGTCGCCGACTTATGGCAAAGTCTGGTTTCGCCGACCGAAACCCGATCACAGCGTGAAGTCGGCCATGCGGTCGGCAAAACGAGCGCCAAAGTCAGATCTCCCAGAATGCTTGCACGTGACTTTTTTCAGCCACTGAGCAAGGACGTACACTGTGGGCAACGAGATGACATGTGCAGCGTCTGGGGACAGAGAGACACAGAGAGAGAGATTTTGCGCACTTTAAAAAAGCGGTCCGGCATGTAAGTGTGTTTACTGTCTTCCACTCTCTGCCAACTTTGCTTCCCCATTGACTTGCATTGGGTTTCGTGTTTCAGTCGGACCTTCGACTTTTCCCGATAGTTGGCAGATTTCATTCGACTCGACTTTTGAGAAAGTCAGGTTTCATGAAACCTGACTTGACCCTAAAAAAGGCAAAGTCGCTCATCTCTACTCAAGTCATATCTAAGAAATGTTACCACTATCATGAGGTACAATATGTCACAAGAAAACAATGTCAGAATCAGCAGGATCCGTTGAAGCATTCTAGAGTTATGACCTCATAAAGTGACACTGGTCAGAATTGAAAAAATTGGCCAGGTCACGAAGGCAAAAACAGGCTCTGGCGCAAAAGGGTTAACAAAGCTTCCAAGGGTACACCATCAATCCATAAGGTTATATATGGGCATTTGGAGACAAACCGGGAGACCCATTGTGACGGTCCCTCTGGGCCTTTGGATTCACCTCCCGAGGGGCGGCCCTTGGCCTCAAGGGTGACGCGTTTAACATAGCATTGATACTTATAGTGCCCAGGATGCTCACAATAAGTACAGTAGACACAATCTCCAGATGGAAACCCTCCAGCACCTGGGCGACTAGAACTTGGTTTTGGGGACACTGCCCGACTTACGGATGACCCATGTAGTGCAGGGGAATGGCTTTTTAGTTCCTTTAAGGCTTGGCATACAGAGTCAAGGACTTGGACAAGTGCATCTGTGGTGATAGGAGTATGACCGAGAGTATGGGCTGGCACTTACTGTGTGGCCTGCATAAATGGAGCAGGTGAAGGTGGAGATACAGTGGATATTCCGGCAGCCAGGTCTAGAGAACAAGGAGCAGGAGTATAGCTGGGACAAGGTGAGTCATTACCCACTACCTGCAAGGCTTGAGCTTTAAAGTCTAAGAAAGTCATGCTGGTGTTTTGTGCTGCTAGCATGCGGAGTTGACTTTGGACGAGTCTGGAATCCACACGTTCTACGAATCTGTCAGTGATTATGTTTTCTGTAACAGCAGGATCTAGTTTGTCTATTTGCTGTAAAGCCCTGTATGCAGACTGAAGGGCTATTGAGAAGTCCCGGAGGGTCTCACCTGGTTCCTGATGTCGGTTGTAAAATTTTAGACGATCTTCGGTAGGCGACTGGAGCTCAAATTCTTTTCTCAGGTGGGTGAGGATCTGTTCTACACTGGTCTTTACAGTAGATGGCCAGGAACGGACTTCTTCAGCCGCTGGACCTTCAAGTTGGCGAAGGAGAAGTTGTACCCGCTGATGGGGAGAAAGTGAGAAGAGTTCAAGAGTGTACATTAGTTTTTCTTTGAACCCAGCAAGTGTATGGGGATCTCATCTGTAGATTGGGAGACTACAGGTTCCTATAAAGAATGACATGCCAGTGGCCATGACAGGGGCTGGAACCGGGTTGTCGGCATTAGCCTGAGAAACTGGAACACTAGCTGATGACGGTGATGGTGTAGAGTTAGTGGACCCTGCCTGGTCATTATGAAGAGGGTCAGACATTTTGGTGTCAATACCGGTTCTGTCTCTTTAAGAATAAGGACGCCACTGTAACTTGAAGAAATGTACAATTATACAGCAACACAGTTTGTGAAATGGAAGGCTTCCCCTCTTGAATATAGCACTGCTGGAAACGAGAATTTGCACTTATCCGTATAACGTGAGAGGCAGTAGAGGAGAGAAGCTGTTGCAGAAGTCGGTCACAGTGTGTTCAAAACAGGCAGGCACCGTCCAGCTGTGAGAAACACAAGGATCACAGTTCTTGGCTTCACGCACAAATACAAGCAGCAAGAAAGTCTTTAGCAGTATTCACTAGCAAGATAGAGGTTAATGACCAGTGCTGGAACTTGTAGTGCAGTAACAATAAACAGGCACAGAGGAATAGATCCTGTTCGTGACGCCATTTTTTAGCCTTGTAATGACCAGGCCAAACATTCCCTGCTATCCACCCCCACACTGTGTCCGTAGCTGAAGGAATTATGACACACACCGGTCTCGGGGATAACAGTTGTTTTTCCTTCAGCAGGAACGGGAATTATAACTTGGAACAAATAAGGAACAGTCTCTCATGGGTAGTCCACGGCAATTACAGTTCATACTTAGATGCTGAGATGTGATTGGGGTCTGGAGCTTTAAGAGCACTGGACAATGTATTTTGGTATTTTACAGAGGGAGGTAGCTGCAGGGAGGTAGCTGCATCAAATAGAGGTCACAGACCTGTACTCGGGGTTATCTCCACAGTGTGTCACGGCACGTGCACAAGTACTTATAGGTGAATGTAGAAACTGTGGTGAATCCTGTCATAAAGACTTTACATGTGGTGAATCCTGTCAGCAATACTTTACATGTGGTGAATCCTGTCAGAAATAGAATGATGTCTGAACAGGTTAGAGGGAACTCAGGCTTTTACACCTGCAGGAGATCTTGAGGTTAAAACCTTCTCCATGTGTGTTCTGCTCTCCCTGAAGGCATCCCTCAGACTCCAGAACATTCTAGACTTTCCTGGAGAAAACAGCTCCTCCTCTTGACCATGTGACTGGGAGCTGGCCAATAGGATACCGAATTCACATCTCAGATCCTTACAAAACAATAATTCTGTCACTTTCACCATTAGATGGCGACAGAACACAGCAAATGAGAAATGCATTGCATCTAAAATGAAGGTGACTAGAAATGGAGAATTACAGCTCACAAATAATGTAGAGGGCCAGTTAGAGAGTGAGCAGTAGTGTACAGAAGCTACTCACACTTCAGTATTACTTAAAAGGACAGACACACTCTGGACTGGGTCACTACATATATATATTGTGAGAATCATGTGGGAATAGTGGATGAGGGCAGGTATATCTCGCCCAGATTCCTTTCCTATGTGGCCTAGTCTGGTCAGTATCGCACCTGCTTGCTAATGAATAATGGGAGGTGGATATAAAAGGATGCAAGGTGGTTGTGTGAGTGTCTCAGCCTGGGAACACAGAGAGCCTGTCTGTGTGAAAGACACACACGTGAGTGGAAGCAGTGCCCACTGCAACTGTGGTTTGGCTGGACGGGAGAAGCCCGCCAGTTGGTAGTTAGGTTGTCCATTGTTTAGTTAGTGCCGGACAGGCAAGGATTTGTTTTATGTTTTATTTCCTTTTGTATTGCTTTCACCGTTAATAAACCTGACCCAGGGTCAGTTATACACGAATCCCAGCTCTGCGCCTGAGTTTCACGCTGAATGCACGTGACCTTTGACCCCAGCAAAGGCGATCCCGGAGTGTTTTATCACATTGTGGTGGAGAACGCGGGCATCACGTTGCAAGCATGAGTATGGAGGACGTGGTGAAAGCGCTGGTACAGTCCACCGCCGTCCAGCAAGAAGCTAATCGGGTGATGATGGCCCAGCTGAAGGAGTTGGTGGACATGACAGTTACCGATCGTTCGCTTCTCCAGCAGGTGGCGCAGCGCTTGGCAAGCTTACCTGAGCTTAACCTGGAAGCCGAGTCGAGAGTGATTCATGTGAGTCGGTACTGGCAGAAGATGACGACCGAAGATGACGTCGAGGCATACCTGACCACGTTTGAACGGACGGCGGTGAGAGAAAAATGGCCGAAGGCACGATGGGCCGGCCTGATTGCCCCGTTTCTTTCCGGTGAGGCCCAAAAGGCTTATTATGACTTAGAACCTGAAGCTGCGCAGGACTTTGACAAATTGAAATCCGAGATCTTGGCCCGGCTGGGAGTGACGACCGCTGTCCGTGCACAGAGAGTGCATCAATGGACTTATCAGCCGGATAAACCACCGCGGTCCCAGATGTTCGACCTGATCCACGTGACGAAGAAGTGGCTACAACCCGAGGTGTTGACAGCGCCAGAGAAAATCCAGAGAGTCGTCATGGACAAGTACCTAAGAGCTTTACCGCCAGTCCAGAGGAAGTGGGTAAGCCATGGAAATCCTACGACGGCAGATCAACTGGTGGATCTGGTTGAACGTTACTCCGTGGCGGAAGGACTCCGAGACGACGCTACCCCACCTCGTTCTTCATCATCTCCACGTGGAACCGGTAAGACTGTTCCAGGGAGTAGGGGAGATGGAAAAATCCCTAAGACAGTGGGGGAGGAAAACGGGACTGCCCGCACTGTGAGGCCGAGAGTAACGAACTATGGTCTAAGCAAGGGGCCCGTTAGGTGTTTCCGCTGCCAAGAGATGGGACATATTGCTGCGAACTGTCCGGTCACTACTGAACCCATGCAGTGCGACGTCACAGACTCTAAAAACTGCATGTCTATGGTTGCACGGGTAGTGAGTGTGAATGCCGGTCAAAAGGATGTGGAAAAACACTTGTGTGATTTAACTGTTGATGGCAAAAATGTGGTGGCATTGTTAGACTCGGGAAGTGTGGTGACTCTGGTGAAGGCCAGTCTGGTGTCAGCCCCGACTGGACCATCAGACAAATTTTCTGTAACGTGTGTGCATGGAGACACCTGTTCGTACCTCACCGCGGTCATATGCATTACTACTTCCTATGGGTCTGTGCAACATAAAGTGGGACGCGTCCCGGCGTTATTGCATGATGTTATCCTGGGCCGGGATTTTCCCCACTTCTGGCAATTGTGGGAGAATCAGTTGATGCCCTCGGGTAATAGTGTACATGATTCTTCTCCCAGGGCGCGTGTGGGTCCCGAACCCCTGGAAGAGGTCTCCCCGGAAGACTCGGGGGAAGAGTCTGCTGGAAATGACATACAGTTCCCGTTTTCAGTCATGGCGGGTGATACGGAGGAGACCGGGGAAGAGGAGGAGGCCGACAGCCATCCACCTCCCCGTTTGCCGGATTTGGAAGTTCAGAAAGATGACTTCCAAAGCGAGCAAATAAAGGATCCTACCCTTTCTCAGGCTAGGACAAATGTAAAAGTGATAAATGGGGTACCCGTTGAACCTGGCTCTAGGCTGGCATATCCTTACATGGTTCTGGAGAATGATTTACTCTATCAGATAGAGAAAAAGGGGGAAGATACGGTGCAACTATTAGTCGTGCCAAAACCCTACCGGCGGCAGGTGCTGGACCTGGCCCACGGACATGTGATGGGAGGTCACCTGGGAGTCCAGAAAACCACCGAAAGGATATTACACTGTTTTGTTTGGCTCGGCATGAATCACGATATTCGAGTATATTGCGCGTCTTGTCCTGACTGCCAAGCCTCTGCACCTAAGCCCCGGTTCTGTAGCCCTTTGGTACCCCTACCTATTATTGAAGTCCCGTTTGAGAGGATTGGGAAGGATTTAGTTGGGCCCCTTCCACGGTCTGCACGTGGACACCAACATATCCTGGTCATCTTGGATTATGCCACTCGTTACCCGGAGGCCATCCCTTTGCGTAACACGGCCACCAAGACGAGTGCCAAGGAACTGGTGCATGTGTTTAGTCGGGTCGGTATACCAAAACAGATACTCACCGACCAGGGGACCCCCTTTATGTCCAGGGTAATGAAGGAGCTCTGCCGATTGTTACAAATTGAACCATTACGCACATCCGTGTATCACCCTCAAACAGACGGGTTGGTCGAACGGTTCAATAAAACTCTGAAGCAGATGCTGAGAAAGGTGATAGACAAGGATGGGAAGAACTGGGACTATTTACTTCCGTATTTGCTTTTTGCCATCAGGGAAGTACCCCAGTCGTCCACGGGATTCTCGCCTTTCGAGTTATTGTACGCCCGACGTCCTCGCGGACTGTTAGACGTTGCAAAGGAAACCTGGGAGGGTCAGGTCACTCCGTTTAAAACAGTGATAGATCACGTCACACAAATGCAGGACCGTATTGCGGCTGTTATGCCTATTGTCAAAGAACACATGATACAGGCTCAAGGAGCCCAAAAAAGAATCTATGATAGGGGTGCCAAGATCCGTACGTTTGCACCCGGAGATAGGGTGTTGATCCTGGTCCCCACGGTGGACAGTAAGTTCCTGGCAAAGTGGCAGGGCCCCTTTGAGATCAAGGAAAGAGTTGGTGAAGTAAACTACAAAGTATACCAGGCAGGTAAACGGAAACCTGAACAGATTTATCATGTAAATCTGATAAAACCCTGGAAAGATCGGTCTGCCTTGTCAGCGGAGCTGGCCCGTCCCGTCTGCTCGTATACCGTACCGGAGGTACAGGTTGCAGAGACTCTCTCGGAGCGGCAAAAGACTGAGGTCAGGCAGTTTCTACTTCACAACCAAAAGTTTTTCTCAGAAAAACCCGGGCAGACTATGCTAATGAAACATGACATCGTAACGGAACCTGGTGTCACAGTTCACGTAAAGCCCTACCGAATCCCGGAAGCGCGCCGTGAAGCCGTTTCCCGAGAAGTGAAGGCAATGTTAGAGTTAGGAGTCATTGAGGAATCGCACAGTGCGTGGTCCAGCCCGATTGTGCTAATTCCTAAACCGGACAGCACCATCCCGTTCTGCAATGACTTCAGGAAACTGAATGCGGTCTCAAAATTTGATGCCTATCCTATGCCCCGGGTCGACGAGTTAATAGATCGGTTAGGAAAAGCCCGGTATATTACGACCGTAGATCTAACCAAGGGGTATTGGCAGATCCCTCTGGCTGAGGCTGCCAGAGAAAAGACGGCATTTGCTACGCCGGAAGGTTTATTTCAGTATGTGTATATGCCGTTTGGACTGCACGGGGCACCGGCGACCTTCCAGAGACTGATGGATCGAGTCCTGAGGCCACATAGGCGGTACGCTTCGGCCTATTTGGATGACATTGTCATTTACAGCTTGGACTGGGAGACTCATCTCCAGAAAGTACAAGCTGTGATTGACGACCTGTGGGAGGCAGGTCTAACCGCGAACCCCAGGAAATGTCACATCGGGCTACAAGAAGCCCGGTATTTGGGGTATGTAATTGGGAGGGGTGTTGTTAAACCCCAGGTTGATAAGATTCAGGCGGTTCAGGACTGGCCACAACCTGTCAACAAGAAGCAGGTGCAAGCCTTCCTGGGAATCGCCGGCTATTATCGCCGGTTCATACCCAATTTTGCAGCCATCGCTACCCCCCTGACGGATCTTACAAAAGGGAAAGACTCCGTCATGATTAAATGGAGTTTAGCGACTGAAGAAGCCTTCCATAGCCTAAAACGGGCACTTTGCTCTCAGCCCGTACTGGTGACTCCGGACTTCCGCAGCGAGTTTGTGGTACAAACGGATGCCTCGGATACCGGTATCGGGGCCGTACTCTCACAAGTGAGGGACGGAGTGGAACACCCAGTCCTCTATCTCAGCAGGAAGCTGAATAAACACGAGCAAAGGTATGCAGTCGTAGAAAAAGAGTGCCTCGCCATTAAGTGGGCTCTAGAGGCCCTCAATTATTACCTGGTGGGCCGAAAGTTCAGGCTGATCACTGACCATGCCCCTCTCAAGTGGATGCACTTGAACAAGGAACGGAATAGCCGGGTGACCCGGTGGTTCTTTGCCCTGCAGGCCTACACTTTTACGGTGGAGCACCGTCCAGGGGTACAGATGGGGAATGCAGATGCCCTGTCCCGAGTGCACTGTTTGGCGGGTGTCATTGCTCGACCAGAGTGGTCTGAGCAGAGGGGGGGGATATGTGAGAATCATGTGGGAATAGTGGATGAGGGCAGGTATATCTCGCCCAGATTCCTTTCCTATGTGGCCTAGTCTGGTCAGTATCGCACCTGCTTGCTAATGAATAATGGGAGGTGGATATAAAAGGATGCAAGGTGGTTGTGTGAGTGTCTCAGCCTGGGAACACAGAGAGCCTGTCTGTGTGAGAGACACACACGTGAGTGGAAGCAGTGCCCACTGCAACTGTGGTTTGGCTGGACGGGAGAAGCCCGCCAGTTGGTAGTTAGGTTGTCCATTGTTTAGTTAGTGCCGGACAGGCAAGGATTTGTTTTATGTTTTATTTCCTTTTGCATTGCTTTCACCGTTAATAAACCTGACCCAGGGTCAGTTATACACGAATCCCAGCTCTGCGCCTGAGTTTCACGCTGAATGCACGTGACCTTTGACCCCAGCAAAGGCGATCCCGGAGTGTTTTATCACAATATATATATATATATAGTGGTAGATTGTCTCACTAGGCTGCACACTGAGGTAGACACAGGTCCACTGCGATTTTAAGAATTTCCTTTGGTTTATTATAGGCAGCATAACCCAAGGTGTAATAAAGCAAATACAGCCCTCTGGGCAAAACAGGAAATCAAAACAAAATGGTGGCAGGAAACACAGTCCTTCTGAGAGCGGGGTTCCTCCCGCTCACCCCTAGCAGAACACACACGGTTCAGGTTTTAGCATACAACACATGCATGAACACTTTCTTGAAGTGCTTCTTCTCCAGGCACACTGAACACTGCTGCCTTTTGAAGCTAAGTACTTAAAGGGAAGAATTAATGTTTACATTTTCTTAAAAAATATTATCATTTGTTTATAATTTAGTAAAATTTGAAAAATAATTTAAAAAAGTTTGGCATTTCCACTTGTTAACACTAGGAGGAGCAGCTACTGAAATTTGGCACAAAAACCTAGTGTACAACTAGCTCACATTACTGCCCTGCAGTAACTATGGGATGAGTCTGCTGACATGGGTGTGATGTCACTCCTCTCCTCCCCTTCTGGGTGTTTGCTAAGGGATAAGAGAGGATGACCTCTAGGAACACAGTGAGCAGCTATTTTGATGGTGACTGCAAAGTTACTGAGAAGTAGACAGTCACCGAGGATGGCAAACAGCAAGGATTCTGGGAGATATATGGTGGAAGGAGCAGGGTGACAGCAGCACAGAGTATTTCAGGAGAGCAGTGAGCTGGTCTATGGGGGGTCACCCTGTTCAGTGCGTGGAGCAGGCAGGGATTGTACATAGAGCACAGTCTTTTATACACTGCTCCACAGAAATCCAGGAAACATTTCTGCTGATTGATGGCCTGTTCTGATCCAGACTTGCATGCAAAGACCCCATTCCCCTCCTCAGATCCTGTCTTCTCCATCCTGTCCTGGCGATGTGTGAAGGCGAGGCGACAGACATAGTCCGGGGTGACGTTGGGAAGCAGGCTAGGGGGAAATGTAGCCATATAGTAACGATAAAAATGAGACATCTCTCTTCAGCTGCCTCACCAGCCCACCCCTGACCGCACCTAACTGGAGGGCATGCTGCCCCCCTCTATTACCCCAGACTCGTCATCAGGTGCTCAGCCAGTACCACCCTAGAATGCGTCCCCTTTCTGCAGATAATACTGCCATAGTGTTCACACATAATACGGCCATATAGATCACACATAATACCGCCATGTAGATCACACATAATACCGCCATGTAGATCACACATAATACCGCCATATAGATCATACACAATACCACCATGTAGATCACACATAAAATCAGCAGGGTGACAGCAGCACAGAGTATTTCAGGAGAACAGTATCACACAGGATAGGATTAGATACACAGCTCAGCAGTCAGTATCACACAGAATAGGATTAAATAAGACGGCTCAGCAGTCAGTATCACACAGGAGAGGATTAGATACACGGCTCAGCAGTCAGTATCACACAGGATAAGATTAGATACGCAGCTCAGCACACAGTATCACACAGAATAGGATTAGATACACGGCTCAGCAGTCAGTATCACACAGGAGAGGATTAGATACACGGCTCAGCAGTCAGTATTACACAGGAGAGGATTGACGGCTCAGCAGTCACACAGGATAGGATTAGATACACAACTCAGCACACAGTATCATACAGGATAGGATTAGACACACACGGCTCAGCAGGCAGTATCACATTATAGGATTAGATACACAGCTCAGCACACAGTATCATACAGCATAGGATTAGATACACAGCTCAGCAGTCAGTATCACACATGATAGGATTAGATACACGGCTCAGCAGTCAGTTTCATACAGGAGAGGATTAGATACACAGCTCAGCAGACGGTATCACACAGGATAGGATTAGATACACGGCTCAGCAGTCAGTATCACACAGGATAGGGTTAGATACACGGCTCAGCAGACAGTATCACACAGGATAGGATTAAATACACGGCTCAGCAGTCAGTATCACACAGGATAGGATTACAGACATGCCCACACTGGTGAAACTGCCCTCCCCTGCCGATACACTAGACTATGGGCTGTATATGTCACTGTCCTGCTCAGATAGCCATGATTACCTGAGATCACTGGGACTGTGTGTGAGTGGGGAGGCAGAGACAGAGCAGAAGGACAGTGCAGAGCTTGGGATATGCAGGACAGAGGAGCATAGAGGCAAGTCACCAGCACTCACCACGATCCATCCTCCAGTGAGCGCTTCTCTCCTCTGCTGTCCACCTTCTCCATAGCTACAGCCTCTCCTCACAACACAGGACCTGTTATGCCACAAGTGGTCCTGTGATAGAGGGTAAGTGGAGCTCAGGGGATAGCACTGGGCTACAGTAAAATGTCGCCCAGCCATACCTACAGCAGTGAATTGTGCAGCCCACAGGGGCGTGCCCTGTTCACTGCTAATGAGGCTGCAATATTAGAGATAGGGTCGGAACCGACAACAGTCTCCTATGTCCAGGGACGGCCATATTTGCAGACTGTATGAGTCCTCCACAGATCTGCAAATCAAGATGGCAGCGCCCAGTGGCTACATTAGAACATTATTACAAACACACTAGTACAACATTTGCTGAAACAACATGTTTTGTTGCTTACTCTTTTTTTGCAAATTATATAAAATTGCGGCACCTTTCCTTTAAGCCCCAGACCATGTGACTACTTCATCATGTGACTAATCACATGATTGTGACATCACACAGGTCCTGTCCAAAATGGCGTCGGCGTAATCTCGTGAGATTTCGCCGACGCCATCTTTTTGGATCCCGAGTCGTCCACGCCAGCGACATGTTCTTGCGGCGACGCCATCTTGAATATCGCGGGATTTCACGAAATCCAAGATGGCATCGCCGCAAGAACATGTCGGCGGCCTGGAGAACGTCTGGATCCAGGATCGCGGCGGCGGAGGAAGATGTCGGGGCAGCGACGATGACGGTGTGAGTATGAGAAACGGTGTGAGAGAAAGGAACGTATGTGGAGTGAAAGAGTGAGTGGACGTGAGTGGAGGTGAAAGGTGAGAGGAGTGTGTGTTGAGGCAGTGTGGTATGTTGAGGGTTAACATGTGCGTGTGTGTGGTGACGTCACCGGATACAACTGGACGGAAGTTGTTACAACCGGAAGCTGCTTAGGGCATTTATTATTATAGATATATATATATATATATACACATAGACACAAGAATCCAAAGCACAATCACAACATAAAACACACAGGGTCGCCTATATAGGAGCTAAAATTTTGTAGAAATTCAATTGGTTTCTGTATATGTGTATAATCTCAAAGTATTGGTCATATCTATGTATAAGTGGTGCAATCATGCACGCTACTAAGAGACACCATTATATTACATATTAGAGACATATTACAGGATACAAATCCCCAATATATACACATAGTTAAATAACAGAAATAGATGAAGTAAGATTTCTTTGTGACAAACTATTACAACAAAAAATTTTCATTACATATAACTTTTGCATCACAGATAATAGTTATATATGTAGAATTGTAATAGAAGAAGTCACAAATTATTAAGTTGAAGGTTGCTTCATGTGATCCAGTGATATTAGATAAAATGTTTCTGTAACACAAAAACTCATATTAAAAACAGAAATAAAACAAAATTCTAAAATCAAAAATTGTGCATAAAACACAGCTGAACACCAGCTATCACAGAAATGGGACAAAACTGATATTCTCATTCAAGCCTATTGGATGTGTTTAAGGTCTATATCAGTGGCAGCGAACCTATGGCATGCGTGCCAGAGGAGGCATGCAGAGCCCTTCCTGGTGGACACGCGTACCATCTCCTCAGGACTGGAAGATGGCGGGGGAGCAGCAGGTCACAGGAGGCAGGAGCTGGCTGCTGCGGCTAATTCCTGTGCCCGCTGCTAAAGAGAAATGAATATTCACTGCACTGGCAATGAGTTTTCATTTCTCTTACAGCATGCGCAGTTTCAGCAGCAGCCGCTGGCTTCCAGCAGGTGCCGAGTTGTCACGGGTGTCTGCTCATAAAGTTAATGAATATTCACCTTTATCTACTCCTATAGGCATGGAGAGAGGTGAATATTGATTACCGTGTTGAGCGGGGACACGTGATCGCTCAGCTGCAAATGCTGCTGGTACAGGAACAAGATGCTGCCAGGGCACTCATGGAAAGGTAAGTAGGATTTTTTTTTAATACTTTTCTCATGGGGGCCACACAATCAAGGATAGGGATGAGGAATCATGCATACCAGAATAGGGATGAGGAACCATGCATACAAGAATGGGGATAAGGAGCCATGCATACCAGAATAGGGATAAGGAGCCTTGCAGACAAGGATGAGGATAAGGAGCCATGCAGACAAGCATGGGGATAAGGAGCCATGCATACCAGGATGGGGATAAGGAGCCATGCATACCAGGATGGGGATAAGGAGCCATGCATACTAGGACAGGGATGAGGAGCCATGCAGACAAGGACAGGGATGAGGAGTCATGCAGACAAGGATTTTGATAAGGAGCCATGCATACAAGGATGGGGATCAGGAGCCAAGCATACAAGGATAGACAGAGGCGTATCTAGGCTTTCTGGCACCCGGGGCAAGAATTTGGTTCGGCGCCCCCCCCAGTACATATGCGACTTGCACACTTAGCCATGTACCCACGAGCTGCTCTCCCTAATGCTCTCAATGTTCAGTAAAAAACTGAAAGCAGGATGAGCTGCTCGTCACAAGACCATAACTATGAAAATCGCATATGAGTGAAGTGTCCATGTGATGACTACTGGAACCTGCAGAGCTGAATCCTAACAATGAATGCACTGCACACTTTTAGGATTCTCCCTTGCCGATGTACAGTCATGTCAGCACAAGTATGTGATTTACAGTCATATGTTAAAGTTTGGGCACCCCTATTAATGTTAACCTTTTTTCTTTATAACAATTTTGGTTTTTGCATGAGCTATTTCAGTTTCATATATCTAATAACTGATGGACTCAGTTATATTTCTGGATTCAAATGAGGTTTATTGTATTAACAGAAAATGTGCAATCTGCATTTAAACAAAATTTGACTGGTGCAAAAGTATGGGCACCCTTATCATTTTCTTGATTTGAACACTCCTAACTACTTTTTACTGACTTCCTGAAGCACTAAATTGGTTTTGTAACCTCATTGCGCTTTGAACTTCATAACCAGGTGTATCAAATCATGAGAAAAGGTATTTAAGGTGGCCATTTGCAAGTAGTTCTCCTATTTGATTCTCCTATGAAGAGTGGCATCATGGGCTCCTCAAAACAACTCTCAAATGATGTGAAAACAAAGATTATTCAACATACCTTTTCAGGGGAAGGATACAAAAAGTTGTCTCAGAGATTTAACCTGTCAGTTTCCACTGTGAGGAACATAGTAAGGAAATGGAAGAACACAGGTACAGTTCTTGTTAAGCTCAGAAGTGGCAGGCCAAGAAAAATATCAGAAAGGCAGAGAAGAAGAATGGTGAGAACAGTCAAGGACAATCCACAGACCACCTCCAAAGACCTGCAGCATCATCTTGCTTCAGATGGTGTCACTGTGCATCGGTCAACAATACAGCGCACTTTGCACAAGGAGAAGCTGTATGGGAGAGTGATGGGAAAGAAGTCGTTTCTGCAAGCACGCCACAAACAGAGTCGCCTAAGGTATGCAAAAGCACATTTGGACAAGCCAGTTACATTTTGGAAGAAGGTCCTGTGGACTGATGAAACAAAGATTGAGTTGTTTGGTCATACAAAAAGGCGTCATGCATGGAGGCTAAAAAACACAGCATTCCAAGAAAAATACTTGCTACCCACAGTAAAATTTGGTGGAGGTTCCATCATGCTTTGGGGCTGTGTGGCCAATGCCGGCACCCGGAATCTTGTTAAAGTTGAGGGCCGCATGGATTCAACTCAGTATCAGCAGATTCTTGACAATAATGTGCAAGAATCAGTGACGAAGTTGAAGTTACGCAGGGGATGGATATTTCAGGAAGACAATGATCCAAAACACCGCTCCAAATCTACTCAGGCATTCATGCAGAGGAACAATTACAATGTTCTGGAATGGCCATCCCAGTCCCCAGACCTGAATATCATTGAACATCTGTGGAATGATTTGAAGTGGGCTGTCCATGCTCGGCGACCATCAAACTTAATTGAACTGGAATTGTTTTGTAAACAGGAATGGTCCCAAATACCTTCATCCAGGATCCAGGAACTCATTAATAGCTACAGGAAGCGACTAGAGGCTGTTATTTTTGCAAAAGGAGGATCTACGAAATATTAATGTCACTTTTATGTTGAGGTGCCCATACTTTTGCACCGGTCAAACTTTGTTTAAATGCAGATTGCACATTTTCTGTTAGTACAATAAACCTCATTTGAATCCAGAAATATAACTGAGTCCATCAGTTATTAGATATATGAAACTGAAATAGCTGTTGCAAAAACCAAAATTGTTATAAAGAAAAAAGGTTAACATTAATAGGGGTGCCCAAACTTTAACATATGACTGTATATACTTCTGGCCACATTCCAACTAGACGTGCCCGGCCTCGCTCTGTTCATTATCATTGAGTGAGGCGACACGTCTAGTCAGCATGTGACCGTATGTATGTAAATTACCGGCATGATAGAATTCTAACAGCGTTCAGTGAGCACTGTGAGAATTCAGAAGTCTGCAGTCACATAGAATGACTGCAGACTCAACACAAACCTGGACAACCCCTTTAATGTTCCTAACAAATAAAAACATGAGAATTAGTCAGTATCACAAATAACATTTACATCCAGGTACCTTATAGATGACGTCGTCTCTGAAGTCGTTCTCCTTTTCTTCTTCTTGTCCAGACCCCATGATGAGTTTTCTCATCCACAGCCGTCTCTGCAGACTTCCATCTTCTCCCGTCTTCTGCAGCAAATCTCCACACGATGCCCTTAAAGATAGAAGTGTTATTATAATGCTCCTAAATAAAAATATCTGCAATATACTGTCGCCTCACACTATTCCCCTCCCTCCTCATACTGTCTCCTCTATCATCCATCTGTTCACCATAGTGTCTCCTCATATATTTACCCCCTCACTCTCTATACTGTCTGCTCACACATTCCCCTGACTCCCAATACTGTGTCTGCACACATCCCATCACCCTCACTCCCCATACTGTGTCCACATACATTCACCCTTTCGCACCCCTTACTGTCTGCACCCATCCCCCATACTGTTTCCTCATACATGCCCTCATACATATTCTTCATTTTGTGTCCTCAAATCTCCCCACACACATTAAATACCATCCCCACTCCAATCCCCCATCCCCAATTCCCCACACACATTAAGTACCCCCCATCCCCACTCCAAATTCCCCCACGCACATTAAATCCCCCATCCTCACTCCAAATCCCTCACACACATTAAATAACCCCCCATCCCCACTCCAAATCCCCCTACACATTAAGTATCCCCCATCCCCACTCAATAACCCCTCATCCCTACTCCCAAATCCCCCCACACATTATGTACCCCCACTCCAAACCCCCCCATACATTAACCCCCATCCCCACTCATTAACCCCTCCACTCATTAACCTCCCACACATTAACCCCCATTCCCACTCATTAACCCCCCAGACATTAACCCCCATCTTCACTAATTAACCCTCCCACTCATTACCCCCATACATTAACCCCCCTACACATTAACCCCCATTTCCACTCATTAACCCCCACACATTAACCCCCATCTCCACACATTAACCCCCCACACTCAATAACCCCCCACTTATTAACCCCCATCCCCACATTAACCCCCATCTCCACTCATTAACCCCATCTCCATTCATTAACTCCCCACTCATTAACCCCCATCCCCACACATTAACCCCCACACATTAACACCCATCCCCACACATTAACCCCCCACTCATTAACCCCCATCCCCACACATTAACCCCCATCCCCACATTAACCCCCCACACATTAACCTCCATCCCCACTCATTAACCCCCATCCCCACACATTAATCCCCATCCCCACATTATCTCCATCTCCACTCATTAACCCCCACACATTATCCCCCATCTCCACTCATTAACCCCCATCCCCACATTAACCCCCACACATTAACCCCCATCTCCACTCATTAACCCCCACACATTAACCCCCCACTCATTAACCCCATCCCCACATTAACCCCCATCTCCACTCATTAACCCCCACATCTCCCATCTTCAGTGGTTCTTCAGCTCCACAGAGAAGCACACTTACCACCAAGCGTTTGCTCTGGGCGCCGGGGAGTGACGTCAGCAGCGTGATCACATGACCTGATCACGCAACTGACGTTGCTCTGACCCGGCGGTCAGAGCTTCAATTATACTGGCGTCTGTATAGACGCCAGTACAATTGCTGCCTGGGAGCCAGCGCGGCCTCCTTCTCTGCGCCGGCTGTCAGCTTGATAGCTGACACAGAGAACCGCTGACTCTCAGGCCGGGGGGGGGGGGGCGGCAGAACGCAGCCGCCAGGGAGAACACTGCGGACCGCTGCATTAGGCGGCCTGACTGCGCAGCCCTGCTGCCTGCGCCCAGGGCAACTGCCCCGGCTGCCCCCCCGGATACGCCTCTGAGGATAGAGATGAGGAACCACGCATGCAAGGATGGGAATGAGGAGCCATGCATACCAGAATAGGGATTAGGGGACAAAGCATACCCGGTTTATACTTCAGTCAATAAGTTTTCCCAGTCTTTCGTGTCAAAATTATGTGCCTCGTCTTATACATGGGTTGGCTTATACACAAGTATATACGGTATTTTTTTTTTAACGTGAGGCCATTATACTGTATTGATCACTATGTGGGAACATTATACAGTATGAAACACTATGTTGGGCCATTATACAGTAGGGAGCATCACGTGGGGCCATTATACAGTATGGAGCCAGTTATACTGTGTGGAGGGCTGTGTGGGGATTACAGTTGGAGAATCATACTGTGATGGGGTCACCATTCTTTGTTAGGGGACTTGAGGGAGGTGGGTAGAGTAGGGTCATCATACTGTGCATGTGAAGGAGTTCACTGTGGGGGTATCATATTGTGTTTGGGAGCACCTCTGTTTGCATCATAATTTATTATCTGTTTTATCCTTTGTTATTACATATTTAAATTAGGCGATTGGGCCATATGCTTTTCACTGCTCTCACATGACATATTATATTATTCCACTATAATTCCAAAAGTCAATAGTTTTATTTGATAAAGAAAAACTTCCTCAATTGTAGACTTTAGAGTTGGGCAAGTCTCTGGCTTACCCTACCCCTGCAAATATTGATGTAAATTTGATGAATGCCTCTGACCCTCAGAAGTATACTGTCACATTGGTGATGAAATTTGAAGTTTTGCAGAAGAGTTTTCAGCATGGATATGTCCGTGTCGTTCAATGCTGCTGTGATTCCATTCACGTGTTCCCTGACCCAAACTTTAAGTTGCCATGTGGTCAGTCCAATGTACAGCACATGGACAGGTGGCTTAGTAGATCACAGATTTTGATGTACATGAAATATTTTTTTTTATCTTATATGATTTAGCGCCATTGAATTACTAATTACTGTATGTGTTACACTGCTCAATATTAGGGCACGCAACACATCGTCCAGATGGAATACATACACACCTAGGAGTAAAGTTATTACAAAAGGTTGATGTAATCTCACCAAGGTAATGGCTGTCGACAAGACAATCTCTTAGATTCCTAAAGCATCATATAGTGATACTCTGTTTATCAGGTATGATAGTTAGTATTAAACCTCATCTGTTCATTAGATGTAACATCTTTAGATTCATGTAACAGGGTATGACGTGACGAGTATTTGGCCCTATGGTATGCTTGTTTAACCATACGTCTACTATAACCGTGTTCATAGAATCTTTGCTTATGATCACCTGCTTGCTTATCAAAGTCAGATTCAGTTAACCAAATTCTGCAGAAGAGGAGGACTTGTCCTATGGGAATGGACTGTATTATAGCTCTAGGATGTGAGGAGGAGGCGTGTAATATCATATTACTGGAGATGAATTTCCTAAAAATGTCAGTCTGTATCATATTAGTACAATCTCTTTTCAGCAAGATAGCAAGGAAGTCAATCCTTTCTCGATCAAATAGATATGTGATATGGATATTATGTGCAAATTGCCTCTTCAGTGAGGAAGAGGACTTGAACTCTATAGCGCCACCTGTTGGTGGTAGCGATCCTACAAGTCACAATCAACCCTTTAACGAGTCTTGTAATATGACTTAGGATAAAAGCCAAATCAGAATCTCAATTTGCAGACACGGTGTTTCGAGCTATTGGCCCTCGTCATTGAAAAGTATGAGAACTGATTTGGCTAGGTGAGAGGCTCTGGACTGAGGTCTAAGGGGTAAGGTTTCTCCTTGTGGAGAGTGACATACCAGCTCTGGCTTGTCAAGGTAAGGAGGCTTATTCGCCGTGCAATGCAATGCAATGGATATTATGGTCATTGTTATTCAAAGACCTCATAAATTTATGTAGGGATTGTAAGAGCCCTTGCCAGATCAAAAAGATGTAATCGATGTACCGCGCACAGAAAAAGACAGTCCATCAATGCCTACTGAACTAACAGGAAGAGGTCACTCTTCCACAGATCCCAGGAACAGGTTGGCAAAGAAGGAAGCCTACATTGTTCCTTGGAGCTACGGGTAGAAGGACCCCTTAAAAACAAAAAAAAATTTGTTAACGTAAACTTCAACACTTCCAAGACCAGGGAATTAATATTAAATAGTAAATTAGACATATCCATAAATAGTTTGGTGGCAGCCAAACTATCAGCATGTTTCATATTGGTATATAGGGACTCAATGTCCCCTGTAACTATTAAGGTCTCATTGCCCATATGGAGACCTTTTTAGAAGTTCTCCCATACCTTTTAGAAATGATGGAAGATATTCAACTAATGGTTGAAGTTTAGAGTCAATCCAGCGACTGATATGCTACAAGTAATTCCCCCTTCCTGAAATAATTTGTCATCCCAATGGCGTATTGATATGTTTTATGAACCTTTGGGAGAAGACATAGAGTAGGAATAGTAAGCTCAGGGATCTGTGAGGCTGAAGCCAATTCCTTTGTAATCACATCATTTCCATCACCAATTGGAGAATGGTCTGTAACTGTGATACAAATGCAGACAAGGGGTTATATGTCAATTTCTTATAGCATGTTTTGTTGTTTAATTGGCAGAATGCTTTCTTACCATACATTGGCTTTGGCCAAATGACAATATTAACTCCCTTCTCTGCTGGCTTCAGCACTACATCCAGTAAATTTTGTAATTCACAAAGCCAATCACGTTCCTCTCTAGATAAATTATCGCTCACATGGTGTCAAGGAATCTATATTTTACATAGCTCCCTATTTTAGTCAGCACCATATCATATATGATTAGATTAAAGTTGCCAATGCAGCAGAAGTGTACAACTACAGTATGTCTCACAGAAAGACATAAATTCAAAAAACATCTCAGAAGAAAAACAGCCTTACCAACATCAAGTAAGAATACAAATGCACTAGCAGGATGCAGCTGACCCCCATGATGAAAAGACCACTCACAAACCTACTAGTTCATTGAGGGGGTGGGTTCCTAGTATTAAAATTGCACACAGATGAGGCTTGCATAGGGCACCAGTGGCACAGTGTCTGGCTTATAGCCAATTGATGAAGCCCATGCTATTAGATCAGGTGGGCTGCACCCCATAAGGACAGAGACCCCAAATTACCCAACCAACACTAAAGGGCCCAGCTGCATCCTGCATAATAATAAGAAGAAAAAGATGAAAAATTATTTATAACATGCATGAGTTATTGGTCAATTTTGGCCAAAATATTCACGCTTGCAACTCATGTTATGTGACCTGATTGGTAAGGCTGTTTCTTTATCTGTGATTTTTTTTAATGTATGTCTTTCTGTTATTCATTTTTTAATTCAGTGCTGGGATTTACAAGTATGAGGACCCATAAAATAGTTTGCAAAACTTCTATATTTTGGCCAAAATATCCACCAATAACTCATGTATTTTGTACATACTTTTTCATCTTTTTATTGCACATTTTTCCATTTTCATGCAGGATTCAGCCAAGCCCTTTAGTAATAGTGGGATGAATTGGGGTGTCTGACCTTGTGGGGTGTAGTACTTATATAGTGCTTGGCAGCCCGCCTGGTTTAATAGTAAGGAAGTCATACTACGTAAGCCACACTGTGTATCACACGTAACGTAACTGTGTGACTGGTGCCCCATGGAAGCTACAGTACACGTTTTTAATACTAGGCAGGATCAGAAGTGTACAAATACCCTCAGCTTCCAATGTTAACTGCAATTCATTGTCATGCGTTAGAGTAGGAGTGCTCTAGGTAATCAGCTGATTCTTGGAGACACATTCATTTTAAAAGATGTTCTACCAACTGGAGTGAAATACACCGTATATACTCGTGTATAAGCTGAGATTTTCAGCCCATTTTTTGGGCTGAAAGTCCACCTCTCAGCTTATATGCGAGTAATATCGGGGGGTAGGCGGGGGAGGGGGAGCAGGGGTGTCAGAGACCATACTCACCTCTCCTGGCACTTCTCTGCAGCCCCTGCGTCTCCCTCTGCCGTCTGCTTCCTGCATTCAGCGGTCACGTGGTACCGCTCATTAAACTCATGAATATGCACATATTTATGAGTTTAATGAGCGGTACACATGACCAGATGAATGCAGGAAGCAGACGGCAGAGGGAGAAGCGGGGCTGCCGCTGCAGAGAAGACCTTGCGCTAGGAGGGGTGAGTATGATGGGGGCAGAGTGATATTCACCTGTCCCCGTTCCAAGCCGTGCACCGCTGTGTCTCCGGGTCCTCCTTCTGTGATGGCAGAGGGCACGATGACGTAGTCAGTGCGTGCCCTCTGCTGTCAATGCAGAGATCCGGGAGACACAGCGGTGCATGGCTTGCAATGGGGACAGGTGAATATCGCAACTGCCAGGGGCTCAGGACACCGGTATCTGGCCCCCAGCGACGGAGAGGTGAGTATGTCATTTTTTTTTCATTGTACCAGCAGCAAATAAGGGGTATTTATGGAGCATCTTATGGGGCAGCATTAACCCTTGTGGAGCAGCATATGGGGGGTATTTATGGGGCAGCATTAACCCTTTTGCAGCAGCATATTATGGGGGTATTTATGGAGCATCTTATGGGGCAGCATTAACCCTTGTGCAGTAGCATATGGGGGTATTTATGGAGCCTCTTCTTGGGCCAGCATTAACCCTTGTGCAGCAGCATATGGGGGGTATTTATGGAGCATCTTCTTGGGCCAGCATTAACCCTTGTGCAGCAGCATATGGGGGGTTTTATCTATGGAGCATCTTCTTGGACCACCATTTAACCCTAGGCTTATACGTGAGTCAATAAGTTTTCCCTGTTTTTTGTGGCAAAATTAGGGGGGTCGGTTTATACACGGGTCGGCTTATACATGAGTATATACGGTAGATTTGTTTTCTGTTTCAGGTCATCGATAGCCTCATATTTATTGTATACAGCTGTGAACCCATTATTTCAGCCTTCAAAAATCACTTACTTTTTCACATCAAAAGTTTCTCTCTGTACAGACTACTTATACTTTGCTTTCCTCTCTCTCCATTACCACACTATTATTTCATACAGTCTTTGCCTTATATCCAGAGGCTAAAAGAGGGGACTTTGTAATCATAAAAAAAAAATAAAAGAATGTTTCTTTTTCCTATGTAAGACTAGAAGGCCACATGCCAGTCGAATACTATCTCTTAGCCTCAGACTCAAAACGTTAGTCAAAGTCCATTTCGCGTGCTAGGATGGAATTCTACTATGAGACTTCAAGTCAAGGCATTATTTATGCCTCACCCAGTACCAGATAATGTGAGAGGCATACAATGTCTGAGAGCAACAGTCCTGAATTTCATCTTGGCTCCTGACAATTATGTGAATATATGAACTGCATTGAAACCCACCAGATGAATTCAATCAGAGCTGTACAAATATCGCATACATAATCTATTAGTTTACCCCAATGAAACCAACCCATTGAATTCAAACTGAATGAAGTCATCAGTAATAAAGAACACAAGACTGATAAGACAATATTAAAAATGCCCAATTTTCTCACAATTGAGGCAAAAAAAGTTGGCTGTGACAATAAACTGTCATAAGTTTCTTTTTACATTTGTAAATGAAGAAAAATGTTTTTAATCAGATGGCACTGTGACTGGAACGGCAAAAAGGAGAAAGAAACAACCCTGCTTAAAATGCAAAGGCTTGTTTCAGGTTTACATGACTAGTTATACTGCAAGAGAACATGAGTTATAAAAATGAATTAGAGAAAAAATTGAAATAGCAACAGAGGAAATTACTCAACTATCTGGGTGTATGGAGCTACAAAGCCGCTGTATATACAGTGGGGAAAAAAAGTATTTAGTCAGTCAGCAATAGTGCAAGTTCCACCACTTAAAAAGATGAGAGGTGTCTGTAATTTACATCATAGGTAGACCTTAACTATGGGAGACAAACTGAGAAAAAAAAATCCAGAAAATCACATTGTCTGTTTTTTTTTTCATTTTATTTGCATATTATGGTGGAAAATAAGTATTTGGTCAGAAACAAAATTTCATCTCAATACTTTGTGATATATCCTTTGTTGGCAATGACAGAGGTCAAACGTTTTCTGTAAGTCTTCACAAGGTTGCCACACACTGTTGTTGGTATGTTGGCCCATTCCTCCATGCAGATCTCCTCTAGAGCAGTGATGTTTTTGGCTTTTCGCTTGGCAACACGGACTTTCAACTCCCTCCAAAGGTTTTCTATAGGGTTGAGATCTGGAGACTGGCTAGGCCACTCCAGGACCTTGAAATGCTTCTTATGAAGCCACTCCTTCGTTGCCCTGGCGGTGTGCTTTGGATCATTGTCATGTTGAAAGACCCAGCCACGTTTCATCTTCAATGCCCTTGCTGATGGAAGGAGGTTTGCACTCAAAATCTCACGATACATGGCCCCATTCATTCTTTCATGTACCCGGATCAGTCGTCCTGGCCCCTTTGCAGAGAAACAGCCCCAAAGCATGATGTTTCCACCACCATGCTTTACAGTAGGTATGGTGTTTGATGGATGCAACTCAGTATTCTTTTTCCTCCAAACACGACAAGTTGTGTTTCTACCAAACAGTTCCAGTTTGGTTTCATCAGACCATAGGACATTCTCCCAAAACTCCTCTGGATCATCCAAATGCTCTCTAGCAAACTTCAGACGGGCCCGGACATGTACAGGCTTAAGCAGTGGGACACGTCTGGCACTGCAGGATCTGAGTCCATGGTGGCGTAGTGTGTTACTTATGGTAGGCCTTGTTACATTGGTCCCAGCTCTCTGCAGTTCATTCACTAGGTCCCCCCGCGTGGTTCTGGGATTTTTGCTCACCGTTCTTGTGATCATTCTGACCCTACGGGGTGGGATTTTGCGTGGAGCACCAGATCGAGGGAGATTATCAGTGGTCTTGTATGTCTTCCATTTTCTAATTATTGCTCCCACAGTTGATTTCTTCACTCCAAGCTGGTTGGCTATTGCAGATTCAGTCTTCCCAGCCTGGTGCAGGGCTACAATTTTGTTTCTGGTGTCCTTTGACAGCTCTTTGGTCTTCACCATAGTGGAGTTTGGAGTCAGACTGTTTAAGGGTGTGCACAGGTGTCTTTTTATACTGATAACAAGTTTAAACAGGTGCCATTACTACAGGTAATGAGTGGAGGAAAGAGGAGACTCTTAAAGAAGAAGTTACAGGTCTGTGAGAGCCAGAAATCTTGATTGCTTGTTTCTGACCAAATACTTATTTTCCACCATAATATGCAAATAAAATGAAAAAAAAACAGACAATGTGATTTTCTGGATTTTTTTTTCTCAGTTTGTCTCCCATAGTTGAGGTCTACCTATGATGTAAATTACAGACACCTCTCATCTTTTTAAGTGGTGGAACTTGCACTATTGCTGACTGACTAAATACTTTTTTTCCCCACTGTATATACAGTATATATATATATATATATTTATATATATATATATCATTGCAATGTAAACTTAAAATAAAGCAAAAAACATTAACATGCAGCCATGGAGGAAATAAATAAACATTACCGACAGTTATGTATGTACATACAGTATGTGCATATAAATATATATATATATAATATATATACAGTACAGACCAAAAGTTTGGACACACCTTCTCATTCAAAGAGTTTTCTTTATTTTCATGTCTATGAAAATTGAAGATTCACTCTGAAGGCATCAAAACTATGAATTAACACATGTGGAATTATATACTTATCAAAAAAGTGTGAAACAACTGAAAGTATGTCTTATATTCTAGGTTCTTCAAAGTAGCCACCGTTTGCTTTGATTATTGCTTTGCACACTCTTGCCATTCTCTTGATGATCTTCAAGAGGTAGTCACCGGAAATGGTCTTCCAACAGTCTTGAAGGAGTTCCCAGAGATGCTTAGCACTTGTTGGCCCTTTTGCCTTCACCCCAAACCGTCTCGTTTGGGTTCAGGTCTGGTGACTATGGAGGCCAGGTCATCTGGCGTAGCACCCCATCACTCTCCTTCTTGGTCATATAGCCCTTACACAGCCTGGAGGTGTGTTTGGGGGTCATTGTCTTGTTGAAATATAAATGATGGTCCAACTAAACACAAACCAGATGGAATAGCATGCCGCTGCAAGATGATGTGGTAGCCATGCTGGTTCAGTATGCCTTCAATTTTGAATAAATCCCCAACAGTGTGACCAGCAAAGCACCCCCATACCATCACACCTCCTCCTCCATGCTACGGTGGGAACCAGGCATGTAGAGTCCATCCGTTCACCTTTTCTGCGTCGCACAAAGACACGGTCGTTGGAACCAAAGAGCTCAAATTTGGACTCATCAGACCAAAGCATAGATTTCCACTGGTCTAATGTCCATTACTTGTGTTATTTAGCCCAAACAAGTCTCTTCTGCTTGTTGCCTGTCCTTAGCAGTGGTTTTCATGCAGCTATTTTACCATGAAGGCCTGCTGCACGAAGTCTCCTCTTAAATGCACATGCTGCGGATTCACCTGCAGGTTTTTCCGCACGGATCCGCAGGTAAAACCGCAGGTAAAGTGACCTGCGGTTTTCTTGCGGATTAGCCTGCGGTTTGTTAAAGGTGTGAAACCGCTGCGGAATCCACTCAAACAATTAACATGCTGCGGTTTATAAACCGCAGCAAAACCACGCGGAAAGAACCGCAGCGTGAGCACAGCGGTTTTGAAATGCCATAGGATAACATGGTACTGTACCATGTCTGCGGAACTGCTGCATTTCTGCAGGGCTAAAAACGCTGCGGAAACGCAGCAGAATCCGCAACGTGTGCACATAGCCTTACAGTTGTTGTAGAGATGTGTCTGCTGCTAGAACTCTGTGTGGCATTGACCTGGTCTCTAATCTGAGCTGCGGTTAACCTGTGATTTCTGAGGCTGGTGACTCGGATGAACTTATCCTCTGCAGCAGAGGTGACTCTTGGTCTTCCTTTCCTGGGGCGGTCCTCATGTGAGCCAGTTTCTTTGTAGCGCTTGCCACTGCACTTGGGGACACTTTCAAAGTTTTTCCAATTTTTCGGACTGACTGACCTTCATTTCTTAAGTAATGATGGCCACTCATTTTTCTTTACTTAGAATTTGTATTATGGCAAGAAAAAAGCAGCTAACAGTCTATTCAGTAGGACTATCACCTGTGTATCCACCAGACTTCTGCACAACACAACTGATGGTCCCAACCCCATTCATAAGGCAAGAAATCCCATTTATTAAACCTGACAGGGCACCCCTGTGAAGTGAAAACAATTTCTGGTGACTACCTCTTGAAGCTCATCAAGAGAATGGCAAGAGTGTGCAAAGCAGTAATCAAAGCAAAAGGTGGCTACTTTGAAGAACCTAGAATATAAGACATACAGTATTTTCAGTTGTTTCACACTTTTTTGTTAATTATATAATTCCACATGTGTTAATTCATAGTTTTGATGCCTTCAAAGTGAATCTACAATTTTCACAGTCATGAAAATAAAGAAAACTCTATGAATGAGAAGGGTTTCCAAACTTTTGGTCTGTACTGTATATACTGTATATATTGTGAGGGGTTGTCATGCTTGGTAGAAGCCTTCAGGTACACTCAGGAACATGTGTACATAAAACACCAGTGGGTTCATTATATGCAGCATAAGCCACAATGTTGAAAACACAGCCCTCCGGGCACCACAGAGAAAACGAAAATGATAGCATACAGTTCAGTCCTCCTTTGTGCGGGGTCATCCCGCACACTGTTATGGAAAACCACTCTAAGGCTAGGTTCACATTTGACTTTGAGTCCGCATCATATAATCCGCATTCCCAAACACATGTAAACGCTTGTTTACGCAGCGTTTTTTATCCACATCATCTTACGTATGACGCCAAAAACCCGCTGCGTTTGCATGTGTGTGTATGCGTTTTTGTATGTGTTTGCATTGTTTATGCGCATGCGTTAGAAATTTCCAATGTTTTGCAGTAGCTTTTCCTTGACAGAAGACACCCAGTAGACGTGTCTCATGGGATTTCTATATACAGTGGGGAAAAAAAGTATTTAGTCAGTCAGCAATAGTGCAAGTTCCACCACTTAAAAAGATGAGAGGCGTCTGTAATTTACATCATAGGTAGACCTCAACTATGGGAGACAAACTGAGAAAAAAAAATCCAGAAAATCACATTGTCTGTTTTTTTTTTCATTTTATTTGCATATTATGGTGGAAAATAAGTATTTGGTCAGAAACAAAATTTCATCTCAATACTTTGTGATATATCCTTTGTTGGCAATGACAGAGGTCAAACGTTTTCTGTAAGTCTTCACAAGGTTGCCACACACTGTTGTTGGTATGTTGGCCCATTCCTCCATGCAGGTCTCCTCTAGAGCAGTGATGTTTTTGGCTTTTCGCTTGGCAACACGGACTTTCAACTCCCTCCAAAGGTTTTCTATAGGGTTGAGATCTGTAGACTGGCTAGGCCACTCCAGGACCTTGAAATGCTTCTTACGAAGCCACTCCTTCGTTGCCCTGGCGGTGTGCTTTGGATCATTGTCATGTTGAAAGACCCAGCCACGTTTCATCTTCAATGCCCTTGCTGATGGAAGGAGGTTTGCACTCAAAATCTTACGATACATGGCCCCATTCATTCTTTCATGTACCCGGATCAGTCTTCCTGGCCCCTTTGCAGAGAAACAGCCCCAAAGCATGATGTTTCCACCACCATGCTTTACAGTAGGTATGGTGTTTGATGGATGCAACTCAGTATTCTTTTTCCTCCAAACACGACAAGTTGTGTTTCTACCAAACAGTTCCAGTTTGGTTTCATCAGACCATAGGACATTCTCCCAAAACTCCTCTGGATCATCCAAATGCTCTCTAGCAAACTTCAGACGGGCCCGGACATGTACAGGCTTAAGCAGTGGGACACGTCTGGCACTGCAGGATCTGAGTCCATGGTGGCGTAGTGTGTTACTTATGGTAGGCCTTGTTACATTGGTCCCAGCTCTCTGCAGTTCATTCACTAGGTCCCCCCGCGTGGTTCTGGGATTTTTGCTCACCGTTCTTGTGATCATTCTGACCCCACGGGGTGGGATTTTGCGTGGAGCACCAGATCGAGGGAGATTATCAGTGGTCTTGTATGTCTTCCATTTTCTAATTATTGCTCCCACAGTTGATTTCTTCACTCCAAGCTGGTTGGCTATTGCAGATTCAGTCTTCCCAGCCTGGTGCAGGGCTACAATTTTGTTTCTGGTGTCCTTTGACAGCTCTTTGGTCTTCACCATAGTGGAGTTTGGAGTCAGACTGTTTGAGGGTGTGCACAGGTGTCTTTTTATACTGATAACAAGTTTAAACAGGTGCCATTACTACAGGTAATGAGTGGAGGAAAGAGGAGACTCTTAAAGAAGAAGATACAGGTCTGTGAGAGCCAGAAATCTTGATTGCTTGTTTCTGACCAAATACTTATTTTCCACCATAATATGCAAATAAAATGAAAAAAAACAGACAATGTGATTTTCTGGGTTTTTTTTTCTCAGTTTGTCTCCCATAGTTGAGGTCTACCTATGATGTAAATTACAGACGCCTCTCATCTTTTTAAGTGGTGGAACTTGCACTATTGCTGACTGACTAAATACTTTTTTTCCCCACTGTATATAGATAAACTGCACTGAGGAAATCCTCGTCTTTGGCTGCTCTATCTCGCTGCAAGATGGATCTTGACCTGGACAGGTTCCTAGAAAATCTAGATTTACAACTGAAGTTGGCTGCTGCCTTTATTTTTGCTTGTCAAGAACAAAGAAGAAGAGAAAGATGGAGAAGACGTCGTTGTCGCTATTGGCAACACCCCATCCTTGAACTCCGAGAGAGCCATGAAGCCTACCACTCTTTTTACACAGAGCTGCAGCAAAATCCAGAGAAGTTTTTTGACCTCATGAGGATGTCTCAACAGAGCTTCCGTGACTTGCTGCTACTTGTCCAAGAATCCATCGTCAGGCAGGACACACAGCTCCGTCGAGCAATTCCTGCTGAGGAATGTCTCTTGGTCACCCTGAGGTACGTAGTGTTGAAAAAGAAACTCCTGTGACAAACAACCCTAACCAACCCTACCTTGTTATGAATGAGTCACCGTAGGAGGCAAAAACAGAAATGCTAGCTAAGTCCAGAAAACCAGAGAAGTTGGCAGCTATCGGATTGCAGACCCCTGAACCTATCAACAACAACTAGCAGTAGCCGTGGGGGATTCCTACGATGCCCTAGACCCCTCGATCACAGCCGGAGAACTGCCTAGCCTAAAGACAGAAAGGGAAATCTAAACTGCCCCAGAGCAGACCCCAAAGCAATAGGCAGCCCCCAACAAATAATGACGGTGAAGCAAGAAGAAAAATCACTAACACAGATAGAAAGATAGGCTGAGCAAATGATGGGGCCCAAGCTAACTAGACAGGACAGGATAGGAAAGCTGCTGTCTGCAATCTGCGAAAAACCCTAAGAAAATAAGAGCCAACAGACTGACAGGGAAAAAGGCCCTGAAGACACTAGGCTTCAAAAAGACTATGTCAGTACTCAGGTATTTTCTGAAGACAGAGCAACCGACAAAAAAGGAATTCAGCTCACCCCAACAGGGAATGGCAGAATCCAGAAAAGCAAGGCAAACTAAAACCAAAACACAAATGCAAAAAGGCAAAGCAGAAAACTTAGCTTTTGAGGAGCAGGAATCAGACTGGTCTCCTAGAATTCCACAGAGAAATCATCAGCGAGGAGGAAGGGCGATGGCTGCCTTATATCCAGTCAGAGATCCCCGTCGCCCAGTCATCCTCTCCCAGCTCAGGTGCTTGGTAATCAGCCTCACTACCTTCCTTCACCAGAACAGGGAGTTCATCAGACCTCAATGGTGAAGGGAAAATGAACTCATAACACTACCCTATCCATGACCCTAACCCTAAGCAGTGTACTGATTTTTGATTCTCATTTTCTTTTCCGCAGTTTCCTGGCTACTGGAGAGACATTATCATTGTTACATTTCCAATTCAGGATTGGAGTATCCATCCTTTCTGGGATTACTGTAGACACTTGTTGTGCTTTAGTTGACATTCTGCAGCAAGAATTCCTCCTCCAACCCATAACCGACCCCTGGCTTGAAAATGCTTCCAAATTCTAGGAAAGTGGTTATTTTCCTAACTTTGTGGGGGCTGTGGACAGCAAACAGATTAGGATTATGAAACCAGCTGGAAGTGGAACAGAGTACTTCAGTTATAAAAAAATACTTTTACATTGTTCTAATGGCTATTGCGGATGCTGAATGTAGATTTGTTGCCATGGACATTGGCTTATTTGGACGAGGAAATGACTCGCAGATGTTCAAAAACTCTGACATGGGCCAATGTCTGTATGGGAATGATTTTAATTTTCCCCCACCACGACCTCTTCCCAACACTGATGGACCGCCAATGTCTTTTGTTGTTGTTGGGGATGAGGCGTTCCAAATGTGTGCCAACCTCATTAAACCATACTCAAATCGGAACTTAAATCACACAAAAAAAATTTTCAACTACAGACTGACAAGGGCACGAAGAACCGTGGAGTGTGCATTTGGGTTGCTGGTATCGAAATGGCACATTTTGTGCACATCCATTAATCTAAAAATTGACACTATTGATAAGGTTGTGAAAGCATGTGTTGCTCTGCACAACTACATCATGGTAAAAGAGCGATCAAGCTTACAACCTGAGGAACCTGTTACATTGCATGATTACCAATTTCACCCTCTGAGAACCACAGTGGCCACAGTGGAAGTTGCCCAGAGGGATAAGTTTGCCGCTTACTTTGTTTCAGATAATGGATGTGTGGCATGGCAAGACAAAATGATTTAAGCCGCTGTTGCACCTGTTATGTTTAAATTACCTGTAATGTCAAATATTACAAAATACAACTTTTATTTTCAAAACTTTAACAAAAAAGAAAGGTTAAGGTTGGTATGATTGTTTTTTGCTTCAGGGTTTACGTGAGAGTGAGATGGGGTGGACCTTGGGGGTGTGGAGCTGTGAGGATTGGGTGGTAGTTGATGAGGAAGGGGTTACAGGGGAAGGGGCCACAAATTGAAGGATTGGATCAGGAATAGCAGTGGAGTCATTAGGAATAGATGACAAAGTTTAATCATGGTAATCGATAGACAAACTGGAAGGAACAGACAGAGACACAAGGGAAGGTATTAACAAATTGGTAGGTGAGGGTGGAGGTGGTGGGTTCAATGTGGGCATATGTTGTGAATTCCCTGGCTCATACTTCTGAGCCGAAGCTCCCCCTGCTCCCTCCGGTGGTTACTGGAGATAGTGGAGCTGGCCAGATTGACAGAGGTCTGCCATCTGATGATGATGATGATGATTGGAGGTCTGGGGTTACTGATTGGAGTATTTAAGTCTGCAGACTTCCTTCAATCCCTGCTGGTGATTGCCTTCCTGTACATTCTGAGGTCTGAAGTATCCTTCCCTGATCCTGCATTGTTCAGCTAAGTGCTCATTTGCTAATCCTTTGCATCTGATCTGTTTTTGTTTCTCTCTGCTTGTTGTGCGGGTTCAGCTTGCTCCTCTGGAGGCTGTGCTGGACCACCGCTCCATATGTTACAGCCTATGTCAGTTTGTTCAGTCCCCTGTTATATTGGTCTCTTTTGATTTGCTTCTGGTTGATACCAGAGTGCTGATATAGTGGGGGCGAAGTCGTGTGACTTCAGTGTTTTTTGTACATCAGACGTGTTGGATTTTTCAGGGTTTTTGCGTGATTGCAGACAGTGTCTTTCCTTTCCTATCCTATCTAGTCAGTTTGGGCCCAATCATTTGCTCAGTCTATTTTTCTGCCTGCATTTTTGTTTCATCTTGTCTCGCAATATATGTTTGGGGGCTATCTATTCCTTTTGGGGACTGCTCCGGGGCAGTCTAGATTTCACCTTTCTTGCTTTAGGCTTAGTTAGCTCTCCGGCTGTGCCAACGTGTCTAGGGCATCGTAGGTACGCTCCATGGCTACTGCTAGTTGTGTGGATAGGATTAGGGGTCTGCAATCCGCTTAGTTACCAACCTCTCTGGTTTTCTGGTGGCTTAGCCTGTTCCTGCCATCCTCCTCGGTGACCCATTAATAACAGAATCACCAGCCTTACTGTAGACTCTAGGGTACTCTAAAGAAGGAAAGAATTGTAAAAAAAAAAAAAAGAAAAAAAAGTGTCAGAATTTTTTTTTTGTATATTTTTTCTTTTTCTCTGGGGCCATAGGATTTTTTGTCTAACTGGAGACTAAGCAATTGTCCGATCGTGTTGAGCAGCTCGCTGCTGAAGTGCGGGGAATTTCTGCCTATCTCGCTCAGTTATCTGCTGTTGAACCAAAAATCCCTACTCCTGATGTGTTTTCTGGAGATCGGTCTAAATTTTTGAATTTTAAGAATAATTGTAAACTATTTTTTGCTTTGAAACCTAACTCATCGGGGAGCTCTCTGCAGCAGGTTAAAATTGTCATCTCCCTGCTGCATGGCGATCCCCAGGATTGGGCTTTTTCTTTGACACCCAGAGATCCTATTCTGGCTAATGTGGATGCGTTTTTTCAAGCCCTGGGGTTGTTGTGTGATGAACCTAATGCTATTGCTCAAGCTGAGTAAACCTTATTAGCATTGAACCAGGGTCAGGATTCTGCAGAGTTTTATTGTCAAAAATTCCGAAAGTGGGCGGTCCTTACTAAATGGAATGATGATGCCCTAGCAGCTCTCTTTTGGAAGGGTCTGGCAGAAACCGTAAAGGATGTTATGGTGGGATTTCCTGTCCCCTCTGGTCTTGACGACTCTATGTCATTGGCCATTCAAATTGATCGGCGTTTACGTGAACGTAAAACTACACGAGAGGTGGTGCCGCCTTTCGAACGAACTTCTGAACCCATGCAATGCGATAGGGTTTTGTCTAGGGCACAACATCAGAAGTTTAGAGGGCGAAATAAGCTGTGTTTTTTTTGTGGGGACGCCTCTCATACTATTTCTGTCTGTCCTAAACAAGAAAAGCGTTTTGCTCATGCATTTGCGGTGGGCAGTGTACAGCCTAAGTTCCTTTTGGCGATTACCTTGATCTGCTCCTTGTCTACATTTTCCACTAAGGCTTTTGTTGATTCAGGAGCAGCTTTGAATCTGATGGATTTTGACTTTGCCAAGTGTTATGGTTTTCCTATGATACCCCTGCGGACTCCTATCCCTTTGAAGGGTATTGGTGCTACTCCTTTGGCAGAGAATAAACCCCAGTTTTGGACCCAGGTGATAATGCGCGTCCCTCCGGACCACCAAGAGAATTGTAAATTTTTGGTGTTGCACAATTTGCATGATACTATTGTTCTGGGTTTTCCTTGGTTTCAAACCCATAATCCTGTTTTGGATTGGAAATATGTCTGTGGTGAGTTGGGGTTGTCAATGTGTTCTTAGTGACACTCCTGTTTTCTCCATGTCTCCCCAGTCTCATGATATTTCTGACTATTTGGCTGATTTTTATGATGTATTTAGTGAGAGTAAGTCAGCGTTTTTGCCTCCTCATAGGAGTTATGACTGTGCACTTGAGTTAATGCCCGGGTGTAAATTTCCCAAGGGTCGGCTTTTCAACTTATCTGTACCTGAACATGATGCTATGCAATCTTATATCAAGGAGTCGTTGGAGAAGGGTCATATCAGACCATCCTCTTCACCTTTAGGTGCTGGGTGTTTTTGTGGCCAAGAAAGATGGCTCATTAAGGCCATGTATTGACTATCATTCCCTTAACAAAATCACTGTTAAATATCAGTACACGTTACCCCTGATTTCTGATTTATTTTCCAGAGTTAAAAGTGCCTGTTGGTTTACCAAACTTGACCTCAGGGGGCGTATAATCTTCTTTGCATCAAGCACGGGGATGAATGGTAGACGGCGTTTAATACCCCGGAAGGACAGTTTGAGTACCTGGTGATGCCTTTTGGGCTCACTAATGCCCCTTCTGTCTTCCAATCTTTTATGAACAATATTTTCCGGGACTTTGTGGATAAGTTTTTGATCATTTATCTGGATGATATTTTGATCTTTTCCAGTGATTGGGATTCTCATGTGGAACATGTCCGTACGGTGTTCCGGATTTTGAGGGAAAATACTCTGTATGTTAAGAGATCGAAGTGTCTCTTTGGTGTACAGAGGATTTGGTTTTTGGGATTCATTTTGTCCCCGTCTGCTATTGAAATGGACCCGGCCAATGTACAGGCTATTTATGATTGGGTTCAGCCCACTTCTTTGAAGGCTCTCCAGAAGTTTTTGGGTTTTGCTAATTTCTACCATAAATTTATAAGTAATTTTTCTGGTATGGTTAAACCACTGACTGATTTGACCAAAAAGGGCACCGATGTGGTGAATTGGTCTCCCGAGGCAGTCTTGGCATTTCAGGCGCTTAAGTGGAGATTCACTTCTGCTCCGGTTCTACGGCAACCTGATGTCTCACTCCCATTTCAGTTGGAGATAGATGCTTCTGAGATTGGTGCAGGAGCCGTTTTGTCCCAAAGAGATCCAGTAACTTCTAAGATGAATCCCCGTGCCTTCTTTTCTCGAAAATTTTCCCCATCTGGACGTAACTATGACGTGGGGAATCGGGAATTGTTGGCCATGAAATGGGCATTTGAAGAGTGGAGACATTGGTTGGAGTGAGCTAGACATCAAGTTGTGGTCCTCACCGACCACAAGAATTTGATTTATCTTGAATCAGCCAAACGCTTGAATCCTAGACAAGCTAGGTGGGCCTTGTTTTTCACGCATTTTAATTTTGTGGTCTCTTTTCTTCCGGGCACTAAGAATGTTAAGGCGGATGACCTTTCCAGGAGTTTCTTTGCGGATTCTCTTGATGTGACAGAGCTTACTACCATTCTAAATGAGGGTGTAGTTCTTTCTGCCATCTCACCTGATTTGAGACGTGCCCTGGAGGAATTTCAGGAGGATAAACCTGAACGAGGCCCTATGGGAAAATTGTATGTTCCTGACCAGTGGAGGAAAAGAATAATGTCTGAAATTCATTGCACCACGTTGGCTGGTCATCCAGGTATCTTTGGTACCAGAGATTTGGTGAGTCGGTCTTTTTGGTGGCCTGCCTTATCTCGTGATGGCAGGAATTTTGTGCAGTCCTATGGGACTTTTTCTCAGTCCAAGCCCTGTTCTCGTGCTAGTGGTTTGTTGATGCCCCTGACAGTGCCCAGGAGGCCGTGGACCCATATCTCAATGGATTTTATCTCTGATCTCCCTGTCTCTCAGAGAATGACTGTTATTTGGGTGAGCTGTGATAAATTTTCTAAGATGGTCCATCTTGTACCACTCCCAAAGTTGCCATCTTCTTCTGAGTTGGTGCCCGTGTTTTTACAACAAGTGGTTCGTCTGCACGGGATTCCTGAGAAAATTGTGTCAGACAGAGGAATCCAGTTTGTTTCCAGATTTTGGAGAGCTTTTTGATCCAAACTGGCAATTCAGTTGTCTTTCTCCTCTGCATTTCATCCTCAGACCAATGGGCAGACTGAGAGAACAAATCAGACTTTGGAGTCCTATTTGTCACGGTCACGTGTGTCTGGACGCAGCGAGTACCGCAAGGCAAACCCATATGACACACGTGACCCTGGATACACCGCCTCCAGTTGGGCGAATTTAAATAATAAGACTTGCAGCTGGATACACCGCCTCCAACTGGCGAATTTAGGTATTACACGTATTTATACAATAGTCTGGAAACCCCGCCTCCAGTAAGGCGAATTTAAATAATAAAGGGGAACCTGGGTAACAATAACAGTGGTGGGCCCTGCGATAGGGAATAGGGACGTGGAGACCTCCTGCACTCCCGTGAGCCATAGTCTCTGCACTCCCAACGTTCCCTATGCCGGTTCCGCACCGGGCGATGCACAGGAACCTTAAAACCCTGACTCGCCCTGACCCTAAACCCTCTCTAGGGAATTGTTCGGTGCGGAAACTAATCCCACCACTGCACTAAACACACATGAGGAAAGATAACAAAACAGGGGAAACACCACTTAGCTTTGCTCTGTTGCGTACGCTCCTTGCAACAGAGCCCACCACCTGCGTGCATCTTCTCCTCCACCCGGATCCATCACCATAACCGGATCCATCACCATAGTGCAGCCTCGGAGCAGAGTCCACCACCAGTTGCAGCTGCCCAGTAAACAGAGTCCCAAAGATGAGTCCAGCTTCTGCCAAAAAGTCCAGCATGCTTGAGTCCAGTTTTCAGCAACCAAGTCCAGCATGCTGAGTGCAACTCTCACCATCGTCGCCACTCCACCAAGCCATGCAAGCACCTCCTGCTGACAACATAAACTGCGACTCCACCACGCCATGCCAGCCCTCCATGCAGATTCCATAGCTGACTCAACCCCTCTGGCTGGGCTACCCAGGACTCTCATTCAGCACCTTCTTTCACCCAGGCTTCCTTGAGAATGACTAACTCACAATATCACCAACAGTGATTGAGCACACCTGACTCTCTTTTATAGAGCCTCACACCTGATTTTTAATTACGTGCACATTAAACCAAAGAAACTAAAGTGCACTACCGCTCACCACCACCGGGGCAACTTAGAATGAACAACACCACGTGTAATAATTCTAATGGCCACCGGGGGCAATCACACCACTTTGGCAACAAGCCAAAGGAAAAAAGTTCACTTTGTCCATTTACTTGTCAGATCCACCTTGGATCATGACACTATTTGAGATGTTTCATATCTGCTGATCAGGATGATTGGGTCTCATTTTTGCCATTGGCCGAATTCTCACTAAACAATAGGGCTAGTTCTGCCACTTTGATATCTCCTTTCTTTTGTAACTTTGGGTCTCATCCTCAATTTTCTTGGGGGAAGGTAGAAGCTTCTGCCTGCCCAGGTGTGGATTTTGTGGTAGAGAGAATGCAGCAGATTTGGGACCAAGTAGTGGATAAGTTGTCCCACTCTCAGGAAAAGGCCCAACGGTTTTCCAACCGGCATAGGACCATTGGTCCCTGGTTTAAAGTGGGTGATATGGTTTGGTTGTCCTCAAAAAATATTCCCATGAAGGATGCATATCCAAAATTCAAGCCAAGGTTTATTGGACCTTATAAGGTTTTGGAAATCCTTAACCCCGTTTCTTTCCGTTTGGCTCTTCCAGCTATGTTTAAGATTCATAACGTTTTTCATAAATCTTTGTTGAAAAGGTTTGTGGAGCCAGTAGTTCCCATGGTGGCGCCCCCTGACCCTGTACTTGTTAAGGGTAATTTGGAGTATGAGGTAGAGAAGATATTGGATTCTCGTCTGGCTAGACGGAGACTTCAGTACTTGGTCAAGTGGAAGGGTTATGGCCAGGAGGATAATTCTTGGGTCTCTGCTGCTGACATCTATCCCAAGAGATTGATTTGTGCCTTTCACCTGGCCCATCCTCATCGGCCTGGTGGCGTGGATGAGGGTTCGGTCACCCCTCCTCAAGGGGGGGTACTGTTGTGAATTCCCTGGCTCAGACTTCTGAGCCGAAGCTCCCCCTGCTCCCTCCGGTGGTTACTGGAGGTAGTGGAGCTGGCCAGATTGACAGAGGTCTGCCACCTGATGATGATGACGATTGGAGGTCTGGGGTTACTGATTGGAGTATTTAAGTCTGCAGACTTCCTTCAATCCCTGCTGGTGATTGCCTTTCTGTGCATTCTAAGGTCTGATGTCTCCTGCCCTGATCCTGCATTGTTCAGCTAAGTGCTCATTTGCTAATCCTTTGCATCTGATCTGTTTTTGTCTCTCTCTGCTTGTTGTGTGAGTTCAGCTTGCTCCTCTGGGGGCTGTGCTGGACCACCATTCCATATGTTACAGCCTGTGTCAGTTTGTTGAGTCCCCTGTTATATTGGTCTCTTTTGCATTTCTTCTAGTTCATATCAAAGTGCTGATATAGTGGGGGCGAAGTCATGTGACTTCATTGTTTTTTTGTACATCAGACGTGTTGGATTTTTCAGGGTTTTTGCGTGATTGCAGACAGTCTTTTTCCTATCCTATCTAGTCAGTTTGGGCCCCATCATTTGCTCAGTCTATTTTTCTGCCTGCATTTGTGTTTCATCTTGTCTCACCAACAATATATGTTTGGGGGCTATCTACTCCTTTTGGGGTCTGCTCCGGGGGAAGTTTTGATCTCACCTTTCTTGCTTTAGGCTTAGTTAGCTCTCCGGGTGTGCCGAGGCATCTAGGGCATCGTAGGTACGCTCCACGGCTAGTGCTAGTTGTGTGGATAGGATTAGGGGTCTGCAATACGCTTAGTTACCTACCGCTCTTATTTTCTGGTGGCTTAGCCTGTTCCTGCCATCCTCCTCGGTGACCCATTCATAACAGGCATATTTTTTGGTTCCTGGTTTTTGTCCTGGTGGCAATATTTTTTTTTTTTGACCTCGCTTTTCTTGGCTGAGTAGGAGTGCTGGGCTCCGTAGAAGTCATCTAGCATGGTGCTGGACTGGGCCACATTGTGGATACTGCTGGCTGCAGGGATGCTGGACTGGGCAGGGGTGCTGTAGTGGGCAGGGGTGGTGGACTGGGCAGCATCGTTGATACTGCTGGCTGCATGGGTGCTGGACTCTAGAACATGGTGGATGCTGCCAGCTGCAGGATTGATGAACTTGGCAACGTGGTCGCTCAGTGAACTGGAGGCAGTTGTGGTGGTGGATAGTTCGGTGCTGTGGGAGCTGGAAAGTAGATTGGCTGCTGGTAATATCCTGCGGCCTGTTGATTGTAGGTTTGTGACTGCTGCTGCAATGCTTGGCTCTAAGCAATCGGGTAGGCCTGCATGATGTTCAACTGGAGTTGAGGCGTCAGGTTTTCCGACACGCTCTGCTCAATTGCAGAAAATAATGTCACGCCGGTCTCTTAAGGTTGGCTTCCAGGCGGTCAAAGCTTTTTTGACTCCCTTTAACCCACTCTTCACTCTGTCAACAATCAACCTAATGCCATCCTGGAAGACCGAGCTTAAATGCATAAACTCGGGCATGCCTGACCTCTCCCAGGCCCTCTGCCATTGACAAGAAGACCCAGCAACAGCAGTGGCAGAGGGCTGGCAGAGGGGAAAACCTGATGGACCGCCTGCCTCTTCCCCAGCCTGTGAAGCCTGCAAGGTTGCTCCATCACTGGTGGATGATTGGGACTGCATCTGTTCAGTGGCTGGTAGATGAGGGGCCGCTTCAACAGAGGATGATCCGGGTTGTGTTGTGCTGAACCAGGTTCTGTGTGGAAAAGAGATAAACATTAGTGAAAAAATCAAGGTTGTGTTTTGCTGATCCAGGTTCTTTGTGGGAAAAAAATTAAACATTATTAAAAAGAAAAAAATATATATATAGACTTACATTCGCTGAGCAAGCGCAGGCCTCGGAAAGGCAAGGTCCTGTTGGTACTTGTATTTCCAGAACCTTGCAGCAGCACCACTTCAAACCCGAACCTCCTCTCTCATGTCCTTGTTGAAGCGGTCCTTCATTGAGTGCCAACGAATTTTGATTCACTTCACTGTGAAGGGGAAAAAAATAAACAATTAGAAAACAATGCACATCCATTCACAGGTTCACTGCCATTTCAGACCACATTGCAATACTTACCAAAATCTGTTCTGGCACGCGGCGTGGCACGGTCCCAACCAGGCAGCAGCGATGTTGCCACTTCTTCCCAGAGCCGTTGAGTCACCACATTGTTGGAGTGCTGATGGTTACGGGTGTCCCACAACGGTACTCGCTCTTGCAGAAGGTGAATAAGTTGCTCGTTGTCAATGTTGAGTGCGGCTTCTTCCCATTGTGAAACCTATAGATAAGATAGAAAAAAAGAATTTTAAGTAAAAATGAAAAAAATGTATTACAACTCTGATGAAAAGAATATTTGCACCCCGTCTTTCCTCCTGAGACACATGAGCCCGACGACCCTGGGAAAAATCATATCCACTCGACTGCTCCTGCTCTTCATCACTGCCAGGTACCTGTAAAGAAATGAAATGATTTAACACCAGTCAGTACATACCAATCAGTATAGCAAATGTGATAACATAATCTTTGTCTGGTCCACCCTGAGTAGATGTCAGTTCTTTGCTTGAGGACATTTTGAAGAGCAGGCAGCTGTCAAGTGAAACACTAAAGAAAAGAACAGAGAAGAAAAATTAAACTTGTAAAGATCCAAAAACAATGTAGACAAAAAAAAAGAAGGACACAAATACTTACATTACAGGCAGTAGTCCAACAGCACAGCAGTCAGCACAGGCTAGGGACAGATGGCAGCAACAGGAGACAACCACAGCACCAGGAGACGACCAGGAGAAAACCGCTGCACCAAAAGACAACCAGGAGACATCCACGGCACCAGACAGTGGGCCAGTCTACAAGGAACAGAAAAAGCATTCAGAGAGACAGACATTTACAAAGCTTCTATACTTACTTAGATAGTGTTGTCCTCACCACGACAGAAAGCAGCACCAGGAGACGAACAGGAGAAAACCGCTGCACCAGGAGCAAAAAACAGGAGCCAACCACTGCACCAGGACAATTGATACATCTAAAAGTAAACAGAAAAAGAAATTAGTACAAAGTACAAACAGCAGTGAGAGAGACAGACATTTTCTAAGGTTCTATACTTACATAGCCAGTGTTGTCTTATTGTCAAGAGTAGTGTCATGGCCTTGCAGTGTCCTCACTTCCTTTTATAGAGCTATCAATTAGCAAGTGGTTGAATCACTTCCTGGACCAATTCACTCATGAATCACTTCCTGGACCAAAAAAATACATGTGTATAGAATGCATATGCGTACGTATGTCCTTATGCATTCTCATAGGCAGTAATGCATTTTTTTATGCACTCATCCGCATGCGCATGACTGCGCTTATTTGACGGATTTTTGCTGCTTCCAAAAATCCAACATGTTGCGTTCGCCGGACCCCGCCTCACACCAAAAAACAATGCATGCCTACGCTGACGCATGCGTACTGATGCAAAGGCATGCCCCTGCGTACACCACGTTAAAGATAGGTAAACATGATGCATTTGGATTGCTGCCGATGAAACGCGCAAACAAATGCAAATGTGAAACAAGCCTAAGTCCTCACTTCTGTGGGAAGTACAGCTTCTCCCCACAGAACCACACACCAACTGAATCTCAAACAATTGCAAGTCCTGCAGAGAAGAAGGGTACGGTGAGCACCCTTCCTCCTGCACTGCGGTGCTCACATGAAACCGGCCCATTAAATTCTGTACACGGCCTCTCAGCACCTAGTGTGCTGGAAGCACAAAAACACTCCGCACCTCCCTTTCTCTACAAAGCCAGTGACTTTGTCACATAGTCCCCCCTCTGGCCAAAGTTGGGGGTTTTGGTACCATCAGACGCTAGACAGGGAATTCACGAGAAGGCATCTGCATTGACATGTAACTTCCCTGGCCTGTGTTCTACATGAAATGAGAATTCCTGAAGAGCTAAGAACTACCTAGTCACCCTGGCGTTCTTACCACCTTTTTTACTCAACCATCTCAGCGGTGCATGGTCTGACACTAATTTGATTCTACGGCCCAGAAGGTAGTACTTTAGTGTATCAACCACCCACTTATGGCCAAGCACTCCTCCACAATTGCATAATTCTTCTCACAAGAAGAGAGTTTTCGGCTCAGATACAGGATGGGATGCTCTTCTCCATTTATTTCCTGTGAGAGTACCTCTCCTAATCCAGCCTCTGAAGCATCGGTCTGTAACACTACAGTAATTCTTTCTTAAAGTCTGGTGCAGCCAGAACCGGATGCCTACACAGAGCATGTTTGAGTTCCTAAAACTACCTCTCTCTGTGTCAGGAGTCCATTTTACCACAGTTGGCATGGTGCCCTCAAGAAGGTCTATTAACGGTGCGGCAATAGGAGCAAAGTTTGGGATAAACCACCGGTAATACCCCACAATCCCAAGAAATGCCCTCACTTGCTTCTTGGAAAGTGGTTGCGGCCCCTCCTGAATTGCCTCTATTTTGTTCAATTGAGGCTTGATTGCACCTCTCCCGACGATGTAGCACAAGTACTTGGCCCTCTCCTTTCCTATAGCACACTTCTTTGAGTTTATTATAAAACCTGGTTTCCTCAAGGCATCGAGGACCGCCTGTACTTTTGGTAGATGCGAACTCCAGTCATGGGTGAAGATGATGATCTCATCCAAGTAGGCTGTGGCATACTTCCTATGTGGCACCAAGATCCAATCCATTGCCCTCTACAAGATAACGAGGGCCCCCTGCAGACCGAATGGCATCCTGGTGTAATGGAAGCAGCCATCCGGCATAGCAAGGCCATCTTCTCTTTGGCGCTCTGCGACATGAGGATCTGCCAGTATCCCTTCATTAGGTCGAGGGTTGTGATATACCTCGCACTCCCCAGTCACTCAATAAGTTCTTCCATGTGGGGCGTCGGGTGCGCATCAACCCTGGACACCTCATTGAGCTTGTAGTAGTCGTTACAAAACTGCCGGTCGCCACAGGGCTTCGGTACGAGGACAATGGGACTGGACCATCCACTTTTTGATTCTTCTATTTCCCGAGGTCCAGGATCCTCTTCACCTCTTGTGATATTATCTTCAGGCATGTTTCAGGGATTCTGTAGGGCTTTAGGTTTCATTAGTACATCGTGACCTGTGTGTGCCCTGCCAATTCCGAGAACAGATCACGGTTCTGCTGCAGAAGGTCTTAACATTTCTGCTTCTGGGCTGGCATTAATGTCTCTGCAATCATGACCTCCTCAACCTTGGCTTCGGGATGGGCCCCATGGAAGCTTCCAACGGTTCACGGTCCTGCCAGGTTTTGAGCAGGTTCACATGGTTCGCCTGGTACGGCTTCCTGCGACCAATCTGGTGTACCTCATATTTCACATCCCCGAGTTTCTCCACAACCTCATGCAGGCCTTGCAACTTGGCCAGGAGCTTGCTCTTCACCGTTGGTATGAGTACTAGCATGCAGTCCCTGAGCTGGAACTGCTTCAGCCTCGCTGATCAGTTGTGCACCCTTGCTTGGGCCTTCTGCACCTGGAGCAGATGTTCCTTCACAATAGGCATTACGTGAGCCATCCTGTCCTGCGGCTGATTGACATGCTCTGTTATGCTTTGGTGTGGCATGACTTTGGCTTCCCAGGTTTCCTTGGCGATGTCAGTAGAACTGATGTATGTCGGCCGTACAGAATTTCAAATGGTGAGAACCCTGTGGATGCCCATGGAACTTCTGTAATGGAAAAGAGCAAGAATGGGAGCAGATAGTCACAGTCTCGACTGTCCTTCTCAACGACCCTCTTAAACATGGCCTTCAAGGTCTTGTTGAAGAGCTCCACCAGGCCATCAGTCTTCAGATGGTACATGGAGGTTCGCAGCTGGGCGATCTGGAGGACTCTGCACAGCTCCTGCATCACTTTGCTCATGAATGGCATTCCCTGGTCCGTCAAAATTTCCTTAGGCACACCGGCCCTGGCAAAGATGTGTACCAGCTCCTGGGCGATACTCTTAGCTAAAGAGTTCCTCAGTGGCACTGCTTTGGGGTATTGAGTCACATAATCCATGACAGCCAAGGGGTCCCACCAAGTCAATAGCAATTCTCTCGAAGGGAATTTCTATCACGGCAATGGAACTAAAGGGCTTCTGAAGTGCGACACAGGGGCAGTTTTCTGGCAGGTAGGGAAGACCTACAATAATCTGGCATCTCACGGTAGCAATCTGGCCAATAAAATCTCTGCAGTACTCTCTCCTGAGTTTTCTCTTCCCCTAGATGACCACCCAGTATATGTGCACGGGCCATATCTGGAACCCTCTGCCGGTACGATGTCAGAACTAACAGCTGTTCCACAATTTCTTCACCCCTCAATTTGGTCACCTGATACAGCGGCTTGCTAGTCACTGCAAAATGAGGGAACCTGGTGTCAACCCCCAGCTCTTGAGCAACTCCATTAAATACAGTGACATTTTCAAAGGCTTATTTAACCATGAGGTTTCGAAGCTGAACAGTCCTAAAGTTCTCTCCGAGCACCTCTAAGTCAAGGAAGCTGGGCTCCTCAGGTAGTCTCGTCCTCCTCTCCAGTGAGGACACAAATGGGAAACTCATTCACCTCTGCTCCTGATGGAGTTACCTTCAGAGGGGCCTGGCTTTTAACTGGGACACTCAGTACAGCTCCCTTCTGCCACAAGTCCCACAACAAAGAAAAATCACGACCCAGTATGATGGGATGGATTAAGTCTCTCACTACCCCAACCTCATGGGTCTTATCACCACAGTCTGTCCCCATGATTACTCTGGCTACATGGTAGTCCTTGGCGTCTCCATGTATGCAGCGGACGCCCACCAACTTATTGGGGATTAACTGGTGAGCAATGCAGCGGTGATTATTGTCACCAGACTTCCAGAGTCCAACAGCCCAAGGACCCTCACCCCATTGACGGAGATGGCACATAACTGGGGACCATCGACAGGTTTACAGTCCACACCGCAGGCCGGGTAAGCATAATATGAGCACCGTCTGCCAAGATTGCAGTCCATAGGTTCAGGTGGCATATTACACCCGGCGGCTATGTGTCAAGGATTGTGACACTGCCAACAAACCACATCTTTCATCCCAGTCTTAGAGGTCCCCTCAGCAGGATTGGCTCATCCCCCAGTTGTGGGCCTAACCTCCCTCTTTGGTGAGCCCGCCCGCTTTTGGGCCTCCCCCGTCAGATATGGCGCAAGTAACACTGCCCACTGCTCCTGCTGAAGTCTCTCCAATTCAGCCACTCTCTCAAAAACTGTCAAGAAGGCTTCCACATCATCCTTACCGTTTTCCAGGTGTATGCATCACCTTCCGGAGATGAGGAGGAGGCCGCCAGCCTTACCCGATCCACCTCAGTGAGAAACTCTATTTATTGAGTTAGCGCCTTCTGCTGCTGTCGCTGCTGCTTAGATTGCTAAAACTGCTGTATCAACAACTTATTCATCTCCTGTTGCACAAGATGTTTCACCAGCAACTCCATGTTAATGGACATCTTGTGCTAGATGGCGGATTTCACCCAGGACATGTAGTTGTCCACAGCCTCTATCTGGGTTCCTGGATCGCTGCCTGCACTCGAAACACTACGTGTGAGGGGTTGTCATGCTAAGATTGTCCTCGTATCTTGGATGAGACTCGCCAATGCAGCACAGGCAAAACTGACAGCTCCGGGCTGTAACCTTCAGCTGTTAGCCTTTTCATGGCTGGTTATCAAGAATACATTGATCTCACGCTTTTTTCTAAAAATTATTTAAATAAATAGTAAAAAAAAAATCTTGCCCCCCTTTCATTTTTAACAACCATTTAAGCTAAAGCAAACAGCTGGAGGGTGTTTTGCACTCATTTGGGGATCCATCTGTCGTTCTCTTCAGCATTTAACCTGCAGTCTAAGTAATTACATTTGTATGTTTGGCAGTTTTTTGTTATTCCTGTTCATATTACCTTGTTAGTCTAATTGGTGTATTACGGTACACTACTACTCCCCTCTTCCACGGGTGGGGGAAGGGTACAGACTAAGGACAGATTCAGGAGATAAGACAAGGTACGTGGTCCTGGCATCTTCACCATCAGAAGTAATCCGGGTACAGGTGAGCTAGAGTGCCTCTAGTGTTTGGGACGAGAAAGGAGCCTCTGTTCCTTGGACACCCAACAACAGAGTCGTGACACGGTGGCTTGGACTCGAGTAACTCAGGTTACCAGAGTTCACATCCACTGGGTCTCTCGGCAGCTGCAAGGCCCGCAAACCTTATGGGAAACTTTGAGGGACATTTTAAGGTTCCTGGAATTTCTAATTGCTGGAACATGTGGAGGTTGTGAACTATGGTTACCTTGTCTGTGTATTTACTGTGCTTGATAATAAATAAAAAAAATAAGTAAAAAAACGGTGTGGGGTTCCCCGTAATTTTCATAAGTGGGAAAGTTGACAGCTGAGGGCTGATATTAATATTCTGGGAAGGAGGACAATATTCCTAAAGTTTCCTGGGCTATTAATATCAGCTCACAGCTGATTAGCTTCTACTGGTTATTTTATGGGGGGACCCCTGAAAAAAGTAATTTAATGTCCCCCATAATCTCAAATCTGCATAGGCTAAACAGACAGCTGTGGACTGATATTAATAGCCAGGGAAGGGGCCAAGGAAATTGGTTCTCCTCCCAGGCTAAGAACATCACCCCTCAGCCACCCCTGAAATCGTGCTCTTATCTGACACTTAACCTCACTCTTCCCTCTTTCCCTGTGGCTGTAGCATGTGGAGTAATAGTTGTGGGGTTGATGTCAGCTTTGTATTTTCAGCTGACATCAAATCCAAGAGTTAGTAATGGAGAGGTGTCTATAAGATGCCCTCATTACTAACCCCATAGTAAGTTTGTAAATAAACATACAGCATGAATAAAATCCTTTATTTGAAAGAAAAATCAACACCCTGTTTTACACATTTATTTAAAAATTAAAAAAAACAAAGTTATACTCACCATATGCCTATTCCAATGAAGCCCTTGTCATCTGTTAAAGACAGATAATAATAAACAACCATGATACTCACCTTATGCCTAATCCACCAATGTCTATGTCCTCTGCAAAAAAAGAAAAAATAATAAACAACCATATCCCTCACCTGTCCGGTGTGAAGATAATTAACATTCTCCCATGACAATGTGGATGATTTGGATAGCGGTCACATCAGTGATGTGACTGCTATCATTGCCAGCTAGATCACACTTGTCTTTCAATAAACATTTGTATATTGAGTACTACTTGGGACATTTTACATTTGATCTTCTTTTGGTTCCTTTTGTGATTTTTATTGTAATTAGCGATCTGTCCTGGCATGCTACAAGAGTCCAATTATATCGTTTGCATATTAAATATACTATTTTGAAATTGGATGTATAATACTTCATAGGTTATATTTTCCTATGAGTAAATGCAGGTTCAGCAGAGCTAGACATGCTTTTTGAACAAGTAGGAGACCCTCTTTATGATATTCATATACTCCCATAATCTATGTTGACACAAGTTGACCTATTAAAATACATCCCCATTAATAGAGCATCACATAAAATCTATCTAACACATATAAAGGAGCATACTGTAGAACTATGCCTGCAACATTAGTAAAACATTAAAGAGGACCTTTCACCTCATCAAAAGTGACCAGTTTTCCTGATATTATGTTCCTGCTGCTCCCATGAGTACATATTTTTAAAATAAATTCATTATACAATTCCAGAGATACAGTTTTTTTTACTTTAGCGCTAACATTTATGGTTTTTACCAAGGGGGCATGGTTTACATGATTCTCTTGGGTGGGTCTTCTGGTTGCTCTGCATTATTACTCTGTGACCACTGACCACTTGGTAAAGGCAATAAAAATTGGCATTAAATAAAAAGCCAGTATCTGTGAAACTTTATGGCAGATTTAGGGTAAGTGCACACGTAGTTTTTTGGTTGTGCGGATTTTGTAGAGACATCCGCAGGACAAAAGTCCTGCGGTTTATCTGTGGATTAGCCTGTGGTTTTGCCCTGCGGTTTCACACCTCATAATGATAAGGTGTGAAACCGCAGCGGAAACCGCACAAAGAATTGACATGCTGCGGATTGTAAGCCGCAGCAAAACCGCACAGAAAAATCTGCAGCATGTGCACTGCGTTTTTTTTTTTCATAGGAAATGCAGTAGAATCTGCTGCGGACCCGCAGAGCCAAAACCGCTGCGGATCCGCAGCAGAATCCGCAGCGTGTGCACATACCCTTAAAGAAAAAAATACTGAGTGGAGTGATGAGAATAAAATTTGTACTGATGATCTAATTGTCCAAAAGCCAGTCAATAATATGAAACTGAAATATCATCCTCTGGAAAATAAATCTGTTTGATAGATCAAAAAATTATTTTAGCTGTAAATAACCCCTAATATATGATATGCAACGTGTTAGTGGTTATAGGACAGTCCTTCTTAAATAACAATTTTAATGGAAACATTAACCATAAGTCATATACCAAATTTCTATCTCACAATCGGTGAAGATGCTTCCAATCCTGTTTTGGCAATGCAGCAAGGTTCAAGTATTTTCAGCTTCAAAAAGGATCGAATTATGAACTGAATTACTACACTTCTTATCAAAGAAAGAGATCATTAATAATCATGGAAAAGTGGGAATAGGTAGGTCTGGTATGTTGACCATATCTGACTTAAAACTATTGCCCCCAGCCTCTATGCACCAGATAGTATGAATGGGTACTCATCATGAATGTGAGGAAGAGTAATATAAAAGGTAAGTTATTGTTTATCATAACCAATAAAATGTGAGATTGTATTTAAATTCAAGCAGGCTTGGCCTTTTAAAGATGCAGTCAGTCATTGTTCTACTATAAATGTAAATGACTTCAGATTAAATCTGCCACATTGAATAAAACTCGCTTAACATATTGGTGGAGATCTCGAAAAAGGTTCATTCCACCATTTTTTATGCAAAGTATTAAAATGAATTTCCAGCATTTAAATAGCTGAAGTGTAATTCTCAATTTATTATTTAGTTTAACTCTTTCATTGGTGGCTATATCAGGTCATATCAAGAAAGTTGTACAGAATAAATTGATCACTTATTCCAGACAGTGTTTTATAAACGTTTAAAGGTTATGTTCACTCAGCGGTTTGTTTGTAGGTGTATCCTATGAGTTTGTAGAAGTGACTGTTTTCTCCAGTTTAGTTTCTGATCGGTCAAACATTTGATAAGTACATTAATAAGAAATGGTCTGTTAGCTGGGGCCCACACCCTTAAGACCCCCAGACACATTAGATAGCTGCTTGCTGACCATAGCTATATCTGTCAACTTCTCCATATGTAGTCACATGAGCTGACCGGGGGGTGGACCCTTTTTCGCCGCCACGTACAGACTTGAGACAGAGACTGATGTGCATTCAACAGGTCCTCTTTGTTGGCCGTCCTCTCGATGACCGCAGCACCACACAGCAGCTGCACGACAACTTCCACAGACAGGCCGGGTACCTTTCACCTTCTTCTCTTTCCTCTTACAGTGACGTCTCTCGCGGTTCTTTCACTGTGGCTGCCATTAGGCCCATGGCCACAGTGCTTCCCCTGTCCGAGTCCGTCCATCTGTTACCCCCGGGCTTTCTCTGTCCTGCGGCTCTCCTGTCGGGGGCCACCCCACTGACCGTCTTTCTCCTCAGTCCCTTCCAGAGCTTCCTCTTCTGTCCGTCTCTCCCTTCTGTCTCCCCTTCTCCTGAGCTTCTCTTCCTGGACTGCCTACCTTCTGGAACTCTCTCGACTTTCTTATATTCCCCTCCCTGGGAATTCCCCTCTAGAGCTCCTGTAACTCTGCCCCCCACGACTCTGCGGTTTCATAGCCTTAAGCTAAGAGGACCGGTGTCAGGGCCCTTGGGCCTGTCACACGCATGGGGCGTGGGGGCGGGAACTGCCTGCAGTTCCACCAGCTGGGCTGGGGGAGCGCTCACCTTCCCTGGCGCCGCGGCTCCCGACAAGCCATTCCTCAGCTCCTCCAGCAGCTAATGTTCTTCACCCCGCCGTCCGGCAGGGCCAGGCTCCAAGCTCGATGGTTCTGAGGGGAGACTCCATAGTGACTCTTCCAGCGGCTGTTCCAGCAGGGTCCAGGGTCGTTCCTCTTCCCTGCTAGATGTCCGGGGTACCGACAGTGGCTCCCAGGGGCAGGTCTCTCGACGGGCCTCGATCTCCTGATGCCACCTCCATTCCAGGCGTCCGAGGCCACAGCAGCTGCAGCGTCGCATCTCGCCCGATGTCCAGAGGCTCGATGGCGCCAAGTAGCCGCACCCAGTCTCTCCACCTGGACCACTCCCATTCTTGGGTGGGGCATTGGTCGGCCCCTCCACCCATCTTTCATCGTTCAGCGGGAGGGGGCGGCTGTCACTAGATGCATACCGCTCCCCCCAGGGGTGGGTTCGGCACAGCCCCTGATAGTCCAATCTAGCAGCAAACTCCTGAGATTCTTTCAATCAATCAATCAATCAATCAAATTTATTATCGCCAAGTACATATTACATATATACAAGGAATTCTTTGTGGCAAAGAGGCAACATAATATACAACAAAAGAGGCAACATAATATACAACAACAGATATAACAAGTAACATCTAACAAGACAGATACAGTATATAGTCTACACATGACGATTTAATTGTTGAACAGAGAGTGGATAGAAGCTGTTCATATGGCGGTTGGTGCTGCATTTGGGGACTCTGAAGCGACGTCCTGAAGGGAGTAGTTGGAATGAGGAGTGTCCCGGGTGAGAGGGATTGGATGAAATTTTCAATGCGTCGGATCGAATACTCTTATCATAAAGATCCTGGATTTCAGGTGCTTGTATGCCACAGCCATCCTGCAAAGTCCTTTTCCGCTCTGGATCCTTTTGATTAAAGCCAACAATCCCGAACACAGTCCAATTTTGTAATCCACAAGGGCAAATCTTCAACCTGTTCAGCTTGGGTCCTTTGGATCTTCGGTGCAGTCTTACCGCTGAAGTTGGTGTATTGGCCGTGATGATCCTGCTGACTACGCCAAATGTAGGTACGTGAGCCGACCGGGGGGTGGTCCCTTTTTCGCTGCTGCGAACAGACTTGAGACAGAGACTGATGTGCATTCAACAGGTCCTCTTTATTGGCCGTCCTCTCTACGACCGCAGCACCACACAGCAGCTGCACGACTTCCATGCACAGGTCTGGGTACCTTTCACCTTCTTCTTTCCTCTTACAGTGATGTCTCTGTTGAATCTTTCACTGTGGCTGCCATTAGGCCCATGGCCACAGAACTTTCCCTGTCCGAGTCCATCCGTCTGGTACCTCCGGGCTTTCTCTGTCCTGCAGCTCTCCTGTCGGGGCCACCCCCTGACTGTCTTTCTCCTTAGTCCCTTCCGGAGCTTCCTCTTCTGTCCGTCTCTCCCTTCTGTCTCCTCTTCTCCTGAGCTCCTCCTCCTTGACTGGCTACCTTCTGGAACTCTCTCTACCTTCTTATATTCCCCTCCCTGGGAATTCCCCTCTAGAGCTCCTGTAACTCCGCCCCCCATGACTTTGTGGTTTCGTAGCCTTAAGCTGTTGTTAAGCCCTTTCTTCACCGCTCCCTGCTTCCATCTTGTGGCCAAACTTCACTACTGCACCGTCTCCCTTTCCTGCTGTTCTTGATCTCAACCTAGTGGCCAAACACAGTATTTTCCCATCTTCTATTGTCTCTAGCTGTCTCCCCACACACATATGCAGCAGTCCACGTCAAGCACTTTTATGGCACATTTACATTTACCTTCCTGCTGCAGACAGGTACATAGGTCAGTCCACTTCCCTACACATACATACAAAAACTCACTCAGGTGGGGCACTCCTGTTCTCTAAGGGAGAGCTGCTGCCAGACTACACTAACAATGGCTTATCTCACATAAAAGAAAAGGAATCAACTATTGCAAATTCTACTGGCCAGATCCTTCTCTTACCTGACATCATTTGTTGGGAGAGAGTCGGAAAGCCCTCATACACATTATACTGTCTGACAATGCTTCCATTATTGGTGGGTGCAGACGACAGTACAGCTGACTGGGTGTGGGGGCCCATATTTTATTTTTAATTTACTAATTTATACTGCATGTATGTATTTGGCCTTTTTCACGTTTGCCTAGTAAGTCCATAAAACATCATGCTGATAGCCTTCTTCATGCCCATGTTATGGTAAGTATCCATCTATCATGACCTGTGATCATTTAATGAGCATAGATATAATCATACTAGCTGAAGAGCCCGGCGCTGCCTGGGCATAGTAACTAACTACTGTTAGTTATAACAAATTATAGTGATTATATCTATATATATATATATACAGTATATATATCTATATATATATATATATATAAAGCTGAGTGTAGAGCCCTGCCCACTCCACATAGCCAAATTCACTATAATATCCCACATCATCCCGTCAGCTGGAGCTACCGGACTACTACCCCTAGTATCCCACATTGTCCTGTCAGCCAGAGCCACCGGACTACTAATATCTCACATCATCCCGTCAAAGCCACTGAACTACTACCCCTAATATCCCACATCATCCCGTCAGCCATAGCCACCGGACAACTGCCACTAATATCCCACATCATCCCGTCACAGCCGCCGGACTACTACCCCGAATATCCCACATCATCCCATCAGCCAGAGCCACCGGACTACTCCCCCTAATATCCCACATCATCCCAAATTTCACAATTTTCAAAATTTGAATTTTTATTCTGTTACACCAGAGTTATTTGACACAAAATAGTTAATAAATAACATTTTCCACATGTCTTCTTTACAGCAGCACAATTTTGGAATCAAAATTTTTTTTTATTAGGAAGTTATAAGGGTTAAAATTTGACCAGCGATTTCTCACTTTTAGAACAAAATTTACAAAACCATTTTTTTTAGGGACCACCTCACATTTGAAGTCATTTTGAGGGGTCTATATGGCAGAAAATACCCAAAAGTGACACCATTCTAAAATCTGCACCCCTCAAGCTACTCAAAACCACATTCAATAAGTTTATTAACCCTTCAGGTGCTTCACAGGAACTAAAGCAACATGGAAGAAAAAAATGGACATTTTAATTTTTCCAACAAAAATTTTCTTTTAGCCTCAATTTTTTCATTTTCACATGGGCAACAGGATAAAATGGATCCTAAAATTTGTTTGGAAATTTCTCCTGAGTACACCAATACCTCATATGTGGTCATAAACCACTGTTTGGGTGCACAGCAGGGCTCAGAAGGGAAGGAGCGCCATTTGACTTTTTGAATGGAAAATATGCTGGAATATTTAGCAGTTGCCATGTCGCGTTTGGAGAGTCCCTGTGTGCTGAAACATTGGAGCACCCCCACAAGTGACCCCATTTTGGAAACTAGACCCCCCAAGGAACTTATCTAGATGTATAGTGAGCACTCCGAACCCCCTGGTGCTTCACAAATTGAGCCGTAAATATGAAAAAGTACTTTTTTTTCACAAAAATTTTCTTTTAGCCTCAATTTTTTCATGTTCACATGGGCAACAGGATAAAATGGATCCTAAAACTTGTTGGGAAATTTCTCCTGAGTACACCGATACCTCATATATGGGGGGAATCACTGTTTGGGCACACGGCAGGGCTCAGAAGGGAAGGAGCGCCATTTGAGTTTTTGAATGGAAAATTAGCTCCAATCGTTAGCGGACACCATGTCGCTTATGGAAAGTATGTAGTGTATGTCAGGTTGGTATGTGGTGTAGTATACACCACCCACACACACGACAACAACATGATGTACACTATATTACACCACACACCAACCTGACATACACTACGCCACACACACCAACCTGACACTACGTCAGGTTGGTGTGTGTGGTGTAGTGTATGTCAGGTTGGTGTGTGGTGTAGTGTATGTCAGGTTGGTGTGTGTGGTGTAGTGTACAGCACACATACTCACAAACCTGACGTACACTAGGCCACACACACCAACCTGATGTACACTACACCTCACACACCAACCTGACACACTACGACAGGTTGGTTTGTGTGGTGTAGTGTACAACAGGTTGGTGTGTGGTGTAGTGTACGTCAGGTTGGTGTGTGTGGTGTAGTGTACAGCACACATACTCCCCAACCTGACGTACACTAGGCCACACACACCACCTGATGTACAGGTTGGTGTGTGTGGCCTAGTGTACATCAGGTTGGTGAGTATGTGTGCTGTACACAACACCACACACACCAACCTGACACACTACGTCAAGTTGGTGTGTGTGGTGTAGTGTACATCAGTTTGGTGTGTGTGGCCTAGTGTACGTCAGGTTGGTGAGTATGTGTGCTGTACACTACACCACACACACCAACCTGACACACTACGTCAGGTTGTTGTTTGTGGTGTAGAGTACGTCAGGTTGGTGTGTGGTGTAGTGTACGTCAGGTTGGTGTGTGTGGTGTAGTGTACAGCACACATACTCGCCAACCTGACGTACACTAGGCCACCCACACCATCCTGATGTACACTATACCACACATACCAACCTGACACACTACGTCAGGTTGGTGTGTGGTGTAGTGTACGTCAGGTTGGTGTGTGTGGTGTAGTGTACAGCACACATACTCACCAACCTGACGTACACTAGGCCACGCACACCAACCTTATGTACACTACACCACACACACCAACCTGACACACTACATCAGGTTGGTGTGTGTGGTGTAGTGTATGTCAGGTTGACATGTGTGGTGTAGTGTACGTCAGGCTGGTGTGTGTGGTGTTGTGTATATCAACCTAGTGTTGGTGAGTTCTGTCGTGGAATGTCTGGATGTGTTTAGTCCATGGACGTGTGATGAATTCTGAAGCATTCATTCAAACACAGTCCAGGTTTGTCAGGACACGTTTCACATTGGAAACGAGTCGTTTTTCTTGTCCCCCTTTTATAGCACACCCGGCATCTTTTTCTTGTTATCCCCTCACTGGGAAAATGTTGCCCTGGTACCATACAGGAAACTTGAGTTCCAGGGGTGCTGGGACGCGCTCCGTCCTCCTCTCCAAAAATCATGGCCTTTATCACCGCCTCCTGGAACTCAAGGAAGGAGTGGTCTTGGTCTGCACATCGTGATAGCACGCATGCATTATACAGTGCCATTTGTACGAGGTGCACAGCCAGTTTTTTGTACCACACCTTCGCCTTCCGCATGGCACTATAGGGCTGGAGGACTTGATCAGAAAGATCAACTCCCCCATGTGATGGTTGTATGCCAGGACACAGTCCGGTTTGTGGACCGGTGTTGGGGTACCTCGTACGGTGGTGGCCGTGGTGCCGGGACCATGGATTGTGGTCAAGAGAAAGATGTCTCTTTTGTCTTTGAACTTGACCACAAGCATGTTGCTGCTACATTGGGCTCGGCTCTCACCCTTTCGGAGAGGCTGCTCAATTAGCGGCAAAGGGAGACCCCTCTGGTTTCTGCGCATGGTACCGCAAGCGACGGTAGCTCTGGCAGAGAGGGATTGAAATAGTGTGATGCTTGTATAAAAGTTATCAACGTACAGATGGTAACCTTTATCAAGCATTGGGAGGACCAAATCCCACACTATTTTCCCACTCACCCCCCAAAGAAAGTGGACATTCTGGGGGCTGGATCCTCCTGTCCTTTCCTTGGTAAACTCTAAAGCTGAGAGTGTACCCTGAGGTACTCTCACACAGCTTGTAGAGTTTTATCCCGTAACTCGCCCTTTTGCTGGGCAGGTACTGATGGAACTGAAGCTTCCCTTTGAAGTGGATGAGGGATTCATCCACACAAATTTCCCTTTCGGTAATGTACACTTCAGCAAACTTGTTGCTGAAGTGTTCGATGAGCGGCCGAATTTTGAACAGTCTATCAAAATTCGGGTCATCGCGGGGAAGACTTTCAGTGTTGTCCCTGAAATGGAGAAATTTATGAATCGCCTCAAAACGTTTGCGAAACATAACCATGCCAAATACTGGAGTTTGATATAAAATATCGGTACTCCAGTATTGGCGAATTTCTGGTTTCTTCACAATCCCCATGTGAAGGACCAGTCCCCAATATTTAATCATTTCTACAGAGTCCACAGGACTCCAAGTAGAGAATGAAGAAATTGGGTGTTCGGCCAAAAATTGCTGGGCATACAAGTTTGTTTGCTCCACCACGAGACTGACGATTGACTCCCAGAAAAAGACTTTGAAAAAGTCTATATCCCTGAAGTTGGCAGTCTCAAACTGGATTCCTGATTGGGGAACGAAATCAGGAATCTGTGGAGCAAAATTTTCAGGGACAGGGGTCCAGGAGGGAGCACTAGTGCTAGGTTGGGCGTGACTAGCACTAGGTTGGGGGAAACTCATACTTGACTGTGGGACTTCCTCCAAGGTACCCGACTCTTCCTCTAAGGTCTCCGACTCTTCCTCCCTAGGCTCCGGACGATTTCTCGTCCTGTGTCATCTTGGTGGTGGCAAGTTTAATTTCATATGCCTCCTCAACTAAGTAGACCCTTTGTGACTGGGATGACTGGGATGAGCAGGACATTGTGTGTGTGGTGTGTGTGTGTAAAAAAGCTGTATTAAAGTGGGCATGTGTATGTGCGAGTGTTTGGTGAAAAACTTTCTACAGCAGGACGGGGTTGTCAGGTGCGGGTTGTCAGGCGGGGGCTGTCAGGCGCGGGCGAGGGCAGTCAGGCGTGGGCTAGGGCAGTCAGGCATGGGCGAGGGCAGTCAGGCGCGGGCGAGGGCAGTCAGGCGCGGGCGAGGGCAGTCAGGCGCGGGTGGGGGCAGTTAGACACAGGTGGGGGCATTCAGGCAAGGGCGGTGGCTGTCAGGCGAGGGCGGGGGCTGTCAGGCGCGGGCGAGGGCAGTCAGGCGCGAGCGGGGCAGGAAGGGGCTGAGGAGATGCAGCAGCAGATGGAGCTGGCAGTAGCAGCAGGTGATCAGGGGGTGATCAGGGTGATCACTGGGGGGTGATCACCAGGGAAGGATGAGGCTATCAGTCGCGGGGGGGGCAGAAGGGGAGTAGAGGACCAGCTACAGATGGAGCCGGCAGCAGCAGGTGATCAGGGGGTGATCAGGGGGACACGGGGTGATCAGGGGGGCACGCGGTGATCAGGGGGGCACGGGGTGATCACTGGGGGGTGATCACCAGGGGAGGATGGGGCTATGAGTTGCGGGGGGGGCAGAAGGGGAGCCGAGGACCAGCTACAGATGGAGCCGGCAGCAGCAGATGATCAGGGGGTGATCAGGGGGGCACGGGGTGATCAGGGGGCATGGGGTGATTGGGGTGATCACTGGGGGGTGATCACCAGAGGAGGATGGGGCTGTCAGGTGCGGGGGGGCAGGAGGGGGTAGCAGAGGACCAGCTGTAGATGAAGCCAGCAGCAGGTGATCAGGGGGTGATCAAGGGGGCATGGGGTGATCAGAGGGGCAGGAGGTGATCAGGGGGGCACGGGGTGATCAGGGGGTGATTGGAGTGATCACCAGGGGAGGATGGGGCTGTCAGGTGCGGTTGGGGGCAGGAGGGGAGCAGAGGATCAGCAGAAAATGTAGATGGCAGCAGCAGGTGATTGGGGGGCAGGGGGTGATTAGGGGGTGATTAGGGGGTGATCAGGGGGTGATCACAAGGTCACGAGGAGAGAAGGAGGAGAGAATATGGAGCTGTCAGGCGCAGGGGGGGGCAGGAGGGAGGAGGGAAGCAAATGGAGCCTGCAGGAGGAGGTGAGCAAATGCAGCAGGTGATTAGGGGGGGCAGGGGGTGATCACCCATTCAGGTGGTGATCAGGGGGGCAGGGGGGAGGGAGCGGAGGTCAGGGGGAGTGGAGGACAGGAGGGGGAAGTACCTGTCCTCAGCACACAGCAGCGGTGGAGCTAGGAACAGCGGCGGCGGTGGCAGCAGCGGCGGCTGGCAGCGGCGGCGATCGCGGGCTCTGTGGGGCAGGTCAACGGTCAGGCACCTTGCTCCTCGGCTTCCACAGATGGGATGAAGCTGAGGAGCGAGGCAAACATTGTTTTTCTCCACCCCTCCACATCTGATTTGAGGGCTAGCGTCACATGGACGCTAGCTCCAATCAGATCTGAGGGAGGTGACAAAAAGGTCACCAGGAGTGATTGTGGACCCGGGGGGCTAAGCCACCCCCCTGGGGTCAAGTATAGGTCCCCCCGTACCTGCGTGCCAGGTGACCTTTCATTCACCCCGGTCACCTGGCCCGCAGGAGGGCGATAATTCTGTGACACAGGGTATGCGTCACAGGTTGGATTGGCACCGACTTTCATGACGCATATGCTGTGTCACAGGTCAGGAAGTGGTTAATAGAAGCCTGTCATAGGATTATTTTAATATTCTATGGAGACCGGTGACATGGATCAGAGTGAAGACAAGGACACGGTATAGCTAGACTTAATAGAGTATATTGTAGGAAAGCAGACTCCAGTTAACAGGTGGAAAGCAAACAGAGGCTCTATGGATCAAGCAGCAGACAATGCAGACTCAGGAATATAAGGGTGTTGTCAGTACAGACAGATGATGAGAGTTCAAGCCCAGGAATGCAGGTTCCAGAGGTCTGGAGCCCTGAAATGGGCTCCTAGAAGAGAGCAGGCCACAGCAGAGGTGGGTGCAGAGCAAATCCAGAGAAGTAGAGTCTTTCAGATGGGAGGCAGACCAGTAGCAAATGGGGCATCCCGATGAACAGAAGAGACAGGTAAGATGCAAGTCCTTCTAGCTTGGCAGCAGGTGAAGTAGGAGTTACACAAGCAAGGTATAGTGTGCAGAGTCCCTTCATATATGCAGCAGACAGGAAACAAGGAATATCAGACAGAAAACAAGATGCCCCCTGTGAAACCACTAACTCCATCTTAGATAAGGGCACAATCCGGCAGAACTGAGGGCAAGACCAGGCAAAACAGGTATGCAATTCAGATCCTTACAAAGCCTGCGGTGAGTATCAGAGCGCTGAGGGATTTACCCTAACTTCCATACCGAAGATCCCTTTAAGAGAGGACTGGTGTCAGTACCAAAGCACAGAGTGGATTTGCATTCACTTCCATACAGGGGATCCTTTAAAGAGGGGCCTGGGGTCAGAACCAGAGCGCTGAGTGGAATTGCCCTAACTTCCACACCAATGATCCCTTTAAGAGGCCCTGGAATCAGAACCACAGCACTGAGTGGAACGGGCCTAACTTCCATACAGGGGATCCCTTTAAGAGAGGCCTGGGGTCAAAACCAAAGCACTGGATGGATTTGCCCTGACTTCCATACGAATGATCCCTTTAATAGAGGCCTGGGTTCATTACCAGAGCATTTGAAGGCAAGTGCCCTGACTTCCATACCGGGGATCCTTTTAAGAGAGCCTGGGGTCAGAACCAGAACGCTGAGTGGAATTGCCCTAACTTCCTTACCGGGGATCCCTTTAAGAGAGGCCTGGCGTCAGAGCCAAAGCGCAGAGTGGATTTGCCCTCACTTTTGTACCGGGGATCTCTTTAAGATGAGCCTGGGGTCAGAATCAGAGTGCTTAGTGAAATAGCCCTAACTTCCATACCAAGAATCCCTTTAAGAGATCCTGGGGTCAGAACCACAGAGCTGAGTGGAACGGTCCTAACTTCCATACTGGGGATCCCTTTAATAGAGGCCTGGGGTCAAACCAAAGTGCTGGATAGTTTTTCCTTGACTTCCATACCAATGATCCCTTTAATAGAAGCCTGGAGTAAGAATCAGAGCGCTGAGGGATTTGCCCTAATTTCCATACCAGAGATCCCTTTAAGAGGGAAGATGTGCCTATGGGATGGAGGATGTGTGATGGGTATATGGGCAGGGAGGGGGGATTCATTTGTCATGTGCTCTCTGCTGCTTTCTGGGGGGCAGATAATGGCTGGGAGCTTATGTTTCCGGGGATGCTATATTTCTCCCACCCGGTCACTGTCTGCTAAGGTGTTGTCGTGGAGTGAGAAAACTGTTGCTCATAGCAACCAATCACAGCTCAGCTACTTTTAAACAGCTCTGGTGAAATGAAAAATGCTTAGTGATTGGTTGCAAGGAAAACTGTTGCTCATAGCAACCAATCACAGCTCAGCTTCTTTTAAACAGCTCTGGTGAAATGAAAGATGCTTTGTGATTACAGAGTAACGTAGTCACATAGTAACATAGTTATTAAGGTTGACGGAAGACTTTAAGTCCATCTAGTTCAATCCATATCCTATCCTAACTTGCCCTAACATGTTGATCCACAGGAAGGCAAAAAAAAACAATGTGGCAAACAGAAAGCTTCACATTGGGGAATAAAATTTCTTTCCGACTCCACATACGGCAATCAGACTTGCTCCCTGGATCAACGCAACATCAAAGAAACTAGTGTATATAAGCTGTAATATTATACTTATCAAGAAAAGCATCCAGACCCTTCTTAAATTTTAGTAGGCAATCACACATTACAACATCATATGGCAGAGAGTTCCATAGTCTCACTGCTCTTACAGTAAAGAATCCACATCTGTGAGTATGCTTAAACCTTCTTTCCTCCAGACGTAGAGGGTGCCCCCTTGAACCCGTCACAGGTCTAAGAGTAAAAAGATCATTAGAAAGGTCTTTGTACTGTCCCCGCATTTATTTATACATTGTAATAAGATCACCCCTAAGCCTTCATTTTTCCAAACTAAATAACCCCAAGTGTAATAACCTGTCTTGGTATTGCAGACCCCCCAGTTCTCTAGTAACCTTGGTCGCTCTTCTCTGCATCCGCTCCAGTTCAGCTATGTCTTTCTTATATACCGGAGACCAGAACTGTACACAGTATTCAAAGTGTGGTCGCACTAGTGACCTACAGTCATATGTAAAAGTTTGGGCACCCCTATTAATGTTAACCTTTTTTCTTTATAACAATTTTGGTTTTTGCAACAGCTATTTCAGTTTCATATATCTAATAACTGATGGACTCAGTTATATTTCTGGATTCAAATGAGGTTTATTGTACTAACAGAAAATGTGCACTCTGCATTTAAACAAAATTTGACCGGTGCAAAAGTATGGGCACCCATATCATTTTCTTGATTTGAACACTCCTAACTACTTTTTACTGACTTCCTGAAGCACTAAATTGGCTTTGTAACCTCATTGAGCTTTGAACTTCATAGCCAGGTGTATCAAATCATGAGTAAAGGTATTTAAGGTGGCCACTTGCAAGTAGTTTTCCTATTTGATTCTCCTATGAAGAGTGGCATCATGGGCTCCTCAAAAGAACTCTCAAATGATCTGAAAACAAAGATTATTCAACATACCTTTTCAGGGGAAGGATACAAAAAGTTGTCTCAGAGATTTAACCTGTCAGTTTCCACTGTGAGGAACATAGTAAGGAAATGGAAGAAAACAGGTACAGTTCTTGTTAAGCCCAGAAGTGGCAGGCCAAGAAAAATATCAGAAAGGCAGAGAAGAAGAATGGTGAGAACAGTCAAGGACAATCCTCAGACCACCTCCAAAGACCTGCAGCATCATCTTGCTGCAGATGGTGTCACTGTGCATCGGTCAACAATACAGCGCACTTTGCACAAGGAGAAGCTGTATGGGAGAGTGATGCGAAAGAAGCCGTTTCTGCAAGCACGCCACAAACAGAGTCGCCTGAGGTATGCAAAAGCACATTTGGACAAGCCAGTTACATTTTGGAAGAAGGTCCTGTGGACTGATTAAACAAAGATTGAGTTGTTTGGTCATACAAAAAGGCGTTATGCATGGAGGCTAAAAAACACAGCATTCCAAGAGAAACACTTGCTACCCACAGTAAAATTTGGTGGAGGTTCCATTATGCTTTGGGGCTGTGTGGCCAATGCCGGCACCGGGAATCTTGTTAAAGTTGAGAGTCGCATGGATTCAACTCAGTATCAGCAGATTCTTGACAATAATGTGCAAGAATCAGTGACGAAGTTGAAGTTACGCAGGGGATGGATATTTCAGCAAGACAATGATCCAAAACACCGCTCCAAATCTACTCAGGCATTCATGCAGAGGAACAATTACAATGTTCTGGAATGGCCATCCCAGTCCCCAGACCTGAATATCATTGAACATCTGTGGGATGATTTGAAGCGGGCTGTCCATGCTCGGCGACCATCAAACTTAACTGAACTGGAATTGTTTTGTAAACAGGAATGGTCACAAATACCTTCATTCAGGATCCAGGAACTCATTAATAGCTACAGGAAGCGACTAGAGGCTGTTACTTTTGCAAAAGGAGGATCTACGAAATATTAATGTCACTTTTATGTTGAGGTGCCCATACTTTTGCACCGGTCAAATTTTATTAAAATGCAGATTGCACATTTTCTGTTAGTACAATAAACCTCATTTGAATCCAGAAATATAACTGAGTCCATCAGTTATTAGATATATGAAACTGAAATAGCTGTTGCAAAAACCAAAATTGTTATAAAGAAAAAAGGTTAACATTAAAAGGGGTGCCCAAACTTTTACATATGACTGTATATAGAGGTAAACTTATGTTCTCATGAGCATCTATGCCTCTTTTAATGCATCCCATTATTTTATTTGCCTTTGCATCAACTGCCTGACACTGTCCACTAAATGTGAGTTTGTCGTCCACCCATACACCCAGGTCTTTTTCAGTGACAGTTTTGCCCAGTGTTTTACAATTAAGCACATAATTATACATCTTGTTTGTTCTACCCATGTGCATGACCTTACATTTATCCCCATTAAAGCTCATTTGCCATTTATCAGCCCAAGTTTCTAGTTTACATAAATCCTCCTGTAATATAAAATTGTCCTCCTCTGCATTCTACTCTCTATGCCCCCTACAAGGTCATTAATAAATATGTTAAAAAGAAGAGGGCCCAATACTGACCCCTGTGGTACCCCACTGCTAACCCTGACCCAGTCTGAGTGTGCTCCTTTGTTTCCTATCCCTGAGCCAGCTCTTAACCCACTTACACATATTTTCCCCTATCCCCATTGTTCTCATTTTATGTATCAACCTTTTGTGTGGCACTGTATCAAAAGCTTTTGAAAAGTCCATGTACACCATGTCCACTGCATTTCCTTGGTCCAGTCTGAAACTTACCTCTTCATAAAAGCTTATCAGATTAGTCTGACAGGAACGGTTCCTCATAAAACCATGTTGATATTGGGTCATGAGGTTATTCTTCTTCAGATACTCCAGTATAGTATCTCTTAGAAAACCCTCCAGGATTTTACCCACAGTTGAGGTTAAGCTTACTGGCCTATAATTTCCAAGTTCCGTTTTTGCCCCCTTTTTGAATATTGGCACCACATTTGCTATACGCCAGTCCTGTGGTACAGACCCTGTTATTATGGAATCTTCAAAGATTAAAAATAATGGTCTAGCTATCACTGTACTTAGTTCCTGCAGTACTCGGGGGTGTATCCTATCCGGGCTCGGGGATTTGTCAATTTTAGTGATTTTTAGATGCCGCCGTTCATCCTGCTGGGTTAAGCAGGTGACATTTAATGGAGAATTTTTGTTATCACTGATCATGTTGTCCGTCATGGGATATTCTTGTGTAAATACTGTTGAAAAAAGTCATTTAGTAAATTGGCTTTTTCCTCATCCTCATCCGCCATTTCATCCAGACTATTTTTATGGGGGCCAACACTATCATTTTTTAGCTTCTTACTATTTATGTAGTTAAAGAATATTTTGGGATTATTTTTACTTTCTCTGGTAGAGTTGAGTGACTTTTGTTTTTTTAGGGTCGAGTTTCGTTTTGTGAAACCCGACTTTTCCAAAAGTCGGGTCGAGCAAGATCGGCCGATTATAGGGAAAAGTCGGGGTCATCCCGAAACACGAAACCCAATGTAAGTCAATGGGGAATAAAAGTCGGCAGTGAGAGGAGGACAGGAAACACACCTACAGTGCCCATTTGAATGCCAAAAGCATCAATTTTTCTTTCTTAAGCTTGTCAACCTTAATTAACTTCATAATACAAGTTACGCACAGAAAAATGGGGGTTATTTGGCTAAAGTTGTGGGGGGGTAGGGCAGGCTCCAGGTTTTCATGGGCCCTGGGCGAAAGAGCGCCCCTTTAATACATACCACAACTCATCATGCTCCGATACGGCAGAGAAATAGCGGTATAGTACAATGAAAAATACTTCACTTTTTACATATCATGACGAGGCCCATCTATTTCTCCATACAGAATCTTTGGTCCCATATAATGTTTGAAACAGTATATGATGAGCTCCACATAATGCTACAGTATATGTTGGTCCCCATGGATGAAGCTCCACTGTCTTATGGGCCCAAATAATGCTCCATTTCTAATGCTCTAGTGTATAATGGGCCCTGTAAATGCTGCTCCAGTGTCTGATGTCCACCTTTGGAATGTTCCAGTGTATGGTGGGCCCCATCTATCATTCTCCAGAGTATAGTGCTCCCCAAAAATTGCTGTCCCAACAATGAAAACAATCAAATAAGTCTCCTCGCTAGGGAATCCCTGTACTAGTCTGGACTCCTCGTCGTCCCCATCTTCCATCTCACTGCACAGTATTTCAACCTTGCAAGTGCTGTGATCCTGAGCAAGCAGGGGGGCCCACTCGTTGGCGACTGCACTGGCACAGGGCCCCTGATAGTACGGTGGTGTGTCTGATGGCTTGTGGGCCGAACCTGCACTTTCATCTGCAGCTTCCTCTTTGTCACCGTGTAAGATGGAACTGCATATGGGAAGGGTAACCTGAGTTTCATCAGGGTCAGATTCAGGCCGTGTAGCGTGCAAGGGGAATGTAGTGGTCTGGGTCAATGTACCAGCAGATTCATCGAGCAGTGGCTGGGCATCAGTGCACTTGTGTCGCCCACAGGAGTACGGTCGCCACAGTGGCATTACCTTCCTCCTAGGGAGTGTGATGTCATGCTTGGGAGCAACGAAGGATCTCTCTAGCAGGTTAACTGATTGAGCGGCGTTATTCCCACGAGTCATGACCCTCCAAACAGTGTTCATGAAGGCAAAGTGTTTGTTTTACGTGGGCAGTATGGTTGCAAAGCTGAACCTTAAAGGAATGTCCAGAAGGGCACCACCAGGAGTGGAGCCTACGGTTAAATTCGACTCCACCTGGGAAACCTCAACCATGCCAGCTACAGAACAGATGCACACATTGCAAGCTTAATTCCGTTAACGAACGAGACTCCGTCATGCCCCGCGGTCCGAGTCCGGCTTACTAGAGGGACACGTGAGGCTCTGGCACATGAGATTGGCCAATAACTGGTGTGTCATGCCCTTACATGTCCGTGGCTGCATGTGCGCTACACTGAAAAGGCCAGCGTTTGTCGCTTACAGGTGCAGATAACCCGCTGAACAACGTTAGTGATGGGGATCACTGATTACTATTATTACCCGCGAACGATGTTTTCCCAGTAAGTGCAGGTCAACCGCAGTTCCGGAATTAGGCCTAACCGTCATTCCTGAAAAAATGAAAAACTTACGTGTGCAAACCACAGGTGCTGAAGCTTGCTTAACAGATCGCCAGCCGTTCTCACGCCCAGTATGGATTGCACGTGATTGCACAAAGGTGAGAAAGGGTACCGTATCCCCGGTATAACATGTATGGATAGCGTACACATTCAAAATATATGTCTATACATCAGGAGGCAGGCTCAGACGGTGTTAGGCCCAGTATGGCTTGCACGTGATTGCACAAAGGTTAGAAAGGGTACCGTATCCCCGGATAACATGTATGGATAGCGTACACATTCAAAATATATGTCTATACATCAGGAGGCAGGCTCAGACGGTGTTAGGCCCAGTATGGCTTGCACGTGATTGCACAAAGGTGAGAAAGGGTACCGTATCCCCGGATAACATGTATGGATAGCGTACACATTCAAAATATATGTCTATACATCAGGAGGCAGGCTCAGACGGTGTTAGGCCCAGTATGGCTTGCACGTGATTGCACAAAGGTGAGAAAGGGTACCGTATCCCCGGATAACATGTATGGATAGCGTACACATTCAAAATATATGTCTATACATCAGGAGGCAGGCTCAGACGGTGTCAGTCACAGTATGGATTTGACGGCCCAGACTACACAGCGGAGGAGCAGGGAGAGGTAAAGATTGCAAATGCTGGGGCCCTGCCCAAGCAAGGGGGGCCCACTCATGGGCGTCGGTATTGGCACTGGGCCCCTCATAGTACGGCGGTGTGTCTGACGGCGGGTGTGCACCACCACCATCAGAGACACTTGATTGCACTATGAGGGACCCTGTGCCAGTGCCCGCGCCCAAGAGTCGGCCTACCCACCTGTCCAGGGCAACGGCACTCGCACGGTGTCGTGCGCTAGGTGGTGACCCCGGCCATGGGGGGGGAGGCAGCACAGTTAGGGAGTTTTAGAAAGTGGCATATGTTGATGTTGGACATTCAGCTGATGCAAAAGGCGAAATAGGTCAAGTCCCAGGAAGAGGTGGACCAAAGCAAGCCATTTTTCTGTCACCCTATGTGTCATCAGGGGAAGGTGGGACAAAATCCTTGGTAACCCATGCATGGTTCATTTTAATGAAGGTTAGATCATCCACATTTTGGGTTGACAGACGGGTCCTTTTTTCTGTCAGGATTGATCCAGCTGCACTGAAGACTTTTTCCGATAGCACACTTGCAGCTGGGCAAGCGAGCTCCTGTAAGGCATATTGTGCCAATTCAGGCCAGGTGTCCAGTTTAGCGGCCCAATAGTCAAAGGGGAATGACCTGTGTGGGAGAACATCGATATGGGAGGAAAAGTAGTTTGTAACCATAGTTGACAACTGCTGTCTCCTGTCACTTTCCATCGATGCAGTATTACCAGTTGTGTGAGCGGTACTTGAAAAATCAGTCCACAACATTGTCATGAAACCCCTGTCTCCAACGCCACTTCTGCTGTGTGCACCATGAACACCTCTGCCAAGCTGCCCCCGGCCCGTACGGCTCGTGTGAGAACCATCACCGCTGCTGTGTGCTGGGAATGCCTCAAGCAACCAATTTACCAGAGTTGCTTGTTTATTAGCCAATATTAGGTCAAGGTTCTCCTGTGGCATGATGTTTTGTAATTTTTCTTTACAGCGTGGATCCAGGATGCTGGCCAACCAGTAGTCGTCATTGTTCATCATTTTGGCAATGCGGGGGTCCCTTTTTAGGATCTGCAAGGCATAATCTGACATGTGGGCCAATGTTCCCGGTGTCAATGATGCACTGCGAGTGCTGGTTGGAGGAGCACTTTCTGGCAAATCCACATCCCTCCAGTCACGCACAAACCCTGTACCAGACCTTGCCACGCCAACATTTTCACTTGCCCCACGAGATGCATCCTCCTCCCCTAAGTAATCATCCCCATCATCATCCTCCTCCTCCTCTTCTTCCTCCACCTCGTCCTGGAGAGGTCCCTGAGCAGACAATGGCTGAATGTCATCAAGGATTCCCTCCTCCTCTTCCTCCTCATCAACATTGGCTGCAGACGCCTGCTCCTTAAGGTGCGTCAAAGTTTGCATGAGCAGACGCATAAGTGGGATGCTCATGCTTAGGATGGCGTCGTCTGCGCTTACCAGCCGTGTGCATTCCTCAAAACACTGAAGGACTTTACAGAGGTCTTTCAGCTTCGACCACTGCACACCTGTCAACTCCATGTCTGCTCTCAAAGTGCCTGGCCGTGTATCCTCCCACAAATGCATTATGGCCTGCCTCTGCTCGCACAGCCGCTCCACCATGTGCAGGGTGGAGTTCCACCTTGCTGCAATGTCGATAATGAGGCGGTGGTTGGGAAGGTGGAGCAATCGCTGCCACTTCTGCATATGAACGGAGTGTACAGGCGACCGGCGGATGTGCACGCACAGTCTTCGCACCTTCTGGAGCAGGGCTATTAACTCCGGATAATTTTTGAGGAAGCACTGCACCACCAGGTTCAAGGTGTGAGCCAAGCAAGGTATGTGGCTGAGTTTTGAAAGGGCTATGGCTGCCACAAAATTACGGCCGTTATCACTAACTACCTTGCCTGCCTCAAGATGTACACTGCCCAGCCACGACTCAGTTTGCCGCTTCAAGTACTCGGCCAGCACCTCGGCAGTGTGTCTGTCGCCCAAACACATCATCTGCAACACAGCCTGCTGGCGCTTTCCACTAGCTGCTCAATAGGGGGACACCTCGTGTGCAACAGTGGCAGCTGCAGATGGAGTGCTCATACGACTGCGCTCTGTGGACGAGCTTTCGCTTCTGGAGGAGGAGGAGGAGGAGGAGGGTCGAACGCCTACAGCCAACTGTTTCCTATACCGTGGGCTAGGCAGCACTGTCCCACCACCGCTGTCCCCTGTGGACCCTGCATCCACCACATTAACCCAGTGCGCAGTGATGGACACGTAACGGCCCTGGCCATGCCGACTGGACCACGCATCAGTTGTGAGGTGCACCTTTCCACTCACTGACTGCTTGAGTGCATGGACAATGCAGTCTTTTACATGATGGTGGAGGGCTGGGATGGCTTTGCGAGAGAAGAAGTGGCGACTGGGTAGGTCATAGCGTGGTACTGCATAGGCCATGAGTTCGCGGAAAGCTGCGCTTTCCACCAACCGATAGGGCATCATCTCAAACGAGATTAGTTTGGCAATGTGGGCGTTCAAACCCAGTGTACGCGGATGAGAGACTGAGTACTTTCTTGACCTACTCATAGTGTCTGGGAGGGTGAGCTGGACTTGAGAGCTGCATATGGTGGAAGTAGCGGTGGACAGGGCGGACTGAGAGAGGGTTGATGATGGTGATGGAGTTGGTGTTCTTTCTGATGGCCTAGAATCAGTATTTCGTTGATATAACAGTGGGATTCCCTGACTGCTGTGGCCTTGCAACTACACCTCAACATTTGCTGCTGTGCTAACCGGTGGGCTTACAGTGGGGGAAACAATGTAGCGTTGTTGACTACCTTCTTTGTGATCAGTTGCACATGTGGCACTTGAGGTTTGGTGTTGTGTCCACGCTTGCAAGTGCATGCTGGTTAAATGTCTAAGCATGCAACTGGTATTCAAATTTTTCAGATTTTTCCCTCGGCTAAAGGTCTTTGCGCACGTCTTACAGATAACCTTGGCCTGATCATGAGGATTTTGTTCAAAAAAGTGCCACACTGCACTCTTCCTACTTTGGCAGACATTTTGCGGCCTAGCACGCTGTGATGTTTTGACCGTCTGGACAAGCTGTCCAGCAACTCTTTTGATTTTTGGAACCTGTCTTTGGAGTGCTCCGGGCCTGCCAGATAACAGCTGTTGCGATGTCGATATCTGCTGTGGATGCTCCTCCTCATCTGAGCTATTGGAAGCAGCACCCTCTTCCCCCAATGGATGCCAATCTGGGTCAACAACTGGGTCATCCATCACCTCCTCTTCAATGTCATGTGCACCTTCCTCTGTGTCACCGTGTATGGTGGTATAGTGTGTGGGAAGTGGCACCTGAGTCTCATCAGGGTCAGAATCTGGCTCTGTACACTGCGAGGACAATGTAGTGCTCTGAGTGAATGTACCAGCAGAATCATCTATCAGCGGCTGTGCATCAGTGCACTCCATGTCAGATTCATCTTGGCCTGGGTAATTCACCATTTCACTTGATAATCCAGGCATGGTATGTGAAAACAGCTCCATGGAGTAATCAGTAGTATGGCCTGCGTCATCCTTCAATCTTGGTTGGGTGAAGGACACAAGGAAAGGTGTGGTTCATGAACATGAGCCTCCAATGACGACTCAGTGCTTTTACTTTTTACAACTTTAGAAGAGGAGGCGATAGAGCTGGAGGCTGAGTCAGCAATGTAAGACAAAACTTTTTCCTGATGCTCTGCCTTTAAAAGCGGTTTGCCAACTCCTAGAAAACTAAGCCTTCAAAGCCTTATGGAGCCAGACGATGACGCAGGCTCAACACCTCCTGCATTTGGTCCTATTTTGCTCTTGCCGCTACCATCAGATCCACCACCAACACCATCATTACCAGCTGCCAACCCCCGCCCAATTCCACGGCCTCTTCCACCAGCCTTCCTCATTTTTTGTAGAAATGTAGACAAAATCCAACAAACTATATAGTAATGTATATACCAAAAAGATCAAGGAAGCATAATGCCATAAAATGTGATTTACTTTATTGAATGACGTATAACAAAGATAGACATAAAAAGATTGACATAAAAAGAGATGGATATATCGGTGGATATCACTGGTACAAATGTGCTAAACATATACAGATACACAAAAAATGGTATACCTAATAATCCGATGTCGAAGATTTTATAACCAAGTGTATCAATAAGAGGTATAAGAAGTATATAACGTATGTGCATTCTTAGGCGACTAGATTGTAAGATGCTATAGTAGTATTACTATCAAGAAAAAGAGCTGTAGGCATCCATGGCAGTGATATGGCCACCACCCAATATATATGACCCAAATGGCAAAAAAGAGCTCTCAGCAGCTAATGCAGTAATATGGCCAAGTTAAGTGCATGACATTGCTATAATAATTTGGACAAAAATTCATGTCCTAACAGAGAGGTAATGATATATGTATTCACCCCCTGTCACCGCTATGACACTGCATAGACACATATACTGTTATAATGCAACACTGCTATAATTTGGACAACCCAGTCCTAAAAAAGTGCTAATAGTGCAAAATGTAGGTCTGCTGTCACAGCTGTAACATTAAGCAAACGTGCAAAAAGAATTGGCCAGAATATTCAATAATTGTAAATGCGCTGTTTTAGGCAATAAAGATGCCAGATAGAGATAACATAAGGTAGTATATACCCACATAGTCATGTCACAGACATGGGTACAAGGAATGACACAGATGTGTGCATAGCATATAAGTCCCCATAGAAATGCTAATAAGCCCCCTTGACTAAAGAGCACATATGACCTGAGATACCGCGGTCCCCGACGCGCGTTTCGCCTTAGCTTCGTCCTGGGAGGTAAGTGAGTGTGGCTGTGGGGTGTATTAGAGTATATATAGCAACATGATTGCAAATCATTCACCGCTGAGAAATCATCCGGTGCCCGGCGTGTGACGTCATCATGGCGCGCGTCCCCCGGCCGCACAGCCACTCCCCATCATACACGTCATGATGTGGAGACGGCTGAATGAGGCCAGGGAGAGCGCGTTACCACGGCGACGCACCACGCTGCAGGATGACGCTGCAGATAGGTAAGCCACTCCTCCACCCGACGTGTCAGGGTAGAGAGGCAGGCTTAACCCGTCCAACAGACGTATCCACACAGAGTGTGCACGGTGCTCCGGGAGATACATAGAGATTAAGGTATGATAAAGTGTCTTAAAATCATGTTGCTCAAATGCATCATTTATAAATAAATGATAGACTTAAATAGCATCCTGTCAGATTGTATACAGAAATACATATTTCCAAAATTTTCACCATTAAACCATACAGTATACATGGGTGAATATCTGTTGATGAGATATAAGGAGAAAATTCCAAAAATTATTAATATAGAGAGAACTATATGGATGATAAAAATTTAGGAAGTTTAGCAGTAATATATATAGCGGCAAAGTTAAAAGTTTCAACTGCATACAGTATGAATCACATCGTACACTAGAGAATTGAAATCAAGGGCGTATGATGTCATGAATTATCCCCCTAATTGTCAACATGATTAGAGCAATATTACACCGTTAAGTAAAAAATGGCCATATGGAGATATGGAAATGTAACATAACGTATCACTACGTATTCCTTCCCTAAATACTTTGTATGGAAATATAATTATAACCAGAGTGTCATCCATGTGCAAGTCAATTAGCACATGAATATATTGAAATTACAAAGGTGAGGACTCCAAAACAGGTAATGTGTGAACCCAAAGACGTACATAAATGTACTAATGAGTGCACACTCTATCTAGACATCAAGGTCCACAGTGTAGACATGCAGCAGTCCTGAAAAATAAATCCCACGATGATCACATTCTCTCTTGATTTCCCATGAGTGTCGACCAATAGATATTCGAGTCCCTCCAATATCAGATGGAATGTAACAGCTTCTCAATCAGTAAGCTTGGAGGTATCGTCCTGACCCGATGTCCAAATACACCACACACCAATGTGATAAAGAAACTAGGAATAAAATGGAAAATTAAAAAATATAAAATAAAAAAAGCCAACCTACACCTTACAACAATAGCATCCTACAGAAATGGGGCAAAGCTCAGAACCTCATTGAGTCCCCTTGGTTGGACCGTTCCCAGCTTGTATATCCATTCGGCTTCTTTTTGAGCTAATGTTTTCTTCCAATTTCCACCACGGTGGTCAATGTGAACCTTGTCTATTCCACAGACCTTGAGTAGTTTGGGATTACTCCCATGGACCAATTTGAAATGTCTCGGAACTGACTTGAGAGTTGTGTTATCCTCGGTATCAGAGGCATTTCTAATGTCCCTAAAGTGTTCCCTAACTCTGATTTTTAAAGGCCTGGAGGTCATGCCAACATATATTTTTTCACATGGACATACAGCATAATATACTACACCAATAGAGTTGCAGGTAATGTGCTGCGTGATGTTATATGTTATGCCACCATCACTGGATTTGAAAGAAAAAGCCTGTTGCATATTAGGACATGCAATGCATTACTTACATGGAAAGAAACCCCATTTGGGACCTTTCAACCCAAATGCTCTCTCAGGTTTTAGACCCATATGATAACTGTGCACCATTTTGTCCCGTAAATTGCTGGACCTCCTATATGTAATCGAGGGATGTTTGGGGACATGTTTTGCTAGAGTTCTATCGGTCATGAGGATTGGCCAGTATTTATCTAAAGCCTGTCTCATTTCGTGCCACTTATCATTAAATGAGGAGATAAATCTCACTTTTTGTGTTTCTAAAGGTCTATGTTTAGGAACAAGCAGGTCTATTCTCTTCGCCTGATTAGCCTTTCTCATTCCTCTATGGATGCTACGTCTAGAGTAACCTCTAGACGTGAACCTAGATGTAAGATCCTCTGCTTGTCCCTGATACGCTTCCTCACTCGAACAAATGCGTTTTGCCCTGAGAAATTGTCCTGTTGGAATCCCTTCCACCAGTGATCTGGGGTGTGAAGAAGTGGCGTGTAAGATAGAGTTTACCGCCGTTTCTTTGCGGAACATGTCGGTATGTAGAAAGCCGTCTGATCCCTTGAAGATTTTAATGTCCAAAAAGTCTATGTCGGACTGGCTATGCTTACACGTAAGCCTAACATTAATGGAGTTATCATTAAGCATACTGAGGAAATTGAGAAGGTCCTGTTCTGTTCCCTGCCAGATGAGAAGAATGTCATCTATATAGCGGGCCCAGAACAGGACCTTCTCAATAAAGGCAACCGGGCGGGTAAAGAAGATGTCCCTCTCCCATTTGCCCAGAAATAAGTTGGCATATGATGGGGCAAACGCTGCCCCCATAGCCGTGCTCTGTTTTTGTAGGTAAATAGTTTCCTTGAACATAAAATAATTGTGCTCAAGGGCAAATTTTAATAGTGTCACCAGAAAATTAACAAACCTCTCTTCATAGTCCGCCATAATTAAATAAGTCTGAGTAGCCCGTATACCATCCTGATGTTGGATGGAGGTGTATAAGGACTCGACGTCAAGACTAACCAACCACATGTCCTCTTCAAATGGGATGCCTTCGATTTTACGAAGGACATCACTGGTGTCTTTCACATAAGATGGCAGGTCAAAGACCAGGGGTTTCAAATGGAAGTCCAAATACTTGGACACAATTTCACATAGACTCCCATTGCCCGACACGATAGGTCGTCCAGGTGGGGTAGTACAATCTTTATGGATTTTTGGTATAAAATATATACATGCCACCTTAGGAAATTCTGGTACAAGGTTGTCTCTAAGTTCCCGATTGATCAGCCCGTCTTCAAAGGCATGTTCCAAAATTATTTTGATTTCCTGTAGATATGCTGTGGTGGGATTGAAGGTCATTCTCTGATAACATCTCTCATCCCTCAATTGCCTGAATGCCTCCCTCTCGTATGCTATAACGGGCCATATCACCACGTTACCCCCTTTATCGGCAGGTTTTATCACCACCTCTTTCATCTTACTAAGTTCTTTAAGTGCTTCCCTCTGAGCGAACGACAGGTTGCCATGTGAGACATGTCTCGAAATCTTTTCAAATTCATTGGTAACTAGCCGTACAAAGATTTCAACATTTGAATATAGGTTAAGGGGGGGAAACTTTTTTGGAACCGGAGGTTTAAACTTACCCTTATTGACAGGTCCTTCATTCTCTTCATTAAGTTCCTCTAAGATGGCAATAGCATCCATTTCTTTGGGACTCCATGTATCCCCATCATTGCCCTTATCTGCCCATCATTTTATTCCTAGTTTCTTTATCACATTGGTGTGTGGTGTATTTGGACATCGGGTCAGGATGATACCTCCAAGCCTACTGATTGAGAAGCTGTTACATTCCATCTGATATTGGAGGGACTCGAATATCTATTGGTCGACACTCATGGGAAATCAAGAGAGAATGTGATCATAGTGGGATTTATTTTTCAGGACTGCTGCATGTCTACACTGTGGACCTTGATGTCTAGATAGAGTGTGCACTCATTAGTACATTTATGTACGTCTTTGGGTTCACACATTACCTGTTTTGGAGTCCTCACCTTTGTAATTTCAATATATTCATGTGCTAATTGACTTGCACATGGATGACACTCTGGTTATAATTATATCTCCATACAAAGTATTTAGGGAAGGAATACGTAGTGATACGTTATGTTACATTTCCATATCTCCATATGGCCATTTTTTACTTAACGGTGTAATATTGCTCTAATCATGTTGACAATTAGGGGGATAATTCATGACATCATACGCCCTTGATTTCAATTCTCTAGTGTACGATGTGATTCATACTGTATGCAGTTGAAACTTTTAACTTTGCCGCTATATATATTACTGCTAAACTTCCTAAATTTTTATCATCCATATAGTTCTCTCTATATTAATAATTTTTGGAATTTTCTCCTTATATCTCATCAACAGATATTCACCCATGTATACTGTATGGTTTAATGGTGAAAATTTTGGAAATATGTATTTCTGTATACAATCTGACAGGATGCTATTTAAGTCTATCATTTATTTATAAATGATGCATTTGAGCAACATGATTTTAAGACACTTTATCATACCTTAATCTCTATGTATCTCCCAGAGCACCGTGCACACTCTGTGCGGATACGTCTGTTGGACGGGTTAAGCCTGCCTCTCTACCCTGACACGTCGGGTGGAGGAGTGGCTTACCTATCTGCAGCGTCATCCTGCAGCGTGGTGCGTCGCCGTGGTAACGCGCTCTCCCTGGCCTCATTCAGCCGTCTCCACATCATGACGTGTATGATGGGGAGTGGCTGTGCGGCCGGGGGACGCGCGCCATGATGACGTCACACGCCGGGCACCGGATGATTTCTCAGCGGTGAATGATTTGCAATCATGTTGCTATATATACTCTAATACACCCCACAGCCACACTCACTTACCTCCCAGGACGAAGCTAAGGTGAAACGCGCGTCGGGGACCGCGGTATCTCAGGTCATATGTGCTCTTTAGTCAAGGGGGCTTATTAGCATTTCTATGGGGACTTATATGCTATGCACATATCTGTGTCATTCCTTGTACCCATGTCTGTGACATGACTATGTGGGTATATACTACCTTATGTTATCTCTATCTGGCATCTTTATTGCCTAAAACAGCGCATTTACAATTATTGAATATTCTGGCCAATTCTTTTTGCACGTTTACTTAATGTTACAGCTGTGACAGCAGACCTACATTTTGCACTATTAGCACTTTTTTAGGACTGGGTTGTCCAAATTATAGCAGTGTTGCATTATAACAGTATATGTGTCTATGCAGTGTCATAGCGGTGACAGGGGGTGAATACATATATCATTACCTCTCTGTTAGGACATGAATTTTTGTCCAAATTATTATAGCAATGTCGTGCACTTAACTTGGCCATATTACTGCATTAGCTGCTGAGAGCTCTTTTTTGCCATTTGGGTCATATATATTGGGTGGTGGCCATATCACTGCCATGGATGCCTACAGCTCTTTTTCTTGATAGTAATACTACTATAGCATCTTACAATCTAGTCGCCTAAGAATGCACATACGTTATATACTTCTTATACCTCTTATTGATACACTTGGTTATGATATCTTCGACATCGGATTATTAGGTATACCATTTTTTGTGTATCTGTATATGTTTAGCACATTTGTACCAGTGATATCCACCGATATATCCATCTCTCTTTATGTCAATCTTTTTATGTCTATCTTTGTTATACGTCATTCAATAAAGTAAATCACATTTTATGGCATTATGCTTCCTTGATCTTTTTGGTATATACAGTAGTTGGGGAGTGCCATGTGTTTTCAGGCCCGAGTTGTGGATATTTATATAGTAATGTAAAACAAGGTACAAGGTGTCTATAGGACAGGGGAGATTTTGAATTTCTGCACACACTAAGACACTAGTGGACACTGGACACTTTTGGATTGTGTGAGGCCCACTGAATATCAGAGCGCTATGTCACAGGCTCGATAGCACAGGTGTGAAAAAAGTGACTACAGGATAAGGGAGATTTTGAATTTCTGCAGACACTTGTGGACACTGGACACTTTTGGATTGTGTGAGGCCCACTGAATATCAGAGCGCTATGTCACAGGCTCGATGGCACAGGTGTGAAAAAAGTGACTACAGGATAAGGGAGATTTTGAATTTCTGCAGACACTTGTGGACACTGGACACTTTTGGATTGTGTGAGGCCCAATGAATATCAGAGCGCTATGTCACAGGCTCGATGGCACAGGTGTGAAAAAAGTGACTACAGGATAAGGGAGATTTTGAATTTCTGCACACACTAGTGGACACTGGACACTTTTGGATTGTGTGAGGCCCACTGAATATCAGAGCGCTATGTCACAGGCTCGATGGCACAGGTGACTACAGGATAAGGGAGATTTTGAATTTCTGCAGACACTAGTGGACACTGGACACTTTTGGATTGTGTGAGGCCCACTGAATATCAGAGCGCTATGTCACAGGCTCGATGGCACAGGTGTGAAAAAAGTGACTACAGGATAAGGGAGATTTTGAATTTCTGCAGACACTAGTGGACACTGGACACTTTTGGATTGTGTGAGGCCCACTGAATATCAGAGCGCTATATCACAGGCTCGATGGCACAGGTGTGAAAAAAGTGACTACAGGATAAGGGAGATTTTGAATTTCTGCACACACTAGTGGACACTGGACACTTTTGAATTGTGTGAGGCCCACTGAATATCAGAGCGCTATGTCACAGGCTCGATGGCACAGGTGTGAAAAAAGTGACTACAGGATAAGGGAGATTTTGAATTTCTGCAGACACTTGTGGACACTGGACACTTTTGGATTGTGTGAGGCCCACTGAATATCAGAGCGCTATGTCACAGGCTCGATGGCACAGGTGTGAAAAAAGTGACTACAGGATAAGGGAGATTTTGAATTTCTACAGACACTAGTGGACACTGGACACTTTTGGATTGTGTGAGGCCCACTGAATATCAGAGCGCTATGTCACAGGCTCGATGGCACAGGTGTGAAAAAAGTGACTACAGGATAAGGGAGATTTTGAATTTCTGCAGACACTAGTGGACACTGGACACTTTTGGATTGTGTGAGGCCCACTGACGCTGTATGGTGTGAAAAAATGCATGCTCAGTACCTCAGCAGGACAAAAAAAAAAATTGGGATTGCTTTTAAAAAAGCAGTTTGCAGAGCAGTGGGTAAACAGCAATGCAGCTGTCAGGAAGCCTTAGAAGGCAGCCTAACAACCAACACCGCTGATCCACCACAATATAGCCTCCCTTTGCACTGCACACACAGTGACTGGTGTGTTGTACAGGCAAAATCGCAAGCAGCAGAAGCAGTTTTTTTTTCTTCTTCCCTGCCTAACGCTCTCCCTACAGAATCAGCAACCTCTCCCTATGCTAAGATCGGCAGAAGTAAGATGGCGGTCGGCGTGCACGCCCTTTTATAACCCCTGTGACGCCCACCAAAGCAAGCCAATCACTTGCATGCCCTTCTGAAAGATGGTGGTGACCCCTGTCTATGTCATCACGTTGCCCACAGTGTCCGTGGATCCTGATTGGCTGAAAAAGAGCGCAAAACAAACTTTTGAAACGCGACTTTGGCGCGTAAGTCACCGACCTCGTGGCCGACCTCATCCTAGGGTCGGGTTTCGTTTCATGAAACCCGCATTTGCCAAAAGTCGGCGACTTTTGAAATTTTTCGACCCGTTTCGCTCAACTCTATTCTCTGGCAATGAGTCTCTCTGTCTCAATCTTTGCTGTCTTGATTTGCTTTTTACAGAATTTATTTAATCTTCTGTATTTATTTAATGCCCCATCACTACCTACTTGCTTTAACTCTCTAAATGCTTTATTTTTATCTCTTATTGCGCCCCTTACAGCTCTATTTAGCCATAGTGGTTTCCTCCAATTTCTAGCATGTTTATTCCCATATGGTATATATTGTGCACAGGTCCTATTCAGGATGCTAATAAACGTCTCCCATTTTCTTTGTGTATTTTTATGTCTCAGGATATCGTCCCAGTTAATTGCACCAAGATCATCTCTCATCCGTTGGAAATTTGCCTTCCTGAAGTTTAGTGTCCTTGTAACCCCTCTACTACACATCTTATTAAAGGATACATGAAAACGTATTATTCTGTGATCACTATTACCCAAGTGACCCTCAACCCTTACATTTGATATGCGGTCTGGCCTGTTGGTTAATATTAGGTCTAGCAGTGCCCCCCCTCTTGTTGTGTCCTGAACCAGTTGTGAAAGGTAATTGTCTCTCATAGTAGTCAAAAACCTATTACCTTTGCTGGAACTGCAGGTTTCGGTTCCCCAATGTATTTCAGGGTAGTTGAAGTCCCCCATAATAATGACTTCTCCTTGAGTCGCAGCTTCATCTATTTGCTTTATGAGGATATTCTCTGTTGCTTCCATTATTTTTGAAGACTTATAACAAACCCCTATCAGTAATTTATTATTTTTTCCCCCTCCCCTTATTTCTACCCACAGGGACCCTACATTTTCATTAGAGTCATATATATTATCACGCCGGATGGGTTTTAAGGATGATTTTACATATAAACACACGACTCCCCCTCACTTATTTGTATGGTCATTTCTGAACAGACTATAGCCCTGTAAATTAACCGCCCAGCCATGGCTCTCATCCAACCATGTCTCAGATATCCCCACCATGTCATAATTATGCTCCAACAACATTAACTCTAATTCCTCCATTTTGTTGGCAAGGCTTCTGGCATTAGTATACATGCACTTTATGTATCTCTCTGTACCTCTATTCTTTCTTAAATTATTAACTGTTCTTTGTGTTGGACTTATTATTATTTTTTTGGTCACAAGGCTGTCATGGAGTTATATTGTCCATCTGGGTGATCAGCTTTGGATTTTCCCTTTACTTTTCTATGCTGGCCATCCACTTACTATTAACCCTTGCTGCTCTTTTTCCTGTGACCATATGCTATTTATATCTATTTACATAACCAGGTTGTATGTTACATTATTCTGTTATCTATTGAGGTGCACTGTTTACCATTACCCTGCAATATTTTCTTGTGTCACTTTTGTAGCCACAAATTGTCATTTTTACCTGTCTTTAATAAAGATTTGTGATTTTTACCACATCTTATTCTGGACGTCTCTGCACTGGTTTTTTCCTTCTGATTTACTAGTGTAGAACCTGTAGCCAACTGAGAAGTCGGTCCAGTTCTCCAGGAACCCAAACCCCTCCTTCCTACACCAATTCCTGAGCCACTTATTAACCTCCCTAATCTCCCGCTGCCTCTCTGGCGTGGCACGTGGTACAGGAAGTATTTCCGAAAATACCACCTTGGAGGTCCTTGCTTTAAGCTTACAGCCTAATTCCCTGAAATCATCTTTAAGGACCTTCCACCTACCTCTAACTTTGTCATTTGTGCCAATGTGCACCATGACCGCTTGGTCCTCACCAGCCCCTCCCAGTAATCTGTCAACCCGATCAGCGATGTGTCGGACTCGAGCGCCAGGTAGGCAGCACACCGTTCAACGATCCCTGTCTTTGTGACAGATTGCCCTATCTGTTCCCGTAATAATTGAGTCCCCCACTACCAGCACCTGTCTGGCCTGCCCTGCTCTCCTATTTCCCCCCTTGCTGGAGCAGATACTCCCCAGCTTTAAGAGGACTTGCCTCTGAAAGGTTGGTGATACACACACACACATACATTCAGTGTTATATATATAGATATTACATGTGAAAACTCACAGTTCAGCATGGTAATATGTACATTTTTCTTCAGTAGATGACCTTTCCAGGTATAGATCACAGGCCTACAGTGGCTATAAGGAAATCCATCCCTGTAAATTCCTTATTTTATACCTAGTTTCACAACTACCTTTTATGCTACATAAATAATATTGATCAGAAATGGTAATGTCATCAATATCAGAACGGCATGGGTCCAATATCTGGAGCCTCATTGATCAGCTGTTTGCAGCACTAGCAGAGGTTGGATGTAAACTGTGAATGGAACAGATATCAGATTTACACTTGGTGGAAAACCCATTTAAAGGGGATATCAGGGACTTTGCAAAAAAAGAAGTGCCTAAGCATTAACAGGCAGGTAGTTGCTACCTAGCTGCCTTTTGTCCTCCACACCATTCTCCGTTGACATAGAGCAGTCACTGACAGCTCCTGCTGGTGGTTCAGCAACTTCCGTTGACGTCACGTTGACAGAGTGGCAATTTCTTTTCCACTCTGATCTGTTGACAGGGCTGGACTTCTGACGTCATTCTGATTGACAGCAGGATCCCCACTGTCTAACTGGGGGAGCCGACTGTCAATAAATATGACACTAGCTGTTGCGCCCTATCAGCAGAGCAGCGCAGAAGAGGAAGTGCTGCTGTGTTGATAACGGAATGTGAATTGCCGGCAGCAGCGGTCTGTGACTGATTTGTGCCGGTGGAGAATGGTGTCAAGCACAACAGGGAGGTAGGATGTATCTAGCAGCCTGTTAGAGCATAGGCCTTTTTTTAACTTCTGGATGTCACTTTTAAGGTTGAGTGTTTATATAGACATTCTGGGTGAGTAACATAGACTTAATGTACTCTTGGAGAGTCCAGATGATACCACATAATTATTTGTGCACAGACTATCAGAAAACAGTGCGCTCCATGATATGAAGTATATTGATATACTGTGTATACAAAACATTTACATTTTTCCCTTGGTTCTATTTCTGTAGTACGGTAATTGGCAGCCAGTGTAAAACTTACATCAAGGCATATGTCAGATGTCCGGAGTACAGAGTAATTCACGGTACATCTCATAAGGAGTCATGTCATGTTGCTGTCAAACTTCCCATAAGAAAAATCAAGTGCACCCTCTTTCAATTTTATGTATTTTTACATATCAGGATATAATAATAGAAAAAACATCTGGTGTTAGAAGGTTGAAAAACTAGGTAAACACAATCTCTGGTAAATGACGATGCAAGTTACATTGGGTTACTTTTTTATTTAACCCCTTTACCCTGGAGGGTGGTTTGCATGTTAATGACCAGGACAATTTTTACAATTCTGACCACTGTCCCTTTATGAGGTAATAACTCTGGAACGCTTTCATGGATCCTGGTGATTCTGGCACTGTTTTCTCGTGACAAATTGTACTTCAGGATAGTGGTAAAATTTCTTTGATATGACTTGCGTTTATTTGTGAAAAAGATGGAAATTTGGCAAAAATTTTGAAAATTTTGCAATTTTCCAAATTTGAATTTTTATGCCCTTAAAACAGAGAAATATGTCACAAAAAATAGTTCATAAATAACAATTCCCACATGTCTACTTTACATCAGCACAATTTTGGAACCAACATTTTTTTGCTAGGAAGTTATAAGGGTTAAAATTTGACCAGTGATTTCTCATTTTTACATCACCTTTTTTTTAGGGACCACATCACATTTGAAGTCACTTTGAGGGGTCTATATGATAGAAAATACCCAAAAGTGACACCATTCTAAAAACTGCACCCCTGAAGGTGCTCAAAATAACATTCAAGAAGTTTATTAACCCTTCAGGTGCTTCACAGGAATTTTTTGGAATGTTGAAAAAAAATGAACAATTAACTTTTTTTCACAAAAAAATAATTTAAATCCAATTTGTTTTATTTTACCAAAGGTAACAAGAGAAATTGGACCCCAAAAGTTGTACAATTTGTCTTGAGTACGCCGATACCACACATATGCAGGTAAACCATTGTTTGGGCACATGGCAGAGCTCTGAAGGGAAGGAGCGCGTTTGACTTTTCAATGCAAAATTGGCTGGAATTGAGATCGGACGCCATGTCACGTTTGGAGAGCCCCTGATGTGCCTAAACAGTGGAAACTCCCCAAAAGTGATACCATTTTGGAAAGTAGACCCCCTAAGGAACTTCAAATCAATAATGTGAATCCAGACAATCACCACCATCCAGAGCACAAAACATGAACCATGAAAGCAATTGGTTACGTTTAAAATAATTTTTATTAATATTAAAAGTTAATGAACCAATTTAACAGTTAAAAGTCATATATCAGGTGCCTCTAAATTTAAAGGAAGCAGAACCACCATGCAATGTATACATATAAAGATGAATAGACTATCCGATATAGATTACATAGAAAAAAACCTTTTTGTACTATAGTTGAGAAAGGTAATTATGCACTTCACTTAATAATGTCCATAATTGTTTTCTGTAATGGTCAAAGAATTCTTATCTATGTCTTGAGATTGCCAGCCAAGCAATTGTCTTGGGGGAGCGCGCTCAATGTGTGGGCGGTGACCTGGGTCTGATGACTTCCGGTTTCGCGGCATGTTGCGATGCATCGCCGTCTCAATGGACGGCTCTGCATCCCTATACCAGAGGCTGAGGACGCCTGATTTCTGGTCATGCGCACATCATCTGGCGCGCCGATATATGCCCGGACACAAGGCTTCCCGACACAGCTGACCACATAATTAGGTTAATACACTGACCATGCTGATACATACCTGGACACACGGCTCTGACACAGCTGATTGTTTAATTAGATTAACACATTGCTCGAATTTAAGCAGTGATTGGCCGGTCTGCTGTATATAATACCATGTGATCCCCTAGTCTTATACACGCCCCCTGAGGAAGAAATGACGAAACGTGCGTTGGGGTGAGGAAAAGATGCCACCAGCACTCTGCACTTTATTATTTTTTGGCCTAGGTAATTATAATATGGTGATCTCTCTCATTTATGTTTAGTAGAGAAATTTTTGAACTTATTGTTGTGCATTAATACTTACACTCTGTTCTCTATAGAAGGTTATTGTATACACTCTGTGCAATAGCGCTTACACTCTGTTCCTCACAGAGATTCATTGTATTCACTCTGTGCAATAGCGCTCACACTCTGGTTCCCATAGAGATCCACTATTTACACTCTGTGCAATAGTGCTTATATTCTGTTGTTTGTAGAGACTTATTTTATACACTTTGTGCAATAGTGCTTATATTTTGTTTCTCATAGAGATTCATTGTATACACTCTGTGCTATTGCTTACACTCTGTTTTTTATAGAGATTTATTTTATACACTCTGTGCAATAGCGCTTATACTCTGTTCACCATAGAGATCCATTATATACACTCTGTGTAATAGTGCTTATACTCTGTTCCTCATAGAGATCCATTGCATACACTTTGTGCAATAGCGCTTATACTCTGTTCACCATAGAGATCCATGATATACACTCTGTGCAATAGCGCTTATACTCTGTTGTTTATAGAGATTTATTTTATACACTCTGTGCAATAGCACTTATACTCTGTTCCCCATAGAGATCCATTATATACACTCTGTGCAATAGCGCTCACACTTTGTTCCCCATAGAGATCCATGATATACACTCTGTGCAATAGCGCTTATACTCTGTTGTTTATAGAGATTTATTTTATACACTCTGTGCAATAGCGCTTACACTCTGTTCCCCATAGAGATCCATTATATACACTCTGTGCAATAACGCTTATACTCTGCTTTTTATAGAGATTTATTTTACACACTCTGTACAATAGCGCTTATCCTCTGTTCCCCATAGAGATCCATTGTATACACTCTGTGCAATAGCGCTTATACTCTGTTCCCCATAGAGATCCATTATATACACTCTGTGCAAAAGCACTTATACTCTGCTTTTTATAGAGATTTATTTTATATACTCTGTGCAATAGCGCTTATACTCTGTTCCCCATAGAGATCCATTGTATACACTCTGTGCAATAGCACTTATACTCTGTTATTTATAGAGATTTATTTTACACACTCTGTGCAATAGCGCTCACACTTTGTTCTCCATAGAGATCCATTATATACACTCTGTGTAATAGTGCTTAAAATCTGTTGTTTATAGAGATTTATTTTATACACTCTGTGCAATAGCGCTTATACTCTCTTCCCCATAGAGATCCATTGTATACACTCTGTGCAATAGCGCTCACACTTTGTTCCCCATAGAGATCCATTATATACACTCTGTGTAATAGCGCTTATACTCTGTTGTTTATAGAGATTTATTTTATACACTCTGTGCAATAGCGCTTATACTCTGTTCCCCATAGAGATCCATTGTATACACTCTGTGCAATAGCTCTCACACTCTTTTCCCCATAGAGATCCATTGTATACACTTTGTGCAATTGCACTTATACTCTGTTATTTATAGAGATTTATTTTACACACTCTGTGCAATAGCGCTTATACTCTGTTCCCCATAGAGATCCATTGTATACACTCTGTGCAATAGCACTTATACTCTGTTATTTATAGAGATTTATTTTACACACTCTGTGCATTAGCGCTCACACTTTGTTCTCCATAGAGATCCATTATATACACTCTGTGTAATAGTGCTTAAACTCTGTTGTTTATAGAGATTTATTTTATACACTCTGTGCAATAGCGCTTATACTCTCTTCCCCATAGAGATCCATTGTATACACTCTGTGCAATAGCGCTCACACTTTGTTCTCCATAGAGATCCATTATATACACTCTGTGTAATAGTGCTTATACTCTGTTGTTAATAGAGATTTATTTTATACACTCTGTGCAATAGCGCTTATACTCTGTTCCCCATAGAGATCCATTGTATACACTCTGTGCAATAGCTCTCACACTTTGTTCCCCAAAGAGATCCATTGTATACAGTCTGTGTAATAGCGCTTATACTCTGTTGTTTATAGAGATTTATTTTATACACTCTGTGCAATAGCGCTTACACTCTGTTCCCTATAGAGATCCATTGTATACACTCTGTGCAATAGTGCTTATACTCTGTTCCCCATAGAGATCCATTGTATACACTCTGTGCAATAGCGCTTATACTCTGTTCCGAATAGAGATCCATTGTATACACTCTGTGCAATAGCGCTCACACTCTGTTCCCCATAGAGATCCATTGTATACACTCTGCAATAGCTCTTATACTCTGTTCCGAATAGAGATCCATTGTATACACTCTGCAATAGCGCTTATACTCTGTTCCCCATAGAGATACACTGTATACACTCTGTGTAATAGCGCTTATACTCTGCTGTTTATAGAGATTTATTTTATACCATCTGTGCAATAGCGCTTATACTCTGTTCCTCATCGAGATCCATTGTATACACTCTGTGCAATAGCACTCACACTCTGTTCCCTATAGAGATCCATTATATACACTCTGTGTAATAGCGCTTATACTCTGTTTTTATTGAGATTTATTTTATACACTCTGTGCAATAGCGCTTACAATCTATTCCTCATAGAGATTCATTGTATACACTCTGTGCAATAGCGCTTATACTCTGTTCCCCATAGAGATCCATTGTTTACACTCTGTGCAATAGCGCTTATACTCTGTTCCTCATAGAGATCCATTGTTTACACTGTTCCTCTGTGCAGTAGTGCTTATACTCTGCTGTTTATAGAGATTTATTTTATACACTCTGTGCAATAGCGCTTACACTCTGTTCCTCATAGAGATCCATTGTATACACTCTGTGTAATAGCGCTTATACTCTGCTGTTTATAGAGATTTATTTTATACACTCTGTGCAATAGCGCTTATACTCTGTTCCCCATAGAGATCTATTGTATACACTCTGTGCAATAGCGCTCACACTTTGTTCCCAATAGAGATCCATTGTATACACTCTGCAATAGCGCTTATACTCTGTTCCCCATAGAGATCCATTGTATACACTCTGTGTAATAGCGCTTATACTCTGCTGTTTATAGAGATTTATTTTATACACTCTGTGCAATAGCGCTTATACTCTGTTCCTCATAGAGAGATCCATTATATACACTCTGTGCAATAGCGCTCACACTCTGTTCCCCATAGAGATCCATTACATACACTCTGTGCAATAGCGCTCACACTCTGTTCCTCATAGAGATCCATTATATACACTCTGTGCAATAGCGCTCACACTCTGTTCCCCATAGAGATCCATTGTATAAACTCTCTGCAATAGCACTCACACTATGTTCCCCATAGAGATCCATTATATACACTCTGTGTAATAGCGCTTATACTTTGTTGTTTATAGAGATTTATTTTATGCACTCTGTGCAATAGCGCTTATACTCTGTTCCCCATAGAGATCCATTGTATACACTCTGTGCAATAGCACTTATACTCTGTTATTTATAGAGATTTATTTTATACACTCTGTGCAATAGCGCTTACACTCTGTTCCCCATAGAGATCCATTTTATACACTCTGTGCAATAGCGCTTATACTCTGTTCCCCATAGAGATTCATTGTATACACTGTGCAATAGCGCTTATACTTTGTTCCTCATCGAAATCCATTGTATACACTCTGTGCAATAGCACTCACACTCTGTTCCCCATAGAGATCCATTGTATACACTCTGTGTAATAGTGCTTATACTCTATTGTTTATAGAGATTTATTTTATACACTCTGTGCAATAGCGCTTACACTCTGTTCACCATAGAGATCCATTGTATACACTATGTGCAATAGCGCTTATACTCTGTTCCCCATAGAGATCCATTGTATACACTCTGTGCAATAGCGCTTATGCTCTGTTGTTTATAGAGATCCATTATATACACTCTGTGCAATAGTGCTTACACTCTGTTCCTCATAGAGATTCATTGTATACACTTTGTGCAATAGCGCTTATACTATGTTCACCATAGAGATCCATTGTAAACACTCTGTGCAATAGCACTCACACTCTGTTCCCCATAGAGATCCATTATATACACTCTGTGTAATAGCGCTTATACTCTGTTTTTATTGAGATTTATTTTATACACTCTGTGCAATAGCGCTTACAATCTTTTCCTCATAGAGATTCATTGTATACACTCTGTGCAATAGCGCTTATACTCTGTTCCCCATAGAGATCCATTGTTTACACTCTGTGCAATAGCGCTTATACTCTGTTCCTCATTGAGATCCATTGTATACACTCTGTGTAATAGCGCTTGTACTCTGTTCCCCATAGAGATTCATTGTATACACTGTGCAATAGCGCTTATACTCTGTTCCTCATCGAGATCCATTGTATACACTCTGTGCAATAGCACTCACACTCTGTTCCCCATAGAGATCCATTATATACACTCTGTGTAATAGCGCTTATACTCTGTTTTTATTGAGATTTATTTTATACACTCTGTGCAATAGCGCTTACAATCTATTCCTCATAGAGATTCATTGTATACAATCTGTGCAATAGTGCTTATACTCTGTTCCCCATAGAGATCCATTGTTTACACTCTGTGCAATAGCGCTTATACTCTGTTCCTCATAGAGATCCATTGTTTACACTCTGTGCAATAGCGCTCACACTTTGTTCCCCATAGAGATCCATTGTATACACTCTGTGTAATAGCGCTTATACTTTGTTGTTTATAGAGATTTATTTTATACACTCTGTGCAATAGCGCTTATACTCTGTTCCTCATAGAGATCCATTGTATACACTCTGTGCAGTAGTGCTTACACTCAGTTCCTCATAGAGATTCATTGTATACACTCTGTGTAATAGCGCTTATACTCTGCTGTTAATAGAGATTTATTTTATACACTCTGTGCAATAGCGCTTATACTCTGTTCCCCATAGAGATCCATTGTACACACTCTGTGCAATAGCGCTTATACTCTGTTCCCCATAGAGATCCATTGTATACACTCTGTGCAATAGCGCTCACTCTTTGTTCCCCACAGAGATCCATTGCATACACTCTGCAATAGCGCTTATACTCTGTTCCCCATAGAGATCCATTGTATACACTCTGTGTAATAGCGCTTATACTCTGCTGTTTATAGAGATTTATTTTATACATTCTGTGCAATAGAGCTTATACTCTGTTCCTCATAGAGATCCATTATATACACTCTGTGCAATAGCGCTCACACTCTGTTCCCCATAGAGATCCATTGTATACACTCTGTGCAATAGCGCTCACACTTTGTTCCCCATAGAGATCCATTATATACACTCTGTGTAATAGCGCTTATACTTTGTTGTTTATAGAGATTTATTTTATGCACTCTGTGCAATAGCGCTTACAATCTATTCCTCATAGAGATTCATTGTATACACTCTGTGCAATAGCGCTTATACTCTGTTCCCCATAGAGATCCATTGTTTACACTCTGTGCAATAGCGCTTATACTCTGTTCCTCATAGAGATCCATTGTTTACACTGTTCCTCTGTGCAGTAGTGCTTATACTCTGCTGTTTATAGAGATTTATTTTATACACTCTGTGCAATAGCGCTTACACTCTGTTCCTCATAGAGATCCATTGTATACACTCTGTGAATAGCGCTTATACTCTGCTGTTTATAGAGATTTATTTTATACACTCTGTGCAATAGCGCTTATACTCTGTTCCCCATAGAGATCTATTGTATACACTCTGTGCAATAGCGCTCACACTTTGTTCCCAATAGAGATCCATTGTATACACTCTGCAATAGCGCTTATACTCTGTTCCCCATAGAGATCCATTGTATACACTCTGTGTAATAGCGCTTATACTCTGCTGTTTATAGAGATTTATTTTATACACTCTGTGCAATAGCGCTTATACTCTGTTCCTCATAGAGAGATCCATTATATACACTCTGTGCAATAGCGCTCACACTCTGTTCCCCATAGAGATCCATTATATACACTCTGTGCAATAGCGCTCACACTCTGTTCCTCATAGAGATCCATTATATACACTCTGTGCAATAGCGCTCACACTCTGTTCCCCATAGAGATCCATTGTATAAACTCTCTGCAATAGCACTCACACTATGTTCCCCATAGAGATCCATTATATACACTCTGTGTAATAGCGCTTATACTTTGTTGTTTATAGAGATTTATTTTATGCACTCTGTGCAATAGCGCTTATACTCTGTTCCCCATAGAGATCCATTGTATACACTCTGTGCAATAGCACTTATACTCTGTTATTTATAGAGATTTATTTTATACACTCTGTGCAATAGCGCTTACACTCTGTTCCCCATAGAGATCCATTTTATACACTCTGTGCAATAGCGCTTATACTCTGTTCCCCATAGAGATTCATTGTATACACTGTGCAATAGCGCTTATACTTTGTTCCTCATCGAAATCCATTGTATACACTCTGTGCAATAGCACTCACACTCTGTTCCCCATAGAGATCCATTGTATACACTCTGTGTAATAGTGCTTATACTCTATTGTTTATAGAGATTTATTTTATACACTCTGTGCAATAGCGCTTACACTCTGTTCACCATAGAGATCCATTGTATACACTATGTGCAATAGCGCTTATACTCTGTTCCCCATAGAGATCCATTGTATACACTCTGTGCAATAGCGCTTATGCTCTGTTGTTTATAGAGATCCATTATATACACTCTGTGCAATAGTGCTTACACTCTGTTCCTCATAGAGATTCATTGTATACACTTTGTGCAATAGCGCTTATACTATGTTCACCATAGAGATCCATTGTAAACACTCTGTGCAATAGCACTCACACTCTGTTCCCCATAGAGATCCATTATATACACTCTGTGTAATAGCGCTTATACTCTGTTTTTATTGAGATTTATTTTATACACTCTGTGCAATAGCGCTTACAATCTTTTCCTCATAGAGATTCATTGTATACACTCTGTGCAATAGCGCTTATACTCTGTTCCCCATAGAGATCCATTGTTTACACTCTGTGCAATAGCGCTTATACTCTGTTCCTCATTGAGATCCATTGTATACACTCTGTGTAATAGCGCTTGTACTCTGTTCCCCATAGAGATTCATTGTATACACTGTGCAATAGCGCTTATACTCTGTTCCTCATCGAGATCCATTGTATACACTCTGTGCAATAGCACTCACACTCTGTTCCCCATAGAGATCCATTATATACACTCTGTGTAATAGCGCTTATACTCTGTTTTTATTGAGATTTATTTTATACACTCTGTGCAATAGCGCTTACAATCTATTCCTCATAGAGATTCATTGTATACAATCTGTGCAATAGTGCTTATACTCTGTTCCCCATAGAGATCCATTGTTTACACTCTGTGCAATAGCGCTTATACTCTGTTCCTCATAGAGATCCATTGTTTACACTCTGTGCAATAGCGCTCACACTTTGTTCCCCATAGAGATCCATTGTATACACTCTGTGTAATAGCGCTTATACTTTGTTGTTTATAGAGATTTATTTTATACACTCTGTGCAATAGCGCTTATACTCTGTTCCTCATAGAGATCCATTGTATACACTCTGTGCAGTAGTGCTTACACTCAGTTCCTCATAGAGATTCATTGTATACACTCTGTGTAATAGCGCTTATACTCTGCTGTTAATAGAGATTTATTTTATACACTCTGTGCAATAGCGCTTATACTCTGTTCCCCATAGAGATCCATTGTACACACTCTGTCCAATAGCGCTTATACTCTGTTCCCCATAGAGATCCATTGTATACACTCTGTGCAATAGCGCTCACTCTTTGTTCCCCACAGAGATCCATTGCATACACTCTGCAATAGCGCTTATACTCTGTTCCCCATAGAGATCCATTGTATACACTCTGTGTAATAGCGCTTATACTCTGCTGTTTATAGAGATTTATTTTATACATTCTGTGCAATAGAGCTTATACTCTGTTCCTCATAGAGATCCATTATATACACTCTGTGCAATAGCGCTCACACTCTGTTCCCCATAGAGATCCATTGTATACACTCTGTGCAATAGCGCTCACACTTTGTTCCCCATAGAGATCCATTATATACACTCTGTGTAATAGCGCTTATACTTTGTTGTTTATAGAGATTTATTTTATGCACTCTGTGCAATAGCGCTTATACTCTGTTCCCCATAGAGATCCATTGTATACACTCTGTGCAATAGCGCTCACACTTTGTTCCCCATAGAGATCCATTGTATACACTCTGTGCAATAGCACTCACACTCTGTTCCCCATAGAGATCCATTATATACACTCTGTGTAATAGCGCTTATACTCTGTTTTTATTGAGATTTATTTTATACACTCTGTGCAATAGCGCTTACAATCTATTCCTCATAGAGATTCATTGTATACAATCTGTGCAATAGTGCTTATACTCTGTTCCCCATAGAGATCCATTGTTTACACTCTGTGCAATAGCGCTTATACTCTGTTCCTCATAGAGATCCATTGTTTACACTCTGTGCAATAGCGCTCACACTTTGTTCCCCATAGAGATCCATTGTATACACTCTGTGTAATAGCGCTTATACTTTGTTGTTTATAGAGATTTATTTTATACACTCTGTGCAATAGCGCTTATACTCTGTTCCTCATAGAGATCCATTGTATACACTCTGTGCAGTAGTGCTTACACTCTGTTCCTCATAGAGATTCATTGTATACACTCTGTGTAATAGCGCTTATACTCTGCTGTTAATAGAGATTTATTTTATACACTCTGTGCAATAGCGCTTATACTCTGTTCCCCATAGAGATCCATTGTACACACTCTGTGCAATAGCGCTTATACTCTGTTCCCCATAGAGATCCATTGTATACACTCTGTGCAATAGCGCTAACTCTTTGTTCCCCACAGAGATCCATTGCATACACTCTGCAATAGCGCTTATACTCTGTTCCCCATAGAGATCCATTGTATACACTCTGTGTAATAGCGCTTATACTCTGCTGTTTATAGAGATTTATTTTATACATTCTGTGCAATAGAGCTTATACTCTGTTCCTCATAGAGATCCATTATATACACTCTGTGCAATAGCGCTCACACTCTGTTCCCCATAGAGATCCATTGTATACACTCTGTGCAATAGCGCTCACACTTTGTTCCCCATAGAGATCCATTATATACACTCTGTGTAATAGCGCTTATACTTTGTTGTTTATAGAGATTTATTTTATGCACTCTGTGCAATAGCGCTTATACTCTGTTCCCCATAGAGATCCATTGTATACACTCTGTGCAATAGCGCTCACACTTTGTTCCCCATAGAGATCCATTATATACACTCTGTGTAATAGCGCTTATACTCTGTTGTTTATAGAGATTTATTTTATACACTCTGTGCAATAGCGCTTACACTCTGTTCCTCATCGAGATCCATTGTATACACTCTGAGCAATAGCGCTTGCACTCTGTTCCTCACAGAGATTGATTGCATACACTCTGTGTAATAGCGCTCACACTCTGTTCCCCATAGAGATCCACTATATACACTCTGTGCAATAGCGCTTATATTCTGTTTTTTATAGAGACTTATTTTATACACTTTGTACAATAGCGCTTATATTTTGTTCCTCGTAGAGATCCATTGTATACACTCTGTGCAATAGCGCTTATACTCTGTTCCGAATAGAGATCCATTGTATACACTCTGTGCAATAGCGCTCACACTCTGTTCCCCATAGAGATCCATTGTATACACTCTGTGCAATAGCTCTTATACTCTGTTCCGAATAGAGATCCATTGTATACACTCTGCAATAGCGCTTATACTCTGTTCCCCATAGAGATACACTGTATACACTCTGTGTAATAGCGCTTATACTCTGCTGTTTATAGAGATTTATTTTATACCATCTGTGCAATAGCGCTTATACTCTGTTCCTCATCGAGATCCATTGTATACACTCTGTGCAATAGCACTCACACTCTGTTCCCTATAGAGATCCATTATATACACTCTGTGTAATAGCGCTTATACTCTGTTTTTATTGAGATTTATTTTATACACTCTGTGCAATAGCGCTTACAATCTATTCCTCATAGAGATTCATTGTATACACTCTGTGCAATAGCGCTTATACTCTGTTCCCCATAGAGATCCATTGTTTACACTCTGTGCAATAGCGCTTATACTCTGTTCCTCATAGAGATCCATTGTTTACACTCTGTGCAATAGCGCTTACACTCTGTTCCTCATAGAGATCCATTGTATACACTCTGTGCAGTAGTGCTTACACTCTGTTCCTCATAGAGATTCATTGTATACACTCTGTGTAATAGCGCTTATACTCTGCTGTTTATAGAGATTTATTTTATACACTCTGTGCAATAGCGCTTATACTCTGTTCCCCATAGAGATCTATTGTATACACTCTGTCCAATAGCGCTCACACTTTGTTCCAAATAGAGATCCATTGTATACACTCTGCAATAGCGCTTATACTCTGTTCCCCATAGAGATCCATTGTATACACTCTGTGTAATAGCGCTTATACTCTGCTGTTTATAGAGATTTATTTTATACACTCTGTGCAATAGCGCTTATACTCTGTTCCTCATAGAGAGATCCATTATATACACTCTGTGCAATAGCGCTCACACTCTGTTCCCCATAGAGATCCATTGTATACACTCTGTGCAATAGCGCTCACACTTTGTTCCCCATAGAGATCCATTATATACACTCTGTGTAATAGCGCTTATACTTTGTTGTTTATAGAGATTTATTTTATGCACTCTGTGCAATAGCGCTTACAATCTATTCCTCATAGAGATTCATTGTATACACTCTGTGCAATAGCGCTTATACTCTGTTCCCCATAGAGATCCATTGTTTACACTCTGTGCAATAGCGCTTATACTCTGTTCCTCATAGAGATCCATTGTTTACACTGTTCCTCTGTGCAGTAGTGCTTATACTCTGCTGTTTATAGAGATTTATTTTATACACTCTGTGCAATAGCGCTTACACTCTGTTCCTCATAGAGATCCATTGTATACACTCTGTGAATAGCGCTTATACTCTGCTGTTTATAGAGATTTATTTTATACACTCTGTGCAATAGCGCTTATACTCTGTTCCCCATAGAGATCTATTGTATACACTCTGTGCAATAGCGCTCACACTTTGTTCCCAATAGAGATCCATTGTATACACTCTGCAATAGCGCTTATACTCTGTTCCCCATAGAGATCCATTGTATACACTCTGTGTAATAGCGCTTATACTCTGCTGTTTATAGAGATTTATTTTATACACTCTGTGCAATAGCGCTTATACTCTGTTCCTCATAGAGAGATCCATTATATACACTCTGTGCAATAGCGCTCACACTCTGTTCCCCATAGAGATCCATTATATACACTCTGTGCAATAGCGCTCACACTCTGTTCCTCATAGAGATCCATTATATACACTCTGTGCAATAGCGCTCACACTCTGTTCCCCATAGAGATCCATTGTATAAACTCTCTGCAATAGCACTCACACTATGTTCCCCATAGAGATCCATTATATACACTCTGTGTAATAGCGCTTATACTTTGTTGTTTATAGAGATTTATTTTATGCACTCTGTGCAATAGCGCTTATACTCTGTTCCCCATAGAGATCCATTGTATACACTCTGTGCAATAGCACTTATACTCTGTTATTTATAGAGATTTATTTTATACACTCTGTGCAATAGCGCTTACACTCTGTTCCCCATAGAGATCCATTTTATACACTCTGTGCAATAGCGCTTATACTCTGTTCCCCATAGAGATTCATTGTATACACTGTGCAATAGCGCTTATACTTTGTTCCTCATCGAAATCCATTGTATACACTCTGTGCAATAGCACTCACACTCTGTTCCCCATAGAGATCCATTGTATACACTCTGTGTAATAGTGCTTATACTCTATTGTTTATAGAGATTTATTTTATACACTCTGTGCAATAGCGCTTACACTCTGTTCACCATAGAGATCCATTGTATACACTATGTGCAATAGCGCTTATACTCTGTTCCCCATAGAGATCCATTGTATACACTCTGTGCAATAGCGCTTATGCTCTGTTGTTTATAGAGATCCATTATATACACTCTGTGCAATAGTGCTTACACTCTGTTCCTCATAGAGATTCATTGTATACACTTTGTGCAATAGCGCTTATACTATGTTCACCATAGAGATCCATTGTAAACACTCTGTGCAATAGCACTCACACTCTGTTCCCCATAGAGATCCATTATATACACTCTGTGTAATAGCGCTTATACTCTGTTTTTATTGAGATTTATTTTATACACTCTGTGCAATAGCGCTTACAATCTTTTCCTCATAGAGATTCATTGTATACACTCTGTGCAATAGCGCTTATACTCTGTTCCCCATAGAGATCCATTGTTTACACTCTGTGCAATAGCGCTTATACTCTGTTCCTCATTGAGATCCATTGTATACACTCTGTGTAATAGCGCTTGTACTCTGTTCCCCATAGAGATTCATTGTATACACTGTGCAATAGCGCTTATACTCTGTTCCTCATCGAGATCCATTGTATACACTCTGTGCAATAGCACTCACACTCTGTTCCCCATAGAGATCCATTATATACACTCTGTGTAATAGCGCTTATACTCTGTTTTTATTGAGATTTATTTTATACACTCTGTGCAATAGCGCTTACAATCTATTCCTCATAGAGATTCATTGTATACAATCTGTGCAATAGTGCTTATACTCTGTTCCCCATAGAGATCCATTGTTTACACTCTGTGCAATAGCGCTTATACTCTGTTCCTCATAGAGATCCATTGTTTACACTCTGTGCAATAGCGCTCACACTTTGTTCCCCATAGAGATCCATTGTATACACTCTGTGTAATAGCGCTTATACTTTGTTGTTTATAGAGATTTATTTTATACACTCTGTGCAATAGCGCTTATACTCTGTTCCTCATAGAGATCCATTGTATACACTCTGTGCAGTAGTGCTTACACTCAGTTCCTCATAGAGATTCATTGTATACACTCTGTGTAATAGCGCTTATACTCTGCTGTTAATAGAGATTTATTTTATACACTCTGTGCAATAGCGCTTATACTCTGTTCCCCATAGAGATCCATTGTACACACTCTGTCCAATAGCGCTTATACTCTGTTCCCCATAGAGATCCATTGTATACACTCTGTGCAATAGCGCTCACTCTTTGTTCCCCACAGAGATCCATTGCATACACTCTGCAATAGCGCTTATACTCTGTTCCCCATAGAGATCCATTGTATACACTCTGTGTAATAGCGCTTATACTCTGCTGTTTATAGAGATTTATTTTATACATTCTGTGCAATAGAGCTTATACTCTGTTCCTCATAGAGATCCATTATATACACTCTGTGCAATAGCGCTCACACTCTGTTCCCCATAGAGATCCATTGTATACACTCTGTGCAATAGCGCTCACACTTTGTTCCCCATAGAGATCCATTATATACACTCTGTGTAATAGCGCTTATACTTTGTTGTTTATAGAGATTTATTTTATGCACTCTGTGCAATAGCGCTTATACTCTGTTCCCCATAGAGATCCATTGTATACACTCTGTGCAATAGCGCTCACACTTTGTTCCCCATAGAGATCCATTGTATACACTCTGTGCAATAGCACTCACACTCTGTTCCCCATAGAGATCCATTATATACACTCTGTGTAATAGCGCTTATACTCTGTTTTTATTGAGATTTATTTTATACACTCTGTGCAATAGCGCTTACAATCTATTCCTCATAGAGATTCATTGTATACAATCTGTGCAATAGTGCTTATACTCTGTTCCCCATAGAGATCCATTGTTTACACTCTGTGCAATAGCGCTTATACTCTGTTCCTCATAGAGATCCATTGTTTACACTCTGTGCAATAGCGCTCACACTTTGTTCCCCATAGAGATCCATTGTATACACTCTGTGTAATAGCGCTTATACTTTGTTGTTTATAGAGATTTATTTTATACACTCTGTGCAATAGCGCTTATACTCTGTTCCTCATAGAGATCCATTGTATACACTCTGTGCAGTAGTGCTTACACTCTGTTCCTCATAGAGATTCATTGTATACACTCTGTGTAATAGCGCTTATACTCTGCTGTTAATAGAGATTTATTTTATACACTCTGTGCAATAGCGCTTATACTCTGTTCCCCATAGAGATCCATTGTACACACTCTGTGCAATAGCGCTTATACTCTGTTCCCCATAGAGATCCATTGTATACACTCTGTGCAATAGCGCTCACACTTTGTTCCCCATAGAGATCCATTATATACACTCTGTGTAATAGCGCTTATACTTTGTTGTTTATAGAGATTTATTTTATGCACTCTGTGCAATAGCGCTTATACTCTGTTCCCCATAGAGATCCATTGTATACACTCTGTGCAATAGCGCTCACACTTTGTTCCCCATAGAGATCCATTGTATACACTCTGTGCAATAGCACTCACACTCTGTTCCCCATAGAGATCCATTATATACACTCTGTGTAATAGCGCTTATACTCTGTTTTTATTGAGATTTATTTTATACACTCTGTGCAATAGCGCTTACAATCTATTCCTCATAGAGATTCATTGTATACAATCTGTGCAATAGTGCTTATACTCTGTTCCCCATAGAGATCCATTGTTTACACTCTGTGCAATAGCGCTTATACTCTGTTCCTCATAGAGATCCATTGTTTACACTCTGTGCAATAGCGCTCACACTTTGTTCCCCATAGAGATCCATTGTATACACTCTGTGTAATAGCGCTTATACTTTGTTGTTTATAGAGATTTATTTTATACACTCTGTGCAATAGCGCTTATACTCTGTTCCTCATAGAGATCCATTGTATACACTCTGTGCAGTAGTGCTTACACTCTGTTCCTCATAGAGATTCATTGTATACACTCTGTGTAATAGCGCTTATACTCTGCTGTTAATAGAGATTTATTTTATACACTCTGTGCAATAGCGCTTATACTCTGTTCCCCATAGAGATCCATTGTACACACTCTGTGCAATAGCGCTTATACTCTGTTCCCCATAGAGATCCATTGTATACACTCTGTGCAATAGCGCTAACTCTTTGTTCCCCACAGAGATCCATTGCATACACTCTGCAATAGCGCTTATACTCTGTTCCCCATAGAGATCCATTGTATACACTCTGTGTAATAGCGCTTATACTCTGCTGTTTATAGAGATTTATTTTATACATTCTGTGCAATAGAGCTTATACTCTGTTCCTCATAGAGATCCATTATATACACTCTGTGCAATAGCGCTCACACTCTGTTCCCCATAGAGATCCATTGTATACACTCTGTGCAATAGCGCTCACACTTTGTTCCCCATAGAGATCCATTATATACACTCTGTGTAATAGCGCTTATACTTTGTTGTTTATAGAGATTTATTTTATGCACTCTGTGCAATAGCGCTTATACTCTGTTCCCCATAGAGATCCATTGTATACACTCTGTGCAATAGCGCTCACACTTTGTTCCCCATAGAGATCCATTATATACACTCTGTGTAATAGCGCTTATACTCTGTTGTTTATAGAGATTTATTTTATACACTCTGTGCAATAGCGCTTACACTCTGTTCCTCATCGAGATCCATTGTATACACTCTGAGCAATAGCGCTTGCACTCTGTTCCTCACAGAGATTGATTGCATACACTCTGTGTAATAGCGCTCACACTCTGTTCCCCATAGAGATCCACTATATACACTCTGTGCAATAGCGCTTATATTCTGTTTTTTATAGAGACTTATTTTATACACTTTGTACAATAGCGCTTATATTTTGTTCCTCGTAGAGATCCATTGTATACACTCTGTGCAATAGCGCTTATACTCTGTTCCGAATAGAGATCCATTGTATACACTCTGTGCAATAGCGCTCACACTCTGTTCCCCATAGAGATCCATTGTATACACTCTGTGCAATAGCTCTTATACTCTGTTCCGAATAGAGATCCATTGTATACACTCTGCAATAGCGCTTATACTCTGTTCCCCATAGAGATACACTGTATACACTCTGTGTAATAGCGCTTATACTCTGCTGTTTATAGAGATTTATTTTATACCATCTGTGCAATAGCGCTTATACTCTGTTCCTCATCGAGATCCATTGTATACACTCTGTGCAATAGCACTCACACTCTGTTCCCTATAGAGATCCATTATATACACTCTGTGTAATAGCGCTTATACTCTGTTTTTATTGAGATTTATTTTATACACTCTGTGCAATAGCGCTTACAATCTATTCCTCATAGAGATTCATTGTATACACTCTGTGCAATAGCGCTTATACTCTGTTCCCCATAGAGATCCATTGTTTACACTCTGTGCAATAGCGCTTATACTCTGTTCCTCATAGAGATCCATTGTTTACACTCTGTGCAATAGCGCTTACACTCTGTTCCTCATAGAGATCCATTGTATACACTCTGTGCAGTAGTGCTTACACTCTGTTCCTCATAGAGATTCATTGTATACACTCTGTGTAATAGCGCTTATACTCTGCTGTTTATAGAGATTTATTTTATACACTCTGTGCAATAGCGCTTATACTCTGTTCCCCATAGAGATCTATTGTATACACTCTGTCCAATAGCGCTCACACTTTGTTCCAAATAGAGATCCATTGTATACACTCTGCAATAGCGCTTATACTCTGTTCCCCATAGAGATCCATTGTATACACTCTGTGTAATAGCGCTTATACTCTGCTGTTTATAGAGATTTATTTTATACACTCTGTGCAATAGCGCTTATACTCTGTTCCTCATAGAGAGATCCATTATATACACTCTGTGCAATAGCGCTCACACTCTGTTCCCCATAGAGATCCATTATATACACTCTGTGCAATAGCGCTCACACTCTGTTCCTCATAGAGATCCATTATATACACTCTGTGCAATAGCGCTCACACTCTGTTCCCCATAGAGATCCATTGTATACACTCTCTGCAATAGCACTCACACTATGTTCCCCATAGAGATCCATTATATACACTCTGTGTAATAGCGCTTATACTTTGTTGTTTATAGAGATTTATTTTATGCACTCTGTGCAATAGCGCTTATACTCTGTTCCCCATAGAGATCCATTGTATACACTCTGTGCAATAGCACTTATACTCTGTTATTTATAGAGATTTATTTTATACACTCTGTGCACTAGCGCTTACACTCTGTTCCCCATAGAGATCCATTTTATACACTCTGTGCAATAGCGCTTATACTCTGTTCCCCATAGAGATTCATTGTATACACTGTGCAATAGCGCTTATACTTTGTTCCTCATCGAAATCCATTGTATGCACTCTGTGCAATAGCACTCACACTCTGTTCCCCATAGAGATCCATTGTATACACTCTGTGTAATAGTGCTTATACTCTATTGTTTATAGAGATTTATTTTATACACTCTGTGCAATAGCGCTTACACTCTGTTCCCCATAGAGATCCATTGTATACACTATGTGCAATAGCGCTTATACTCTGTTCCCCATAGAGATCCATTGTATACACTCTGTGCAATAGCGCTTATGCTCTGTTGTTTATAGAGATCCATTATATACACTCTGTGCAATAGCGCTTACACTCTGTTCCTCATAGAGATTCATTGTATACACTTTGTGCAATAGCGCTTATACTCTGTTCACCATAGAGATCCATTGTATACACTCTGTGCAATAGCACTCACACTCTGTTCCCCATAGAGATCCATTATATACACTCTGTGTAATAGCGCTTATACTCTGTTTTTATTGAGATTTATTTTAAACACTCTGTGCAATAGCGCTTATACTCTGTTCCCCATAGGGATCCATTGTTTACACTCTGTGCAATAGCGCTCACACTTTGTTCCCCATAGAGATCCATTGTATACACTCTGTGTAATAGCGCTTATACTTTGTTGTTTATAGAGACTTATTTTATACACTTTGTGCAGTAGTGCTTACACTCTGTTCCTCATAGAGAATCATTGCATACACTTTGTGCAATAGCGCTTATACTCTGTTCCTCATAGAGATCCATTGTATACACTCTGTGCAATAGCTCTTATCCTCTGTTCCTCATAGAGATTCATTGTATACACTTTGTGCAATAACACTTATACTTTGTTGTTTATAGAGACTTATTTTATACACTTTGTGCAGTAGTGCTTACACTCTGTTCCCCATAGAGATCCATTGTATACACTCTGTGCAATAGTGCTTATACTCTGTTCCCCATAGAGATCCATTGTATACACTCTGTGCAATAGCGCTTATACTCTGTTCCCCATAGAGATCCATTGTATACACTCTGTGCAATAGCGCTCACACTTTGTTCCCCATAGAGATCCATTGTATACACTCTGCAATAGCGCTTATAATCTGTTCCCCATAGAGATACACTGCATACACTCTGTGTAATAGCGCTTATACTCTGCTGTTTATAGAGATTTATTTTACACCATCTGTGCAATAGCGCTTATACTCTGTTCCTCATAGAGATCCGTTATATACACTCTGTGCAATAGCGCTCACACTCTGTTCCCCATAGAGATCCATTGTATACATTCTGTGCAATAGCGCTCACACTCTGTTCCTCATAGAGATCCATTGTATACACTCTGTGCAATAGCGCTTATACTCTGTTCCCTATAGAGATCCATTGTAAACACTATGTGCAATAGCGCTCACACTCTGTTCCCCATAGAGATCCATTATATACACTCTGTGCAATAGCGCTCACACTCTGCTCCCCATAGAGATCCATTATATACACTCTGTGCAATAGCGCTCACACTCTGTTCCTCATAGAGATCCATTGTATACACTCTGTGCAATAGCGCTTATACTCTGTTCCCCATAGAGATCCATTGTATACACTCTGTGCAATAGCGCTTATACTCTATTCCTCATAGAGATTCGCTGTATACACTCTGTGCAATAGCGCTCACACGCTGTTCCCCAAAGAGATCCATTGTATACACTCTGTGCAATAGGGTTTATATTCTGTTTTTTATAGAGATTTATTTTATACACTCTGTGCAATAGCGCTTACACTCTATTCCTCATAGAGATTCATTGTATACTGTACACTCTGTGCAATAGCGCTCACACTTTGTTTCCCATAGAGATCCATTATATACACTCTGTGCAATAGCGCTTATATTCTGTTCCCCATAGAGAGTCACTGTATCCACTTTCCATTTACATTTATTTTGATGCGGATAATTTGTGTTTATTCTCTTTTACAATTGTTATTAGGGGATTTAATGTAATAGCTCTTATATTTGGCTTATTAGATATCTCTATAGTGACCTTGTATTCTCTGCCTACTTTTTCCTTCCTAACAGGTAAAACTTTATATTTAGGGATTTTGTGCATATATTTCTTTTATAGTAGATGTTCTTGAGTGATAATTGTTAGCACAAAAAGACAATTTATATGTACTTCGCACATTGATTTGTGATTTCATCTATACATAGGCCTTTGAAAGATATCCAATATGAAGATAAATTCTTAATTTAATTACCTTTCTCAACTATAGTACAAAAAGGTTTTTTTCTATGTAATCTATATTGGATGGTCTATTCATCTTTATATGTATACATTGCATGGTGGTTCTGTTTCCTTTAAATTTAGAGGCACCTGATATGACTTTTTGCTGTTAAATTGGTTCATTCGCTTTTAATATTAATTAATAAAAATTATTTTAAACGTAACCAATTGCTTTCATGGTTCATGTTTTGTGCTCTGGACGGTGGTGATTGTCTGGATTCACATTGTTGATTTGATGTTCTGTTTAGAACCATATGATATTGTAAGAACTTTCTTATATTGATTTCTCCCCTAAGGAACTTGTCTAGATGTGTGGTGAGCACTATAGTTGAGCGAAACGGATCGAAAAAATTCAAAAGTCGCCAACTCTCGCCAAAGTCGGGTTTCATGAAACGAAACCCGACCCTAGGGTGAGGTCGGCCACGAGGTCGGCGACTTTTGCGCCAAAGTTGCGTTTCAAAAGATGCTTTAGCGCCCTTTTTCAGCCAATCAGGAAGAACGGACACTGTGGGCAACGTGATGACATAGGCAGCGGTCCCCACCATCTTTGAGAAGGGCATGCAAGTGATTGGCTTGCTTTGGGGGGTGTCACAGGGGGTATAAAAGGGCGTGCACGCCGACCGCCATCTTACTTATGCTGATCTCAGAATAGGGAGAGCTGCTGCTGATGATGATTCTGTAGGGAGAGCATTAGGAAGGCAAAAAAGAAAAAAAAACTGCTTCTGCTACTAGCGATTTTGCCTCTACAACACACCAGTCACTGTGCAGTGCAAGGGGAGGCTATATTTTGGTGCATCAGCTCTGTTGGTTATTAGGCTGCCTTCTAAGGCTCCCTGATAGCTGCATTGCTGTTTTTACACTGGTGTTAAAACTGCTTTTTTAAAAGCAATCCAAATTTAATTGATTTGTCCTGGTGAGGTACTGAGCGTGCATTTTTTCACACACCGTACAGCGGTGTACGCTCCTCACACAGTACCGTGTACCGGCTGTTATCACGGCCACAGTGAAGCTATCTGTGTGTGACTCTGTAAGGAAAAGCCGAGGAGTTTGTCCGTTCTTTCAGACCTACACTCCAGGGAGATTCCAATTCTGCCCAATTCTATATACACCTTGTAGTTTGTCATACACTAGCCAATTTCTGCCTGTGACATAGCGGTGTAATATACACTGGGCCTGACACAATACAACAGTGTCCAGAAGTGTGTAAGGAGCTTCCAGTTCTCCCCTGTCCTATATTGACCTTTTTACACCAGCTAAATTCAGCCTGTGATATAGCGGTGTAATATACACTGGGCCTGACACAATACAACAGTGTCCAGAAGTGTGTAAGGAGCTTCCAATTCTCTCCTGTCCTATATTGACATTTTTTACACCAGCTAAATTCAACCTGTGATATAGCGGTGTAATATACACTGGGCCTGACACAATACAACAGTGTCCAGAAGTGTGTAAGGAGCTTCCAGTTCTCCCCTGTCTTATATTGACATTATTTACACCAGCTAAATTCAGCCTGTGATATAGCGGTGTAATATACACTGGGCCTGACACAATACAACAGTGTCCAGAAGTGTGTAAGGAGCTTCCAGTTCTCCCCTGTCCTATATTGACATTTTTTACACCAGCTAAATTCAGCCTGTGATATAGCGGTGTAATATACACTGGGCCTGACACAATACAACAGTGTCCAGAAGTGTGTAAGGAGCTTCCAGTTCTCCCCTGTCCTATATTGACATTTTTTACACCAGCTAAATTCAGCCTGTGATATAGCGGTGTAATATACACTGGGCCTGACACAATACAACAGTGTCCAGAAGTGTGTAAGGAGCTTCCAGTTCTCCCCTGTCCTATATTGACATTTTTTACACCAGCTAAATTCAGCCTGTGATATAGCGGTGTAATATACACTGGGCCTGACACAATACAACAGTGTCCAGAAGTGTGTAAGGAGCTTCCAGTTCTCCCCTGTCCTATATTGACATTTTTTACACCAGCTAAATTCAGCCTGTGATATAGCGGTGTAATATACACTGGGCCTGACACAATACAACAGTGTCCAGAAGTGTATAAGGAGAATCAAATTCTCCCCAGGCCTATATACACATTTTTTACACCATCCAAAATTCAGCCTGTGACATAGAGGTGTAATATACACTGGGCCTGAGACAATCCAACAGTGTCCAGAAGTGTGTAAGGAGATTCAAATTCTCCCCACTACTATATACACCTTGTACCTTGTTTTACAGTACCATATAGTTGGTGGAATTTTGGGTGCATTTTCCCAAAAAATGAGGATGTCTGGTGGAAGAGGCCGTGGAAGTGGGCGGGGGTTGCCAGTTGGTAATGATGGTGGTGGTGGTGGTGGATTTGCTGGTAGTGGCAAAAGCAAAATAGCAGCTAATGCAGGAGGTGTTGAGCCTGCGTCATCGTCTGGCTCCACAAGGCCTCGAAGGCTTCCTTTTCTGGGAACAGGTAAACCGCTTTTAAAGCCAGAGCTTCAGGAGCAAGTTTTGGCATATATTGCTGACTCAGCCTCCAGCTCTATCGCCTCCTCTTCTGAAGTTTTAAAAAATAAAAGCACTGAGTCGTCATCGGAGGCTCCTGGTCATGAACCACACCTTTCCTTGTGTCCTTCACCCCAATCAAAATTGAAGGATGCGGCAGGCCACACTACAGATTACTCCATGGAGCTGTTTTCACATACCATGCCTGGGTTATCAAGTCAAACCGTGAATTACCCAGGCCATGATGAATCTGACATGGAGTGCACTGATGCACAGCCACTGCTAGATCATTCTGCTGGTACATTCACTCAGAGCACTACATTGTCCTCGCAGTGTACTGAGCCAGATTCAGACCCTGATGAAACTCAGTAGCCCCTTCCCGCATACTTTACCACCATACACGGTGACACAGAGGAAGGTGCACATGACATTGAAGAGGAGGTGATGGATGACCCGGTTGTTGACTCAGATTGGCATCAATTGGGGGAAGAGGGTGCCGCTGGCAATAGCTCAGAAGAGGAGGAGGAGCATCCGCAACAGGCATCGACATCGCAACAGCTGTTATCTGGCAGGCCCGGAGCAGTCCAAAAACGGGTTACAAAAACCAACAGAGTTGCAGGACAGCTTGGACACACGGTCAAAATAGCACAGCGTGCAAGGCCGCAAAATGTCTTCCATAGAAGGAAGAGTGCAGTGTGGCACTTTTTTGAACAAAATCCTAATGATCAGGCAAAGGTTATCTGTAAGAAGTGCGCAAAGACCTTTAGCCGAGGGAAAAATCTGAGAAATTTGAATACCAGTTGCATGCTTAGACATTCATCCACCATACACTTGCAAGCATGGATGGACTACCAAACCTCACGTACCACATGTGCAACTGCTCCCAAAGAAGGTAGTCAGCAACGCTACATTGTTTCCCCCACTGTAAGCCCACCGGTTAGCACACCACCAGCAGCAAGTGTTGAGGTGCCGTGGCAAGGCCAAAGCAGTCAGGGAATCACAATGTTATATCAATGAAAGACTGAATCTAGGCCATCAGAAAGAACACCAGCTCCATCACCATCATCAACCCTCTCTCAGTCCGCCCTGTCCACCGCTAGTTCCACCATATGCAGCTCTCATGTCCAGCTCACCCTACCAGAGACTATGAGTAAGACAAGAAAGTACTCATCCTCTCATCCGCATACACAGGGTTTGAACAAACACATTGCCAAACTAATCTCGTTAGAGATGATGCCCTATCGGTTGGTTGAAAGCGCAGCTTTCCGCAAACTCATGGCCTATGCAGTACCACGCTATGACCTACCCAGTCGCCACTTCTTTTCTTGCAAAGCCATCCCAGCCCTCCACCTTCATGTGAAAGACCGCATTGTCCATGCACTCAAGCAATCAGTGAGTGGAAAGGTGCACCTCACAACTGATGCATGGTCCAGTAGGCATGGCCAGGGCCGTGACATGTCCATCACAGCACACTGGGTTAATGTGGTGGATGCAGGGTCCACAGGGGACAGCGGTGGTGGGACAGTGCTGCCTAGCCCACGGTATAGGAAACAGTTGGCTGTAGGCGTTCAACCCTCCTCCTCCAGAAGCAAAAGCTCGTCCACAGAGCGCAGTCGCATGAGCACTCCATCCGCAGCTGCCAGTGTTGCACACGAGGTGTCCCCCTATCGATCAGCTAGTGGAAAGCATCAGCAGGCTGTGTTGAAGATGATGTGTTTGGGCGACAGACACACCGCGGACGTACTGGCCGACTACTTTCAGCGACAAACTGTGTCATGGCTGGGCAGTCTACATCTTGAGGCAGGCAAGGTAGTTAGTGATAACGGCCGGAATTTTGTGGCAGTCATAGCCCTTTCAAAACTCAGACACATACCTTGCTTGGCTCACACCTTGAACCTGGTGGTGCAGTGCTTCCTCAATAATTATCCAGAGTTAACAGGCCTGCTCCATAATGTTCGAAGACTGTGCTCGAACATCTGCCGGTCGCCGGTACTCTCAAGTCGTATGCAGTAGCTTCAGCGATTGCTCCACCTTCCCATTTGCAATTATCGACGTTGCAACAAGATGGAACTCCACCCTGCACATGGTTGAGCGGCTGTGCGAACAGAGGCAGGCCGTAATGCATTTGTGGGCGGATACACGGGCAGGCACTTTGAGGGCAGACATGGAGCTGACAGGTGTGCAGTGGTCGAATCTGAAAGACCTCTGTAAAGTCCTTCAGTGTTTTGAGGAATGCACACGGCTGGTAAGCGCAGACGACGCCATCATAAGCATGAGCATCCCACTTATGCGTCTACTCATGCAAACTTTGACGCACATTAGGAGCAGGCGTCTGCAGCCGAGGATGATGAGGAAGAGGAGGAGGGAATCCTTGATGACAGTCAGCCATTGTCTGCTCCGGGACCTCAAATGGACGAGGTGGAGGAAGAAGAGGAAGAGGAGGAGGAGGATGATGATGGGGATGATTATTTAGGGTAGGAGGATGCTTCTCGTGGGGCAAGAGAAAATGTTGGCGTGGCAAGGTCTGGTACAAGGTTTGTGCGTGACTGGAGGGATGTGGATTTGCCAGAAAGTTCTCTTCCACCCAGCACTCGCAGTGCATCATTGACACCGGGAACATTGGCCTACATGTCAGATTATGCCTTGCAGATCCTAAAAAGGGACCCCCGCATTGCCAAAATGATGAACGAAGACAACTACTGGTTGGCCAGCATCCTGGATCCACGCTATAAAGGCAAATTCCAAAACCTCATGCCACAAGAGAACCTTGACCTAATATTGGCTAACAAGCAAGCAACTCTGTTAAACCGGTTGGTTGAGGCATTCCCAGCACACAGCAGCGGTGATGGTTCTCACACGAGCAGTAGGGGCCTGGGGCAACTTGGAAGAGGTGTTCATGGTGCACACATCAGAAGTGGCGTTGGAGACAGGAGTTTCATGACCATGTTGTGGACTGATTTTTCAAGTCCCGCTCACACGACTAGTAATACTGCATCGATTGAAAGTGACAGGAGACAGCAGTTGTCAACTATGGTTACAAACTACTTCTCGTCCCATATCGATGTTCTCCCTCACAGGTCATTCCCATTTGACTATTGGGCTGCTAAACTAGACACCTGGCCTGAATTGGCTCAATATGCCTTACAGGAGCTTGCTTGCCCAGCTGCAAGTGTGCTATCGGAAAGAGTCTTCAGTACAGCTGGATCAATCCTGACTAAAAAAAAGGACCCGTCTGTCGACACAAAATGTGAATGATCTAACCTTCATTAAAATGAACCATGCATGGGTTTCCAAGGATTTTGTCCCACCTTACCCTGATGACACATAGGTTGCCAGAAAAATGGCTTGCTTTGGTCCTCCTCTTCCTCGGACTTGACCAATTTCGCCTTTAGCAACAGCTGAATGTCCCACATCAACATATGCCATTTTGTTAAACTCCCTAACTGGGCTACCTTCCCCCCCCCATGGCCAGGGTCACCACCTAGCGCACGCATCCGTGCGAGTGCCGTTCCCTGGACAGGTGGGTAGGCCGACTCTTGGGCGCGGGCACTGGCACAGGGTCCCTCATAGTGCAATCAAGTGTCACTGACGGTGGGGGTGCACACCCGCCGTCAGACACACCGCCGTACTATGAGGGGCCCAGTGCCAGTACCGACGCCCACGAGTGTGCCCCCCTTGCTTGGGCAGGGCCCCAGCATTTGCAATGTTTACCTCTCCCTGCTCCTCCGCTGTGTAGTCTGGGCTGTCAAATTCTTCACTGGGACTGCCACTACAAATTTGTTGAACTGATAGATGATGGTTAAGACGTAGCTATGCCCTGTCCCACTGGCCGGGCTCTAGCTTCAGATGATCAATGGCTTCCATTTCTTATGGACGTTGACTCACAATGACATGCAGTGGTGGTTTATCATCAGGTTTCACAGTTTTCCTACTCACAGACGTGTGACATTCCGGTGCACATTTTTAAATATGCCCTCTCATGCCAATCCAATAGAATGGCCTACGGCCTGTGGCTTCTGTCTTTTGCACTCCAAAGTTACGTGACAGATCATGATAGGCAGTGAGCACCATGTTTACATCTCTCCCTGTGATAAAAATTTGATGGAGATGAGTAACGGGGATGGGATCAACGGTACTGCGATACAGCAACACTTTTTTCACAAAGAAATGTTTTCGCTGTCTCCACACACAAATTAATTTAATTAAGTTTTTCCCGTGATTAGTAATTCCTAGATTTCTGCACTCACTAGACTTTATGTCAGTAATTGTATGCATCTCATTTCCTATTGCGGAGAGGCTGGAGTGTCTTACTGACACAGAAATATATATGAAGATTTAAAAATACCACCAAAAGTGTATACTGGTGTACGCTTCAAATACATTTCCTTTTTTCTACTTTTTAGATTGTTGTCTAATCCTTACTGAGAACACGGAGATTTGAAATGTTTAAACTATGCTATATATACCTGCTATCCAGTGATAATGTACCCTTTCTCAACTTTGTACAATCTGGTCAAATCCATACTATGCCTGAGAACGTCTGAGTCTGCCTCCTGCTCTATAGACATAGGTTTTTAATGTGTAAACTATGCTATACATACCAGTTATCCGGTGATACGGTACCCTTTCTCACCTGTGTCCAATCACGTCTAATCCATACTGGGCCTGAGACCGTCTGAGCCTGCCTCCTGATCTATAGACATAGGTTTTTAATGTGTAAACTATGCTATACATACCAGTTATCCGGTGATACGGTACCCTTTCTCACCTGTGTCCAATCACGTCTAATCTATACTGAGCCTGAGACCGTCTGAGCCTGCCTCCTGGTCTATAGGCATAGGTTTTTAATGTGTAAACTATGCTACATATATACGTGTTATCCGGTGAATCTGTACCCTTTATCAACTTTCTACAATGTTGTAGAATCCATACAGGGCCTGAGAGCGGCTGCCTTGCTGTTAAGCAAGCTACAGCACCTGTGGTTTGGACACGTAATTTTTTCATTTTTTCTGGAATGCCGGTTAGGCCTAATTCCGGAATTGCGGTTGACCTGCACTTACTGGGAAATCATTGTTCACGGGGAATAATTGGAATCCCAGATCCCCATCACTAACGGTGTTCAGCAGGTTATCTGCACCTGTAAGCGAAAAAAGCTGGTCCTTTCAGTGTAGCGCGCATGCAGCCCCGGACATGTAAGGGCATGATAGATCTGTTATTGCTTGATCTCGCGTGCCAGAGCCTCGCGTATCCCTCTAGTAAGCTTGACGCGTACCGCGGGGGCATGCCGGAGTCTCTGTCGTTAACGGAATAAAGCTGAGAAATCGCTAGCACAACTACAAACGGACATACCACACCACACACAGAATCGACAAAGGTTTCAATGTGTGCATCTTTTCTTTAGGTGGCATGGTTGTGGTTTCCCGGGTGGAGGGACCAATGATTCTGTATGGAGAAATATATGGGCTTCATTACTCTGTATAGCGCACTATGCAGTGGCCATAATACTGTATGGAGGAATATACTGTCCGTTTTTGGAGCTATTGGAGAATTTAAAATCGATGTCAGTCATGAGATGTGAAAAGTGAAGTATTGTTCTTTGTACTATCCCACTATTTCTCTGCCGTATCGGAGCATCATGAGTTGTGGTATTTGTTAAAGGGGCGCTCTTTGGCCCAGGGCACACGAAAGTCTGGAGCCAGCCCTACCCCCCAACAACTTTAGCCAAATAACCCCCAGTTTTCAGTGCGTAAATAGTATTATGAAGTAAATTAAGGTTGACAAGCTTCAGTTATAAGAATTGATGTTTTTGGCATTCAAATGGGCACTGTGGGTGTGTTTACTGTCCTCAACTCCCTGCCGACTTTGCTTCCCCATTGACTTGCATTGGGTTTCGTGTTTCAGTCGGACCCCCGACTTTTCCCTATAGTCGGCCGATTTTGTTCTACCCGACTTTTGAGAAAGTCGGGTTTCACGAAACCCGACTCGACCATAAAAAAGCCAAAGTCGCTCATCTTTAGTGAGCACTTTTAAATTGTTGGGCAATTTATCCTGAGTATGCTGATACCCATATGTGGGGGTAAACCACTGTTTGGGTGCATGGCAGAGCTCGGAAGGGAAGGAGCACCGTTTGACTTTTTCAACCCAGAATTGGCTGGAATTGAGATCAGACTCATGTTGCGTTTGGAGAGCCCCTGATGTGCCTAACCAGTGGAAACCCCCCAATTCTAACTCCAACCCTAACCCCAACACACCCCTATCCCTAATCCCAACCCTAACCATAACCCTAACCACTAGAGTTGAGCGACTTTTGGTTTTTTAGGGTCGCGTTTCGTTTCGTGAAACCCGACTTTTCCAAAAGTCGGGTCGAGCAAGATCGTCCGATTATAGGGAAAAGTCGGGGTCATCCCGAAACACGAAACCCAATGTAAGTCAATGGGGAATAAAAGTCGGCAGTGAGAGGAGGACAGGAAACACACCTACAGTGCCCATTTGAATGCCAAAAGCATCAATTCTTCTTACTTAAGCTTGTCAACCTTAATTAACTTCATAATATAAGTTACGCACTGAAAAATGGGGGTTATTTGGCTAAAGTTGTGGGGGGGGAGGGCTGGCTGCAGGTTTTCATGTGCCCTGGGCGAAAGATCGCCCCTTTAACACATACCACAACTCATCATGCTCCGATACGGCAGATAAATAGCGGTATAGTACAATGAAAAATACCTCACTTTCTACATCTCATGACGAGGCCCATCTATTTCTCCATACAGAATCATTGGTCCCATATAATGTTTGAAACAGTATATGATGAGCTCCACATAATGCTACAGTATATGTTGGTCCCCATGGATGAAGCTCCACTGTCTTATGGGCCCAAATAATGCTCCAAACATAATGGGCCCCATTTCTAATGCTCTAGTGTGTAATGGGCCCTGTAAATGCTGCTCCAGTGTCTGATGTCCACCTTTGGAATGTTCCAGTGTATGGTGGGCCCCATCTATCATTCTCCAGAGTATACTGCTCCCCAAAAATTGCTGTCCCAACATTGAAAACAATCAAATAAGTCTCCTCGCTAGGGAATCCCTGTACTTGTCTGGACAGGTGCTGTAGCTTGCTTAACAGCTCGCCAGCCGTTCTCATGCCCAGTATGGATTGCACGTGATTGCACAAAGGTTAGAAAGGGTACCGTATCCCTGGATAACATGTATGGATAGCGTACACATTCAAAATATATGTCTATACAGCATGAGGCAGGCTCAGACGGTGTTAGGCCCAGTATGGATTGCACGTGATTGCACAAAGGTTAGAAAGGGTACCGTATCCCTGGATAACATGTATGGATAGCGTACACATTCAAAATATATGTCTATACAGCATGAGGCAGGCTCAGACGGTGTTAGGCCCAGTATGGATTGCACGTGATTGCACAAAGGTTAGAAAGGGTACCGTATCCCTGGATAACATGTATGGATAGCGTACACATTCAAAATATATGTCTATACAGCATGAGGCAGGCTCAGACGGTGTTAGGCCCAGTATGGATTGCACGTCATTGCACAAAGGTTAGAAAGGGTACCGTATCCCTGGATAACATGTATGGATAGCGTACACATTCAAAATATATGTCTATACAGCATGAGGCAGGCTCAGACGGTGTTAGGCCCAGTATGGATTGCACGTGATTGCACAAAGGTTAGAAAGGGTACCGTATCCCCGGATAACATGTATGGATAGCGTACACATTCAAAATATATGTCTATACAGCATGAGGCAGGCTCAGACGGTGTTAGGCCCAGTATGGATTGCACGTGATTGCACAAAGGTTAGAAAGGGTACCGTATCCCCGGATAACATGTATGGATAGCGTACACATTCAAAATATATGTCTATACAGCATGAGGCAGGCTCAGACGGTGTTAGGCCCAGTATGGATTGCACGTGATTGCACAAAGGTTAGAAAGGGTACCGTATCCCCGGATAACATGTATGGATAGTGTACACATTCAAAATATATGTCTATACAGCATGAGGCAGGCTCAGACGGTGTTAGGCCCAGTATGGATTGCACGTGATTGCACAAAGGTTAGAAAGGGTACCGTATCCCTGGATAACATGTATGGATAGCGTACACATTCAAAATATATGTCTATACAGCATGAGGCAGGCTCAGACAGTGTTAGGCCCAGTATGGATTGCACGTGATTGCACAAAGGTTAGAAAGGGTACCGTATCCCTGGATAACATGTATGGATAGCGTACACATTCAAAATATATGTCTATACAGCATGAGGCAGGCTCAGACGGTGTTAGGCCCAGTATGGATTGCACGTCATTGCACAAAGGTTAGAAAGGGTACTGTATCCCTGGATAACATGTATGGATAGCGTACACATTCAAAATATATGTCTATACAGCATGAGGCAGGCTCAGACGGTGTTAGGCCCAGTATGGATTGCACGTGATTGCACAAAGGTTAGAAAGGGTACCGTATCCCCGGATAACATGTATGGATAGCGTACACATTCAAAATATATGTCTATACAGCATGAGGCAGGCTCAGACGGTGTTAGGCCCAGTATGGATTGCACGTGATTGCACAAAGGTTAGAAAGGGTACCGTATCCCTGGATAACATGTATGGATAGCGTACACATTCAAAATATATGTCTATGCAGCATGAGGCAGGCTCAGACGGTGTTAGGCCCAGTATGGATTGCACGTCATTGCACAAAGGTTAGAAAGGGTACCGTATCCCCGGATAACATGTATGGATAGCGTACACATTCAAAATATATGTCTATACAGCATGAGGCAGGCTCAGACGGTGTTAGGCCCAGTATGGATTGCACGTGATTGCACAAAGGTTAGAAATGGTACCGTATCCCCGGATAACATGTATGGATAGCGTACACATTCAAAATATATGTCTATACAGCATGAGGCAGGCTCAGACGGTGTTAAGCCCAGTATGGATTGCACGTGATTGCACAAAGGTTAGAAAGGGTACCGTATCCCTGGATAACATGTAGGGATAGCGTACACATTCAAAATATATGTCTATACAGCATGAGGCAGGCTCAGACGGTGTTAGGCCCAGTATGGATTGCACGTGATTGCACAAAGGTTAGAAAGGGTACCGTATCCCCGGATAACATGTATGGATAGCGTACACATTCAAAATATATGTCTATACAGCATGAGGCAGGCTCAGACGGTGTTAGGCCCAGTATGGATTGCACGTGATTGCACAAAGGTTAGAAAGGGTACCGTATCCCTGGATAACATGTATGGATAGCGTACACATTCAAAATATATGTCTATACAGCTTGAGGCAGGCTCAGACGGTGTTAGGCCCAGTATGGATTGCACGTGATTGCACAAAGGTTAGAAAGGGTACCGTATCCCCGGATAACATGTATGGATAGCGTACACATTCAAAATATATGTCTATACAGCATGAGGCAGGCTCAGACGGTGTTAGGCCCAGTATGGATTGCACGTGATTGCACAAAGGTTAGAAAGGGTACCGTATCCCCGGATAACATGTATGGATAGCGTACACATTCAAAATATATGTCTATACAGCATGAGGCAGGCTCAGACGGTGTTAGGCCCAGTATGGATTGCACGTGATTGCACAAAGGTTAGAAAGGGTACCGTATCCCCGGATAACATGTATGGATAGCGTACACATTCAAAATATATGTCTATACAGCATGAGGCAGGCTCAGACGGTGTTAGGCCCAGTATGGATTGCACGTCATTGCACAAAGGTTAGAAAGGGTACCGTATCCCTGGATAACATGTATGGATAGCGTACACATTCAAAATATATGTCTATACAGCATGAGGCAGGCTCAGACGGTGTTAGGCCCAGTATGGATTGCACGTGATTGCACAAAGGTTAGAAAGGGTACCGTATCCCCGGATAACATGTATGGATAGCGTACACATTCAAAATATATGTCTATACAGCATGAGGCAGGCTCAGACGGTGTTAGGCACAGTATGGATTGCACGTGATTGCACAAAGGTTAGAAAGGGTACCGTATCCCTGGATAACATGTATGGATAGCGTACACATTCAAAATATATGTCTATACAGCATGAGGCAGGCTCAGATGGTGTTAGGCCCAGTATGGATTGCACGTGATTGCACAAAGGTTAGAAAGGGTACCGTATCCCCGGATAACATGTATGGATAGTGTACACATTCAAAATATATGTCTTTACAGCATGAGGCAAGCTCAGACGGTGTTAGGCCCAGTATGGATTGCACGTGATTGCACAAAGGTTAGAAAGGGTACCGTATCCCTGGATAACATGTATGGATAGCGTACACATTCAAAATATATGTCTATACAGCATGAGGCAGGCTCAGACGGTGTTAGGCCCAGTATGGATTGCACGTGATTGCACAAAGGTTAGAAAGGGTACCGTATCCCCGGATAACATGTATGGATAGCGTACACATTCAAAATATATGTCTATACAGCATGAGGCAGGCTCAGACGGTGTTAGGCCCAGTATGGATTGCACGTCATTGCACAAAGGTTAGAAAGGGTACCGTATCCCCGGATAACATGTATGGATAGCGTACACATTCAAAATATATGTCTATACAGCATGAGGCAGGCTCAGACGGTGTTAGGCCCAGTATGGATTGCACGTGATTGCACAAAGGTTAGAAAGGGTACCGTATCCCTGGATAACATGTATGGATAGCGTACACATTCAAAATATATGTCTATACAGCATGAGGCAGGCTCAGACGGTGTTAGGCCCAGTATGGATTGCACGTGATTGCACAAAGGTTAGAAAGGGTACCGTATCCCTGGATAACATGTATGGATAGCGTACACATTCAAAATATATGTCTATACAGCATGAGGCAGGTTCAGACGGTGTTAGGCCCAGTATGGATTGCACGTGATTGCACAAAGGTTAGAAAGGGTACCGTATCACTGGATAACATGTATGGATAGCGTACACATTCAAAATATATGTCTATACAGCATGAGGCAGGCTCAGACGGTGTTAGGCCCAGTATGGATTGCACGTGATTGCACAAAGGTTAGAAAGGGTACCGTATCCCCGGATAACATGTATGGATAGCGTACACATTCAAAATATATGTCTATACAGCATGAGGCAGGCTCAGATGGTGTTAGGCCCAGTATGGATTGCACGTGATTGCACAAAGGTTAGAAAGGGTACCGTATCCCTGGATAACATGTATGGATAGCGTACACATTCAAAATATATGTCTCAGGAGGCAGGCTCAGACGGTGTCAGGCACAGTATGGATTTGACGGCCCAGATTACACAGCGGAGGAGCAGGGAGAGGTAAAGATTGCAAATGCTGGGGCCCTGCCCAAGCAAGGGGGGCCCACTCGTGGGCGTCGGTACTGGCACTGGGCCCCTCATAGTACAGCGGTGTGTCTGACGGCGGGTGTGCACCACCACCGTCAGAGACACTTGATTGCACTATGAGGGACCCTGTGCCAGTGCCCGCGCCCAAGAGTCGGCCTACCCACCTGTCCAGGGCAACGGCACTCGCACGGTGTCGTGCGCTAGGTGGTTACCCCGGCCATGGGGGAGAGGCAGCACAGTTAGGGAGTTTTAGAAAGTGGCATATGTTGATGTTGGACATTCAGCTGATGCAAAAGGCGAAATAGGTGAAGTACCAGGAAGAGGTGGACCAAAGCAAGCCATTTTTCTGTCACCCTATGTGTCATCAGGGGAAGGTGGGACAAAATCCTTGGAAACCCATGCATGGTTCATTTTAATGAAGGTTAGATCATCCACATTTTGGGTTGACAGACGGGTCCTTTTTTCTGTCAGGATTGATCCAGCTGCACTGAAGACTCTTTCCGATAGCACACTTGCAGCTGGGCAAGCGAGCTCCTGTAAGGCATATTGTGCCAATTCAGGCCAGGTGTCCAGTTTAGCGGCCCAATAGTCAAAGGGGAATGACCTGTGTGGGAGAACATCGATATGGGAGGAAAAGTAGTTTGTAACCATAGTTGACAACTGCTGGCTCCTGTCACTTTCCATCGATGCAGTATTACCAGTTGTGTGAGCGGTATTTGAAAAATCAGTCCACAACATTGTCATGAAACCCCTGTCTCCAACGCCACTTCTGCTGTGTGCACCACGAACACCTCTGCCAAGCTACCCCCGGCCCGTACGGCTCGTGTGAGAACCATCACCGCTGCTGTGTGCTGGGAATGCCTCAAGCAACCGATTTACCAGAGTTGCTTGTTTATTAGCCAATATTAGGTCAAGGTTCTCCTGTGGCATGATGTTTTGTAATTTGCCTTTATAGCGTGGATCCAGGATGCTGGCCAACCAGTAGTCGTCATCGTTCATCATTTTGGCAATGCGGGGGTCCCTTTTTAGGATCCGCAAGGCATAATCTGACATGTGGGCCAATGTTCCCGGTGTCAATGATGCACTGCGAGTGCTGGGTGGAGGAGCACTTTCTGGCAAATCCACATCCCTCCAGTCATGCACAAACCCTGTACCAGACCTTGCCACGCCAACATTTTCACTTGCCCCACGAGATGCATCCTCCTCCCCTAAGTAATCATCCCCATCATCCTCCTCCTCCTCCTCCTCTTCTTCCTCCACCTCGTCCAGGAGAGGTCCCTGAGCAGACAATGGCTGAATGTCATCAAGGATTCCCTCCTCCTCTTCCTCCTCATCAACATTGGCTGCAGACGCCTGCTCCTTAAGGTGCGTCAAAGTTTGCATGAGCAGACGCATAAGTGGGATGCTCATGCTTAGGATGGCGTCGTCTGCGCTTACCAGCCGTGTGCATTCCTCAAAACACTGAAGGACTTTACAAAGGTCTTTCAGCTTCGACCACTGCACGCCTGTCAACTCCATGTCTGCTCTCAAAGTGCCTGGCCGTGTATCCTCCCACAAATGCATTATGGCCTGCCTCTGCTCGCACAGCCGCTCCACCATGTGCAGGGTGGAGTTCCACCTTGTTGCAATGTCGATAATGAGGCGGTGGTTGGGAAGGTGGAGCAATCGCTGCAGCTTCTGCATACGAACGGAGTGTACAGGCGACCGGCGGATGTGCGCGCACAGTCTTCGCACCTTCTGGAGCAGGGCTGTTAACTCCGGATAATTTTTGAGGAAGCACTGCACCACCAGGTTCAAGGTGTGAGCCAAGCAAGGTATGTGGCTGAGTTTTGAAAGGGCTATGGCTGCCACAAAATTACGGCCGTTATCACTAACTACCTTGCCTGCCTCAAGATGTACACTGCCCAGCCATGACTCAGTTTGTCGCTTCAAGTACTCGGCCAGCACCTCGGCGGTGTGTCTGTCGCCCAAACACATCATCTGCAACACAGCCTGCTGACGCTTTCCACTAGCTGCTCGATAGGGGGACACATCGTGTGCAACAGTGGCAGCTGCAGATGAAGTGCTCGTACGACTGCGCTCTGTGGACGAGCTTTCGCTTCTGGAGGAGGAGGAGGAGGAGGGTCGAACGCCTACAGCCAACTGTTTCCTATACCGTGGGCTAGGCAGCACTGTCCCACCACCGCTGTCCCCTGTGGACCCTGCATCCACCACATTAACCCAGTGCGCAGTGATGGACACGTAACGGCCCTGGCCATGCCGACTGGACCATGCATCAGTTGTGAGGTGCACCTTTCCGCTCACTGACTGCTTGAGTGCATGGACAATGCGGTCTTTCACATGATGGTGGAGGGCTGGGATGGCTTTGCGAGAGAAGAAGTGGCGACTGGGTAGGTCATAGCGTGGTACTGCATAGGCCATGAGTTTGCGGAAAGCTGTGCTTTCCACCAACCGAAAGGGCATCATCTCAAACGAGATTAGTTTGGCAATGTGGGCGTTCAAACCCAGTGTACGCGGATGAGAGACTGAGTACTTTCTTGACCTACTCATAGTGTCTGGGAGGGTGAGCTGGACTTGAGAGCTGCATATGGTGGAAGTAGCGGTGGACAGGGCGGACTGAGAGAGGGTTGATGATGGTGATGGAGTTGGTGTTCTTTCTGATGGCCTAGAATCAGTCTTTCGTTGATATAACAGTGGGATTCCCTGACTCCTGTGGCCTTGCAACGACACCTCAACATTTGCTGCTGTGCTAACCGGTGGGCTTACAGTGGGGGAAACAATGTAGCGTTGCTGACTACCTTCGTTGTGATCAGTTGCACATGTGGCACTTGAGGTTTGGTGTTGTGTCCACGCTTGCAAGTGCATGCTGGTTAAATGTCTAAGCATGCAACTGGTATTCAAATTTTTCAGATTTTTCCCTCGGCTAAAGGTCTTTGCGCACTTCTTACAGATAACCTTGGCCTGATCATGAGGATTTTGTTCAAAAAAGTGCCACACTGCACTCTTCCTACTTTGGCAGACATTTTGCGGCCTAGCACGCTGTGATCTTTTGACCCTCTGGACAAGCTGTCCAGCAACTCTTTTGATGTTTGGAACCTGTCTTTGGAGTGCTCCGGGCCTGCCAGATAACAGCTGTTGCGATGTCGATGTCTGCTGTGGATGCTCCTCATCTGAGCTATTGGAAGCAGCACCCTCTTCCCCCAATGGATGCCAATCTGGGTCAACAACTGGGTCATCCATCACCTCCTCTTCTATGTCATGTGCACCTTTCTCTGTGTCACCATGTATGGTGGTATAGTGTGCGGGAAGGGGCACCTGAGTCTCATCAGGGTCAAAATCTGGCTCTGTACACTGCGAGGACAATGTAGTGCTCTGAGTGAATGTACCAGCAGAATCATCCATCAGCGGCTGTGCATCAGTGCACTCCATGTCAGATTCATCTTGGCCTGGGTAATTCACCATTTGACTTGATAATCCAGGCATGGTATGTGAAAACAGCTCCATGGAGTAATCAGTAGTATGGCCTGCGTCATCCTTCAATCTTGGCTGGGGTGAAGGACACAAGGAAAGGTGTGGTTCATGAACATGAGCCTCCAATGACGACTCAGTGCTTTTACTTTTTACAACTGAAGAAGAGGAGGCGATAGAGCTGGAGGCTGAGTCAGCAATGTAAGACAAAACTTTTTCCTGATGCTCTGCCTTTAAAAGCGGTTTGCCAACTCCTAGAAAACTAAGCGTTCGAGGCCTTATGTAGCCAGACGATGACGCAGGGTCAGCACCTCCTGCATTCAGTCCTATTTTGCTCTTGCCACTACCATCAGATCCACCACCAACACCATCATTACCAGCTGCCAACCCCCGCCCAATTCCACGGCCTCTTCCACCAGCCTTCCTCATTTTTGGTAGAAATGTAGACAAAATCCAACAGACTATATAGTAATGTAAAACAAGGTACAAGGTGTCTATAGGACAGGGGAGATTTAGAATTTCTGCACACTCTTGTGGACAGTGGACACTTTTGGATTGTGTGAGGCCCACTGATATCTGAGCGCTATGTGACACGCTCGATGGCACCGCTGCCTGTGACCAAAGTGACGAGAGGATAATGGAGATTTTGAATCTCTGCGTACACTTTTGGACACTGGACACTTGTAGATTGTGTGAGGCCCACTGATATCTGAGCGCTATGTGACACGCTCGATGGCACAGCTGCCTGTGACCAAAGTGACGAGAGGATAATGGAGATTTTGAATCTCTGCGTACACTTTTGGACACTGGACACTTGTGGATTGTGTGAGGCCCACTGATATCTGAGCGCTATGTGACACGCTCGATGGCACAGCTGCCTGTGACCAAAGTGACGAGAGGATAATGGCAATTTTGAATCTCTGCGTACACTTTTGGACACTGGACACTTGTGGATTGTGTGAGGCCCACTGATATCTGAGCGCTATGTGACACGCTCGATGGCACAGCTGCCTGTGACCAAAGTGACGAGAGGATAATGGAGATTTTGAATCTCTGCGTACACTTTTGGACACTGGACACTTGTGGATTGTGTGAGGCCCACTGATATCTGAGCGCTATGTGACACGCTCGATGGCACAGCTGCCTGTGACCAAAGTGACGAGAGGATAATGGAGATTTTGAATCTCTGCGTACACTTTTGGACACTGGACACTTGTGGATTGTGTGAGGCCCACTGATATCTGAGCGCTATGTGACACGCTCGATGGCACAGCTGCCTGTGACCAAAGTGACGAGAGGATAATGGAGATTTTGAATCTCTGCGTACACTTTTGGACACTGGACACTTGTGGATTGTGTGAGGCCCACTGATATCTGAGCGCTATGTGACACGCTCGATGGCACAGCTGCCTGTGACCAAAGTGACGAGAGGATAATGGAGATTTTGAATCTCTGCGTACACTTTTGGACACTGGACACTTGTGGATTGTGTGAGGCCCACTGATATCTGAGCGCTATGTGACACGCTCGATGGCACAGCTGCCTGTGACCAAAGTGACGAGAGGATAATGGAGATTTTGAATCTCTGCGTACACTTTTGGACACTGGACACTTGTGGATTGTGTGAGGCCCACTGATATCTGAGCGCTATGTGACACGCTCGATGGCACAGCTGCCTGTGACCAAAGTGACGAGAGGATAATGGAGATTTTGAATCTCTGCGTACACTTTTGGACACTGGACACTTGTGGATTGTGTGAGGCCCACTGATATCTGAGCGCTATGTGACACGCTCGATGGCACAGCTGCCTGTGACCAAAGTGACGAGAGGATAATGGAGATTTTGAATCTCTGCGTACACTTTTGGACACTGGACACTTGTGGATTGTGTGAGGCCCACTGATATCTGAGCGCTATGTGACACGCTCGATGGCACAGCTGCCTGTGACCAAAGTGACGAGAGGATAAGGGAGATTGGATTGCTTTTAAAAAAGCAGTTTGCGGAGCAGTGGGTAAACAGCAATGCCAGCGTGTCAGGAAGCCTTAGAAGGCAGCCCAACAACCAACACCACTGATACACCACAATATAGCCTCCCCTTGCACTGCACACACAGTGACTTGTGTGTTGTGCAGGCCAAATCGCTAGCAGCAGAAGCAGTTTTTTTGTCTTCTTCCCTGCCTAACGCTCTCCCTACAGAATCAGCAGCAACCTCTCCTTATACTAAGATCGGCAGAAGTAAGATGGCGGTCGGCGTGCACGCCCTTTTATACCCCCTGTGACGCCCACCAAAGCAAGCCAATCACTTGCATGCCCTTCTGAAAGATGGTAGTGACCCGTGCCTAGGTCATCACGTTGCCCACAGTGTCCGTGGATCCTGATTGGCTGAAAAAGAGCGCAAAACAAACTTCTGAAACGCGACTTTGGCGCGTAAGTCACCGACCTCGTGGCCGACCTCATCCTAGGGTCGGGTTTCGTTTCATGAAACCCGACTTTGCTAAAAGTCGGCGACTTTTGAATTTTTTCGACCCGTTTCGCTCAACTCTACTAACCACAAACCTTACCCTAATCCCAACCCTAACCCCAACCCTAACTTTAGCACCAACCCTAACCCTAATGGAAAAATGGAAATAAATGCTTTTTTTATTTTATTATGTTCCCTAATGAGGTATAAAATGGGGTTTGATTTACTATTAATATTGGGTTTTTATAGCAGGTTTTTATGTTTGGTAGCTGTCACACACTAAAAGATGCTCTTTATTGCAAAAAAATAGTTTGTGCATCACCACATTTTGAGAGCTATAATTTTTTCATATTTTGGCCAACAGAGTCATGTGAGGTCTTGTTTTTTACGGAATGAGTTGACGTTTTTATTGGTACCATTTTCGGGCACATGCCATTTTTTGGGAGGCAGAATGAACAAAAAACAGCAATTCATGAAGTTCTTTTGGGGGGTGTGAGAATCATGTGGGAATAGTGGATGAGGGCAGGTATATCTCGCCCAGATACCTTTCCTATGTGGCCTAGTCTGGTCAGTATCTCACCTGGTGACTAATGAATAATGGGAGGCGGATATAAAAGGATGCCAGGTGGTTGTGTGAGGGTCTCAGCCTGGGAACACAGAGAGCCTGTCTGTGTGAGAGACACACGTGAATGAAAGCAGTGTCCACTGCAACTGTGGTTTGGCTGGACGGGAGAAGCCCGCCAGTTGGTAGTTAGGTTGTACCTTGTTTAGTTAGTGCCGGACAGGCAAGGATTTGTTTTATGTTTTTTTTTCTTTATGCATTGCTTTCACCTTTAATAAACCTGACCCAGTGTCAGTTATACCTGGACCCCGGCTGTGCTCCTGAGTTTCATGCTGAACGCACGTGACCTTTGACCCCAGCAAAGGCGATCCTGGAGTGTTTTATCACATTGTGGTGGAGAATGCGGGCATCACATTGGAAGCATGAGCATGGAGGATGTGGTGAAAGCGCTGGTACAGTCCACCGCCGTCCAGCAAGAAGCTAATAGGGTGATGATGGCCCATCTGAAGGAGTTGGTGGACATGACAGCTACCGATCGTTCGCTTCTCCAGCAGGTAGCGCAGCGCCTGGCAAGCTTACATGAGGTTAACCTGAAGCCGAGTCGAGAGTGATTCACGTGAGTCGGTACTGGCAGAAGATGACGACCGAAGATGACGTTGAGGCATACCTGACCACGTTTGAATGGACGGCGGTGCGAGAAAAATGGCCGAAGGCACGATGGGCCGGCCTGATTGCCCTGTTTCTTTCCGGTGAGGCCCAAAAGGCTTATTATGACTTAGAACCTGAAGCCGCGCAGGACTTTGACAAACTGAAAGCCGAGATCTTGGCCCGGCTGGGAGTGACGACCGCTGTCCGTGCACAGAGAGTGCATCAATGGACTTATCAGCCAGATAAACCACCGCGGTCACAGATGTTCGACCTGATACATGTGACGAAGAAGTGGCTATAACCCGAGGTGCTGACAGCCCCAGAAATAATCCAGAGAGTCGTCATGGACAAGTACCTGAGAGCTCTACCGCCAGCCCTGAGGAAGTGGGTAAGCCATGGAAATCCTACGACGGCAGATCTACTGGTGGATCTGGTTGAACGTTACTCCGTGGCGGAAGGACTCCGAGACGACGCTACCCCTCCTCGTTCTTCATCATCTCCACGTGGAACCGGTAAGACTGTTCCAGGGAGTAGGGGAGAAGGAAAAATCCCTAAGACAGTGGGGGAGGAAACCGGGACTGCCCGCAATGCCATACCGAGAGTAACGAACTATGGTCTAAGCAAGGGGCCCGTTAGGTGTTTCCTCTGCCAAGAGATAGGCCACATTGCTACGAACTGTCCGGTCACTACTGGACCCATGCAGTGCGACGTTACAGACTCTAAAAACCGCATGTCTATGGTTGCACGGGTAGTGAGTGTGAATGCCGGTCAAAAGGATGTGGAAAAACACTTGTGTGATTTAACTGTTGATGGCAAAAATGTGGTGGTATTGTTAGACTCGGGAAGTGTGGTGACTCTGGTGAAGGCCAGTCTGGTGTCAGCCCCGACTGGACCAGCAGACAAATTTTCTGTAACGTGTGTGCATGGAGACACCTGTTCGTACCTCACCACGGTCATATGCATTACTACTTCCTATGGGTCTGTGCAACATAAAGTGGGACTTGTCCCTGCGTTATTGCATGATGTTATCTTGGGTCGGGATTTTCCCCACTTCTGGCAATTGTGGGAGAATCAGTTGATGCCCTCGGGTAATAGTGTACATGATTCTTCTCCCAGGGCGCGTGTGGGTCCCGAACCCCTGGAAGAGGTCTCCCCGGAAGACTCGGGGGAAGAGTCTGCTGGAAATAACCTGCAGTTCCCGTTTTCAGTCATGGCGGGTGATACGGAGGAGACCGGGGAAGAGGAGGAGGCCGACAGCCGTCCACCTCCCCGTTTGCCGGATTTGGAAGTTCAGAAAGATGACTTCCAAAGCGAACAAATAAAGGATCCTACCCTTTCTCAGGCTAGGACAAATGTAAAAGTGATAAATGGGGTACCCATAGAACCTGGCTCTAGGCTGGCATATCCTTACATGGTCCTGGAGAATGATTTACTCTATCAGATAGAGAAAAAGGGGGAAGACACGGTGCAACTATTAGTCGTGCCAAAACCCTACCGGCGGCAGGTGCTGGACCTGGCCCACGGACATGTGATGGAAGGTCACCTGGGTGTCCAGAAAACCACCGAAAGGATATTACACTGTTTTGTTTGGCCAGGCATGCTTCACGATATTCGTGTATATTGTGAATCTTGTCCTGACTGCCAAGCCTCTGTGCCTAAGCCCCGGTTCTGTAGCCTAGGGCAGCACGGTGGCTCAGTGGTTAGCGCTGCAGCCTTGCAGCGCTGGAGTCCTGGGTTCGAATCCCACCTAGGACAACATCTGCAAGGAGTTTGTATGTTCTCCCCGTGTTTGCGTGGGTTTCCTCCGGGCACTCCGGTTTCCTCCCACACTCCAAAGACATACTGATAGGGAATTTAGATTGTGAGCCCCATCGGGGACAGTGATGAAAATGTGTGCAAACTGTAAAGCGCTGTGGAATATGTTAGCACTATATAAAGAGTATTATTATTATTACCCCTACCTATTATTGAGGTCCCGTTTGAGAGGATTGGGATGGATTTAGTTGTGCCCCTTCCACGGTCTGCACGTGGACACCAACATATCCTGGTCATCTTGGATTATGCCACTCGTTACCCGGAGGCCATCCCTTTGCGTAACACGGCCACCAAGACGATTGCCAAGGAACTGGTGCATGTGTTTAGTCGGGTCGGTATACCAGAACAGATACTCACCGACCAGGGGACTCCCTTTATGTCCAGGGTAATGAAGGAGCTCTGCCGGTTGTTACAAATCGAACCGTTACACACATCCGTGTATCACCCTCAAACAGACGGGTTGGTCGAACGGTTCAGTAAAACTCTGAAGCAGATGCTGAGAAAGGCGATAGACAAGGATGGGAAGAACTGGGACTATTTACTTCCGTATTTGCTTTTTGCCATCAGGGAAGTGCCCCAGTCTTCCACGGGGTTCCCGCCTTTCGAGTTATTGTACGCCCGACGTCCTCGCGGACTGTTAGACGTCGCCAAAGAATCCTGGGAGGGTCAGGTCACTCAGTTTAAAACGGTGATAGATCACGTATCCCAAATGCAGGACCGTATTGCGGCTGTTATGCCTATCATCAAAGAACACATGATGCAGGCTCAAGGAGCCCAAAAAAGAATCTATGATAGGGGCGCCAAGATCCGTACGTTTGCACCCGGAGATAGGGTGTTGATCCTGGTCCCCACGGTGGACAGTAAGTTCCTAGCAAAGTGGCGGGGCTCCTTTGAGATTAAGGAAAGAGTTGGTGAAGTAAACTACAAAGTATACCAGGCAGGTAAACGGAAACCTGAACTGGTTTATCATGTAAATCTGATTAAACCCTGGAAAGATCGGTCTGCCTTGTCAGCGGAGCTGACCCATCCCGTCTGCTCACATACCGTACCGGAGGTACGGGTTGCAGAGACTCTCTCGGAGCGGCAAAAGACTGAGGTCAGGCAGTTTCTACTTCACAACCAAAGGTTTTTCTCAGAAAAACGTGGGCAGACTACGCTAATGAAACATGACATCGTAACGGAACCTGGTGTCACAGTTCACGTGAAACCCTACAGAATTCCGGAAGCGCGCCGTGAAGCCGTTTCCCGAGAAGTGAAGGCAATGTTAGAGTTAGGTGTCATTGAGGAATCGCACAGTGCTTGGTCCAGCCCGATTGTGTTAATTCCTAAACCGGACGGCACAATCCGGTTCTGCAATGACTTCAGGAAACTGAATGCGGTCTCAAAATTTGATGCCTACCCTATGACCCGGGTCGACGAGTTAATAGATCGGTTAGGAAAAGCCTGGTATATTACAACCCTAGACCTAACAAAGGGGTATTGGCAGATCCCTCTGGCGGAGGCTGCCAGAGAAAAGACGGCATTTGCTATGCCGGAAGGTCTATTTCAGTATGTGTATATGCCGTTTGGACTGCACGGAGCACCGGCAACTTTCCAGAGACTGATGTATCGAGTCCTGAGGCCACATAGGCAGTACGCTTCGGCCTATTTGGATGACATTGTCATTTACAGCTTGGACTGGGAGACTCATCTCCAGAAGATACAAGCTGTGATTGACGACCTGTGTGAGGCAGGTCTAACCACGAACCCCAAGAAATGTCACATCGGGCTAGAAGAAGCCCAGTATTTGGGGTATGTAATTGGAAGGGGTGCTGTTAAACCCCAGGTTGATAAGATTCAAGCGGTTCAGGACTGGCCGCAACCTGTCAACAAGAAGCAGGTGCAAGCCTTTCTGGGGATCGCCGGCTATTATCACCGGTTCATACCCAATTTTGCAGCCATCGCTACACCCCCTGACGGATCTTACCAAAGGGAAAGACTCCGTCATGATTAAATATAATTTAGCGGCTGAAGAAGCCTTCCATAGCTTAAAACAGGCACTTTGCTCTCAACCCGTACTGGTGACTCCGGACTTCCGCAGCGAGTTTGTGGTTCAAACGGATGCCTCTGATACCGGTATCGGGGCCGTACTGTCACAAGTGAGGGACGGAGTGGAACACCCAGTCCTCTATCTCAGCAGGAAGCTGAATAAACATGAGCAAAAGTATGCGGTAGTAGAAAAAGAGTGCCTAGCCATTAAGTGGGCTCTAGAGGCCCTCAAATATTACCTGGTGGGCAGAAAGTTCAGGCTGATCACTGACCATGCCCCTCTCAAGTGGATGCACTTGCACAAGGAACGGAATAGCCGGGTGACCCGGTGGTTCCTTGCCCTGCAGGCCTACACTTTTACGGTGGAGCACCGCCCAGGGGTACAGATGGGGAATGCAGATGCCCTGTCCCGAGTGCACTGTTTGGCGGGTGTCATTGCTCGACCAGAGTGATCTGAACAGAAGGGGGGGATATGTGAGAATCATGTGGGAATAGTGGATGAGGGCAGGTATATCTCGCCCAGATACCTTTCCTATGTGGCCTAGTCTGGTCAGTATCTCACCTGGTGACTAATGAATATTGGGAGGCGGATATAAAAGGATGCCAGGTGGTTGTGTGAGGGTCTCAGCCTGGGAACACAGAGAGCCTGTCTGTGTGAGAGACACACGTGAATGAAAGCAGTGTCCACTGCAACTGTGGTTTGGCTGGACGGGAGAAGCCCGCCAGTTGGTAGTTAGGTTGTACCTTGTTTAGTTAGTGCCGGACAGGCAAGGATTTGTTTTATGTTTTTTTCTTTATGCATTGCTTTCACCTTTAATAAACCTGACCCAGTGTCAGTTATACCTGGACCCCGGCTGTGCGCCTGAGTTTCATGCTGAACGCACATGACCTTTGACCCCAGCAAAGGCAATCCCGGAGTGTTTTATCACAGGGGGTGTTTATACCGTCTCGCGTGTGGTAAAATTGATAAGGCAGTTTTATTCTTTGGGTCAGTACTATGACAGCGATACCTCATTTAATCTTTTAAGTTTTGGCGCTTTTATACAATAAAAACTATTTTATAGAAAAAATAATTATTTTTGCATTGCTTTATTCTGAGAACTATAACTTTTAAATTTTTATGGTGATGGAGCTATATGGTGGCTTGTTTCTTGCGGGACAAGATGACGTTTTCAGCGGTACCACGTTTATTTATATCCGTTTTTTTGATAGTGTGTTATTCCACTTTTTGTTTGGCCGTATGATGATAAAGGTTTTTTTTTGTTTGCCATGTTTTTTTATAATGGCGTTCACTAAAGGGGTTAACTTAGGGGACAGTTTTATAGGTCGGGTCATTACGGACGCAGCGATACTAAATATGTATTTATATTTTTACAATTATTTAAAATTTTTTTATTTCATTCTATTTTTTACACTGTGTCCCACTATGGAACACTCATTTTGTGCAGGCTGATCTCTTATATGGCATGCAGATCTGCACACTGATTTCAGAGACTTCCTGTCATGCATTGCGCATGATAGGAAGTCTTTGAGCTCTGGTAAACTGGATGTCATGACGACATCGGGTTACCATGGAAGTGATCAGGACCCGACGTCATGCTGTGGGGTGTCCGATCCAAAGGCAGAGGGGTTGTCACATCTGACAGCCCTTCTGCCTGCTCACGGAACGCTGCAAGTTTGCTGCATGAGTTTGATAGTAGTGTGCCAGGGTTAAAGTGCCAGGAGTGGTCCTTGACCGCTCCTGGCACTTAGTGTGCCGGGTGTCAGCTGACACCGGGCCGCGATCAGTCGCGCTCCCCCCATGAGCATGGCTGATCGCGTATGACATACTATTCCGTCCGTGGGCATTAAGTCCCAGGGTACATGGACGGAATAGTATGTCCAATGTCAGGAAGGGGTTAACAAAAACCAGGCCAAAATGCAAAATCGATTGTGGGAAAAATTAAGTACGTAGGTAATACGGTAAAAGTAGTAGGCAGGTGATGCTGATCGAATGCCATTATTGAACTGTTCATCAGCAAGTGCGATAACCTTTATGAAAGCTGAGGTTTTGGCAACTTGGTGGTCTGGAACATTCAGACTTGTGCCATCACATTGTCACAGAGGAACAACATCAGTTGTGATCTTAGAGAAGAAATTGTTGCTTCCTCTCAACCTGAGAAGGGTTATAAGGTGATTTCTAAACATTTTAGTGACCATTCATTCTAGAGTGAGAAACATTATTCACAAGGGGAAAACATTCAACACAGTTAACGATCTTCCCAGGAGTAGATGCTCCAGCAAATTCTCCTCAAGAATAATCAGAAAAAGTAAAAAACAAAACAAAAGTTATAGCTCAGAGTCTAATGGCCTCAGCATATGTTAATTGTTCAAATTCATGACAACAGAATCACAAAAAGACAGAATACGTAAAGCTTGCTTGGAAGAGTTGCCAAAAGAACGCATCTACTTTGTAAAAATAATATAGCAGAAAAGTCTAAAGTTTGGAAAATTTAATCTGAACAAACTACAAGACTTCTGGAACAATGTCCTTTGGTGGAGATGCTTAGTCATAGTGCCGTGCACCATGTTTGGCTAAAACTGATGAGGGGCAGTACCCCGAAACACAGTGTCTGCAAATTGACATTCTGGCTTGGCTTTTATCCTAAGTCATTTAACAAGGCTCGATAAAGGGTCGACATTGACTTTTAGGATTGCTACTTCCAATAGGTGGTACTAGAGTTCTAGTCCTCTTCCTCTCTGAAGAGACAATTTGCATAATTGGTTAAAACTAGAGTTGAGCGACTTTTGGTTTTTTAGGGTAGAGTTTCGTTTCATGAAACCCGACTTTTCCAAAAGTCGGGTCGAGCAAGATCGTCCGATTATAGGGAAAAGTCGGGGTCATCCCGAAACACGAAACCCAATGTAAGTCAATGGGGAATAAAAGTCGGCAGTGAGAGGACAGGAAACACACCTACAGTGCCCATTTGAATGCCAAAAGCATCAATTCTTCTTACTTAAGCTTGTCAACCTTAATTAACTTCATAATACAAGTTACGCACTGAAAAATGGGGGTTATTTGGCTAAAGTTGTGGGGGGGAGGGCTGGCTCCAGGTTTTCATGTGCCCTGAGCGAAAGAGCGCCCCTTTAACACATACCACAACTCATCATGCTCCGATACGGCAGAGAAATAGCGGTATAGTACAATGAAAAATACCTCACTTTTTACATCTCATGACGAGGCCCATCTATTTCTCCATACAGAATCATTGGTCCCATATAATGTTTGAAACAGTATATGATGAGCTCCACATAATTCTACAGTATATGTTGGTCCCCATGGATGAAGCTCCACTGTCTTATGGGCCCAAATAATGCTCCAAACATAATGGGCCCCATTTCTAATGCTCTAGTGTATAATGGGCCCTGTAAATGCTGCTCCAGTGTCTGATGTCCACCTTTGGAATGTTCCAGTGTATGGTGGGCCCCATCTATCATTCTCCAGAGTATAGTGCTCCCCAAAAATTGCTGTCCCAACATTGAAAACAATCAAATAAGTCTCCTCGCTAGGGAATCCCTGTACTAGTCTAGACTCCTCATCGTCCCCATCTTCCATCTCACTGCACAGTATTTCAACTTTGCAAGTGCTGTGATCCTGGGCAAGCAGGGGGGGCCCACTCGTTGGCGACGGCACTGGCACAGGGCCCCTGATAGTACGGTGGTGTGTCTGATGGCGGGTGGGCCGAACCTGCACTTTCATCTGCAGCTTCCTCTTTGTCACCGTGTAAGATGGAACTGTATATGGGAAGGGTAACCTGAGTTTCATCAGGGTCAGATTCAGGCCGGGTAGCGTGCGAGGGGAATGTAGTGGTCTGGGTCAATGTACCAGCAGATTCATCGAGCAGTGGCTGGGCATCAGTGCACTTGTGTCGCCCCCAGGAGTACGGTCGCCACAGTGGCATTACCTTCTTCCTAGGGAGTGTGATGTCATGCTTGGGAGCAACGAAGGATCTCTCTAGCGGGTTAACTGATTGGGCGGCGTTATTCCCACGAGTCATGACCCTCCAAACAGCGTTCATGAAGGCAAAGTGTTTGTTTTACGTGGGCAGTATGGTTGCAAAGCTGAACCTTAAAGGAATGTCCAGAAGGGCACCACCAGGAGTGGAGCCTACGGTTAAATTCGACTCCACCTGGGAAACCTCAACCATGCCAGCTACAGAACAGATGCACACATTGCAAGCTTAATTCCGTTAACGAACGAGACTCCGTCATGCCCCGCGGTCCGAGTCCGGCTTACTAGAGGGACACGTGAGGCTCTGGCACATGAGATTGGCCAATAACTGGTGTGTCATGCCCTTACATGTCCGTGGCTGCATGTGCGCTACACTGAAAAGGCCAGCGTTTGTCGCTTACAGGTGCAGATAACCCGCTGAACAATGTTAGTGATGGGGATCACTGATTACAATTATTACCCGCGAACAATGATTTCCCAGTAAGTGCAGGTCAACCGCAGTTCCGGAATTAGGCCTAACCGTCATTCCTGAAAAAATGAAAAACTTACGTGTGCAAACCACAGGTGCTGTAGCTTGCTTAACAGCTCGCCAGCCGTTCTCACGCCCAGTATGGATTACACGTGATTGCACAAAGGTGAGAAAGGGTACCGTATCCCCAGATAACATGTATGTATCCATACATGTTATCTGGGGATACGGTACCCTTTCTCACCTTTGTGCAATCACGTGTAATCCATACTGGGCGTGAGAGGCTGTTAGGCTCAGACGGTGTCAGGCACAGTATGGATTGCACGTGATTGCACAAAGGTTAGAAAGGGTACCGTATCCCTGGATAACATGTATGGATAGCGTACACATTCAAAATATATGTCTCAGGAGGCAGGCTCAGACGGTGTTAGGCCCAGTATGGATTGCACGTGATTGCACAAAGGTTAGAAAGGGTACCGTATCCCCAGATAACATGTATGGATAGCGTACACATTCAAAATATATGTCTATACATCAGGAGGCAGGCTCAGATGGTGTTAGGCCCAGTATGGATGGCACGTGATTGCACAAAGGTTAGAAAGGGTACCGTATCCCTGGATAACATGTATGGATAGCGTACACATTCAAAATATATGTCTCAGGAGGCAGGCTCAGACAGTGTCAGGCCCAGTATGGATTGCACGTGATTGCACAAAGGTTAGAAAGGGTACCGTATCCCCGGATAACATGTATGGATAGCGTACACATTCAAAATATATGTCTATACATCAGGAGGCAGGCTCAGATGGTGTCAGGCCCAGTATGGATTGCACGTGATTACACAAAGGTCAGAAAGGGTACCGTATCCCCGGATAACATGTATGGATAGCGTACACATTCAAAATATATGTCTATACATCAGGAGGCAGGCTCAGACGGTGTCAGGCCCAGTATGGATTGCACTTGATTGCACAAAGGTTAGAAAGGGTACCGTATCCCCAGATAACATGTATGGATAGCGTACACATTCAAAATATATGTCTCAGGAGGCAGGCTCAGACGGTGTCAGGCCCAGTATGGATTGCACGTGATTGCACAAAGGTTAGAAAGGGTACCGTATCCCCGGATAACATGTATGGATAGCGTACACATTCAAAATATATGTCTATACATCAAGAGGAAGGCTCAGACGGTGTCAGGCCCAGTATGGATTGCACGTGATTGCACAAAGGTTAGAAAGGGTACCGTATCCCCAGATAACATGCATGGATAGCGTACACATTCAAAATATATGTCTCAGGAGGCAGGCTCTGACGGTGTTAGGCCCAGAATGGATTGCACGTGATTGCACAAAGGTTAGAAAGGGTACCGTTTCCCCGGATAACATGTATGGATAGCGTACACATTCAAAATATATGTCTATACATCAGGAGGCAGGCTCAGACGGTGTCAGGCACAGTATGGATTTGACGGCCCAGATTACACAGCGGAGGAGCAGGGAGAGGTAAAGATTGCAAATGCTGGGGCCCTGCCCAAGCAAGGGGGGCCCACTCGTGGGCGTCGGTACTGGCACTGGGCCCCTCATAGTACAGCGGTGTGTCTGACGGCGGGTGTGCACCACCACCGTCAGAGACACTTGATTGCACTATGAGGGACCCTGTGCCAGTGCCCGCGCCCAAGAGTCGGCCTACCCACCTGTCCAGGGCAACGGCACTCGCACGGTGTCGTGCGCTAGGTGGTGACCCCGGCCATGGGGGGGGAGGCAGAACAGTTAGGGAGTTTTAGAAAGTGGCATATGTTGATGTTGGACATTCAGCTGATGCAAAAGGCGAAATAGGTGAAGTCCCAGGAAGAGGTGGACCAAAGCAAGCCATTTTTCTGTCACCCTATGTGTCATCAGGGGAAGGTGGGACAAAATCCTTGGAAACCCATGCATGGTTCATTTTAATGAAGGTTAGATCATCCACATTTTGGGTTGACAGACGGGTCCTTTTTTCTGTCAGGATTGATCCAGCTGCACTGAAGACTCTTTCCGATAGCACACTTGCAGCTGGGCAAGCGAGCTCCTGTAAGGCATATTGTGCCAATTCAGGCCAGGTGTCCAGTTTAGCGGCCCAATAGTCAAAGGGGAATGACCTGTGTGGGAGAACATCGATATGGGAGGAAAAGTAGTTTGTAACCATAGTTGACAACTGCTGTCTCCTGTCACTTTCCATCGATGCAGTATTACCAGTTGTGTTAGCGGTATTTGAAAAATCAGTCCACAACATTGTCATGAAACCCCTGTCTCCAACGCCACTTCTGCTGTGTGCACCACGAACACCTCTGCCAAGCTGCCCCCGGCCCGTACGGCTCGTGTGAGAACCATCACCGCTGCTGTGTGCTGGGAATGCCTCAAGCAACCGATTTACCAGAGTTGCTTGTTTATTAGCCAATATTAGGTCAAGGTTCTCCTGTGGCATGATGTTTTGTAATTTGCCTTTATAGCGTGGATCCAGGATGCTGGCCAACCAGTAGTCGTCATCGTTCATCATTTTGGCAATGCGGGGGTCCCTTTTTAGGATCTGCAAGGCATAATCTGACATGTGGGCCAATGTTCCCGGTGTCAATGATGCACTGCGAGTGCTGGGTGGAGGAGCACTTTCTGGAAAATCCACATCCCTCCAGTCACGCACAAACCCTGTACCAGACCTTGCCACGCCAACATTTTCACTTGCCCCACGAGATGCATCCTCCTCCCCTAAGTAATCATCCCCATCATCATCCTCCTCCTCCTCGTCCAGGAGAGGTCCCTGAGCAGACAATGGCTGAATGTCATCAAGGATTCCCTCCTCCTCTTCCTCCTCATCAACATTGGCTGCAGACGCCTGCTCCTTAATGTGCGTCAAAGTTTGCATGAGCAGACGCATAAGTGGGATGCTCATGCTTAGGATGTCGTCGTCTGCGCTTACCAGCCGTGTGCATTCCTCAAAACACTGAAGGACTTTACAGAGGTCTTTCAGCTTCGACCACTGCACACCTGTCTACTCCATGTCTGCTCTCAAAGTGCCTGGCCGTGTATCCTCCCACAAATGCATTATGGCCTGCCTCTGCTCGCACAGCCGCTCCACCATGTGCAGGGTGGAGTTCCACCTTGTTGCAATGTCGATAATGAGGCGGTGGTTGGGAAGGTGGAGCAATCGCTGCAGCTTCTGCATACGAACGGAGTGTACAGGCGACCGGCGGATGTGCGCGCACAGTCTTCGCACCTTCTGGAGCAGGGCTGTTAACTCCGGATAATTTTTGAGGAAGCACTGCACCACCAGGTTCAAGATGTGAGCCAAGCAAGGTATGTGGCTGAGTTTTGAAAGGGCTATGGCTGCCACAAAATTACGGCCGTTATCACTAACTACCTTGCCTGCCTCAAGATGTACACTGCCCAGCCATGACTCAGTTTGTCGCTTCAAGTACTCGGCCAGCACCTCGGCGGTGTGTCTGTTGCCCAAACACATCATCTGCAACACAGCCTGCTGACGCTTTCCACTAGCTGCTCGATAGGGGGACACATCGTGTGCAACAGTGGCAGCTGCAGATGGAGTGCTCGTACGACTGCGCTCTGTGGACGAGCTTTCGCTTCTGGAGGAGGAGGAGGAGGAGGGTCGAACGCCTACAGCCAACTGTTTCCTATACCGTGGGCTAGGCAGCACTCTCCCACCACCGCTGTCCCCTGTGCACCCTGCATCCACCACATTAACCCAGTGCGCAGTGATGGACACGTAACGGCCCTGGCCATGCCGACTGGACCATGCATCAGTTGTGAGGTGCACCTTTCCGCTCACTGACTGCTTGAGTGCATGGACAATGCGGTCTTTCACATGATGGTGGAGGGCTGGGATGGCTTTCCGAGAGAAGAAGTGGCGACTGGGTAGGTCATAGCGTGGTACTGCATAGGCCATGAGTTCGCGGAAGGCTGTGCTTTCCACCAACCGAAAGGGCATCATCTCAAACGAGATTAGTTTGGCAATGTGGGCGTTCAAACCCAGTGTACGCGGATGAGAGACTGAGTACTTTCTTGACCTACTCATAGTGTCTGGGAGGGTGAGCTGGACTTGAGAGCTGCATATGGTGGAAGTAGCGGTGGACAGGGCGGACTGAGAGAGGGTTGATGATGGTGATGGAGTTGGTGTTCTTTCTGATGGCCTAGAATCAGTCTTTCGTTGATATAACAGTGGGATTCCCTGACTGCTGTGGCCTTGCAACAACACCTCAACATTTGCTGCTGTGCTAACCGGTGGGCTTACAGTGGGGGAAACAATGTAGCGTTGCTGATTACCTTCGTTGTGATCAGTTGCACATGTGGCACTTGAGGTTTTGTGTTGTGTCCACGCTTGCAAGTGCATGCTGGTTAAATGTCTAAGCATGCAACTGGTATTCAAATTTTTCAGATTTTTCCCTCGGCTAAAGGTCTTTGCGCACTTCTTACAGATAACCTTGGCCTGATCATGAGGATTTTGTTCAAAAAAGTGCCACACTGCACTCTTCCTACTTTGGCAGACATTTTGCGGCTTAGCACGCTGTGATCTTTTGACCCTCTGGACAAGCTGTCCAGCAACTCTTTTGATGTTTGGAACCTGTCTTTGGAGTGCTACGGGCCTGCCAGATAACAGCTGTTGCGATGTCGATGTCTGCTGTGGATGCTCCTCATCTGAGCTATTGGAAGCAGCACCCTCTTCCCCCAATGGATGCAAATCTGGGTCAACAACTGGGTCATCCATCACCTCCTCTTCTATGTCATGTGCACCTTCCTCTGTGTCACCGTGTATGGTGGTATAGTGTGCGGGAAGGGGCACCTGAGTCTCATCAGGGTCAGAATCTGGCTCTGTACACTGCGAGGACAATGTAGTGCTCTGAGTGAATGTACCAGCAGAATCATCCATCAGCGGCTGTGCATCAGTGCACTCCATGTCAGATTCATCTTGGCCTGGGTAATTCACCATTTGACTTGATAATCCAGGCATGGTATGTGAAAACAGCTCCATGGAGTAATCAGTAGTATGGCCTGCGTCATCCTTCAATCTTGGTTGGGGTGAAGGACACAAGGAAAGGTGTGGTTCATGAACATGAGCCTCCAATGACGACTCAGTGCTTTTACTTTTTACAACTGAAGAAGAGGAGGCGATAGAGCTGGAGGCTGAGTCAGCAATGTAAGACAAAACTTTTTCCTGATGCTCTGGCTTTAAAAGCGGTTTGCCAACTCCTAGAAAACTAAGCGTTCGAGGCCTTATGTAGCCAGACAATGACGCAGGCTCAACACCTCCTGCATTTGGTCCTATTTTGCTCTTGCCACTACCATCAGATCCACCACCAACACCATCATTACCAGCTGCCAACCCCCGCCCAATTCCACGGCCTCTTCCACCAGCCTTCCTCATTTTTGGTAGAAATGTAGACAAAATCCAACAAACTATATAGTAATGTAAAACAAGGTACAAGGTGTCTATAGGACAGGGGAGAATTTGAATTTCTGCAGACAGTTGTGGACACTGGACACTTTTGGATTGTGTGAGGCCCACTGATATCTGAGCGCTATGTGACAGGCTCGATGGCACAGCTGTGACCAAAGTGACTAGAGGATAAGGGAGATTTTGAATCTCTGCACACACTTTTGGACACTGGACACTTTTGGATTGTGTGAGGCCCACTGATATCTGAGCGCTATGTGACAGGCTCGATGGCACAGCTGTGACCAAAGTGACTAGAGGATAAGGGAGATTTTGAATCTCTGCACACACTTTTGGACACTGGACACTTTTGGATTGTGTGAGGCCCACTGATATCTGAGCGCTATGTCACAGGCTCGATGGCACAGCTGTGACCAAAGTGACTAGAGGATAAGGAAGATTTTGAATCTATGCACACACTTTTGGACACTGGACACTTTTGGATTGTGTGAGGCCCAATGAATATCTGAGCGCTATGTGACAGGCTCGATGGCACAGCTGTGACCAAAGTGACTAGAGGATAAGGGAGATTTTGAATCTCTGCACACACTTTTGGACACTGGACACTTTTAGATTGTGTGAGGCCCAATGAATATCTGAGCGCTATGTGACAGGCTCGATGGCACAGCTGTGACCAAAGTGACTAGAGGATAAGGGAGATTTTGAATCTCTGCACACACTTTTGGACACTGGACACTTTTGGATTGTGTGAGGCCCACTGATATCTGAGCGCTATGTGACAGGCTCAATGGCACAGCTGTGACCAAAGTGACTAGAGCATAAGGGAGATTTTGAATCTCTGCACACACTTTTGGACACTGGACACTTTTGGATTGTGTGAGGCCCACTGATATCTGAGCGCTATGTGACAGGCTCGATGGCACAGCTGTGACCAAAGTGACTAGAGGATAAGGGAGATTTTGAATCTCTGCACACACTTTTGGACACTGGACACTTTTGGATTGTGTGAGGCCCAATGAATATCTGAGCGCTATGTGACAGGCTCGATGGCACAGCTGTGACCAAAGTGACTAGAGGATAAGGGAGATTTTGAATCTCTGCACACACTTTTGGACACTGGACACTTTTGGATTGTGTGAGGCCCAGTGAATATCTGAGCGCTATGTGACAAGCTCGATGGCACAGCTGTGACCAAAGTGACTAGAGGATAAGGGAGATTTTGAATCTCTGCACACACTTTTGGACACTGGACACTTTTGGATTGTGTGAGGCCCACTGATATCTGAGCGCTATGTCACAGGCTCGATGGCACAGCTGTGACAAAAGTGACTAGAGGATAAGGGAGATTAGATTGCTTTTAAAAAAGCAGTTTGCGGAGCAGTGGGTAAACAGCAATGCAGGAATGTCAGGAAGCCTTAGAAGGCAGCCCAACAACCAACACCACTGATACACCACTATATAGCCTCCCCTTGCACTGCACACACAGTGACTGGTGTGTTGTGCAGGCCAAATCGCTAGCAGCAGAAGCAGTTTTTTTGTCTTCTTCCCTGCCTAACGCTCTCCCTACAGAATCAGCAACCTCTCCCTATACTGAGATCGGCAGAAGTAAGATCGCGGTCGGCGTGCACGCCCTTTTATACCCCCTGTGACGCCCACCAAAGTAAGCCAATCACTTGCATGCCCTTCTGAAAGATGGTGGTGACCCCTGCCTATGTCATCACGTTGCCCACAGTGTCCGTGGATCCTGATTGGCTGAAAAAGAGCGCAAAACAAACTTTTGAAACGCGACTTTGGCGCGTAAGTCGCCGACCTCGTAGCCGACCTCATCCTAGGGTCGGGTTTCGTTTCATGAAACCCGACTTTGCGAAGAGTCGGCGACTTTTGAATTTTTTCGACCCGTTTCGCTCAACTCTAGTTAAAACTGAACACCGCATATCAGTTAAATAGCATGTCATTCTCCGCAAGGAGAAATGATACTTCTTGGCTATCGGTCAGATGCCTCTCTCACAGCCAAACCATATCTCACACTTTGCACTGATGAGGGTCAGTACCCTGAAACACAGTGTCTGCAAATTGAGATTCTGGCTTGGCTTTTATCCTAAGTCATGTAACAATGCTCGATAAAGGGTCGACACTGACTTTTAGGATTGCTACTTCCAATAGGTGGCACTAGAGTTCTAGTCCTCTTCCTCTCTGAAGAGACAATTTGCATAATTGGCTAAAACTGAACACAGCATATCAGTTAAATACAGTATTGGAGATTTAGGCTTGTTTTGCAGCCAAAGGATCGGGCACATTATAAACACGGTGTCTACCATGAATTCCGCTTTTTACCAAAGTATCCTATAAAAAGATTTAAGGCCATCTATCCAAAAGTTGAAAATTGACCAACTCTGAGTCCTGCAACAGGACGATGCTCCCAAGCACTGCAGCAAATCTACATACGAATAGCAAAAACAAAAATTATCAAGGTGTTATTATAACCCTGTAATCAAAGTCCAGACCTCAACCCAGTTGAAATATTATGGTTGAGACCTAAATGCTATGCTTACGCTGAGTTTTTTGATGCTTTCAAAAATACAGTTTCCTGAAGCAGTTTTGGAAGTTTTTTTTTTCCTGAAACATTGCTTACAGCCTTTTGATTTTTTTTTAACATTGCCTTGGAGCCATTTAATTCTGAATCCTCTTCAAGAAGTAACACACACAATCTTTTTTCCACCATGCATTTTTAAAACCACTTCAGAAAAAAATAAAGCTAAAAAAACTCCTTATATGAACAGCAAAGCAATGTTCCCATAAAAATTAATTAGTTAATTCGTTTTTAAAACAGTTTTGGGTGAGGATTTTGGAGAGAATCCGCTCAAAAAATGTTTAAAAAAACAAACAATGTTCATGTAAACATGGACAAAGAGATATATGCAACAATGAATGTGCATAAACCCCAATAATGCCTAAAATATAAAGGAAATGTGTCATCTTTAACTTTAGATCTTTTAGAGATCCTTTCATCTTCAATTTGACTTTTACATTCCACTATATATTTATGTATCTATCTATATATTGTAAGGAGGCTAATGGCTGTGTAGTCAATGGGAGGTATGTGTCACAGAGAAGGCTGCTCCCTGCGATGCAGCCCGGAATATTTTGATTTAATGCACATAAGCACTAAGATTTTGTTTAGTGCACCTGGGTTGTGGGTAGCTATGAGAGATGGGCGGGTCTGGCTACCCATATACCTCACATGTGGGTGTGGTTACAGTCAACATAATGGAGGCTGTTTGGCACATGGTCTGTGGCTGGAGGTGTGGAAACCTCTTATGGTTTGTGTGCAGAGAGCAAAAAGCCTTTCTGTGTGTGGGGCTCCAGACCAAGCCTGTGTGCTGGACATTGCTCAGTCTGTGTGCCCACAGGCCTGAAGAAGCAGAACCTGGCTAAGGATATTTTGTATTGCTTTGCCTGCTCTAAAGGCCATTTACCTTTTGTTGCTTATGGGTTTAGGGAGTACGCCTCCTCTTTTCCTCTAGTGCACTTGAGTGAGTACAAATCCCTACATTTGGTGGAGAATGTGAGCATCGGTTCAGGAGGTACCTGGGAGGATTGCAGTGGGCGGCTTGCTGTGGATCGGTGGGTCCACGAACTTCGGGCAGTCTGCTGTAGATCGGTGTGTCCACGAAGTCTGCAGAGCAGAGCCAAGCAGAGCCGTGAAGAGAAGTGTGGCGCCGTGCAGAGCCATGCAGAGAGGTGCAGAGCCTTTTGGAGCCTAGCAGAGCAATGCGGAGCCTTACTGTGCAGAGCCATGCACGGCCTTGTGGAATCGGACAGAGCCTGGCAGAGTGGTGTGGAGCCTCGCTGTGCAGAGTATTTTGGAGCCATACAGAGCTTTGCAGAGCAGTGCGGAGCCTCGCTGTGAGGAACTGTTGGGGCGGATAGACTGCCGTGCACAGGTGGTTAGGGGCCTGAGAAGGCATGGGGACTCCACGGCGTGCTGTTATGAATGAGTCACCGAAGGAGGAAAAAACAAAAATACAAGCTAAGTCCAGAAAACCGGAGAGGTTGGTAGCTATCGGATTGCAGACCCCTGATCCTATTCACACAACTAACAGTAGCCGTGGGGGGTTCCTACGGTGCCCTAGACCCCTCGATCACAGCCGGAGAACTAAATAAACCTAAAGAAAGAAAGGGGAAATCTAAACTGCCCCAGAGCAGACCCCAAAGCAGTAGACAGCCCCCAACATGTATTGTCGGTGAAAAGCAGATGAAAACACAAACACAGACAGAAAGACAGGTTTAGCAAACGATGGGGCCCAGCTAATTAAATAGGAAAGGACAGAAAAGATGCGGGCTGCAATCCGCAAAAATACTGCCAAAATAATGTCCAACACGTCTGATAGAAAAAAGGCCCTGAAGTCACTAGACTTCAAAAACACTATATCAGCACTCAGGTATATTCCGAAGACTGAGCAAAAGATCAACTTGACCAGAGACAAAAATGGAGCTCAGCCTGTACCAACAAGGGCAGGCAGAACCAAACACCAAGTAAACAGTCAATATCTCATGGAAAAATAAGAGAGCAAATACTTAGCTTTCAGAAGACAGGTACTGAACTGGTTTGCAAGAGCTCAGAGCAGAAAGGATCACCAGCACCCCAGTAGGGCGTCGGCTGCCTTATATCCACTCAGTGATTCCGGGTGTCCAATCAGGCTCCACCTGTTCAGATGACAGTTTCTTCCCAACCCAATCAATTTCACTACCTCTCTTCACCAGCAGAGGGAGTTCATCAGACATCAACGGTGAAGGGGAAAATGAACTCACAACAGCGTGCACTCCAAGGAGGGATGGTTGCCTGAAAGGGGGTGGAGTCCAAAAAGGGGTGGTGACTCAAACAGGGATGGTTGCCCAAAAAGGGGTGGAGTCCCAAAAGTGGCCAGTAACCAAAACAGGGATGATTGCCCAGAAAGGGGTGGAGACCCAAAATGGGCTGTCACCCAAAAGGGGATGGAGTCCCTAAAGGGGTCAGTGACCTAAATTGGGGTGGTGGCCAAAAAAGGGTTTGCAGCGAAAGCGCTGAAGGACTGGTGCCGGGAACAGTGTTCAAACAGCGTGTGTCTAGTTGTCTGTGCCAACTATACATCTGACAAGAAGTCACAGGTGCTCTGTAGAAGTCAATGGGGAGAGTGTGACTGAACTTCTGGACTCAGGGAGCTCGGTGACCCTAGTGAGCGCCACACTCCTTGTCTATCTGATCCCCGGAAGGAAGATGGATGTCCACTGAGTCCATGGGGTCCCTAGAGATTATCCAGTGTCCAGGGTAATCACTGAAACACCCACAGTTATTGCCAGCTATGATGTCCCTGTAGTCCTGGGCTTGCTGTACCCTAATGTAATCGGTCAGGACTTTGAATTGTTTTGGGACTTGTGGGAGGAGGTGGTGCCCCCTAAGGTCGTTGTCCCAGAATTAGGAGTGACTGGGGAAAAGTGTGGGTCTGACCAACTCTAGGACTTAGCAGAGGTGCCAACAGTGTGACCGTTAAAAATGGGGTAGCTCCAGGAAAGGGGTCCGACACCTGCCTAAGGCTAGGTTCACATTAGCGTTCGGGGGCTTTGCAGAGGGCTGCCTACTTCCTCCATTAAGCCCCACTTACTTCTGCATACTTCTGCATGCATCCTAGATACCTATCTTTAACATTGAGTACGCAAAACATGCGGATGTATGCGGATGTGTTGTTTTTACAGACCTGCTGACCGCACGGGAACGCAACAAGTTGCGTTTTGCACAGACGACGAGCACATCAAAACAACGCATCCGCATACATCTGCATGTCCTGCGTACCCAATGTTAAAGATAGATACGCAGGACGCATGCTACATAACAAGATAATTGCAACATAACTATACCTTATCCTTGCTCTAAACTTGTGACTGTATACCTGAATATTGTTCTTGAAAAATGTATACCTGTATATTACTAGTGTGCCTTTTTGGGTGATTAAATATAAAATTAATCTCGGGCTGTTCTTTTATTTCGATTCACGAATCCCCATGTCCGCACTCTCGGTTTGTCAATTGTACGCTAACCGGGTTGGTTTCCGACCCGATATTAGCCTGTTGTTGTACAGGGCTTATATCAAACGAGGAGCTGGTGGCAGAATACCATATTGTTTTAGTAAGAAACTCTGGCAGTGAAGGCCAGGAGGTTTAAATATATATTCCCAGCATGGACAGGTGATATATATTCTCCCTCACTGGGAGCACCTCACTAATTCGTACCTATAAGGGAAGCCTTTCTGGTGACTATTTGCCCTCAGTGCGGTTCCCAATTTCTGCGGGTCCTTCTTTCCCCTCCCCCGAGGTGAGCGAAGTTGACGCCCCCCTTCCCCTGTTGCTGTACCCTACTGTAATCAGTCAGGACTTTGAATTTTTTTTGGACTTGTGGGAGGAGGGAGCACACCCTAAGGTCGATGTCCCAGAATTAGGAGTGATGTGGACAAGTGTAGGTCTGACCAACTCTGAGACTTAGCAGAGGTGACCAACAGTGTGACCGTTAAAAACGGGGTAGCTCCAGGAAAGGGGCCCAACACCTGTCTAAGTGAGGACTTGTTTTGGCAGGGTGAGTAGTGGTGACTCCCATTCAGACTGTGACACAAGCAGAAAAGAGTGTGGTAAGTTGGACCTGGGTAAAGATGGCAAGTCTTCTTCTCGTTACCGGGGACACGGTGGCCGCAGAAAGGCAGGACAGGCTACACCCCCTGAGAAGATATGTTCAGGGGCAAACAAGGTTAATGTCCTTATTAAGGAGGTCACTTTACGATTGACAACCCTCAGCACCGAGGTAGTCGATGACATGGGGAACATAAAACTGACCCAGGGTGGTTGTAGGGATCCAATAGCTAAAATCTTAGGGGGAGAAGAACTCTGAGAAAAAACGGAGAGCCTGCAGGAGAAGGTGCCCGATTCAACTGCTGCCACCCGACAACAAGAGGATCAAATTGACAAACTGGCAAAGCAAAAGTGCACGTGGAAAGAGCACGACGAGGTTTGTCAACAGTTGGTGAATGAGAAGTTGAAGGTGTCGAGTATGGAAGCATCCAACTCCGCGCAGCTGGATCAGGTGAGTCACCTGGAGTCCGAGCTCGGCAGCAAAGGCTTAGCTCAGTGAGAAGGAAGCGCAGGAGCAGAAGCTGCTTCATACCATCCGCTCCACCAGGCAGAAGCTGCACTCTGCTCAGCAGGAGGATGCAGAACACGTGTCTCAGCTGGAAATGACCTGCTGCAGCAAAGCGCAGGAGTTCCAAGACCTCGCCAAAGAGTTGTCGCGTGAGAAACAAAAAGTGAAAGATTTACAGGCCGAATTAAAACGTCTGAAAGAACAGAAATCTGAGCAAATCGCGGCTTTGGAGTAAAAAATAAGTTCAATGCGAAAAGCGAGGACACAAAGTGAACAAGCCCTCTGGGAACTGTCTGTAGACTTGGAGGAGAAGAATGCATGAATCAGAGAGGCCCGTTAGAAGCATCAGCAAGAGAGAAGACTAGCGTTGCTGCCTGGCATGGGAGTGGGATAAAGTTCTCCGAGAGCTCAAGATCAAGCAGGAAGCCAAGCAGGAAGCTAAGGCCCGGCTCCAGAAATACATGCAGGGACAAAAAAATTAGCTCTCCGCTCTACAGAACGAACTGTCCGCCTTTTCTATTTGATCGCAATGAAGGAGAGTGAGCTGGAGAGACTGAGCAAAGAAGTGGCCTCCAGGGAGGAAGAAATCCAGTAGGGGAAGAGCCGTGCAGACAGCCACACAAGGGAAGTCGATGTCTTGAAAAACTGCTCTGACTCTCAGGAAGCATACACTTAGTTAGGAAGGAAGGATCATCCCCGCTCTGCCACAAAAAGAATTCCAAAAATTGTAGAGGTTTCAATGTGGTTTATTCTACGTGTTTCAGGGTTCAGGTGACCCCTTCATCGGGACATACCACAAATATTGTACAAGAGTCATAGGCATACAGGGCTTAAGTACACATCAGCATTTGAAAATGACGCCCAATGGATCAGATGACACCCAGTGTCAAAGTTCAGGCTCATCAGGAAGTTCACATAACAAGATTAAAAATCATCAGAGAAATAAAAATTAATAAAAATTAATGCCTATGCGGCATCAGTAGTAAAAGATAGAATGTAAAAAAAAATAAAAAATGGTGTTATTCTTACCCTCCGACGTCCCGCGCAGCCTTCCTGCCTCTCCACACATCCGTTCCCAGTAATCCTTTGCGAAAATGCCCGCGATGACGTCCGTTCTCGCGGGATCGCGATGTCTCGCGGTAATTCGCGATGACGTCGCGCGAATGACCGTGAGACTTCGCGATCCCGCGAGAACGGACGCCATCGCGGGCATTTTCGCAAAGGACTACTGGGAACGGATGCGTGGAGAGGCGGGAAGGCTGCGCTGGACGTCGGAGGGTGAGAATAACAATATTTTTTATTTTTAAATTCTATTTTTTACAGGGATATGGTACCCAAAGCCCGGAGGACAGTCTCCTCTCCTCCGGACCGTGGGTACCATCCGCAAATGTTCTGCTTATTTTCCGCATGGTGGGCACAGCCACATGCGGGAAGTAAGCGGAACAAAAAAAATGGCAGCACAGGAATCGCTGCAATACTCGCATCCCCATTCATTAACATTGGACTCGCTAGACTCGCAACGAGTAGCGAGTTTCCGAGTCGGACTCGTTAGAGTCTAGCGATTCCGAGTATTTCAGGATTCGCCCATCCCTAAAGATTAGTGATAAAGTCCATGGACAGGTGTGTCCATGGTTTATCCGGAATTGGCAAAGGCACCAATTCCCTGGCCGGCCGGACCTGAGAGCTTTTAGAGCGTGCACACACCCCACAAGAATTTACAAACCTTTTTATATCAGTACCCATAGAGGGCCACCAAAAATCCCTAGCTACTGCTCCCCGGGTAGCTGCAATACCAGGGTGTGCACTTAACACAGAATCATGAAATTCTTGAAGGAGTGTGAAACGGAATTGTTCGGGTACAAACAATTTACCTGGGGGTTTATTTCTGGGAGCTTGTGCTTCCAGAATCTCTCTCTGTAACTCAGTGGAGATTTCAGCTACATCCACTTCCGGTTGAAGAATGGAGGAAGGAGGTTCTGGAGGGGACACAGAATCAAAACTTCAGGATAAGGCATCTGCCTTTACATTTTTAAACCCTGGTCGGAACATGATGGTAAAATGAAATCGAGAAAAAAAAAGTGCCCACCGAGCCTGTCTGGGGGTCAATCTCTTAGCAGACTCGATGTAGGCCAGGTTTTTATGATCAGTGATGACCGTAATGGGATGAGCGGCCCCCTCCAAAATATGCCTCCATTCTTCGAAGGCCAATTTAACTGCTAACAATTCCCTGTTACCGACATCATAGTTTCTCTCGGCCGAATAGAACTTCTTAGAGAAAAAGGCACAGGGTTTGAAGTTAGGGTAGAGGGGCCCTGTGACAATACTGCCCCCACACCCACCTCTGAAGCGTCGACCTCGACGATAAAAGGTCATGACGAATCGGGTTGTACCAACACAGGGGCTGAGGAAAAACACTTCTTTAGTGTAAGGAAGTAATTTTTTGCGGCCACGGACCAATTTTTTACATCTGCCCCTTTAAGAGTGAGGTCCGTCAAGGGTTTCACCACCTGAACTTACTATAATAATTAGCGAAGCCCAGAAATCGCTGCAACCCCTTCAGGTCATGAAGCTGCACCCAATCGGTAATGGCCTGAACTTTCCCTGGATCCATGCGGAATTCCTCCCCGGATGCAATTACCCACAGAAAAGACAGTTCTTGCATAAAAAATGAGCACTTCAGCTTAGCATACAAATGGTTCTCCCGGAGTCTCATAAGAACCGTACGTAAATGGTGTAAGTGTGACTGACTGTCCTCAGAGTATATCAAGATATCATCCAAGTAGATGACTATATAACACCCAATCAAGTCAGAAAAAACAACATTAATGAAGTTCTGAAAGACAGCAGGAGCGTTAGTGAGGACGAAGGGCATAACCAGGTTTTCAAACAGCCCCTCAGTTGTCAGGAACACTGTTTTCCATTCGTCCCCCTCCCTTATCCTTATCAGGTTATAAGCCCCTCGTAGATCGAGCTTAGAAAACCATTTGGGCCCCGTGAGTTGGTTGCATAGATCAGGAATCAACGGGAGAGGGTACGTGTTCTTAACAGTAATTTTGTTCAGTTCCTGAAAGTCGAGGCACGGTCGCAACACACCATCTTTTTTCTTTACAAAGAAAAACCCCGCTGCCATGGGTGAGACCGAGGGACAAATATGCCCCTTGCGAAGGCTCTCTTTGATGTACTCTTTCATAGCTTGGCGCTCAGGCCAGGACAAATTAAACAAACGAGCCTTGGGTAATTTGGCTCCAGGTACTAAATCGATAGCACAATCAAATGGTCTATGTGGTGGGAGCGCCTCAGCCTCGCTTTCGGAAAATACGTCTTCAAAGTCTCTCAGGTACTCCGGAATACCCTCCAGACCGACAGACGACACAGATACAGATCTTATCGGATTGACAAAAGGAACAGGGTTACAACACAGACCATTATCATTACATCCCCATCGGATGATCTCCCCCTTCACCCAATCAATGAGAGGATTGTGGCATTGCAACCAGGGCATCCCCAATACCAGTTCTGCAAGCAAATTATTCATAATAAAACAACTTAACTTCTCCACATGAGTGGAACCCATTTTCATAGAAAAAACTTCAGAGATAAAGCAAGTTCCATCCCGGGTAAGATGGGATGAATCAACAGCCACAATTTTAACAGGGTCTTTTAACCTGACTGTCCCTATCTTATTAAGAGTCACAACTTGGGCATCAATCAGATTAATGGAGGAACCACAGTAAACATAGGCGGTGGTCATAACAGGACCGCCAGCAAGTTCCAATTCAACCTGGAGCACCATCTTTGTACATGAGAAAAAATGTACCTGGGAGTCTGGACAACCTCCTCGATTGTTGCCCAGACTCAGTCGTTTCTCTGGTGGTTTCTCTGAAGAAGGGCAGGAGGGGCAATTCCTTTTCCAATGTCCAGAGGGTCCACAGTAAGAGCATAGTAGGTTGTCTCTACGGTGCCTTCTCTCTTTCTCCTTAACCAAGAATGACCCAACCTCAATAGGCTCAGATACAGGTGCAGTGTCACACAATTTGGGGTACAAGGGAGACTCTTGTTGCATCATTCCTCTAGCACGGAGTCTCTGGTCAATACGGACTGCCTGCATCATGGCATCCTCCAGGGTATCAGGGGGAGGATGTAATGCCAGAGCATCCTGCAGACGGTCAGACAGGCCCCTGCAGAACAACCACCTCAGGGCGGCGTCGTTCCAGTATACTTCGGCGGTCCAACGTCTAAACTTTGAGCAGAACCATTCAGCAGAGTGCCTCCCCTGTGTCACACTCATCACCATATCCTCTGCCAGACGCACTCTATCAGGCTCATCATAAATGTGCCCCAGAGCCTCAAAGAACAAATTCACAGACATACATTCAGGTGCAGAGGAAGAGAGAGAAAGCCCATGCCTGTGGAGCCCCCTGAAGTAGAGAAATGATGACCCCCACCCTCTGGAACTCATTCCCGGAGGAACGGGGCCTCAGAGAAAAAAAAAGCTTGCATCCTTCTCTGAACGACCTGAACTCCCTTTTATCCCCTGAGAAAGGGTCTGGCAATTTGACCAGAGATTCGGGGGATGCCAATGACACATCTCTATCCCCAGCCTAGAAGCCGCTGCAGCGACAGCCCCCTGCACAGTATCCACCAACTGTTGCTGGGTCCGGGCCATCGTGCGCTGTTCCACATTAAGTTTGTGGAAGATTTGGGTCAGGTGCTTGCCCAGATCAGCCAAAGCTTGTATGGGATCCATGAGGATAACACACTTTTTTTTTTCTTCAGAGGAAAAAAACTGAAATGGTCCTGACATTATTGTCAGGAACACCGCACTGCCCTTGCTCTCTGAGCCAGTGCGCGTGTCCTGAGTACAAAAACAGTGCTCAAAGATACCTGTGGAGCAGGCAGCAGCGGTGACGATGCATGCTCCAGGACCTGAAGCACGTGACTGCTGGGGGCGTGGCTTAAGCTCCACAGAGCTAGGAGCTGCAGGGAAACTCCTAGAAAGGTAACTACAGGACAATGTTACCAAGGGGCATAGACAGAGACAGAAACCAGATCAAGCTGGGTCAAAGCACGAGATAGCAGGACAGTACCAAAGGGTTAGACAGAGCGAAAAGTCAGGACATAGCAATAGATCAGAAAACCAGAACGTTCAATGGACGGTACAATAGGGACAAACTGCAATGGAGTAACAATAGCCAAACCAGGAGGTCAGAACCGGAGAAGACAATAGTACCAAAACGAGAGACGAGGACAGAGTGAGGGAACAGGCCGGGTCATACACGGGAATCAAACAAGCAATGTAGAATACACGCACACCAGGGGGGTCGGTCAGACACACAGCCAGAATAACAGTATAGCTGACAGAGAATGCTAGTCTGGAGTGAGTATAAATACCCCTCCCAGATCCAAAGAGAGGCCGGCAAAAGTTAACCCTGTGAGAACAGGACATTAACCATGTCCTAACCATGACAGATCTGTGACTGGAGGTGTGGAGACCTCCATGGTCTATATGCAGAGAGAGAGAAGCCTTCCTATGTGTGGGGCTCCAGACCGAGCCTGCATGCTGGACATTGCTCAGTCTGTGTGCCCACAGGCCTGAGGGCGCAGAATCCGGCTAAGGACATTTTGTGCTGTTTTGCCTGCTCTAAAGGACGTATACCTTTTGTTGTAGCTTAGGAATTTATGGAGCAAATAAATCCGAACGGACTTTTTTTTAAAGAAGCATGCCTCCTGTTTTCATCTAGCGCACCAGAGTGAGTAAAATCCCTACAACACTTATACACACATACAGCCCCCAAAATATATAAATATATGTATACATATTCACATGTAAAGCACCATGGAATAAATGGCGCTTTAAAAATGTATAATAATAATAATATGTGTGTGTATATGTATACATATATATATATGTATATATACTGTGTATGTGTGTATATATATAAATATATATTGTGGTGTAGTGACCACTGTGTCTGCTAGGGGGCCCTGTGTGGATGTCCTAGGAGAGAGGATGAATTTCAGAATACGGAATGACCGTTGTGTATCTCAAGGTGGGTGGCCTTAAGATGGAGACTTATGTGTGTGTTAATCAGCAGTGATAATGCTGAGGTGCTGTTTCAATGTATCCGGGAGAAGTCTCCAGGTAGCTGGTGAGTCGGGCGGCACTTGATACCTACAATTCCACCCAGGGGTGTGGTTAAGAACGATGTTGTAAAGAGTGTGAGAATGGTTCAAGAACCTGTGATGAGGTCATAGCCATGTGACCCGGTGGGCATGGATACGGACCATATAAGGTGGCCAGGGTAGGTCACATGGGTGAATGCTGGGACCCGGTTGGTCCATTGTGGAAGGTCCTGCTGGGAGATGTGTCTCCTTTCCTGACAGCACATGAATGCTGAATTGAATGGCTGCACGTGCCTGATGATTCCCTGGAGGGAATGGATGTCTGCAGCATGATGAAGGAACTATGAGGAAACCCTGACGTGGGTGAGATATCTGAGGCTGAAGAGCCTGCATATGCATAACCTGTGTGACCACAGGGATTAGAGAGCTGAACACTTTCATGGACGCTGTGCTTATTCTATTAACTTTTTGTTGCTGCTGTGGGTTTATGATGCCTAATAAACCGCATGGCGGTATGATTTTGTGGAAAACCCGTGCCAGACCTGATAATTTGGCTGCCAAGCGAGTGATCTCCTATGTGAATGACAGCGCTACCTTACTATATATATATATATATATATATATATATACAGTATATATACACCAACATACTGTATATGTAATAATTTTTGTTTGTCTCTGCGGGACTGTGTTTAGACTTCTAGGAGTTCTAGAACTAAAACACATAACCGATGGCTTGTGGGTTGGAAAAGGTCATTGTATAAAATCGCAAGGTGCATATGAATGATGAAATCTAACCAGAGACCAGTAAATAAAAGATAGATGATTCTGCACTGCTGCTGCCAGGAGGGAAATGGGTTGTTTTCATTCCTGTCTCTTTGGAAGCTACAGCAAAATCTGCTTTCTGTGCATGAAGAAACTGCTTCCGTGCAGGTGTTGACTTCTATGAAGATTTATCAGTTTTTGTCTGCGCTAGCCCCGGATTGTTTTTGCTGTTGGGCAGTGGGAATGCTATTTACACCATTGTTTGCATAATACTGAATATTCATGACCATCTCATTTATAGATAAGCTAAGGAATATGGTCATTGTTTGAATTACTCATTTTTATTCTGCAGCCGTTAAACTCCTAATATAAACATTATTCAACATCCAGATGGTAACAGGCTTCATTGCAAATAATGTCAGGAAACAATAACAATTTGCAATGGAGCACAAAGTACCTTTTATACAGCTTGGATATAAATATGCATTTCATGCCTTGGTTTTATTTTTTAGTGGACACCCCACATCTGGGAATGTAGATCATATCCAGCAGCTACGGATGGAGTATCAGCAGGCAAAACGAGAAGGTTTCTCTCTGTATGAGAGTGAGGATGTGGCAGGACGGTTTCTAGAATATGAGCAGAGCTGGGTAAGAAGTGAATGATTCTTTACATCACCAACTATCTCCATGGATGTAATCCCAAGAAAACACCAAACAGAGTTGATCTATGTTTGTAGAATTTAGATTAAAAGGAACATTTCCCCATGGAAAATACTATTTACCTGCGGATATAATAGAGTTAATCTGCAGGTTAAAAGTGTTACAATGCTTCCTGGAAGCTTTAGTTAAAGTGTGACTTCCTCCGTGAGCCGCCGGCTTTCAGTCGTATGGGCTATACTAAATTATGTAAGGCAACTGTAATCACGCCCTGGCACATTGCTTCACAATTGGCTCTGCAGAACTTGTTTTGCACAGATGCCCTGCTGAGCAACGTGAAAGGGTGTGCCTAAAGTCGCAACTCACAGTTTAGTATAACCACACAACTGAAAGCCGGCAGCTCCCGGGTGGAAATAAGTTCATTATTTCTACGTATTTTGCAGGTAATTACCTTTTTCCAAGGTGACAAGTTCCTTTAAAGCCCACATATATCATGTTGTAAATTCTTGCATATCTTTACTTCAGCTCAAGGAGAACATACATACAGTCCAGTTCTCTGTCCCCACTAGTTCTATGCTCTCCCAGTATTCTTCATGTAAACTCAGTATTGCAATATAATATTTTGGTTGATAGAAAGTATGTCATATCGCAGTATCGACTTTGTGTAATTTGTCATGTGTTGTTATTCATCTGAGGTTAAATCTACCTAATTTTAACACCTTCGAAGGACCAGATGCTTTTTACTATGTCCTGATAGGTAAAACCATAGAATTGTGTGAACAGAGCAAAAATATTGCAATAATATTATTCTGCTATGGCATAGAAAACCTCATTCATGCCTCATTCAGCAGGTGTATGTTCAGAAATTTACAGTCAAACCAGAAGGCCCGATTCATCAAGACCAGTGTTATTCATGGCGGTCTTGATGAGGGGGCATGCTGGACTCACACCCTGCTTATTAAGAGCTGCATGCATCTTCATGAATCTGGATCATCTTACAAATGGCATGCACCTCCATGCCCTACTCCAGAAATCTCATATCAGTCTGATACTAAAGTGAGTACAGAACGCTGCAGCTCATCCTGAATTAGATGAAGCGTGGCGTCATGCCCCCACCACACCCACTGTCCCGCCCTGGTTATGTCTGTTTCTGTGGGGCTGGGAGAACCTGGTGTGCAAAATTCTCAAAATTTAGGCACAACTCTGAGTCGCGCCGACATTTTCCAACTTTTCAAAGCCTTTATGACAGAATTCTTGCAAGAAAGCTTTGATGACTCAGCCCCCCCTCATGGAAGCAAGACGGTACATTCTATGGGGGGGAATGCTCTGTAGGGAATGGGTCCCAATTTTTGTGGAGTCATGGGATCTTTAGGGAGAGAGGCCAGCATGTAGTGAAGGTTGAAGGATAGTAGAAAAAAGAGTTCCAAGTTCAGACGTGTATATTATACAGAAGCCGCATGGTACCATTGTTTCCCACACATTTCTATATCATTCCAGCTTCTTCCTCCTTTCTATATCTATATGTTGAGCTATAGTTTGATTTCTTCTTCTTCTCCTTTGGCTATATTCAGTCGTGGTGCTTTTGCAGAGTTTTTTATGTAAATTAAAAGCTGCTTTTTACAGTACCAGTAAAAGCTATCAGATTTCTGAAATCTCCTGCACACAATTGCTTTTGTTATCTGGAATGAATTGGAAAACGGCTGTCTTTTTAAAATCTGCTGCATGTCAATTCCTTGAGTGTTTTTACAGCGTTTTTTCACCATAAAAACCATTGAGAGTGCAGAAACGCTGGAAAAAAAATGCAAGCCTGTATTTTTGCCCCATTCTTGTGGTTTTGCTGCGGTTTGTTGTATTTTTACTACATTTTTGGTGAATAAAACGAACGTTATTAACATGTACTGTAGACAAATGACAGATGTCATTTGCTGCAAAAAACGCTGTAAGAAAACATAGCAATAGCTGCTCTAAATATGCACCAAAATTAGCAGTTTGTCTACTAGGAATAGAGCAGCTTTTGCCTGCAGAAAAAAACAGCAAAACGCAATGTGTGAACATAGCCTTACTTCTCAGCCCTTTGATAGTATTATAAGTGATATATGCAACTTTTTCTTAGGTGACTGAACAACTTGTTTTTCAGCTGATGTGTGTGATAATTTTCCACTGACAAAATCTCTTTGATAATAGATGAAGTAATTTTGTATCATGATTTTTTTGGCCAATTTGATGGTAAATCTTTGGCGTAGGGGTATTTTCAAAAAGTCTAAAGTAACATATTACGGTGCTATGGCTTCACAAAGATAATTTCACAATTCTTTTTTTTTTTTCATTAAAACATTCACCAATAAGTCTGATAACCTAACAGGACGTTCTATCACCGAAGTATATTTTAGATGTACGGTATTTGCCATTTTACAGTTTTATGCTGGAAATGAGAAAACACACAAAGAATTGGGAGAAAATTGTCTGTGACAAATTACTATCAAATAGCAGTAATTTCGTAGTATTTACTTTCAAATGATTGTACCCATGTTAATGGACAGAACTAAACATACGGTACCTTGGTTGAAACTATTGGAGTTTTATGTTTGTTCCTGTTGGATTAAAATAATATCTTGCAAGGCCCCATGTGTAATATTGGAATGTCTAAAATATTGGAGGAAATAACGATCCCACCCAATCTTGTTCCATTTACCATATTAATAGCAATAAAAGGGCAACAACATGCGTTACTATGTATTGTCAGGTGTCCACGATCCAGTACTAGCAGCACTTTGGACGCAGTGCATGTTCGCTGCGTCCAAAGCGCTGCTGTCTATTGAACACAAGTGAATCTGCATGTGTTCACTGAACCGTGCGGATTCACTGCGTCCAATAATACATTCTATCAGAGAAATAGACATGCTGCGGTCTCGAAAGACACACCACATGTCCGTCTCAACGGGTGATCTGCAGGCATCTGTGAACGCATAGTGGACATGGGATTTCTAGAAACCCCATCCACTATGCTGTAACATCTGGATGCTGTGGATTGGACACTGCATAAGTACACAGCGTCAAACTCGCAGCAACTCCGGATCGTGGCCACGTACTTTTATTGCACCTTATATTTGTATTTTGATTTGTATTTTTTACAATTATATTTGTAACCACTGGATAAAATCAGCAAGGACCAAGAATTGTGTCTGTATCTTTAACCCATTGGTATCACAGTCAGTTTTGGCCGTTATGCCAGAGCTTTCTTTTTTTACTTTTCTTTGGTCATGCTCCAGAGGCCATAACTTTTCCTTTTTGTGACGGTCATTTTTTTCTGAATGAGTTGTATTTGTTAGTAGCAACATTTTGGGGTTCATAGAAGTTATTAACAAACCTTTATTTACATTTTATTGAAAGCACTATAGACAAAACATTGTAAATGTCACACTATTTGCCATGCCACACAAATTAAGTGTTCATTTTATTTTGTGGATCAGTACAATTATGGCGATACCAAATTTATATAGTTTTGATTATTTTTTAATTATTTTGTACAATAAATGCACACTTGTTAAAAAAAAACTACCGTAATTTGTTTTTTGGGTTGCCATATTCTAAGAGCCATAAGTTATATCACTTTTCATTACTGGAGTTATATGAGAGTTTATTTTTCCAAGACAAACTGTTTATTGATACCATTTTGTGGTAAATGGTTTGATCACTTTTGTTACATGCTTAGAGAGGCAAAATTAACACCTAAAATTTAATTTTGATTGCTTTTGTCATTTATTTTTTAAAATATTTTTATTCTGTTACCATATTCTAATACTCATAATTGTTTTTTTGTTTGTCAGTAGATTTTACTGGCCACATTTTGGGGTATACATTACTTTTTAATCACTCTTTTAATCAGTTTTCAGTAGGAGGCAAAAACAACAATAAATCTGAAACTGTCTTTGTAATTTTATTTTTATGGAGTTCACCATAAAGTATAATTGCCAAGTTAACTTTATTTTGTTTATAGATATATGCATTTGATTCCAGTGATATCTAATTTAAAGTGTATGTTTATGCTTTATTACTATTGCACAGGAAAATCACTTTTAACATAAAAAATATTTTTTGTCATCACATTGTAAGAGCCCTTACTTTTTTTTTTAACACAGAGCTGTATGGGGATGTTTTTTCAATTTTATTAGTACAACTTTGGGATACTTACAGTACATCACAAAAGTGAGTACACCTCTCACATTTTTGTAAATATTTTTTAACATCTTTTCATGGGACAACACTGAAGATATGACACTTTGATACAATGTGAAGTAGTCAGTGCACAGCTTGTATAACAGTGTAAATTTGGTGTTGTCTCTAGATAACTCAACACAGTCATTAATGACTAAACCGCTAGCAACAAAAGTGAGTACACCCTTAAGTGAAAATGGCCAAATTGTGATCAGTTAATGATTTTTCCCTCCCCGGTGTCATGTGACTCATAAGTGTTACAAGGCCTCTGGTGTGAATGGGGAGAAGTGTGGTAAATTTGGTGTTTTCACTATCATACTTTCTCATACTGGTCACTGGAAGTTCAGCATGGTACCTCATGTCATAGAACTCTCTGAAGATCTGAAAAAAAAATTGTTGCTGTACATAAAGATGGCCTAGACTCTAAGAACATTGCCATCACCTAGAAACTGAGGTCAAGACCATACAGCAGTTTAACAAGACCGGTTCAACTCACAACAGTCCTCACCATGGTCGACTAAGGAAGTTGAGTGCATGTGATCAGCATCATATCCAGAGGTTGTCTTTTCAGAATAGACCTATGAGTGTTGCTAACATTGCTGCAGAGGTTATTGGGGTGTGGGTCAGCCTGTCAGTGCTCAGACCATATGCCACACACTGCATCAAATTGGTCTGCATGGCTGTTGTCCCTGAAGGAAGCATCCTCTAAAGATGATGCACAAGAAAGCTCGCAAACAGTTTGCTGAGGACAAGCAGACTAAGGACAGAGATTACTGGAACCATGGGCTGTAGTCTTATGAGACCAATATAAACTTATTTGGTTCAGGTGGTGTCAAGTGTGTGTGGTGGCAACCAAGTGACGAGTACAAAGACATGTGTGTATTGCCTACAATCAAGCATGGTATTGGGAGTGTCATGGTCTGGGGCTGCATATGTGCTGCCGGCTGTAGGAAGCTGCAATTTATTGAGTAAACCATGAATTGCAATATGTACTGTGACATATTGAAGCAGAGCATGATTCTCTCTGTTTTCGAAACTGGGTCGCAGGGCAATATTCAAACATGATAACGACCCCAAACACACCTCCAAGGTGACCACAGCCTTGCTAAAGAAACTGAGGATAAAGGTGCTGGACTGACTAAGCATGTCTCCAGATATAAACCCTATTGAGCATCTGTGGGGCATCTTCAAATTGAAGGTGGAGGAGTGCAAGGTTTCTAATATCCACCAGCTCCGTGATGTCATCATGGAGAAGGGAAGAGGATTCCAGAAGCAACTCATGAAACTCTAGTGAATGCCATGACCAAAAAAGTTAAGGTAGTGCTGGAAAATAATGGTGGCCACACAAAATATTAACACTTTGGGCACAATTTGCCCATTTTCACCTAAGGGTGTACTTTATTTGCCAGCGGTTTAGGGATTAATGGCTGTGTGTTGAGTTATTTAGAGGGCACACCAAATTTACACTGTATGCTGTACACTGACCATTTTATATTGTGTCATAGTGTCATATCTTCAGTCTTGTCCCATGAAAAGATATAATAATATATTTACAAAAATGTGAGGGGTGTATTCACTTTTGTGATATAGTGTGTATACGTGTATGTGTGTATATGTACTAGCATGATGAATTAACACAAGGTGGTGAGGTACTCATCTCCAGTAATAAGTGGAAACACAAGAAAAAAATTAAAAATCAGTCCATGGCTGCTGTACTCTAATATCTGAGGTTAAGGTAACATATGGCTGTCAATATTGTTCACCATCAGTTGTTTTCACAGGTAAAATCATATAAGTCTTACTGTTTGTCTGTCTGGCACTAAAACCAAAGTTTCCATTTCACCAATAAGGTTTCCTCCATCTGCTTCTTTTCCACGCTGGGTGAATGTATTGCACTTCATTTAGACACTTTCTCCCCTGGCACATCCCTCAAACTCTGAGTTCCATAATGATGTTGTGGTCCACCATCCACTTATTTTTTCATACTCTCAGGAAGATCCTTTAGGAAGCTTTTTTGGTGTATTTTTCTATGTGTATCACTGATTCCTTAAAATTTACGTTTGCGCCCAATTTTGAATACATATTTTGTCTTCCCTAACAGTGCAGTTTTGTTCTACTCTTACAAACTCAATTTGCTCTTTTTTTATTAGTTTATTTTCGTTACTAAATATTATGTAGTCAAGCATCTTACATTATATGGGGAAGATCTAAGGTCAGTTTACTCATTTCCACCACTGTAGGCTATGCATAAGTAGTGAAAGTTGGGTAATAAGTTATGGATAATTGCAGAATATAGGATTTTTGTAACTACATGAATAACCACTGTGTTTTAGAAAAACGACATAGAACGGTCATTGTGCTGTTACTCTTTTCCACCCAAAGTATTTTACTGCATATAAAAAATGATCTTTATGGAGCCATCTCTGCCGAGAAAGTACTTTCTAGCAGCAAACAGTTCAGCCAACCTTTCCCCTATAGTTAAATGCTGTGTGCCACCATTAAAAGGAAATCTTGTCCTTAATCATCCAATTATATTCCTGGTTGGTAAAGGTCTGCATGTAATGCCAGTTTCTAACATTATTCTAACATTACTCTCTGCTTTAATAAAGGAAGGATGCTTTAACCGTAGCCATCAATTGGTAATAAGATTGTGATGTTTTATTTTTACTCGATATGTTATATGAGATGACGCGCTTTGTATTGTAGTTCATTTGGTAGATTACTAATATTTATTCTAAAAGTTGAGAAAACTAATTTCTCACACCTCATCCCATGAGTACAGTTAAATTACCACTTTGTTTATCATCTGTTTCAATTCTAAAAGTCCAGAACTTACCTAACCCACATCTATATAAGGACAAGTCACACAGAGCAGTTTTTGGAGTTCTTGATTTTTCTTGGCCAGAACCGATGGTGGAAAGAAGAAAATCTAAAAAACAAATTAACAACTGCACCAAATTTCCCTGTATGAACTATTCCTAACAAAAGAAGTATCAGAATGTGCAGGGCCTTGATCAAGTGGCCTTATGTCAATGGCTTAAGTTGGCCAAACTCATAAGTAGTGTTGATCATTCCGATACTGCAAATATTGGGTATCGGCCGATATTCGCGGTATCGGAATTCCGATACTGAGTTCCGATACTTTTTGCATATCAAATACCGGAATCGGAAGTTCCCATAATGCTATGAGCCAGTTTGATTTGCTTCAGCCAATGAGGAATCCTAAGAAGTGTGGGCACATCCTGTTAGGCATGTAGGCATGTTAACTAATGGCATGGCTGTGATTGGCTGCTGAATTGATGTCATGATGCACTATAAAAGCCGCCGCCGCCATTTTGGGTTCACTCTGCTGTGAATTCAGTTAGGGACAGGACACTGCTGTTCAGACTCTGAGGGACAATTAGAGATAGCAATTTTCTATATAGTGCTTTACCCAGGCTACTTTATCAACCGCTGTAGCTTTCTTTTGCCTTGCAGCGCTGTTCACAGCTGTCTGCAAGGTCTGTGTGTGTGACTGCAGCTCACGCTGTAGTGTGTTCTGCAGCCACCTCTGGTTGTAGTCCGCTCAGCGTGTGTCACTGCCTCATACATAGTCCTTTTTTTGTTTTATTGCTGCTCATTTTTCCTGATTTCTCCTATTAGTGTGCGTCCATCCGTATCAATCTACATTGGTTGCAAACACTATATAGGAGTAGATAGCAGAGCCTTTCTGCAGCCTTTCAGTGCTAGTGCACAGTTCTCTGCACTGTTCACGGCTGTCTGTGAGGTCTCTGTGTGTGAGTGCAGCTCACACTGTAGTGTGTTCTGCAGCCACCTCTGGTTGTAGTCCACTCAGCGTGCGTCACTGCCTCATACATTGTCCTTTTTTGCTGTAGTGTGGCTTATTTTTCCTGAATTTCTCCTATTAGTGTGCTTCCATCCGTATCCAGCTAGATTGGTTGCAAACACTATATAAGAGTAGATAGAGGAGCCTTTCTGCTGGCTTGGGCCCTGCAGCCCCAGCCAGATTAGTATTAGCCTATTTTTTGTAGCCTCATCTATTGCATTGTAGGTTACCTTCCTGCATTGTAATAGCTACAAAAAGTTTGTGATACTATCGCTTTTATATCTTTGGTCACATCCTTTTTTTTGTGAAAAAAACACGTAAAAAAAGTTCACCAAACACTCCACTTGACAGTTGTGTAGGCCACATTAGCTCATATTAAAGTGCAGTCCACACTTTATAAAATTAGTGTTTCTTATACCTGTTAGCAGCTGTTCAGGAATAAGCACACTAAGCCCTTAGAACTTTTCTGCCTATCGTTATCAGTCTACCAAGATGAAGAAGGCAGGGAGTAAGGCACGTGGTCGTGGGCGTGGAGTTTCAGCAGGGAGAGGACGTGGGAATTCTGTGTCTGCTGCGGGCACCAGTGACTCAGCATCCCTCAGTTTTCCCAGGGAACAGTCCTTTATGCGCAGCTTTGTAGGAGCTCGCCGTACCCCACTGCTGCAGGAGGAACAAATTGAAGCCGTAGTCGGATGGATGGCAGCTAATGCATCGACTTCAATGACTTCCACATCCTCTCAGGTCCAGAGCACTGAAGAGCAACCATCTGTCTCTTCACCACCTGCCCAGGCAGTCAGAGAGTCCTGGACAGGAGCCATCTCTACTTCTGTTCTCTGAATCTCTTGGCTTGGAAAGAGGGGGACAGCCAAGCAGCATTCTAGAATGTGAAGAAGAGGGAGTATGCAGTGATGCGCAACAGCTTTGTCTCTCTGAATCTGAAGAGGCAGTTGGGCCAGTGCCTATGGTCAGCACACCTCAGTACGCATCTGATGATGAGACTCATGTGCCACTTTCTGGTGCATACTGTGTTGGTGAGACTACCCAGGAGAAGCAGGTGTTTGAAGAGGGTAGTGTAGATGATGAGGTCCTTGACCCATCATGACGTGAGGAACAGGAAGATGGTGGGAGCAGCTCAGAGGAAGAGATTCCCCGAACGGCCAAAACAGGAGGGAGAGGGAGGGGGCAGACTTGGTTTCCTGTAGCCTCCACTTCGGCACCCATTGGGAGCATTCCTCTTCCAAAACCCAAAACGGGCGCTCCCAGGACTTGCAGTGCGTAGTCCTTTTTTGACACAGTTGCAGATGACATTTGCTTTGTCAAATGCAAGCTGTGTAATCAGAAAGTCAAAAGAGGGAAAAGTGTCAGCAACCTCAATACCACAAATATGTGGAAACATGTGCGGACCAAGCACGTGGTGGAGTTACAAAGACACACTGAAGACGTAGGCCAACCTGCAGCACCACTTACCACCTCTTCAGCTCATGTTGTAGCCTCTTCCTCCAGCTCACACACAGCTGGTTCTGCTTCCTCACAGGATCGCCATGGAAGAACCTCTGGCACTGTTGTACAGAGACCCAGTGTAATTCCACCCACAGCACTACGTTCCCTGTCATCCTCACACTCCCAGGCCACTCTACAGCCATCGGTAGCACAGGCATGGGAGAAAAGGCGGCAATACTCGGCAAACCATCCCCGAGCACAGGCTGTGAATGCTGGCATTGCAAAACTACTGTCCCTTGAAATGCTCTCATTCAGGCTGGTGGAGACTGACACCTTCCGTAACTTCATGGCATTGGCAGTCCCACAATACAACGTGCCCACAGCAGCTTTTATTTAATCAGGCAAGCCGTCCCTGCCCTGCAAAAGCATGTGGAGGGAAAAATTAAACATGCGCTACTAAACACAGTCAATAGCAAGGTCCACCTGACCACCGATGCGTGGACCAGTAACCATGGACAGGGACAATACCTTTCCCTCACTGCCCATTGGGTAAATGTTGTGGAGCCGGGTACAGATCTTGAGAGTGGCGCTGTACGTGTTCTGCCAACTCCAAGGATTGCAGGAATCCAGTCTGTACACATTGACTCCTCCTCATACTCCAGTTCCTCCGAATCAGCACTGCAGGATCCGTCACGGTCTACCTCCATATGGACCCGTGAACGCTTACCTGTTACGACCGATATGAGCACAGCCGTGGCCAAACGTCAACAGGCCGTACTGAAATTAATTTCTTTGGGGAATCGAAGCCACACAGTGCAGGAGATCTGGAATGCCATCAAGCAGGAGAGCGACGTGTGGTTTGTGCCAGCGAATCTCCAGCCAGGCTTGGTAGTGTGTGACAATGGCCGAAATCTGGTGGCAGCTCTGGGCCTAGGCAACCTCACTCACATCCCATGTCTGGCACATGTGCTCAACTTGGTCGTGCAGAGTTTTTTGAGGGACTATCCGGATCTTGATGCACTGTTGCACAAGGTCCGCATAGAGTGCACTCACTTGCGGCGTTCCAGCATGGCAAGATCGCGCATTGCAGCTCTGCAGCGCCGATTCCGCCTTCCGGAACATCGTATCATATGTGACCTACCCACCAGGTGGATTTCAACGTTACATATGTTGGAGCGGTTGTGTGAGCAGCAGGCAGCAGTAATGGACTACCAGCTGCATCAGGCGCAAACAAGTCGCACTGCGCGCCGCTCACACTGCACCACCACTGAGTGGGCCTCTATGAAGGACATCTGCCACGTTTTGCGTGCCTTCGATGATTCCACACGGATGGCGAGTGCAGATGATGCACTAGTCTGCATGACTGTCCCCCTTATTTGCCTGATTGAAAAAACACTGCAAGCACTAAGGGAGGAGGTTGTGGAAGAGGTGGAGGATGAGGAGTCACAAATGCCATCTGCTTCTGGACAGTCTGCGCAACGTGGTTCCTCACAAAGGCCTAGGCAGGGGACACTTTGTGAGGAGGATGAGGAGGAGTCAATGGAGAAGGAAGACATCTCTCCAGAGGAGGGAGGTACACAATGCTCTAGTAGTCAGTATGTAGAGCAAGGGTGGGGTGATGCAGAGCAGGCAGAGATGACGCCTCAAGCAGGGGACAGCGTTTCTTGGCCAGTTGGGAGTTGCAGCACATGGTTGATTTCATGCTGCAGTGCCTGAGAAACGACCACCTCATCACCCACATTCTCAACACGGCTGATAATTGGTTGTACACCCTCCGAGATCCTCGCTACCGGGACAACTTACAAAGCCTCATAACACCGTTGAATCGGGAGCGTAAAATGCGGGAGTACCAAGACACACTGGTGCATTCCATCATGTTCTCCATTCCACCCGCAAGCAGTGTTGCTAGTGCTTTACAAAGCAGCTGTCATGGTTTGAACAGGGTTCTTGCCCTGCACTCACAGGGTTAAGTGTTCGTGGCCTCTTTCTGGATCTGGGAAGGGTATTTATACTCACTCTTTACCAGGGTTCTCTGTCAGCTATACTGTTGTTCTGGTGTGTCTGACCCTGGTGTGCGTGTATTCTGCGTTGCTTGTTTGCTTCCCATGTATGACCCGGCCTGTTCCCTCACTCTGTACTCCGTCTCTCGCTTTGGTACTATTGTCTTCTCCGGTTCTGACCTCCTGGCTTGGCTATCGTTACTCCCGTTACCGTTTGTCCCTATTGTACCGTCTATTGCTCGTTCTGGTTTTCTGATCTATTGCTACGTCCTGACTATCCATTCTGTCTAACCTTTGGTACTGTATTGCTATCTTGTGCTTTGACCCTGGCTTCATCTGATTTCTGTCTCTGTCTATTCCCCTTGGTAACATTGTCCTGTAGTTACCTTTCTAGGAGTTTCCCTGCAGCTCCTAGTTCTGTGGAGCTTAGGCCACGCCCACAGCAGTCATGTGCTTCAGGTCCTGATACTCTGAAGCACGCATCATCACTGCTGCTGCCCTGCTCCACAGATATCTTTGAACACTGTTTTTGTACTCAGGAAACCTGCACTGGCTCAGTGAGCAAGTGCAGTGCGGTGCTCCTGACATTATAGCTGACCATTTCAGTTTTTTTTTCCTCTGGGAAATAAAAAGTATGTTATCCTCATGGATCCCATACAAGCTTTGGCTGATCAGGTCAAGCACCTGACCCAAATGTTCCACAAACTTAATGTGGAACAGCGCACGATGGCCCAGACCCAGCAACAGTTGGTGGATACTGTGCAAGAGGCTGTTGCTGCAGGGGCTCCTAGTGCTGGGGATAGAGATGTGTCATTGGCATTCCCCGAATCTTCGGTCAAATTGCCAGACCTTTTCTCAGGGGATAAAAGGGAGTTCAGGTCTTTCAGAGAAGGATGTAAGCCTTTTTTTTTTCTCTGAGGCCCACTCCTCCGGGGATGAGTTCCAGAGGGTGGGGGTCGTCATTTCCCTACTTCGGGGGGCTCCACAGGCATGGGCTTTCTCTCTCTCTTCCTCTGCTCCTGAACATATGTCTGTGAATTTGTTCTTTGAGGCTCTGGGGCACATTTATTACGAGCCTGATAGAGTGGGTCTGGCAGAGGATATGGTGATGAGTGTGACACAGGGAAGGCACTCTGCTGAATGGTTCTGCTCTGAGTTCAGACGCTGGGCAGCGGAGGTCTCCTGGTATGATGCTGCCCTCCGGGGTTTGTTCCGTAGAGGCCTGTCCGAACGTTTGAAAGGTGCCCTAGCCCTTCATCCTCCACCGGATTCTTTGGAGGACGCATCCAGGCTGTCCGCATGGACCGTAGGCTGCGGGCAAGAGTGGTCATGCTGCAGGAGACCCCTTTATTCTCCAATCTGAGAGACTCTGCATCTATTCCTGAGCCCATGGAGGTTGGTGCCACGTCATTGGAGGAAAAAGAGAGGAGACACCGTAGAAACAACCAACTGTGCTTTTACTGTGGATCCGCTGGACATTGGAGAAGGAAGTGTCCTTCTTGCCCTTCTTCAGTGAAGCCGTCAGGAAAACGACTGAGTCTGGGTAACAATCGAGGAGGTTGCCCAGACTCCCAGGTACCCTTTTCCTCACTTACTAAAATTCTGCTTCCGGTGGAAGTGGAACTTACAGGCGGTCCAGTTGGGACTACCGCCTTTGTTGACTGTGGTTCTTCTATTAATCTGATCGATGCCAAAGTTGTGACTTTTCATAACATAGGGACAGTCAGGTTAAAAGATCCTGTTAAAATCGTGGCAATTGATTCTTCTCCTATCACCCAGGAGGGAATTTGTTTCATGAGTGATACCTTTTCTCTGAAAGTGGGTTCCACTCACGTGGAAAAATTAAGGTGTTTTGTTCTAAATAATCTGCCGGCTGGGCTGGTACTGGGTATGCCTTGGCTTCAACGTCGCAATCCTACTATTGACTGGGTCACGGGGGAGATCATTCAGTGGGGTTGTATGGCTAACGGTCTATGTTGTAACTTGACAACTCTTGTCACACCAGTAAAATCTGTGTCAGTGTCGTCTGTCGATCTGGAAGGTATTCCGGAGTACCTGAAAGATTTTGAAGACGTATTTTCTGAAAGTGAGGCTGAGGCGCTACCACCACATAGACCCTTTGATTGTGCCATTAATCTAGTCCCTGGAGCCAAGTTACCCAAGGCTCGCCTGTTCAATTTGTCCGAGCCCCAACGTCTAGCCTTGAAGGAGTACATTACCGAGAGTCTCCGCAAAGGGCATATTAGGCCTTTTGTTTCACCTGTGGCAGCGGGTTTCTTTTTTGTTAAGAAAATAGATGGTGGTTTGCGGCCGTGCCTCGACTTTCGGGAATTAAACAAAATTACTGTGAAAATCCATACCCTCTCCCCCTAATTCCTGATCTATGTAACCATCTCACCGGTTTTCCTAAACTGGATTTACGTGGGGCATATAACCTTATAAGAGTCCGGGAAGGGGACGAATGGAAAACAGCATTCCTGACGACTGAAGGGCTGTTCGAAAACTTGGTTATGCCCTTTGGTCTCACCAACGCTCCTGCTGTTTTTCAGAATTTTATTAATGTAATTTTCTCTGATTTAATTGGTCATTTTGTGGTTATCTATTTGGATGACACTCTGGTGTACTCGGTGGACAGTCAATCTCACTTGCACCATTTGCGGATGGTTCTCATGAGACTGAGGGAGAATCATTTGTATGCCAAGTTGGAAAAATGCTCATTTTTCATGCAAGAAATATCCTTTCTGGGGTTGATTGTGTCAGGGGAGGGGTTCCGCATGGATCCTAAGAAGGTCCAGGCTGTTACGGAGTGGGAGCAGCCTCATGACTTGAAAGGGTTGCAGCGATTTTTGGGCTTTGCCAACTTTTATAGGAAATTTATTAAGAGCGTCTCGCAGGTGGTAAAGCCTCTAACAGACCTCACTCTCATGGGAGCTGATGTAAAAAATTGGTCTGTAGCTGCAAAAAATTATTTCATGACATTAAAAAAGTGCTTTTCTTCAGCCCCTATATTGGTACAACCCGACCCGTCAAGACCTTTTGTCGTGGAGGTTGACGCCTTGGAAGTAGGGGTGGGGGCAGTTTTGTCTCAGGGCCCTCCTACCCTTACTAATCTGAGGCCTTGTGCCTTCTTCTCTAAAAAATTTTCCTCTGCCAAGAGAAATTATGATGTCGGCTATAGAGAGTTGTTGGCGGTAAAGTTGGCTTTTGAAGAATGGAGGCATTTCTTGGAGAGGGCTGTTCATCCCATTACAGTCATCACTGATCACAAAAATTTGGCCTATATCGAGTCTGCCAAGAGATTGACCCCCAGACAGGCTTGGTGGGTGCTTTTTTTTTTCTCGATTTCAGTTTACCATCACATTCCGCCCGGGATCTAAAAACATCAAGGCTGATGCCTTATCCCGAAGCTTTGATTCGGTGTCCCCACCATAACCTCCCTCCTCCATTCTTCAGCCAGGAGTAGTGGTGGCCGAAATCTCATCTGAGTTACAGAGAGGGATTTTGGAGGCCCAGGCTTGGGCTCCTGGTGGTAAACCCCTGGGTAAATTGTTTGTACCGGAACGTTTCCGTCTCGGACTTATGCAGGAATTTCTTGATTCAATGTTGAGTGCTCATCCTGGGATTGCTGCTACCCGGGGGGCAATTGCGAGGGATTTCTGGTTGCCCTCTATGGTAACAGATATTAAAAAGTTTGTGACTGCATGTGGGGTGTGCGCTCGTTCTAAAAGTTCTCAGGTCCGGCCGGCCGGGGAATTGGTGCATTTGTCCATGGATTTTATCACAAATCTTCCTCCTTCCACGGGGCAACTCGGTAATATGGGTGGTGGTGGATAGGTTATCAAAATAAGCCCACTTTGTACCTCTCCCCGCATTACCATCTGCTGAAACCCTGGCCCGCTTATTTATGCAGCATATAATTAGGTTGCATGGAGTGCCTATGAATGTGGTGTCAGACAGAGGGGTACAGTTTGTAGCCAGGTTCTGGAGGGCTTTTTGAAAAAGCTGGGGATTTCGTTGTCCTTCTCCTCTGCCTACCACCCAGAGTCTAATGGACAGACGGAGCGCATGAACCAATCGTTGGAGCAGATTCTGAGATGCTTGGCCTCTTCCAGGCAGGAGGACTGGTGTGAGGTATTGCCCATGGCAGAGTTTGCATTCAACGGTCGTGTGAGTCAATCTACTGGGAAGTCTCCCTTTCAGGTCAACCTTGGGTTTAACCCACATTTTGGAGAGTTTTCTCGCATGGATTCAGATTGTCCTGGAGCTGAGGGTGCAACACAACGTCTTAGAATTCTTTGGAGGGAGGTTCAGAGGAATATTTCCAAGGCGCAGGAAAACTATAAGCAGTTTGCTGACAGGAGGAGGGGGCCAGGTCCAGCATTTGCAGTAGGGGAGAAGGTGTGGCTATCCACCCGCAATATCAAGCTTAAGATACCATCTATAAAGCTGGGCCCCAAGTTTATTGGCCCATACAAAGTTGTGGAGGTTGCTAACCCAGTAGCCTACCGACTGCAGCAGGCCACCTCCTTTAAAATTTCTGATGTCTTCCACAGGTCCCTGTTAAAGCCTGTGGGGATGGTGAGAGAGGATCCCTCATCAAATTCTCCGCCAGTGCTGGTAAAGGGGCAGCTGGAGTATGAAGTAGGGAGCATTGTTGACTCCCGGTGGGTGCGCCGGAGACTCCAGTATCTGATACACTGGAAGGGGTACTCTCTGGAGGATCGGTCATGGGTTCTGGCCAGTTCAGTGCATGCCGATCGTCTGGGGCGGGCTTTACACGCCAGATACCCAGACAAGCCTGGGGGTCCAGTGGCCCCCCATTAAGAGGGGGGTACTGTCATGGTTTGAACAGGGTTCTTGCCCTGCACTCACAGGGTTAAGTGTTCGTGGCCTCTTTCTGGATCTGGGAGGGGTATTTATACTCACTCTTTACCAGGGTTCTCTGTCAGCTATACTGTTGTTCTGGTGTGTCTGACCCCTGGTGTGCGTGTATTCTGCGTTGCTTGTTTGCTTCCCATGTATGACCCGGCCTGTTCCCTCACTCTGTACTCCGTCTCTTGCTTTGGTACTATTGTGTTCTCCGGTTCTGACCTCCTGGATTGGCTATCGTTACTCCCATTACAGTTTGTCTCTATTGTACCGTCTATTGCTCGTTCTGGTTTTCTGATCTATTGCTACGTCCTGACTATCCATTTTGTCTAACCTTTGGTACTGTATTGCTATCTTGTGCTTTGACCCTGGCTTCATCTGGTTTCTGTCTCTGTCTGTGCCCCTTGGTAACATTGTCCTGTAGTTACCTTTCGAGGAGTTTCCCTGCAACTCCTAGATCTGTGGAGCTTAGACCATGCCCACAGAAGTCATGTGCTTCAGGTCCTGATACTCTGAAGCACGCATTGTTACTGCTGCTGCCCTGCTCCACAGGTATCTTTGAGCACTGTTTTTGTACTCAGGACACCCGCACTGGCTCAGTGAGCAAGTGCAGTGCGGGGCTCCTGACAGCAGCTCTGTGCGTCGAGGCAGTGGAGGAAGCTCTGCACAAAGAGGGAGCAGAAGCAGCGCCTCAGCACAAGGCAAGACCAGTATGGCCCAAATGTGGCAAAGTTTTGTGTCCCTGCCACAAATGTATACACCATCACAGACAGCTCCAGTCAGCAGGAAGCAACGTTTCCGTCAGATGGTGACAGACTACATGTCTTGCCCTCTAAGTGTACTCCCAGACGGCTCTTCCCCCTTCAAGTTTTGGGTCTCTAAGCTGGATACATGGTCAGAGCTTAGCCAGTATGCATTGGAGGTGCTGGCTTGCCCTGCTGCTAGTGTATTATCGGAACGCGTCTTTAGTGCCGCAGGTGGTGTACTAACAGACCGTCGCATGCAACTATCCTCCGATAACATTGACCAGCTTACTTTTCTGAAAATGAACAAGGCCTGGATCTCGCCGGGATTTGCCAGTCCTCTTCCAGATTAAATAATTGGTTGGCAACAGTATCCAGGTCACCTGTTGTGTTCATGTTTCTACCACCTGAACTGATTGACCCTGGGCTCCAACACCGCCAGTTGCTGCTCAGAAGTTCCGTCTGCACAGAGGAAAACACTAGCTCCGGTGTTAGTGGGGTTCACTAATGCCAGCTGCTCCCCTGCTGTGTGTCTGGCAATATCTCCTGCTCTGTCCACATTCACACAACATCAGATATTAAACATGCTCCAATTAGCCTACACCCTGATTGATTATTTTATTACAAAATCCCACATAAATTTATTGTAAGAAAAGAAAGGAATGAGCCAAAAATAAAAATAACAATTTATTCATACATTAGTAAAAATTTACAAGACAAGGAAATTTCCAAAAACCGCCATGATCAAATAGTTACACCTAGAAAAATTGTCATGCAATCCTCTAACAACTGATTGTATATATGTTAATTGTTGTAAGCATATCTAAAAAATTCTTTGCAGAATAGCATCAAATACCATGACATGTGTAAGAATAACAATTAACAATGTGCAAATCTGCAAAATACGTATGCAAAAAAGGCACAATAAATATAAGCAGTTATTCATAAAAAGTAGCGCAACATATGTGCATGCAAAAATAATAAAGTATCAGAATGTCAAAAGACAAATAATTCCATAGGAGATAAAAAATAAATACAGTAATATGCTCAGTGCACAGTAAAAGTATCTCCAATTTCACTATATATTGTCATACAATGAAATCACTTCATATAAATATGTATAATTTAACTGGCATTAAATATCTCTGAACAACGCGACCCCACATTCTAAATAATCCTGACAATGTATGTAATAGATGATACAAAGTTGCATGTTGCAAATATCAAACAACTTACATGAATGCCCACAACGCAGGTGCTCTATGATCCTTGGCTACCCCGACAGCGCCGTTTCGCCGTATGGCTTCCTCAATGAGGGGCAAACTATGTGTGCTGTGTAAGTGCTCCTCCATAAATATCCCCATAATCAGCTGTTCTCAATTGTCGGCATCGCCGGTCCATCAGTGCACATGTGCCGCTCCCTGAACTCACTCCTATACTGTATGTAAAAGTGACTTCCCATTTACCGCTCATGGAACGCCAGCCTGGGACGCTTCAGTGTATCCATAGTGAGCAGAACGGGAAATCAAGGAGCCGTCCTGCGCAACGCATGCGCTGACCAAGCGCCGAGATATGACAGAAACTTGTGTAAATAGAGGACAAATACTAAATTAGTAGTATCTGAAAAAATATTAACGTGCTAAGTGAATGAATATCAAAATGAATAATAAACTCATGAATAAAAAAAGTGCATAAAAATAACAAATACATTATTAATATAAATATATACAAAATAATGTGCACATAAATGTGAAATATATTGTATACATGGGAATACACACAAAAATTGCATATATTAATTACTTAAGTTAATATACAAAAAAAAAAATAAAAAAAATGTGAAAAAATAATAATAAAGAAATCCTTTGAAGGAATACACTTCTTCTGTATATTCATATAAAACTTTGGAGACTCCTCTTGATTATCCATGAATCTGCTAAACGTCACATCACGTAAAGAAATTCCACCTAAACATTCAAGTCACTATAGAAATAAAAATAAACAATTAAAATCAACATAAAAAAACACACATAAAAGCAGGATGATAGGTAGAAATGTGGGGATCAAAAAATTCACAAAAATGCATTGAAACCTAAGGTTTCATTAAGCCCTTGCGGTGCCATACTTCCAAGCCAGTAAATCCATTTGCTTTCCCTTTGTGCTAACACTTTGACAAGGTTACCACCTCTAAAGCCCAAATGCACCTGGTCAATAGCTAAAATCCTAAGACCAGAAGGGTCACTATTGTGAAACTGTTTAAAATGCCTTTGCAAAGTTTTAAGAGTGCTATAATCCTCAATATCCAATGATCTTTTTATATCCCTTACATGCTCTCTAGTTCGCACCCTTAATTCCCTGGTTGTTAAACCCACATAAATTTTATTACAGGGACACCGAGTGTGATAGACAACTCCTTTTGAAGTGCAGGTAAGTTTCATACGAATTTGATATGTTCTAGAGCCATCATGATTGCTAAATTTCTTACTTCTACAATGGTTACTGCAAGCCTTGGGATCCATTGGGATTCAGAAAAAGAATTGGAGGGATCCAATGGCTGGATATCCTTAAAGACAAAAATGTCCAGGAAGGATGGGAAATCTTGAAAAATGAAATTCTCAAAGCACAATTGTTAACAATTCCGAAAAGAGGGAAGAATAGGAAGCATTTAAGGAAGCCAGGATGGATGAACACAGAACTTAAGCACATGCTAAAAAGGAAGAAAAAAATGTTTATAAAATGGAAAGAGGGAGGCATATCTAAAGAAGAATATAATACTGTCTGCAGAACCTGCAGGGCACAAATCAGATTATCTAAAGCTGACAATGAATTGAGGCTTGCAAGAGATGTCAAAAGCAATAATAAAGGATTTTGGGGATATGTCAAAAGTAAAAGAAAAGTCAAAGATGCTATAGGATTTTTACAGGATGAAAATGATGAAATGGTAAGACAGGATGTTGAGAAGGCCGAACTTTTAAATTCCTATTTTGCATCTGTTTTCTCTCAGAAAGGAAATGTGACATCAACTGTTCTTCACTGTCCTATTAAGGGAATAGAAGAATCCAGGATATCTATAAACAGAAAGATAGTGAGGAAACACTTAGCTAACCTAAATGAATTCAAGTCTCCAGGTCCAGATGAATTACACCCCAGAGTACTGAAGGAGATAGCAGAATAAATTTTTGAACCCCTCTCCATAATCTTTGAAAATTCTTGGAGAACAGGAGAAGTCCCAGAAGACTGGAGAAGAGCAAATGTTGTTCCTATCTTCAAAAAGGGGAAGAAGGTGGACCCAGGCAACTATAGGCCGGTGAGTCTGACTTCTATACCAGGAAAGATCTTTGAACAAATTATTAAACAACATGTATGTCAGTACCTGGATAAGAATGAAGTGATTAAACAGAGTCAGCATGGGTTTGTAACTAATAAGTCATGTCAGACTAACTTAATTTCCTTCTATGACGGAATCACTGATTGGGTGGATCAAGGAAATGCTGTAGATATAGTATATCTTGACTTCAGCAAAGCATTTGACAAAGTATCTCATACAATCCTTATTGAAAAAATTACTAAGTATGGAATGGACAAGGCAACTGTTAGGTGGATTCATAACTGGCTTAGTGATCGGACCCAAAGAGTGGTCGTAAATGGCTGCACATCCAGTTGGAAGAATGTCTCAAGTGGGGTACCACAGGGCTCTGTCCTGGGCTCTGTATTGTTCAACATCTTTATCAACGATTTAGATGAAGGAATTGAGGGTAAACTGATTAAATTTGCTGATGACACAAAGCTAGGAGGGATAGCTAATACTAGAGAAGAGAGAGAGAGGATTCAAAAAGATATAAATAAACTGGAGAAGTGGGCAGCAACTAACAGAATGGTTTTTAACAGGGAAAAATGCAAAGTACTACATCTGGGCAATAAAAATGAAAAAAGCATATACAGAATGGGAGGAATAGGCCTAAGCAACAGCACATGTGAAAAAGACTTGGGTATACTAATAGATCACAAACTGAATATGAGTCAACAGTGTGATGCAGCAGCAAAAAAAGCAAATGCAATTCTAGGATGTATTAACAGAAGCATACAGTCTAGATCATGTGAAGTCATTATTTCCCTCTACTCCTCTTTGGTCAGACCTCATCTGGAATATTGTGTCCAGTTTTGGGCACCACATTTTAAAAAAGACATCAACAAACTGGAGCAAGTTCAGAAAAGAGCAACCAGAATGGTGACCGGTCTGCAAACCCTGTCTTATGAAGAAAGGTTGCAGGATTTGGGATTATTTAGTTTGCAAAAGAGAAGACTGAGAGGAGACTTAATAGCTGTCTACAAATATCTCAAGGGCTGTCACATTGTAGAAGGATCATCTTTATTCTCATTTGCACAAGGAAAGACTAGAAGCAATGGGATGAAACTGAATGGGAGGAGACACAGATTAGATATTAGAAAAAACTTTTTGACAGTTAGAGTGATCAATGAGTGGAACAAGCTGCCACGAGAAGTGGTGAGTTCTCCTTCAATGGATGTCTTCAAACAGAGGCTGGACAGACATCTGACTGGGATGATTTAGCGAATCCTGCTTTGAGCAGGGGGTTGGACCAGATGGCCCAGGAGGTCCCTTCCAACTCTATGATTCTATGATTCTATGAATAAACCATTGAACTCCAATCTACACACCACAGGTGGATCTACGGAATAATGACTGTGTACAAGCAAATCTTTTAAATTCCTACCATGTCTTGACACTGTCAAAGGGCGGTCAGGCAAAAATGTTTTCAAAACAGGATCCACTTGTAATATCTTCCAATGCTTTTGTAGAATTGCTACAAGATCAGGCCATTGCTTATTATACCCAGAAATGAACGTTACATATTTGTTCTCAGCAATTTTGTCATGGGTATTACTGCCATATAAGAGTTCCTCCCTCGAAACTCCTTCAGCCTTTTTATATCCCTTCTTTATTTGCCTTTTACAATATCCTCTGTCATTAAACCTACGGATAAGGTCGGATGCTTGATTCTCATAATCTTCTTTTCTTGTACAAATTCTCTTCACCCTAAGAAATTGTTCCATAGGAATACCATTGATGGTGGATCAATGATGGGCCGATGAGGCATGCAACAGTGTATTTGTGACGGTCTTTTTCCTAAATACATCTGTAATAATTCTCCCATCATCCAAAGCCTCTATTTGCAAATCTTGGAATTCTATTTTCCTTCCAAAACCTTAGGTTTCAATGCATTGTTGTGAATTTTTTGATCCCCACATTTCTACCTATCATCTTGCTTTTATGTGTGTTTTTTATGTTGATTTTAATTGTTTATTTTTATTTTTATAGTGACTTGAATGTTTAGGTGGAATTTCTTTATGTGATGTGACGAGTCTCCAAAGTTTTATATGAATATACAGCTATATTCATATAAAACTTTGGAGACTCGACACATCACATAAAGAAATTCCACCTAAACATTCAAGTCACTATAAAAATAAAAATAAACAAGAAGAAGTGTATTCCTTCAAAGGATTTCTTTATTATTATTTTTCACATTTTTTTGTATATTAACTTGAGTAATTAATATATGCAATTTTTGTGTGTATACACATGTATATAATATATTTCACATTTATGTGCACATTATTTTGTATATATTTATATTAATAATGTATTTGTTATTTTTATGTACTTTTTTATTCATGAGTTTATTGTTTATTTTGATATTCATTCACTTAGCACGTTAATATTTTTTCAGATATTACTAATTTAGTATTTGTCCTCTATTTACACAAGTTTCTGTCATATCTCGGCGCTTGGTCAGCGCATGCGTTGCTCAGGACGGCTCCTTGATTTCCCGTTCTGCTCACTATGGATACACTGAAGCGTCCCAGGCTGGCGTTCCATGAGCGGTAAATGGGAAATCACTTTTACATACAGTATAGGAGTGAGTTCAGGGAGCGGCACATGTGCCCTGATGGACCGGTGATGCCGACAATTGAGAACAGCTGATCATCGGGATATTTATGGAGGAGCACTTACACAGCACACATAGTTTGCCCCTCATTGAGGAAGCCATGCGGCGAAACGGCACTGTCGGGGTAGCCAAGGATCATAGAGCACCTGCGTTATGGGCATTCATGTAAATTGTTTGATATTTGCAACATGCAACTTTGTATCATCTATTACATACATTGTCAGGATTATTTAGAATGCGGAGTCGCGTTGTTCAGAGATATTTAATGCCAGTTAAATTATACATATTTCTATGAAGTGATTTCACTGTATGACAATATATAGTGAAATTGGAGATACTTTTACTGTGCACTGAGCATATTATTTATTTATTTATTGTCTCCAATTTAACTATTTGTCTTTTGGCACTCTGACAAGCTGCACTCTGATACCCTGCACTTTTTGTATACACATTTGTTGCGTTTTTGTATACATATTTATTGCGTTATTTACAACAAACAACTGCCCATATCATTCTTGAAGATAATGTAATCGGAGATAGTTTTTGTGCACTAAGCATATTATTTATTTTTTATCTCCTATGGAATTATTTGTCTTTTGACATTCTGATGCTTTATTATTTTTGCATGCACATATGTTGCGCTACTTTTTATGAATCACTGCTTATATTTATTGTGCCTTTTTTGCATATGTATTTTGCAGATTTGCACATTGTTAATTGTTATTCTTACACATGTCATGGTATTTGATGCTATTCTGCAAATAATTTTTTAGATATGCTTACAACAATTAACATATAACAATCAGTTGTTAGAGGATTGCATGACAATTTTACTAGGTGTAACTATTTGATCATGGCGGTTTTTGGAAATTTCCTTGTCTTGTAAATTTTTACTAATGTATGAATAAATTGTTATTTTTATTTTTGGCTCATTCCTTTCTTTTCCTACAATAATTTTATGTGGGATTTTGTAATAATATATTGTTGTTGGAAGGTAGTATCTTTGTGGATTATATCATATGCATACACCCTGATTGACCCTGGGCTCCAACACCGCCAGTTGCTGCTCAGAAGTGCCGTCTGCACAGAGAAAAACACTAGCTCCTGTGTTAGTGGGGTTCAGTAACGCCAGCTGCTCCCCTGCTGTATATCCGGCAATGTCACCTGCTCCCTCCACATTCACACTACATCAGATATTAAACTCCAATTAGGCCCCAGCCTACACCCTGATTGACCCTGGGCTCCAACACCACCAGTTGCTGCTCAGAAGTGCTGTCTGCACAGAGAAAAACACTAGCTCCTGTGTTAGTGAGGTTCAGTTATGTCAGCTGCTCCCCTGCTGTGTGTCCGGCAATGTCTCCTGCTCTGTCCACATTCACACTACTACTGATTTTAAACTTGCTCCAATTAGGCCTCTGGCTCCACTCTGTCTCTAGTATTTACCCTGGGCTCCATCACCGCCAGTTGCTGCTCAGAAGTGCCGTCTGCACAATCAACATTTGCTCCTGTGTTACTGGGGTTCAGTAACATCAGCTGATCCCCGGCTGTGTGTCCTGCAATTTCTCCTGCTCTGTCCACGTGGGAATGTGGACAGAGCAGGAGAAATTGCCGGACAAACAGCAGGGGATCAGCTGACATTACTGAACCCCAATAACACAGGAGCAAGTGTTGACTGTGCAGATGGCACTTCTGAGCAGCAACTGGCAGTGTTGGAGCCCAGGGTAAATACTAGAAACAGAGTGGAGCCAGAGGCATAATTGGAGCAAGTTTAAAATCAGTAGTAGTCTACAACAGATATTAATCTTGATCCAGTTAGTCCTCTGTCTCCACTCTGTTTGTAGTATTTACCCTGGGTTCCAGCACCGCCAGCTGGTTCCTTGCAGTATCTTTGGCATGGGTACTCCCTCCTGCCCAGCCTGGTTCCAGCACGCCAGCTGTTTCTGGGTAGTGTCAACGTCACTTTGCCACCAATATGTTGTCCTGTCGTGTTGCGGTTGGGTTAGCCGACTCTATGGTGCCTGCAGTTTAGGTGCTTCCTATGTGGGCTGCGGGATCTGGCAATAAAGGCTGGTTCCGTAGTGCCAATAGGACAAGCACCCCCTGTAGGACTGTGGGTTTCGGTAACTGCGGCTGGCTCGCGGCCTTGCAACTTTGTTTTTCATGGTTACCTTCTGCTACCCATCCGGGTTCCAGTACCGTCAGCTGGTTCTCAGCAGTGCCTTTGGCTTAGGTGCCTCCTTCTCGGTATCCGAGTTCCAGCAACATCTGCTGGTCCTTGGTAGTGCTTTCTAGCACAGGTACCTCCTGCTTAGTAACCGGGTTCTGGTACCATCAGCTGGTCCTCGGTAGTGCCATTAGCTCTTGTTCCTTCTGCTACCCATCCGGGTTCCAGTACCGTCAGCTGGTTCTCGGCAGTTCCTCAGCCTTCTTGTACCTTCTGCTACATTTCCAAGTTCAAGCTTTTTGAAATGATTTTAGGTCATCTCTCTGGATCTCCCTGACGACGACCCTGAAGTCGACGACCCTGAAGACTACCCCGAAGAAGACGACGACCCTAAAGACGACGACCCTGAAGACCACCCCGAAGAAGATGACCCCAAAGACGACGACCCTGAAGACTACAACCTGAAGACCACCCCAAAGAAGACCAACAAGATGACCCTGAAGAACATGACCAAGAGGACAAAGAACATGAAGACAACCACCAAGATACAGAACAACAAGAAACAGAAGACCAAGAAGCAGAAGACCAAGAAGCAGAACAAAAAGCAGAAGAACATTAAGCAAAAACTAAAAATCAGAACAAAAGATATTATCTAAATTATAAGCAGAAGAAGACTAAGCAGTGTATGGGGGTGAGACCATTCCTCCTCGTGGTGCCCCTGGAAAATGCCTGCTGCTGCAGGCCAAATTGATAGCTGACAAATCCTGTTGTAAATCTTTTGTGACAGGCAGAACGGAAGGTGTAATCTTCAAACTTTTATAGATAACAACTACAGGAATGCCTGTCACAAATAAGAATATGATGAAGAAGAAGAATAGGAAGAAGATGAAGAAGTAGAATATGAAGAATAATAGTTGAATAAGAAGAATATGAAGAATGTAAAAAAAAGAATAATAGGAAGAAGGTGAAGAAAATGAATAAGGCGAAGAAAAAGTTGATGAAAAAGATGCTGCTCCTGCTGAGGATCATGAAGGAGAAAGTGTGGGAGAAGTAAAAAAGAAGGTGAAGAGCATGGAAGTAGTGAAACATACATATCTGACAAAATATAAAAAAGGTTAACATACTCAATATCTTTGTAACTCCGAACATCTTAAAAAAAAATTAATTCCTGCTATTACATTTGATTGGGCTAAACCTCTATGCCTTTAATGTATCCTCCACCTCCCCCAATACATTCTACATTATTCTTAGTTGTTTTCCTTCATGTAGAATTAACCTACAAGGAAAGAAAGGGTTTATTTTAATTCCGATAATTCTGTCCCATTGATTTGCATTGGTTTCCTGTATCGGAATCGGCGATATCCGATACTTTTTGGGTATCGGTCCTATCCAATCCGATCCAATATTTCCCGATATCGTAAGGTATCGCTCAACACTACTCATAAGCTGTTGGCTGAGAAAGGATGTTTATTTTAAGACTAGATTCACACATCTGTGTGTCATGATCTGAGCACACACTCCAACACACGGACTGGCCACGGATCTCCTGACTCAAACTCAGCAGCCTCATAGGCATATTTGAGGTGGTTGAGTTCAGGTCAGGAGATTGCTTCTTGGCCCATTGTTGTCCGCACTAGTACCGTGATACACGGATGTATGCAAGTTGCTTTATGGGAAGAGGGAAAGAAACCCCTGCAAAACATCTCTGTTAGCAACTTACCTCCTAAACGAACAGAGCAGTTAGTAGTTTCAAATAAAGCCCAAAATTCATTTTTACATCCAACTTCTGGCCCCAGAGGGTAGTTTAGAAGCCTCCATGCGCTTTAGTTATCAGCCTTATTCCTTTGAAATTGGTACTTTCAGACAACTTTTTTTTTAAAGACGTTTTATTGAAAATGTCTGTGTATAAAACATTATCAGAACTTTGTATAATAATTCCAGAAGTATATAATACAGAAAGTTTCAGTACTGTAGCAATCGCAAGGCACATGTAGTTGGTGTTGCAAGTACCTAAATATCAAAAAGTTACATAAGTATAAGCAGTTCCACTGTTATTAGAGTCTCAGATTCAAAAAAGGAAATGAAGTACTGCAGTTGCATAAACTAGTGTAATACAGTAGATAGTGTGGAGGAAATAGGCTAGAGAAATATAGCTGTAGAGTTTGGGTCAGTGGTGACCCACGGCAATCATTTTATTATATATATATTTTTTATACAATATGGAATAATCCGATTGATCATTTGTTGGAACATGCATCCGCTAGGTGGACTAGGAGGCATCCGTTTCATGCTTATAACTTTGTTGGGCAATAATTAAATTTGTCATACAAAAATGCTCTGGTAATGTGACCAGATGTGTTGAATAGGCCTAATAAACAAAGGGCTGGCAATAAGGACAATGGAGTATCCAAAATCAAAGATATTGTGTTGACTACTTCCCTCCAATGGTCCGTTACATAAGAGCAAGACTATATCATGCAAACAAAATCTTCCTCAGGGTCATAACATCTATGAAACTCGAATAAGGCGGTTCTGCTCATTTGATGTAAATGAATGAGAGCCAAGTAGGATTGGTGAATAATAAATAATTGTAAGAGCTTATTATTAGTTGCCATTGGTATACACTGGTGGAATTCTATAGCCTCCTTACACTCCTCAGACAAGAAGGGATTGACGGCCCTCCATTTGTCCTGTATTGGAAGAATTGTATAGTTAAATGTTTCATTTTTCAAAATAGTATGCGAAAAAGAAATAAGTCCTATGGAGTCTTGTGATCACCAAACACCAAATAGGCGATACTTAGAGATAGAAATAGATGTGGTAGTCTCTGGAAACTGGAGAGTAAAGCCCCCATTACACACGTCGAGATCGCTAGTGATATCGCTGAAGCGACAACGATTTTGTGACGCAACAGCGACATCGCTAGCGATCTCGCTAAGTGTGACACGCGGAAACGACCGGCTCCCTGCTGTGATGTCGCTGATTGTGCGCGAATGTTCAGGATCATTTTTTGATCGCTGGCGTCACGCTGACCAGCATGCATCGCTGTGTTTGACGCCCCTTATCAACGACGAACGACCTCGTTGGTGACTCCGAACTCATATAGATAGCGCTGAAGGACGCCTTTTCAAAGTCTGAATTGCTATTATAGACAGTGTGTGACACGGTACCAACGATCGCCATGGTCGTTAGTGACATCGCTGATCGCTGATGCGTCGTTATGAAGATCGGCCTGTATGACTGCTTACTGGCGATGCACAAACGATGTTAGCCAGATTGTATCCTTGTCGGAATTGTTGGTACATCGCTACATGTAATGGTACCCTAAGTGTATCTTGCAGATAGCTGAGGCGTCATCAAGTACTGACTGTCATGGCCCCTGATATGTTTGATTCTTAATATTGCGGCAGAACCCTAATCCCAGTTGAAGGATCCTGCTGAGCCCTACAAATGCTACAGTGTATTTTGGTATCATAAACACGTACAGAGTGTTATATAAAATATAAAAGCATATTTTTGTGAAGCGCTAAAAAGTATAAATCATTTAGAATTTAGGTTACTAAGTGAGGGCAGCTATTTGTAATACACTGCCCTATTTAGTCAAGTGGTCATAATAATAATGTTCCATTATATTTAGCCACTGTTCTCCCTTCCTCTATCTTGTACCACCTAGTCACATTTGATGGGCACCTTGAATAGTAGCTGGGAGTTTATTGGTAATTTTTGGGCCCCCTTTTCACAGTAAAGGGGTACCACAAGGGGTACATAGGGTACCTTAAGGCTTTATCTTGGCCCCAGTGTTGTTTAACATTTTTATAAATGATCTAGATAAGGGAACTGAATATAAACTAATCAAATTTGCAAATGATGCAAAGCTAGGAGGGATAGCTAACACTAGAGAAGACAGAGAAAGGATTCAGAAGGATCTAGATAAGCTTGAACAATGGGCGGCGACTAATAGAATGTTATTTTTCAGGGATAAATGCAAGAATAATGAAGCAACAGCATGTGTGAAAGAGACTTGCGTATACTAATAGATCACAGACTGCACATGAGCCAACAGTGTGATGCAGTAGCAAAAAAGTCAAATACAATTCTAGGATGTATTAAGAGAAGCATAGAGTCTAGATACGTGAAGTAATTATCCCCTTCTACTCCTCCTTGGTCAGGCCTCATCTGGAATACTGTGTCCAGTTTTGGGCACCACATTTTAAAAAAGACTTTAAAAAACTTGAGCAAGTTCAGAGAAGAGCTACCAGGTTGGTGAGCGGACTACAAAGTATTTCCTATGAGGAACACCTGATGAAGACAGATCCTCCATCGAAACGCGTTGTGGTTTAAACCCATCTCTTGTCTGAGTCTCTTTCCTGCACTCCTAAGACCGTTTTCTATTTTCTCATTGCTCCTATCCTCCATTGGAGGTTTTCGGCTGGAGCTGCGGTGGAGACCTGACATCCTTCTCTGCCCCTGGGTTGCTTCCTAAGCACTCCTTTATGACCGCTTATCACTGACTTTTACAAACAGAGGCTGGACAGACATCCATCTGAGTTGTTTAGTGAATCCTGCTTTGAGCAGGGGGTTGGACACAATGACCTGTAGGGGTTTCGACTCACTCAGGTGCAGCGGGAGACAATCATGAGGCAGGTTCTTCCCAAAGTTCACAGGGTTTATTTGATTCATAAACCATCACTCAGCATATCACCAACATAGCCTCTAGCTTAGGCCAAAAGATCATAAACGTCCGTGGCTTCAGACTCGGACCGAGAGTCTCAGCACATGCTGGGAGGTGTAGTCCTCCCTGTATACAACTAATAGACCGGCCAGGGCAATGTCCCGAGCAGCGCAGACCCAGGAAGGCTTCTCCTTCCTTAGCACGCAGGCCACTCTCTGTAGTGTCCCACCTGGACACAGGGAAGTCTGTCCACACTCTGGCAGACTCTCCCACACTCTCCCACATGTGCCAAACACCTCAATTACATAGCCCTGTAACCACACCCACAGTGATCACATGGCTATGACATCACTAAAGGTTCTATTGCACATAGACACACACAGGCTTCCCTGACACAGTGTAACAGAAATATCAGCAGTACCTCCGCTGATCAATACACCCTGGAGCCTGCATCCCAAGGCCACCCACCTTGAGTCCCATAATGGTCATTTAGGACCCTGCTCCTGTTACCACACTGAATGTGCCTGTACACCCGTCCTGGGACACCTACACAGCGCCCCCTAGCGGACACAGTGGTCATTACACCACAGACTCTTAAGGTCCTTTCCAACACTAAAGGTACTGTCACACTTAGCGATGTACCAGCGATCCCGACCAGCGATATGACGCGGTCAGGATCGCTGGTACATCGCTAAGTGGTCGCTAGTGAGCTGCCACACAGGCAGATCTCACCAGCGACATCACTGGGGACGGGGGTTGCTACTTACCTGTCACACTAGGCGATCCTGCGTCCTCCCGCCCGCGTCCACGCTCATCGCTCATCTCTCCACAGGAAGCTGACAACAAGAAGCGGTCCTGAACGTTCTCGCGCGATCAGCGATAACCAGCGGGGGAGCGGGTCGTAGGTAAGTATCATACACAGCGATATCGCTAGCAATATCGCTATAACGTCACAAGTTATAGCGATATTGCTAGCGATATCCCTTAGTGTGACAGTACCTTAACATTCTATGAATCTAAAGTATAGAGAATGCTCTGATTATTATATGCATTTAATGAGACCTGATTAAACATGGCAATAGCAATTAATAGAGCCTTTTTATAGATCCAGTTTCCTAGAGTTCCCAACTGCAGAAGCACTTCTTAGTGCCCTGATGATGGCCATGGCAATGGGTACTAGGAACAGATACAGGAACACCAACATCAAAATCTGTTGTAACAACTGTACTTGCTTGTAATGTGTATGTTTCAGACTAAATTATGAACTATTCAGATAGTCTGCCTTTAAAACTGCTGTGCTGATATTACACTGTAATAATGTTTGCTCTACCTGCTGGTAAAAGTACTAAGTTTTGATTGCTGAAGAAAATGTTTTTATAGCTGTTCCTGTAAGGACAAAAATAGTTTTCAAGATAAATGATGCAGTTTATACACAATTTACAGCACAGTCACAGTTTCATTTGTCGCCTACCATGTGTAATTAAGGCATCGTTCACATGGATGACTCTGCTGCTTGTTTCCTCAGCTTCAACAAATCTACTTTAGGAAAATGACAGTTAAAATGAGGATAGGCTTGATAAGGTGGGGGGAAAGGAATGAAAAGACTGAAATCTTATCCAAGACAGTTTTATAGGTTAATGGTGATAACAGCCAGTATCAGAAGTAATGTTTAATTTAACCTAAGAATAAAAATGCAAATTTGATGGTAAAAGCCTTAAAAGATATTCTAAGATGTAAGCAAATATCTTTAAAGTTAGAAAGAGAATTTAGTTTTCCAACAATTAAAGACATACAGGATTAAGTCATTTGTATCAGGACATGGTTCTGTTTTTTAACTTGTCTGTAATTGTAGTGATATCTATCACACTTTTATCAAAAACAGGCAGAGTTTTAACAGCATGGAAAATATATTATGAGAAGAAAAAAAATCACCCTATTTTTGCCTTCAGATAAGTATGTTTGTCTCTCCTAAAAGTGCATAAAGTGGCTGATTAAAGGGGCTTGCTCACCTTTGGGGACTTTTTTTTAACCTAAATGCATGTATTTTAGACTAAAATACATTTTTGCATTTGGGCTTCATGTAGAAATTTCCACCAATAAATCAAATGAGAGGAGCTGAGAAAATGACTGATAAGCATTACAAACTCTGCTTTCAGGCTGTCAGAATGAGCTCACTAAAGGATACTCAGTTAATGGAAATCTGTCTACAGGTTATTGCTTCATCATCTGAGAGCAGCATGATGTAGGCAAAGAGAAGCTGAATACAACAATCACTTACTTTACTGGGTGTAACTGTTCTGACACAATCAGAGGTTTTAAATGCAGCAGAGCTGAGAAATCTAACCCCGCCCACACTCTGTATTTACATTGTCTGTTGACAGTGAGCTGCTTGTCACAAGAAAGGGCGGAGTTGGACTAGAATGTTGTTGTTGCTGCTGTAGTTCAGGCAATGATAATCATCTGGTGATAAAACCTTTAGTGTAAGTAAACAACAGCACACAGGCTGACACATGATACATTGTTGAAATCTGTGTTTCAGTCCCTACCTCATGCTGTCCTCAGATTACATGGCCAAAACCTGCTGACAGATTCCCTTTAACTCATTCTACAGTCAGCAATAGAAAGTGCAACCCATAAGCTATAGAAAACATTGCAAAAATTATTTTATTAGCCCCAATTAGATGTATTGCGTATATGTATTTAAGTGAAAAAAAAAAACCTGTCCGACAAGGCGAACAACCAATTTAAGTGTACCATAGCAAGTCAATGCAAAATCTGCATGTGTCATATTCAGATCTTGCAGTGAATTTGGTACTGAATTTTACCAAGTGCATTCAAACAAAGTGGAAATCTGCAAGAGTTAGGCAGGACCAGCACAATTCACTCTCTTACAACCGGGCTTTCTCCCAAAACAATTCCAGTCAGTTATGTGGCCAAAAACAGGACATCTCCTTGATGGCATAGCATATTGTGGTGGCATGGCATTTTGTGGCAGTATGTCGTTATTCATTTTCTCAGTTGTAGGAGATGCTCTGCTGTTCAGTATGAAATAGGAAATATCCAGAGATTCCAGGGTATAGTGAAATGATTGTGGTTTTATTTTCAGCACTTTTCGAAGTATCTATACATTTTTCTTAAAAAAAAATAATTTTTCTGTGGTTTCTCCTGATAAAGTTATAGATACTTCAAAATGTATTGCGATTTTCTAAGTTGGGCCCCCCAACCTGTGGAACAGCAGCTGGATTTATTGTATATCTTGAGCACCTAATGTGCTTTCTAACAACAATGCCAGGTGGGCACTGCCGCATCACCAAATAATGTTGTCTGAATAGCGCCCTACCGTGCTTGTTTGTCCCGCCATCTTTTTAATTTTTCTTTTTGTGCTATTATTTTTTTTTATTGAAATTCACTGCACACTGTAATAGATTATTTGAAAATTAGTGAAAGTTTATTATACAGAAAATTCCAGGGAGCAGGATATTATCAACAAAAATTGTAAATAATGATATAAAGTGACTGGAGAACTCGACGTTTCGACCCTCCCGGGTCTTAAGGGCCCGTTACACATAGCGATATCGCTAGCAATATCGCTGTAACATCACCGATTTTGTGACGTAGCAGCGATATTGCTAGCGATATCGCTACATGTGATACTTACCTCCGACCGGCTCCTCCGCTGCTCATCGCTGGTGGCGCGAGAACATCCTGGACCATTTCTCGTCGGGCGCTTCCTGCTGGGCTTCCTGTGGCGCGACGAGCGAAGCATGGACGCGGGCGGGAGGACGTCAGGGTCGCCGCGTCTGACAGGTAAGTAGCGAACGCCGACCCCTGCTATGTTTCTGGTGAGATCTGCCTGTGTGGCAGCTCACTAGTGACCACTTAGCGATGCACCAGCGATCCATATCGTCGGGATCGCTGGTGCATCGCTAAGTGTAACAGTACCCTTAGTTATAGGGTCGCTTGGTCTGAGATATAGGAGGCATGCAAGGCAAATAAAGAGTAGTGGGGTCCCTGGGAAATCCACAGAGGCTGTGGGGAATGATGGGAATGTTAATGAGGGACATCTTACATAATCCATAATGTCTTTATGGTCACATAGAGTACCTGTGATTGCTGGCCGTTAGGGTTTTTAAGAACCTAATGGAGTAGAAAGTCAACGTGTAGCACAGGGAACAGGCGAAGTCACACCAGGGAGACCAAGCTTTTTGACTAGCCTTGTTCTAAGCTTGATGACATATATATCTTGATAAAGACAGGTCACCGTCGAAACGTCGCCACCTGAGAATCAGTAAAGTATCCACTGTTTTCACATTTAATTTGGACTGCTGCCTATTTTTCTTGATTTATATATACTGTATATATATATATATACTGTATATATGTTTTCACGAATATTTGAAGCCATGGATCCTTTATAGGTCCATTTTGCAAGCCAGCGAGAAAATCTGGCTTGTCACACAGATGTCAGACGGAACTTAGATGCGAGAAAATCGCATCCTCGCATTGCACATGGATGACACATGGATCCCTGTTCAGGGAACATTTCTGTGATTCTCGTCCATAGAAAACGGACCGTATTTTTATACGTTAAGTGTGACTCCAGCCTAAGAAGAAAAGTCAGAAGTGACTTCACGTGACTGGAGTGTGCTGTTTCTTGACAGGGTGCAATGCACATGATTGCCCTGTAAGCGGGAAGTCATGTGCTCACAGATGGGACTGGCAGAATTGCAATTGCGTGCCAACTGATTTCATTTTGCTTCCCTTAATTTTTTTTTTATTGAGAGAAGTTGGATGAAACCATGAATAATTCAGGACCGATAACTGTGAGCTGTACTATTGTTTATCGAATTGCTATATTTGATTGATTATCCAGTTCTTTCCAAGTGTACAGAAGGGTTCTGCTGAAACCCCTGGTTCAGAATTCAGTCCTTGATTGATACATATGTTTTGAACATAGGCCATTATTCCGTTATTAACATGATGAAGCTGGTGTACTTACTTTGAAATTTGATTTCAAAGGATGTATAACTAATTATTCATTCTCTGGCCTAATAATAAAATGAAGATTTAAGGATTCCAACTCCAGCTATAACTGGTATCGTAAAATTTTATTTTTTATATCCAGGTAGTAATACATTTAAAAAGCATTATGCAGTCATTCTGACATGGATTTACAAAGCAAGTACACCAGCCTCATCATATCTAAGAAGTCTTTTTTAATAACCTGACTAGTTTCTGTTGTGAAATCGCTAGATAACTCTTCAATTTAGCCACATTTCTCAAAAATGATAAAACCACATTGTTAAAAAAGGAATGTATTCATCATGTGTGAATACACCGTAGAATTTTTCAGTATTTGTTTTTAAGCACATTAGTTTTCTCGCCCACGATATGAGTAGTAAATCCAAACTGGATTCTAATTTACCTTTTCTTGCTCTAATATGTTTTCTGGGGATTAGAGGAGCTTCTGAGCAATCTTCACTGGCCATAATATATCTTTTATTACCCTAATAAGGTTCACACTGTGTAGAGATGGGTCACTACTGCTATTTGGAGGCTAAACCCTTCACCGGGCCTTTTTTCATTGCCTGTCATGCATAGGATGCTTCATATACTCTGAGGTTATCTCAAGTGAGCACTAAATCAGCCAGTCTCTTTTATGCTGAGGTTGTCTGCAAAATCATGTGCTTTCAGGAAGGTAGTTCACACCGTGTCCTCATTGAAGTGGTGTTTGTCCAATAATGTCCAAATGAGTTAATCGTAAACTAGCTGTCAACCCCTTGACAGGGCTGTAATTCATGTCAAATCATCCCATAAACCTTGTGTTTCTTCATCCCCTGATAAAAATCACTGCACAGAAGAAAGAAAATGTTGGCTTTGTGGAATCTGTAGTGATTACCATCTTGAGACAAATAACACAATGGCAATGTTTTTAATTCAAGGAAAGCAATTTGCTTTCTGTACATATGGGAAGTGAGGGGTTAATTCGTCTCCGCAGACAAAAGTATATGGCATTTGTCACCATGCCTTTATATGGTGAAGCTGTTATGGGTATGTATTAGGATCTGTCGGAGAATACACGTTGTTCCAGAGAGATTGATTTAGTCTCCACTGGGTAAATTAGTTTCTAGCGTGAGATGTCTTCTCTCTAAACTTTTAACCAACAAGGCATGTTGAGACACAGTTGGTTACATGAACCTGGGTCAGATAAACTCAGGAGTTGCTTAGCAATACATTGTACAGTGAACAAGCTTGGAATACTAATCGCTGCGCTCTTCTCTGAGAACATTGATACCTACACCTGCCGAACATGTAACGTTTGACCTTTCACCCTAAAGAGAGATCATTTTCATCTGTCTCTGTTAATGAGAAGTCTCCAAGGGAATGCTTCCACACTGCTCTAAATCTGATCAACTAATCTCGTTCCCTTTTCTTGCAATTTGCCTTTGCCCCCCTGCCGTGTCATTTGAGTGATGTTCTGCTAGAGAATTGAAAACTCATTGGAAAATGCTCAAATTTCGAGCAGATACAACATTTGGCATGAGCTCGAAAACTGCATTGTGTATATTCGGTAAGACCAACTAGAACATCATGTAGTCAAAGACAAAGATTTCTCATTAAAAGTCCAATATATGTTTTCTGCATCCAAACTTTGATTCTGTAACAATGAAAACACATAGATCGTCCCTGCGGTACAAGCCTTGCATCTGCTGAACTGGACACATTCAATTGACTGGTATTTTTAATTAACCCCTCGATGTCAGAGCAAAATGAGCAAATCTGGTGCCCTGGTCAAATGTTGAGTTTGATCGTAAAGATTGTTGATACAGCTGAGGTGACTGAACAGAATAATCTACTCTAATTTGACCAACATACAATATTATTCACGGCGCTGAATGAACTTGAAAGTTAAAAATAAATTTGTTCACAGAATGTGAATAGTGTTCATTAGCGGTCTGCACGCGGATTGGCATGCTAAGGACCGACCTGTAATATTTTACTCTGATTGCCCTCTGAGCAAATATTACATTACCCTCATTATTACATTTACCTATGATTCTAGGTAATAATAATCTCGATAGTTTGTTAAATGATTGATAAGATGCTACTCCTGTCTGTACATAGAGAATCAGGTGTATTGTGACAATTACAGCTCACATGGGTTGGTAGGGGACCTAATGTACTCCTGCACGTGGGCTCTCCACGGGATTCATCTGTTTCCTTGACAATGGCAAGAACCACTCAACTAAGAAAAGAGAAATGACACTCCATCATTACTTTTTTTAAAATTTGATGCTTTTTATTTAAAATGTTTTCATATAAACATTATAAAACACAAAAGTGCCCCCACAATTTCCCAAATTCTCAAAAGAATAGTAAGGCCGGAATGGCCGGTAATATGGTACTTGTCAGAGTGTATAATGAATTTCATCATTTGCTGATATAATACATATAGCATCGATACCACATGTATATCTTTAGGAATTCTATACTACAGGATTTAGAAGCTTAAACCAGACCCAGATGATATATTTGCAGTTCTCGCAATGCACAACTGAATCAATCAATTCAAGAGGCCCATAGTTTTTCAAACTTAGTGATAGCATTTCTCTTTAAATAGATATCTCTTTCCAAATTCAGCAGCCAATTACTTTTGTTTATGAATTCTGGGATTGGGGGGTCTGGTCGGTTATCCAATATTAAGCTATTCATTTCCTAGTCATATACAACATTCGAGAAACAGCAGTTTTACCATATTTGTCAATAGCTAAATCTTCATATATCCCAATATTCATACAAAATGAGTGGCGTCTATTTGATACTTGTCTGGTTCCCCTGCCAACCCATCATTACTTTTATACACAAAGGTCACGCTATCAGGACAATTGATAGAACACTGATGGTATTATCAAGTCAAATAAAAAAAACATCAGTTTCTGAGATGAACACACCAGGAAAGGAAGACCAATATTTACTTCTATTGCAGATGATAAGTTCATCAGAGTTACTATCCTCAGAAACCACAAATTGACAGAACTGTTGTGAGTTCATTTTCCCCTTCACTACTGAGGCCCGAGGAACTCCCTCTTCTGGTAAAGAAAGGTAGTGAGCCTGATTATCAAACACCTGAGGCTGATGATGATGACTGGCTGAGTGAAGTTACTGACTGGATATAAGGCTGCCGACGCCCTTCTGCCCTGCGGGTGATTTCTCTGTGGGATCCTTGGAGACCAGTCTGAATTCCTGCTCCTCTAAAGCTAAGTTTGCTGCTCAGCTTTTTGCATTTGTGCTTTGACTTTGTTTTGCTTTGTTTTTCTGGATTTCTGCCATTCCCTGCTGGGGTGTGCTGAATTCCTTTAGCTCTGTCTTCTGAAAATACCTGAGTGCTGATTTAGTTTTTGAAGCCTAGCTGCTTCAGGGTCTTTTTCATATCAGCTTGTTGGCTTATGTCTTTGATAGGGTTTTTGCAGATTGCAGACAGCAGCCTTCCTGTCCTTTCCTATCTAGGTAGTTTTGGCCCCCGGCTTTGCTCAGTCTATCTTTCTGTCTGTGTTAGTGTTTTCATCTTGCTTCACCATCATTATATGTTGGGGGCTGCCTATTGCTTTGGGGTCTGCTCTGGGGCAGTTTAGATTTCCCCTTTCTTTCTTTAGGCCTATTTAATTCTCCGGCTGTGATCGAGGGGTCTAGGGCATCGTAGGAACCCCCCACGGCTACTGCTAGTTGTGTTGATAGGTTCAGGGGTCTGCAATCTGATAGTTGCCAACTTCTCTGGTTTTCTGGACTTAGCTTGTATTTCTGTTTTTGCCTCCTACGGTGACTCAATCATAACAGAATCACCCGCCATACCGCAGATCCTAGGGTACTCAATGGCAGGAAAGAATTTTTTTTAAAAAAAAAAAGGTGTGTATATTTTTTCCTCTATATCTCTGAGGCCGTAGGGGAATTTTTTTTTCTCCCAATGGAGATAAAGCAATTGTCTGATCGTGTGGAGCAGCTCGCTGCGGAAGTGCGGGGAATTTCCACCTACCTTGCTCATTCACATGCTGCTGAACCAAAGATTCCTACACCTGATGTATTTTTTGGGGATCGGTCTAAATTTTTGAATTTCAAAAATAATTGTAAATTATTTTTTGCCTTGAAGCCTAACTCGTCAGGGAGCTCCGCGCAGCAGGTTAAAATTGTCATCTCTTTGCTGCGTGGCGATCCCCAGGATTGGGCATTTTCTTTGAAACCAGATGATCCTATTCTGACTAATGTGAACGCATTTTTTCAGGCCTTGGGGTTGTTGTATGACGAACCTAATGCCATTGATCAGGCTGAAAAGACCCTGCTGGCATTGAACCAGGGTCGTGATTCTGCAGAATTGTACTGTCAAAAATTTCGAAAGTGGGCAGTACTTACTACCTGGAATGATAGTGCCTTGGCTGCTCTCTTTCGGAAGGGGCTGTCAGAAGCCGTAAAAGATACTATGGTGGGATTTCCTGTTCCCTCTGGTCTTGACGATTCTATGTTATTAGCCATTCAGGTTGATCGGCGTTTGCGCGAACGCAAAGCTGCACGAGAGGTGTTGCCACCTGTTGAATAAATGTCTGAACCTATGCAATGTGATAGAGTTTTTTCCAGAGAGCAGCGTCAGGAGTTCAGAATGCGTAATAAGTTGTGTTTTTTCTGTGGAGATGCCTCTCATATTATTTCTGTCTGTCCTAAACGAGAGAAACGCCTTGCACACACGTTTTCTGTTGGAGGTGTTCAACCTAAGTTTCTTCTGGCTATTACTCTGATCTGCTCCCTGTCCACATTTTCCGCCAAGGCTTTTGTGGATTCGGGAGCAGCCCTAAACCTAATGGACTTGGATTTTGCTAAACGTTGTGGATTTCCGATGACACCTCTGCAGACGCCTATCCCTTTGAGGGGGATTGATGCTACTCCTTTGGCTAAAAATAAACCTCAGTTTTGGACCCAGGTGGTAATGCGGGTCGCCCCAGACCATCAAGAAAATTGCAGATTTTTGGTGTTGCATAATCTGCATGATACTATTGTTCTGGGGCTTCCCTGGTTACAAATTCATAATCCAGTTTTGGATTGGAAATCTGTGTCTGTGGTGAGTTGGGGTTGTCGGTGTGCCTTTAGTGAGGCTCCGGTGTTTTCCACCTCTCCTCAGTCGCATGATGTTCCTGATTATTTGGCGGACTTTTATGATGTATTTAGTGAGAATGAGTCTGTGTCTCTGCCTCCTCATAGGAGTTTTGACTGTGCAATTGAACTGAGCCCGGGGTGTAAATTTCCCAAGGGTCGGCTCTTCAATTTATCTGTACCCGAGCACGAGACTATGCGATCCAATGTTAAGGAGGCGTTGGAGAAGGGTCATATTAGACCATCCTCATCACCCTTTGGTGCCGGTTTTTTTTTTGGAGCCAAAAAGGATGGATCATTAAGACCTTGTATTGATTATCGTGCCCTCAACAAAATTACTGTTAAATATCAGTATCCGTTACCCCTGATTTCTGATCTATTCTCCAGAGTTAAAGGTGCTTGCTGGTTTACCAAGCTTGACCTCAGGGGGGCGTATAATCTTATTCGCATTAAGCATGGGGACGAATGGAAGACGGCGTTTAATACTCCGGAGGGACATTTTGAGTACCTGGTGATGCCTTTTGGGCTCACTAATGCCCCTTCTGTCTTCCAGTGCTTCATGAACGATATTTTCCGAGATTTTGTCGATACATTTTTGATTATCTATCTGGATTATATTTTGATCTTCTCCAAGGATTGGGATTCTCATGTGGAACATATTCGGACTGTGTTCCGGATCTTGAGGGAGAATTCCCTGTATGTCAAAGGATCTAAATGCCTTTTTGGAGTACAGAGGATTTCTTTTTTGGGATTTATTTTGTCCCCGTCAACTATTGAAATGGACCCGGCCAAGGTACAGGCCATTTACGATTGGGTTCAGCCCACTTCTTTGAAGGCCCTCCAGAAGTTTTTGGGTTTTGCTAATTTTTATCGGAAATTTATAGCAAAATTTTCTAGTATTGCCAAGCCATTGACTGATTTGACTAAGAAGGGTGCTGATGTGTTAAATTGGTCTCCGTAGGCTGTTTCTTCCTTTCAGGAGCTGAAGCGAAGATTCACCTCCGCCCCGGTTTTGCGGCAACCTGATGTCTCACTTCCATTCCAGGTAGAGGTGGATGCTTCTGAGATTGGTGCAGGAGCTGTTTTGTCCCAAAAGGATCCTGTAACATCTAAAATGAATCCCTGTGCTTTCTTTTCCCGAAAGTTCTCTCCATCTGAACGTAACTATGATGTGGGGAATAGGGAACTGTTGGCCATGAAATGGGCATTTGAGGAGTGGAGACATTGGTTGGAGGGAGCCAAGCATCAAGTCGGGGTCCTTACTGACCACAAGAATTTGATTTACCTAGAGTCGGCTAAGCGCTTGAACCCTAGACAGGCTAGGTGGGCCTTGTTTTTTACACGTTTTGATTTTGTGGTTTCTTTTCTTCCTGGAACGAAGAATGTCAAGGCAGACGCCCTCTCTAGGAGCTTCTTTGCTGATTCTCCTGTGGTGACCAAGCCTGCTACCATCTAAGGTGAAGGGGTAGTTCTTTCTGCCATCTCGCCCGATTTGAGACGTGCTCTGGAAGAGTTCCAGGAGGACAAACCTGAGCATTGTCCCAGTGGAAAGTTGTATGTTCCTGACCAGTGGAAGAAGAGAGTGATGTCTGAAGTTCATTGCTCTGCTTTGGCTGGTCATCCAGGTATTTTTGGTACTAGAGATCTGGTGAGTCGGTTTTTTTGGTGGCCCGCCTTGTCTCGTGATGTCAGGAATTTTGTGCAGTCCTGTGGGACGTGCTCCCGGTCTAAATCGTGTTCTCGCTCTAGTGGGTTGTTGATGCCTTTGCCTGTCCCCAAGAGGCCATGGACCCATATTTCAATGGATTTCATCTCTGATATGCCTGTCTATCAAAGGATGACTGTTATTTGGGTGATTTGTGATAGGTTCTCTAAGATGGTTCATCTTGTACCACTCCCTAAGTTGCCGTCTTCCTCTGAGTTGGTGCCCCTGTTTTTACAACAGGTGGTTCGTTTGCACGGGATTCCTGAGAACATTGTATCTGACAGAGGAGTCCAGTTTGTGTCTAGATTTTGGAGAACTTTCTGTTCCAGGCTGGGAATTCAGTTGTCCTTCTCCTCTGCTTTTCACCCTCAGACCAATGGGCAGACAGAGAGAACAAACCAGACCTTGGAGTCATATTTGAGATGTTTTATTTCTGCTGATCAGGATGATTGGGTTTCATTTTTGCCCTTGGCCGAATTTGCTTTAAATAATAGAGCTAGTTCTGCCACTTTGATGTCACCTTTTTTTTGTAACTTTGGGTTTCATCCTCGATTTTCTTCAGGGCAGGTGGAGCCCTCTGCCTACCCAGGTGTTGACACTGTGGTGGAGAGAATGCACCAGATCTGGGACCAAGTGGTGGATAAGTTATCTCTCTCCCAGGAAAAGGCCCAGCGGTTTTCCAACCGACATAGGACCATTGGTCCCCAGTTTAAGGTTGGTGATATGGTGTGGTTATCATCAAAAAATATTGCTATGAAGGTGGCTTCTCCTAAGTTTAAGCCTAGATTTATTGGACCTTACAAGATTGTGGAGATTATTAATCCGGTCTCTTTTCGTTTGGCTCTTCCTGTCACATTTAAAATCCATAATGTGTTCCATTAATCTTTGTTGAAGAGGTTTGTTGAACCTGTTATTCCAGGGGTGGCACCTCCAGACCCTGTATTGGTTGAAGGTAACATGGAATATGAGGTAGAGAAAGTACTGGATTCCCGTCTGGCTAGACGGAGACTCCAGTATTTGGTTAAGTGGAAGGGTTATGGTCAGGAGGATAATTCCTGGGTCTCTGCCTCTGATATTCATGCCAAAAGATTGGTGCGTGCCTTTCATCGGGCTCACCCTGATCGCCCTGGTGGCGTGGTTGAGGGTTCGGTGACCCCTCCTCAAGGGGGAGGTACTGTTATGAGTTCATTTTCCCCTTCACTACTGAGGCCCGAGGAACTCCCTCTTCTGGTAAAGAAAGGTAGTGAGCCTGATTATCAAACACCTGAGGCTGATGATGATGACTGGCTGAGTGGAGTTACAGACTGGATATAAGGCTGCCGACGCCCTTCTGCCCTGCGGGTGATTTCTCTGTGGGATCCTTGGAGACCAGTCTGAATTCCTGCTCCTCTAAAGCTAAGTTTGCTGCTCGGCTTTTTGCATTTGTGCTTTGACTTTGTTTTGCTTTGTTTTTCTGGATTTCTGCCATTCCCTGCTGGGGTGTGCTGAATTCCTTTTGCTCTGTCTTCTGAAAATACCTGAGTGCTGATTTAGTTTTTGAAGCCTAGCTGCTTCAGGGTCTTTTTCATATCAGCTTGTTGGCTTATGTCTTTGATAGGGTTTTTGCAGATTGCAGACAGCAGCCTTCCTGTCCTTTCCTATCTAGGTAGTTTTGGCCCCCGGCTTTGCTCAGTCTATCTTTCTGTTTGTGTTAGTGTTTTCATCTTGCTTCACCGTCATTATATGTTGGGGGCTGCCTATTGCTTTGGGGTCTGCTCTGGGGCAGTTTAGATTTCCCCTTTCTCTCTTTAGGCTTATTTAATTCTCCGGCTGTGATCGAGGGGTCTAGGGCATCGTAGGAACCCCCCACAGCTACTGCTAGTTGTGTTGATAGGTTCAGGGGTCTGCAATCTGTTAGTTGCCAACTTGTCTGGTTTTCTGGACTTAGCTTGTATTTCTGTTTTTGCCTCCTACGGTGACTCAATCATAACACAGAACCTCACATTACAGCCCTCAAAAACTATGTACAGACATCAAATAGCAGACATATCGCAAGTGTCACGATCCATTTTTGGATCTGTGTCAGAGTCGCGATTCTCTTTTATAAACCTTTTTCCTTTCAGGCCCTCGGGGGTTAATATGGGTTTTTGCCCCTGGTGGCCACTGGTGTTACTACAAGTTTAGTGAGTCTGCTGCTGGGTTTCCCCCTGGTGGCCGCTGGTGTTACTACATGTTTAATTAGTCAGCAGGTGGTGACCACCCCCTCTTTCCTATAAAAGGTCATCAGGTGCTGTAGCTCACTGTTGGCAATACTGGTCATTTGGAAGTCAACCGTGCTGAAGAGAGAAGCTATCTTGAGCAGTGCTGTTTGCAGCTGATCTGGAGCAGTGGTTTTCCTGCCGGAAGCGGTGTTCGGGTGCCTTACTCTGTGGTACGGTGCATGACTGCAGAGCAAGCTAAGTGTTGTTGTTTTTCCCTGTCTGTTATTTTCCCTGGTGTCTTATTAGTACAGCGATGGGACCAGTGTCCGCACTTGCCAGTTCCCTAGTAAGGGATAGGTGCAGAGTAAGTGAGGGACCTAGGTATCCAGGTCAGCGACAGGTTGAAAGAACCTGTATTGGGAATGTGAGGAGAGTTCAGGGCTCTTCCTTAGGAGAGTGTAGGAGGTGTCCACTTCCCCGTTCCCTATTGAAGAGTCCACCATTGTAATTGTGTCCCTGATGTCCCCTTGTTTTGTCTTGTTTGGTGACCGACCGATCGTCGCGTCGCGTCATGCAGGGCCAGTTGCCCTGTGACAGCAAGATCAACTGTCCAGAGGAGACTGATAGAAGTAGGCCTTTATGGTTGACTAACTGTAAAGAAGCCACTTACTGATTACAGCAAGAAAGAAGAGACTTGCTTGTGCTAAGCAACAGAAGCACTAGAAATTAAATCAAAGGAAACTGGTACTGTGGTCTGCTGAGTCAAAATTTTTTTCCTACCAACCATAATGGTTTCTACCTGTGAATTGCCCACAATGAAGCATGGAGGTGGAGGTGTTATGGGGTGTAACTCCTTTGCAGGTAATGTTGTAAATTAATTTCAAGGCACACTTACCAAGCATGGCTACATCATCATTCTTCAATACTCAGCCACCCAGCCATAGTATGTGGTTTACTCTTTGATGGATCATCATTTGCATTAAACGATGACCCAAAACACACTTCCAAGCTATGTAAGGGGTATGTGACCAAAAGGGAGAGGGATGGAGTGTTACATTAAAAGACATGGCCTCCACAATAACCCACCCTCAAACCATTTGGCATGGTGTGGAATGAGTGGCACTGCAGGAGAAGACAAAGCAGTCAACAAGTACTCAGCACCTCTATGAACTCCTTCAAGATTGTTGTAAAGCCATTAAAGGTGACTACCTCATGAAGGTGCTTGAGAAAATATCAAGAGACATTAGATTAAAAAGCTGTCGTCAAAGTAAAAGGGGAGCACTTTGAGGAATCTACGGCTTAACACACATTCTTCCTTATTTCATGCCTATTTCTTTTCTCTTTGTTTCCATATGTTTTTCGTCATGGCTTTGCTGCCTTCAACCTGAATCTACAATGCGCATTTTACAAGCATATATTGAAAATATATTCTATGTAGAGATAAGGTGGTTTCATTGCAGAGTCATAATGCTATCTTCTGGTGCTAGTTTTAACACCATTATGGAAAGGTATTTTTGGTTTGGTATTGGTATTTTTCACTTTTTTTATTTTTTTTTTTTTCATCCAGAAAAAAAATCATACCACAGAGTCTGCATGTGAATTAGCTCAACTTTTTTTTTTTGCTATGACTTTCTTGCCTTGAAGATTTAGGGTAAAAAAAGCCATACATTAATCCTGACATAAACTCATAATTAGAGTTGAGCGACTTTTGGTTTTTTAGGGTCGCGTTTCGTTTCGTGAAACCCAACTTTTCCAAAAGTCGGGTCGAGCAAGATCGTCCGATTATAGGGAAAAGTCGGGGTCGTCCCGAAACACGAAACCCAATGTAAGTCAATGGGGAATAAAAGTCGGCAGTGAGAGGAGGACAGGAAACACACCTACAGTGCCCATTTGAATGCCAAAAGCATCAATTCTTCTTACTTAAGCTTGTCAACCTTAATTAACTTCATAATACAAGTTACGCACTGAAAAATGGGGGTTATTTGGCTAAAGTTGTGGGGGGGTAGGGCTGGCTCCAGGTTTTCATGTGGCCTGGGTGAAAGAGCGCCCCTTTAAGACATACCACAACTCATCATGCTCCGATACGGCAGAGAAATAGCGGTATAGTACAATGAAAAATACTTCACTTTTTACATCTCATGACGAGGCCCATCTATTTCTCCATACAGAATCATTGGTCCCATATAATGTTTGAAACAGTTTATGATGAGCTCCACATAATGCTACAGTATATGTTGGTCCCCATGGATGAAGCTCCATTGTCTTATGGGCCCAAAAAATGCTCCAAACATAATGGGCCCCATTTCTACTGCTCTAGTGTATAATGGGCCCTGTAAATGCTGCTCCAGTGTCTGATGTCCACCTTTGGAATGTTCCAGTGTATGGTGGGCACCATCTATCATTCTCCAGAGTATAGTGCTCCCCAAAAATTGCTGTCCCAACATTGAAAACAATCAAATAAGTCTCCTCGCTAGGGAATCCCTGTACTTGTCTGGACTCCTCGTCGTCCCCATCTTCCATCTCACTGCACAGTATTTCAACTTTGCAAGTGCTGTGATCCTGAGCAAGCAGGGGGGGCCCACTCGTTGGCGACGGCACTGGCACAGGGCCCCTGATAGTACGGTGGTGTGTCTGATGGCGGTTGGGCCAAACCTGCACTTTCATCTGCAGCTTCCTCTTTGTCACCGTGTAAGATGGAACTGTATATGGGAAGGGTAACCTGAGTTTCATCAGGGTCAGATTCAGGCCGAGTAGCGTGCGAGGGGAATGTAGTGGTCTGGGTCAATGTACCAGCAGATTCATCGAGCAGTGGCTGGGCATCAGTGCACTTGTGTCGCCCCCAGGAGTACGGTCGCCACAGTGGCATTACCTTCTTCCTAGGGAGTGTGATGTCATGCTTGGGAGCAACGAACGATCTCTCTAGCAGGTTAACTGATTGGGCGGCGTTATTCCCATGAGTCATGACCCTCCAAACAGCGTTCATGAAGGCAAAGTGTTTGTTTTACGTGGGCAGTATGGTTGCAAAGCTGAACCTTAAAGGAATGTCCAGAAGGGCACCACCAGGAGTGGAGCCTACGGTTAAATTCGACTCCACCTGGGAAACCTCAACCATGCCAGCTACAGAACAGATGCACACATTGCAAGCTTAATTCCGTTAACGAACGAGACTCCGTCATGCCCCGCGGTCCGAGTCCGGCTTACTAGAGGGACATGTGAGGCTCTGGCACATGAGATTGGCCAATAACTGGTGTGTCATGCCATTACATGTCCGTGGCTGCATGTGCGCTACACTGAAAAGGCCAGCGTTTGTCGCTTACAGGTGCAGATAACCCGCTGAACAACGTTAGTGATGGGGATCACTGATGACAATTATTACTCGCGAACAATGATTTCCCAGTAATTGCAGGTCAACCTCAGTTCCGGAAATAGGCCTTAACCGTCATTCCTGAAAAAATGAAAAACTTACGTGTGCAAACCACAGGTGCTGTAGCTTGCTTAACAGCTCGCCAGCCGTTCTCACGCCCAGTATGGATTGCACGTGATTGCACAAAGGTTAGAAAGGGTACTGTATCCCCGGATAACATGTATGGATAGCGTACACATTCAAAATATATGTCTGTACATCAGGAGGCAGGCTCAGACGGTGTTAGGCCCAGTATGGATTGCACGTGATTGCACAAAGGTTAGAAAGGGTACCGTATCCCTGGATAACATGTATGGATAGCGTACACATTCAAAATATATGTCTGTACAACAGGAGGCAGGCTCAGACGGTGTTAGGCCCAGTATGGATTGCACGTGATTGCACAAAGGTTAGAAAGGGTACCGTATCCCCGGATAACATGTATGGATAGCGTACACATTCAAAATATACAGTATGTCTGTACATCAGGAGGCAGGCTCAGACGGTGTTAGGCCCAGTATGGATTGCATGTGATTGCACAAAGGTTAGAAAGGGTACCGTATCCCTGGATAACATGTATGGATAGCGTACACATTCAAAATATATGTCTGTACATCAGGAGGCAGGCTCAGACGGTGTTAGGCCCAGTATGGATTGCACGTGATTGCACAAAGGTTAGAAAGGGTACCGTATCCCTGGATAACATGTATGGATAGCGTACACATTCAAAATATATGTCTGTACATCAGGAGGCAGGCTCAGACGGTGTTAGGCCCAGTATGGATTGCACGTGATTGCACAAAGGTGAGAAAGGGTACCGTATCCCCAGATAACATGTATGGATAGCGTACACATTCAAAATATATGTCTATACATCAGGAGGCAGGCTCAAATGGTGTCAGGCACAGTATTGATTTGATGGCCCAGACTACACAGCGGAGGAGCAGGGAGAGGTAAAGATTGCAAATGCTGGGGCCCTGCCCAAGCGAGGGGGGCCCACTCATGGGCGTCGGTACTGGCACTGGGCCCTTCATAGTACGGCGGTGTGTCTGACGGCGGGTGTGCACCACCACCGTCAGAGACACTTGATTGCACTATGAGGGACCCTGTGCCAGTGCCCACGCCCAAGAGTCGGCCTACCCACCTGTCCAGGGCAACGGCACTCGCACGGTGTCGTGCGCTAGGTGGTGACCCCGGCCATGGGGGGGGAGGCAGCACAGTTAGGGAGTTTTAGAAAGTGGCATATGTTGATGTTGGACATTCAGCTGATGCAAAAGGTGAAATAGGTCAAGTCCCAGGAAGAGGTGAACCAAAGCAAGCCATTTTTCTGTCACCCTATGTGTCATCAGGGGAAGGTGGGACAAAATCCTTGGAAACCCATGAGTGGTTCATTTTAATGAAGGTTAGATCATCCACATTTTGGGTTGACAGACGGGTCCTTTTTTCTGTCAGGATTGATCCAGCTGCACTGAAGACTCTTTCCGATAGCACACTTGCAGCTGGGCAAGCGAGCTCCTGTAAGGCATATTGGGCCAATTCAGGCCAGGTGTCCAGTTTAGCGGCCCAATAGTCAAAGGGGAATGACCTGTGTGGGAGAACATCGATATGGGAGGAAAAGTAGTTTGTAACCATAGTTGACAACTGCTGTCTCCTGTCACTTTCCATCGATGCAGTATTACCAGTTGTGTGAGCGGTACTTGAAAAATCAGTCCACAACATTGTCATGAAACCCCTGTCTCCAACACCACTTCTGCTGTGTGCACCACGAACACCTCTGCCAAGCTGACCCCGGCCCGTACGGCTCGTGTGAGAACCATCACCGCTGCTGTGTGCTGGGAATGCCTCAAGCAACCGATTTACCAGAGTTGCTTGTTTATTAGCCAATATTAGGTCAAGGTTCTCCTGTGGCATAATGTTTTGTAATTTGCCTTTATAGCATGGATCCAGGATGATGGCCAACCAGTAGTCGTCATCGTTCATCATTTTGGCAATACGGGGGTCCCTTTTTGGGATCTGCAAGGCATAATCTGACATGTGGGCCATTGTTCCCGGTGTCAATGATGCACTGCGAGTTCTGGTTGGAGGAGCACTTTCTGGCAAATCCACATCCCTCCAGTCACGCACAAACCCTGTACCAGACCTTGCCACGCCAACATTTTCACTTGCCCCACGAGATGCATCCTCCTCCCCTAAGTAATCATCCCCATCATCCTCCTCCTCCTCTTCTTCCTCAACCTCGTCCAGGAGAGGTCCCTGAGCAGACAATGGCTGAATGTCATCAAGGATTCCCTCCTCCTCTTCCTCCTCATCAACATTGGCTGCAGAAGCCTGCTCCTTAAGGTGCGTCAAAGTTTGCATGAGCAGACGCATAAGTGGGATGCTCATGCTTAGGATGGCGTCGTCTGCGCTTACCAGCCGTGTGCATTCCTCAAAACACTGAAGGACTTTACAAAGGTCTTTCAGCTTCGACCACTGCACACCTGTCAACTCCATGTCTGCTCTCTAAGTGCCTGGCCGTGTATCCTCCCACAAATGCATTATGGCCTGCCTCTGCTCGCACAGCCGCTCCACCATGTGCAGGGTGGAGTTCCACCTTGTTACAATGTCGATAATGAGGCGGTGGTTGGGAAGGTGGAGCAATCGCTGCAGCTTCTGCATACGAACGGAGTGTACAGGCGACCGGCGGATGTGCGCGCACAGTCTTCGCACCTTCTGGAGCAGGGCTGTTAACTCCGGATAATTTTTGAGGAAGCACTGCACCAACAGGTTCAAGGTGTGAGCCAAGCAAGGTATGTGGCTGAGTTTTGAAAGGGCTATGGCTGCCACAAAATTAAGGCCGTTATCGCTAACTACCTTGCCTGCCTCAAGATGTACACTGCCCAGCCATGACTCAGTTTGTCGCTTCAAGTACTCGGCCAGCACCTCGGCGGTGTGTCTGTCGCCCAAACACATCATCTGCAACACAGCCTGCTGACACTTTCCACTAGCTGCTCGCTAGGGGGACACCTCGTGTGCAACAGTGGCAGCTGCAGATGGAGTGCTCGTACGACTGCGCTCTGTGGACGAGCTTTCGCTTCTGGAGGAGGAGGAGGAGGAGGGTCGAACACCTACAGCCAACTGTTTCCTATACCGTGGGCTAGGCAGCACTGTCCCACCACCGCTGTCCCCTGTGGACCCTGCATCCACCACATTAACCCAGTGCGCAGTGATGGACACGTAACGGCCCTGGCCATGCCGACTGGACCATGCATCAGTTGTGAGGTGCACCTTTCCGCTCACTGACTGCTTGAGTGCATGGACAATGCGGTCTTTCACATGATGGTGGAGGGCTGGGATGGCTTTACGAGAGAAGCAGTGGCGACTGGGTAGGTCATAGCGTGGTACTGCATAGGCCATGAGTTCGCGGAAAGCTGCGCTTTCCACCAACCGAAAGGGCATCATCTCAAACGAGATTAGTTTGGCAATGTGGGCGTTCAAACCCAGTGTACGCGGATGAGAGACTGAGTACTTTCTTGACCTACTCATAGTGTCTGGGAGGGTGAGCTGGACTTGAGAGCTGCATATGGTGGAAGTAGCGGTGGACAGGGCGGACTGAGAGAGGGTTGATGATGGTGATGGAGTTGGTGTTCTTTCTGATGGCCTTGAATCAGTCTTTCGTTGATATAACACTGGGATTCCCTGACTGCTGTGGCCTTGCAACGACACCTCAACATTTGCTGCTGTGCTAACCGGTGGGCTTACAGTGGGGGAAACAATGTAGCGTTGCTGACTACCTTCGTTGTGATCAACTGCACATGTGGCACTTGAGGTTTGGTGTTGTGTCCACGCTTGCAAGTGCATGGTGTTTAAATGTCTAAGCATGCAACTGGTATTCAAATTTTTCAGATTTTTCCCTCGGCTAAAGGTCTTTGCGCACTTCTTACAGATAACCTTGGCCTGATCATGAGGATTTTGTTCAAAAAAGTGCCACACTGCACTCTTCCTACTTTGGCAGACATTTTGCGGCCTAGCACGCTGTGATCTTTTGACCCTCTGGACAAGCTGTCCAGCAACTCTTTTGATTTTTGGAACCTGTCTTTGGAGTGCTCCGGGCCTGCCAGATAACAGCTGTTGCGATGTCGATGTCTGCTGTGGATGCTCCTCATCTGAGCTATTGGAAGCAGCACCCTCTTCCCCCAATGGATGCCAATCTGGGTCAACAACTGGGTCATCCATCACCTCCTCTTCAATGTCATGTGCACCTTCCTCTGTGTCACCGTGTATGGTGGTATAGTGTGCGGGAAGGGGCACCTGAGTCTCATCAGGGTCAGAATCTGGCTCTGTACACTGCGAGGACAATGTAGTGCTCTGAGTGAATGTAGCAGCAGAATCATCCATCAGCGGCTGTGCATCAGTGCACTCCATGTCAGATTCATCTTGGCCTGGGTAATTCACCATTTGACTTGATAATCCAGGCATGGTATGTGAAAACAGCTCCATGGAGTAATCAGTAGTATGGCCTGCGTCATCCTTCAATCTTGGTTGGGGTGAAGGACACAAGGAAAGGTGTGGTTCATGAACATGAGCCTCCAATGACGACTCAGTGCTTTTACTTTTTACAACTGAAGAAGAAGAGGAGGCGATAGAGCTGGAGGCTGAGTCAGCAATGTAAGACAAAACTTTTTCCTGATGCTCTGGCTTTAGAAGCGGTTTGCTAACTCCTAGAAAACTAAGCCTTTGAAGCCTTATGGAGCCAGACGATGACGCAGGCTCAACACCTCCTGCATTCGGTCCTATTTTGCTCTTGCCACTACCATCAGATCCACCACCAACACCATCATTACCAGCTGCCAACCCCCGCCCAATTCCACGGCCTCTTCCACCAGCCTTCCTCATTTTTGGTAGAAATGTAGGCAAAATCCAACAAACTATATAGTAATGTAAAACAAGGTACTAGGTGTCTGTAGGACATGGGAGATTTTGAATTTCTGCTCACACTAGTGGACACTGGACACTTTTGGATTGTGTGAGGCCCACTGAATATCTGAGCGCTATGTCACAGGCTCGATGGCACAGCTGTGACCAATGTGACTAGAGGATAAGTGAGATTTTGAATTTCTGCAGACACTTGTGGACACAGGACACTTTTGGATTGTGTGAGGCCCACTGAATATCTGAGCGCTATGTCACAGGCTCGATGGCACAGCTGTGACCAAAGTGACTAGAGGATAAGTGAGATTTTGAATTTCCGCTCACACTAGTGGACACTGGACACTTTTGGATTGTATGAGGCCCACTGAATATCTGAGCGCTATGTCACAGGCTCGATGGCACAGCTGTGACCAAAGTGACTAGAGGATAAGTGAGATTTTGAATTTCTGCAGACACTTGTGGACACTGGACACTTTTGGATTGTGTGAGGCCCACTGAATATCTGAGCGCTATGTCACAGGCTCGATGGCACAGCTGTGACCAAAGTGACTAGAGGATAAGTGAGATTTTGAATTTCTGCTCACACTAGTGGACACTGGACACTTTTGGATTGTGTGAGGCCCACTGAATATCTGAGCGCTATGTCACAGGCTCGATGGCACAGCTGTGACCATAGTGACTAGAGGATAAGTGAGATTTTGAATTTCTGCAGACACTTGTGGACACTGGACACTTTTGGATTGTGTGAGGCCCACTGAATATCTGAGCGCTATGTCACAGGCTCGATGGCACAGCTGTGACCAAAGTGACTAGAGGATAAGTGAGATTTTGAATTTCTGCAGACACTTGTGGACACTGAACACTTTTGGATTGTGTGAGGCCCACTGAATATCTGAGCGCTATGTCACAGGCTCGATGGCACAGCTGTGACCATAGTGACTAGAGGATAAGTGAGATTTTGAATTTCTGCAGACACTTGTGGACACTGGACACTTTTGGATTGTGTGAGGCCCACTAAATATCTGAGCGCTATGTCACAGGCTCGATGGCACAGCTGTGACCAAAGTGACTAGAGGATAAGTGAGATTTTGAATTTCTGCTCACACTAGTGGACACTGGACACTTTTGGATTGTGTGAGGCCCACTGAATATCTGAGTGCTATGTCACAGGCTCGATGGCACAGCTGTGACCATAGTGACTAGAGGATAAGTGAGATTTTGAATTTCTGCTCACACTAGTGGACACTGGACACTTTTGGATTGTGTGAGGCCCACTCAATATCTGAGCGCTATGTCACAGGCTCGATGGCACAGCTGTGACCAAAGTGACTAGAGGATAAGTGAGATTTTGAATTTCTGCAGACACTTGTGGACACTGGACACTTTTGGATTGTGTGAGGCCCACTGAATATCTGAGCGCTATGTCACAGGCTCGATGGCACAGCTGTGACCAAAGTGACTAGAGGATAAGTGAGATTTTGAATTTCTGCAGACACTTGTGGACACTGGACACTTTTGGATTGTGTGAGGCCCACTGAATATCTGAGCGCTATGTCACAGGCTCGATGGCACAGCTGTGACCAAAGTGACTAGAGGATAAGTGAGATTTTGAATTTCTGCAGACACTTGTGGACACTGGACACTTTTGGATTGTGTGAGGCCCACTGAATATCTGAGCGCTATGTCACAGGCTCGATGGCACAGCTGTGACCAAAGTGACTAGAGGATAAGTGAGATTTTGAATTTCTGCAGACACTTGTGGACACTGGACACTTTTGGATTGTGTGAGGCCCACTGAATATCTGAGCGCTATGTCACAGGCTCGATGGCACAGCTGTGACCAAAGTGACTAGAGGATAAGTGAGATTTTGAATTTCTGCAGACACTGGACACTTTTGGATTGTGTGAGGCACACTGAATATCTGAGCGCTATGTCACAGGCTCGATGGCACAGCTGTGACCAAAGTGACTAGAGGATAAGGGAGATTTTGAATTTCTGCAGAAACTTGTGGACACTGGACACTTTTGGATTGTGTGAGGCCCACTGAATATCACAGCGCTATGTCACAGGCAGAAATTGGCTAGTGTATCACAAACTACAAGGTGTATGTAGAATTGGCAGAGTAGGAATCTCCCTAGAGTGCAGGTCTGTAAGAACGGAACATGTCCTCGACTTATTCTCACAGAGTGACACAGATAGCTTCACTGTGGCTGTGATAACAGCCGTTACACGGTACTGTGTGAGGAGCGTACACCGCTGTATGGTGTGAAAAAATGCATGCTCAGTACCTCAACAGGACAAAAAAAAAAAATTGGGATTGCTTTTAAAAAAGCAGTTTGCAGCTCAGTACCTCAGCAGGACAAAAAAAAAAAATTGGTATTGCTTTTAAAAAAGCAGTTTGCAGAGCAATGGGTAAACAGCAATGCAGCTGTCAGGAAGCCTTAGAAGGCAGCCCAACAACCAACACCACTGATACACCACAATATAGCCTCCCCTTGCACTGCACACACAGTGACTGGTGTGTTGTACAGGCACAATCGCTAGCAGCAGAAGCATTTTTTTTTTCTTCTTCCCTGCCTAACACTCTCCCTACAGAATCAGCAGCAACCTCTCCCTATGCTAAGATCGGCAGAAGTAAGATGGCGGTCGGCGTGAACGCCCTTTTATACCCCCTGTGACGCCCACCAAAGCAAGCCAATCACTTGCATGCCCTTCTGAAAGATGGTGGTGACCCGTGCCTATGTCATCACGTTGCCCACAGTGTCCGTGGATCCTGATTGGCTGAAAAAGAGCGCAAAACAAACTTTTGAAACGGGACTTTGGCGCGTAAGTCGCCGACCTCGTGGCCGACCTCATCCTAGGGTCGGGTTTCGTTCATGACTTTTGAAATTTTTCGACCCGTTTCGCTCAACTCTAGTGCTGATGTGTTGAATTGGTCTCCGGAGGCTGTTGCTTCCTTTCAGGAGCTGAAGCGAAGATTTACCTCTGCCCCGGTTTTGCGGCAACCTGATGTCTCACTCCCGTTCCAGGTAGAGGTGGATGCTTCTGAGATTGGTGCAGGAGCTGTTTTGTCCCAAAAGGATCCTGTAACATCTAAAATGAATCCCTGTGCTTTCTTTTCCCGAAAGTTCTCTCCATCTGAACGTAACTATGATGTGGGGAATCGGGAACTGTTGGCCATGAAATGGGCATTTGAGGAGTGGAGACATTGGTTGGAGGGAGCTAAACATCAAGTTGTGGTCCTCACTGACCACAAGAATTTGATTTACCTAGATTCGGCTAAACGCTTGAACCCTAGACAGGCTAGGTGGGCCTTGTTTTTTACACGTTTTGATTTTGTGGTCTCTTTTCTTCCTGGAACTAAGAATGTCAAGGCAGACGCCCTCTCTAGGAGTTTCTTTGCTGATTCTCCTGTGGTGACCAAGCCTGCTACCATCTTAGGCGAAGGGGTAGTTCTTTCTGCCATCTCGCCCGATTTGAGACTTGCTCTGCAAGAGTTCCAGGAGGACAAACCTGAGCGTTGTCCCAGTGGAAAGTTGTATGTTCCTGACCAGTGGAAGAAGAGAGTGATGTCTGAAGTTCATTGCTCTGCATTGGCTGGTCATCCAGGTATTTTTGGTACTAGAGATCTGGTGAGTCGCTCTTTTTGGTGGCCCACCTTGTCTCATGATGTCAGGAATTTTGTGCAGTCCTGTGGGACTTGCTCCCGGTCTAAATCTTGTTCTCGCTCTAGTGGGTTGTTGATGTCTTTGCCGGTCCCCAGGAGGCCATGGACCCATATTTCAATGGATTTCATCTCTGATATGCCGGTCTCTCAAAGAATGACTGTTATTTGGGTGATTTGTGATAGGTTCTCTAAGATGGTTCATCTTGTATCACTCCCTAAGTTGCCATCTTCCTCTGAGTTGGTGCCCCTGTTTTTGCAACAGGTGGTTCGCTTACACAGGATTCCTGAGAACATTGTATCTGACAGAGGAGTTCAGTTTGTCTCATGATTTTGGAGGACTTTCTGTTCCAAGCTGGGAATTCAGTTGTCCTTCTCCTCTGCTTTTCACCCTCAGACCAATGGGCAGACAGAGAGAACAAACCAGACCTTGGAGTCGTATTTGAGATGTTTTATTTCCGCTGATCAGGATGATTGGGTTTCATTTTTGCCCTTGGCCGAATTTGCTTTAAATAATAGAGCTAGTTCTGCCACTTTGATGTCACCTTTTTTTTGTAACTTTGGGTTTCATCCTCGATTTTCTTCAGGGCAGGTGGAGCTTTCTGCCTGCCCAGGTGTTGACACTGTGGTGGAGAGAATGCACCAGATCTGGGACCAAGTGGTGGATAAGTTATCTCTCTCCCAGGAAAAGGCCCAGCGGTTTTCCAATCGACATAGGACCATTTGTCCCCAGTTTAAGATTGGTGATATGGTGTGGTTATCATCAAAAAATATTGCTATGAAGGTGGCTTCTCCTAAGTTTAAGCCTAGATTTATTGGACCTTACAAGATTTTGGAGAGTATTAATCCGGTCTCTTTTCGTTTGGCTCTTCCTGTCACATTTAAAATCCATAATGTGTTCCATAAGTCCTTGTTGAAGAGGTTTGTTGAACCAGTTGTTCCTGGGGTGGCACCTCCAGACCCTGTATTGGTTGAAGGTAACATGGAATATGAGGTAGAGAAAATACTGGATTCCCGTCTGGCTAGACGGAGACTCCAGTATTTGGTTAAGTGGAAGGGTTATGGTCAGGAGGATAATTCCTGGGTCTCTGCCTCTGATATTCATGCCAAAAGATTGGTGCGTGCCTTTCATCGGGCTCACCCTGATCGCCCTGGTGGCGTGGTTGAGGGTTCGGTGACCCCTCCTCAAGGGGGAGGTACTGTTGTGAGTTCATTTTCCCCTTCATCACTGAGGTCTGGTGAACTCCCTATTCTGGTAAAGGAAGGTAATGAGCCTGATTATCAGGCACCTGAGTCTAATGAGGATGACTGGCTGAGTGGAGTCACAGACTGGATATAAGGCTGCTGACGCCCTTCTGCCCTGCGGGTGATTTCTCTGTGGACTTCTAGGACACCAGTCTGATTCCTGCTCCTCTAAAGCTAAGTTTTCTGCTTTGCCTGTTATAATTGGTGTTTTGTTTTTGTTTTCCTTGCTTTTCTGGATTCTGCCATTTCCTGCTGGGGTGAGCTGAATCTCCTTTTGCCTGTAGCTCTGTCTTCAGAATATTCCTGAGTACTGACATAGCTTTTTTGAAGCCTAGCGTCTTCAGGGCCTTTTTCACTGTCAGTCTGTTGGCTCTTATTTTCAAAGGGTTTTTCACGGATTGCAGACAGCAGCCTTCCTGTCCTTTTCTATCTAGTTAGCTTTGGCCCCGTCTTTGCTCAGTCTATCTTTCTGCCTGTGTTAGTGTTTTCATCTTGCTTCACCGTCATATGTTGGGGGCTGCCTATTGCTTTGGGGTCTGCTCTGGGGCAGTTTAGATTTCCCCTTTCTTTCTTTAGGCCTATATAATTCTCCGGCTGTGATCAAGGGGTCTAGGGCATCGTAGGAACCCCCCACGGCTACTGCTAGTTGTGTTGATAGGTTCAGGGGTCTGCAATCCGATAGCTGCCAACTTCACTGGTTTTCTGGACTTAGCTAGCATTTCTGTTTTTGCCTCCTACGGTGACTCAATCATAACAGAATACATTACATCAGCATTATATATGGCCCTCAGAATAGAATGCACTGGGACCAAAACGGAACATATCTTGCAATAGGAACACTCATAAATACTATGAAAACAAGAAACACAAAGTGTACATCCCATATATAAAAATACAATACTTTATTGAAAAATATATAATATCACATGATGTCATAAATACATAATGATTAAATTCATGAAAAGAGTGGAATGATAGACAAAAGGAAATGTCATACCGGGCCTGGCATTATACAAATATATGGGTGGGAGAGCAGGTACAAATACAAATCAATTATAATGGTCACCAAACAGTGCAAAGAAAAATAAAAATACACTTAATGGATATTATAGGTACCAACAGAGAAGTGCAATAACCAAGTAACATTTAGTTAAATACCCAAGTCAAAAAAGACTAGTACTGGGAAGATATCCAGAAAAATGTGCATGGCAAAATCAAAAATATTAACAATGCCACTCTTACCCATAGTCCCCCTTCCCAAGGTCCTGGAACACGTAGCCCCAACGCGCGTTTCACGTTGGCTTCCTCGGGGGGCTGTGTCCAAAATGTGTTCATATGGAAAGAAACCCGTTCTTTGCCCTCCAGTAGATAGCATCGGTTTCATATTTCCCACATAGTGACTCCTACATAGGATATCCTTGAGATTTTATCTGCGGCGAGCAGTCATTAATGGACCTTTAGAAAGGTGGGTCAGTCAAAAGTATAGACCAGTGTCATCTCATGATGGTCCGCATTACATCCCACTGTCTATTGAAAGTCGAAATATAATGTATCCCCACCTCTTTCTGAGATTTCTCTTGATAAATCAAGAGATCCTTTCTCGTGGCCCTCTTGGCCATCAAGTAGTCCTGTTTAATGCTCCTTTCACTGTAACCCTATCCCTGAATCTCTGCCCAAGGTCCACAGGTTGTTTTTCATAAAGATCACTTGTGGTACAAATCCATCTAGCATGGAGGAATTGTCCCCTGGGAATGGCCTTGATGGTCAAGTTCAAGTGAGCGGAAGAGGCATGCAAAAGTGCATTGACTGACGTTTGCTTACGATACACGTCAGTGTGTAATTGACCATTAGTTTGTACCCTGATTTCAATATCAAGGAAAGAAATAGTCTCCCTGCTAAAAGTGTAGGTCAGCTTGATGTTGCGACTGTTGCGGTTCAGAACTGACATGAAAGCATCAAGCTCATCCACGGTACCCTGCCAAATAAACAAAATATCCTCTATGAACCGATACCACCCCAGGATCTTGGAAGAGGCGTGTGCGTCATCAGGGAAGATCTCTCTCTCCCAATATCCAAGAAACAAATTTGCATAAGAAGGCGCACACGCCGCCCCCATAGCTGTACCACGACTCTGGAGGTAGTATCGGTCCCTAAACGTAAAGAAATTATGTGTCAGTATGAACCGCAACAAGTCCAGCACCAGCTCCCTCAGATCCGATTCCAGATTACTGGCTTCCAAAAAGAAACCAGCAGCGTCGAGTCCGGATGACCCGGGGGACATACAGGGTCCTTGTGGACCTTGGGCAAGAGATAAAATGTTGGGATCACAGGAAACTGCACCATCAGGCCACGTAGCAGTTTTTTAGAAATAACACCTCTCTCATAGGCACAGAGGAAAGCTTTTTTTGAAAATGGGGTAAAGAGTTCTCACTAAGTTGGGTATATGTCTCCCTGTCCCGCAACTGTTTGAAGGCCTCACGTTCATATTTATCCACCGACCAGATAACCACATTCACCCCTTGTCCGCAGGCTTAATGACTACATCATCTCAATTCCTGATTTCATTTAGGGCTTTTCGTTGTAATGGGGTAAGATTGTCCCCACCCTTATTATGGGTGATTGTTCTAAAGTCATTTTCCACCACACCAAACGAGTAAAAATTTCAACCTGTGGGCATAGGGACAAAGGGGGAATGTAGTTGAGGGACAGGCAATGGGGGGTGGAGATGCACCTGTCACATCAGGATTGGATTCCATCACCAACTCCTCAAGAATCTGAATTGCTTCCTGTTCCCTGCTCGTCAGGTCAGTGGACTTAGAATGCAACTTCTTTAGTACAAGTTTTCTAGAAAATAGATGGAGGTCCTTCACAGCTGTAAAAGGTTAAAGTTATTACAGGGAGAAAAAGACAAACCCAAAACCTCCCTCTGTGCTTCAGAGATCACATGTGGTGATAGGTTTATTACCTCCAGTGGATTAGTCTTTACTCTTTTATCACTTTGTGGGGGCGTAGTCATCTTTCGTTTTTGTCTATTCCGGCCTTTATTGGACCGAAAAAAGTCCCTTCTATCCCACATCGGCCTGGGATTTTCAGATGTACTAGACTTCTCCTCAGCCGAGGATACTTATGAGAAGGACACAGATCGAGCTCTAACTTTCTGACCTCCAAAACTGGAGTTATGTTTCCATTTATACATGCAATTATTCTGATAATCAGTCATATCGCACTGGTATTTTTTGGTTTCATTCTGTATAATCTCTTTTTTCCATTTCTGGAGATCATTCTCAAGTTCTGTTTTAAATTTGCCCATTATCTCAGGGTTAGATTGCTTATTCAGGTCCTCTTGGATAGAGCTCAATTCAATATCCAATTCATCAATTTTGATGGTATTAGATTTGGCTAGCAGTTCCATAAATGACTTAGAGCAAAGTAAGGCAGCATTTTCCCATTGTTTAATAAATTCTTCATGTGAGACCGGAAATGAGGGGAATACCTGGACTCTCAACCCTCTAGGAATAAAATTACATGAAATATATTTTTCTAAAAATGCTCTGTTCCACCATAAGTGGGTAAGTTTGTTGAGCAAATCTTTGTATTTTTTTACTTAAGTCCAAGACGTCCTTGGTTTTAGGATCACCATTGCTGCCTGACCCCTTGTTAAACACTTTATCCAACTGACTATGGGTAAGAGAGGCATTGTTAGTATTTTTGATTTTGCCTTGCACATTTTTCTAGATATCTTCCCAGCACTAGTCTTTTTTGACTTGGGTATTTAACTAAATGTTACTTGGTTATTGCACTTCTCTGTTGGTACCTATAATATCCATTAAGTGTATTTTTATTTTTCTTTGCACTGTTTGGTGACCATTATAATTGACTTGTATTCGTTGCTGCTCTCCTACCCCTATATTTGTATAATGCCAGGCCCGGTATGACATTTCCTTTTGCCTATCCTTCCCCTCTTTTCATGAATTTAATCATTATGTATTTATGACATCATGTGATATTATATATTTTTCAATAAAGTATTGTATTTTTATATATGGGATGTACACTCTGTGTTTCTTGTTTTCAACGTGTCCATAGAGTAGGCTCTTTGCCTTGCGGAGACTGAGCATCTCCGCAAGGTAAACAGACATGATGCGGTCTAAAAAGACATGCTGCATGTCTGCTTTAGAGGGTTTGTCAACTGCGTATTCGGACACATAGTGGAGATGGGATTTCATAAAATCCCCTCCACTATGCAGTAACATCTGGCTGCTGTGGATAAAATGCTGCGGCTGTACACCTCGTTCAATCCACAGCAAATACTGAATGTTTCCGCTATGTGGAAACATGCCCTAAAAGTCTATGAAGGAATAGTTAGGTAAATTTGATTCGGAAGAACCTGACTGGCCTGCACAGGGCTCCGACATTAATCCCAACAGATTTCAGATTAACTAGAACGGAGCATTACACACCTTTCCCGGGTCCGGAATTAATGGCGCTATATAAGTGAGCAATATAAATAAATAAAATAAATAAATGAGCAATATTTCCAACAAACACCCTCTTTTTGATAAATTAGCAATAATTTCCAAGCTGTGGTAAATTATGACCATCAAATTCATAATTTGCACCACAGAAGTGACATGAATTATGCCAGAAATACTGGCGGATCTCTTCGTTATTTTGGCGCATCCTATTCTAGTGCACCTTTCATTAAGACAGGTGGGCAAAATGCTATTCTTAATGAATTTGGCTTATGTCTAGTAAAAGAATAATTTTATTATACCACTGCACCAAAATGTTGATGGTGTCATAAATCATTGCAAACAGAGATCTTAGTGGGGCCATTTTTTTTCTTTTCCCTCATTCATGGCATTAGATGACAGCCTTATTTAAAGTGTCTTAGATTTCATGTTAGTATTACTTGCTCTTGGTGAATTGAATGCATATTATTCTATTTCTTTACAAACATTTCATAAATTTCATAATGTCGTATTTTTCTAAGTGCTCCAAATAGGGCTTTGTAGGTGCTCCATTAAGATGTGTTCATGTAGTTTGAACATGTGTTTTGCATAAAGTTTTCTGTGTATACTGAGAGGGAGAATAAATCACTATGTCGGCTGACCATGGTGTGTGATAGGTCTAATTTGTCAGCACTCCAAACAAAAAAGGAAAATATGGTTTGATTTACTTTATTTTCCCATTCCAAAAACATTACACACTTGTGTGCAGGATCCTAATGGGCAAATTATTCCACATTCAGGATGCTTGGTTTCAATACATTGTCCTTCAGAAAAACCTCAGAGGTTATTTTTGGATCCTATGTAGAAACCAAATTTTCAGTTGCGAGCATTCCTATCCTGTAGTGCAATGGGAGAACCAACATGTTTGTGCAACATGAGAACATTTCTAGTTCAACATCTTTCAGTTGATGAAATGAAAACCAATCCAAACGCACCACTAAAGAAATGATTGAATGAAAAATAGAGTACTTTTCACATATTTGTTTCATTGTATACTAGCACAATTACCCAACTTCACGTGGGTCTGTCTTATTTGTGGATAAAACTTTGTGTACTGTTAACCCCTTAACGACCAGAGGTATTTTTGTTTTCATATTTTCGTTTTTTGCTCCCTTTCTTCCCAGAGCCATAACTTTTTTAAGGTGAAAATGGCCATGTAAGGGCTCGCTTTTTACAGGACGAGTTGTACTTTTGAACAACATCATTGATTTATAACTAGTGTTGAGCATTCCGATACTGCAAATATCGGGTATCAGCCGATATTCGCTGTATCGGAATTCCGATACCGAGTACCGATATTTTTTCAATATCGGATATCGGAATCGGAAGATCCCATAATGCAAAGAGCCACTGCTGTGGCTCTGATTGGCTGCCGAAATGACATCATCATGATGCGCGGTCTGTGCGCATCATGATGCGCCGTCAGTTCGGGCTTTCCGGGGGGGGTCTATGCCGACTGCCAGGGGTTCTGTACCGGCCTGCCTGGGGTCTGTGCCGACTGCCTGGGGGTCTGTGCGGACTGTCGGGGGGCTGTGCCGGCCTCCTGGTGGTCTGTACCAACTGTCCGGGGGTCTGTGCAGGCTGCGGGGGTCTGTACCGGCCTGCTGGGGGGCTGTGCCGGCCTGCCGGGGGGGCTGTGCCGACTGTCCGGGGGTCTGTGCCGACTGCCCGGGGGTCTGTGCGGACTGCCGGCGGTCTGTACCGGCCTCCCGGTGGTCTGTGCCGACTGCCCGGGGGTCTGTGCCGACTGCCCGGGGGTCTGTGCCGACTGCCGGGGGTCTGTACCGGCCTGCCGGGGGGCTGTGCCGGCCTGCCGGTGGTCTGTACCGACTGTCCGGGAGTCTGTGCAGGCTGCGGGGGTCTGTACCGGCCTGCCCGGGGGCTGTGCCGGCCTGCCGGTGGTCTGTACCGACTGTCCGGGGGTCTGAGCGGACTGCCGGGGGTCTGTACCAGCCTGCCGGGGGGCTGTGCTGACTGCCCGGGGCTCTGTACCGGCCTGCCGGTGGTCTGTACTGACTGTCCGGGGGTCTGAGCGGCCTGTCGGGGGTCTGTACCGGCCTGCTGGGGGGCTGTGCTGGCCTGTCGGGGGGCTGTGCCGACTGTCCGGGGGTCTGTGCAGGCTGCGGGGGTCTGTGGAGGCATCGTCTGATGGGACTACAAGTGATTGACACATTAGCCAATGATGGGACAGTAGTAGTCCCATCATCCGGCTAATGTGTTGAATGTACAAAAAAAAAACATACTACATACATACTACATGCTACATACATACTACATACATGCTACATACATGCAACATATATACTACATGCATGCAACAGACATACATACCACATACAACACATATACCGGGGGGCTGTGCTAACTGTCCGGGGGGCTGTGCCGGCCTGCCGGTGGTCTGTACCGACTGTCCGGGGGTCTGCGCAGGCTGCGAGGGTCTGTACGGGCCTGCCAGGGGGCTGTGCCGGCCAGCCGGTGGTCTGTACCGACTGTGCGGGGGTCTGTGCAGGCTGCGGGGGTCTGTACCGGCCTGCCGGTGGTCTGTACCGACTGTCCGGGGGTCTGAGCGGACTGCCGGGGGTCTGTACCGGCCTGCCGGGGGGCTGTGCCGGCCTGCCGGGGGGCTGTGCCGACTGTCCGGGGGTCTGTGCAGGCTGCGGTGGTCTGTGCAGGCATCGTCCGATGGGACTACAAGTCCCATCTGGCGATGCCTGCTACCATGATGGTGATTGACACATTAGCCAATGATGGGACAGTAGTATGTGTTGAATGTAAAAAAAAAAAAAATACATACTACATACATACTACATGCTACATACATACTACATGCTACATACATATATCCACATATATACCACATGCATGCAACATGCATACTACATATATACCACATATATACTACATGCATGCAACATACATATATACTACATGCATGCAACATGCATACTACATATATACAACATACAGTCATGGCCAAAAGTATTGACACCCCTGCAATTCTGTCAGATAATATTCAGTTTCTTCCTGAAAATGATTGCAAACACAAATTATTTGGTATTATTATCTTCATTTAATTTGTCTTAAATGAAAAAACGCAAAAGAGAATGAAGCAAAAAGCATAACATTGATCATTTCACACAAAACTCCAAAAATGGGCCGGACAAAAGTATTGGCACCCTCAGCCTAATACTTGGTTGCACAACCTTTAGCCAAAATAACTGCGACCAACCGCTTCCGGTAACCATCAATGAGTTTCTTACAATGCTCTGCTGGAATTTTAGACCATTCTTCTTTGGCAAACTACTCCAGGTCCCTGATATTTGAAGGGTGCCTTCTCCAAACTGCCATTTTTAGATCTCTCCACAGGTGTTCTATGGGATTCAGGTCTGGACTCATTGCTGGCCACCTTAGAAGTCTCCAGTGCTTTCTCTCAAACCATTTTCTAGTGCTTTTTGAAGTGTGTTTTGGGTTATTGTCCTGCTGGAAGACCCATGACCTCTGAGGTAGACCCAGCTTTCTCACACTGGGCCCTAAATTATGCTGCAAAATTTGTTGGTAGTCTTCTGACTTCATAATGCCATGCACACGGTCAAGCAGTCCAGTGCCAGAGGCAGCAAAGCAACCCCAAAACATCAGGGAACCTCCGCCATGTTTGACTGTAGGGACCATGTACTTTTCTTTGAATGCCTCTTTTTTCTCCTGTAAACTCTATGTTGATGCTTTTGCCCTAAAAGCTCTACTTTTGTCTCATCTGACCAAAGAACATTCTTCCAAAATGTTTTAGGCTTTTTCAGATAAGTTTTGGCAAACTCCAGCCTGGCTTTTTTATGTCTCGGGGTAAGAAGTGGAGTCTTCCTGGGTCTCCTACCATACAGTCCCTTTTCATTCAGATCCCGACGGATAGTACGGGTTGACACCGTTGTACTCTCGGACTGCAGGGCAGCTTGAACTTGTTTGGATGTTAGTGGAGGTTCTTTATCCAACATCCGCACAATCTTGCGTTGAAATCTCTTGTCAATTTTTTTTTTCCGGCCACATCTAGGGAGGTTAGCCACAGTGCCATGGGCTTTAAACTTCTTAATGACACTGCGCATGGTAGACACAGGAACATTCAGGTCTTTGGAGATGGACTTGTAGCCTTGAGATTGCTCATGCTTCCTCACAATTTGGTTTCTCAAGTCCTCAGACAGTTCTTTGGTCTTCTTTCTTTTCTCCATGCTCAATGTGGTACACACAAGGACACAAGACAGAGGTTGATTAAACTTTAATCCATGTCAACTGGCTGCAAGTGTGATTTAGTTATTGCCAACACCTGTTAGGTGCCACAGGTAAGTTATAGGTGCTGTTAATTACACAAATTAGAGAAGCATCACATGATTTTTCGAACAGTGCCAATACTTTTGTCCACCCTCTTTGTTATGTTTGGTGTGGAATTATATCCGATTTGGCTTTAGGACAATTCTTTCTGTGTTTTTTCATTTAAGACAAATTAAATGAAGATAATAATACCAAAGAATTTGTGTTTGCAATCATTTTCAGGAAGAAACTGAGTATTATCTGACAGAATTGCAGGGGTGTCAATACTTTTGGCCATGACTGTATATACTACATACATACTAAATATATACCACATGCATGCAACATACATACATACTACTAGTGTTGAGCATTCCGATACTGCAAATATCGGGTATCGGCCGATATTCGCTGTATCGGAATTCCGATACCGAGTACCGATATTTTTTCAATATCGGATATCGGAATCGGAAGTTCCCATAATGCAAAGAGCCACTGCTGTGGCTCTGATTGGCTGCCGAAATGACATCATCATGATGCGCGGTCTGTGCGCATCATGATGCGCCATCAGTTCGGGCCTTCTGGGGGGTCTATGCCGACTGCCCGGGGTTCTGTACCGGCCTGCTGGGGGTCTGTGCCGACTGCCCGGGGGTCTGTGCGGACTGCCGGGGGTCCGTACCGGCCTCCCGGTGGTCTGTGCCGACTGCCCGGGGGTCTGTGCCGACTGCCCGGGGGTCTGTACCGGCCTGCCGGGGGGCTGTGCCGACTGCCGGGGGTCTGTACCGGCCTGCCGGTGGTCTGTACCGACTGTCCCGGGGTCTGTGCCAGCCTCCCGGTGGTCTGTACCGACTGTCCGGAGGTCTGAGCGGACTGCCGGGGGTCTGTACCGACTGCCCGGGGCTCTGTAGCGGCCTGCCGGTGGTCTGTACCGACTGTCCCGGGGTTTGTGCAGGCCTGCCGGTGGTCTATACCGACTGTCCGGGGGTCTGAGCAGGCTGCGGGGGTCTGTGCAGGATCGTCCGATGGGACTACAAGTCCCATTGGGCGATGCCTGCTACCATGACGGTGATTGACACATTAGCCAATGATGGGACAGTAGTAGTCCCATCATCCGGCCTATGTGTTGAATGTAAAAAAAAAAAAATGCATACTACATACATACTACATGCTACATACATACTTCATACATGCTACATACATACTACATGCATGCAACATACATACATACTACATATATACCACATGCATGCAACATGCATACTACATATATACTACATGCATGCAACATACATATATAGTACATGCAACATGCATACTACATATATACTACATGCATGCAACATACATACTACATATATACCACATGCATGCAACATGCATACTACATATATACCACATATATACTACATGCATGCAACATACATATATACTACATATATACTACATGCAACATGCATACTACATATATACTACATGCATGCAACATACATACTACATATATACCACATGCATGCAACATGCATACTATATATATACCACATATATACTACATGCATGTAACATACATACACTCACTGGCCACTTTATTAGGTACACCTGTCCAACTGTGTGTTAAGACTTAATTTCTAATCAGCCAATCACATGGCGGCAACTCAGTGCATTTAGGCATGTAGACATGGTGAAGACAATCTCCTGCAGTTCAAACCGAGCATCAGTATGGGGAAGAAAGGTGATTTGAGTGCCTTTGAACGTGGCATGATTGTTGGTGCCAGAAGGGCTGGTCTGAGAATTTCAGAAACTGCTGATCTACTGGGATTTTCACGCACAACCATCTCTAGGGTTTACAGAGAATGGTCCGAAAAAGAAAAAAAATCCAGTGAGCGGCAGTTCTGTGGCCGGAAATGCCATGTCAGAGGTCAGAGGAGAATGGGCAGACTGGTTCGAGCTGATAGAAAGGCAACAGTGACTCAAATTGCCACCCGTTACAACCAAGGTAGGCAGAAGAGCATCTCTGAACGCACAGTGCGTCGAACTTTGAGGCAGATGGGCTACAGCAGCAGAAGACCACACTGGGTACCACTCCTCTCAGCTAAGAACAGGAAACTGAGGCTACAATTTGCACAAGCTCATCGAAATTGGACAGTAGAAGATTGGAAAAACGTTGCCTGGTCTGATGAGTCTCGATTTCTGCTGCGACATTCGGATGGTAGGGTCAGAATTTGGCGTAAACAACATGAAAGCATGGATCCATCCTGCCTTGTATCAACGGTTCAGGCTGGTGGTGGTGGTGTCATGGTGTGGGGAATTTTTTCTGGGCACTCTTTGGGCCCCTTGGTACCAATTGAGCATCGTTGCAACGCCACAGCCTACCTGAGTATTGTTGCTGACCATGTCCATCCCTTTATGACCACAATGTACCCAACATCTGATGGCTACTTTCAGCAGGATAATGCGCCATGTCATAAAGCTCGAATCATCTCAGATTGGTTTCTTGAACATGACAATGAGTTTACTGTACTCAAATGGCCTCCTCAGTCACCAGATCTCAATCCAATAGAGCATCTTTGGGATGTGGTGGAACGGGAGATTCGCATCAGGGATGTGCAGCCGACAAATCTGCGCCAACTGTGTGATGCCATCATGTCAATATGGTCCAAAATCTCTGAGGAATGCTTCCAGCACCTTGTTGAATCTCTGCCACGAAGAATTGAGGCAGTTCTGAAGGCAAAAGGGGGTCCAACCCCTTACTAGCATGGTGTACCTAATAAAGTGGCCAGTGAGTGTATATACTACATATATACCACATATATACTACATGCATGCAACATACATATATAATACATATATACTACATGCAACATACATACTACATACATACTACACATATACCACATGCATGCAACATGCATACTACATATATGCTACATATAGGGCAGCACGGTGGCTCAGTGGTTAGCATTGCAGCGCTGGGGTCCTGGGTTCGAATCCCACCAAAGACAACATCTGCGTGTTTGCGTGGGTTTCCTCCGGGTACTCCGGTTTCCTCCCACATTCCAAACACATACTGATAGGGAATTTAGATTGTGAGCCCCATAGGGGACAGTGATGAAAATGTGTGCAAACTGTAAAGCGCTGTGGAATATGTTAGTGCTATATAAAAATAAAGATTATTATTATTATTATTACATATATACTACATGCATGCAACATACATACATACATACATACTACATGCATGCAACATACATATATACTACATATATGCAACATGCATACTACATATACTACATGCATGCAACATACAAACATACAACATATATACTACATGCATGCAACATATATACCACATATATACTGCATGCATGCAACATGCATATATACTACATGCATACTACATATATACTACATGCATGCAACATACATACTACATATATACCACATGCATGCAACATGCAAACAACATATATACCACATATATACTATATATATACCACATGCATGCAACATACATATATACAACATATATACTACATGCAACATACATACTACATTTATACTACATGCATGCAACATACATATATACTACATATATACTACATGCAACATGCATACTACATATATACTACATGCATGCAACATATATACCACATACATGCAACATGCATACTACATATATACCACATATATACTACATGCATGAAACATACATATATACTACATACAATACATTCATACAATACATACATATAGACATACAGTACATATAACATAGAGTACATACTCACCATCACTTGTCACTTTGATCCCCAAAGCCATTGTCATATGTGGAATAAATATTAAAATAACAAAGCACCAATATACTCACCCCTGATCCGCAGAAGTCCACGAGTGTCCTACGACGATCTTGCGTGGAGAACAGCAGCATCAGCTGATGCTACCGTTCTCTACGGGCTCCAGGAAACCAGTGTCGGGAGGTAGGTATCCTTCCGCCCTGTATTCCTCCGCCACTGTAAAAAACAAAAAAAAGTCCCTAGTCTCATTTTATGGCATTGCTGTGTGAGAAATTTCCCATGCAGCTTTCGCCATAAAGTGAGACTAGGGACTTTTTTTTTTCTTTACAGTGGCGGAGGAATACAGGGCGATCAAAGTGACAAGTGATGGTGAGTATGCACTCTATGTTATATGTACTGTATGTCTATATGTATGTATTGTATGAATGTATTGTATGTAGTATATATGTATGTTGCATGCATGTAGTATATATGTGGTATATATGTAGTATGCATGTTGCATGCATGTGGCATATATGTTGCATGCATGTAGTATATATGTAGTATGCATGTTGCATGCATGTGGTATATATGTTGCATGCATGTAGTATATATGTAGTATGCATGTTGCATGTAGTATATATGTATGTCGCATGCATGTTGTATATATGTAGTATGTATGTTGCATGTAGTATATATGTTGTATACATGTATGTTGCATGCATGTGGTATATATATAGTATATATGTGGTATATATGTAGTTTGCATGTTGCATGCATGTGGTATATATGTAGTATGTATGTTGCATGCATGTAGTATATATGTAGTATGCATGTTGCATGCAGTATATATGTTGCATGTATGTTGCATGCATGTAGTATATATGTGGTATATATGTAGTATGCATGTTGCATGCATGTGGTATATATGTAGTATGTATGTTGCATGCATGTAGTATATATGTAGTATGCATGTTTCATGTAGTATATATGTATGTTGCATGCATGTAGTATATATGTGGTATATATGTAGTATGCATGTTGCATGCATGTAGTATATATGTTGTATGTATGTTGCATGCATGTAGTATATATGTGGTATATATGTAGTATGCATGTTGCATGCATGTGGTATATATGTAGTATGTATGTATGTTGCATGCATGTAGTATGTATGTAGCATGTATGTAGTATGTATGTAGTATGTATTTTTTTTATTTATTTATTTTTTTTACATTCAACACATAGGCCGGATGATGGGACTACTACTGTCCCATCATTGGCTAATGTGTCAATCACCGTCATGGTAGCAGGCATCGCCCGATGGGACTTGTAGTCCCATCGGACGATCCTGCACAGACCCCCGCAGCCTGCTCAGACCCCCGGACAGTCGGTATAGACCACCGGCAGGCCGGCACAGCCCCCCGGCAGGCCGGTACAGACCCCCGCAGCCTGCACAGACCCCCGGACAGTTGGTACAGACCACCGGCAGGCCGGTACAGAGCCCCGGACAGTCGGCACAGCCCCCCCGGCAGGCCGGTACAGACCCCCGGCAGTCCGCTCAGACACCCGGACAGTCGGTACAGACCACCGGCAGGCCGGCACAACCCCCCGGCAGGCAGGTACAGACCCCTGCAGCCTGCACAGACCCCCGGACAGTCGGTACAGACCACCGGCAGGCCGGCACAGCCCCCCGGCAGGCCGGCATAGACCCTCGGCAGTCCGCTCAGACCCCCGGACAGTCGGTACAGACCACCGGCAGGCCGGTACAGACCCCCGCAGCCTGCACAGACCCCCGGACAGTCGGTCCAGACCACCGGCAGGCCGGCACAGTCCCCGGAAGGCAGGTACAGACCCCCGCAGCCTGCACAGACCCCCGGACAGTCGGTACAGACCACCGGCAGGCCGGCACAGACCCCCGGCAGTCCGCTCAGACCCCCGGACAGTCGGTACAGACCACCGGCAGGCCGGCACAGCCCCCCGGCAGGTCGGTACAGACCCCCGGCAGTCCGCACAGACCCCCGGGCAGTCGACAAAGACCCCCGGACATGTATGTATGTAGTATGTTTTCTTTTTTTTTTTGTACATTCAACACATTAGCCGGATGATGGGACTACTACTGTCCCATCATTGGCTAATGTGTCAATCACCGTCATGGTAGCAGGCATCGCCCGATGGGACTTGTAGTCCCATCGGATGATGCCTGCACAGACCCCCGCAGCCTGCACAGACCCCCGGACAGTCGGCACAGCCCCCCGGCAGGCCAGCACAGCCCCCCGGCAGGCCGGTACAGCCCCCCGGCAGGCCGGTACAGACCCCCAGCAGTCCGCTCAGACCCCCGGCAGTCCGCTCAGACCCCCGGACAGTCGGTACAGACCACCGGCAGGCTGGCACAGCCCCCCGGCAGGCCGGTACAGACCCCCGGCAGTCCGCTCAGACCCCCGGACAGTCGGTACAGACCACCGGCAGGCCGGTACAGACCCCCGCAGCCTGCACAGACCCCCGGACAGTCGGTACAGACCACCGGCAGGCCGGCACAGACCCCAGGCAGGCCGGTACAGACCCCCGGCAGTCGGCACAGACCCCCGGACAGTCGGCACAGACCCCCGGGCAGTCGGCACAGACCACCGGCAGGCCGGCACAGCCCCCCGGGAGGCCGGTACAGACCCCCGGGCAGTTGACACAGACCACCGGGAGGCCGGTACGGATCCCCGGCAGTCTGCACAGACCCCCGGGCAGTCGGCACAGACCCCAGGCAGGCCGGTACAGAACCCCGGGCAGTCGGCATAGACCCCCCCGGAACTGACGGCGCATCATGATGCGCACAGACCGCGCATCATGATGACGTCATTTTGGCAGCCAATCAGAGCCACAGTAGTGGCTCTTTGCATTATGGGAACTTCCGATTCCGATATCCGATATTGAAAAAATATCGGTACTCGGTATCGGAATTCGATACAGCGAATATCGGCCGATACCCGATATTTGCAGCATCGGAATGCTCAACACTAATGATGGGTATATGGGCATGGGACTATGAGATAAAGGATGTCTGATGGGTATATGGGCACTCGACTATGGGATGGCGAATATGTATGATGGGTATATGGGCATGGGACTATGGGATGAAGGATGTGTGATGGGTATATGGGCATGGGACTATGAGATGGAGGATGTGTGATGGGTATATTGGCACAGGACTATGGGATGGAGGATGTGTATGATGGGTATATGGGCACGGGCCTATGGGATGGAGGATATGTGTGATGGGTACGGTATATGGGCACGGGCCTATGGGATGGTGGATATGTATGATGGGTATATGGGTACGGGCCTATGGGATGGTGGATATGTATGATGGGTATATGTGCACGGGCCTATGGGATGGAGGATGTGTGATGCGTATATGGGCACTCGACTATGGGATGGTGGATATGTATGATGGGTATATGGGCACGGGACTATGGGATGGAGGATAATTATAATTTGTTGCAACTAGCCACAGTTAGTTGCTATGCCCGGGCAGCTCCGGGCTCTTCAGCTAGTATCAATATAAGAAAGGATTAAACCAATCACTAAACAGCATAATGATAAAACAGGTCAAAAAGCCAGAATTACGTTTTTTGTTCACAGCGACATTGCATTAAAAATTGCAAATCGTATCTTTTAAGGTGCCAACCTCCACTGTCAGGAAGGGATAGCTGGCCTATGTAGGGCTATCATAGGTTATTATTGAATAGAGTTTGCTAATTGTGTTATTGCACTAGGGGGGTGTTTTTTACCTCAATTTATTAAAGTTTCATATTTTTAAAGGGATTATATGATTGCACTTTTGCTATTTCTTCCCTGGTCCTGTGGACATTTTTTTTTATAAAACTAGGTGAAGAGCCTGGTTTAGCTAAATGCCAAATTGGGGGCAGATTGTTGATGTTGAGAATACAGTGTGTTCCAAATTATTATGCAAAAAATATTTCCTCATATTTTCTCTAAATTACCTATATGAATTGCAGTCATTGTTATTTTCCAGTCATCTAGTATTCTAGTATAATTGCAATGTTTTTGAACAAACTGCCTATGATCTTGCTGCGGAAAGCACGGTTCTTCCTCTTGAACCATGGCAGGAAGTGCTGTTTTAGAAACTCCACATAGCTTATGGAGTTCATCTTTACCCCTTCAGGGATCCTAAAGGGGCCAACAATCTCTCTCCCCATGATTCCAGCCCAAAACATTACTCCACCTCCTCCTTGTTGGCACCTTAGCCGTGTTTTGATGGGGTGTCCATCAACCAGCCATCCTCCACTCCATCCATCTGGACCATCAAGCGTTGCACGGCACTCATCGGTGAACAAAACAGTTTGGAAGTCAGTCTTCATATATCGTTTGGCCCACTGGAGCCGTTTCTGCTTGTGTGCAGTGGATAGAGGTGGTCGACAGGATGGCTTACTCACAGCTGCAAACCTCTGAAAGACCCTGCATCTTGTTGTTCGGGGGACGATGGAGGCACCAGCAGCTTCAAAAACTTGTCTGCTGCTATGACAAGGCATTTTTGCAGCTGCTCTTTTAACCTGACGCAATTGCCTGTTGGAAAGAGTCCTCAATTTTTCCTTATCAGCATGCACACGTGTGTGCTGGGAATCAGCTACATACTTCTTGATTGTGCGATGATCACGATGAAGTGTCTTGGCAATGTTGATTGTAGTCATGCCTTGACCTAAATACTCCACAATTTGTTGCTTCTCAGCAGCCGACACATCCTTTTTCTTTTCCATTTTGGCAAAAAATGTAGGCTGCTTAATAATGTGGAACAGCCTTCTTAAGTAGTCTTGCCTTTATTTGGACACACCTGCCAAACTAATTTGCACACGTATCTGCAATTGCTTTCAGTGATATAAAGAGCCCTGACACACATCACCATCATTGAGTTTAAATGACAAACAAAAAAATTCTAACCTTATCACTCCTAAACTCTTTTTGCATAATAATTTGGAACACAGTTTAGTGATGGGTGAGCACTAAAATGCTCGGGTGCAGATATTGTGAGTAGTGATGGGCGAGTACTAAAATGCTCTGGTGCTGGTTGCTCGGCTGCCAAAAATTAGGACGCACCCAATACTCCTTTGACGAGACGTACAGGAGGGCCTCATGAAAAAATTTTCCCATTATAAGAAAATGGGTCTCCCATAGTGTTTGCCTATGCATTTAATGCAACGTCTGCCTTGCCCCAAAGATACATTCACCCCAATAACACTTGAAACAGACGTCCTGGATGGCCACATGAAAACAAAGATGCCATTTTTTTCATTTGGTACTGCCATACTGTTAGCCTATGCATTTAATGCCACATGGCCACATGAAACTAAAGTTCCCATTATTCTTTTTTTTTAATCCCACTGTTTGCCTATGCATTGAATGCAAAGCCTGCCTTGTCCCAAAGTTACATGCATCCCAATAACTCTTTGAACCGACATACTGGATGGCTACATGAAACCAAAGTTCCCATTATTATGATTTTTGCACTCCCATAAAGTTTGCAGATGAAGTGAATGCAAGGCCTGCCCTGCCCCAAAGTTACACGCAGCCCAAAAACAATTGTAACAGACATCTTGGATGGCCACATGAAACCAAAGATCCCATTATTCGTTTTATTTTTTACTCCCATACAGTTTGCCTATGCATTGAATGCAAGACCTGCCTTGCCCCAAAGTTACATGCACCCCAATAACCCTTTGAACCAATGTACTGGATAGTCACATGAAACCAAAGTTCCCATTATTATAATTTTTGTACTCCCAGAAAGTTTGCCCATGAAGTGAGTGCAAGGCCTGCCCCAAATTAGCACGTACCCCAATCCCTCTTGGAATAAATGTGGATGAGGGCCTCATAAAAAATGTTCTCATTAAAAAGGAGCGGGTCTCCTATACTTGTAATGCCATACACTTTAATATGGGCTGACAAACCTTTCCCCCTGGGAAATGATGCCAGTAAAAAAAAAGTTTATACACTATGTTGATGTGCATCATAAACAGCCTTGAAAACAATAACGTGGCTTCCTACACAATTGCTGCTGGGAAGGTGCAAGTTTTTAGCATAAAGGATGAGTCATTGGATGAAGTGATCAGGAAAAGGGGCATGGTGACGGCAGGAATAGGAACGTACAGGATTAATAACAGGGGGGCTATGGGAGGTATGAGATCCAGGATCCAGCCTACAATGATTAGTCATTTACTCACCACCAATTACCAGAATGCATTTGATGCCCATCAGATATAGGTGTAACAGATGCGCATCTGAAGCTCGGCATTAAAGATGCCCCTGAGAAATAGGTTGCCAAAGGCACACGTGTCCGTATAAAGGGTAAAGTGCAAGATGCTTGTGAGATGCTTAATTCTAAAAATCAGCAGATCAGTGTTGGAGGAAAACCAAACAATCTGATGGATGCTCCTGAAAAACTAAGTTTAAAGAGAAGTGCAACGGCCGTAACTATCAACACACCTGTGGCACAAGGTTCTTCATCTTCACCCATAGATATTATATTACCAAGAATATCCAAATTTCACAGTCAAAAACTATTTGTTTTGGTGTAATAAACACTGTTAAAGGAATGCCAATAAATTTAGTTAACCACGACCCTGGGAAACACAGATTTCCTCTTTACAAGATATGGATGATGATGGTATTGATGACGACTTGGAACTTTCCCACATCCCCACCAAGAAGATGAAGATCACAGCTGCCAACAGTGTGTAAAAAAGGCCTTGAATGTCTGTAAATTCATTTTATCTTGGTCAAACTTTACCTCTTACTAAAGTGGTGCAGAATGAGGCATACACAGCTCCCATGTCTAGTCAGCATGAGACTTTGACACCTTTATTGCACACAAAGGCCCTAACCAACGTGTCACGGACACTTGTCACAAAGGAGGCCAGCAGTTCATCAGTAGGACCCACTCCGAAAGAGTCTGTCTTTAGCCCTTTAAAAGCAAAAAAATTACTTAATAATTTGCATCCAAGAGTCACAGAGGAAGATATTGTGGAGCTTTAATGTGTATACGATGCCTTGAAGCGCAACTGCTTGTTGAGTCACAGAGCTGCCGAGGTTGTGTTTGTAAGAAAGTTAGATGCAGTTGGTGCCTGAAAAAAATACAATAACAGATACCTAGATGGACAACCAATGAACTTCAATCTTCCTTTAAATGGTAGTGTGATAACATCAGACCAGCCCATACTCCTAAAATTAAGTGACACCCCATCAAAGAAAGAAAGTGAATCTAGAAGAAACACAATCTCCTCCTCAAGTGTTTCTTAAAATCCTCTACCTGAAGTTGATCCTGATACTATCTTAAAAGCACTGTTTAAAGCCTCATGGTTATCAGCAGTCATCCATCCACCTGCATTTAAGATTAAACTATGATGACACCAACACAACTTGGAGACTGTAAAAAGAGTGATTCACAATTCACATATGGGCCCAGAGACTCCTTAAAAAACCTTCATTTTTCTTCTTGGTTTTTGTTTAGCGCTGATGATCACGAGCAGGTAGTTGATGTTTGAAGGAGTCTGGCATCAGACATTGGACAATTTATCCTGTTCCCAGCATTGTAGTACAGTTCACCTTCGTAGTGGGGCAGTTTCGTTATTGCATCAAGGATTTCCATTTTCCCCTTGCTCTAGTACTGTGATACAGCACGATTATGGTTCTACTGTTCTGTCAAGGGAGGCTAAATAAATGTTGAATAACCTTTTTAAATTTCTTCAATAGTCTGTTTCTACCTAAAAGATAATCTTTGTTGTTTTGTAGTTTTAATATCTGTATTCCTTCAACTGTATCTTAAGACCTTCATATTCCAGCAAATCAAATGGGTGGGTTGCTAAGTGTCCACCGACTGTGTTTTAGACAAATAAATGTTTTATGCCTAATTAATATTTCACACTCTAAAAATGTCATCTAGAACTGTTCAGTCAAAGGCAATACTTATTGCCCTGCGGCTGAAGCATGTTGTAATATCTGAAGACACAGAAATAGAAGGGAAATAGATCACGCTAATAGTGATATAAATACTGAGATGTGTACAGAGGAATGCTGGGAGGACACACATTGTGGTTTTCTATCAACTTCATTTGCATTTAAAAAAATGTATTTATTTCTGGTATTTAAAACAAAATTACTCTTTTTTTTCAGGGCACAGTGCCATACCATGACTATCTATTTGCTCTTACTGTTCAACTCTACAATCTTTTTAAAATTGATATTTATTTGGACTCTTCATTGGAATGGAGGGAGACACAAGAAACGACAGGTGAACTCTGCAGAGACCACAAACACCCCTTTGCAAACAATAATGTGACTGTTGCATCACGGAACACATTCACCCTGGTGATTTAGTGATGGTGTCTGAAGAGGCGTGGAGGATGTGTGGTATGGTATCAGGGCAGGCTCCAGGTTTTTGAGGGCCCTGGACGAAAGAGTCTCAGTGGGCCCCTTTAACACATACCACGATTCATGATGCACAGATACAGCAGAGAAATATAGGTATAGTACAATGCCAGATTTCACTTCTTACATGAGTGATAGCTATTGTAAATTATACAATACCATACAGCAGAGGGGACTTTATATAAGTCAACCCCTTATATGCCAGGTTCCACACCAGTTCCGCCTCCACCGTCCACCGTCCCACCGCCCACTCTTGGAAAAACTCACCACCACATCCTCACCGATCAGATATTAACAGTTCCCATCAAACACCAGGTCACATTCATAACCAGCAACTTCTGTTCTGGCCAAAATAATTTTTAAGCTGATACCACGACACGGTAGACTCTTTCGGCCGGGCCCTACTCTACTCTAAACTATTAAAAATAAATGTATATTTATGTATTTTTCTTTAAGGGAATGAGTCACATACATTTACATTTTTTTTTAAACAACCATTAATACCACATACAAGATACAAATATCATTACACCATGACCAGACCACATATTACCAACACGTAGTCACCGAATAATATCACATACAAGGAACAAATAACGCCGCACCATGGCCAGACCACATATTACCACCACATAGTGACTGAATAATACCACATACAAGGAACAAATAGTGCCACACCATGACCAAACCACATATTACCACCACATAGTGACTGAATACTACAATACTCATCATTAATTAAAAAAAACACAATACTAAGTGCCATTGTATACAGCAACTTTGTATTCATCATTTGCAGTCCCCTGTCCTCTCCCCACAAAATTTGCAGTCCCCCCCACTTTAATTTGAAGTCCCCTTACTTCATCCGTTGCAGTCCCCTATCACCCCTCACTTCATCTGCAGTGCTCCTTCATCATTTGCAGCCCCCACCCCCCTTCCATTTCATCATATGCAGTCCCCCTTACTCCCACTTCATCATGTGCAGTCACCCTTACCCCCCACTTCATCATGTGCAGTCCTCCTTACCCCCACTTCATCATGAGCAGCCCCACTCCCCATCATCACGTGCAGTCACTCTTACTCCCACATCATCATGTGCAGTCCCCTTTACCCCCCAATTCATGTGCAGTCCCCCTTACCCCCCAATTCATCCTGTGCAGTCCCCCTTACCCCCACTTCAACCTGTGCAGTCTCCCTTACCCCCCATTTCATCATGTGCAGTCCCCCTTACCCCTCACATCATCATGTGCAGCCCCACTCCTCCCACTTCATCATGTGCAGCCCCACTCTCCCTTGATCATGTACAATCCCCCTTCATCATGTGCAATCCCCCTTACCCCCAGTCATCATGTGCAGCCCCACTCCCCCTTCATCATGTGCAATCCCCCTTACCCCGTCATCAAGTGCAGCCACACTCCATCATGTACAGCCCCATTCACCCCACTTCATCATGTTTAGCCCCACTCCATCATGTGCAGCTCCACTCCCCCACTTCAACATGTTCAGCCCCCACACCCCCCTCCATCATTTACAGCCCCATTCACCCCCCTCCATCATGTGCTGCCCCCTCAACCACTTAATTCATTTTATAAAAAAAAAAGTTTCCCATACTTATCTCACAGCCACTCCCCAGCAGCGCCTCTCTGCATCCAGCGTCCAGGTACATGTCAGCACCTGCGCAAAGACATCATCGTGCAGGCTCGACACCTGACCCGGAAGTAGAGAGGGAGTGGGAGTGGGAGCTGTACAGCCATCAAGGTGACGGCCATGCACAGCTCCTGTCCTCGGCGTGATACACTGTGACGTGGGGGGTGTGTCTGCTGCCGGCCGCGTCACAGTACAGAGGGCACTGCCACGTACAATTTGCTGTGTGGCCAGGCCGGCCCTGTCCAGGTGCTGGGGGAGTGGCCCAGGGGGCATTTGCCTCTCTGCCACACGGCCCAATCCACACCTGGTGGGCCCCCCGTCTCGCCAGGACCCCGGCAGTTGCCCGGGTGCACCAGATGCTGACGCCGGCCCTGTATGGTATCCCTCAAAGTGGCAATTTGTATGGGATACCAGATATAGAGTGTGTTTTCATATAAATTTTGTGAATTTTTATGTGGACTGTTCATTTTAATTACATTATGACACCTGCTGACAGGCAGCACAAAAAGGATTCATATTCTCCTCCCAGGCTTGATCAGGTGACCCAGCTCTTTTTTAATACTCAGAACAATTCAGGCCTCCATAGAATTCTTTTTGTTGTGTCTTAATAAAAATCATAATAAACCCCATAAAAGTACAATTTTATTTAAATATATTAAAACACCACCAACCAGTGGTTCACACCACAAAAAATACAAACACTGTGTAAAACAACAACCCAAAAGCTTGGAGGATACTAGGTTTCCCTGATATGGTGCCTATGCTTACACCTTCCTGACTGTGGGGTTTGGCACCCTAGGGGAGAGCGTTTTGGAACCCCTGCTCCACGATGGCTGTCCCTGATGTCCCTAGATGCACCCTACAGCCACTGATTTCCCCTACCCAAAAAGGTCAATAAAGGAACCTCTGATTCTATACATAGGTCAGCCCTATAACTAAGGAATTCCTAACCGCCAAAATATTGTTAAAACCAATAGAGAAAACATATGGCATTAGCAGCGATCATAGATAATTTAGATTCATTGAGGTTTATATTTTTCTATACAACAATATGATTCCATAGACCTCTGTACCATGTATCCCAAGCACATATGCGGCAGCGGCAAATAGATATACTGTAAATCTTAAACAATTCCTAAATATTTAATCAAACATGCTTTAGGGACACTATATGATTATCCAATAACTGACAGACTTTCCTTCTGATAGGGGTGAATTTTCAAGGGACCTGTCACAAGGATCATGGTACAACAAGAAAAATGGTACTCATCTCGCAAGATGCCGCCTGCCTTTCACCATCATCGCCTCAACGCGTTTTGCCCCTCTTGGCTCATCAGGAGGCCCGATATATTAGCATATGTCTTGATAGAATGTGATGTGTCAAGCTCTGATACACTAGCCTCTGTTAAATAACCCGCTGTCGCGTATATGATACCTCCCACCTCTCTGTATTCTCCGGAAATCCGCAAGTGCCGATGTATCATGGGTAGAACTCAACTGCATATACTCCGAATGGAGCACACCTCCATTATTATGTTGCAAAATAGCCGCACGGTAGTGAAAAAAACTGCTTCTGGTTCAAGAGCGCCATACAACCAATGTGCATGTGCAACGTGGAGAGCACTACCATATTCTTTGCGCTCCAACCTAATTTGCATGCAAAAAATAAAAGGCTCACTTATGAAATAGCGATCTGTCACACAATTACTAGAGTTGAGCGAAACGGGTCGCTCAAATTCAAAAATAGCTGACTTTAGCTAAAGTTGGGTTTCGCCGATCGAAACCCGACCATAGTGTGAGGTCAGCCATGAGGTTGCCGATCAGAGCGCCAAAGTCGCGTTTCAAATAATGCTTCCAGAGCCTTTTCTCAGCCAATGATGGAGGACGCACACTGTGGGCAACGCGATGACATGGGCAGCGGCCACCACCATCTTAGAGAAGGGCATTGAAGTGATTGGCTGGCTTTGTGTGGCGTCACAGTGGGTATAAAAGGCCATGACCCCCGACCGCCATCTTCTGCTGATCTTAGAATAGAGAGAGGTGCTGCTGCTGCTGATTCTGAATAGGAAGAGCGATAGGCAGGGAAGAAGAAAAACAAAATTGCTTCTGCTGATAGCGCTTTTCACTGTACAGATAGTGTGCAGTGAAAGGGGAGGATTTTTGTTGTGTGCAGCAGCGCTGGTGGTGATTTGGCTGCCTTTTAAGGCTACCTGCTAGCTGCATTGCTGTGTGCACACTGCTGTTCAAACTGCTTTTTTCAAAGCACTCCGACTTTTATTATTTTGTACTGTGAGTTACCGAGCGTTCATTTTTTCACACACCGTATAGCGGTGTACGCTCCGGCTGGTATCACGGACAAATAGAAGCTATCTGGGTGTGACTCTTGAAAAACAAGCCGAGGAGATTTTCCATTTTTCCAGACCTACACCTTAGAGAGCTGTCCGCTTTTCAAACAGTTTCGTATATCTGCTGTTTGATAACGGTCAAAACTAGACAGAGACAGCGTGTGTCAGTCCATATAAAAATAGATGGAGATTGACAATTTTCCATACACACACCATATAGCGGTGTACGCTCCTCACACACTACCGTGTACCACCTTGTATCACGGACAAATAGAAGCTATCAGTGTGTGACTTTGGAAAAACAAGCCGAGGAGATTTTCCATTTTTCCAGACCTACACCTTAGAGAGCTGTCCACTTTTCAAACAGTTTCGTATATCTGCTGTTTGATAATGGTCAAAACTAGACAGAGACAGCGTGTGTCAGTCCATACAGTATAAAAATAGACGGAGATTGACAATTTTCCATACACACACCGTATAGCGATGTACGCTCCTCACACACTACCGTGTACCGGCTGGTATCATGGACAAATAGAAGCTATCTGGGTGTGACTCTGGAAAAACAAGCCAAGGAGATTTTCCATTTTTCCAGACCTACACCTTAGAGAGCTGTCCACTTTTCAAACAGTTTTGTATATCTGCTGTTTGATAACGGTCAAAACTAGACAGATCCAGCATGTGTCAGTACATATACAAATAGACAGAGATTGACAACTTTCCATACAGACACCATATAGCGGTGTACGCTCCTCACACACTACCGTGTACTGCCTTGTATCACGGACTGTTAGAGTGTTAGCGACTCCTGGAGTGGACCCTCTGGGTCGCAGCACCAACCCTCCCAGGGCGAGCTAGCCTAGTGAGGACCACCCCCTATACAGGGAGTGTCAGGAGAAAGCCCCAGGGGATACGATACCACGACTGCTGGCACCAGGCGGCCGGCTCACAGGAGATACGAGACTGTGTGACTGGAGGGTGTAGGATACTAGGGAGCACAGGAAAATACACGGGGGTGCGCTGAATACAGGATAGTGCAAGACGGGTACACGTGAGCACATAAGGCATGTAGCGAGTAACACATCTGGAGGTAGACAAAGCAGGACGCGTGCAAGGAGCACGACAGGGTACAGAATGAGGCAGCAGTCATGCCAGGAGGTGTAACAGAACACAGGAATAGAGTGAATGCCAGGAGGCACGACTGAGCAAGAAACAAGGGACAGGATACGAGAGGATGTGCCAGGAGGCACAACTGAGCATGAAGTAACAAGGGTTCAGAGCAAGTGCTAGGAGCACCACAGAATAGCAGACAGAGCAGAGGACCTGAGAACAGCGCACAGCCAGGCTGGGACACAGCTAACCCAGCCAGGAAGCACAACAATAATCAGGCACCTCCCCTAGGGGGAGGTCGTCTGATATAGCACATGACTACTACTGGTTCAGGGTCAGGACCTAGCCAGAAAGCACATGACCACTACAGGTTCCAGGTCAGGTCCTCCATTACCATAGAGAGGACCGAGCCCTATACAGCACTGACAGGAGCGCGCAAGCGCAAACGTGACATGGAGGAGGAGACCCAGGGATGAGAGCTGTGCATGCGCACCCGACGAGGACCCCCGAGGGACCGCCGTACCGGAGGGAGTGACGTCGAGGCCGAGGCCCCGCCTCCTGGTGAGCGCGGCATAACAGTACCCCCTCCTTTAAGCCCCCTCTCTCTAGAACTGGAAAATAGCACCTTGACACTAGGAGCGGGATCCAGACACTTCCTAACTGCATGAGGACCAATCAGATCCAGAGTCTCAATACGAGAAAATTCGGTCTCCTGCCATACCCTGGAGAACTCCATGGACAGAGAGTCGGAGGCAGGTATTCCCGAGACAGGTTGAACCGGCAGAGGCACACTGACATGCTCGGAGGCCGAAGCGGTGGTGCAGTCATTGGAAGTCAATTCATCCTTAAGAGGCGAGCTGTCGGAGGATGGTTGCTTGGGAAGTCTCTTCTTGGCACACGATGGACAAGCAGCCACGAAGTCTTTGATGTCCTGAGCAATAGACGGCCACCAGTAATCGTGGGATAAACGGGAGAGTGTCCTCTTGGCACCAACATGGCCGGCAGCTGGAGAAGAATGTCCCCAGGATAACACACCTTTACGGTTACCTTTAGGCACAAAGGTCTCCCCTGGGCGCTGGGGCGTCAACTTGATGGAAGCCACGGTAATTACCTTGGGCCGGTCACTTGACGGAGGTGGAGACTGACTCTCAGCCCCCCGTTGATAATGTCATAAGTCACAGACCGGTTGCTTGATGGATGTGGAGACTGACTCTCAGCCTCCTTCTCGACAATGTCACAAGTCAAAGACGGGTTGCTTGACGGATGTGGAGACTGACTCTCAGCTTCCTTCTCGACAATGCCACAAGTCACAGACGGCATGGCGGACGGCGGACCTGTAACCGTCGAAGACGAGCAAGCAGGGTTCTTCGGATGAATGAACAGCAGGCAACTCTTTTGACAGGACGGTCCCCAACGGAGTATGTCACCGGATTGCCAGTCCAGGGTCGGCCCATGAGTACGTAACCAAGGAAGGCCAAGAAGAAGGGTATGAGGCGAAGTCGGCAATACGTGGAAGGAGATCCGCTCCCGATGACATGTGCCAATCTGCAACTCAACTTTCTCAGTTACCTGGTTAACGGTGTCCTGCAAGGGCTTACCGTCGACCGGAACTACTGACCTAGGAGACTCCAGGGATCTGACAGGAATACGAAACTTCTTAACTGCCTCGACACTAATAAAGTTACCCACTGCGCCAGAGTCCACAATAGCTTTCACAGTAAAAGTCTCGAAACCAAAATTCAGGGAAACAGGCACGGTCAGGGGTAGAGAGGAATCACATACACTTGAGGAGACCTCACTTAACAGTCCCAGGCGGAGAGATTTCTCCGGTCTCTTGGGACGTGAATGTAGGAAATGGGAAGTATCCCCACAATAGAAACAGAGACCTTGTGCCTGCCTCTTCACACGACGTCGTTGAGCTATCTGGAGGCGATCCACCTGCATAGGCTCAGGTACCGGATCTGCCGAAGATAACTCGAGTAACGGCTGAGAAAAACTGCGAGTGGACGAAGAGAGGCGAGAGGACCCTCTCTCTCTGGCTGACTCGCGGGTGCGCTCCTGGAAGCGCAAATCAATGCGTGTCACGAGAGAGATACGATCCTCCAAATTGGTAGGGGTATCTCGGCCCGCCAGTTCATCTTTGAACCGACCGGACAGACCACACCAAAAGGCCCCTATGAGGGCATCATTATTCCAACCTAGCTCAGAGGACAAAGTGCGAAAACATATCGCGTATTGTCCAACCGATAGAGAACCTTGACGAAGATTAAAGAGGGACTCGGTGGTGGAAGCAAGGTGACCCGGCTGGTCGAACACCTTACGGAAAGTGTCCAAAAAGATGGAAAGCTGAGTGACGAGCGGGTCATCACGCTCCCAAAGGGGATTCACCCATGCAAGCGCCTTACCCTCTAAGTGAGAAACTATAAATGCTATTTTAGCACGATCGGTGGGGTAATGATACGGCAAAAACTCAAAATGCAAACGACACTGGTTCAAGAACCCGTGACACAACACAGGGTCACCACTATACCGGGGTGGCTTGCATAGGCGCAGAAGCGAGTGTGAAAGCATGGCCTGGGCAGATTGTATGAAAAGGAGCTGATTATCTACCGACACTATATAGTTGAGAATCTGAGCCTGGGAGTCGCGTTGCTGCACAAGTTCCTGCTGGAGACTAGCCAACTGGGCAGCATTCCCAGGCTCAGAGGACTGAGAGGCAGATAAACCGGACTCCATGGACTTGAGAAATGCCATAATCTTAATCTGGTTTTCCCGGAGGAACGTCAGCTCCATTTGGACGGAAGCCGCAGTACCAGCGGGGTCCATGGCCTGATTATACTGTTACAGTGTTAGCGACTCTGGGAGTGGACCCTCTGGGTCACGGCACCAACCCTCCCAGGGCAAGCTAGCCTAGTGAGCACCACCCCCTATACAGGGAGTGTCAGGAGCAAGCCCCAGGGGATACGATACCACGACTGCTGGCACTAGGCGGCCGGCTCACAGGAGATACGAGACTGTGTAACTGGAGGGTGCAGGATACTAGGGAACACAGGAGAATACACGGGGGTGCGCTGAATACAGGATAGTGCAAGACGGGTACACGTGGGCACATAAGGTGTGTAGCGAGTAACACATCCGGAGGTAGACAAAGCAGCACGCGTGCAAAGAGCACGACAGGGTACAGAATGAGGCAGCAGTCGTGCCAGGAGGTGTAACAGAACACAGGAATAGAGTGAATGCCAGGAGGCACGACTGAGCAAGAAACAAGGGACAGGATACGAGAGGATGTGCCAGGAGGCACAACTGAGCATGAAGCAACAAGGGTTCAGAGTAAGTGCTAGGAGCACCACAGAATAGCAGACAGAGCAGAGGACCTGAGAACAGCGCACAGTCAGGCTGGGACACAGTTGACCCAGCAAGGAAGCACAACAATAATCAGGCACCTCCCCTAGGGGGAGGTCGTCTGATATAGCACATGACTACTACTGGTTCAGGGTCAGGACCTAGCCAGAAAGCACATGACCACTACAGGTTCCGGGTGAGGTCCTCCATTACCATAGAGAGGACCGAGCCCTATACAGCACTGACAGGAGCGCGCAAGCGCAAACGTGACATGGAGGAGGAGACCCGGGGATGAGAGCTGTGCATGCGCACCCGACGAGGACCCCCGAGGGACCGCCGTACTGGAGGGAGTGACGTCGGGGCCGAGGCCCCGCCTCCTGGTGAGCGTGGCATAACAGTACCCCCTCCTTTAAGCCCCCTCTCTCTAGAACTGGAAAATAGCACCTTGACACTAGGAGCGGGATCCAGACACTTCCTAACTGCATGAGGACCAATCAGATCCAGAGTCTCAATACGAGAAAATTCGGTCTCCTGCCATACCCTGGAGAACTCCACGGACAGAGAGTCGGAGGCAGGTATTCCCGAGACAGGTTGAACCGGCAGAGGCACACTGACATGCTCGGAGGCCGAAGCGGTGGTGCAGTCATTGGAAGTCAATTCATCCTTAAGAGGCGAGCTGTCGGAGGATGGTTGCTTGGGAAGTCTCTTCTTGGCACACGATGGACAAGCAGCCACGAAGTCTTTGATGTCCTGAGCAATAGACGGCCACCAGTAATCGTGGGATAAACGGGAGAGTGTCCTCTTGGCACCAACATGGCCGGCAGCCGGAGAAGAATGTCCCCAGGATAACACACCTTTACGGTTACCTTTAGACACAAAGGTCTCCCCTGGGCGCTGGGGCGTCAACTTGATGGAAGCCACGGTAATTACCTTGGGCCGGTCACTTGACGGAGGTGGAGACTGACTCTCAGCCCCCCGTTGATAATGTCATAAGTCACAGACCGGTTGCTTGATGGATGTGGAGACTGACTCTCAGCCTCCTTCTCGACAATGTTACAAGTCAAAGACGGGTTGCTTGACGGATGTGGAGACTGACCTCAGCTTCCTTCTCGACAATGCCACAAGTCACAGACGGCAGACCTGTAACCGTCGAAGACGAGCAAGCAGGGTTCTTCGGATGAACGAACAGCAGGCAACTCTTTTGACAGGACGGTCCCCAACGGAGTATGTCACCGGATTGCCAGTCCAGGGTCGGCCCATGAGTACGTAACCAAGGAAGGCCAAGAAGAAGGGTATGAGGCGAAGTCGGCAATACGTGGAAGGAGATCCGCTCCCGATGACATGTGCCAATCTGCAACTCAACTTTCTCAGTTACCTGGTTAACGGTGTCCTGCAAGGGCTTACCGTCGACCGGAACTACTGACCTAGGAGACTCCAGGGATCTGACAGGAATACGAAACTTCTTAACTGCCTCGACACTAATAAAGTTACCCACTGCGCCAGAGTCCACAATAGCTTTCACAGTAAAAGTCTCGAAACCAAAATTCAGGGAAACAGGCACGGTCAGGGGTAGAGAGGAATCACATACACTTGAGGAGACCTCACTTAACAGTCCCAGGCGGAGAGATTTCTCCGGTCTCTTGGGACGTGAATGTAGGAAATGGGAAGTATCCCCACAATAGAAACAGAGACCTTGTGCCTGCCTCTTCACACGACGTCGTTGAGCTATCTGGAGGCGATCCACCTGCATAGGCTCAGGTACCGGATCTGCCGAAGATAACTCGAGTAACGGCTGAGAAAAACTGCGAGTGGACGAAGAGAGGCGAGAGGACCCTCTCTCTCTGGCTGACTCGCGGGTGCGCTCCTGGAAGCGCAAATCAATGCGTGTCACGAGAGAGATACGATCCTCCAAATTGGTAGGGGTATCTCGGCCCACCAGTTCATCTTTGAACCGACCGGACAGACCACACCAAAAGGCCCCTATGAGGGCATCATTATTCCAACCTAGCTCAGAGGACAAAGTGCGAAAACATATCGCGTATTGTCCAACCGATAGAGAACCTTGACGAAGATTAAAGAGGGACTCGGTGGTGGAAGCAAGGCGACCCGGCTGGTCGAACACCTTACGGAAAGTGTCCAAAAAGATGGAAAGCTGAGTGACGAGCGGGTCATCACGCTCCCAAAGGGGATTCACCCATGCAAGCGCCTTACCCTCTAAGTGAGAAACTATAAATGCTATTTTAGCACGATCGGTGGGGTAATGATACGGCAAAAACTCAAAATGCAAACGACACTGGTTCAAGAACCCGTGACACAACACAGGGTCACCACTATACCGGGGTGGCTTGCATAGGCGCGGAAGCGAGTGTGAAAGCATGGCCTGGGCAGATTGTATGAAAAGGAGCTGATTATCTACCGACGCTATATAGTTGAGAATCTGAGCCTGGGAGTCGCGTTGCTGCACAAGTTCCTGCTGGAGACTAGCCAACTGGGCAGCATTCCCAGGCTCAGAGGACTGAGAGGCAGATAAACCGGACTCCATGGACTTGAGAAATGCCATAATCTTAATCTGGTTTTCCCGGAGGAACGTCAGCTCCATTTGGACGGAAGCCGCAGTACCAGCGGGGTCCATGGCCTGATTATACTGTTACAGTGTTAGCGACTTCGGGAGTGGACCCTCTGGGTCGTGGCACCAACCCTCCCAGGGCAAGCTAGCCTAGTGAGGACCACCCCCTATACAGGGAGTGTCAGGAGCAAGCCCCAGGGGATACGATACCACGACTGCTGGCACTAGGTGGCCCGCTCACAGGAGATACGAGACTGTGTAACTGGAGGGTGCAGGATACTAGGGAACACAGGAGAATACACGGGGGTGCGCTGAATACAGGATAGTGCAAGACGGGTACACGTGGGCACATAAGGTGTGTAGCGAGTAACACATCCGGAGGTAGACAAAGCAGGACGCGTGCAAAGAGCACGACAGGGTACAGAATGAGGCAGCAGTCGTGCCAGGAGGTGTAACAGAACACAGGAATAGAGTGAATGCCAGGAGGCACGGCTGAGCAAGAAACAAGGGACAGGATACGAGAGGATGTGCCAGGAGGCACAACTGAGCATGAAGCAACAAGGGTTCAGAGTAAGTGCTAGGAGCACCACAGAATAGCAGACAGAGCAGAGGACCTGAGAACAGCGCACAGCCAGGCTGGGACACAGTTGACCAAGCAAGGAAGCACAACAATAATCAGGCACCTCCCCTAGGGGGAGGTCGTCTGATATAGCACATGACTACTACTGGTTTCGGGTCAGGACCTAGCCAGAAAGCACATGACCACTACAGGTTCCGGGTGAGGTCCTCCATTACCATAGAGAGGACCGAGCCCTATACAGCACTGACAGGAGCGCGCAAGCGCAAACGTGACATGGAGGAGGAGACCCGGGGACGAGAGCTGCGCGTGTGCACCCGACGGGGACCCCCGAGGGACCGCCGTACCGGAGGGAGTGACATCGGGGCCGAGGCCCCGCCTCCTGGTGACCGCGGCATAACACGGACAAATAGAAGCCATCTGGGTGCGACTCTGGAAAAACAAGCCGAGGAGATTTTCCATTTTTCCAGACCTACACCTTAGAGAGCTGTTCGCTATTCAAACAGTTTGTATATCTGCTGTTTGATAACGGTCAAAACTAGACAGAGACAGCGTGTGTCAGTCCGTATAAAAATAGACAGAGATTGACAATTTTCCATACAGACACCATATAGTAGTGTACGCTACTCACACACTACCATGTACTGCCTTGTATCACGGACAAATAGTAGCTATCTGTGTGTGACTCTGGAAAAACAAGCCGAGGAGATTTTCCATTTTTCCAGACATACACCTTAGAGAGCTGTCCGCTTTTCAAACAGTTTGGTATATCTGCTGTTTGATTACCGTCAAAACTAGACAGAGACAGAGTGTGTCAGTCCGTATAAAAATAGACGGAGATTGACAATTTTCATTACACACAACGTATAGAGCTGTCCGATTCTCAAACAGTATTGTATATCTGCCGTTCGCATTACAGTCACATCTATACAGAGTCAGCGTGTGTTTGTGCGACACTCCGTAAATACATATACGGATATTGTTAGTTACACAAAAAACGTAAACAGCTGTACACTTCTGATACAGTTCCGTATATATGCTTGTTGGATTACGGTCAAATACATACTGTGAGAGTGTCTGTGACTAGCAAAATATATACGTAGATTTAATTTTTTTAATACACCTTACACAGCTGGACGCTCCTCATACAGTACCATCTCTCTGCTGGTATTTTTGGTAAATTTTCCCAAACATGTGGAAGTATGGTGGAAGAGGCCGTGGACTTGGGCAGGGGGGCGCAGCTGGTTCTGGCAAAAGCACAATAACAGCTAAGGCAGGAGGTGTTGAGCCTGCGTCATTATCTGGCCCAAGAAGGCCTGTAAGGTTACCTTTTCTTGGAGTAGAAAAACTGCTTTTAAAGCCGGAGCATCAGGAACAGGTTTTGGCGTACATTGCCGAAACAGCCACAAGCTCTATTGCCTCCTCTTCTGAGCGTTCAAAACCTGCAAGCACGGAGTCATCAGTGCAGGGTTCTGGTCAGGAAAAACATCTTTCCTTGTGTCCTTCACCCCCACCAAAAGTTAAGGATGCGGCAGCCCACACTTCAGAATACTCTATGGAGCTCTTTTCACATACAGTCATGGCCAAAAGTATTGACACCCCTGCAATTCTGTCAGATAATATTCAGTTTCTTCCTGAAAATGATTGCAAACACAAATTCTTTGGTATTATTATCTTCATTTAATTTGTCTTAAATGAAAAAACGCAAAAGAGAATGAAGCAAAAAGCATAACATTGATCATTTCACACAAAACTCCAAAAATGGGCCGGACAAAAGTATTGGCACCCTCAGCCTAATACTTGGTTGCACAACCTTTAGCCAAAATAACTGCGACCAACCGCTTCCGGTAACCATCAATGCGTTTCTTACAATGCTCTGCTGGAATTTTAGACCATTCTTCTTTGGCAAACTACTCAAGGTCCCTGATATTTGAAGGGTGCCTTCTCCAAACTGCCATTTTTAGATCTCTCCACAGGTGTTCTATGGGATTCAGGTCTGGACTCATTGCTAGCCACCTTAGAAGTCTCCAGTGCTTTCTCTCAAACCATTTTCTAGTGCTTTTTGAAGTGTGTTTTGGGTTATTGTCCTGCTGGAAGACCCATGACCTCTGAGGTAGACCCAGCTTTCTCACACTGGGCCCTAAATTATGCTGCAAAATTTGTTGGTAGTCTTCTGACTTCATAATGCCATGCACACGGTCAAGCAGTCCAGTGCCAGAGGCAGCAAAGCAACCCCAAAACATCAGGGAACCTCCGCCATGTTTGACTGTAGGGACCATGTACTTTTCTTTGAATGCCTCTTTTTTCTCCTGTAAACTCTATGTTGATGCTTTTGCCCTAAAAGCTCTACTTTTGTCTCATCTGACCAAAGAACATTCTTCCAAAATGTTTTAGGCTTTTTCAGGTAAGTTTTGGCAAACTCCAGCCTGGCTTTTTTATGTCTCGGGGTAAGAAGTGGAGTCTTCCTGGGTCTCCTACCATACAGTCCCTTTTCATTCAGATCCCGACGGATAGTACGGGTTGACACCGTTGTACTCTCGGACTGCAGGGCAGCTTGAACTTGTTTGGATGTTAGTGGAGGTTCTTTATCCAACATCCGCACAATCTTGCGTTGAAATCTCTTGTCAATTTTTTTTTTCCGGCCACATCTAGGGAGGTTAGCCACAGTGCCATGGGCTTTAAACTTCTTAATGACACTGCGCATGGTAGACACAGGAACATTCAGGTCTTTGGAAATGGACTTGTAGCCTTGAGATTGCTCATGCTTCCTCACAATTTGGTTTCTCAAGTCCTCAGACAGTTCTTTGGTCTTCTTTCTTTTCTCCATGCTCAATGTGGTACACACAAGGACACAAGACAGAGGTTGATTAAACTTTAATCCATGTCAACTGGCTGCAAGTGTGATTTAGTTATTGCCAACACCTGTTAGGTGCCACAGGTAAGTTATAGGTACTGTTAATTACACAAATTAGAGAAGCATCACATGATTTTTCGAACAGTGCCAATACTTTTGTCCACCCTCTTTGTTATGTTTGGTGTGGAATTATATCCGATTTGGCTTTAGGACAATTCTTTTTGTGTTTTTTCATTTAAGACAAATTAAATGAAGATAATAATACCAAAGAATTTGTGTTTGCAATCATTTTCAGGAAGAAACTGAGTATTATCTGACAGAATTGCAGGGGTGTCAATACTTTTGGCCATGACTGTACCATGCCTGGATTATCTAGTCAAATCCTGAATTCCCCAGTCCAAGATGAATCTGACATGGAGTGCACTGATGCACAGCCACTGCTAGATGATTCTGCTGCTACATTGACCCAGAGCACTACATTGCCCTCGCAGTCTATTGAGCCAGAATCTGACCCTGATGAAACTCAGGTGCCCCTTCCCGCATACTATACCACCTTACATGGTGACACAGAGGAAGGTAAAGAGGAAGGTGCAGATGATTTTGAAGAGGAGGTGATGGATGACCCAGTTCTTGACCCGGATTGGCATCCATTGGGGGAGGAGGGTGGCGCTGGCAAAAGTTCAGATAAGGAGAAGGATCCGCAGCAGGCATTGACATCGCAGCAGCGGTTATCTGGCAGGCCCGTAGCTGTCCAAAAACGTGGATCAAAAAATAAAAGAGTTGCAGGACAGCTTGACCAGAAGGTCAGCTTAGCACAGTGTGCAAGGCCAGAAAATGCATACCATAGTAGGAAGAGTGCAGTGTGGCACTTCTTTGTTCAAAATTCTACTGATGAGGCAAAGGTTACCTTTAAGAAGTGCGGAAGGACCTTTAGCCGAGGTAATCAACTCAGAAATTTGAATAACAGTTGCATGCTTAGACATTTAATCACCATGCACTTGCAAGCGTAGACGGACTACAAAACCTCAGGTAGCACATGTGCACCTGCTCTGACTGAAGGTAGCCAGCAATACTCCATCGCTTCCCCCACTGTAAGACCACCGCCACCGTTAAGCACACCACCAGCACTAAATGTGGAGGTGTCATCGCAAGGCCAAAGCACTCAGGGAATCACAATGGTTTTGCAACAAAACACTGAATCTAGGCCATCACCACCAATACCATCACCAACCCCCTCTCACTCCGTCCGGTCCACCGCTACTTCCCCCATATGCAGCTCTCCAGTCCAGCTCACCCTACCAGACACTCTGAGTAGGACAAGAAAGTACTCATCCTCTCATCCACGTACACTATGCTTGAATGCCCACATTGCCAAACTAATCCCATTAGAGATGATGCCCTACCGTTTGGTTGAAAGCGAAGCTTTCCACGACCTCATGGCCTATGCTGTCCCACGCTATGACCTACCCAGTCGGCACTTCTTTTCTCGAAAAGCCATCCCTGCCCTCCACCGGCATGTGAAAGACCGCATTGTCCATGCACTAAAACAGTCAGTGAGTGGAAAGGTGCACCTCACAACAGATGCATGGACCAGTAAGCATGGCCAGGGCCGTTACATGTCCATCACTGTGCACTGGGTTAATGTGGTGGTTGCAGGCTCCACAGGGGACAGCGGCGGTGGAACAGTGCTGCCTAGCCCATGGTATAGGGAATAGTTGGCTGTAGGCTTTCGACCCTCCTCCTCCTCCATCAGCGAAAGCTCGTCCACAGAGCGCAGTTGCATGAGCACTCCATCCGCAGCTGGCAGTGTTGCACATGAAGTGTCCCACTATCAAACAGCTAGTGGTAAGCATCAGCAGGCTGTGTTAAAGATGATGTCTTTGGGCGACAACAGACACACCGCGGAGGTACTGGCCGACTACTTGCAGCGACAAACTGAGTCATGGCTGGGCAGTCTACATCTTGAGGCAGGCAAGGTTGTCAGTGATAATGGCCGTAATTTTGTGGCAGCCATAGCTCGTGCAAAACTCACATACCTTGCCTGGCTCACACTTTGAACCTGGTGGTGCAGTGCTTCCTTAATAATTATCTGGAGTTAACATCCCTGCTACATAAGGTGCGAAGACTGTGCTCGCACATCCGTCGCTCAAATGTCGACTCCACTCGTATGCAGAAGCTGCAGCGATAGCTCCACCTCCCCAAGCACCGCCTAATCATAGACGTTGCAACAAGGTGTAACTCCACCCTGCACATGGATGAGAGGCTGTGCGAACAGAGGCAGGCTGTAATGCATTTGTGGGAGGATACACAGGCAGGCAGTTTGAGGGAAGACATGGAATTGGCGGGTGTGCAGTGGTCAAAGCTGAAAGACCTCTGTAAAGTCCTTCAGTGTTTTGAGGAATGCACATGGCTGGTAAGCGCAGACGATGCCATCATAAGCATGAGAATCCCACTTATGCATCTGCTCATGCAAAATTTGACGCACATTAAGGATCAGGCGTCTGCAGCGGAGGAGGAGGAGGAGGGAAGCCTTGATGACAGTCAGCCATTGTCTGTCAGGGAACTGTCCTGGATGAGGTGGAGGAAGAAGAGGAGGAGGAGGATGAGGGGGATGATTATTTTGGGCAGAAGGATGCTTCTCAGGGGGCAAGAGAAAATGTTGTCATTCCAAGGTCAGGTACAGTGTTTGTGCGTGACTGTAGGGATGTGGATTTGCCAGAAAGTGCTCCTCCACCCAGCAGTGGCAGTGCAGCATTGACACCTGGAACATTGGCCCACATGTGCAATTATGCCTTTCGGATCCTAAAAAGGGACCCCCGCATTGCCAAAATGATGAGGGATGACTACTACTGGCTGGCCAGCATCCTCGATCCACGCTACAAAGGCAAATTACACATCATGCCACAGGAAAACCTAGAGATAATATCGGCTAACAAACAGGCAACTCTGGTAAACCGTTTGTTTGAGACTTTCTCAGCACACAGCAGCGGTGCTGGTTCTCCCACGAGCCGTAGTGGGCATAATGGAAGAGGTGTTCGCGGTGCACACAGCCGAAGTAGCGTTGGAGACAGGGGTTTAATGACCATGTTGTGGAATGATTTCTCAAGTACCGCTCACACGACTGCTAATACTGCATCGATAAAAAGTGACAGGAGACAGCAGTTGTTAACTATGGTTACAAACTACTTCTCTTCCCATATCGATGTTCTCCCTCACAGGTCATTCCCCTTTGACTATTGGGCCTCTAAACTGGACACCTGGCCTGAATTGGCACCATATGCCTTACAGGAGCTTGCTTGCTCTGCTGCTAGTTTGTTATCTGAAAGAGTCTTCAGTGCTGCTGGATCAATCCTGACAGAAAAAAGGACCCATCTGTCAACCCAAAATGTTGATGATCTAACCTTTATTAAAATTAACCATGCATAGGTTTCAAAGGATTTTGTCCCACCTTCCCCTGATGACACACAGGTTGACAGAAAACTACCTCGCTTTTGTCCTCCTCTTCCTTGGACTTGCCCAATTCCGCCCTTTGCAGCAGCTGAATGTCCAGCCAACACATCAACATATGCCATTTTTTAAACCTCCCTAAGTGGGCTGCCCACCCACCCCCCAATGGCTGGGGTCAACAGCTGGCGCACCCGGGCAAGTTCTGATGCTCTGAACAGGTGGATGGGCCCCCTGATGGCCAATGACACTGGCACAGGGCTCCTCATAGTACAATACAGTGTCTCTGACGTGGGGGGGGGCACTCGCCGTCAGACACACCAGCGTACTATGAGGGGCCCTGTGCCAGTACCATTGACCACGAGTGTGCCCCCCCTGCTTGGTCATGGCCACAGCACTTGCAAGTTGCAATACTTACCTCTCCCTGCTCCACCGCTGTGTAGTCTGGGCAGTTAAATCCTTCACAGGGACAGCCACTAGAAATTTGGTGTATTGATCGATGATGGTTAAGATGTAGCTATGGCCTGTCCTGCTGGCCTCTACCTTCAGATGATCAATGGCTACCATTTGTAATGGACGTCAACTTACAAGCAGTGTTGCTTTATGATCACCTTTCACAGTTGTGATAGTCATAGACGTGTGACATTCTTGCCACCATTTTTCAGTGTCTCCTCTCATGCCAATCCAATAGAATCATCTACGGCCTGTGGCTTCTGTCTTTTGCACTTCAAAATGACCAGACACATCATGATAGGCAGTGACGACCATGTCTACATCTCCCCTGTGATCACAATTTGATGGAGATGAGTAACGGTGATGTGATCCACGCTACTGCAATAAAGCAATCCTTTCTTCACAAAGAACCGTTTTCACTGTCTCCACAGACGCAGTAATTGAGGGTCTGCATCGCCTCTGCAACTTCTACTGGGAGGTTTTCCCGCAATGAGTAATTCCCAAATTTCTGCTAACACTCGACTTTCCGTCTGTACTTGTATCCATGTAGTTTCCAGTAGAGGAGAGTCTGGACTGGCTTACTGAGATTGAAATACATACGAAGATTTAAAAGTACCACAACACTGTGCATACTGTTGTACGCTTCGACTACCTTTCCCTTTTTCTACTTTTTAAACTCTGGTGTAATACATAGTGAGCCTGTGAGTGTCTGTGTCTGACTCCGGAAGTATAGACGGAAATTTACAATTACCCCTAGACTGGATACACCTGGTATGTGCTGATACAGTACCTTTGTTCAAAATTTTGTGTTACGGTTAGTGTTGAGCATTCCGATACTGCAAATATCGGGTATCGGCCGATATTCGCTGTATCAGAATTCCGATACCGAGTACTGATATTTTTTCAATATCGGATACCGGAATCGGAAGTTCCCATAATGCAATGAGCCACTGTCGTGGCTGTGATTGGCTGCTGAAATGATGTCATTATGATGCGCGGTCTGTGCCGACTGCGGGGGGTCTGTACGGGCCTGCCGGGGGTCTGTACGGGCTGCCGGGGGTCTGTACGGGCCTGCCGGGGGCCTGTGCCGGCTGCCAGGGGTCTGTACGGGCCTGCCGGGGGCCTGTGCCGGCTGCCGGGGGTCTGTACGGGCCTGCCGGGGGCCTGTGCCGGCTGTCGGGGGTCTGTACGGGCCTGCCGGGGGCCTGTGCCGGCTGCCCGGGGTCTGTACGGGCCTGTATCGGCTGCCGGGGGTCTGTACGGGCCTGCCGGGGGCCTGTGCCAGCTGCCGGGGGTCTGTGTGGGCCTGCCGGGGGTCTTGTGTGTGTGCAGGCCTCGTCCGATGAGACTACAAGTCCCATCGGTCTATGCCTGCTACAATGACAGTGATTGACACATTAGCCAATGATGGGACAGTAGTAGTCCCATATTCCGGCTAATGTGTTGAATGTAAAAAAAAAATACTACATACATACTACATGCATACTACATATATACAACATTCATACAACATACATACATACTACATACATACTTCATATATACTACATTTATACAACATACATACTACATACATACTACATATATACTACATATACTACATACTACATTCATACAACATACATACAACATACATACATACTACATACATACTACATATATACTACATATATACTACATACATATATACTACATACTTACTTCATACATACAACATACATACAAGATGCTACAGACATACAACATACATACAACATACATACAACATACATACTACATACAATACATTCATACATTCATACAATACATACATGCTACAGATATACTACATTCATACAACATACATACATAGTACATACATACTACATACATACAACATGCTACAGACATGCAACATACATACTACATACAACATACATACTACATACAATACATTCATACATTCATACAATACATACATACTACATATATACTGCATTCATACAACATACATACATAGTACATACTACATACATACTACATACATACAACATGCTACAGACATACAACATACATACTACATACATACTACATACGTACTACATACAATACATTCATACATTCATACAATACATACATATAGACATACAGTACATATAACATAGAGTACATACTCACCATCACTTGTCACTTTGATCCCCAAAGCCAGTGTCATCTATGAAAAAAATTAGAAAAAAAAAAAACAAGCAATATAATCCCTGATCCGCAGAAATCCACGAGTGTCCCACGACGATGTGCTGCACTGCATCACTGAGAGGTTACTATGGTTCACTGTTCTCACTTTATGGCAAAAGCTGCATGGGAACTTTCTCACACAGCAATGCCAAAAGTGAGACTAGAGACTATTTTTTTACAGTGGCGGAGGAATACAGTGCGGAAGGATACCTACCTCCCATCATTGGATTCCTGGAGCCCCTGATGCTGCTGTTCTTCACGGGAGATCGGTGTGGGACACTCGTGGATTTCTGCGGATCAGGGAGTATATCGCTTGTTTGTTTTTTTCTAATTTTTTTCATAGATGACACTTGCTTCGGGGATCAAAGTGACAAGTGATGGTGAGTATGTACTCTATATTGTATGTACTGTATGTCTATATGTATGTATTGTATGAATGTATGAATGTATTGTATGTAGTATGTATGTAATATGTATGTTGCATGTCTGTAGCATGTTGTATGTATATTGTATGTATGTAGTATGTATGTATGTATGTTGTATGAAAGTAGTATATATGTAGTATGTATGCAGTATGTAGTATGCATGTATGTATGTTGTATGAATGTAGTATATATGAAGTATGTATGTAGTATGTATGTATGTTGTATGAATTTTGTATATATGTAGTATGTATGTATTATGTAGTATGTATGTATGTATGCTGTATGTAGCATATATGTAGTATGTATGTATGTTGTATGAATGTAGTATATATGAAGTATGCATGTATGCTGTATGAATGTAGTATATATGAAGTATGTATGTAGTATGTATGTATGTTGTATGAATGTTGTATATATGTAGTATGTATGTAGTATGTATGTATGTTGTATGAATGTAGTATATATGAAGTATGTATGTAGTATGTATGTATGCTGTATGAATGTAGTATATATTAAGTATGTATGTAGTATGTATGTTGTATGTATGCTGTATGAATGTAGTATATATGTAGTATGTATGTAGTATGTATGTATGCTGTATGAATGTAGTAGATATGTAGTATGTATGTAGTATGTATGTATGCTGCATGAATGTAGTATTTAAGAAGTATGTATGTAGTATGTATATATGTTGTATAAATGTTGTATATATGTAGTATGTATGTAGTATGTATGTATGTTGTATAAATGTTGTATATATGTAGTATGTATGTAGTATGTATGTACTGTATGTTGTATGAATGTAGTATATATGTAGTATGTATGTAGTATGTATATATGTTGTATTAATGTAGTATATATGACGTGTGTATGTAGTATGTATGTATGTTGTATAAATGTTGTATATATGTAGTATGTATGTAGTATGTATGTATGTTGTATGAATGTAGTATATATGAAGTATGTATGTAGTATGTATGTATGTTGTATGAATGTTGTATATATGTAGTATGTATATAGTATGTATGTATGTATGTTGTATGAATGTTGTATATATGTAGTATGTGTATAGTATGTATGTAGTATGTAGATATATATATATTTTTTTACATTTAACACATTAGCCGGATGATGGGACTACTACTGTCCCATCATTGGCTAATGTGTCAATCACTGTCATTGTAGCAGGCATAGCCCGATGGGACTTGTAGTCCCATCGGACGAGGCCTGCACACAGACACAAAGACCCCCGGCAGGCCTGCACAGACCCCCGGCAGCCGGCACAGACCCCCGGCATGCTCGCACAGACCCCCGGCAGTCCGCACAGACCCCCGGCAGGCCCGTACAGACCCCCGGCAAGCCCGCACAGACCCCGCCCGCACACACAGACACGCACAGTGTCTGCCCACGCACTGCCCACACTCTTCCCCCCTCCCGAACAGTATGTGCAACAACAGAAAGGGTTTTTTTTAATTCTGATATTTCTGTCCCATTGACTTGGAATCGGCGATACCCGATACTTTTTGGGTATCGGCCGATCCAATCCGATCTGATATTTCTCAATATCGGATGGTGTTGCTCAACACTAGTTACGGTATCATCCATAGTGAGTGAGTGTGTATGGTTTACGCCTTCTATATACACGGTGAATCGGAGATACCAATTTTTACCCTATACTCGATACAGCTTGTATCTTGTTATACAGTACCTTTGCTCGACATTTAGTATTATGGTCAAATCCATACTGAGTAAGCGTCTGAGAGTGACTACGGAACTATGTATACGGAGATTTCAATTGAACCCTATAATATATATACTTGCTATCTTGTTATCCAGTACCTTTTTTACAACTTTTTTTATTATGGTCAAACCCAGACTGAGTGAGCGTCTGAGGGTGACTCCGGAAATATATACCGAGATTTCAAATTTGGCCAACACTGTATACAGCTCCACGCTTCTGATACAGTAACCTTTTTAGCTATTTAGATTATGGTGTAATCCATAATGAGCCTGTGAACGTCTGTCTGTAATTCCGGCAATATATTAGGAGCTTTAAGATTACCCCAACACTGTATACAGCTGTACGCTTGTGTTACATTACCCATTTACAGCTTTTCGTATTCTTGTGTAATCCATACTGGGCCTGAGAGCGTTTGTGTCTGCCTCCTGAAATGTATACGGAGATTCAGAATGTTTACACTATACTATATATACCTTGTATCTGGTGATACTGTACCTTTTTTCAACTTTTTATTTTTTTGGGTAATCCATACTGAGCCTGTGAGCGTCTGTGTATGACTCATGAAATATATACGGAGATATACTGCTATCCATAGACTGTATAGAGTTGTACACTTCTGATACAGTACCATATATCTGCTGGTATTTTGGGTCCATTTTCCAAAACATGAGGAAGTATGGTGGAAGAGGATGCGGACGTGGGCGTTGGGGGGCCACCTGGTACTGATGGTGGTGCATCTGCTGGTAGTGCCAAAAACACAATAGCAGCTAAGGCAGGAGGTGCTGAGCCTGCATCATGGTGTAGCTCTGGAAGGCCTGGAAGGCTCCGCTTTCTGGGAGTAGGTAGACTGCTTTTAAAGCTGGAGCAACAGGAACTGTTTTTGCCTTACATTGCTGAAAGAGCCTCCAGCTCTATCGCCTCCTCTTCTGAAGTTTAAAAAAATGCAAGCACTGAGTCATAACTGCAGGCTTCTGGTCAGGAGCAACCCCTTTCCTTGTGTCCTTCACCCTCCCCAAAAGTGAAGGATGCGGCAGCACACACTTCAGAATACTCCATGGAGCTCTTTTCACATACCATGCCTGGGTTAATTAAAAATGGGGCCCATCATATACTGGAGCATTCCAAATGGGGGACATCAGACACTGGAGCAGCATTTACAGGGCCCATTATACACTGAAGCATTAGAAATGGGGCCCATTATATATGGAGCATTATTAGGGCCCATCATACACTGGAGCATCATCCATGAGGCCCATCATATACTGGAGCATTATAAATGGGGCAGATCAGACACTGGAGCAGCATCTATGGGGCACATGATACACTGGAGCATTAGAAATGGGGCCCATTATATATGGTGCATTACTAGGGCCCATTATACACTGGAACATCATCCTTGAGGCCCATCATATACTGGAGCATTCCAGATTGGGGACATCAGACACTGGAGCAGCATTTACGGGGCCCATTATACACTGGAGCATTAGAAATGGAACCCATTATATATGGAGCATTATTTGGGCCCATAACACACTGGAGCATTATCCATGGGGACCATCATATACTAGAACATTGTAAATGGAGCAGTTCAGACACTGGAGCAGCATCTATGAGGCACATTATACAGTGGAGCATTAGAAATTGGGCCCATTATATATGGAGCATTATTTGTGCCCATCGTACACTGGAGCATCATCCATGAGGCCCATCATATACTGGAGCATTCCAGATTGGGGACATCAGACACTGGAGCAGCATTTACGGGGCCCATTATACACTGGAGCATTAGAAATGGAGCCCATTATATATGGAGCATTATTTGGGCCCATAACACACTGGAGCATCATCCATGGCAACCATCATATACTGGAACATTGTGAATGGGGCAGTTCAGACACTGGAGCAGCATCTATGGGGCACATTATGCAGTGGAGCATTAGAAATGGGGCCCATTATATATGGAGCATTATTTGGGCCCATCATACACTGGAGCATCATCCATGAGGCCCATCATCAACTGGAGCATTGTAAATGGGGCAGATCAGACACTGGAGCAGCATCTATGGGGCCCATCATATACTGGAGCATCATCCATGAGGCCCATCATATACTGGAGCATTATGTGGAGCTCATCATATACTGTATGGAACATTATATGCGGCCAATTATTCTGCTTGGAGAAGTATATGGGGCTCATTATTCTGTATGGCGCACAATGTGGTGGCCATAATACTATATGGAGTAATATACTGTCCTGTTTTTGAGCTATTGAAGAATTTAAAATAGATCAATCATGTCATGTAAGCAGTGAAGTATTTGTCATTGTACTATACCTATATTTTTGTGCCGTATCAGAGCATCTTGAGTTGTGGCATGTGTTAAAGGGGCACATAACTGCATTATGTCACCATCATCTTATGGGACCCAGAACAGACACGTTTTGAGCTTACCAGCTCTTAATCATTGCTCCAAGCTGTTATGTGAAGTTGTTTTTTAACAATTTGTCCAATAAAAGAATTTTCTTCAGGAACAAGAAGCTGGATTTTTTCATTTATTTGGATGATTACTCGTTGGTTTGCGGTAAATGCTAGTTGACAAACTCCCGTTATGTTCTTTTTTAATCTTCACATCCAGGAACGCTATTTCCTCGCTTTGAATTTCCGATGTGAACCCTAGCCCAATTTCATTAGCATTTAATTCCCCAATGAGTAGTTCAAACTGACCCTTTGTGCCTGTCCAGACGACAAAGATGTCGTTTATTAATCTATACCAAATGGCTTCAAATTCATGCCACCACTTGATATCCTCCCCAAAGACCAATGTTTTCTCCCACCAGCCCAGGAACAGATTTGCATATGATGGGGCACAGAGACTCCCCATCAAAGTGCCCCATAGCTGGTGGCAATACTTTCCATTAAAGATGAATGCATTATGGGAAAGAGTGAACCTAAGGAGAGATATGGCAATTTCATTATGTTCTCTGCAAGCTACCGATCTTTGTTTCAGGAAGTGATTTACACCCCTAATACCTGCATCATGTGGTATGTTGCTATAAAGGGCCTCCCTAATATCACCTTTAGGAAAGGAAAGTCACTGAAAGACATGTTCGTACAGTTACTACAGGAGAACAGTAGTGAAAGGGACATGGTTGGACAGAAAACCTTGCGGTTTCATTAAATGTGGTAATTGTTATATGTGTACATGGATGAGACCCAATAAGTCATTCAACAGATCTTCTATGGGAAAGGTATTTTATCAAAGAGATTTCTCTAATTGTAAAACCATGGGGGTGGTATACATGGCCACCTGCCCTTGTCCTAAGGATTATATTGGAAAAACAAAGAGAGAATTGCGTAGAAGGGTTGGCGAACATATGGGGGACATTGGGAATAATAGGGACACCCCCTTGCCCAGACATATGAGGACATACCATCAAGGAGACTTAGATAACATCATATACATGATAATTGAGGTGGTGAGACCTAACCCGAGAGGTGGGATTTTGGATAGGGCCATTTTGAAAAGAGAATGTGAATGAACATTTAGGATGTAGGCAATTGCACCTAAGGGTATAAACGAGCAGATGTTGTTTGCCTGTTTCCTGTAGGCCTTTTCCTTCCTACTTCTATTTTGTATGGGGTCCATGACTATTATATGCGGAATCTAGCTGTATTTTACGCTAGTTTATTTCCCTATTCTTGAGGGGATACACAGATTACCGTGAATAATTATGTGATCAAAGTCCTTCATTTTAAATGACCCATTTATTATATTGCGTGTATTTATTATTTTTTTTTAGGTACTTTTCATATATCTGCTATGAGCAATCTATGATTGAAAAGGAATTTGCCTTTAGAATGAAAACCTGTAATAGGAGGATATTATGTCAGAATGCGCAAAGTGCCCTTTATGTGTACTGTATCTATTTAAGGATGGTAATTGTGTGACAGATTGCTATTTCATAAGTGAGCCTTTTGGTTTTCTGTGTGAATTAGGTTGGAGCACAAAGAATATGGTAGTGCGCTCCACATTGCACATGCGCCTTGGTTGTATGGCGCTCATGAACCGCTGGCATTTCTTCTGACTTCCGTGCGGCTAGTTTGGAACGCAATAATGGAGATGCGCTCCATTTGTAGTATGCGCAATTGAGTTCTACCCATGATACATCGGCACTTGCGAATTTCCGGCCCACGATACAGAGAGGTGGGAGGTACCATAGTACCATATCCGCGACAGCGGGTTATTTAAACGGAGGCTAGTGTATCGGAGCTTGACACATCACATTTTATCAAGACATATGCTAATACAGTGGGGAAAAAAAGTATTTAGTCAGTCAGCAATAGTGCAAGTTCCACCACTTAAAAAGATGAGAGGTGTCTGTAATTTACATCATAGGTAGACCTTAACTATGGGAGACAAACTGAGAAAAAAAAATCCAGAAAATCACATTGTCTGTTTTTTTTTTCATTTTATTTGCATATTATGGTGGAAAATAAGTATTTGGTCAGAAACAAAATTTCATCTCAATACTTTGTGATATATCCTTTGTTGGCAATGACAGAGGTCAAACGTTTTCTGTAAGTCTTCACAAGGTTGCCACACACTGTTGTTGGTATGTTGGCCCATTCCTCCATGCAGATCTCCTCTAGAGCAGTGATGTTTTTGGCTTTTCGCTTGGCAACACGGACTTTCAACTCCCTCCAAAGGTTTTCTATAGGGTTGAGATCTGGAGACTGGCTAGGCCACTCCAGGACCTTGAAATGCTTCTTATGAAGCCACTCCTTCGTTGCCCTGGCGGTGTGCTTTGGATCATTGTCATGTTGAAAGACCCAGCCACGTTTCATCTTCAATGCCCTTGCTGATGGAAGGAGGTTTGCACTCAAAATCTCACGATACATGGCCCCATTCATTCTTTCATGTACCCGGATCAGTCGTCCTGGCCCCTTTGCAGAGAAACAGCCCCAAAGCATGATGTTTCCACCACCATGCTTTACAGTAGGGATGGTGTTTGATGGATGCAACTCAGTATTCTTTTTCCTCCAATCACGACAAGTTGTGTTTCTACCAAACAGTTCCAGTTTGGTTTCATCAGACCATAGGACATTCTCCCAAAACTCCTCTGGATCATCCAAATGCTCTCTAGCAAACTTCAGACGGGCCCGGACATGTACAGGCTTAAGCAGTGGGACACGTCTGGCACTGCAGGATCTGAGTCCATGGTGGCGTAGTGTGTTACTTATGGTAGGCCTTGTTACATTGGTCCCAGCTCTCTGCAGTTCATTCACTAGGTCCCCCCGCGTGGTTCTGGGATTTTTGCTCACCGTTCTTGTGATCATTCTGACCCTACGGGGTGGGATTTTGCGTGGAGCACCAGATCGAGGGAGATTATCAGTGGTCTTGTATGTCTTCCATTTTCTAATTATTGCTCCCACAGTTGATTTCTTCACTCCAAGCTGGTTGGCTATTGCAGATTCAGTCTTCCCAGCCTGGTGCAGGGCTACAATTTTGTTTCTGGTGTCCTTTGACAGCTCTTTGGTCTTCACCATAGTGGAGTTTGGAGTCAGACTGTTTAAGGGTGTGCACAGGTGTCTTTTTATACTGATAACAAGTTTAAACAGGTGCCATTACTACAGGTAATGAGTGGAGGAAAGAGGAGACTCTTAAAGAAGAAGTTACAGGTCTGTGAGAGCCAGAAATCTTGATTGCTTGTTTCTGACCAAATACTTATTTTCCACCATAATATGCAAATAAAATGAAAAAAAAACAGACAATGTGATTTTCTGGATTTTTTTTTCTCAGTTTGTCTCCCATAGTTGAGGTCTACCTATGATGTAAATTACAGACACCTCTCATCTTTTTAAGTGGTGGAACTTGCACTATTGCTGACTGACTAAATACTTTTTTTCCCCACTGTATATCGGGCCTCCTGATGAGCAAAGAGGGGTGATGATGGTGAAAGGCAGGCGGCATCTTGCGAGATGAGTACCGTTTTTCTTGTTGTACCATGATCCTTGTGACAGGTCCCATGAAAATTCACCCCTATCAGAGGGAAAGTCTGTCAGTTATTGGATAATCATATAGTGTCCCAAAAGTACGTTTGATGAAATCTTTAGGAATCGTTTAAGATTTATATCCATTATTATTATTATTTATTTATATAGCACCATTGATTCCATGGTGCTGTACATGAGAAGGGGTTACATACAAATTACAGCTATCACTTACAGTAAACAAACTAACAATCACAGACTGATACAGAGGGGAGAGGACCCTGCCCTTTCGGGCTTACATGCTACAGGATGGTGGGGTGTGACGGACTCAGCTTCTGCTGAGCCGATTTTTTGAGTGGACCCTCTGGGTCAAGGCACCCACCCACCGAGGGCGAGCTGACCTTGTGAGAAACCACCCCCTATACAGGGAGTGTCAGGGGCAACACCAAGGGGGTGAGCCACCATGACTGCTGGGACCAGACGGCTGGCTCAGGGGGACACTATGTGAGTGTCTGACGACCAGGGAAGCAGGAAGCAAAACAAGACAAGACGCAAGTTCAAGGTATCTTCATTAAGACAACTTCAGGATAACATTCAGTGCAAAAACGTGAGAACAAGCAAACACGGCAAGGTGCATGCGTGGGCATGCCAAGGTCCATAGCATAGTACGTGCCAGGTGGCACGCCTGGGTATAGGCAAAGGCAGAATGGCATCGGACTCCGGACAACTGGCAACGATCGACATGATCAGGGCATCAGGCTGCTGACATCAGCTCCGGACATCAGGCCGCAGTCATCAGGCTTACGATCTATGGCAGCGATCGGCGGGTTCCGGGCACCCGGCAGGCAAACCAGGGTTCAGGCAAGGAGGCACAACAGATATCCAGGCATGGTGCGTGTTAGGGAACACGCTGAGGTCCTAGGCAGGATTCCAGGCAGGGTGCATGCTAGGGGCACACCAGGGTCCACGGCAAGGTGCAAGGCAGGGTGCGCGTGCAGGGGACACGCCAGGGTTCAAAGCAAGGTGCAAGGCAAGGTGCGTGTGTAGGGGACATGCCAGGGTTCAAAGCAACAAACAAGACAGGGTGCATGTGTAGAGACACGCCTAGGCACAAAGTTCAACAAACAAGACAGGGTGCGTATATAGAGACACACCAAGGCACAAGGTACGAGGCAGAGACCTGCGCGTGCCAAGGGGCATGCCAGGGTCAGGTCCAACATACAAGACAGGGTCCTGCGCGTGCAGAGGGGCACGCTAGGGTCAGGGTTCAAGGCAGGGTGCGTGCTAGGAGCCACGCCAGGGTTCAAGGCAGGGAGCGTGCTAGGAGGCACACCAGGGTTCGAGGCAGGGTGCATGCTAGGAGTCACGCCAGGGTTCAAGGCAGGAAACACGCCTCACTGGCCAGCGCACACGGCTGAGACACAAGCACGCGGCACGACTAAAGCACAGGAGGCGGCAAGGGCAATTTGTCACGCATGCCTATCCTGCGTGACACGACTCAAAGGCCGGTAACTAAAACAACCGGACTGACTAGTGATGAAACAACAAGACAGGGGGAAGGGAACACCAGACAGGGCAAGGAAAAGACAAAGCAAGGAGCGGAACCTGGAGAGGAAAATAGGCAGAAACACAGAGTCAGGTCAGAGAGAAAACAGAGCTAGCAGCGGAGCGTAGGGCGAAGCCCAGAGCCGGGCCCAGGCTGTGCCTTAGGACTAGCCAGGAAACAAGACAGAGAACTAGCAGCAGAGCGTAGGCTGAAGCCCAGAGCCAGGCCAAGGCATAGCCTTGGGACTAGTCAGGGAGTGTGCTAGAGAGCACCAGAGGACAGAGTCTAGCAGCGGAGCGTAGGCCGAAGCCCAGAGCTGGGCCAAGGCAGAGCCTTGGGACTAGACATAGAAATGTGCAAGAAAGCACAAAAGGTAAGGGAGGAGGAATGGTGCGTGTGCCAGGAGGCACTACAGAGCACCATAGGAAGAGAGCGAGGCAGAACAAGCAAAGACCGAGAACATAGGAAAGAACACAAGGCAGAGCATAGCGAAGGCAAGACATAGCAGAAACAGGCAAAGGCAGAGAACAGCAGAAGTACTATAAGGCAAAGCAAGGCAAGGACAAACATGGCACGAGAGACATCACAAGACATGGCATGAGACAAGAGGCAGAGTACAAGCACAGAGCGTGTGCAGAGAAGCACTACAGGGCAGAGTGCAGGGGCACAGAATACAGGGAGCGACCGAGCAGACCAAGCAGCCATGCAGGGAGGCAACACAATAATCAGGCCCTGACCATAGGGAGGGGTGGTCTGATATAGCACCATAGCACCTGCAGTTCCGGGTCAGGATCATGGAAGGACTTCCGGTTCAGATCCTCCAGGATCATAGAGAGCATCGCTAGAACAGCCTGGGTAGAACCATAGAGCAGGTCACATGATCAGGAGTTCCAGGAATACAGTGGATTGCAGAACCAGAGCAGGGCTGGAACATAGGAAAGGTCACATGATCAGGGGTTTCCAGGAATACAGCGGATTGCAGAACCAGAGCAGGGCTGGAACACAGGAAAGGTCACATGATCAGGGGTTCCAGGAGTACAGCGGATTGCAGAGTCAGACAGAGACGGATGGTTACCCAGCAACAGCGTGCAGCCATGAGGGTAGACACACGTGCACACTACTCCAGGCAACTTGCGGCATAACAGACATGGCGGACATGGCGGACATGACAGTGGGAAGGAAACAGTAGTTGGTGGGCTGCAGCAGTTCCTGTGTTGGTTGAGGTGATATCTCCAGTAGAGGTATCTATTTGCCGCATATGTGCTTGGGATACATGGTACAGAGGTCTATAAAATCATGTTGTTGCATAGAAAAATATAAACCTCCATAAATCTAAATTATCTATGCCATATGTGCTCTCTATTGGTTTTAACACTATTTTGAGGGTAAGGAATTCCTTAGTTATAGGGTTGACCTATGTCTAGAATCAGAGGTTCCATTTATTGACCTTTTTGGGTAGGGGAAAACAGTGGCTGTAGTGTGCATCTAGGGACCCCAGGGACAGCCATCGTGGAGCAGAGGCACCAAAACGCTCTCCTCTAGGGTGCCAACCCCCGTAATCAGGAAGGTGTAAGCATAGGCACCATATCAGGGAAACCTAGTATCCTCCAAGATTTGGGTTGTTGTTTTTCACAGTTTTTGTTTTTTGTGGTGTGAACCACTGGTTGGTGGTGTTTTAATATATTTAAATAAAATTGTACTTTTATGAGGTTTATTATGAATTTTGTACCTTGATTGATACCCGAATTGCAAATTGTTTTTCTAAAAATTTGGTTGTGTCTTAGCCTTCTTATTCATACCATTTTTCTGGCACAAAAAAAAAAAAAAAGCCAAGATATTTGAAAGTTGGCTATCTCCGTCAGACACCTCATTTATCTGTGGGCAAAAAATTGGGGCATTTGAGGCCTCCATTCAAAGGTTTTTCCTGTGTTTTACCCTAGTTATTGACACCAGTTTGCTGGAAAAAAAATTGTTACCTACAGACCAGCTATTTTAAATTGTGGTTTTCCCGCATACGGATCACTTATAAGTTCACTCCAAATTCAGCCTTTTGTAGTGAACGTGGAAAATATTGTAGTCCATTTAAAATGTGAAAGGTGTGTGGCAAGGGATGGGGAAGTGGACATGATGGTGATGGTGCATGCAGAGGCCGAGGCCGTGGGCAAGCTGAAATTGGGCCACAACAAACACCCACATCTTCTTGCTCGACCTTCCTGTCCCAATTACTAGGGCACTGCAGCAGCACACCACTATTGAACCCAGAGCAGTGTCTAAAGGTTGTTGGTTGGATAGCGAATAATGCTTCCATTCAGTTTGTCACCACCACCACCACTACCACCCTGCCTTCCACACAGTCCAAGTCACAGTAGCAGTGAGTCTGGAATGCATATTCTTCACTCTGATCCTCCTTGCTCCCACCATGCCAAGTGCCCGGAGACAATTGATGCCACACTTGGACACTCCGAAGAGCCTTTCATTTTTCCATTTATAGATTCGGGCCTCTCGCTCGGTCCACTTGAAGAGGGGCAAGATGAGATTGCATGTTGCAATGCCCAAATATTGAGCAGCCACGGTCACACGAAGGCGACAGTGGGAATGTGTCAAAAGAGGTGGACGATGATGAGACACAATTCCCAGAATGTCAGGAAGAGGACCAAGGTGTGAAAGTGGGAGACGAGGTCGTGGATGATATAGTAACTGACCCAACCTGGCAAGAGGACATGTGTAGCGAGGACAGCAGCACACAGGGGGAATGGGCGTAGCACCCCAACAGGCAGGAATAAGCAGTGTGGTGGCTGCAGACAGAAAGCGGGCAACAGTTCCTCGTAACACCAACACGACGGAAGTTGGCAGTACAACTGTTAGGTCTTCCCAAGTCTGGTTGCCTTTTAAAGACTCTGCCGATAACCCCAAACAGGCCATTTGCACCACCTGCCATGCCCGCATCAGCAGGGGTAGCAAAACTACCAGCCTGACGACTACCAGCATGATCAAGCACATGGCAGCAAAGCAACCGACTTTGTGGGCTGAACCCCATGCTCTAGGAACAGTGTCTGCAGGTGACACCACTGCGTCTTCCAGTGTTGTGCGTGCAAGCCAATCCCCTGTCTACGATGCATGTGAAGATGCCTCCTGCCCTGCACCTGTCGTTGCCCACACTCAACTAGCACCATTATCAAGCACATCCACGTCCTTGTCCCAGCACAGCCTTCAGTTGTCCATACGCCAGTCATTGGAATGCAAGCATAAATACACAGTCAATGCCCCACAGGCAACAGTAATAAATTCACACATTTCTCGTCTGCTTGCGCTCGAAATGTTGCCTTATAGGCTCGTGGAGATGGAAGCTTTCCGCAACCTGATGGCGGCGGCCGTCCCAAGGTACTCAGTCTACAGCCACCACTCTTTCTTCCAGTGTGCCGTCCCGGCATTACACAAGCACGTGTCCCATAACATTACCCTTGTCCTAAACAATTCTGTTACTGGGAAAGTCCACCTAACCACGGACACGTAAACAAGTGCTTGTGGGCAGGGATGGTACATCTCATTGACGGCACACTGGGATAACATAGTGGAAGCCGGGATCCAGTCGGACCTTGGGAGACCGTGTCACAGATGTATGGAGGAGACAGGTTGTGGATGGCTTTGTATGTCATAGTTAGGGTTTTGAACTGTAGCCTCTGGGCAATAGGAAGCCAGTGAAGGGCCTGGCAGAGAGGAGAGGCTGTGGAATAAAGGTACTTGTGATGGAACACGTCCTTCTGACTCTGAGGATTGCGGGCCCTACATCAATCTGGGTTGTCCCCACAGTCTACAGCTCCTGCATCTCCTCCTCTTCTTCAGCCTCCATCTTCAAAATGGCCACATCAGTTACAAGTTGGAAGCACTGCAGCACTGCCTCAGACAGGCAGCAACAGACTGTGCTGAAGCTAATATGCCTAGGTGACAAACTGCACAATGCTGAAGAGTTGTGGACAGCTCTGAAAGAGCAGGCAGATCTGGGCTGACACCACTGAACCTACAGCCAGGCATGGTCGTGTGTGACAATGGCCAGAACCTAGTGGCAGCTCTGAGGCAAGGCTAGCTCACACACATATCACGTCTAGCCCATGTGCTTAACCTCGTTGTTCAACGGTTTCTCAAAAGCTACCTGGAGCTGCTGGATCTGCTTGTGAAAGTACGCCGCCTGTGTGCCTATTTTAGAAAGTCAGCTACAGCTTTAGCTGCTCTTGCCATGCTTCAGCAGCGTTTGCAGTTTCAGGCTCACTGACTGGTGTGTAATTTCCCCACGTGTTGGAACTCTACACTGCAGATGTTGGAAAGGATTTGTGAGCAGATGAGGGCAGTTGTTTACTACCAGCATCAACAAGGCCATCGGTATTCAGTAGAGTTGAGCGAAACGGGTCGAAAAATTTCAAAAGTCGCCGACTTTTGGCAAAGTCGGGTTTCATGAAACGAAACCCGACCCTAGGATGAGGTCGGCCACGAGGTCGGCGACTTACGCGCCAAAGTCGCATTTCAAAAGTTTGTTTTGCGCTCTTTTTCAGCCAATCAGGATCCACGGACACTGTGGGCAACGTGATGACATAGGCAGGGGTCACCACCATCTTTCAGAAGGGCATGCAAGTGATTGGCTTGCTTTGGTGGGCGTCCCATGGGTTATAAAAGGGCGTGCACGCCGACCGCCATCTTACTTCTGCCGATCTTGGCATAGGGAGAGGTTGCTGCTGCTGATTCTTTAGGGAGAGCGTTAGGCAGGGAAGAAGAAAAAAAAACTGCTTCTGCTGCTAGCGATTTTGCCTGTACAACACACCAGTCACTGTGTGTGCAGTGCAAGGGGAGGCTATATTGTGGTGGATCAGCGGTGTTGGTTGTTAGGCTGCCTTCTAAGGCTTCCTGACAGCTGCATTGCTGTTTACCCACTGCTCTGCAAACTGCTTGCAATCCCAATTTTTTTTTTGTCCTGCTGAGGTACTGAGCGTGCATTTTTTCACACCATACAGCGGTGTACGCTCCTCACACAGTACCGTGTAACGGCTGTTATCACAGCCACAGTGAAGCTATCTGTGTGTCACTCTGTGAGAATAAGTCGAGGACATGTTCCGTTCTTACAGACCTGCACCTACTAGTTTTGTCTAGCTTTCAAACAGTTAAATATATTTGCTGTTTGATCACATTCAAAACTATAGAGAGACAGCGTGTGTCAGTCCGTATACTTAAAAAACACGGAGCTTGACAATTTTACGTACACCGGACAGCCGTGTACGTGCACGCTCCTCTCAGTACCGTGTAACGGCTGTTATCACGGCCACAGTGAAGCTATCTGTGTGTCACTGTGGAAGGATAAGTGGAGGACTTGTTCCGTTCTTACAGACCTACACTCTAGGGAGATTCCTATTCTGCTCAATCCTACATACAGCTTGTAGTTTGTGATACACTAGCCAATTTCTGAGTGTGACATAGTGCTCTGATATTCAGTGGGCCTCACACAATCCAAAAGTGTCCAGTGTCCACAAGTGTGTGCAGAAATTCAAAATCTCCCTTATCCTGTAGTCACTTTTTTCACACCTGTGCCATCGAGCCTGTGACATAGCGCTCTGATATTCAGTGGGCCTCACACAATCCAAAAGTGTCCAGTGTCCACTAGTGTGTGCAGAAATTCAAAATCTCCCTTATCCTGTAGTCACTTTTTTCACACCTGTGCCATCGAGCCTGTGACATAGTGCTCTGATATTCAGTGGGCCTCACACAATCCAAAAGTGTCCAGTGTCCACTAGTGTGTGCAGAAATTCAAAATCTCCCTTATCCTGTAGTCAATTTTTTCACACCTGTGCCATCGAGCCTGTGACATAGAGCTCTGATATTCAGTGGGCCTCACACAATCCAAAAGTGTCCAGTGTCCACTAGTGTGTGCAGAAATTCAAAATCTCCCTTATCCTGTAGTCACTTTTTTCACATCTATGCCATCGAGCCTGTGACATAGCGCTCTGATATTCAGTGGGCCTCACACAATCCAAAAGTGTCCAGTGTCCACTAGTGTGTGCAGAAATTCAATATCTCCCTTATCCTGTAGTCACTTTTTTCACACCTGTGCCATCGAGCCTGTGACATAGCGCTCTGATATTCAGTGGGCCTCACACAATCCAAAAGTGTCCAGTGTCCACTAGTGTGTGCAGAAATTCAAAATCTCCCTTATCCTGTAGTCACTTTTTTCACACCTGTGCCATCGAGCCTGTGACATAGCGCTCTGATATTCAGTGGGCCTCACACAATCCAAAAGTGTCCAGTGTCCACTAGTGTGTGCAGAAATTCAAAATCTCCCTTATCCTGTAGTCACTTTTTTCACACCTGTGCCATCGAGCCAGTGACATAGCGCTCTGATATTCAGTGGGCCTCACACAATCCAAAAGTGTCCAGTGTCCACAAGTGTCTGCAGAAATTCAAAATCTCCCCTGTCCTATAGACACCTTGTACCTTGTTTTACATTACTATATAGTTTGTTGGATTTTGTCTACATTTCTACCAAAAATGAGGAAGGCTGGTGGAAGAGGCCGTGGAATTGGGCGGGGGTTGGCAGCTGGTAATGATGGTGTTGGTGGTGGATCTGATGGTAGTGGCAAAAGCAAAATAGGACCGAATGCAGGAGGTGTTGAGCCTGCGTCATTGTCTGGCTCCACAAGGCCTCGAAGGCTTAGTTATCTAGGAGTTGGCAAACCGCTTTTAAAGCCAGAGCTTCAGGAAAAAGTTTTGTCTTACATTGCTGACTCAGCCTCCAGCTCTATCGCCTCCTCTTCTGAAGTTGTAAAAAATAAAAGCACTGAGTCGTCATTGGAGGCTCATGTTCATGAACCACACCTTTCCTTGTGTCCTTCACCCCAACCAAGATTGAAGGATGACGCAGGCCATACTACTGATTACTCCATGGAGCTGTTTTCACATACCATGCCTGGATTATCAAGTGAAATGGTGAATTACCCAGGCCAAGATGAATCTGACATGGAGTGCACTGATGCACAGCCGCTGATAGATGATTCTGCTGGTACATTCACTCAGAGCACTACATTGTCCTCGCAGTGTACAGAGCCAGATTCTGACCCTGATGAGACTCAGGTGCCCCTTCCCGCACACTATACCACCATACACGGTGACACAGAGGAAGGTGCACATGACATTGAAGAGGAGGTGATGGATGACCCAGTTGTTGACCCAGATTGGCATCCATTGGGGGAAGAGGGTGCTGCTTCCAATAGCTCAGATGAGGAGCATCCACAGCAGACATCGACATCGCAACAGCTGTTATCTGGCAGGCCCGGAGCACTCCAAAGACAGGTTCCAAAAATCAAAAGAGTTGCTGGACAGCTTGTCCAGAGGGTCAAAAGATCACAGCGTGCTAGGCCGCAAAATGTCTGCCAAAGTATGAAGAGTGCAGTGTGGCACTTTTTTGAACAAAATCCTCATAATCAGGCCAAGGTTATTTGTAAGAAGTGTTCAAAGACCTTTAGCCGAGGGAAAAATCTGAAAAATTTGAATACCAGTTGCATGCTTAGACATTTAACCAGCATGCACTTGCAAGCGTGGACACAACACCAAACCTCAAGTGCCACATGTGCAACTGATCACAAAGAAGGTTGTCAGCAACGCTACATTGTTTCCCCCACTGTAAGCCCACCGGTTAGCACAGCAGCAAATGTTGAGGTGTCGATGCAAGGCCACAGCAGTCAGGGAATCCCATTGTTATATCAACGAAATACTGAATCTAGGCCATCAGAAAGAACACCAACTCCATCGCCATCATCAACCCTCTCTCAGTCCGCCCTGTCCACCGCTACTTCCACCATATGCAGCTCTCAATTCCAGCTCACCCTCCCAGACACTATGAGTAGGTCCAGAAAGTACTCAGTCTCTCATCCGCGTACACTGAGTTTGAACGCCCACATTGCCAAACTAATCTCGTTTGAGATGATGCCCTATCGGTTGGTGGAAAGCGCAGCTTTCCGCGAACTCATGGCCTATGCAGTACCACGCTATGACCTACCCAGTCGCCACTTCTTCTCTCGCAAAGCCATCCCAGCCCTCCACCATCATGTAAAAGACTGCATTGTCCATGCACTCAAGCAGTAATTGAGTGGAAAGGTGCACCTCACAACTGATGCATGGTCCAGTCGGCATGGCCAGGGCCGTTACGTGTCCATCACTGCGCACTGGGTTAATGTGGTGGATGCAGGGTCCACAGGGGACTGCGGTGGTGGGACAGTGCTGCCTAGCCCACGGTATAGGAAACAGTTGGCTGTAGGCGTTCGACCCTCCTCCTCCTCCTCCAGAAGCGAAAGCTCGTCCACAGAGCGCAGTCGTACGAGCACTCCATCTGCAGCTGCCACTGTTGCACACGATGTGTCCCCCTATCGAGCAGCTAGTGGAAAGCGTCAGCAGGCTGTGTTGCAGATGATGTGTTTGGGCGACAGACACACAGCTGAGATGCTGGCCGAGTACTTGAAGCTACAAACTGAGTCATGGCTGGGCAGTGTACATCTTGAGGCAGGCAAGGTAGTTAGTGATAACGGCCGTAATTTTGTGGCAGCCATAGCCCTTTCAAAACTCAGCCACATACCTTGCTTGGCTCACACCTTGAACCTGGTGGTGCAGTGCTTCCTCAAAAATTATCCGGAGTTAACAGCCCTGCTCCAGAAGGTGCGAAGACTGTGCGCGCACATCCGCCGGTCGCCTGTACACTCCGTTCGTATGCAGAAGCTGCAGCGATTGCTCCACCTTCCCAACCACCGCCTCATTATCGACATTGCAACAAGGTGGAACTCCACCCTGCACATGGTGGAGCGGCTGTGCGAGCAGAGGCAGGCCATAATGCATTTGTGGGAGGATACACGGCCAGGCACTTTGAGAGCAGACATGGAGTTGACAGGTGTGCAGTGATCGAAGCTGAAAGACCTCTGTAAAGTCCTTCAGTGTTTTGAGGAATGCACTTGGCTGGTAAGCGCAGACGACGCCATCCTAAGCATGAGCATCCCACTTATGCGTCTGCTCATGCAAACTTTGACGCACCTTAAGGAGCAGGCGTCTGCAGCCAATGTTGATGAGGAGGAAGAGGAGGAGGGAATCCTTGATGACATTCAGCCATTGTCTGCTCAGGGACCTCTCCTGGACGAGGTTGAGGAAGAAGAGGAGGAGGATGATGATGGGGATGATTACTTAGGGGAGGAGGATGCATCTCGTGGGGCAAGTGAAAATGTTGGCGTGGCAAGGTCTGGTACAGGGTTTGTGAGTGACTGGAGGGATGTGGATTTGCCAGAAAGTGCTCCTCCAACCAGCACTCGCAGTGCATCATTGACACCGGGAACATTGGCCCACATGTCAGATTATGCCTTGCAGATCCTAAAAAGGGACCCCCGCATTGCCAAAATGATGAACGATGACGACTACTGGTTGGCCAGCATCCTGGATCCACGCTATAAAGGCAAATTACAAAACATCATGCCACAGGAGAACCTTGACCTAATATTGGCTAATAAACAAGCAACTCTGGTAAATCGGTTGCTTGAGGCATTCCCAGCACTCAGCAGCGGTGATGGTTCTCACACGAGCCGTAGGGGCAGGGGGCAGCTTGGCAGAGGTGTTCATGGTGCACACAGCAGAAGTGGCGTTGGAGACAGGGGTTTCATGACAATGTTGTGGACTGATTTTTCAAGTACCGCTCACACAACTGGTAATACTGCATCGATGGAAAGTGACAGGAGACAGCAGTTGTCAACTATGGTTACAAACTACTTTTCCTCCCATATCGATGTTCTCCCACACAGGTCATTCCCCTTTGACTATTGGGCCGCTAAACTGGACACCTGGCCTGAATTGGCACAATATGCCTTACAGGAGCTCGCTTGCCCAGCTGCAAGTGTGCTATCGGAAAGAGTCTCCAGTGCAGCTGGATCAATCCTGACAGAAAAAAGGACCCGTCTGTCAACCCAAAATGTGGATGATCTAACCTTCATTAAAATGAACCATGCATGGGTTTCCAAGGATTTTGTCCCACCTTCCCCTGATGACACATAGGGTGACAGAAAAATGGCTTGCTTTGGTCCACCTCTTCCTGGGACTTGACCTATTTCGCCTTTTGCATCAGCTGAATGTCCAACATCAACATATGCCACTTTCTAAAACTCCCTAACTGTGCTGCCTCCCCCCCCCATGGCCGGGGTCACCACCTAGCGCACGACACCGTGCGAGTGCCGTTGCCCTGGACAGGTGGGTAGGCCGACTGTTGGGCGCGGGCACTGGCACAGGGTCCCTCATAGTGCAATCAAGTGTCTCTGACGGTGGTGGTGCACACCCGCCGTCAGACACACCGCCGTACTATGAGGGGCCCAGTGCCAGTACCGACGCCCACGAGTGGGCCCCCCTTCCTTGGGCAGGGCCCCAGCATTTGCAATCTTTACCTCTCCCTGCTCCTCCGCTGTGTAGTCTGGGCCGTCAAATCCATACTGTGCCTGACACCGTCTGAGCCTGCCTCCTGATGTATAGACATATATTTTGAATGTGTACGCTATCCATACATGTTATCCGGGGATACGGTACCCTTTCTCACCTTTGTGCAATCACGTGCAATCCATACTGGGCCTAACACCGTCTGAGCCTGCCTCCTGATGTATAGACATATATTTTGAATGTGTACACTATCCATACATGTTATCCGGGGATACGGTACCCTTTCTCACCTTTGTGCAATCACGTGCAATCCATACTGGGCCTAACACCGTCTGAGCCTGCCTCCTGATGTATAGACATATATTTTGAATGTGTACTCTATCCATACATGTTATCCGGGGATACGGTACCCTTTCTCACCTTTGTGCAATCACGTGCAAGCCATACTGGGCCTAACACCGTCTGAGCCTGCCTCCTGATGTATAGACATATATTTTGAATGTGTACGCTATCCATACATGTTTTCCGGGGATACGGTACCCTTTCTTACCTTTGTGCAATCACATGCAATCCATACTGGGCCTAACACCGTCTGAGCCTGCCTCCTGATGTATAGACATATATTTTGAATGTGTACGCTATCCATACATGTTATCCGGGGATACGGTACCCTTTCTCACCTTTGTGCAATCACGTGCAATCCATACTGGGCCTAACACCGTCTGAGCCTGCCTCCTGATGTATAGACATATATTTTGAATGTGTACGCTATCCATACATGTTATCCGGGGATACGGTACCCTTTCTCACCTTTGTGCAATTACATGCAATCCATACTGGGCCTAACATCGTCTGAGCCTGCCTCCTGATGTATAGACATATATTTTGAATGTGTACGCTATCCATATATGTTATCCGGGGATACGGTACCCTTTCTCACCTTTGTGCAATCACGTGCAATCCATACTGGGCCTAACACCGTCTGAGCCTGCCTCCTGATGTATAGACATATATTTTGAATGTGTACACTATCCATACATGTTATCCGGGGATACGGTACCCTTTCTCACCTTTGTGCAATCACGTGCAATCCATACTGGGCCTAACACCGTCTGAGCCTGCCTCCTGATGTATAGACATATATTTTGAATGTGTACTCTATCCATACATGTTATCCGGGGATACGGTATCCTTTCTCACCTTTGTGCAATCACGTGCAAGCCATACTGGGCCTAACACCGTCTGAGCCTGCCTCCTGATGTATAGACATATATTTTGAATGTGTACTCTATCCATACATGTTATCCGGGGATACGGTACCCTTTCTTACCTTTGTGCAATCACGTGCAATCCATACTGGGCCTAACACCGTCTGAGCCTGCCTCCTGATGTATAGACATATATTTTGAATGTGTACGCTATCCATACATGTTATCCGGGGATACGGTACCCTTTCTCACCTTTGTGCAATCACGTGCAATCCATACTGGGCCTAACACCGTCTGAGCCTGCCTCCTGATGTATAGACATATATTTTGAATGTGTACGCTATCCATACATGTTATCCGGGGATACGGTACCCTTTCTCACCTTTGTGCAATCACATGCAATCCATACTGGGCCTAACATCGTCTGAGCCTGCCTCCTGATGTATAGACATATATTTTGAATGTGTACGCTATCCATACATGTTATCCGGGGATACGGTACCCTTTCTCACCTTTGTGCAATCACGTGTAATCCATACTGGGCGTGAGAACGGCTGGCGAGCTGTTAAGCAAGCTACAGCACCTGTGGTTTGCACACGTAAGTTTTTCATTTTTTCAGGAATGACGGTTAGGCCTAATTCCGGAACTGCGGTTGACCTGCACTTACTGGGAAATCATCGTTCGCGGGTAATAATTGTAATCAGTGATCCCCATCACTAACGTTGTTCAGCGGGTTATCTGCACCTGTAAGCGACAAACGCTGGCCTTTTCAGTGTAGCGCACATGCAGCCACGGACATGTAAGGGCATGACACACCAGTTATTGGCTAATCTCATGTGCCAGAGCCTCACGTGTCCCTCTAGTAAGCCGTGTAAATGAGGATGAATGAACTCATGGAGATCAACATCCAACACTGCGGAGACACCATCACATGTTTCTCAACGCAGTGATTCTAGAGCACTGCCCCCATCCCTTATGGGAAATATGCAAAACATGCAAAACAGAAGCCGCGGAGACACCATCACATGTTTCTCAACGCAAGCAATGACCAGCCAGGTCTTTCCCCGGGAAGGAACAACCACGGGAAGGGCAGTCTCCAATTAAGGAAACCACCTATGCCAAAACATGGTATCCATCCACAGACAGCTGTTTCAGGGTATAGCCCCTCATCAGTGTGGAGTAGGAAACAGGCTGGTAGGAGCAATGCCTAGTAAAAGACTGTGTAAATGAGGATGAATGAACTCATGGAGATCAACATCCAACACTGCGGAGACACCATCACATGTTTCTCAACGCAGTGATTCTAGAGCACTGCCCCTATCCCTTATGGGAAATATGCAAAACATGCAAAACAGAAGCCGCGGAGACACCATCACATGTTTCTCAACGCAAGCAATGACCAGCCAGGTCTTTCCCCGGGAAGGAACAACCACGGGAAGGGCAGTCTCCAATGAAGGAAACCACCTATGCCAAAACATGGTATCCATCCACAGACAGCTGTTTCAGGGTATTGTCCCTCATCAGTGTGGAGTAGGAAACAGGCTGGTAGGAGCAATGCCTAGTAAAAGACTGTGTAAATGAGGATGAATGAACTCATGGAGATCAACATCCAACACTGCGGAGACACCATCACATGTTTCTCAACGCAGTGATTCTAAAGCACTGCCCCCATCCCTTATGGGAAATATGCAAAACATGCAAAACAGAAGCCGCGGAGACACCATCACATGTTTCTCAACGCAAGCAATGACCAGCCAGGTCTTTCCCCGGGAAGGAACAACCACGGGAAGGGCAGTCTCTGAAACAGCTGTCTGTGGATGGATACCATGTTTTGGCATAGGTGGTTTCCTTCATTGGAGACTGCCCTTCCCGTGGTTGTTCCTTCCCGGGGAAAGACCTGGCTGGTCATTGCTTGCGTTGAGAAACATGTGATGGTGTCTCCGCGGCTTCTGTTTTGCATGTTTTGCATATTTCCCATAAGGGATGGGGGCAGTGCTCTAGAATCACTGCGTTGAGAAACATGTGATGGTGTCTCCGCAGTGTTGTATGTTGATCTCCATGAGTTCATTCATCCTCATTTACACAGTCTTTTACTAGGCATTGCTCCTACCAGCCTGTTTCCTACTCCACACTGATGAGGGGCAATACCCTGAAACAGCTGTCTGTCGATGGATACCATGTTTTGGCATAGGTGGTTTCCTTCATTGGAGACTGCCCTTCCCGTGGTTGTTCCTTCCCGGGGAAAGACCTGGCTGGTCATTGCTTGCGTTGAGAAACATGTGATGGTGTCTCCGCGGCTTCTGTTTTGCATGTTTTGCATATTTCCCATAAGGGATGGGGGCAGTGCTCTAGAATCACAGCGTTGAGAAACATGTGATGGTGTCTCCGCAGTGTTGGATGTTGATCTCCATGAGTTCATTCATCCTCATTTACACAGTCTTTTACTAGGCATTGCTCCTACCAGCCTGTTTCCTACTCCACACTGATGAGGGGCTATACCCTGAAACAGCTGTCTGTGGATGGATACCATGTTTTGGCATAGGTGGTTTCCTTCATTGGAGACTGCCCTTCCCGTGGTTGTTCCTTCCCGGGGAAAGACCAGTCGGGTTTCACGAAACGAAACTCGACCCTAAAAAACCAAAAGTCGCTCAACTCTAGTATTCAGTTCAGACTCCACACATAAGACCTCAGGAGTGGACATGGATGTCGGACATATGTGCCATCCTCCCAAACTTTGAGGACGCCATCAAGATTGTGAGCAGCAATGACACCATAATTAGCATCACCATCCCACTTCTCTGTGTTATAATAATAATAATAATAATAATATTTATTTATATAGCACCAACATATTCCACAGTGCTTTACAGTTTAACAGTTTCAAACACAACAGTCATTAATAACAACATTAGCAATAATACAATAATTAAAACTAAGCAAAACGACCCTGCTCATGAGAGCTTAGAATCTACAGTACATAGTGATGAGCGAGTATAGCCGTTGCTTGGGTTTTTCTAAGCATGCTCGGGTGACCTCCGAGCATTTTGGTGTGCTCGGAGATTTAGATTTCGTCATCTCAGCTGCATGATTTGCGACTTGTAGACAGGCTGAATACATGTGGGAATTCCCTAACAAACAGGCATTCCTCACATGTATTCAGCCTGTCCAGCAGCCGCAAATCATGCAGCTGAGATGACGAAAACTAAATCTCCGAGCACGCCAAAATACTCGGAGGACACCCGAGCATGCTCGGGAAAACCCGAGCAATGAATATACTTGCTCATCACTAGTGATAGGAAGCTCTGAACAAATGTGTTTTGAGAGAGCGCCTAAAACTGTGCAAGTTGTGGCTGCTCCTAATGTCTTGGGGTAGAGCATTCCAGAGGATTGGTGCAATGCTGGCGAAGTCTTTGAGTCGGGAGCAGGAGGTACGGATTAGTGCAGAGGTTAGTTGAAAGTCTTTTGCAGAGCGCAGCAATCGGCTAGGCCAATAGACAGAAGTGAGGGAGGAGATGTGAGGGGGTGCTGCACTGTGGAGAGCTTTGTGGGTGTGAACAAGTAATTTGAATTGGATCCTATAATGAATGGGCAGCCAGTGTATCGACTGGCGAAGAGCGGATGCGTCCGAGTACCGATTAGCTAGATGGACAACCCTGGCTGCTGCATTAAGGATGGACTGGAGAGGGGAAAGTCGAGTGAGGGGGAGGCCAATTAATAGAGCATTAAACGCTCTCTGCTCACAATCAAACAAGATGCATTACTGGTGGAGCATGATGAGACGGAGCAAGGAACCATACGGGGAGATTACACACCGCCCAGCCTCATCTCATGCCTACGTGGATTAGGTGACAATGAGGATGAGGAGGGGAAGAACAGGAGCTAGTTTCCTGCACTCTAGATGGTACTACATTCACAAGTTTCATACTGCCTGTTCAGCATGCATGGCCTGAGGACAGGGAGGATGAGGAGGAGGAGAGCTTGGTCAGTCATCCTCTTGGTGAGGACACAGAAGTCTTGCCTGTTAGCAGGCATGGCAGAGTTTGTTACGCTGCCTTTCCCGTTACCCTCGCATTCTCAAAATTTTGGGTGACAGGCAATACTGATTGGTGAGACTTCTAGACCCACAATACAAGGATAACTTTATATCTTTTATACCAGAGGCAACCAAGTGTACTAAAATGCTGCAGTACTAGAGGGCCCTTCTTGTGGAATTATTAAAAACATTCCCATCTGAAAACGCTGGTGGCAAAGGTCACAGTTCGTTGGACAACCAAGGAGTACAGGTGAGAGAGACACAATTCCAATCCAGCAGAGGCAGTGGAACACTGGCAAAGTTCTCAGACACTCCCATCGCTCTGGCAGTGAGGCGCGGGGTACTTTCACAAGGAGTGCAAAGTTTTAGAAGATGCTGAGGGAGTACCTTGCTGACCATACCAACTTTCTCTGTGATTCCTCTGTGCCTTATAATTATTGGGTATCCAAGCTGGACATTTGGCATGAGCCAGAGCTCGATGCTCGCCAAGTACTGCAAGTACAGCCATGCTCGAGGGAGTGACAAGCATTACTGAGTATGCTCGCTCATCACTAGTTGTGAACAGTGAGTCCTAGAGAGCTGGGAACCTGATCTAAAACTTTCTAAAACCCTTGATTTACACACATTACAAATTTGGGGCAGATTGGGTACAGTTGTTTGACCTTGAATTAATATGGTCCTTGATATTCTTTATCTTTTTTAAATATATTGAGAATAGCAAGTCCTAGAGAGCTGAATCTTGGTCTAAACCTTCTGAAGCGCCTGATTTACTTAAGTTCCAAATTTGGTACAGACTGGTCCAGTTGTTTGGCTCTGCATAAAGAACAGCAGACATTCATATACAGTACATATATATATATTGTGAGGTAGCGCTGTCATTCAGATAGGGGATTCTCATTTAGCCGCCAAAAAAACAGATCCAGCACAGGTTTTCATCAACCATAACATAGTCCATGAGGTTTATTCATCATCATAAACCAAAGCAATACCATAAACTCCATAGATTCAGCATATAAACAGCAGAGCGTCCATTATAGCTTCACTCTGTAAACCCTGGGTTCACACAGGTTGTACAATGTCCAGCATACAGGCTCTCTTAGCCTCATTTATCTCACCCACGTCCGGGTCTCCTCATGGCTGCTTCAGCTTACTGTAGATGTTCATTCCCTCCCCTGGGAACTCTCAGACACGTGCAGCCATTCACCACAGCCACTTCACAGACTGTTAGCCAGGAAGCTCCATCACAGCGGGACCTTCCACACTGGACCAATCGGGTCCCAGCATTCACCCCATGTGACCTACCCTGGCCACATTATATGGTCCATAGCCACGCCCACTGGGTCACATGACTATGACCTCATCACAGGTCCATCACACACACATATACACGTTACAATAGCGTTATTAAACACACCCCCTGAGTTGGTTTGTAGGTAACTAGTCCCTGACACATTGAACCAGCACCTCAGCAGTATCACTGCTGATTAACACACACATAAATCTCCATCTCAAGGCCACCCACCTTGAGATACATAACGGTCATTCAGTATCTTGCCATTCATCCACTCTCCTGGGACATCCATACAGTGCCCCCTAGTGGACGCAGTGGTCACTACACCACATACCTCCCCCCTTTGTTCAAACTTGTGGGGTTGAACATACAACATTACACCAGGATATCGAGAACGGGCACTCATTACACCTTGCCCCACAGGTCGAGAGATTCATCTCCGTCCATCATACAGCCTCCCCCGCCCCCAGCGGTCATAAGTCTTAGTTAAGCCTGAGTCTGACTCATTCAGCGTCTCACAGGAACTATGGTCTCTCAACGTCGTCCTGCCAGTCAAACTACCATTTGCTGATATTCTTCGGCCATCTGTCATGTCACTTCTTGGCGGAACCCTTCGGGTCCTTACATCTTGGGTTGAAGGCGGCCGCCACTGGGTGTTCCGAACCTCTTTATTGATTCGCCGACGGTCCAGCCACAACTGCTCAATCTCTTGCAGGTACCCCACTCGATACTCCAAGAGCATCCGAAAGTTTCTCAGGCTTTCCACGGAGCCAACCACCAGGACGGGAATCCTACCCTCTTCACTGGATACCTGGTCTTCATCATCAGGAGGGATCCTCACCCTCACCACACCGGAGCTATTTACAAGGTCTTGCATTACCTTCCCGAATCTTTCAATGATTCTCCCAATCAGACCTTTGGGAACCGGAACTACCTCATTCCGCAAACCCAACCGATCCATAGCCTCTCTTGCTAACTCTAGGCGTCGAGTCTCTTTCATATTACTCCGCCTAACCAACTGTTTGACATGGAGACACTGCAGATGCATGCTTTTCAGGACAGCCACCCGCTTTGCTGTGTCTTCCCTGGCTGACATTATCACCAACTGCCGAGTTTCAGGTGCCCAGTGCACCTTACATGCTTTGACCGCCTCTTTGAAAGACTCATGCACACCTTCCTCAGCACAGGCCTCTTGCATGTCTTTTGGTTACATCAACCACAAACTTGAAGGTCGTGGCCTTGCTCTCTTCCTGGCCAGGAGGCTCTGTGTTGTGAGTTCATTTTCTGGTCTACCAGTTGTGAGTTCTCCTTCCAGGCTCCCTCTGGTGGTAACAGGAGGTAGTGAGGCTGATTTAATCAGTAGAGATCTGCCACCTGATAATGAGGATGATGATTGTACCTCAGGAATCTCAGATTGGATTTAAGACAGCTGACGCCGTACTCTGGTGCTGGTGATTCCTTCTGCTTGTCAGGTCTTGGTTCTCAGCTCTGTTCCAGTCAGCTCAAGCTAAGTTTTTCTGCTAATGTTCACACTTGATTTTGTTGTTCTATTCAGTTTTTAGTGTGGTCAGCCAGCCCCGCCTGGGGCTGTGCTGAATTTCCACTCTTAGTTATCTGTATTTGCCAATTTGCTTTTTGTCCCTTATTAGATTGGCCTCTTTTTGCTCTGTCTCAGAATATTTCAGAGTGCTGATATAGTGGGAGAAGTCTAGTGACTTCAGGGTTAATTTTGTTATCAGAAGTGTTGGACATTATTTTGTAGGGTTTTGGGCAGATTGCAGACAGTGTCTTTCCTTTCCTTTCCTTTCTAGTTAGTTTGGGCCCCATCGTTTGCTCAGCCTATTTTCCTGCCTGTGTTTGTGTTTTCATCTTGTTTCACCATCAATACATGTGTGGGGGCTGTCTATTCCTTTGGGGTCTGCTCTGGGGCAGTTAGTTTTCCCCTTTTCTTGCTTTAGGCTTATTTAGTCCTCCGGCCGTGACGAGGCGTCTAGGTTCATCGTAGGTACGCTCCACGGCTGCTGCTAGTTGTGTGGTTAGATCAGGGATCTGCAATCTGCATAGTTACCAACCTCTCTGGTTTTTCTGGGCTTAGCTTGTTTAGGTTTTTTCCTCCTCGGTGACCCATTCATAACAGCACAGGTTTTACCATGGACACTTACCTCACTACAGCTGCCCCGACCGGGTGACTGTCTTCTTCAGTTCTCAGCTCCTCAACCTCACGAGATCTCATCTCTTCCCGACCGTTTGCCTAGACGGGCAAAGGCAGCTCCGTTCCACCACCCGTCGGACCCGGCCGCTGTTCCTCACTGTCCAAGTTCTTCTCCCGCAGAAGACCACTTACAGTTTCTTTGAGCTCCAAGACCTCTTTCTCAAGCTCCTCAACCCTGTGCTCGGCCATTTGTCTCAGGACTCTTTCCCGTTCGAGATGTCCTTCCACTGTCTCCCTTATCAGCTGTATCTCACAATCCAGTTCTCTTTTGGCCAGCACGTGTCTCACCACTACCTCTTTAATTATATTGTCAAAGGGTACCACTGGGTCAGTCACACCAGTCGAGTGAACCCTCCAGTTACCGTCCACCACCAATGTGTCTAGTCCAGTCATCTCATATCCCAGCTCACCATCCGTCATGTCACGAGACGTCAGGTCTGTAAGTTGGGCAGATGTACTTCTTCCGGTCAGTTCTACCTCTGACCTGTCCATGTCAGGAGCCGTCACTGTCTCAGTGTCTGCTGGCCCCACAGTCAAAACGTCTCCATCGTCCGACCATACGTCATCAAACAACACGAGTCCCGGCCCCTCTCCAAGGCATAGACTAAGTCACATGGTATCCCGCCCCCTTGGCACTCACCACCTTTGGTCCACTCGAACATTACTCTGTCTACTGCATAGTTCACCGTGACCCCATGCTTACAGCAAACCCTGGTGTTTTTCTCGGTCAGAGATAAAACGAGAGGAGTTCCTGTCAGGGTCACCTGACTCTCTGAGTCCAGTCTACCAGAGACTCTTTCCTGATGCAGCATCATGGTACACACCTGTGGCCCATCATTATCACAAAAATACATGCCGCACTCCTCAAAACTCATACACACACATTGCGGTTCCCCAGACATACCCACTGAGGCAACCAGTGCTGCCATTTCCTGAACCATCCCACTTTGGGTCACCGCCCCCACCCGAGACTCCACTCCTTTTTGGGTTACCACCCCAATTTGGGTCACCGCCCCCTTTTGGGACTCCACCACCTTTTGGGCTACCACCCCGATTTGGGTCACCATCCCCTTCAGGGACTCCACCCCCTTTTGGGCTACCACCTCGATTTGGGCCACTGCCCCCTTTCGGGATTTCCCCATGTCCGTTATACCGGTCTCCTTAGACCACAGTTCACACAACACAGTTTGTCTCTTTTACGATACCACACAAGTCCTTGTTGGCACCACCACAGCTCCTGCTGTCACCGATCACCGACACCACTGGCTGCTGTTCACACACAGTGGCTGGTGTCCTCTTTGTAACCCCGCCAAGTTACAGGAAGCCGCTTGTCTCCTTCGTAACCCCGCCGAGTTACCGGAAGCCGCTTGTCCCCTTCGTAACCCCGCCGAGTTACAGGAAGCCGCTTGTCACCTTCTTGACTCCCACTGAGCCACCGCAGGCTGATTTGAGAAAAGAAAAAAAACACACCACATAAAACTCACGTGTCCTGTCTGTGTGCTATTCAGGACGTACCGTCTCTGCCTTAGACCGTCCAACACACAGGGCGCACCGGGTGCTATTCAGGGAGCGGCCCTCCTCCCAGGGTTTCCCAACACACCAGCCTCACCAGGTCCAGGGGCTCAGCGGGTGCTTTTCAGGACATCCGTCTCTGCCTGAGACTGCTCAACACTCACGCCCCACCAGGTCCAAGGTCATACCACATGCTCCAGGGATCTGATTCTTCTCCCAGAACCTCCCAACACTGACCCTCCAGGACCTTGCTCACTGAATCCTCCAGGTACACAGTCTTTCCCACCGACCCAGGTAACTACAACGCGAACACCTGTCCGTTACCTGTGTCTGCCCCACAGGTCCTCGGATACCTCTTCTCCACAGAGGCACCCTATCAATCACCAGTCTCTTTCTCACTGACCCCGGTCAGTACAACACGGTTTTCACGACTGTCACCTGCTGGCCATGCAGGTTCTCGGACCCCTCTACCGCAGAGGTATCCTATAAGTCTCTTTCTCCTGGGGAAATGGCTGCACTGGGCTCACCGATCTGGACAGTGCCTTACTCACTAGGCCGCCCCACGGTTCCAGAACCACAGCCAGACAATGGATTCCCCAACCGTCAGCCCTCCTGGCTCAGCGTTGCCCTTAGCAACCGACTTTGCAGTCCTCTTCCGTTGCTCCCAGCAACAAGGCTACAACAATGCCCATAGCTTTCTCCACCAATTGTGAGGTAGCACTATCATTCAGATAGGGGATTGTTATGAGCTCATTTTCTGCTTCACCAGCTGGGAGTTCTCCTTCCGTTCTCCCTCTGGTAGTGACAGGAGGTAGTGAGGTTAGTTTAATTGGTAATGGTCTGCCACCTGACGAGGAGGATAGTGATTGGATCTCTGGAATATCAGACTGGATATAAGACAGCCAATGCCCTATCCTGTTGCTGGTGATTCAGTCTGTTTCTCAGGTCTTGGACTTCAGCTCTGCTCCAGTCATCTCAAGTTAAGTTTGTTTTTTACTAATGTTCACACTTGCTCTAGTTGGTCAACTCAGTTTTTGTGTGGTCAGCCAGTCCGGCTGGGCTGTGCTGAATTTCCACTCTTATTTATCTGTAATTGCCAATTTGTCTTTTTGTCCTTTATTAGATTGGCCTCTTTTTGCTCTTTCTCAGAATATTCCAGAGTGCTGATATAGTGGGAGAAGTCTAGTGACTTCAGGGTTAATTTTGTTATCAGAAGCGTTGGACATTATTTTTGGTAGTGTTTTTTGGCAGATTGCAGAAAGTATCTTTCCTTTCCTGTCCTTTCAAGTTAGTTTGGCCCCATCGTTTGCTCAGCCTATTTTTCTGCCTTTGTTTGTGTTTTCATCTTGCTTCACCATCAATACATGTGGGGGGCTGTCTTTCCTTTTGGGTCTGCTCTGGGGAGTTAGCTTTCCTCTTTTCTTACTTTAGACTTATTTAGCTCTCCGGTTGTGACGAGGTGTCCAGGACCACCGTAGGCACACTCCACGACTGCTTCTAGTTGTGTGTTAAGATCAGGGCTCTGCAGTCTGCATAGTTACCAACCTCTCTGGTTTTCTGAGACTTAGCGTGTGTTGCTTTTTTCCTCCTCGGTGACCCATTCATAACAGAATCACCAGCCATACCGTAGATTCTAGGGTACTCAAAAGCAGGAAGGAATTGTTTAAAATAAAAGGGAAAAAAGAAAGTGTCAGAATTTTTTTTTTTAATATGTTTTCCTCTTTTTCTCTGGGGCCGTAGGAGGATTTTTTTTTTCTCTCCTAATGGAGATTAAGCAACTGTCTGATCGTGTGGAGCAACTTGCTGCTGAAGTGCAGGGAAATTCTACCTACCTCATTTAGTCACATGTTGCTGAACCCAAGATCCCTAATCCTGATGTGTTTTCTGGGGATCGGTCTAAATTTCTAAATTTTAAGAATAATTGTAAATTATTTCTTGCCTTAAAGCCTAACTCATCGGGGAGCTCTGTGCAGCAGGTTAAAATTGTCATCTCCTTACTGTGCGGCGATGCCCAAGATTGGGCGCTTTCTCTGACACCTGAAAATCCTATTCTGACTAATGTGGATGCATTTTTTCAGGCTTTGGGGTTGTTGTATGATGAACCTAATGCCGTTGATCAAGCTGAGAGAACCCTCTTGGCATTAAGCCAGGGTCAGGATCCTGCAGAGTTATACTGTCAAAGATTCCGAAAGTGGGCGGTCCTTACTACATGGAATGATAGTGCACTGGCAGCTCTCTTTCGGAAAGGTTTATCAGAGACCGTAAAAGATGTTATGGTGGGATTTCCTGTTCCCTCTGGTCTGGATGGCTCTATGTCATTAGCCATTCAAGTTGATCGGCGTTTACATGAACGTAAGACTACACGGGAGGCGCTGCCACTTTGTGAACAAATGTCTGAACCTATGCAATGTGATGGGGTGTTGTCTAGGGCGCAACGTCAGGAGTTTAGAAGGCGTAATAAGCTGTGTTTCTTCTGTGGAGACGCCTCTCATATTATTTCTGCCTGCCCTAAACGAGAGAAACGTTTTGCACACACATTTGCTGTGGGCAGTGTACAACCTAAGTTCCTTTTGGCAATTACTTTGATCTGCTCCTTGTCCACATTTTCCACAAAGGCTTTTGTGGATTCAGGAGCAGCTCTGAATCTGATGGATTTGGACTTTGCTAAACGTTGTGGCTTGTCCATGATGCCTCTGCAGACGCCTATTCCTTTGAGGGGTATTGATGCCACTCCTTTGGCAGAGAATAAACCTCAGTTTTGGACCCAGGTGATAATGCGAGTTGCCCCAGACCACCAAGAAAATTGTAAATTTTTGGTTCTGCATAATTTACATGATACTATTGTTCTGGGTTTCCCCTGGTTGCAAACTCATAACCCATTTTTGGATTGGAAATCTGTGTCTGTGGTGAGTTGGGGTTGTCAGTGTGTTCTTAGGGATGCTCCTGTTTTCTCCACCTCTCCTCAGTCTCATGATATTCCTGATTATCTGGCTGACTTCTCTGGGGAAGAGTCTTGAGGAGATCATTTGCATATTCCCAGTGCCTTCTGGGATAAGTGAAGAGTCTCTGCGAATTTTGGCCCATCTTTCATCGTTTTTAAGAAATCTCAATATGGAAGAGGCCAGGAGCCATTTGGTGAGCTGCATTTCTTGCTACATGTTCACAGACTTACCAGTGGAAAAGCCAAACTTCACATGCCACAAATGAAAGCTTGTGTCCCTGTTGGAGGAAAAGTTGCAAAATCTCGAAGAGAGGTTAGCTACGTTGAAGATCATTAAGGAAGGGGAAGAGTTCTTAGACAGAGCAGAATTATCTCTTCATGTTACAGAAAGAGAAGAAATTCGAAGTGCACCTGAAGAAACAGAGGAATGGAGACATGTGACCCAGAGAAGCAGGAGGATCGGGAGGCAGTCAGCACCCATACTTCTCAGGAACCAGTATCAGGCTCTCAGGCAGGAAAACGATGAAGAAATACATCAGGATAAGACTTTGCCCACAAACAGCAACCTTGTACGCCTTCAGAGTCCTCCTGGATGGAGAAAGAAAAATGTTGTGAAGAAGAAACGGAGAGTGGTGGTCATGGGGGATTCCCTGTTGAGAGGCACAGAGGCCACTATCTGCAGACCGGATATAACTTCAAGAGAAATGTGCTGTCTTCCAGGTGCAAAAATTAAAGATGTGTCTGACAGGATATCAGGACTCTTCAGACCTACAGATGACTACCCATTCCTGCTACTACATGTGGGGACAAATGACACCGCAAGAAACGACCTGGAAACCATCTGCAGAGACTTTGAAGACTTAGGCAAGAAAGTGAAAGAACTGGGAGCGCAAGTGGTCTTCTCTTCCATCCTCCCAGTGGATGGCCATGGAACAAGGAGGTGGAATAAGATTCTGCAGGTGAACAACTGACTACGTCGATGGTGCCGTCAGCAACGATTTGGATTCATGGATCACGGAGTGAATTACCTTTACGATGGACTGCTTGCTAGAGATGGGGTGCACCTTACGAAGACTGGAAAACATGTATTTGGAAGTCGCCTTGCTACACTTGTAAGGAGAGCTTTAAACTAGAACAACGTGGGAAGGGAAGCAAAAGACCAGAAAAAGCCATACACCTGACAAATTCTATTGAGAACTCTGCTATTAGAAGTGGAAAGGAAGAACAAAGACAAAAGAATCTAATTAATAAAAAAATTGGAGAAAGAGAAACCAATCACAAACTAAAATGTTTCTATACTAATGCACAAAGCATGGGCAACAAACAAGGAGAATTGGAACTACTAACACAGGACAAGAAATATGATGTCATTGGAATCACTGAAACTTGGTGGGATGATACACATGATTGGAATACAAGACTAGAAGGATACAACTTATTTGCAAGAAACAGACTTGATAAACGAGGAGGAGGTTTCGCATTGTATGTTAGAAACGCGTATATCTGCACAGAGATTGAAGCTTCAGAGACTGGGAGTTCTGTGGAAACTGTTTGGGTAAGAATACAAGGACAGAACAAAGGAAAGGACACCATTGTAGGCATTTACTACAGGCCGCCTGTGCAAGCGGAAGATATGGATGAACTCTTTATGCATCAAATGGCCAAGTTCTCCAAAAAATATGACATAGTTGTCATGGGAGATTTCAACTATCCAGACATTTGTTGGGAATCTCTCTCAGGCAAAACTAACAGGTCAAGGAAATTCTTATCCTCTCTTGCTGACAACTTTATCTTCCAAAAGGTAGGGGAGAAAACAAGGGGAACTGCTACCTTGGATCTAATCCTTATAAACAGGGAGGAAATGGTTGAGGAGGTAAAAGTGGATGGGACCCTAGGAGGTAGCGACCATGCTATTTTAGAATTTTGGATAACTAGAGGAGGAAGACCTGTGAAGACTCAGACATCAAGGTTAGATTTCAGAAAGGCAGATTTTAAGGGATTCAGAAAGAGAATTGGAGGGATCCAATGGCTGGATATCCTTAAAGACAAAAATGTCCAGGAAGGATGGGAAATCTTGAAAAATGAAATTCTCAAAGCACAATTGTTAACAATTCCGAAAAGAGGGAAGAATAGGAAGCATTTAAGGAAACCAGGATGGATGAACACAGAAATTAAGCACATGCTAAAAAGGAAGAAAAAAATGTTTATGAAATGGAAAGAGGGAGGCATATCTAAAGAAGAATATAATGCTGTCTGCAGAACCTGCAGGGCACAAATCAGATTATCTAAAGCTGAAAATGAATTGAGGCTTGCTAGAGATGTCAAAAGCAATAATAAAGGATTTTGGGGATATGTCAAAAGTAAAAGAAAAGTCAAAGATGCTATAGGATTTTTACAGGATGAAAATGATGAAATGGTAAGACAGGATGTTGAGAAGGCCGAACTTTTAAATTCCTATTTTGCATCTGTTTTCTCTCAGAAAGGAAATGTAACATCAACTGTTCTTCACTGTCCTATTAAGGGTATAGAAGAATCCACGATATCTATAAACAGAAAGATAGTGAGGAAACACTTAGCTAACCTAAATGAATTCAAGTCTCCAGGTCCAGATGAATTACACCCCAGAGTACTGAAGGAGATAGCAGAAGAAATTTTTGAACCCCTCTCCATAATCTTTGAAAATTCTTGGAGAACAGGAGAAGTCCCAGAAGACTGGAGAAGAGCAAATGTTGTTCCTATCTTCAAAAAGGGGAAGAAGGTGGACCCAGGCAACTATAGGCCGGTGAGTCTGACTTCTATACCAGGAAAGATCTTTGAACAAATTATTAAACAACATGTATGTCAGTACCTGGATAAGAATGAAGTGATTAAACAGAGTCAGCATGGGTTTGTAACTAATAAGTCATGTCAGACTAACTTAATTTCCTTCTATGACGGAATCACTGATTGGGTGGATCAAGGAAATGCTGTAGATATAGTATATCTTGACTTCAGCAAAGCATTTGACAAAGTATCTCATACAATCCTTATTGAAAAAATGACTAAGTATGGAATGGACAAGGCAACTGTTAGGTGGATTCATAACTGGCTTAGTGATTGGACCCAAAGAGTGGTCGTAAATGGCTGCACATCCAGTTGGAAGAATGTCTCAAGTGGGGTACCACAGAGCTCTGTCCTGGGCCCTGTATTGTTCAACATCTTTATCAATGATTTAGATGAAGGAATTACGGGTAAACTGATTAAATTTGCTGATGACACAAAGCTAGGAGGGATAGCTAATACTAGAGAAGAGAGAGAGGATTCAAAAATATATAAATAAACTGGAGAAGTGGGCAGCAACTAACAGAATGGTTTTTAACAGGGAAAAATGCAAAGTACTACATCTTGGCAATAAAAATGAAAAAAGCATATAAAGAATGGGAGGAATAGGGCTAAGCAACAGCACATGTGAAAAAGACTTGGGTATACTAATAGATCACAGACTGAATATGAGTCAACAGTGTGATGCAGCAGCAAAAAAGGCAAATGCAATTCTAGGATGTATTAACAGAAGCATACAGTCTAGATCACGTGAAGTCATTATTTCCCTCTACTCCTCTTTGGTCAGACCTCATCTGGAATATTGTGTCCAGTTTTGGGCACCACATTTTAAAAAAGACATCAACAAACTGGAGCAAGTTCAGAAAAGAGCGACCAGAATGGTGACCGGTCTGCAAACCCTGTCTTATGAGGAAAGGTTGCAGGATTTGGGAATGTTTAGTTTGCAAAAGAGAAGACTAAGAGGAGACTTAATAGCTGTCTACAAATATCTAAAGGGCTGTCACATTGTAGAAGGATCAACTTTATTCTCATTTGCACAAGGAAAGACTAGAAGCAATGGGATGAAACTGAATGGGAGGAGACACAGATTAGATATTAGAAAAAACTTTTTGACAGTTAGAGTGATCAATGAGTGGAACAAGCTTCCACGAGAAGTGGTGAGTTCTCCTTCAATGGAAGTCTTCAAACAGAGGCTGGACAGACATCTGACTGGGATGATTTAGCGAATCCTGCTTTGAGCAGGGGGTTGGACCAGATGGCCCAGGAGGTCCCTTCCAACTCTACGATTCTATGATTCTATGATTCTATGATTCTATGTATTTAGTGAAAGTAAGTCTGCATCTTTGCCTCCTCATAGAAGTTATGACTGTGCAATTGAGTTGATGCCCGGGTGTAAATTTCCCAAGGGTCAGCTTTTCAACTTATCTGTACCCGAACATGATGCTATGCGATCCTATATTAAGGAGTCGTTGGAGAAGGGTCATAGTAGACCATCCTCGTCACCTTTAGGCGCTGTTTTTTTTTTGTGGCCAAGAAAGATGGTTCATTAAGACCGTGTATTGATTATCGTTCCCTTAAAAAGATGACGGTTAAATATCAGTACCCATTACCTCTGATGTCTGATTTATTCTCCAGAGTTAAGAGTGCTTGCTGGTTTACTAAGCTTGACCTCAGGGGGGCTTATAATCTTATTCGCATCAAGCACGGGGATGAATGGAAGACGGCGTTTAATACTCCGAAGGGACATTTTGAGTACCTGGTGATGCCTTTTGGGCTCTCCAATGCCCCTTCTGTCTTCCAGTGCTTTATGAATGATATTTTTCGAGACTTTGTAGATAAGTTTTTGATCATCTACCTGGATGATATTTTGATCTTTTCTAGTGATTGGGATTCCCATGTGGAACATGTCCGGACTGTGTTCCGGATTTTGAGGGAGAATTCCCTGTTTGTTAAGGGATCGAAATGCCTCTTTGGTGTACAGAGGATTTCCTTTTTGGGATTTATCTTGTCTCCATCGACTATTGAAATGGACCCGGCCAAGGTACAGGCCATTTATGATTGGGTTCAGCCTACTTCTTTGAAGGCTCTCCAGAAGTTTTTGGGATTTGCTAATTTCTATCGTAAATTTATAGGTAATTTTTCTAGTATTGTCAAACCACTGACTGATCTGACCAGGAAGGGAGCTGATGTGCTGAATTGGTCTCCTGAGGCTGTCTCAGCATTTCAGGAGCATAAGCGGAGATTTACTTTAGCTCCAGTTCTACGGCAACCTGATGTCTCACTTCTATTTCAAGTGGAGGTAGACGCTTCTGAGATTGGTGCAGGAGCTGTTTTGTCCCAAAAAGATCCTGTGACTTCTAAGATGAATCCCTGTGCCTTCTTTTCTCGAACGTTCTCCTCATCTGAACGCAACTATGACATGGGGAATCGGGAATTGTTGGCCATGAAATGGGCATTTGAGGAGTGGAGACATTGGTTGGAGGGAGCTAGACATCAATTTGTGGTCCTCACCGATCACAAGAATCTGATTTATCTGGAGTCGACTAAACGCTTGTATCCTAGACAGGCTAGATGGGCCTTGTTTTTCACGCATTTTAATTTTGCGGTCTCTTTTCTTCCGGGCACTAAGAATGTTAAGGCAGACGCCCTTTCTAGGAGTTTCTTTGCTGATTCTCTTAATGTGACTGAGCCTACTACTATCCTAGGTGAGGGGGTAGTTCTTTCTGCCATTTCGCCCGATTTGAGACGCGCCCTGGAGGAATTTCAGGAGGATAAACCTGAGCGTTGCCCTATGGGAAGATTGTATGTTCCTGACCAGTGGAGAAAGAGAGTGATGTCTAAAGTCCATTGCTCCGCATTGGCTGGTCATTCAAGTATTTTTGTACCAGAGATTTGGTGAGTCGGTCATTTTGGTGGCCTGTTTTGTCTCGTGATGTCAGGAATTTTGTACAGCCCTGTAGGACTTGTTCTCGGTCTAAACCCTGTTCTCGTTCTAGTGGGTTGCTGATGCCCCTCCCGGTGCCCAGGAGGCCATGGACCCATATCTCAATGGATTTTATTTCTGATCTTCCTGTCTCTCAGAGAATGACTGTTTATCTGGGTGAATTGTGATAGATTTTCGAAGATGTAACAAAAAAAGAAAAAAGCACCACTGCAAGGAGTGCACACTATACCAATTAGAAAGAATTATTTTATTGATGCAAAAAGTACATGTTAAAAACATAATAAAAACATAGTAAGCATCCCACAATATATGACAGTTGAGTAAGGCACATATAACACATGAATCCTCATACAATAACCCATATGTGAACATATGTGATCCAACCCCACTGTAAAACATCACCGCAACCACCCCATAACTAGGCTCATGGAGACCAAGGGCCCTAATATTGCACAATCACTGCATGATATCATTCCATGCATATATCCCTATCTGCTTCCTGGTTTTTAAGGCATATAGGCCCTAATAGGCCACCCAACAATATGGCCAATATCAGCAACCAAGATTTTCGAAGATGGTCCATCTTGTACCACTCCCAAAGTTGCCATCTTCCGCTGAGTTGGTACCCTTGTTTTTACAACAGGTGGTTCGGTTACACGGGATTCCAGAGAACATTGTGTCCGATACAGGAGTCAAGTTTGTTTCCAGATTTTGGAAAGCCTTTTGTTCCAATCTGGGAATTCAGTTATCCTTCTCCTCCGCGTTTCATTCCCAGACCAATGGGCAGACTGATAGAACAAACCAGACCTTGGAGTCTTATTTGAGATATTTTATATCTGCTGATCAGGATGATTGGGTCTCATTTTTGCCCTTGGCCGAATTCGCACTGAACAATAGAGCTAGTTCTGCCACTTTGATGTCACCCTTTTTCTGTAATTTTGGGTTTCATCCTCGATTCTCTTCAGGGCCAGTGGAATCTTCGTCCTGCCCAGGTGTGGACACTGTGGTTAAGAGAATGCAGCAGATATGGGACCAAGTGGTGATAAGTTGTCACTCTCTCAGGAAAAGGCCCAGCGATTTTCCAACCGGCATAGGACCATTGGTCCCCGGTTTAAAGTGGGTGATATGGTTTGGTTGTCGTCTAAGAATATTCCTATGAAAATTGCATCTCCAAAATTTAAGCCAAGATTTATTGGACCTTATAAGATTTTGGAGATTCTTAATCCTGTTTCTTTTCGGTTGGCTCTACCAGTTACGTTCAAAATCCATAACGTATTTCATAAATCACTGTTGAAGAGGTTTGTTGAGCCAGTAGTTCCTGTGGCGGCTCCTCCTGACCCTGTTTTGGTTAAAGGCAATGTGGAATATGAGGTAGAGAAAATATTGGATTCTCACTTGGTCAGACAGGGACTCCAGTATTTGGTCAAATGGAAGGGTTATGGCCAGGAGGATAATTCTTGGGTCTCTGCCTCGGATATTGATGTGGATAGATTGGTTCGTGCTTTTCACCGGGCCCATCCTGATCGGCCTGGTGGCGTGGATGAGGGTTCGGTGACCCCTCCTCAAGGGAGGGTACTGTCATGAGCTCATTTTCTGCTCCACCAGCTGGGAGTTCTCCTTCCGTTCTCCCTCTGGTAGTGTCAGGAGGTAGTGAGGTTAGTTTAATTGGTAATGGTCTGGCACCTGACGAGGAGGATAGTGATTGGATCTCTGGAGTATCAGACTGGCTATAAGACAGCCAACGCCCTATACTGTTGCTGGTGATTCAGTCTGTTTCTCAGGTCTTGGACTTCAGCTCTGCTCCAGTCATCTCAAGTTAAGTTTGTTTTTTACTAATGTTCACACTTGCTCTTGTTGGTCAACTCAGTTTTTGTGTGGTCAGCCAGCCCGGCTGGGCTGTTCTGAATTTCCACTCTTATTTATCTGTATTTGCCAATTTGTCTTTTTGTCCTTTATTAGATTGGCCTCTTTTTGCTCTTTCTCAGAATATTCCAGAGTACTGATACAGTGGGAGAAGTCTAGTGACTTCAGGGTTAATTTTGTTATCAGAAGCGTTGGACATTATTTTTGGTAGTGTTTTTTGGCAGATTGCAGACAGTATCTTTCCTTTCCTGTCCTTTCAAGGTAGTTTGGCCCCATCGTTTGCTCAGCCTATTTTTCTGCCTTTGTTTGTGTTTTCATCTTGCTTCACCGTTAATACATGTGGGGGGCTGTCTTTCCTTTGGGGTCTGTTCTGGGGAGTTAGTTTTCCTCTTTTCTTACTTTAGGCTTATTTAGCTCTCCGGTTGTGACGAGGCGTCCAGGACCACCGTAGGCACGCTCCACGACTGCTTCTAGTTGTGTGTTAAGATCAGGACTCTGCAGTCTGCATAGTTACCAACCTCTCTGGTTTTCTGAGACTTAGCGTGTGTTGCTTTTTTCCTCCTCGGTGACCCATTCATAACAGGGGATTCTCGCTTAGCCACCACAAAACCAGATCCAGCATGGGTTTTCATCAACCATAACATAGTCCATGAGGTTTATTCATCATCATAAACCAAAGCAATACCATACACTCCATAGATTCAGCATATAAACAGCAGAGCGTTCATTATAGCTTCACTCTGTAAACCCTGTGTTCACACAGGTTGTACAATGTCCAGCATACAGGCTCTCTTAGCCTCATTTATCTCACCCACGTCCGGGTCTCCTCATGGCTGCTTCAGCTTACTGCAGACATTCATTCCCTCCCCAGGGAACTCTCAGACACGTGCTGCCATTCACCACAGCCACTTCTCAGGCTGTTAACCAGTAAGCTCCATCTCAGCGGGACCTTCCACACTGGACCAATCGGGTTCCAGCATTCACCCCATGTGACCTACCCTGGCCACATTATATGGTCCATAGGCACGCCCACCGGGTCACATGACTATGACCTCATCACAGGTCCTTCACACACACATATACACTTTACAATAGCGTTATTAAACACACCCCCTGGGTGGGTTTGTCGGTAACTAGTCCCTGACACATTGAACCAGCACCTCAGCAGTATCACTGCTGATTAACACACACATAAATCTCCATCTCAAGGCCACCCACCCTGAGATACATAACGGTCATTCAGTATCTTGCCATTCATCCACTCTCCTGGGACATCCATACAGCGCCCCCTAGTGGACACAGTGGTCACTTCACCACAATATATATATATATATATAATAGATAGATAGATAGATAGATATCGCAATCAGTCATCAGTCTGTATCAACCAGAGTTATAGAATCTGCTGTTTTCTGAATACTTTCTGTCTCCAAGTAATCTATCTCTTGATACATAAATAAGCACTTTATCTGCACATAGCTAAACATAAAAACTATAGCATAATGATAAGTGCTAAGGGTGCAATCATACAGTATCTGGCATCCTATTCCAAAGGGGGCAGCAGGGGCAAATGCTCCTCCATGACAAGATGCAGGGGGTGCTGTAAATGAGCAGTGTACAGAGTGATGAATGTCAGGTTAGGTATCCCTACAATCTAGGAGCCTAAAGCTGCATTACTGTATAACAGGTCTGTTCAGGACAATTTTATTGCACATTAAATCTTAGAAATATAAGATATATGGCTTTAGTTTCTGCGAACTGGAAAGCAGTGATCTGTAGACAGGAAGATTTGCTTAATCCGGGGTCACACTAGAGAGAAATACGGATGAGTGAGAGGCATAAAAACCATGCATTGCACACGGACCAATGATTCTCTATGGGGTAGCTCCCATCAGCCATATATTTCTTGCGCGTATTTTACGGTCTGTGCCAATCGCAGCATGCTGCGTATGTTAGCGTATTCCGGACGCAATACGCCAATGCAAGTCTATGGGTGCGCAAAAACAACGCATTACACACAGACCAGATGTGTGACTTGTGAGAAATACGCACCCGGTGTCCTTTAGAAAAGCCGGCAATTCAGTGCGCGATACAGTAAAATCACACTGACATGTTTAATAAAGAAACGAAAGAATAGATATAGACACATAGAATACATATATCTAATACTAGCTGAAGAGCCCGGCGCTGCCCGGGCATAGTAACTAACTGTGTTTAGTAATAACAAATTATAATTATCCTCCATCCCATAGTCCCGTGCCCATATACCCATCATACATATCCACCATCCCATAGGCCCGTGCCCATATACCCATCATACATCCTTCATCTCATAGTCTCATGCCCATATACCCATCATACATATCCTCCATCCCATAGTCCCGTGCCCATATACCCATCATACATATTTGCCATCCCATAGTCAAGTGCCTATATACCCATCACACATCCTCCATCCCATAGGCCCGTGCCCATATACCCATCATACATATTCGCCATCCCATAGTCCCATGCCCATATACCCATCATACATCCTTCATCTCATAGTCTCATGCCCATATACCCATCATACATATCCTCCATCCCATAGTCCCGTGCCCATATACCCATCATACATATTTGCCATCCCATAGTCAAGTGCCTATATACCCATCACACATCCTCCATCCCATAGTCCCGTGCCCATATACCCGTCATACATATCCTCCATCCACGGGCCTTTGGGATCGTGGATATGTATGGTGGGTATATGGGCACGGGACTATGGGATGGAGGATAATTATAATTTGCTATAACTAACCACAGTTAGTTACTATGCCCGGGCAGAGCGGAGCTCTTCAGCTAGTATATATATATATATATATATATATATATATATAATATAATATATAAAGCTCAAGTGTGTGTATGTATGTATATATGTGTGTATGTCCGGGATTGGTATCCGCACAGTCGCAGCTACAGCCACAAAATTTGGCACAGTCACACGTCTGGACCCCAAGAGTGTCCTAGGCTATGTTGTGAGGCGAAATTTTAACCCCGCGCATTCAATTCACCAATTTTTCCCCTATCTACATAATGGGGAAAAAGTGTATGTGTATCAAGCCCCGCCCCTCATTATGATGTCATAATGGTTGCCATGGCGATGCGGATGTCATCATAGGTTGCAAGCCCCACCGCTCATTATGATGTCATAATGGTTGACTATGGGATGGAGGATGTGTGATGGGTATATGGGCACTGGGCTATGGGATGGAGGATATGTATGACGGGTATATGGGCACGGGACTATGGGACGGAGGATGTGTGATGGATATATGGGCACTGGACTATGGAATGGAGGATATGTATGACGGGTATATGGGCACGGGACTATGGGATGGCGGATATGTATGATGGGTATATGGGCACAGGACTATGGGATGGAGGATATGTATGATGGGTATATGGGCATGGGACTATGAGATGAAGGATGTGTGATGGGTATATGGGCACTCGACTATGGGATGGCGAATATGTATGATGGGTATATGGGCATGGGACTATGGGATGGAGGATGTGTGATGGGTGTATGGGCATGGGACTATGGGATGGAGGATGTGTGATGGGTATATGGGCACTTGACTATGGGATGGAGGATATGATTTAGTTTTTGAAGCCTAGCTGCTTCAGGGCCTTTTTCATATCAGCTTGTTGGCTTATGTCTTTGATAGGGTTTTGGCAGATTGCAGACAGCAGCCTTCCTGTCCTTTCCTATCTAGGTAGTTTTGGGCCCCGTCTTTGCTCAGTCTATCTTTCTGTCTGTGTTAGTATTTTCATCTTGCTTCACCGTCATTATATGTTGGGGGCTGCCTATTGCTTTGGGGTCTGCTCTGGGGCAGTTTAGATTTCCCCTTTCTTTCTTTAGGCCTATGTAATTCTCCAGCTGTGATCGAGGGGCCTAGGGCATCATAGGAACCCCCCACGGCTACTGCTAGTTGTGTTGATAGGTTCAGGGGTCTGCAATCTGATAGTTGCCAACTTCTCTGGTTTTCTGGACTTAGCTTGTATTTCTGCTTTTGCCTCTTACGGTGACTCAATCATAACAGAATCACCCGCCATACCGCAGATCCTAGGGTACTCAATAGCAGGAAAGAATTGTAAAAAAAAAAAAAAAAGTGTGCATATTTTTTCCTCTATATCTCTGAGGCCGCAGGGGGAATTTTTTTTTTCTCTCAATGGAGATAAAGCAATTGTCTGATCGTGTGGAGCAGCTCGCTACGGAAGTGCGGGGAATTTCCGCCTACCTTGCTCATTCACATGCTGCTGAACCAAAGATTCCTACACCTGATGTATTTTTTGGGGATCGGTCTAAATTTTTGAATTTCAAAAATAATTGTAAATTATTTTTTGCCTTGAAGCCTAACTCGTCAGGGAGCTCCGCGCAGCAGGTTAAAATTGTCATCTCTTTGCTGCGTGGCGATCCCCAGGATTGGGCGTTTTCTTTGAAACCAGATGATCCTATTCTGACTAATGTGAACGCATTCTTTCAAGCTTTGGGGTTGTTGTATGAAGAACCTAATGCCATTGATCAGGATGAAAAGACCCTGCTGGCATTGAGCCAGGGTCGTGATTCTGCAGAATTGTACTGTCAAAAATTCCGAAAGTGGGCAGTACTTACTACCTGGAATGATAATGCCTTGGCTGCTCTCTTTTGGAAGGGGTTGTCAGAAGCCGTAAAAGATACTATGGTGGGATTTCCTGTTCCCTCTGGTCTTGACGATTCTATGTCATTAGCCATTCATTTTGATCGGCGTTTGCGCGAACGCAAAGCTGCACGAGAGGTGTTGCCACCTGTTGAACAAATGTCTGAACCTATGCAATGTGATAGAGTTTTTTCCAGAGAGCAGCGTCAGGAGTTCAGAATGCGTAATAAGTTGTGTTTTTTCTGTGGAGATGCCTCGCATATTATTTCTGTCTGTCCTAAACGAGAGAAACGCTTTGCACATATGTTTTCTGTTGGGGGTGTTCAACCTAAGTTTCTTCTGGCTATTACTCTGATCTGCTCCCTGTCCACATTTTCCGCCAAGGCTTTTGTGGATTCGGGAGCAGCCCTAAACCTAATGGACTTGGATTTTGCTAAACGTTGTGGATTTCCGATGACACCTCTGCAGACGCCTATCCCTTTGAGGGGGATTGATGCTACTCCTTTGGCTAAAAATAAACCCCAGTTTTGGACCCAGGTGGTAATGCGGGTCGCCCCAGACCATCAAGAAAATTGCAGATTTTTGGTGTTGCATAATCTGCATGATACTATTGTTCTGGGGTTTCCCTGGTTACAGATTCATAATCCAGTTTTGGATTGGAAATCTGTGTCTGTGGTGAGTTGGGGTTGTCGGTGTGCCTTTAGTGAGGCTCCGGTGTTTTCCACCTCTCCTCAGTCGCATGATGTTCCTGATTATTTGGCGGACTTTTATGATGTATTTAGTGAGAATGAGTCTGCGTCTCTGCCTCCTCATAGGAGTTATGACTGTGCAATTGAACTGAGCCCGGGGTGTAAATTTTTCCAAGGGTCGGCTCTTCAATTTATCTGTACCCGAGCACGAGGCTATGCGATCCTATATTAAGGAGGCGTTGAAGAAGGGTCATATTAGACCATCCTCGTCACCCTTAGGTGCCGGGTTTTTTTTTGTAGCCAAAAAGGATGGATCATTAAGACCTTGTATTGATTATCGTGCCCTCAACAAAATTACTGTTAAATATCAGTATCCGTTACCCCTGATTTCTGATCTATTCTCTAGAGTTAAAGGTGCTTGCTGGTTTACCAAGCTTGACCTCAGGGGGGCGTATAATCTTATTCGCATTAAGCATGGGGATGAATGGAAGATGGCGTTTAATACTCCGGAGGGACATTTTGAGTACCTGGTGATGCCTTTTGGGCTCACTAATGCCTCTTCTGTCTTCCAGTGCTTCATGAACGATATTTTCCGAGATTTTGTCGATAAATTTTTGATTATCTATCTGGATGATATTTTGATCTTCTCCAAGGATTGGTATTCTCATGTGGAACATATTCGGACTGTGTTCCGGATCTTGAGGGAGAATTCCCTGTATGTCAAAGGATCTAAATGCCTTTTTGGAGTACAGAGGATTTCTTTTTTGGGATTTATTTTGTCCCCGTCAACTATTGAAATGGACCCGGCCAAGGTACAGGCCATTCACGATTGGGTTCAGCCCACTTCTTTGAAGGCCCTCCAGAAGTTTTTGGGTTTTGCTAATTTTTATCGGAAATTTATAGCAAAATTTTCTAGTATTGCCAAGCCATTGACTGATTTGACTAAAAAGGGTGCTGATGTGTTAAATTGGTCTCCGGAGGCTGTTTCTTCCTTTCAGGAGCTGAAGCGAAGATTCACCTCCGCCCCGGTTTTGCTGCAACCTGATGTCTCACTTCCATTCCAGGTAGAGGTGGATGCTTCTGAGATTGATGCAGGAGCTGTTTTGTCCCAAAAGGATCCTGTAACATCTAAAATGAATCCCTGTGCTTTCTTTTCCCGAAAGTTCTCTCCATCTGAACGTAACTATGATGTGGGGAATAGGGAACTGTTGGCCATGAAATGGGCATTTGAGGAGTGGAGACATTGGTTGGAGGGAGCTAAGCATCAAGTCGTGGTCCTCACTGACCACAAGAATTTGATTTACCTAGAGTCGGCTAAGTGCTTGAACCCTAGACAGGCTAGGTGGGCCTTGTTTTTTACACGTTTTGATTTTGTTTTTTCTTTTCTTCCTGGAACAAAGAATGTCAAGGCAGACGCCCTCTCTAGGAGCTTCTTTGCTGATTCTCCTGTGGTGACCAAGCCTGCTACCATCTTAGGCGAAGGGGTAGTTCTTTCTGCCATCTCGCCCGATTTGAGACGTGCTCTGGAAGAGTTCCAGGAGGACAAACCTGAGCGTTGTCCCAGTGGAAAGTTGTATGTTCCTGACCAGTGGAAGAAGAGAGTGAAGTCTGAAGTTCATTGCTCTGCTTTGGCTGGTCATCCAGGTATTTTTGGTACTAGAGATCTGGTGAGTCGTTTTTTTTGGTGGCCCACCTTGTCTCGTGATGTCAGGAATTTTGTGCAGTCCTGTGGGACGTGCTCCCGGTCTAAATCGTGTTCTCGCTCTAGTGGGTTGTTGATGCCTTTGCCTGTCCCCAAGAGGCCATGGACCCATATTTCAATGGATTTCATCTCTGATATGCCTGTCTCTCAGAGGATGACTGTTATTTGGGTGATTTGTGATAGGTTCCCTAAGATGGTTCATCTTGTACCACTCCCTAAGTTGCCGTTTTCCTCTGAGTTGGTGCCCCTGTTTTTACAACAGGTGGTTCGTTTGCACGGGATTCCTGAGAACATTGTATCTGACAGAGGAGTCCAGTTTGTGTCTAGATTTTGGAGAACTTTCTGTTCCAGGCTGGGAATTCAGTTGTCCTTCTCCTCTGCTTTTCACCCTCAGACCAATGGGCAGACAGAGAGAACAAACCAGACCTTGGAGTCATATTTGAGATGTTTTATTTCTGCTGATCAGGATGATTGGGTTTCATATTTGCCCTTGGCCGAATTTGCTTTAAATAATAGAGCTAGTTCTGCCACTTTGATGTCACCTTTTTTTTGTAACTTTGGGTTTCATCCTCGATTTTCTTCAGGGCAGGTGGAGCCCTCTGCCTGCCCAGGTGTTGACACTGTGGTGTAGAGAATGCACCAGATCTGGGACCAAGTGGTGGATAAGTTATCTCTCTCCCAAGAAAAGGCCCAGCGGTTTTCCAACCGACATAGGACCATTGGTCCCCAGTTTAAGGTTGGTGATATGGTGTGGTTATCATCAAAAAATATTGCTATGAAGGTGGCTTCTCCTAAGTTTAAGCCTAGATTTATTGGACCTTACAAGATTGTGGAGATTATTAATCCGGTCTCTTTTCGTTTGGCTCTTCCTGTCACATTTAAAATCCATAATGTGTTCCATAAATCTTTGTTGAAGAGGTTTGTTGAACCTGTTGTTCCGGGGGTGGCACCTCCAGACCCTGTATTGGTTGAAGGTAACATGGAATATGAGGTAGAGAAAGTACTGGATTCCTGTCTGGCTAGACGGAGACTCCAGTATTTGGTTAAGTGGAAGGGTTATGGTCAGGAGGATAATTCCTGGGTCTCTGCCTCAGATATTCATGCCAAAAGATTGGTGCGTGCCTTTCATCGGGCTCACCCTGATCGCCCTGGTGGCGTAGTTGATGGTTCGGTGACCCCTCCTCAAGGGGGAGGTACTGTTGTGAGTTCATTTTCCCCTTCATTACTGAGGCCCGAGGAACTCCCTCTTCTGGTAAAGAAAGGTAGTGAGCCTGATTATCAAACACCTGAGGCTGATGATGATGACTGGCTGAGTGGAGTTACTGACTGGATATAGGAAAGATGTATATCTTTGTACCGTGTTAGCCAGTAGATAGAAAAATATTCAGGATTGAGAGTCCTCAGAAGTTGATACCTTTTAATGGCTAACTGAAAAGATGGTAACACATTGCAAGCTTTCGAGACTACTCAGGTCTCTTCATCAGGCTAGACTAATACAAAATCTGAAGTCACATATTTATGCACAATACAGCCTAGAAAAAATGCAATAGATAAGACAAGTGACGTGAAGCAGAACTATCAATATGGGAGAGGGAGAAACATAAATATAAACATTGGACCAGTTCATAGATAAGGAGTCCGGATGTTTTATGGTCCTCTGATTGGGGTCTAGTTCTGTGTTGTGATGCCCCCACACGGGGCAAAAGCTTAGAACAAGGATGAATGCTCATCGTCACACAATAAGAGAAAAAAGAATGGATCTACCTGTGGCAAAACATTTCTGTATCCCTGATCACAGCAGCGTGGATATGAAATTACTGGTATTGAAAGGTAACTTCAATTCTCAGAGAGAGAGACGAGTTTGGGAGTACAAATTTATGACGACCTTTGACACTCTCAGTGCTGGAATGAATGTGTCGCATGGATTTATGTCTTTTTACATCCATTAAGGAATTTCATTTAAAAACCGTGTGGGGGCATCACAACACAGAACCAGACCCCAATCAGAGGACCATAAAACATCCGGACTCCTTATCTATGAACTGGTCCAATGTTTATATTTATGTTTCTCCCTCTCCCATATTGATAGTTCTGCTTCACGTCACTTGTCTTATCTATTGCATTTTTTCTAGGCTGTATTGTGCATAAATATGTGACTTCAGATTTTGTATTAGTCTAGCCTGATGAAGAGACCTGAGTAGTCTCGAAAGCTTGCAATGTGTTACCATCTTTTCAGTTAGCCATTAAAAGGTATCAACTACTGAGGACTCTCAATCCTGAATATTTTTCTGACTGGATATAAGGCTGCCGAAGCCCTTCTGCCCTGCAGGTGATTTCTCTGTGGGATCCTTGGAGACCAGTCTGAATTCCTGCTCCTCTAAAGCTAAGTTTGCTGCTCGGCCTTTTACTTTGGTGCTTTGACTTTGTTTTGCTTTGTTTTTCTGGCTTTCTGCCACTCCCTGCTGGGGTGTGCTGAATTCATTTAGCTCTGTCTTCTGAAAATACCTGAGTGCTGATTTAGTTTTTGAAGCCTAGCTGCTTCAGGGCCTTTTTCATATCAGCTTCTTGGCTTATGTCTTTGATAGGGTTTTGGCAGATTGCAGATTGGCAGATTGCAGACAGCAGCCTTCCTGTCCTTTCCTATCTAGGTAGTTTTGGGCCCCGTCTTTGCTCAGTCTATCTTTCTGTCTGTGTTAGTATTTTCATCTTGCTTCACCGTCATTATATGTTAGGGGCTGCCTATTGCTTTGGGGTCTGCTCTGGGGCAGTTTAGATTTCCCCTTTCTTTCTTTAGGCCTATGTAATTCTCCGGCTGTGATCGAGGGGTCTAGGGCATCATAGGAACCCCCCACGGCTACTGCTAGTTGTGTTGATAGGTTCAGGGGTCTGCAATCTGATAGTTGCCAACTTCTCTGGTTTTCTGGACTTAGCTTGTATTTCTGCTTTTGCCTCCTACGGTGACTCAATCATAACATAACCACAGTTAGTTACTATGCCCGGGCAGCGCCGGGCTCTTCAGCTAGTGTATATACAGTGGGGAAAAAAAGTATTTAGGCAGTCAGCAATAGTGCAAGTTCCACCACTTAAAAAGATGAGAGGCGTCTGTAAATTACATCATAGGTAGACCTCAACTATGGGAGACAAACTGAGAAAAAAAAATCCAGAAAATCACATTGTCTGTTTTTTTTCATTTTATTTGCATATTATGGTGGAAAATAAGTATTTGTTCAGAAACAAAATTTCATCTCAATACTTTGTGATATATCCTTTGTTGGCAATGACAGAGGTCAAACGTTTTCTGTAAGTCTTCACAAGGTTGCCACACACTGTTGTTGGTATGTTGGCCCATTCCTCCATGCAGATCTCCTCTAGAGCAGTGATGTTTTTGGCTTTTCGCTTGGCAACACGGACTTTCAACTCCCTCCAAAGGTTTTCTATAGGGTTGAGATCTGGAGACTGGCTAGGCCACTCCAGGACCTTGAAATGCTTCTTACGAAGCCACTCCTTCGTTGCCCTGGCGGTGTGCTTTGGATCATTGTCATGTTGAAAGACCCAGCCACGTTTCATCTTCAATGCCCTTGCTGATGGAAGGAGGTTTGCACTCAAAATCTCACGATACATGGCCCCATTCATTCTTTCATGTACCCGGATCAGTCGTCCTGGCCCCTTTGCAGAGAAACAGCCCCAAAGCATGATGTTTCCACCACCATGCTTTACAGTAGGTATGGTGTTTGATGGAACTCAGTATTCTTTTTCCTCCAAACACGACAAGTTGTGTTTCTACCAAACAGTTCCAGTTTGGTTTCATCAGACCATAGGACATTCTCCCAAAACTCCTCTGGATCATCCAAATGCTCTCTAGCAAACTTCAGACGGGCCCGGACATGTACAGGCTTAAGCAGTGGGACACGTCTGGCACTGCAGGATCTGAGTCCATGGTGGCGTAGTGTGTTACTTATGGTAGACCTTGTTACATTGGTCCCAGCTCTCTGCAGTTCATTCACTCGGTCCCCCCGCGTGGTTCTGGGATTTTTGCTCACCGTTCTTGTGATCATTCTGACCCCACGGGGTGGGATTTTGCGTGGAGCACCAGATCGAGGGAGATTATCAGTGGTCTTGTATGTCTTCCATTTTCTAATTATTGCTCCCACAGTTGATTTCTTCACTCCAAGCTGGTTGGCTATTGCAGATTCAGTCTTCCCAGCCTGGTGCAGGGCTACAATTTTGTTTCTGGTGTCCTTTGACAGCTCTTTGGTCTTCACCATAGTGGAGTTTGGAGTCAGACTGTTTGAGGGTGTGCACAGGTGTCTTTTTATACTGATAACAAGTTTAAACAGGTGCCATTACTACAGGTAATGAGTGGAGGAAAGAGGAGACTCTTAAAGAAGAAGTTACAGGTCTGTGAGAGCCAGAAATCTTGATTGCTTGTTTCTGACCAAATACTTATTTTCCACCATAATATGCAAATAAAATGAAAAAAAAACAGACAATGTGATTTCCTGGATTTTTTTTTCTCAGTTTGTCTCCCATAGTTGAGGTCTACCTATGATGTAAATTACAGACGCCTCTCATCTTTTTAAGTGGTGGAACTATTGCTGACTGACTAGATACTTTTTTTCCCCACTGTATATATATATATATATATATACATGTCATTGAGGCACACAGGCTGCCCAGAGATGAACTAATTACCGTGGGAAAGTTTCTGCATTTTTTCCCGCGCTCATTAGTTGACCTCAGGTCAGCCAGTGGCATCTGTGAGGCTGCGCAAAGTCCCCGGCTGACCTGAGGTGAACTGATGAGCGTGGGAAAAAATGCAGAAACTTTCCCACGGTAATTAGTTCATCTCAGGGTAGCCAGTGAGGCTGCGTAGAAATGAAATAATTCATTCTAACAGTGGTTTGCATGGGGCTGGTCACATTAGCACCAGTCCCTGTGTAAACCACTTAACCCTTTCTGATGGATTGCAGACATGACTGAGCAGTGGAGAGGTAAGGATATGGTTGGTTTTTTGTTTTCTTTTTGTTACAGGTCGATGGTTTATTTTTGGATTACCAGCGCAATAAATCTTGTCAAAAACTAGGTGTCTTTATTTCATTAAAATAATTTTTAATTAATGGCTGTGTGTGTTTTTTAACCCTTTAATAGTCTAGGATTTATAATGGATACGTGTCTAATTGACACCTCTCCATTATTAATGGGCTTAATGTCACCTTCCAATTGCAAGATGACATTAACCCATTAATATTAACCCATTAGCCACCGCTACAGGGCAATGGGAATGGAGAGGATAAGAGCCAGAAAAGGCGCATCTTATAGGTGTGCCTTTTCTGGGGTGTCTGGGGGCAGATTTTTTGTAGCCAGGGGGGGTCAAAAACAATGGTCTCTCTCAAGGCTATTTAAATCTGCCCTCACTCACCTGCTTTACCTCTCTGGTTGCGATTTTGCCGTGGGAGCCCACGCATTTTTTCCAACGAATTAACCCCTTAATTTAACACCTAGACGTCCCATGTTTTACACGCAAACCCTAATTTAATTATTAGTCAGGGACATATAAAAAAAATACATGAAATGAAATGGTTTACTGTATGTAAACCATGTGTCATTTCATCTCGGGTTGGGGAATGATTTTACAGAAGCTGGCAATTGAATTAGCAGCTAATCTGCTATGTAGAACTCTATGAAATGTAAATATATATATATATCTCAATGACATGTATATATATATGTATTCTATGTGTAAATATCAGTCCTTTCATTTGGGTTTTAACCTGTCATAGGGATCCATTATATGTCCATTTTGCAAGCCTGCGAGAAAATCTCGGCATACGGATGCCATACGGATGCCATACGGATTCCATATGGATTACATACGGATGCTTACATGTGCAAAATACGCGACCACACCTTGATTACCGATGACATATGGATCACTATTTAGGGAACATTTCTCCTTATTACGCAATTGAAGTACGGACCGTATTTCTCGTCGGTTAGTGTGACCTCAGCCTTACTGTACATTCAGCCCTCCTGACTCGAACCCTGAAAATTAGCACTGTAGTAAGAATGGCACCTTGAGAACAAACCCTTTAAATCGAGCGTGACATCATAAAAAAGGACCTATTGTTCATATTAGCTTTTATGATGAATACATTTTTTATTTTGATATTTGTTCCTTAATTTTCAACTTCACTATATATATCCCATTCCTTTTTCTTGGTTTATAGCATGTCACAACAAAGCTGTCGGGTTACCCGGGACCAGTGAATCCATCCCTATCCGTACCACTAGCTTGCCCTATTTCCCAGGATACTTCTGAAGGTGAAGATACCGGGGCCTCCACTCTTGCCTTATCTCCTGATTTAGCCCTCCTTCAGTTCTCTTCCCCCTCCCAGGCAAGAGGGGCCCTACTGTGCACTACAGTACACAAACTCGACAAACAAGGCTACACAAACAAGGGTAACTGAAAATAGCAATCATACAAATATTCACTCACATATAACAGAGGAATGCACCAGGAAGTGGAGTATGGGGAAAAAACAAAGTAAGAAGAGGGAACGGAATTACCACACTTAAAAACCACGCAACAGTCACATATAACTCTTCCAATACTCCTCATATGAACACCTCTCCTTTTAAGCCATGCAGCAGAAGTTAGCTCTGACATGGGTTTGAATTAGGACTGAGATTATAAATGGAATGGGAGTGGCTAACTGAGCTCAATTGGCCAATTAACCCCTGTTCTGCCAAAAGAAATAAACACCATTAAAATGAAGGATAAACACTTCTTTTTAGCGCAGGAGTAGGAGCAATCAGACACTGCAGTCTTCTGGCTCCTCTCTGTTGCGGTAACACTGTGACAAGCATGTTAGAACACAGAAATTAATCAGTCATTATTGATCCCCAATGCAACTGCCCTAGGTTTTTTCATGCCTTGATTTTAGTTATAATTCAGAAGTACTAAACTACTATAAAAGTGCATGCTGAGGTTGACCTTTCTGGAAAATATACAACCGATATTAAATGGTACAGGACATTACATTTACAAAATGCAATACATTAGACTTTAATGATAAATATATAACAGGAACCCCCAATTTTGATGTGCTGCTCCTATAGATTAAATGGAATTTTTGCTCCAGGGCCCAGGTGCGACTTCATCTGCTGCACCTACTCTAGTTAAGCTGGTCATACACATTGGATATTGCTGCCAACATCCCCACGCACGTGAATGCTTAGCTCAGCCGATTGCCCCTGTTTTCTCTATGAGAGAGCTGCTGCCTGACTCATGATAGGTCAAAAGGATCAGCCATTAAAATTCCATGAATTGAATCATTGTGTCAACTTATATAATCTTTCGTGGGATAATTAAGTGATCCCAACAAAATCAGGTTAGTACGACTATTAACTAATTATATGGGGGCCTTAAGAATGGCAAGACTGCCACCAGTGATCAGCTAATTACTTTGTTTGAGCTGATGACACCCCTCACACACAGATTTCTTATGCCAATTTTTGCTGCTGATTGGCTGCAGCACTCTCATCATGCCCCCTCCGGATGTTGATGTCCAGAAACCAACAGGGGGACATGATATTGAATGTGGAGGAGCAACAACAGTCTGTTAGGCCAATATAGATTTTTTTTTTCTTATCTTACCATGACCCATTGAGAATACAGTAACTTTTAAAAATAGGGAATACCCTTTTAATTCTATGACTGTCAGGGCAATTATTACTTTAAAGGGAACCTGTCAGCTGCTGCATGCTGCCCAAACTATGAGCAGCATGTATCAGCCACTGGCTGTACAACCAACACCAAGGCTGTGATCGTACAGCCCGTGACTGATACATGCTTTCTACAGTTTGGGCAGCATACATTACTCATCAGGTTCCCTTTAAGGACTACTACTGACCAGTTGTTTGAGCTATATATATACGGTTATGACATAGTGATAATATACTCTGCTGCAGTAGGAGAATAATTTCTTTATGCCTATTCATATTTATTAATAATATATAGTAGAGTATTATTATAGTGTAATATCTTGTGCCGCGTTTCTTTCGGCCTCCAAGTCACCAATTGCCAGCTCTTACAATCAGAGAGAGGTTACAAGATGACGACATTTCCACAGCTGCTGGCTTGTAGAATCACAAAAAAAATAGAAAGCCAAACAGTGAAAATCACACACTGCCTATAAATGTTTCAGAGGCTTTTTATTGAACATGAAGCATAGCTTCTCTGTGTAGCCTGGTAAGAGCTACGACACTTTATAATCTATATTAAAATATACATTATACATTATTTCAGTGTTTTATAATAACACAATTGCAGAACAGCTTCTTTTTTTGGTGCTTTCATATCAGTAACAGCATCATATAATGCAATGGACTGTAGAAAGAAGTGAACAGTATTGAAATGGGCTGAAAGGTTCTGATAACAGCCCCAAAATGGAAGATCTGTAAAATGTTTAGAATTGGTGCTTTATTTGCCTAATGTATTTACTGCTAATGAAACGCTCTGTTTTTATAGCGCCGTTTGTGGAGACACTGACTAGAATTTAATTTGGGTGGAGGCATATCACATATACTAAATAACAGCCATCATCTTATTCATTAACATTTTTTATAGAGAAAAATCTTGGTAGAAATGTGATTACAGGTGGTTGGATAACTTCCTGACGTTCATCACCTTCACTGTTTTCAGCAGGAGGTTAAGGACTTTAAGTAGGTCCTAAAATAGACATTTATTGATCTCTGTTGTAAATGTGTTGTCTGTAGTCGGAGATTATAAGTGCGGCCAGCTCTATTTTGGTCCATCCGGCACTCCGCTGAGTATAAACAAAATGTTCCTCAAGGTAATCAAAGATTAACACTGTTTTGTGCTAGGCACAAATGGCTCCACATTTCCTTGCATAATATATGTGCACGATGTAAACTAATATTTGGTGTTGGCTCTTCACTAGGCTGTATGGTCCACTTTTATGTCTGTAACAATTACATACAGTTTTAGGCAGGTTTGTAAAAAGTGCTGCAGAATAAGCATGCTTAAAAAAAATAGATGTGTTAACAGTTTTTTATTATCAATTGACAAAATGCAAAAGGAGTAAATAAAAGAGAAATCTAAATCATATCAATATTTGGTGTGACCACTAGAGTTGAGCGAAACGGGTCAAAAAAATTCAAAAGTCGCCGACTTTTGGCAAAGTCGGGTTTCATGAAACGAAACCCGACCCTAGGATGAGGTCGGCCACGAGGTCGGCGACTTACGCGCCAAAGTCGCGTTTCAAAAGTTTGTTTTGCGCTCTTTTTCAGCCAATCAGGATCCATGGACACTGTGGGCAACGTGATGACCTAGGCACGGGTCACCACCATCTTTCAGAAGGGCATGCAAGTGATTGGCTTGCTTTGGTGGGCGTCACAGGGGGTATAAAAGGGCGTGCACGCCGACCGCCATCTTACTTCTGCCGATCTTAGTATAGGGAGAGGTTGCTGCTGAATCTGTAGGGAGAGCGTTAGGCAGGGAAGAAGACAAAAAAACTGCTTCTGCTGCTAGCGATTTGGCCTGCACAACACACAAGTCACTGTGTGTGCAGTGCAAGGGGAGGCTATATTGTGGTGTATCAGTGGTGTTGGTTGTTGGGCTGCCTTTTAAGGCTTCCTGACACGCTGGCATTGCTGTTTACCCACTGCTCCGCAAACTGCTTTTTTAAAAGCAATCCAATCTCCCTTATCCTCTAGTCACTTTTGTCACAGCTATGCCATCGAGCGTGTCACATACCGCTCAGATATCAGTGGGCCTCACACAATCCACAAGTGTCCAGTGTCCAAAAGTGTACGCAGAGATTCAAAATCTCCATTATCCTCTCATCACTTTGGTCACAGGCAGCTGTGCCATCGAGCGTGTCACATAGCGCTCAGATATCAGTGGGCCTCACACAATCCACAAGTGTCCAGTGTCCAAAAGTGTACGCAGAGATTCAAAATCTCCATTATCCTCTCGTCACTTTGGTCACAGGCAGCTGTGCCATCGAGCGTGTCACATAGCGCTCAGATATCAGTGGGCCTCACACAATCCACAAGTGTCCAGTGTCCAAAAGTGTACGCGGAGATTCAAAATCTCCATTATCCTCTCGTCACTTTGGTCACAGGCAGCTGTGCCATCGAGCGTGTCACATAGCGCTCAGATATCAGTGGGCCTCACACAATCCAAAAGTGTCCAGTGTCCAAAAGTGTACGCAGAGATTCAAAATCTCCATTATCCTCTCGTCACTTTGGTCACAGGCAGCTGTGCCATCGAGCGTGTCACATAGCGCTCAGATATCAGTGGGCCTCACACAATCCACAAGTGTCCAGTGTCCAAAAGTGTACGCAGAGATTCAAAATCTCCATTATCCTCTCGTCACTTTGGTCACAGGCAGCTGTGCCATCGAGCGTGTCACATAGCACTCAGATATCAGTGGGCCTCACACAATCCACAAGTGTCCAGTGTCCAAAAGTGTACGCAGAGATTCAAAATCTCCATTATCCTCTCGTCACTTTGGTCACAGGCAGCTGTGCCATCGAGCGTGTCACATAGCGCTCAGATATCAGTGGGCCTCACACAATCCACAAGTGTCCAGTGTCCAAAAGTGTACGCAGAGATTCAAAATCTCCATTATCCTCTCGTCACTTTGGTCACAGGCAGCTGTGCCATCGAGAGTGTCACATAGCGCTCAGATATCAGTGGGCCTCACACAATCCACCAGTGTCCAGTGTCCAAAAGTGTACGCAGAGATTCAAAATCTCCATTATCCTCTCGTCACTCTGGTCACAGGCAGCTGTGCCATCGAGCGTGTCACATAGCGCTCAGATATCAGTGGGCCTCACACAATCCACAAGTGTCCAGTGTCCAAAAGTGTACGCAGAGATTCAAAATCTCCATTATCCTCTCGTCACTTTGGTCACAGGCAGCTGTGCCATCGAGCGTGTCACATAGCGCTCAGATATCAGTGGGCCTCACACAATCCACAAGTGTCCAGTGTCCAAAAGTGTACGCAGAGATTCAAAATCTCCATTATCCTCTCGTCACTTTGGTCACAGGCAGCTGTGCCATCGAGCGTGTCACATAGCGCTCAGATATCAGTGGGCCTCACACAATCCACAAGTGTCCAGTGTCCAAAAGTGTACGCAGAGATTCAAAATCTCCATTATCCTCTCGTCACTTTGGTCACAGGCAGCTGTGCCATCGAGCGTGTCACATAGCGCTCAGATATCAGTGGGCCTCACACAATCCACAAGTGTCCAGTGTCCAAAAGTGTACGCAGAGATTCAAAATCTCCATTATCCTCTCGTCACTTTGGTCACAGGCAGCTGTGCCATCGAGCGTGTCACATAGCGCTCAGATATCAGTGGGCCTCACACAATCCACAAGTGTCCAGTGTCCAAAAGTGTACGCAGACATTCAAAATCTCCATTATCCTCTCGTCACTTTGGTCACAGGCAGCTGTGCCATCGAGCGTGTCACATAGCGCTCAGATATCAGTGGGCCTCACACAATCCACAAGTGTCCAGTGTCCAAAAGTGTACGCAGAGATTCAAAATCTCCATTATCCTCTCGTCACTTTGGTCACAGGCAGCTGTGCCATCGAGCGTGTCACATAGCGCTCAGATATCAGTGGGCCTCACACAATCCACAAGTGTCCAGTGTCCAAAAGTGTACGCAGAGATTCAAAATCTCCATTATCCTCTCATCACTTTGGTCACAGGCAGCTGTGCCATCGAGCGTGTCACATAGCGCTCAGATATCAGTGGGCCTCACACAATCCACAAGTGTCCAGTGTCCAAAAGTGTACGCAGAGATTCAAAATCTCCATTATCCTCTCGTCACTTTGGTCACAGGCAGCTGTGCCATCGAGCGTGTCACATAGCGCTCAGATATCAGTGGGCCTCACACAATCTACAAGTGTCCAGTGTCCAAAAGTGTACGCAGAGATTCAAAATCTCCATTATCCTCTCGTCACTTTGGTCACAGGCAGCTGTGCCATCGAGCGTGTCACATAGCGCTCAGATATCAGTGGGCCTCACACAATCCAATCCACAAGTGTCCAGTGTCCAAAAGTGTACGCAGAGATTCAAAATCTCCATTATCCTCTCGTCACTTTGGTCACAGGCAGCTGTGCCATCGAGCGTGTCACATAGCGCTCAGATATCAGTGGGCCTCATACAATCCACAAGTGTCCAGTGTCCAAAAGTGTACGCAGAGATTCAAAATCTCCATTATCCTCTCGTCACTTTGGTCACAGGCAGCTGTGCCATCGAGCGTGTCACATAGCGCTCAGATATCAGTGGGCCTCACACAATCCACAAGTGTCCAGTGTCCAAAAGTGTACGCAGAGATTCAAAATCTCCATTATCCTCTCGTCACTTTGGTCACAGGCAGCTGTGCCATCGAGCGTGTCACATAGCGCTCAGATATCAGTGGGCCTCACACAATCCACAAGTGTCCAGTGTCCAAAAGTGTACGCAGAGATTCAAAATCTCCATTATCCTCTCGTCACTTTGGTCACAGGCAGCTGTGCCATCGAGCGTGTCACATAGCGCTCAGATATCAGTGGGCCTCACACAATCCACAAGTGTCCAGTGTCCAAAAGTGTACGCAGAGATTCAAAATCTCCATTATCCTCTCGTCACTTTGGTCACAGGCAGCTGTGCCATCGAGCGTGTCACATAGCGCTCAGATATCAGTGGGCCTCACACAATCCACAAGTGTCCAGTGTCCAAAAGTGTATGCAGAGATTCAAAATCTCGATTATCCTCTCGTCACTTTGGTCACAGGCAGCTGTGCCATCGAGCGTGTCACATAGCGCCCAGATATCAGTGGGCCTCACACAATCCACAAGTGTCCAGTGTCCAAAAGTGTACGCAGAGATTCAAAATCTCCATTATCCTCTCGTCACTTTGGTCACAGGCAGCTGTGCCATCGAGCGTGTCACATAGCGCTCAGATATCAGTGGTCCTCACACAATCCACAAGTGTCCAGTGTCCAAAAGTGTACGCAGAGATTTAAAATCTCCATTATCCTCTCGTCACTTTGGTCACAGGCAGCTGTGCCATCGAGCGTGTCACATAGCGCTCAGATATCAGTGGGCCTCACACAATCCACAAGTGTCCAGTGTCCAAAAGTGTGCACAGAGATTCAAAATCTCCATTATCCTCTCGTCACTTTGGTCACAGGCAGCTGTGCCATCGAGCGTGTCACATAGCGCTCAGATATCAGTGGGCCTCACACAATCCACAAGTGTCCAGTGTCCAAAAGTGTGCGCAGAGATTCAAAATCTCCATTATCCTCTCGTCACTTTGGTCACAGGCAGCTGTGCCATCGAGCGTGTCACATAGCGCTCAGATATCAGTGGGCCTCACACAATCCACAAGTGTCCAGTGTACAAAAGTGTACGCAAAGATTCAAAATCTCCATTATCCTCTCGTCACTTTGGTCACAGGCAGCTGTGCCATCGAGCGTGTCACATAGCGCTCAGATATCAGTGGGCCTCACACAATCCACAAGTGTCCAGTGTCCAAAAGTGTACGCAGAGATTCAAAATCTCCATTATCCTCTCGTCACTTTGGTCACAGGCAGCTGTGCCATCGAGCGTGTCACATAGCGCTCAGATATCAGTGGGCCTCACACAATCCACAAGTGTCCAGTGTCCAAAAGTGTACGCAGAGATTCAAAATCTCCATTATCCTCTCGTCACTTTGGTCACAGGCAGCTGTGCCATCGAGCGTGTCACATAGCGCTCAGATATCAGTGGGCCTCACACAATCCACAAGTGTCCAGTGTCCAAAAGTGTACGCAGAGATTCAAAATCTCCATTATCCTCTCGTCACTTTGGTCACAGGCAGCTGTGCCATCGAGCGTGTCACATAGCGCTCAGATATCAGAGGGCCTCACACAATCCACAAGTGTCCAGTGTCCAAAAGTGTACGCAGAGATTCAAAATCTCCATTATCCTCTCGTCACTTTGGTCACAGGCAGCTGTGCCATCGAGCGTGTCACATAGCGCTCAGATATCAGTGGGCCTCACACAATCCACAAGTGTCCAGTGTCCAAAAGTGTACGCAGAGATTCAAAATCTCCATTATCCTCTCGTCACTTTGGTCACAGGCAGCTGTGCCATCGAGCGTGTCACATAGTGCTCAGATATCAGTGGGCCTCACACAATCCACAAGTGTCCAGTGTCCAAAAGTGTACGCAGAGATTCAAAATCTCCATTATCCTCTCGTCACTTTGGTCACAGGCAGCTGTGCCATCGAGCGTGTCACATAGCGCTCAGATATCAGTGGGCCTCACACAATCCACAAGTGTCCAGTGTCCAAAAGTGTACGCAGAGATTCAAAATCTCCATTATCCTCTCGTCACTTTGGTCACAGGCAGCTGTGCCATCGAGCGTGTCACATAGCGCTCAGATATCAGTGGGCCTCACACAATCCACAAGTGTCCAGTGTCCAAAAGTGTACGCAGAGATTCAAAATCTCCATTATCCTCTCGTCACTTTGGTCACAGGCAGCTGTGCCATCGAGCGTGTCACATAGCGCTCAGATATCAGTGGGCCTCACACAATCCACAAGTGTCCAGTGTCCAAAAGTGTACGCAGATATTCAAAATCTCCATTATCCTCTCGTCACTTTGGTCACAGGCAGCTGTGCCATCGAGCGTGTCACATAGCGCTCAGATATCAGTGGGCCTCACACAATCCACAAGTGTCCAGTGTCCAAAAGTGTACGCAGAGATTCAAAATCTCCATTATCCTCTCGTCACTTTGGTCACAGGCAGCTGTGCCATCGAGCGTGTCACATAGCGCTCAGATATCAGTGGGCCTCACACAATCCACAAGTGTCCAGTGTCCAAAAGTGTACGCAGAGATTCAAAATCTCCATTATCCTCTCGTCACTTTGGTCACAGGCAGCTGTGCCATCGAGCGTGTCACATAGCGCTCAGATATCAGTGGGCCTCACACAATCCACAAGTGTCCAGTGTCCAAAAGTGTACGCAGAGATTCAAAATCTCCATTATCCTCTCGTCACTTTGGTCACAGGCAGCTGTGCCATCGAGCGTGTCACATAGCGCTCAGATATCAGTGGGCCTCACACAATCCACAAGTGTCCAGTGTCCAAAAGTGTACGCAGAGATTCAAAATCTCCATTATCCTCTCGTCACTTTGGTCACAGGCAGCTGTGCCATCGATCGTGTCACATAGCGCCCAGATATCAGTGGGCCTCACACAATCCACAAGTGTCCAGTGTCCAAAAGTGTACGCAGAGATTCAAAATCTCCATTATCCTCTCGTCACTTTGGTCACAGGCAGCTGTGCCATCGAGCGTGTCACATGGCGCTCAGATATCAGTGGGCCTCACACAATCCACAAGTGTCCAGTGTCCAAAAGTGTACGCAGAGATTCAAAATCTCCATTATCCTCTCGTCACTTTGGTCACAGGCAGCTGTGCCATCGAGCGTGTCACATAGTGCTCAGATATCAGTGGGCCTCACACAATCCACAAATGTCCAGTGTCCAAAAGTGTACGCAGAGATTCAAAATCTCCATTATCCTCTCGTCACTTTGGTCATAGGCAGCTGTGCCATCGAGCGTGTCACATAGCGCTCAGATATCAGTGGGCCTCACACAATCCACAAGTGTCCAGTGTCCAAAAGTGTGCGCAGAGATTCAAAATCTCCATTATCCTCTCGTCACTTTGGTCACAGGCAGCTGTGCCATCGAGCATGTCATATAGCGCTCAGATATCAGTGGGCCTCACACAATCCACAAGTGTCCAGTGTCCAAAAGTGTACGCAGAGATTCAAAATCTCCATTATCCTCTCGTCACTTTGGTCACAGGCAGCTGTGCCATCGAGCGTGTCACATAGCGCTCAGATATCAGTGGGCCTCACACAATCCACAAGTGTCCAGTGTCCAAAAGTGTACGCAGAGATTCAAAATCTCCATTATACTCTCGTCACTTTGGTCACAGGCAGCTGTGCCATCGAGCGTGTCACATAGCGCTCAGATATCAGTGGGCCTCACACAATCCACAAGTGTCCAGTGTCCAAAAGTGTACGCAGAGATTCAAAATCTCCATTATCCTCTCGTCACTTTGGTCACAGGCAGCTGTGCCATCGAGCGTGTCACATAGCGCTCAGATATCAGTGGGCCTCACACAATCCACAAGTTTCCAGTGTCCAAAAGTGTATGCAGAGATTCAAAATCTCCATTATCCTCTCGTCACTTTGGTCACAGGCAGCAGTGCCATCGAGCGTGTCACATAGCGCTCAGATATCAGTGGGCCTCACACAATCCACAAGTGTCCAGTGTCCAAAAGTGTACGCAGAGATTCAAAATCTCCATTATCCTCTCGTCACTTTGGTCACAGGCAGCTGTGCCATCGAGCATGTCACATAGCGCTCAGATATCAGTGGGCCTCACACAATCCACAAGTGTCCAGTGTCCAAAAGTGTACGCAGAGATTCAAAATCTCCATTATCCTCTCGTCACTTTGGTCACAGGCAGCTGTGCCATCGAGCGTGTCACATAGCGCTCAGATATCAGTGGGCCTCACACAATCCACAAGTGTCCAGTGTCCAAAAGTGTACGCAGAGATTCAAAATCTCCATTATCCTCTCGTCACTTTGGTCACAGGCAGCTGTGCCATCGAGCGTGTCCCATAGCGCTCAGATATCAGTGGGCCTCACACAATCCACAAGTGTCCAGTGTCCAAAAGTGTACGCAGAGATTCAAAATCTCCATTATCCTCTCGTCACTTTGGTCACAGGCAGCTGTGCCATCGAGCGCGTCACATAGCGCTCAGATATCAGTGGGCCTCACACAATCCAAAAGTGTCCACTGTCCACAAGTGTGTGCAGAAATTCTAAATCTCCCCTGTCCTATAGACACCTTGTACCTTGTTTTACATTATTATATAGTTTGTTGGATTTTGTCTACATTTCTACCAAAAATGAGGAAGGCTGGTGGAAGAGGCCGTGGAATTGGGCGGGGGTTGGCAGCTGGTAATGATGGTGTTGGTGGTGGATCTGATGGTAGTGGCAAGAGCAAAATAGGACCGAATGCAGGAGGTGCTGACCCTGCGTCATCGTCTGGCTACATAAGGCCTCGAACGCTTAGTTTTCTAGGAGTTGGCAAACCGCTTTTAAAGGCAGAGCATCAGGAAAAAGTTTTGTCTTACATTGCTGACTCAGCCTCCAGCTCTATCGCCTCCTCTTCTTCAGTTGTAAAAAGTAAAAGCACTGAGTCATCATTGGAGGCTCATGTTCATGAACCACACCTTTCCTTGTGTCCTTCACCCCAACCAAGATTGAAGGATGACGCAGGCCATACTACTGATTACTCCATGGAGCTGTTTTCACATACCATGCCTGGATTATCAAGTGAAATGGTGAATTACCCAGGCCAAGATGAATCTGACATGGAGTGCACTGATGCACAGCCGCTGATGGATGATTCTGCTGGTACATTCACTCAGAGCACTACATTGTCCTCGCAGTGTACAGAGCCAGATTTTGACCCTGATGAGACTCAGGTGCCCCTTCCCGCACACTATACCACCATACACGGTGACACAGAGAAAGGTGCACATGACATAGAAGAGGAGGTGATGGATGACCCAGTTGTTGACCCAGATTGGCATCCATTGGGGGAAGAGGGTGCTGCTTCCAATAGCTCAGATGAGGAGCATCCACAGCAGACATCGACATCGCAACAGCTGTTATCTGGCAGGCCTGGAGCACTCCAAAGACAGGTTCCAAACATCAAAAGAGTTGCTGGACAGCTTGTCCAGAGGGTCAAAAGATCACAGCGTGCTAGGCCGCAAAATGTCTGCCAAAGTAGGAAGAGTGCAGTGTGGCACTTTTTTGAACAAAATCCTCATGATCAGGCCAAGGTTATCTGTAAGAAGTGCGCAAAGACCTTTAGCCGAGGGAAAAATCTGAAAAATTTGAATACCAGTTGCATGCTTAGACATTTAACCAGCATGCACTTGCAAGCGTGGACACAACACCAAACCTCAAGTGCCACATGTGCAACTGATCACAACGAAGGTAGTCAGCAACGCTACATTGTTTCCCCCACTGTAAGCCCACCGGTTAGCACAGCAGCAAATGTTGAGGTGTCGTTGCAAGGCCACAGCAGTCAGGGAATCCCACTGTTATATCAACGAAAGACTGATTCTAGGCCATCAGAAAGAACACCAACTCCATCACCATCATCAACCCTCTCTCAGTCCGCCCTGTCCACCGCTACTTCCACCATATGCAGCTCTCAAGTCCAGCTCACCCTCCCAGACACTATGAGTAGGTCAAGAAAGTACTCAGTCTCTCATCCGCGTACACTGGGTTTGAACGCCCACATTGCCAAACTAATCTCGTTTGAGATGATGCCCTTTCGGTTGGTGGAAAGCATAGCTTTCCGCCAACTCATGGCCTATGCAGTACCACGCTATGACCTACCCAGTCGCCACTTCTTCTCTCGCAAAGCCATCCCAGCCCTCCACCATCATGTGAAAGACCGCATTGTCCATGCACGCAAGCAGTCAGTGAGCGGAAAGGTGCACCTCACAACTGATGCATGGTCCAGTCGGCATGGCCAGGGCCGTTACGTGTCCATCACTGCGCACTGGGTTAATGTGGTGGATGCAGGGTCCACAGGGGACAGCGGTGGTGGGACAGTGCTGCCTAGCCCACGGTATAGGAAACAGTTGGCTGTAGGCGTTCGACCCTCCTCCTCCTCCTCCTCCAGAAGCGAAAGCTCGTCCACAGAGCGCAGTCGTACGAGCACTCCATCTGCAGCTGCCACTGTTGCACACGATGTGTCCCCCTATCGAGCAGCTAGTGGAAAGCGTCAGCAGGCTGTGTTGCAGATGATGTGTTTGGGCGACAGACACACCGCCGAGGTGCTGGCCGAGTACTTGAAGCGACAAACTGAGTCATGGCTGGGCAGTGTACATCTTGAGGCAGGCAAGGTAGTTAGTGATAACGGCCGTAATTTTGTGGCAGCCATAGCCCTTTCAAAACTCAGCCACATACCTTGCTTGGCTCACACCTTGAACCTGGTGGTGCAGTGCTTCCTCAAAAATTATCCGGAGTTAACAGCCCTGCTCCAGAAGGTGCGAAGACTGTGCGCGCACATCCGCCGGTCGCCTGTACACTCCGTTCGTATGCAGAAGCTGCAGCGATTGCTCCACCTTCCCAACCACCGCCTCATTATCGACATTGCAACAAGGTGGAACTCCACCCTGCACATGGTGGAGCGGCTGTGCGAGCAGAGGCAGGCCATAATGCATTTGTGGGAGGATACACGGCCAGGCACTTTGAGAGCAGACATGGAGTTGACAGGCGTGCAGTGGTCGAAGCTGAAAGACCTTTGTAAAGTCCTTCAGTGTTTTGAGGAATGCACACGGCTGGTAAGCGCAGACGACGCCATCCTAAGCATGAGCATCCCACTTATGCGTCTGCTCATGCAAACTTTGACGCACCTTAAGGAGCAGGCGTCTGCAGCCAATGTTGATGAGGAGGAAGAGGAGGAGGGAATCCTTGATGACATTCAGCCATTGTCTGCTCAGGGACCTCTCCTGGACGAGGTGGAGGAAGAAGAGGAGGAGGAGGATGATGGGGATGATTACTTAGGGGAGGAGGATGCATCTCGTGGGGCAAGTGAAAATGTTGGCGTGGCAAGGTCTGGTACAGGGTTTGTGCGTGACTGGAGGGATGTGGATTTGCCAGAAAGTGCTCCTCCACCCAGCACTCGCAATGCATCATTGACACCGGGAACATTGGCCCACATGTCAGATTATGCCTTGCGGATCCTAAAAAGGGACCCCCGCATTGCCAAAATGATGAACGATGACGACTACTGGTTGGCCAGCATCCTGGATCCACGCTATAAAGGCAAATTACAAAACATCATGCCACAGGAGAACCTTGACCTAATATTGGCTAATAAACAAGCAACTCTGGTAAATCGGTTGCTTGAGGCATTCCCAGCACACAGCAGCGGTGATGGTTCTCACACGAGCCGTACGGGCCGGGGGCAGCTTGGCAGAGGTGTTCGTGGTGCACACAGCAGAAGTGGCATTGGAGACAGGGGTTTCATGACAATGTTGTGGACTGATTTTTCAAATACCGCTCACACAACTGGTAATACTGCATCGATGGAAAGTGACAGGAGACAGCAGTTGTCAACTATGGTTACAAACTACTTTTCCTCCCATATCGATGTTCTCCCACACAGGTCATTCCCCTTTGACTATTGGGCCGCTAAACTGGACACCTGGCCTGAATTGGCCCAATATGCCTTACAGGAGCTCGCTTGCCCAGCTGCAAGTATGCTATCGGAAAGAGTCTTCAGTGCAGCTGGATCAATCCTGACAGAAAAAAGGACCCGTCTGTCAACCCAAAATGTGGATGATCTAACCTTCATTAAAATGAACCACGCATGGGTTTCCAAGGATTTTGTCCCACCTTCCCCTGATAACACATAGGGTGACAGAAAAATGGCTTGCTTTGGTCCACCTCTTCCTGGTACTTCACCTATTTCGCCTTTTGCATCAGCTGAATGTCCAACATTAACATATGCCACTTTCTAAAACTCCCTAACTGTGCTGCCTCCCCCCCATGGCCGGGGTAACCACCTAGCGCACGACACCGTGCGAGTGCCGTTGCCCTGGACAGGTGGGTAGGCCGACTCTTGGGCGCGGGCACTGGCACAGGGTCCCTCATAGTGCAATCAAGTGTCTCTGACGGTGGTGGTGCACACCCGCCGTCAGACACACCGCTGTACTATGAGGGGCCCAGTGCCAGTACCGACGCCCACGAGTGTGCCCCCCTTGCTTGGGCAGGGCCCCAGCATTTGCAATCTTTACCTCTCCCTGCTCATCCGCTGTGTAATCTTGGCCGTCAAATCCATACTGTGCCTGACACTGTCTGAGCCTGCCTCCTGAAACATATATTTTGAATGTGTACGCTATCCATAAATGTTATCCAGGGATACAGTACCCTTTCTAACCTTTGTGCAATTACGTGCAATCCATACTGGGCCTAACACCGTCTGAGCCTGCCTCATGCTGTATAGACATATTTTTAATGTGTACGCTATCCATACATGTTATCCGGGGATACGGTACCCTTTCTAACCTTTGTGCAATCACGTGCAATCCATACTGGGCCTAACACCGTCTGAGCCTGCCTCATGCTGTATAGACATATATTTTGAATGTGTACGCTATCCATACATGTTATCCAGGGATACGGTACCCTTTCTAACCTTTGTGCAATCACGTGCAATCCATACTGGGCCTAACACCGTCTGAGCCTGCCTCATGCTGTATAGACATATATTTTGAATGTGTACGCTATCCATACATGTTATCCGGGGATACGGTACCCTTTCTAACCTTTGTGCAATCACGTGCAATCCATACTGGGCCTAACACCGTCTGAGCCTGCCTCATGCTGTATAGACATATATTTTGAATGTGTACGCTATCCATACATGTTATCCAGGGATACGGTACCCTTTCTAACCTTTGTGCAATCACGTGCAATCCATACTGGGCCTAACACCGTCTGAGCTTGCCTCATGCTGTATAGACATATATTTTGAATGTGTACGCTATCCATACATGTTATCCAGGAATACGGTACCCTTTCTAACCTTTGTGCAATCACGTGCAATCCATACTGGGCCTAACACCGTCTGAGCCTGCCTCATGCTGTATAGACATATATTTTGAATGTGTACGCTATCCATACATGTTATCCGGGGATACGGTACCCTTTCTAACCTTTGTGCAATGACGTGCAATCCATACTGGGCCTAACACCGTCTGAGCCTGCCTCATGCTGTATAGACATATATTTTGAATGTGTACGCTATCCATACATGTTATCCAGGGATACGGTACCCTTTCTAACCTTTGTGCAATCACGTGCAATCCATACTGGGCCTAACACCGTCTGAGCCTGCCTCATGCTGTATAGACATATATTTTAAATGTGTACGCTATCCATACATGTTATCCAGGGATACGGTACCCTTTCTAACCTTTGTGCAATCACGTGCAATCCATACTGGGCCTAACACCGTCTGAGCCTGCCTCATGCTGTATAGACATATATTTTGAATGTGTACGCTATCCATACATGTTATCCGGGGATACGGTACCCTTTCTAACCTTTGTGCAATGACGTGCAATCCATACTGGGCCTAACACCGTCTGAGCCTGCCTCATGCTGTATAGACATATATTTTAAATGTGTACGCTATCCATACATGTTATCCAGGGATACGGTACCCTTTCTAACCTTTGTGCAATCACGTGCAATCCATACTGGGCCTAACACCGTCTGAGCCTGCCTCATGCTGTATAGACATATATTTTGAATGTGTACGCTATCCATACATGTTATCCGGGGATACGGTACCCTTTCTAACCTTTGTGCAATGACGTGCAATCCATACTGGGCCTAACACCGTCTGAGCCTGCCTCATGCTGTATAGACATATATTTTGAATGTGTACGCTATCCATACATGTTATCCGGGGATACGGTACCCTTTCTAACCTTTGTGCAATCACGTGCAATCCATACTGGGCCTAACACCGTCTGAGCCTGCCACATGCTGCATAGACATATATTTTGAATGTGTACGCTATCCATACATGTTATCCAGGGATACGGTACCCTTTCTAACCTTTGTGCAATGACGTGCAATCCATACTGGGCCTAACACCGTCTGAGCCTGCCTCATGCTGTATAGACATATATTTTGAATGTGTACGCTATCCATACATGTTATCCAGGGATACGGTACCCTTTCTAACCTTTGTGCAATCACGTGCAATCCATACTGGGCCTAACACCGTCTGAGCCGGCCTCATGCTGTATAGACATATATTTTGAATGTGTACGCTATCCATACATGTTATCCGGGGATACGGTACCCTTTGTAACCTTTGTGCAATCACGTGCAATCCATACTGGGCCTAACACCGTCTGAGCCTGCCTCATGCTGTATAGACATATATTTTGAATGTGTACGCTATCCATACATGTTATCCAGGGATACGATACCCTTTCTAACCTTTGTGCAATCACGTGCAATCCATACTGGGCCTAACACCGTCTGAGCCTGCCTCATGCTGTATAGACATATATTTTGAATGTGTACGCTATCCATACATGTTATCCGGGGATACGGTACCCTTTCTAACCTTTGTGCAATCACGTGCAATCCATACTGGGCCTAACACCGTCTGAGCCTGCCTCATGCTGTATAGACATATATTTTGAATGTGTACGCTATCCATACATGTTATCCGGGGATACGGTACCCTTTCTAACCTTTGTGCAATGACGTGCAATCCATACTGGGCCTAACACCGTCTGAGCCTGCCTCATGCTGTATAGACATATATTTTGAATGTGTACGCTATCCATACATGTTATCCAGGGATACGGTACCCTTTCTAACCTTTGTGCAATGACATGCAATCCATACTGGGCCTAACACCGTCTGAGCCTGCCTCATGCTGTATAGACATATATTTTGAATGTGTACGCTATCCATACATGTTATCCGGGGATACGGTACCCTTTCTAACCTTTGTGCAATCACGTGCAATCCATACTGGGCCTAACACCGTCTGAGCCTGCCTCATGCTGTATAGACATATATTTTGAATGTGTACGCTATCCATACATGTTATCCAGGGATACGGTACCCTTTCTAACCTTTGTGCAATGACGTGCAATCCATACTGGGCCTAACACCGTCTGAGCCTGCCTCATGCTGTATAGACATATATTTTGAATGTGTACGCTATCCATACATGTTATCCAGGGATACGGTACCCTTTCTAACCTTTGTGCAATGACGTGCAATCCATACTGGGCCTAACACCGTCTGAGCCTGCCTCATGCTGTATAGACATATATTTTGAATGTGTACGCTATCCATACATGTTATCCGGGGATACGGTACCCTTTCTAACCTTTGTGCAATGACGTGCAATCCATACTGGGCCTAACACCGTCTGAGCCTGCCTCATGCTGTATAGACATATATTTTGAATGTGTACGCTATCCATACATGTTATCCAGGGATACGGTACCCTTTCTAACCTTTGTGCAATCACGTGCAATCCATACTGGGCCTAACACCGTCTGAGCCTGCCTCATGCTGTATAGACATATATTTTGAATGTGTACGCTATCCATACATGTTATCCAGGGATGCGGTACCCTTTCTAACCTTTGTGCAATCACGTGCAATCCATACTGGGCCTAACACCGTCTGAGCCTGCCTCATGCTGTATAGACATATATTTTGAATGTGTACGCTATCCATACATGTTATCCGGGGATACGGTACCCTTTCTAACCTTTGTGCAATCACGTGCAATCCATACTGGGCCTAACACCGTCTGAGCCTGCCTCATGCTGTATAGACATATATTTTGAATGTGTACGCTATCCATACATGTTATCCGGGGATACGGTACCCTTTCTAACCTTTGTGCAATCACGTGCAATCCATACTGGGCCTAACACCGTCTGAGCCTGCCTCATGCTGTATAGACATATATTTTGAATGTGTACGCTATCCATACATGTTATCCGGGGATACGGTACCCTTTCTAATCTTTGTGCAATCACGTGCAATCCATACTGGGCCTAACACCGTCTGAGCCTGCCTCATGCTGTATAGACATATATTTTGAATGTGTACGCTATCCATACATGTTATCCGGGGATACGGTACCCTTTCTAACCTTTGTGCAATCACGTGCAATCCATACTGGGCCTAACACCGTCTGAGCCTGCCTCATGCTGTATAGACATATATTTTGAATGTGTACACTATCCATACATGTTATCCAGGGATACGGTACCCTTTCTAACCTTTGTGCAGTGACGTGCAATCCATACTGGGCCTAACACCGTCTGAGCCTGCCTCATGCTGTATAGATATATATTTTGAATGTGTACGCTATCCATACATGTTATCCAGGGATACGGTACCCTTTCTAACCTTTGTGCAATCACGTGCAATCCATACTGGGCCTAACACCGTCTGAGCCTGCCTCATGCTGTATAGACATATATTTTGAATGTGTACGCTATCCATACATGTTATCCAGGGATACGGTACCCTTTCTAACCTTTGTGCAATGACGTGCAATCCATACTGGGCCTAACACCGTCTGAGCCTGCCTCATGCTGTATAGACATATATTTTGAATGTGTACGCTATCCATACATGTTATCCAGGGATACGGTACCCTTTCTAACCTTTGTGCAATCACGTGCAATCCATACTGGGCGTGAGAACGGCTGGCGAGCTGTTAAGCAAGCTACAGCACCTGTCCAGACTAGTACAGGGATTCCCTAGCGAGGAGACTTATTTGATTGTTTTCAATGTTGGGACAGCAATTTTTGGGGAGCACTATACTCTGGAGAATGATAGATGGGGCCCACCATACACTGGAACATTCCAAAGGTGGACATCAGACACTGGAGCAGCATTTACAGGGCCCATTATACACTAGAGCATTAGAAATGGGGCCCATTATGTTTGGAGCATTATTTGGGCCCATAAGACAGTGGAGCTTCATCCATGGGGACCAACATATACTGTAGCATTATGTGGAGCTCATCATATACTGTTTCAAACATTATATGGGACAAATGATTCTGTATGGAGAAACAGATGGGCCTCGTCATGAGATGTAAAAAGTGAGGTATTTTTCATTGTACTATACCGCTATTTATCTGCCGTATCGGAACATGATGAGTTGTGGTATGTGTTAAAGGGGCGCTCTTTCGCCCAGGGCACATGAAAACCTGCAGCCAGCCCTCCCCCCCCACAACTTTAGCCAAATAACCCCCATTTTTCAGTGCGTAACTTATATTATGAAGTTAATTAAGGTTGACAAGCTTAAGTAAGAAGAATTGATGCTTTTGGCATTCAAATGGGCACTGTAGGTGTGTTTCCTGTCCTCCTCTCACTGCCGACTTTTATTCCCCATTGACTTACATTGGGTTTCGTGTTTCGGGACGACCCCGACTTTTCCCTATAATCGGACGATCTTGCTCGACCCGACTTTTGGAAAAGTCGGGTTTCACGAAACGAAACGCGACCCTAAAAAACCAAAAGTCGCTCAACTCTAGTGACCACTATTTGTTTTTTGAATGGCATTAAGGCTGGTTTTACACTTGCCGTATTTTTGCTGGCCGTTTTTGCAGCCCCAATAGATTTATATGGGGCCCACAAAAATTAGTAGGAGGGCCGTGCTCTCCGTATAGCCGTGAAGGCCATATTTGCGGCCGTGAAACAATATCGAGCATGCTCGATATTTTTCATGGCTTACGGACACGGCCGCAATGCATTTCAATGGTACCGCAAAAACAATGTTTGCTTGTTTTTGCGGTACACCGTATTTGCTGATCGCCGTTTTTATCCCTGCTATTTGTTCTAACAGGGAAAAACCGTAATCCGGGAAGGTTTTTTGCGACCCATTTTTGCGGGATATCACAAAAATCCCGGCCATACGGCCCCAAAAAAGGACCGCAAAAATGGGCCGTAAAAAACAAGGCAAGTGTAAAACCAGCCTCAAGCATCAGCTCTTCTAGGTACACTTGTTATTTGCACATTGGTTTTGAAGTAACTGAGCAGGGAGGTTGTTCCAAAAATCTTTGTGAACTAACCTCAGACCTTCTGTGGATGTAGACTTTCACAGATCCTTCTTTCTCTTCATGTAATCAAAGACAGACCCAGTGACATTGACATCAGTGCCCTGGGAGAGGCTATACATGAAATGCACGTCGGGGTACTGGACAGTGTTTTTTTTGTGCATGATGGCATATGGTGGGTATGGATGTCTGATTATGTGATCCTTACTGTGTTGACGGTAATTCAGGGGGTCTATTGACTTTCTATGGTGTTAACTTTAAGTGATTTATATAATAATTATTGGCTGTTCACATAAGTTTATATATGACTGTATGTTATATTCATATCCATGCTATTAATTTTGGTCCTATTCGACTATTTATGGTTAATCTTGCTGGTTTCCATCTTACCATACTACCCTTTTTTCATCTTTTTATGAGATTTTTAATTTTTTTTGTCTAATATAAATTATGGTTTTAGTGTATATTCATAAAGTTTTATAATTTTGGCATCTAAAATTTTGTAATTTACTACAAAGTACTATGAGCTTAAATTGTTCTAAAGTAAACAAATATCAACATGTCATAAATATAACAAAGTTTATGCACCTACTATCCCCACTTTTACACCCTGTGTTACCTCCAAGAAATGCCTTTATTCAAACCTAGTCTGTCATCATTACATTTGGTACAGTCTTTATTGTTTGACCATACAAAATGCAATATTTTGTCTCATCTAGTAACCAGGCAGAGAAAGCATATTATGGGAAATAGCAGGAGCTTCTGATGACCAGGGAGTAGAGAAATATATTATTCCAACTCTAGGTACAGTATATGTAAGACATCTCTCTGTATATAGATTGTGTGTTTATACTGTATGTCAAGGTAGACGTTCCAGCAGGCACATGTGTGCTCGGCACCTCATATGTCATGCTTAGTGGTGGGCTGCATTGCCCATATAAATAAAGGGCAAATGGTATAATTCCATGCCAGCTCATGCTGCTCTTGGGCCATATGTTATACTCATATTTAAACGCTGGGGAAACTTTTGACATGGAAAAGGTGTTTTTCCTGTACTTGAGATGCTCAATTAGATCCAAATCTGCCAAGTCGACATCTTAATCTTTTTCATGTTCATCAATCCTCCCCGTAACAATTTTTATATTGTTAGAGGGCACATTATCCTGCTGAAGGCATGTACATCTACAAATATGTTTAGGTTGGTGGTACATGTCAAATTAACATCCACACACATTTCATAACACCAGTTTCCCCTCAGAACATTGTATAGAACTGCATTGCCCTCTTCCCATAGTATGTCCAGGTGCCTTATCGTCTCGAGGTAAGTGTCACACACACACACACACCATCAACTTTACCACTTCCTCTATTGGACCATGGTTCAGTTCTGATATTCATATGATCATGGTAGCCACTTTTGGAGGTCAGCATTGGTACTCTAATAACCATAAGAAATCTTCGGCATACTAAGAGCAGTTATGCTTCAATAAGGAAATTTTATTTCTCAGATGCAGATGTATTTTATTACGTCATTTCGGCCTTGAAGGGCTTTTTTCAAGTATCATCTATATGTGGAGTGCCTTGTAAAATACTGGCAGCACGGAGATCATTACACTCAGGTAGATGGTAGGTTACTTGAAATAGGCCCTACATGGCCAAAATGTCCGAATAGAATACATCTGCATTTGAGAAATAAAATTTCCGTAATTACGCATTACTGCGCTTAGTGTGCCAAAGATTTCTTGATTATTCTGATGCAATTTTCTTATGGGCACCTACTTCATTAGCAGATACTTATCTTATCTATTTACTAGTATTGGTGCTCTACCCAGTATATGGATATGCTGCCCCATACATAATAACTGGGTGCCCTGACACCATCTCTATCACTGTCAGCAATAACTTGTTTATCAATTTGTGCTATAGTAGTCCTGCTGTAGGATCGACCTAGATGACTATCCTTTGCTTCAGCATCGGTTTACTCGCTGTCCTCGATTGGACCACTTTTGGTAGGTACTAACCACTGCATACTAGGATCCTTCCTTCCTCCATAAGACTTTATGTTTTACACATACTCTGACCCAGTTTCTAGCCATCCTACATCAAACTCACTTGTATCCTTAAGCGGGAGTCACACATAGCAATCTCGCTAGCGAGATCGCTGCTGAGTCACAAGTTTTGTGACACAACAGCGATCTCACCAGCGAGATCGCTGTGTGTGACAGCGATCAGCGACCGGCCCCCCTGCCGGTATCGCTGATCGCTGCAAGAAACCTCTGGACATATTTTTCGTCGCTGGTCTCCCGCTGGCCAGCACACATCACTGCGTGTGACAGGTGGGAGACCAGCAATCAGCTGTAAAAAATAATAAAAAAATAAAAAATATTGTTATTCTCACCTTCCCACGTCCCGCGCAGCCATCCTGCATCTCTCCACGCTCCCGATCCCAGTGATCCTTTGCACAAATGACCGCGAGACGTTGCGCTGCCGCAAGACCGTGACATTCTCGCGGTCATTCTCACAAAGGATTACTGGGACCGGAGCGTGGAGAGAGGCCGGATGGCTGCGCGGGACGTCGGAAGGTGAGAATAACAATATTTTTTATTTTAATTCTATTTTTTTTACAGGGATATGGCATCAGCGCTAATGAACACAGCGATGCCGGGCGCTCGGCATCGCTGTGCTGATTGCTGGTGAAGCTGTCTGTTTGACGGCTCACCAGCGATCACATAGCGACTTACCAGCGATCCTGACACGTTGATATCGTTGCCGGGATCGCTGGTAAGTCGCTATGTGTGACTCCAGCTTTAAACCTACCCATTTTACCTGTTTTCAACATATCAACTTCAACAATTAATTGTTTTCTTACTGATTGATACCTCCCACCTATTGATAATACCATTGTAAGGAGCTGATCAATGTTACTCACATGACTTGTCAGTGGCTTTAATGTTTTGGCTGATCATTGTACATGCTCACTGAATTGTAATACAGCTTATCATGCTGCCCGGTGAAGCACTTCAATTTCTAACCAATGCAAAGAGTGCCATTACATTCAATGTTAACAAAGTAGTTCCGGTCCCAGACCTGCCTGGAGAGCATTTTATGAGTTTCGTTAACTTGCAATTTTGTTTATTTTAAAAGCCTTTTAATCAAATTGCTGCTCTCAATATTTAAGTGCAAAGTGGAAATATTTCGGTATGGACTTGGCGGGTATGAAAGCTTCACTATTCATTTACTCAAACAACAGATTTCACTGAGAACACAAAGTAAATTACCACTTTAGCGAACCAACACCCCGGGGAAATATCCTCACCATGTACTACTCATGGATTTCTTTAATTTTTGTTAGCAAAAGTAAATGAAAAAAAGAAAGACAAATTATTTAGTCTTATAACTCTATTTGCCGTAAGTTTCAATTCATCACTTTCCTCTTAGTTTGCTCTCAGTTTTCTGTATGTTAAATGAATAGTAAAAAATATGTTTTTTGAAAATATTATTTTTTAATTGCAGAAATTCAGATCAACACTTTAGCCCCCATTAAAAAAATAAGTAATTATTTAGGAATTAAAATTTATTTTGGAACGACTTATTTGTAAATGTTTGGTCTATAAAATTATTTAAAAAATTGGTAAAACCTCATAAAAAGAAAATAAATCTATATGCCAGAATTGCAGTTTTTGACCACTACACATCCTTAAAAAAATCCTATAAAAAGCAATCAAAATGTCCCTCAATGGTATGAATAAAATCATTAGCTTGTCAAGCAAAAAAACAACAGTTAAGGGCCCGTTACACATAGCGATATCGCTAGCAGTATTGCTGTAACGTCACTAGTTTTGTGACGTAGCAGCGATATTGCTAGCGATATCGCTACATGTGATACTTACCTCCGACCGGCTCCCCCGCTGGTTATCGCTGATCGTGCGAGAATGTCCTCAACCATTTCTCGTCGGGCGCTTCCTGCTGGGCTTCCTGTGGCGCCGACGAGCGACGCGTGGACGCGGGCAGGAGGACGTCAGGATCGCCACATCTGACAGGTAAGTAGCGACCCCCGACCGCTGCTGTGTCGCTGGTGAGATCTGCCTGTGTGGCAGCTCACTAGCGACCACTTAGCGATGCACCAGCGATCCATATCGTCGGGATCGCTGGTGCATCGCTTAGTGTAACGGTACCCTTAGACAGGTATAATGATGGTCAAATAAAAACATAACAGGTCCCTAAAATGGCAACTAAAACAATTAGTCTCTGAGAACATCAGCACTTTGCTGAACACTTCGGCTCCTTTCTTGTTGTAGTAGGTCTCGGCAGAACCTGCACTGATCCAAATGTTAAGGGGGCTTTACACATAGCGATATCGCTAGCAGTATCGCTAAAGCGTCACCGATTTTGGACGCAGCAGCTATATTGCTAGCGATATCACTATATGTGATACTTACCTCTGACCGGCTCCCCCGCTGGCTATCGCTGATCACGCGAGATCGGCCTGGTCCATTTCTTGTCGTCGTCTTTCTGCTGGCGCCGATGAGCGAGCCATGGATGCAGGTGGAAGACGGACACCCTCGCCGCATCTGAAAGGTAAGAGCGACCGCCGAGCACTGCTGCATCGCTGGTGAGATCTGCCTCTTTGGCAGCTCACTAGCGACCATTTAGAGATGCACCAGCGATCCTGACCGGGTCATATCGTAGTCGGGATCGCTGGTGCATCACTAATGTAAAGGGGCCTTTACACATGTTAAATGCTTTCTGCAATGGCAGGTAAACATTAAAGGAGTAGTTCAGTTAGGTGATAACTTGTTGATCGGTGGGTATGTGACTGCAGGGACCCGCACCAATCAGCAGAGTGGTGAACTCTTAACCCTGTTGAAATACAATGGCAATATGTATGCTCCATCGCATTTCCCATGCAGCTGCCATGCCCTGTGCTTGGCTTTTTCTGGCAGGCCCATAGAGAATGAATGGAGTAAGGGTTGGACGTCCAACCTGTCATGTCATTTTGTATTGGGAAAAGTACCTTGAACCGGTCTGCCAATCAGTGCAGGTCCCCGCTGTTGTACTCCACCGATTAGTAAGCTATCACCTATCTGTAAACAAGTGATAATTTGTTTTACTGGACAACCTCTTTAAGTTACAGTAAAAATAAATATTGAGTCTAAAAAATTGCTAAACAAGATTAAAATTATATTTACAATATTCATGCTGAAAACTAGCTGTCTCCTGCTTTCCCTCCTCTTTGCCCATACCGCAATCTTTCGTCAGTGACTAAACTATTGTCACAGCGCCCCTGTTCGCTTCATGTGTGATCACCACCATACAGACTGTAATGGCACATCCTATTGATATACATATGAAATATATTTGATTGCAATACCATTTAATTTCAGACAGTAAGTGCTTGAGTAGTAAAACTGCTACATTCTGCATGGTTACAATATACCACACCCTTATATGAGAAGAACTCTGTAGAATTTGGAGCAATATTTATACACACAGAAGAATGAATACACATGGCCTCAGATGGTCGCTTTTTTGTTTGTAGAATTCTTAAAGTAATCATTTTATGTAATCTTGTAGCACAGATCAATACTCAGGTAATTCCTATAAATGCCCTCTAAAAGTATAATTAGCGTTAAGACATTACTCATTAACTATCACTTATCTGAATCTCATAAGATGTCTAGAGACATAAAGTCGTGATCAAACGTTGTGGTCAAACAAGTAATAGTATGCTTGGTATGGAGAGGTTAACAAATGGTGTGTAGTGTCAGCGGTGAGGAAACAGGAAAAAACTCACAATTCGGATGGTAAACCTTTTCAAAGGATAATTGTAAGTCTTCACATTTTAATAGAAATCTGTCTCAACACAGTTTCTTTAGTTTTCCAACCCTGTGTTCATTGGTGCCACTTTATTTTAGGTCTCATTCAGACGCTGGTGTTTTATGCATTCAGTATGTACCATTATAATCTATGGGACTGTTCACATATCAATTTTTGATCTGATTTACAAATCAAAATTTTATCTGAATGGGTTTATCAGAAAATGGATATCAGTTTGATGTCCTACGAATGTTATCCGTTTTTACTGTTTAATAGATGGGTGAAGTTTGGAAATTTTTATTTTTTTTTGCATGTGAGAAAAATGGATACCATGCTGATGATAAAAATGAACACATGGACTAAATGAAAATCGGATGCAACCCCCTTATGAAAAATGGTCTGTTTAACCTTTTACAAGAAAAAGTGTGTGAATGAGGCATTTAGACTGTACAATTATCAAGAACAAGCATTCGTCTCACGATGATTGTGCAGTATAAACAGAATGACGATCACCCAATGAATGAACAAACGTTTGTTTTTTTGGTTTGTGCAAAAGATTATCATTCTCAGCAGTGCATGGTCCTGTACTGCCAGAGCAATGTCAGCCTACGCGCACACAATGATCTGTTACTTACCACGGTCGGGCTGTTAAATGAGTATCGGCCAGAAAAAATGCCAGTCAATGGTCATTTAATACTGTGTATCATGTAAATGCCCCCTTATATAGAAGGCACAAAACTTATTCTAGATAAAAGGTAGATAAACCTGTGCACTACTCTATTTAAAACCAGCTTTGGACCTTTAGTAAGAGTGCACAGCCAAGATGGGGGGAGTTACATCCCAGTGTGTGCAAAGAAACCTGTAGACCGGTATGTTTATTCACAGAATGAAGTAAATAGACAGTTTGCTACGGCTGAAGAGCAAAGTAACATAAAATAGGGCATTTATATTGCAAGATAATCATGCAGGAGCATTAATATAATAATAAATTTTATTTCTATAGCGCCAAGATATTCCGCAGCACTTTACATTTCAGAGGGGACTTGTACAGACGATAGACATTACAGCATAACAATAATCACATAGATCATAACAGCTACCAAGAGAAATGAGGGCCCTGCTCGCAAGCTTACAGTCTATGAGGAAAAAGGTAGACATGAAAGGTGGGTGTTAACAGTTGCCCTGATTGTATGGACCAGCCATAATGTTAAGTGTGTAACAGTACAGACACAGAGGGCTAATAGATGCTTAAAGCATGTGGGAACATGATACGGGGAACCTGGTTATGGTAAAACTTTTGACTGTGCCACACTCGGATAGATTAGGTTAATGTGTTGAAGTGGTGGGCCAGTCTGAATAAATGTGTTTTCAGGGCACGCGTAAAATTGTAGGGATTGGGGACTAATTGTATTGACCTGGGAAGTGCATTCCAAAGAATTGGCGCAGCACGTGTAAAGTCTTAGAGACGGGAGTGGGAGGTTCTGATTATTTAGGATGCTAACCTCAGGTCATCAGCAGAACGGAGAGCACGGGTAGGGTGGAAGACTGAAATGATGGAGGAGATGTAGGGTGGTGCTTAGCCATGGAGAGTGTTATGATTGAGTCACCGTAGGAGGCAAAAACAGAAATGCTAGCTAAGTCCAGAAAACCAGAAAGGTTGGCAGCTATCGCATTGCAGACCCCTGATCCTATCCACAACAACTAACAGTAGCCGTGGGGGGTTCCTACGATGCCCTAGACCCCTCGATCACAGCCAGAGAATTAAATAGGCCTAAAGAAAGAAAGGGGAAATCTAAACTGCCCCAGAGCAGACCCCAAAGCAATAGGCAGCCCCCAACATATAATGACGGTGAAGCAAGATGAAAACACTAACACAGACAGAAAGATAGACTGAGCAAAGGCGGGGCCCAAGCTAACTAGATAGGAAAGGACAGGAAGGCTGCTGTCTGCAATCCATGAAAAACCCTATAAAAATAAGAGCCAGCAGACTGACAGTGAAAAAGGTCCTGAAGACGCTAGGCTTCAAAAAAGCTATGTCAGTACTCAGGAATATTCTGAAGACAGAGCAACAGGCAAAAGGAGATTCAGCTCACTCCAGCAGGGAATGGCAGAATCCAGAAAAGCAAGGAAAACAAAAACAAAACACAAATGCTAACAGGCAAAGCAGAAAACTTAGCTTTAGAGGAGCAGGAATCAGACTGGTGTCCTAGAAGTCCACAGAGAAATCACCCGCAGGGCAGAAGGGCGTCGGCAGCCTTATATCCAGTCCGTGACTCCACTCAGCCAGTCATCATCATTAGGCTCAGGTGCCTGATAATCAGGCTGATTACCTTCCTTTACCAGAATAGGGAGTTCACCAGACCTCACTGACGAAGGGGAAAATGAACTCACAACAGTACCTCCCCCTTGAGGAGGGGTCACCGAACCCTCAACCATGCCACCAGGGCGATCAGGGTGAGCCCGATGAAAGGCACGCACCAATCTTTTGGCATGAATATCAGAGGCAGAGACCCAGGAATTATCCTCCTGACCATAACCCTTCCACTTAACCAAATACTGGAGTCTCCGTCTAGCCAGACGGGAATCCAGTATTTTCTCTACCTCATATTCCATGTTACCTTCAACCAATACAGGGTCTGGAGGTGCCACCCCAGGAACAACTGGTTCAACAAACCTCTTCAACAAGGACTTATGGAACACATTATGGATTTTAAATGTGACAGGAAGAGCCAAACGAAAAGAGACCGGATTAATAATCTCCAAAATCTTGTAAGGTCCAATAAATCTAGGCTTAAACTTAGGAGAAGCCACCTTCATAGCAATATTTTTTGATGATAACCACACCATATCACCAATCTTAAACTGGGGACCAATGGTCCTATGTCGATTGGAAAACCGCTGGGCCTTTTCCTGGGAGAGAGATAACTTATCCACCACTAGGTCCCAGATCTGGTGCATTCTCTCCACCACAGTGTCAACACCTGGGCAGGCAGAAGGCTCCACCTGCCCTGAAGAAAATCGAGAATGAAACCCAAAGTTACAAAAAAAAGGTGACATCAAAGTGTCAGAACTAGCTCTATTATTTAAAGCAAATTCGGCCAAGGGCAAAAATGAAACCCAATCATCCTGATCAGCTGAAATAAAACATCTCAAATACGACTCCAAGGTCTGATTTGTTCTCTCTGTCTGCCCTTTGGTCTGAGGGGGAAAAGCAGAGGAGAAGGACAACTGAATTCCCAGCTTGGAACAGAAAGTCCTCCAAAATCTAGACACAAACTGTCCTCCTCTGTCAGATACAATGTTCTCAGGAATCCCGTGTAAGCGAACCACCTGTTGCAAAAACAGGGGCACCAACTCAGAGGAAGATGGCAACTTAGGGAGTGGTACAAGATGAACCATCTTAGAGAACCTATCACAAATCACCCAAATAACAGTCATTCTTTGAGAGACCGGCATATCAGAGATGAAATCCATTGAAATATGGGTCCATGGCCTCCTGGGGACCGGCAAAGGCATCAACAACCCACTAGAGCGAGAACAAGATTTAGACCGGGAGCAAGTCCCACAGGACTGCACAAAATTCCTGACATCATGAGACAAGGTGGGCCACCAAAAAGAGCGACTCACCAGATCTCTAGTACCAAAAATACCTGGATGACCAGCCAATGCAGAACAATGAACTTCAGACATCACTCTCTTCTTCCACTGGTCAGGAACATACAACTTTCCACTGGGACAACGCTCAGGTTTGTCCTCCTGGAATTCTTCCAGAGCACGTCTCAAATCGGGCGAGATGGCAGAAAGAACTACCCCTTCGCCTAAGATGGTAGCAGGCTTGGTCACCACAGGAGAATAAGCAAAGAAACTCCTAGAGAGGGCGTCTGCCTTGACATTCTTAGTTCCAGGAAGAAAAGAGACCACAAAATCAAAACGTGTAAAAAACAAGGCCCACCTAGCCTGTCTTGGGTTCAAGCGTTTAGCCGACTCTAGGTAAATCAAATTCTTGTGGTCAGTGAGGACCACAACTTGATGTTTAGCTCCCTCCAACCAATGTCTCCACTCCTCAAATGCCCATTTCATGGCCAACAGTTCCCGATTCCCCACATCATAGTTACGTTCAGATGGAGAGAACTTTCAGGAAAAGAAAGCACAGGGATTCATTTTAGATGTTACAGGATCCTTTTGGGACAAAACAGCTCCTGCACCAATCTCAGAAGCATCCACCTCTACCTGGAACGGGAGTGGGACATCAGGTTGCCGCAAAACCGGGGCGGAGGTAAATCTTCGCTTCAGCTCCTGAAAGGAAGCAACAGCCTCCGGAGACCAATTCAACACATCAGCACCCTTCTTAGTCAGATCAGTCAATGGCTTGGCAATACTAGAAAATTTTGCTATAAATTTCCGATAAAAATTAGCAAAACCCAAAAACTTCTGGAGGGCCTTCAAAGAAGTGGGCTGAACCCAATCATAAATGGCCTGTACCTTGGCCGGGTCCATTTCAATAGTTGACGGAGACAAAATAAATCCCAAAAAAGAAATCCTCTGTACTCCAAAAAGGCATTTAGATCCTTTGACATACAGGGAATTCTCCCTCAAGATCCGGAACACAGTCTGAATATGTTCCACATGAGAATCCCAATCCTTGGAGAAGATCAAAATATCATCCAGATAGATAATCAAAAATTTATCGACAAAGTCTCGGAAAATATCGTTCATGAAGCACTGGAAGACAGAAGGGGCATTAGTGAGCCCAAAAGGCATCACCAGGTACTCAAAATGTCCCTCCGGAGTATTAAACGCCGTCTTCCATTCATCCCCCTGCTTAATGCGGATAAGATTATACGCCCCCCTGAAGTCAAGCTTGGTAAACCAGCAAGCACCTCTAACTCTAGAGAATAGATCCGAAATCAGGGGTAACGGATACTGATATTTAATAGTAATTTTATTGACGGCACGATAATCAATACAAGGCCTTAAAGAACCATCCTTTTTGGCCACAAAAAAAAACGGCACCTAAGGGTGAAGAGGATGGTCTAATATGACCCTTCTCCAACGCCTCCTTAATATAGGACCGCATAGCCTCGTGCTCGGGTACAGATAAATTGAAGAGGCGACCCTTGGGAAATTTACACCCCGGGCTTAGTTCAATTGCACAGTCATAACTCCTATGAGGAGGCAAGGACGCAGACTCATTCTCACTAAATACATCATAAAAGTCCGCCAAATAGTCAGGAACATCATGCGACTGAGGAGAGGTGGAAAAAACCGGAGCCTCACTAAAGGCACACCGACAACCCCAACTCACCACAGACACAGATTTCCAATCCAAAACTGGATTATGAATTTGCAACCAGGGAAACCCCAGAACAACGGCATCATGCAGACCATGCAACACCAAAAATCTGCAATTTTCTTGATGGTCTGGGGTGACCCGCATGACCACCTGGGTCCAAAACTGAGGTTTATTTTTAACCAAAGGAGTAGCATCAATCCCCCTCAAAGGGATAGGCGTCTGTAGAGGTGTCATCAGAAATCCACAACGTTTAGCAAAATCCAAGTCCATTAGGTTTAGGGCTGCTCCCGAATCCACAAAAGCCTTGGCGGAAAATGTGGACAGGGAGCAGATCAGAGTAATTGCCAGAAGAAACTTAGGTTGAACACCACCTACAGAAAACGTGTGTGCAAAGCGTTTCTCTCGTTTAGGACAAACAGAAATAATATGCGAGGCAACTCCACAGAAAAAACACAGCTTATTATGCTTTCTGAACTCCTGACGTTGCGCCTTAGACAAAACTCTATCACATTGCATAGGTTCAGACGTCTGTTCAACCGGTGGCAACACCTCTCATGCAATCCTGCGTTCACGTAAACGCCGATCAAAATGAATGGCTAATGACATAGAATCGTCCAGACCAGAGGGAACAGGAAATCTCACCATAGTATCTTTTACGGCTTCTGACAAACCCTTCCGAAAGAGAGCAGCCAAGGCATTATCATTCCAGGTAGTAAGGACCGCCCACTTTCGGAACTTTTGACAGTACAACTCTGCAGAATCTCGACCCTGGTTCAATGCCAACAGGGTCTTTTCAGCCTGATCAATAGCATTAGGTTCATCATACAACAAGCCCAAAGCTTGAAAGAATGCGTTCACATTAGTCAGAATAGGATCATCTGGTTTCAAAGAAAACGCCCAATCCTGGGGATCGCCACACAGCAAAGAGATGACAATTTTAACCTGCTGTGTGGAGCTCCCTGACGAGTTAGGCTTCAAGGCAAAAAATAATTTACAATTATTTTTGAAACTCAAAAATTTAGATCGATCCCCAAAAAATACATCAGGTGTAGGGATCTTTGGTTCTACAGCATGCGAACGAGCAAGGTAGGTGGAAATTCCCCGCACTTCCGCAGTGAGCTGCTCCACACGATCAGACAATTGCTTTATCTCCATTGAGAGAAAAAAAAAAAAAATTCCCCCTACGGCCTCAGAGATATAGAGGAAAGAATATACACACACTTTTTTTTTTTTAAACACAATTCTTTCCTGCTATTGAGTACCCTAGGATCTGCGGTACGGCGGGTGATTCTGTTATGATTGAGTCACCGTAGGAGGCAAAAACAGAAATGCTAGCTAAGTCCAGAAAACCAGAGAGGTTGGCAGCTATCGGATTGCAGACCCCTGATCCTATCCACAACAACTAACAGTAGCCGTGGGGGGTTCCTACGATGCCCTAGACCCCTCGATCACAGCCAGAGAATTAAATAGGCCTAAAGAAAGAAAGGGGAAATCTAAACTGCCCCAGAGCAGACCCCAAAGCAATAGGCAGCCCCCAACATATAATGACGGTGAAGCAAGATGAAAACACTAACACAGACAGAAAGATAGACTGAGCAAAGGCGGGGCCCAAGCTAACTAGATAGGAAAGGACAGGAAGGCTGCTGTCTGCAATCCGTGAAAAACCCTATAAAAATAAGAGCCAGCAGACTGACAGTGAAAAAGGCCCTGAAGACGCTAGGCTTCAAAAAAGCTATGTCAGTTCTCAGGAATATTCTGAAGACAGAGCAACAGGCAAAAGGAGATTCAGCTCACCCCAGCAGGGAATGGCAGAATCCAGAAAAGCAAGGAAAACAAAAACAAAACACAAATGCTAACAGGCAAAGCAGAAAACTTAGCTTTAGAGGAGCAGGAATCAGACTGGTGTCCTAGAAGTCCTCAGAGAAATCACCCGCAGGGCAGAAGGGCGTCGGCAGCCTTATATCCAGTCCGTGACTCCACTCAGCCAGTCATCCTCATTAGGCTCAGGTGTCTGATAATCAGGCTCATTACCTTCCTTTACCAGAATAGGGAGTTCACCAGACCTCAGTGACAAAGGGGAAAATGAACTCACAACAGGAGAGCTTTGTGGGTGAAGGTAATAAGTTTGTATTGGATTCTGGAGTGGATGGGTAGCCAGTGTAATTACTGGCACAAGGTAGAGGCATCGGTGTAACGATTGGCGAGGAATATGATCCCGCCTGCAGCATACAAGACAGATAGGAGGGGGGAGAGTTTGGTAAGAGGGAGACCGATTAGAAGAGAGTTACAATAGTCCAGATGAGAATGAATAAGAGAAACAGTAAGAGTTTTTGCGGAGTCAAAGGTAAGAAAAGCTCGAATTCTAGATATGTTTTTGAGATGCAGATAACAAGAGCGAGCCAGTGATCGGATGTGGGGGGCATAGGAAAGCTCGGAGTCAAGTATGACCCCAAGACAGCGGGCAGTGTTAGAAACCATTTTCCTGCCATGTAAGCAAGCCACGGATCACTCAATGAATGAGCAAAACACTCGTCCATCGGGTGAAACGATCTCTTATGTAGCAGAAAAGATCATCCTCGTTCTGAGTACACCGACATCCTGTGTTTACTGAGCGATCTAGTATGGATCACTGTGCACATCGTTTACTTTAGTCTGCCTGTGTTTACAGGCATTAAAACGATTGCCGATTGGTCGCAGTTTACCAGTTGGTCTTTGAAAACAGACTCTAAAAACATGTATACATTGAATATGTGAATGCTATATTTCATCACTCCTATATGCACTACAGCATGGTGAATCTATCAGATTGGACCTTACTTAATTCTCCTGCTGCAATTTACGTAATGCATTATTCAGCCAACAGTAAATCCCACCATATACATTAGATGGATGTAGGATGGATTGGCCAATTGTTTGACCAGCAGCCATCTTAGCCATTTCTCCCACAGACGGGAGAGCTCACTTGGCCGAGCGATCCTGTGTTCTCTATAAGGCTACTTTTACACATCAGGTTTTCAGCGTCAGGCGCGATCCGGCGTCGTGCCGGAACGCCGGATCCGGCAAATGTTTCGTAAAACCGGATGTGACGGATCCGGTTTTCTGCCGGATCCGTCTTTTTCTTGACAGACAAAACCGGATCCGTCTCATCCGGTTCATCCGTTTTTCTATCCGTTTTTCGACGGATTACGCCGGATCCGGTTTTTAAAATTGACCCTTGTGGCCTTCCGAACGGGATTGGCTACTGGAAAACTATATATAGCATGTTCCTACAGCCCTTCTTTGACAGGTTGTAGAGGAGAAAGTGCAGGTTGGAGAGAAGAGCAAGTTACTGGCGAAGATGGATGTTGTCATTGGAAATATTTTGAAGAATTTGGCGGATTTTACAGCGGAGGAGAATCGTTTGAGGGTGATTGTTCTGGAGAAGGAGAGAGCGAGACAGCAGCGCATCAGGCATCGTAGACGACGTTTGTGGATCCACCCCATCACAGCCAAGAGAATGACGCGTGGGGTCTATTCTACACTATGCATGGACCTTCGACGAAACCCGGATACATTTTTTGGATATGTTAGGATGAAAATGGAGAATTTTGATTACTTGGTGGAGCGCATTGCACACCTCATAAGAAAAGCGGACACCTATTGCCGCTTCTCTGTTTCACCCGCAGAGCGTCTGATGGTGACTTTAAGGTAAGCCACATTTATTGGATATGCTCGCATCAGAGCACACTTTCACTGCAATCTTGTTGGTGGTAGTTTGCATCTCCAAGTGTTATAGGTCAGTTTTGGTATGTAATGCTGTGATTTAAAACTAATTTATTGTTTTTTAATTCCCCACAGATTTCTTGCAACTGGAGAATCCCTTTCGTCACTGCATTTCCAGTACAGACTCGGGATTTCCACCATATCTGGAATTGTGAAGTACACATGACGGGCACTGTGGGACTCCTTAGCTGAAGAGTTTTTACCAGAGCCCACAACAGAGAGGTGGATTGAAATTGCTGACAAGTTTCAACAGATATGTCAGTTTCCAAACTGCTTGGGCGCTGTGGACGGGAAACATATCCGCATTGTAAAGCCAGCTGGATCGGGATCGGAATATTTCAATTACAAGAAATATTTTTCAATTGTCCTCATGGCCATTGCTGACGCGGAATACAAATTTATTGCGGTTGATATTGGGGCCTATGGCCGCTCCAATGACTCTCAAGTTTTCAAACTGTCTGCCATGGGGCGTAAACTGTATGGAAACACCTTCCAGTTCCCACCACCTAGACCGCTGCCGCAAACATCTGGTCCACCTATGCCATTTGTCTGTGTAGGGGATGAAGCCTTCCAGCTGTCAGAACACCTTTTGAAACCGTACTCTAGCAGAGGATTGACAAGACCAAAACGCATTTTTAATTACCGCCTCACAAGAGCAAGAAGAATGGTTGAATGTACCTTTGGTATTCTGACAGCCAAATGGCGGGTCCTATTGACTGCGATCAACCTCAAGACAGAAACTGTGGACGAGGTGATCAAAGCGTGCGTGGTACTCCACAATTTTGTTATCTGCAAGGAACCCATTTCCATTGAGGACACCTCTGAAGAAACCACCTTGCAAGATTACCATGACATTACCACTAGAAGTTCTGTGACGGTTTCAGTAATGAGGGACAATTTTGCACTATACTTTATGTCACCTCAAGGCAGAGTACACTGGCAGGATGACAGAGTGTGAAAGATTTGTGCCCAACCAAACTTGTGTACCTTCTGTACCAACAGTATATACCTTTGCCAACCAAAGTTGGCTATCTTGTCATGGTCTCTATTTTTAGCTTTAGGCCAAAGGTGTGTACCTGGTTGTGTTTTATGCAAAGTATTTCACCTTTTAACAAAAGTTGTGTACATTGTTAGGAAATCACCAACAATAAACACAACTTTTTAGGTGAAATGCTTTGCTTCAAACACAACCAGGAACACAACTGTGGCAAAAAGCTAAAATTTACCCACAGTTATATACCTAGTTTTGAATACCATTTCACCTTTTAAATACCCTGTATTTAACCTTTTTCGCCGCAGAAAGAAATGACAGACAACCAGTGTAAAATAATTTAACTTTTATTGAAAAATGTTTTTTTTAGTAAACTTTTTTAAAATTTTAATAAACTTGTTTAACCCCTTCACCCCCAAGGGTGGTTTGCACGTTCATGACCGGGCCAATTTTTACAATTCTGACCACTGTACCTTTATGAGGTCATAACTCTCGAACGCTTCCATGGATCCCGGTGATTCTGACATTGTTTTCTCGTGACATATTGTACTTCATGTTAGTGGTAAAATTTCATTCAAATAACTTGCGTTTATTTGTGAGAAAAACGGAAATTTGGCAAAAATTTTGAAAATTTCGCAATTTTCCAACTTTGAATTTTTATGCCCTTAAATCACAGAGATAAGGCACACAAAAAACTTGATAACTAACATTTCCCACATGTTTACTTTACATCAGCACAATTTTGGAACCAAAATTTTTTTTTGTTAGGAAGTTATAAGGGTTAAAAGTTGACCAGCGATTTCTCATTTTTACAACACCATTTTATTTTTAGGACCACATCACATTTGAAGCCACTTTGAGGGGTCTATATGATAGAAAATACCCAAAAGTGACACCATTCTAAAAACTGCACCCCTTAAGGTGCTCAAAACCACATTCAAGAAGTTTATTAACCCTTTAGGTGCGTCACAGGAATTTTTTTGAATATTTAAAAAAAAATGAACATCTAACTTTTTTTCATAAAAAAAATACTTCAGGTTCAATTTTTTTTATTTTACCAAGGGTAACAGGAGAAATTGAACTGCAAAAGTTATTGTGCAATTTGTCCTGAGTACGCAGATACCTGATATGTGGGGGGGAACGACTGTTTCGGCGCATGGCAGAGCTCAGAATGGAAGGAGCGCCGTTTGACTTTTTCAATGCAAAATTGGCTGGAATTCAGATTGGACGCCATGTCACGTTTGGAGAGTCCCTGATGTACCTAAACAGTGGAAACCCCCTACAAGTGACCCCATTTTGGAAACTAGACCCCCCAAGGAACTTATCTAGATATGTGGTGAGAACTTTGAACCCACAAGGGCTTTACAGAAGTTTATAACGTACAGCGGTACAATTAAAAAATCATATTTTTTCCACAAAAATGATCTTTTCACCCCAATTTTTATTTTCCCAAGGGTAACAGGACCCTAAAAGTTATTGTGCAATTTGTCCTGAGTACGCTGATACCCCACATGTGGGGGTAAACCACTATTTGGGCGCATGGCAGAGCTCGGAAGGGAAGCAGCGCCATTTGACGTTTTTGGCTGGAATTGAGATCGGACACCATGTCGCGTTTGGAAAACCCCTGATGTACCAAAACAGTGGAAACCCCCCACAAATGACACCATTTTGGAAACTAGACACCCTAAGGAACTTATCTAGATGTGTGGTGAGAACTTTGAACCCCCATGGGCTTCACAGAAGTTTATAACATAAAGCCATACAATTAAAAAATAATATTTTTTCCACAAAAATGATCTTTTCACCCTCAATTCTTATTTTTCCAAGGGTAACAGGACCCTAAAAGTTATTGTGCAATTTGTCCTGAGTACGCTGATACCCCACATGTGGGGGTAAACCACTATTTGGGGGCATGGCAGAGCTCGGAAGGGAAGCAGCGCCATTTGACGTTTTTGGCTGGAATTGAGATCGGACACCATGTCGCGTTTGGAAAACTCCTGATGTACCAAAACAGTGGAACCCCCCACAAATGACACCATTTTGGAAACTAGACCCCCTAAGGAACTTATCTAGATGTGTGGTGAGCACTTTGACCCCCCCAGTGCTTCACAGAAGTTTACAACGCCCGGGCGTGAAAATAAAAAATTCGTATTTTTTCCACAAACATGATCTTTTAGTCACCATTTTTTTATTTTCCCAAGGGTACCAGGAGAAATTGGACCCCAAAAGTTGTTGTCCAATTTGTCCTGAGTATGCTGATACCCCATATGTGGGAGAAAACTACTGTATGGGCACACGTTGGGGCTCGGAAGGGAAGTAGTGACGTTTTGGAATGCAGACTTTGATGGAATGGTCTGCGGGTGTGATATTGCCTTTGGAGAGCCCCTAATGTACCTAAACAGTGGAAACCCCCCACAAATGACACCATTTTGTAAACTAGACCCCCCAAGGAACTTATCTAGATGTGTGGTGAGCACTTTGACCCCCCCAGTGCTTCACAGAAGTTTACAACGCCCGGGCGTGAAAATAAAAAATTCGTATTTTTTCCACAAACATGATCTTTTAGTCACCATTTTTTTATTTTCCCAAGGGTACCAGGAGAAATTGGACCCCAAAAGTTGTTTTCCAATTTGTCCTGAGTACGCTGCTACCCCATATGTGGGAGAAAACTACTGTATGGGCACACGTCAGGGCTCGGAAGGGAAGTAGTGACGTTTTGGAATGCAGACTTTGATGGAATGGTCTGCGGGTGTCATGTTGCCTTTGGAGAGCCCCTAATGTACCTAAACAGTGGAAACCCCCCACAAATGACACCATTTTGTAAACTAGACCCCCCAAGGAACTTATCTAGATGTGTGGTGAGCACTTTGACCCCCCCAGTGCTTCACAGAAGTTTACAACGCCCGGGCGTGAAAATAAAAAATTCGTATTTTTTCCACAAACATGATCTTTTAGTCACCATTTTTTTTATTTTCCCAAGGGTACCAGGAGAAATTGGACCCCAAAAGTTGTTTTCCAATTTGTCCTGAGTACGCTGCTACCCCATATGTGGGAGAAAACTACTGTATGGGCACACGTCAGGGCTCGGAAGGGAAGTAGTGACGTTTTGGAATGCAGACTTTGATGGAATGGTCTGCGGGTGTCATGTTGCCTTTGGAGAGCCCCTAATGTACCTAAACAGTGGAAACCCCCCACAAATGACACCATTTTGTAAACTAGACCCCCCAAGGAACTTATCTAGATGTGTGGTGAGCACTTTGACCCCCCCAGTGCTTCACAGAAGTTTACAACGCCCGGGCGTGAAAATAAAAAATTCGTATTTTTTCCACAAACATGATCTTTTAGTCACCATTTTTTTTATTTTCCCAAGGGTACCAGGAGAAATTGGACCCCAAAAGTTGTTGTCCAATTTGTCCTGAGTACGCTGACACCCCATATGTGGGAGAAAACTACTGTATGGACACACGTCGGGGCTCGGAAGGGAAGCAGTGACGTTTTGGAACGCAGACTTTGATGGAATGGTCTGCGGTTGTCATGTGCGTTTGGAGAGCCCCTGATGTACCTAAACTATTGAAACTCCCCACAAGTGACCCCATTTTGGACACTAGACCCCCCACGGAACTTATCTAGATGTGTGGTGAGCACTTTGAACCCCCAAGTGCTTCACAGAAGTTTATAACACTCGGACGTGAAAATAAAAAAATCATTTTTTTTCCACAAAAATGATATTTTTGCCCCCAATTTTTTATTTTCCTAAGGGTAACAGGAGAAATTGGACCCCAAAAATTGTTTTGCAATTTGTCCTGAGTAGGCTGATACCCTACATGAGGGGGTAAAACACTGTTTGGGCGCATAGCAGAGCTTGGAAGGGAAGGAGCACCATTTGACTTTTTCAACTCAGAATTGGCTGGAATTGAGATCAGACGCCATGTTGCATTTGGAGAGCCCCTGATGTGCCCAAACAGTGGAAACCCCCAATTCTAACTCCAACCCGAACCCCAACACACCCCTAACCCTAGCCCTAACCCTAGCCCTAACCCTAGCCCTAACCCTAGCCCTAACCCTAGCCCTAGCCCTAACCCTAACCCTAGCCCTAACCCTAACCCTAGCCCTAACCCTAACCTAACCCTACCCCAACACACCCCTAGCCCTAACCCTAGCCCTAACCCTAATGAAAAAATGGAAATAAATACATTTTTTTTATTTTATTATTTTTCCCTAACTAAAGGGGTGATAACGGGGGGTTTGATTTACTATTTATGGCGGTTTTTATGTTTGGCGGCTGTCGCACGCTAAAAGACGCTTTTTATTGTAAAAATAGTTTTTGCATCACCACATATTGAGAGCTATAATTTTTCCGTATTTTGACCCACCGAGTCATGTGAGGTCTTATTTTTTGCGGGACGAGTTGACGTTTTTATTGGTACCATTTTCGGGCACGTGAAATTTTTTGATCACTTTTTATTCCGATTTTTGGGACGCAGGATGAACAAAAACCAGCGTTTCATGAATTTCTTTTGGGGGGGGTGCGTTTACACCGTTCCGCGTGCGGTAAAATTGATAAAGCGCTTTTATTCTTCGGGTCAGTACGGTTACAGCGATACCTCATTTAGGTCTTTTTTTATGTTTTTGTCGGTTTTATGCAATGAAAACTATTTTATATAAAAAATAATTATTTTTGCATCGCTTTATTCTGCGAGTTATAACTTTTTTATTTTTTTGCTGATGATGCTGTGTGGTGGCTTGTTTTTTGCGGGACAAGATGACGTTTTCAGCGGTACCATGGATATTTATATGCGTCTTTTTGATCTCGCGTTATTGCACTTTTTGTTTGGCGGTATGATAATAAATCATTATTTTTTGCTTCGTTTTTTATTTTTATTTTTTAAGGGGTTCGCTAAAGGGGTTAACTAATGGGACAGTTTTATAGGGCAGGTCGTTACGGACGCGGCGATACCTAATATGTGTACATTTATTGTTTTTTTTTTTTATTATTTTAAAAAAATGAATTTATTGGGGAATATTTTTTTTTTTTTTTACTAATTTATTTGGCGATTTTTTTTAATTTATTTTTACACTTTTTTTTTAATTTTTTTTTACTTTATTACATAGTCCCAGGTGGGACATCACTGTCCTGTGACAGATCGCTGATCTGTCACATCACAGATCACTGTGACAGATCAGCAATCTGTCACAGGCAGTGCACAAGGCTTCCTCATGCCTGCGCTTTGCAGGCACTGAGGAAGCCAGCTTCCCCAGGCCCCCGAAGGCCCCCGTCGCCATCTTGGATTCGGGGGCCTGGAGGATAGGAGTCCCCCGCAGCAGCGCTGCACATTGCGCTGCCGTGGGGGGCTCAGGGAAGCACGGAGGGAGCCCCCTCCCTGCCGATGCTTCCCTTTAACTCCCGGTACACCGCGATCGCGTTTGATCGCGGTGTGCAAGGGGTTAATGTGTCGGGGGCGGTCCGTGACCGCCCCTGACACATTGTGCCGGGTGTCAGCTGTGATAATCAGCTGACACCCGGCCGCGATCAGCGGCGCTCACCACGTGGGCGCCGCTGATCGCGGTAGACGTACTATCCCGTCCCCGGTCATACGGGCCCGGGTACCGTGGACGGGATAGTACGTCTCATGTCAGGAAGGGGTTAATAAAACTTTGAAACTATAAAACTGAAACCATAAAACTGGTCATTTTTATTTAAATACACACATTATAAATCTGTGTAGTGTGTGGTGGAAATACTGCTGTAGGGGCTGCGGGACACTTCGACACTGGGAGTGTGGAGAGAGGACTGGGATCGTGGTGGGGAAGGAACAGTTAGAGGTGAAGGTGTGGAAAAAACTACAGAATGGGTGGACATGTGGGAAGCAGAAGAGGTGGTGGGTGGTGGAGTGGAGGGTTGGGCAGGGACTGTAGGAGCAGATGATGTTGATGGCAAGTTGTATGGGGAAGGAGTTTGGTACGGGGCAGGTTGCTGGAAGTGGGGAGATGTCTGGTACGGGGCAGGTTGCTGGAAGTGGGGAGATGTCTGGTACGGGGCAGGTTGCTGGAAGTGGGGAGATGTCTGGTACGGGGCAGGTTGCTGGAAGTGGGGAGATGTCTGGTACTGGTGAGGTTGCTGGTACTGGGGAGTTTGCAGGTACTGGGGAGGTTGCTGGTACTGGGGAGGTTGCTGGTGCTGGGGAGGTTGCTGGTGCTGGGGAGGTTGCTGGTGCTGGGGAGGTGGATGGTGCTGGGGAGGTGGATGGTGCTGGGGAGGTGGATGGTGCAGGGGAGGTGGATGGTATGTAATAGGAGGGGGAGGATGGAAAGTGGCTGGAGGGGGTGTAGATGTAATAGGAGGGGGAGGATGGAAAGTGGCTGGAGGGGGTGTAGATGTAATAGGAGGGGGAGGATGGAAAGTGGCTGGAGGGGGTGCAGGTGGAGGAACTACTGTGGTGGGAGGAGGAGGTTGGGAGGTAACTTGCTGGAGAGCAGCGTGGCATGAATGCATTACATGCATCTGCTGGGCAGGAGAGAGCGTTTCCATGCGCTCCACAACAGACCTGAAAAAGGTGTGGTTTGGCGAAGATCTTGCTTCTGAATGCATGGTTTGCAGAAGTGTCTTCACCTCCAGAATGCTGGAGTTGATCTGCTGATAGCCTGCGGAGATTTGCTCTGACAAGACTTTTAGACAGTTCTGGAAAGATGCATTCAGATGCAAGAACTCTGGCGCATAAGTCTTTTCCTGACCCCTCTGCCGCTGCCGCCCAGTACCCGCAGGTGTACTAGAGGTGGCAGGGGCAGAAGGGTAGGGTAAAGGGAAAGCGATCTCCTCACCAGCAGCTTCATGTAATGTAGGCGGCCACGATGCTCCTGTGCTGGTGGATGGGACAGATGGGTCGAATGTGTGGTAAGGCTGGGAAGGTGCAGATGTACCGGGGCGGTCGAAGTGTCCCTCGTTGCCGGTCTCCTCATGGATCGCCTCAGAAGGGTCCAATCGTGCAGGCTCCCGAGTGCTGCTCACCATGCTGTGGAATAAAGAGAAAAAAAAACAATTAAAATACTGACATGGTATGGCCCTGGCTGAAAAAAAAATTTACATCTAACATTTTTTTTCACATGTGGTGTGTAATATTTACCTTCTGGTGACCATTGTTTCCCGGAGGAACGACAGGGCTTCTGCGTACTTGTACTTGCTCCTGCGTCCTCCAGATCCACTTGGGGCCCGCATCTCTTTATTGAACTCCTTCTTGAAACGATCCCTCACAGACCGCCACCGATTCACAATTCTGTTCCCTGAAACGAGAAAGGAGTGGTTAGTATACAACATCAGTGTTTCCCAAACTCCAGTCCTCATGGTCCCCAGGGGTCATGTTTTCAGGATTTCCATAGTAAATAGAAATCCTGAACACATGATCCGTGGGGACCACGAGGACTGGAGTTCGGGAAACACTGGTTTACATCAAGCAACCGGTACTGTATATACTTACGCTCTGTAATCTGGGCCCGAACATCGAGGTCCTCCCAGCGGCCCACAAGGAGCGAACAGATTTCCTCCCAGAGTCGTCGGGTAACGATAAGGTCAGCGTGGCGGCGGTCAGCCATATTCCAGAGCGGCTCCCTTTCTCTGACGAGATCGATGAGGCGGTCCACATCAATCCCTCCATCCTCAACGTCAGAGTCGGGAGCACGCTGTGAAGGCTGTTAAAGAAAAAGACAAAAATAACATAATTAGCCTCCACATAAGAAATGAAATAAAAAGTGCAAAAAAACAAAGCAAAAATATTTATACTTACACGCTGGTGACCGCCGCGTTGCTGTCGCCGACGACCCTGGGAGGCACTGCGAGGACCTCTTGGCCGAGCACCAGATTGGGAAGACTAGAGAAGAAAACAAAAAATGTTATGTCTTTGGATGTAGGCATTTGTTTGCTGTGTGTGGTCTGCAGAACATTGTTTTCTATGTGTTGTGTGTAGTGTGATGTTGTGTTTCTGCGTTTGATGCAAAAAACTTACCAATTGTGAGCCCACTCCAGGTGTCTGTCCACCCCTTCCTTCTTCTTCTGGGAGCTCCTCTTCATCTTGTGAATCCTGTTTTGAAATAAAAGGCAATGAATAGACATATATTACAGAGAAGATGGATTTTGGAAATAAAAACTTACCGTCAAACGCTGACGATGCGAGGGAGGGCTCCCAGAAGATAATGTGCTGTCTTCCTGGTGGCCACACTCCATGCCTGTGGGTGGTGTTCCAGCTGCTGCCATTGCTGCTGCTGCTGCATCTATTGGGCGGCTGTTGAATAAAGAGAAACAAAGGGCCAATGAATATCTTGATATTCAATAGCCCTAGTTTGGAGGAATGGGGGACTTGATAATTACCGTCTCTCATCTGCTGCTGGCCTCCCCTCCTCAGCATGTTCCATTTGCTGCTCCATTTGGGGTGGTGGTGGTGCTGATGGTGCTGCAGTGGTCTCCTGCCTTCTGCTTCGCTTGGTTGCTTTCTTGGGTGGCATGTTGGGTGTGGCTGTGGGTCCCACTGTCTTGCTTTTATATATGTCTTGTGGGCAGAGCTACTGAGCATGCTCAGACCAAAAAACCGGATCCGGCCGCCGGATCAGGCTTTCGCCGGATCCGGCGCATTGCGGCGCTCATAGGCTTTCATTGTGTGAAAAAGCCGGACGCGCCGGATCCGGCGTGTCCGGCTTTTTCGCCGGAGACAAAAAACGTTACAGTAGCCGTTTTTTCCAGACGCCGGATCGCGACACATTGCCGGATCCGGCGAAAACCGGATGAAATGCATGGCCATCCGGCACGATCCGGTGCAAATGCAAGTCAATGGGGGGGAAACCGGATCCGGCATTGCATTTCGCCGGATCCGGTTTCTGTCAAAAGCGCCGGATCGCGCCTGATGGCGAAAACCTGATGTGTGAAAGAGGCCTTAGCGAGTCGCTGCCAGGCATCTCTGTTGACAGCTTATCACATGGAGAACAAAAGGACTGATAGTCTGAAATCGGATATGTCGGATCCTTAAAGGGAACCTGTCAGCAGGTTTTTGCTACCTGGTCTAAGAAAGCTGCTTTAATGTGGCATCAAGCAGAATTTATGTATTGAAGGGCAAAAACAAACCTTACTTTTTATATAACTATGTTATAAAATATCTGATTATGTGCGCTCTTCTATGTGTCATAAAAAATGTAGGATTAGGTCCCTGTGCTGCCCCAGGCTCTGTATATACAATGTCCATAGACAGTGACATGTTTAGTCGGTGGACTAGTTTGGCAAAGTTAATCTCTTAGTGATAAATCCTTAGTTAGTGAATAACAACACTGACTGTGACAAGTGACACATCCCAGAATTCTGTGTTTTAACTTGATGATAGATTCCCTTTAATCTCGAGGACACCCAGCCGAGTGTTGCCCAACCAATGTCCTGCTGGGACCCAGCCCAGCAGGGACCCACGTTAACATGCCACGCTGTGTCCGAGCACAGCAGGGTCCCACGTTAACATGTCCCGCTGTGACCCAGCACAGCTGGGACCCACCTTAACCAAGTATACCATTGCACCACCAGGGGTAACCCGCTCCTGCACTGGGTTCACCCCCCCGCTCTTTGTGCAATCCACCGACTTCAAATACCCCCCTCCTTTCCGCCGACTGCTGCGACAACGTCAAACCTCTTCTTCTCTTCACCATGTCGATCTCCAGAAGATCCTAAAATTAGGGTGGGACGGCGGGACGATTCCGGACGTCTGCAAGGTAAGGAATGACCATCCCCCCACAGTTCTGCCCTATATATCCATCCCACTACTGACCACTCCCTGCCAACTCACATTGCACAATAAGCCCCATAGCTCCAACCCACACCTTCCCCACAAGCACAAAGCACTACTGACCACTCCCTGCCAACTCACATTGCACCATAAGCCCCATAGCTCCAACCCACACCTTCCCCACAAACACAAAAGCACTACACCTTACCCTTCACTAACCCTCAGGCCTAGCATCCCTCCTTAGTCATGTGCGCCCTCCCTGTAGCCCCTTTGGGGCAGGCGTCCGGGCTTGCCTTGACTTAGGAAAGTCTGACTGACGGCTTCACTGTAATGACCCCTCCCAAAACCCACACTTACCCCTCCTTAACTTAAATAAGACACGACTGCGTGACATTGGATGTAAAAGGCCACAGCAGCCCCGTTTATTAACACCAAACAAGCAATAACATTTTATCCATAAACGTAGAAATATTCCATAAACATAACCACCAGCAAAAGGAGGGGGGTAAATGAAGAGTCCATTGTACATGATTGCAACACCAGCTCCACCACGTGCCCTCAGCCGCACCACACCGGCTCGAGGACACCCAGCCGAGTGTTGCAAAACCCATTGTACATGATTGCAACACCAGCTCCACCACGTGCCCTCAGCCGCACCACACCGGCTCGAGGACACCCAGCCGAGTGTTGCCCAACCAATGTCCTGCTGGGACCCAGCCCAGCAGGGACCCACGTTAACATGCCCCGCTGTGACCGAGCACAGCAGGGTCCCACGTTAACATGTCCCGCTGTGACCCAGCACAGCTGGGACCCACCTTAACCAAGTATACCATTGCACCACCAGGGGTAACCCGCTCCTGCACTGGGTTCACCCCCCCGCTCTTTGTGCAATCCACTGACTTCAAATACCCCCCTCCTTTCCGCCACCGCGAGCACGTATGACACCTTGTACGTGCGAGTACCACCACCAAAACCCAACCCGAGCCGACTCTGCGGCTCGAGTAACCAATGTTTCTGTACCAAGACCAATCAATCAAAACTGATCCCCATTAGACCTCACAATGCCAACCTTCACCAAAATACCAGTACAACAAGGTCAGCCACACCCAAGACCTGCAACTAGCCAACCGCATCGTCCAATCCTATGCACCGCCTGCGCGACCAGTCCCCAACCTGAGCCGCCGCCTCTGCCTCGTTGAGACCGCAACATTGCAGGCGCCTCCGAAAATTATACTTCACCTAATAATTAATCAAAGCCAACCATTATTGCCGTGAACAAAAAAACCTACATTGGTTCCCCAAACCTCCGATAGATTCTTGAAATTGTGCCCAGTAAAACCCACTATGTAGTCATTCCAAACAGGAGCCCCTATGGACACCAACATGAGCACGGCTCCCAGGCAGAAAATTGCACTCCACCTGATAATAATCAAAGCCAAAAATTATAGACGTAACAACAGAACCTACACTGGTTCCCCAACCTCCGACAGATTCTTGAAAAACGTGCCCCACTATATAGTCATGAACAACAACACGAGCATGGCTCCCAGGCAGGAGCATTCAGGCCCGATGTCTCAGATCAAACTCCTTGACGCCCCAGCGACCAAGTCTCCACCACACACGTGCAGTACCAAAACGCTGTTGGTCCCGTCAACCCTGCGTGATAGCATCTATCTTAAAATATCCACCCAACTAGAAAACATAAGCCAATCCACCCCGTAATCACCACGACCCAGAACGAATTAATTGTGTGCATAACCCGTGCACTTCGAACCCAGAATCACAACACTATTGTTGCCACCCTCTTACCAAAAGTGAGATGTACTCCGCACCCATTCCGCTGAACTGCGGATTCGACACTACTCACAAAAGAAAGAAAAGCGACTCCACACCACCTGAAGTCCAGGAAAACTCAGACACACATCACGTCTCCCGAAAACCCCAGACACCATAAACCTGGGCCATCCGTCAAAACATTGCACTCACCGATGCCCGATGCTTGTCCACCACTCAGCCTTAAAGCACCGCAAAAAGCACCCCCAAACGGAGCACAGCCCCAGACGATTACCAGGTCCTTAGAATCATTAAAAGTCAATGCACATCGCACTAGCTTCCCCTGCCACAGTGTACCACCAGCCCGACATTAATGAAAGTAATGTTATAGCTGCAACCTGCTCACCCACTACCTAAAGTACACCTCCCCCGCAGCAGCGCTGCACCACAACCGTGTTCCCATAATACCAGCCGGTCCTGACAAGTGCGCATAACGGAATAAATGACATAGCCATGTATTGCCGGACGGGCTACACCTACGCGGGAGACCATTCACACGGCCATCGAAACAACATGTCCTGCCTCATGCTCTATACAGAATTCCTGACAAATGGAACAACACCCGCTGGATAAACAAACCGTTCACCAACCAGGACCCCCGAGACCAGTAAAGCACACGCTGGGTTACCCAACTCAAATGTTGCATCATCCTTGCGCAACACTTCACCCTGGCCCCCCCGTCCGGGGGCACCCAAAAAGAAAAGACTCTAAGGAGAGCTGTATACCCAGAAGGCAAAGCAGGACCAGCTGCACCCACAATAAACCTCCTAGCCCATTGTAACAAAAAACTATGCACTCTGTATAATAAACTCCTACGTAGCTGCAATCAACGGCTGTAACAAATACCACCCGATACAGTCTGCCAAAAGCTCAATCGGCAACCCTAAAGAACCGCAGTGAGAACCCACCAGTCCTTACGTACAAAAGTTGTTAAAACTGCCCCAGGGCAGTCATGACCACCAAATTACCGTAAGAACGCCATATGACTGCAGATCATGCAAAAAACCCCAGTGGATCGTAGCCCCACGTATTCAATAACCAAAATCAACCCCCCAAAACAGCCACGCGATATACACGGGAACCTAATAACGACCCCCGACCTGACACGATGTACTCGTTAACCTAACCTGACTTAGACATAGGGCCCCAAGTGAATCAAACACTTTGACTTATCCAAACACATGATAACCGCAACAACGCCCTGAGCATGAAGAAACCCAAAGTAGTCAAGGGTTGGACCATGAACAGAAATAAGCACACCACCTTCCCTAATACCAGATAGTAGTCCCAGGTTGGACCATGAACAGAAAATAAGCACTGCACCATCCCTAATACCAGATAATCCCCGACTACCACACAGAAACCAAACCACGGACCTCAACAACCGGACATTGACCAACCATAACCCCAGCTCCACGCCATATCTACGTACCCCCAGAAATTAACCAGGAAAACAAATCCGGTAAAAGGTCAACTCCAAGCCCCCCGGGGGAAATGTCATCCATTGCTGCCAGAAAGGCAGGTTCCCGAAAGATCTGCCGTCCCAAGCATCTCGACCTCACCAGAACGTCTGCTGCAACAAACCAAAATGCCCCTAGTGAACATGAAAACCCATAGTACACTCAAAGCCCCTATTGGAGAACCGAACCCGGTATATAAATAAAGCACACCCTAATGAAAACTCGACCACCTACCCCCTCACCTCTGACCAGCAATAGAACACACCCCACTGTAACGTGAAAGATTAAGCCGCCCGATGCACTACCCAAACAGATCACCACATCAGTGAACTGCCATCCAACCCTTATCAAATACTAGGCTCGGCGATAAAACTGCTCACCACATCAGTGAACTACCATCAAGCCCTTATCAAATACTAGGCGCGGCGATAAAACTGCTCACCACATCAGTGAACTAACATCAACCCTTATCAAATACTAGGCGCGGCGATAAAACAGCTCACCACATCAGTGAACTACCATCAAACCCTTATCAAATACTTGGCACGGCGATAATCCTCCAGCCCAAAGACCCCATGCCTATAACAATAAACCATAAAACTGGTATGGATATGGCTATCCACCACCGCTCTGCCAATATCCGTATCACCACCTGAATTACTCACAAACCGCCATGGAATCACCACCAGTCATACACAAACACCCAGAGAATGCAAGCACAATTATACTAACCAAAATAAAATGATGTCGTCACCTATAGATATACCCACTATCATAAAAGCAAACTAGCATGAAATTAAAAAATACCTCCCAACACTCATGAAGCGCACAAAACAGCCTCCTGGACCACAAAGCAACCATTCCCTCACAGATTCGAACGCTGTCCACATGGACCAGCCGCGCATCTTTCCGAACCCCCAGACAAACACCCGAAACCATACATAGCAACACCCTTCCCAACCAATATAATCTAGACATTAATAAAGGTTTAAGTGAGCCTTACTTACTAGGCTGACTCCGCGGAACCCCACGGAACAGCCGTCACGTGTCCTCCGCGTCGAGCACCGCATCTGCGATCTTCTCCATGGATCTACGCCGACTGCAGCCCTCCTGGGCCGCAGCGCCAGCGCCCAGACCGACTGTCCGTCCGGGAACTCATGGCAAAAAGTCACTGGCTCGGAGCCTCAAACAGGGGGGGGGATGTTGGCGCTCCAGCCGCAGGCAACACCTCCTGAATCTGGCATCCAACGCCAGGGGAACGCGACGCCGGACCACATGACCTGTGGCCCCTGGCAGCTGAAGGGTGGCCACATGACCGAGCCACCGCCCGCTTCCCCCCAGCGCCGCGAGAAAGGAAATGAGGCCGGTGAAGTCACACACCACCTCGCCACCGGGCTCCTTGCCGCATCACGTCACCGCCGTCCATCGATGCCGATGACCGCGCCGGGTCAGGTGACCACACCGGGTAACGTGGCCGCGACGTGCATGTCACCACTGTATGACGCGATCCGAAATGGAGGGGAGGCCGGCCACGTCACTCACCACCCCGTTACCTTGCTGCCTGCTTCTCGACTTCTGGCTCCGGCCCCGCGATGTCTTCTGCAACAGGTCTGCTAATGGGGCTCATCCTCCGCTGCAAACTTAACTCCGGGCTGAGGTGCTCAGGAGGCCGTGATCGTCGCTGCCGCTTCGGAGGCAGAGGGGTCCCATCTTCTCCGCCGTCGCCATCACCAGACCATCGCTGCAGCTGTTCCTTCATCCACTGCTGGCCGCGCTGCTCCATCATCCTCTTCATCTGTGCCACGAGGTATTCCATCTTCTGGATCCAAAGATTCAAGCTGAAGTCCCAGATGTGAGGAGCTGACGATTCCGGACGTCTGCAAGGTAAGGAATGACCATCCCCCCACAGTTCTGCCCTATATATCCATCCCACTACTGACCACTCCCTGCCAACTCACATTGCACAATAAGCCCCATAGCTCCAACCCACACCTTCCCCACAAGCACAAAGCACTACTGACCACTCCCTGCCAACTCACATTGCACCATAAGCCCCATAGCTCCAACCCACACCTTCCCCACAAACACAAAAGCACTACACCTTACCCTTCACTAACCCTCAGGCCTAGCATCCCTCCTTAGTCATGTGCGCCCTCCCTGTAGCCCCTTTGGGGCAGGCGTCCGGGCTTGCCTTTCATACTGTGTATAGGTGATACATGCTGTTATTGGATAGCCCCTTAAGGATTTTCCTGGAGTGTAAATATTTTTGTTTTCCCCATATTGTCAAGATGCCATGTCTTTATATACAGTATTTCTGTTTGATACATAGGTGCACTTATCATACTTCCAACATTTGGGCAGCACAGGGACCTAATCCTACATTTTTTATGACACATAGAAGAGCGCACATAATCAGATATTTTATAACATAGTTATATAAAAAGTAAGGTTTGTTTTTGCCCTTCAATACATAAATTCTGCTTGATGCCACATTAAAGAATAAACTTATTTAACACTTTTGTTCTAATGTTCAAGGGAAGAAAAACTTTTTTCTGGCACAAAATATGAATAAATTTCTAGATGAACCCTCCATGTCTAGCAACCTATCACATATGGCACCTCTTCATAAGACATGTGTTGCACATGCCAGCCTTAAGTAATGGCAAGCTGAAGTACAATGCAACAAATGACTAGAGTAACATTTCTGGAAAATGCTGCCTCTTTCCTGGAATTTGGGTGGTTGTAGTAATGCCCCTTCCTGCCCCGCCTCCTCCCCAGCTCCACCCATTTTAGTGGAGCTGCTTCAAACTGACATGAAATCTACAAAATTATAAATAGTTGTACGCAACTAAAAATGTTTATCTTTTCAAATAATTTTGCACTTTTTTCTTGCCGTAAAAGCTTTGATGAGTCGGATCCATAATTTGTATTTATTTAATAAAAAAAATAATTGAAAGCGTCATTCCCAGGATGGATTTGTGTAAAAGTTATGTATTTTGTGCCAAATGTGGAATTGGATGAAGTTTAAGGAAAGGAGGGAAGAATGTTATAATCATGGGATCAGTAATATTATATTGTCCTTGTTTAGTCAAATGCTGCTCATTCATCCAATCAGGATGTGCACGGCCGCACGCGATCCATAGTATTTCCTGGACACCTGGGTATACAAAGTATAACGGAGAATTATGGCTGCACACCCAGTTTTCACCCTGCATTCTAATATTGTATTACAGAAAATGAACAAAACCTTAAATGGCAACTTACATTTTTTTTCCTGGCGGCCTATATTTTCTTATGTGGTTGAGAAGACAGAAAATTAATGACCTAAAGCAAAGAAAAAGCACAGAAATATGTAGGTTAGCGTGATCACAATAATCATTGTAAAATATAATTATCTTAGCAAAGTGGCAAGATGCTTTCTAAAATGTCCCAGATTAGTTTTTTAATTTCTGGAATTAAAGAGCTTTAGTCAGTGTTATCCAACTGAGTTTGAAAGTTTACGCTAATCCCAAAAGAGAATAGTATGCCTAATTCACCACAAGGCAAGCCAGAGATAAGACAACTTAAGTTACTAGGTCGGATGCATGCTCAAGACTGGTGTAATATATTTAACATTCTGCCGCCAGTCCTATCCCATCAAAATCATTTTTTTATCTGTGCAACTCTCTGAAAGACACCAGTCATGGTGATGAAAATGTGATTTTGTTTGAAAATTGTCCATTCATGTGATTTGATTTCCTTGCAGTCCTGATAAGAAATTTGACTTGATTAGTGCCCTACTTTCTTGCTTTTTAAACCATTTTTATCTAAGCAGGATAACCATAGGATAGAAGAACACGGGCAATAACTGAGATGTAAAAGGGTTTAGCAGAAGAAATATATCTCTACATGGAAAGTTTTCTGCAGGGCTTTTTATTATTTTTTTAATTATTATAATGAATTAGAGATGAGTGACTTTGCCTTTTTTCGGGTCGAGTCGTGTTTCACGAAACCCGACTTTAGCAAAAGTCGGGTCGAACAAAATCGGCTGATTATCGTCAAAAATCGAAGGCCGACTGAAAGACGAAACCCAATGTAAGTCAATGGGGAAGAAAAGTCGGCAGTGAGTGGAGGACAGGAAACACACCTAGAGTGCCCATTTTAATGCCAAAAACATCAATTCTTATTCCTTAAGCTTGTCAACCTTAATTTACTTTATAATAACAGTTAGGCATTGAACACTGGGGGTTATTTGGCTAAAGTTGTGGGGGGGGGGTAGGTCTGGCTCCAGATTTTCGTGGGCCCAGGGCCAAAGAGTGTCACTGGACTCCTTTAACACATGACACAATTCATGATCCTTTGATACGGCAGAGAAACAGCGGTACAGTACAATGAAAAATGCTTAAATTCTTACATCACATGACTGATATCCATTTTAAATTCTCCAATAGCTCCAAAAACAGACAGTATATTCCTCCATACAGTATTATGGCCACAGCATAGTGCGCCATACAGAGTAATGAGGCCCATATATTTCTCCATACAGAATCATTGGTCCCATATAATGTTCGATACAGTATATGATGAGCTCCACATAATGCTACAGTATATGTTGTTCACCATGGATGAAGCTCCAGTGTCTTATGGGCCCAAATAATGCTCCATATATAATGGGCCCCATTTCTAATGCTCCAGTGTATAATGGGCCCTGTAAATGCTGCTCCAGTGACTGATGTCCACCTTTGGAATGCTCCAGTGTATGGTGGACCCCAGATATCATTCTCCAGAGTATCGTGCTCCCCAAAAATTGCTCCCAACCTAAAACAATTAAATAAGTCTCCTCGCTAGGGAATCCCTGTACTAGTCTGGAATCCTCGTCATCCCCATTTTCCATCTCTCTGCACTTGGACTGTTTAGGCAGAGGACGTACGGACGTGATGTCATCGCGCTCTTTGAACAGAATGTCACTGTCAGGAAAAATGTTTGGTTTCCGGGGGCAGTATGGTTGCAAAGCTGAACCTTAAAAGAATGTCCAGAAGGGCATCACCAGGAGTGGAGCCTGCGGGTTCATTGGACTCAACACGGGCAACCTCAACCATGCCATCCACAAAAAAGCTGCACAGATTGCAAGCTTAATTCCGTTAACGAACGAGACTCAGGCATGCCCCCGCGGTCCGTGTCCAGCTTACTAGAGGGACACGCGAGGCTCTGGCACGCGAGATCGGCCAATAACAGGTCTGTCATGCCCTTACATGTCCAGGGCTGCACGCGTGCTACAATGAAAGGATCAGCGTGTAACGCTTACAGGTGCGGATAACATGGTGAACCCCATTAGTGATGGGGATCTGGGATTACAATTCTTCCCTGCGAACAAGCATTTCCCAGTAAGTGCAGGTCAACCGTAATTCCGGAATTAGGCCTAAACGGCATTCCAGAAAGAATATGAAAAAATTAAGTGTCCAAACCACAGGTGCTGTAGCTTGCTTAACAGCTGGGCTCCCCTGCTGTGTAGCACACAGTTCTTACATAAACAGGTGGCATAGCTTGGTTCACGGGTGGCCAACTCTGCTGAGTAGCACACACAGTTACTAGGCCCAAAGTATTAAGTGGTGTAAATGCAGTAAAAAAACTGGTTCTTTCATAAACAGGCGGCATAGCTCGGTTCATGGGTGGGCTCCTCTTCTGAGTAGCAGACACAGTTACTAGGCCCAAAAGGATTTTCAGGACAATATGCGGTAAAAAATTATTAGAAACACACACGGTGTAGCTCCTTCACAGGTGTACTACATACACCGCTGGCTACCAGACACCGCTACTATGCCCTAAAACTGTCTATTATCATTGAAAGCCATTATTAATGTGAAAAAAAGATACGCTTTTGTTTAACGAAACGTTCTCGAACGGAAACTCGAACAGCCGAATTTTAATCAAAGTGTTGTAGTTCGACAAACGCATCTAACACCGCCCAAAACAGCTAGAATTTGAACTTGGCCAACAGTTCCACTCAAACACCACTCATCTGTAATCAGGAGGCAGACTCAGACGGTCTCAGGCACAGAATGAATTCGACAAGATTGCAGAAAGTTGAGAAAGGGTACAGTATCACCGGATAACAGGTATGTATAGCATAGTTTAAACATTTAAAATCTCCGTGTTTATTTCTGAAGTCCGACAAAGACACTCACAGCCTCAGTATGGATTAGACAACAATCTAAAAAGTAGAAAAAAGGAAATGTTTTTGAAGCGTACACCAGTATACACTGTTGGGGTATTTTTAAATCTTCATATATATTTCTGTCTCAGTAAGACAGTCCAGACTCTCTACAAGAGGAAACGAGATGGATAAAAGTACAGACATAAAGTCGAGTGATTGCAGAAATTTAGGAATTATTAATCATGGGAAAAACTCCCGGGAGAATTCTCAGAGGCGATGCTGACCCTCAATTACTTTGTGTGTGGAGACAGCGAAAACAGTTCTTTGTGAAAAAAGGGTTGCTGTATCGCAGTACCGTTGATCCCATCACCGTTACTCATCTCCATCAAATTTTGATCACAGGGAGAGATGTAGACATGGTCCTAACTGCCTATCATGATCTGTCAGGTAACTTTGGAGTGCAAAAGACAGAAGCCCCAGGCTGTAGGCAATTCTATTGGATTGGCATGAGAGGGCACATTTAAAAATGTGGGCAGGAATGTCACACATCTGTGAGTAGGAAAGCTGTGAAAGCTGATGATAAACCACCACTGCATCTCATTGTGAGTCGATGTCCATAAGAAATGGAAGCCATTGATCATCTGAAGCTAGAGCCCAGCCAGCAGGACAGGGCATAGCTACGTCTTAACCATCATCTATCCGTTCACCAAATTTGTAGTGGCAGTCCCAGGGAAGGATTTGACAGCCCAGACTACACAGCGGAGGAGCAGTGAGAGGTAAATATTGAAAATGCTGGGGCCCTGCCCAAGCAAGGGGGGCCCAATCATGGACGTCGGTACTGGCACTGGGCACCTCATAGTACGCCGGTGTGTCTGACGGCGGGTGTGCACCCCCACCATCAGAGACACTTGATTGCACTAAGATGGACCCTGTGCCAGTGCAGGCGCCCAAGACTCGGCCCACCCACCTGTCCAGGGCAATGGCACTCGCACGGTTGCGTGCGCTAGGTGGTGACCCTGGTCATGGGGGGGGGAGGCAGCCTAGTTAGGGAGGTTTAAAAAATGGCATATGTTGATGTTGGACATTCTGCAGCTGCAAATGGAGGAATTGGAGAAGTCCAAGGAATAGGAGGACAAAAGCGAGTCATTTTTCTGGCAACCTATGTGTCATCAGGTCAAGGTTCTCCTGTGGCATGATGTTTTGGAATTTGCCTTTACAGCGTGGATCCAGGATGCTGGCCAACCAGTAGTCGTCATCGCTCATCATTTTGGCAATGCGGGGGATCTGCAAGGCATAATTTGACATGTGGGCCAATGTTCCAGGTGTCAATGATGCACAGCGAGTGCTGGGTGGAGGAGCACTTTCTGGCAAATCCACATCCCTCCAGTCACGCACAAACCCTGTACCAGACCTTGCTACACCAACACTTTCTCTTGCCCCACAAGAAGCATCCTCCTCCCCTAAATAATCATCCCCATCATCATCCTCCTCCTCCTCTTCCTCTTCTTCCTCCACCTCATCCAGGAGAGGTCCCGGAGTAGCCAATCGCTGACTGCCATCAAGGCTTCCCTCCTCCTCTTCCTCATCCTTTATCGGCTGCAGACGCCTGCTCTTTAATGTGCGTCAAGGTTTGCATGAGCAGACACATAAGTGGGATGCTCATGCTTATGATGGCGTCGTCTGCGCTTACCAGTCGTGTGCATTCCTCAAAACACTGAAGGACTTTACAGAGGTCTTTCAGCTTCGACCACTGCACACCTGACAACTCCATGTCTGCCCTCAAAGTGCCTTGCCGTGTATCCTCCCACAAATGCATTACAGCCTGCCTCTGTTCACACAGCCTCTCAGCCATGTGCAGGGTGGAGTTCCACCTTGTTGCAACATCGATAATTAGGAGGTGCTTGTGAAGTTGGAGCAATCGCTGCAGCTTCTGCATACGACTGGAGTGTACGAGCGACCGGCGGATGTGCGAGCACAGTCTTCGGACCTTCTGGAGCAGGCCTGTTAACTCTGGATAATTATTGAGGAAGCACTGCACCACCAGGTTCAAGGTGTGAGCCAGGCAAGGTATGTGTTGGAGTTTTGAAAGGGCTATGGCTGCCACAAAAGTCCGTCCGTTATCACTAACTACCTTGCCTGCCTCAAGATGTAGACTACCCAGCAGTGACTCAGTTTGTCGCTGCAAGTAGTCGGCCAGTACCTCCGTGGTGTGTCTATCGCCCAAACACATCATCTTCAACACAGCCTGCTGATGCTTACCACTAGCTGTTCGATAGTGGGACACCTCGTGTGCAACACTGGCAGCTGTGGATGGAGTGCTCATGCGACTGCGCTCTGTGGACGAGCTTTCGCTTCTGGAGAAGGAGGAGGGTCGAACGCCTACACCCAACTGTTTCCTATACCGTGCATTAGGCAGCACTGTCCCACCGCCGCTGTCCCCTGTGGACCCCGCATCCACCACATTAACCCAGTGCACAGTGATGGACACGTAATGGCCCTGGCCATGCCTACTGGACCATGCATCTGTTGTGAGATGCACCTTTCCACTCACTGATTGCTTGAGTGCATGGACAATGCGGTCTTTCACATGAAGGTGGAGGGCTGGGATGGCTTTGCGTGAAAAGAAGTGCCGACTGGGTAGGTCATAGCGTGGTACTGCATATGCTATGAGTTCGCGGAAAGCTTCGCTTTCAACCAACTGGTAGGGCACCATCTCTAACAAGATTAGTTTGGCAATGTGGGCGTTCAAACTCAGTGTATGCGGATGAGAGGATGAGTACTTTCTTGTCCTACTCATAGTCTCTGGTAGGGTGAGCTGGACTTAAGAGCTGCATGTGGTGGAACTAACGGTGGACTGAGAGAGGGTTGATGATGGTGATGGAGTTGGTGTTCTTTCTGATGGCCTAGATTCAGTCTTTCGTAGCAATAACATTGTGATGCCCTGACTGCTTTGGCCTTGCGACGACACCTCAACATTTGCTGCTGGTGGTGTGCTAACCGGTGGGCTTACAGTGGGGGAAACGATTGTAGCATTGCTGACTACCTTCATTGGGAGCAGTTGGACATGTGGTACGTGAGGTTTGGTAGTCCGTCTACGCTTGCAAGTGCATGTTGGTTAAATGTCTAAGCATGCAACTGGTATTCAAATTTCTCAGATTTTTCCCTCGGCTAAAGGTCTTTGCGCACTTCTTACAGATAACCTTTGCCTGATCATTAGGATTTTGTTCAAAAAAGTGCCACACTGCACTCTTCCTACTATGGAAGACATTTTGAGGCCTTGCACGCTGTGCTAATTTGACCATCTGGCCTAGCTGTCCTGCAACTCTTTTGGTTTTTGTACCCCTTTTTGGACTGCTCCGGTCCTGCCAGATAACAGCTGTTGCGATGTTGATGCCTGCTGCGGATGCTCCTCCTCCTTTTTCTGAGCTATTGGCAGTGGCACTCTTTTCCCCCAATGGATGCCAATCTGGGTCAACAACTGGGTCATCCATCGTCTCCTCTTCAATGTCATGTGCACCTTCCTCTGTGTCACCATGTAAGGTGGTATAGTATGCGGGAAGGGGCACCTGAGTTTCATCAGGGTCAAATTCTGGCTCAGTATACTGCGAGGACAATGTAGTGCTCTGAGTGAATGTACCAGCAGATAAATCTAGCAGTGGCTGTGCATCAGTGCACTCCAAGTCAGATTCTTCTTGGACTGGGTAATTCACGATTTGACTTGATAACCCAGGCATAGTATGTGAAAAGAACTCCATGGAGTAATCTGTAGTGTGGCCTGCCGCATCCTTTACTTTTGGTTGGGGTGAAGGACACAAGGAAAGGTGTGGTTCCTGATCATGAGTCTCCAATGACGACTCAGTGCTTTTATTTTTTGAAAGTTCAGAAGAGGAGGCGATAGAGCTGGAGGCTGTGTCAGCAATGTAAGCCAAAACTTGTTCCTGAAGCTCCGGCTTTAAAAGCGGTTTACCTACTCCCAGAAAAGGGAGCCTTTGAGGCCTTGTGGAGCCAGACGATGATGCAGGCTCCTGCATTAGGTTCTATTGTGCTTTTGCCACTACCAGCAGATCCACCACCACCACCAACTCCATCATTACCAGCTGGCAACCCCCGCCCACTTCCATGGCCTCTTCCAACACCCTTCCTCATTTTTGGGAAAATGTACCCAAAATACCACCAGCAATATGGTACTGTAAAACAAGGTACAAGGTGTATATAGCATTGGGGAGAATTTGAATCTCCATACAGACTTTAGGACACTGAACTGTTATCTCAGGCCCAGTGTAGATCACACCTCAATATAACAGGCTTAAATTGGATGGTGTATAAAATGTCTATATAGGACTGGGGAGAATTTGAATCTCCCTACAGACTTGAGGACACTGAACTAATATCTCAGGCCCAGTGTAGATTACACCTCAATATAACAGGCTGAAATTGGATGGTGTATAAAATGTCTATATAGGACTGGGGAGAATCTGAATCTCCCTACAGACTTGAGGACACTGAACTAATATCTCAGGCCCAGTGTAGATTACACCTCAATATAACAGGCTGAAATTGGATGGTGTATAAAATGTCTATATAGGACTGGGGAGAATTTGAATCTCCCTACAGACTTGAGGACACTGAACTAATATCTCAGGCCCAATGTTGATTACACCTCAATATAACAGGCTGAAATTGGATGGTGTATAAAATGTCTATATAGGACTGGGGAAAATTTGAATCTCCCTAGAGATTTTAGCAAGCTCACAATGATGCTCTCAGTCCCAAGTATGGCAGCAGGCAGCCTAATAAGCAGGACTGCTGCACACAAAAGTGTGGAAAAATGAACGCTTGGTAACTGGGCAAAAAAGAGGATGAAAAGTATTTTTGCTTTTAAAAAAGCAGTTTGCACAGCAGTGTGAAAACAGCAATCCAGCTATCAGGGAGCCTTATAAGGCAGCCTAATAACCAACAGAGCTGATGCACCAAAATATAGCCTCCCCTTGCACTGCACACTAACTGGTGTGTTGTACAGGCAAAATTGCTAGCAGCAGAAGCAGTTTTTTGTATCTTCTTCCCTGCCTAAGCTCTCCCTACAGAATTAGCAGCGAGTCAGTTTTCTGGCAACCTATGTGTCATCAGGGGAAGGTGGGACAAAATCCTTTGAAACCTATGCATGGTTCATTTTAATGAAGGTTAGATCATCAACATTTTGGGTCGACAGACGGGTCCTTTTTTCTGTCAGGATTGAGCCAGCAGCACTGAAGACTCTTTCCGATAGCACACTAGCAGCAGGGCAAGCGAGCTCCTGTAAGGCATATTGTGCCAATTCAGGCCAGGCATCCAGTTTAGAGGCTAAATAGTCAAAGGGGAATGACCTGTGAGGGAGAACATCGATATGGGACGAGAAGTAGTTTGTAACCATAGTTGACAACTGCTGTGTCCTGTCACTTTCAATCGATGCAGTATTACCAGTCGTGTAAGCGGGACTTGAAAAGATCAGTCCACAACATGGTCATGAAACCCCTGTCTCCAACGCCACTTCTGATGTGTGCACCATGAACACCTCTTCCATGTTGCCCCCTACAGCTCGTTGGAGAACCATAACCTCTGCTGTGTGCTGGAAATGCCTCAAACAAACGGTTTACCAGAGTTGTTTGTTTGTTAGCCAATATTAGGTCAAGGTTCTCCTGTGGCATGATGTTTTGGAATTTGCCTTTACAGCGTGGATCCAGGATGCTGGCCAACCAGTAGTCATCATCGCTCATCATTTTGGCAATGCGGGGGATCTCCAAGGCAAAATCTGACATGTGGGCCAATGTTCCAGGTGTCAATGATGCACTGCGAGTGCTGGGTGGAGGAGCACTTTCTGGCAAATCCACATCCCTCCAGTCACGCACAAACCTTGTACCAGACCTTGCCACGCCAACACTTTCTCTTGCCCCACAAGAAGCATCCTCCTCCCCTAAATAGTCATCCCCATCATCATCCTCCTCCTCCTCTTCCTCTTCTTCCTCCATCTCATCCAAGAGAGGTCCCGGAGTAGCCAATGGCTGACTGTCATCAAGGCTTCCCTCCTCCTCTTCCTCATCCTTCTCAGCTGCAGACGCCTGCTCCTTAATGTGCGTCAAAGTTTGCATGAGCAGACACATAAGTGGGATGCTCATGCTTATGATGACGTCGTCTGCGCTTACCAGTCGTGTGCATTCCTCAAAACACTGAAGGACTTTACAGAGGTCTTTCAGCTTCGACCACTGCACACCCGACAACTCCATGTCTGCCCTCAAAGTGCCTTGCCGTGTATCCTCCCACAAATGCATTACAGCCTGCCTCTGTTCACACAGCCTCTCAGCCATGTGCAGGGTGGAGTTCCACCTTGTGGCAACGTCGATAATTAGGCGGTGCTTGTGAAGTTGGAGCAATCGCTGCAGCTTCTGCATACGACTGGAGTGTACGGGCGACCGGCGGATGTGCGAGCACAGTCTTCGGACCTTCTGGAGCAGGCCTGTTAACCGGATAATTATTGAGGAAGCACTGCACCACCAGGTTCAAGGTGTGAGCCAGGCAAGGTATGTGTTGGAGTTTTGAAAAGGCTATGGCTGCCACAAAATTCCGTCCGTTATCACTAACTACCTTGCCTGCCTCAAGATGTAGACTGCCCAGCCGTGACTCAGTTTGTCGCTGCAAGTAGTCGGCCAGTACCTCCACGGTGTGTCTATCGCCCAAACACATCATCTTCAACACAGCCTGCTGATGCTTACCACTAGCTGTTCGATAGTGGGACACCTCGTGTGCAACACTGGCAGCTACGGATGGAGTGCTCGTGCGACTGCGCTCTGTGGACGAGCTTTCGCTTCTTGAATAGGAGGATGGTCGAACGCCTACACCCAACTGTTTCCTATTCCATGCGCTAGGCAGCACTGTCCCACCGCCGCTGTCCCCTGTGGACCCCGCATCCACCACATTAACCCAGTGCACAGTGATAGACACGTAACGGCCCTGGCCATGCCTACTGGACCTTGCATCTGTTGTGAGGTGCACCTTTCCACTCACTGATTGCCTGAGTGCATGGACAATGCGGTCTTTCACATGAAGGTGGAGGGTTGGGATGGCTTTGCGTGAAAAGAAGTGCCGACTGGGTAGGTCATAGCGTGGTACTGCGTATGCTATGAGTTCGCGGAAAGCTTCGCTTTCAACCAACTGGTAGGGCACCATCTCTAACGAGATTAGTTTGGCAATGTGGGCGTTCAAACCCAGTATATGCGGATGAGAGGATGAGTACTTTCTTGTCCTACTCATAGTCTCTGGTAGGGTGAGCTGGACTTAAGAGCTGCATATGGTGGAACTAACGGTGGACTGAGAGAGGGTTGATGATGGTGATGGAGTTGGTGTTCTTTCTGATGGCCTAGATTCAGTCTTTCGTAGCAATAACATTGTGATGCCCTGACTGCTTTGGCCTTGCGACGACACCTCAACATTTGCTGCTGGTGGTGTGCTAACCGGTGGGCTTACAGTGGGGGAAACGATTGTAGCATTGCTGACTACCTTCATTGGGAGCAGTTGCTCATGTTGTACGTGAGGTTTGGTAGTCCGTCTACGCTTGCAAGTGCATGTTGGTTAAATGTCTAAGCATGCAACTGGTATTCAAATTTCTCAGATTTTTCCCTCGGCTAAAGGTCTTTGCGCACTTCTTACAGAAAACCTTTGCCTGATCATTAGGATTTTGTTCAAAAAAGTGCCACACTGCACTCTTCCTTTGCACTCTTTGCTGAAGTAAGATGGAGGTCGGCGTGCACGCCCTTTTATAGCCCCTGTGACGCCACACAAAGCAAGACAATCACTTGCATGCCCTTCTCAAAGATGGTGGTGACCGCTGTCTATGTCATCGCGTTGCCCACAGTGTGCGTCCTCCATCATTGGCTGAAAAAGGGCGCTGGAAGCATCTTTTGAAACGCGACTTTGGCGCTCTGGTCGCTGACCTCGTGGACGACCTCACGCTATGGTCGGGTTTCGTTTCATGAAACCCGACTTTTGCGAAAGTCGGCGACTTTTGAAATTGACCGACCCGTTTCGCTCAACTCTATAATGAATTGAACATTAATTACTTAGCAAGTGTTCATTTGTAATCTTGAAATGATATGGAGGTCAGTACAAATAGTTTGTTTACTCACTATTTACTTTTTTATGCTTCTTTGGTTGTTTTTTCCATATTTGAACATGGCTGTTAGCTCGACTATAGTATCTGCAGGAAGTCTGAGGAATTAAAATTTCAATCCCATTTTAGTATTGGTTTAAACTGGTACTTTCACACTTTTCTACTCTTATCTCGCCTGAATAGGTGTAGATCATGCGCTACCACAATAGCATATGCATTTTTAACAGAGTGCTGAATTTTCCAGAAACTGAGACATTAGCAGGGTAGAAGTAAAATAGCAAGAGATGCAGACAGGGTGAGTACATAGATTAAACTTAAGACAGAGGAAAGTGGGACCCTTACCCAAACAACATTTGTTGGGTCTGATAGTGCTGCTTGCCTGTGCGAGACAATGCTGTAGAAGAATGCAGAACTACAATACTGAAAGTCGAGCATTGCAGAAGATACTCAGTAGTATCTGTGTTAGGGTGCTTTCACACTGGTTTCTGACACCCATTCTGTGGCCCCATAGAGGCTTACATCTGAATCGCCCCGCAAAACGGAGTTCGGGCGTATGCTCCAAGGGGGTCATAGTCTATACTGGTGTTCAAAAATGCTCTCTGAACGCAATGTGAAAGCACCCTTAAGCTGCAATCAGGGGCCCAATGTTAGGCTCACCTGGTGAGGTAGACTTCCTAAAGCCCCCGTCACACACAGCAAACTCACTAGCGAAATCGCTGCTGAGTCACAAGTTTTGTGATACAACAGCGATCTCACCAGCGAGATCGCTGTGTGTGACACTTATCAGCGACCGGCCCCCCTGCTGGGTATTGCTGATCGTGCTCGAATGGCCTGGACATTTTTTTGATCATTGGTCTCCCGCTGGCCAGCACACATCGCTGCGTGTGGCAGGCGGGAGACCAGCGATCAGCGAGCTGGAGCTGCTAACCAAGGTAAACAGCAGGTTGCTGTGCGGCGCTTAGAAACCCGATGTGTACGTTAGATACCAGCATGCTGGTGCAGGGAGCTAGTAACCAAGGTAAACATCGGGTTTCTAAGCACCATGTGGCGCTTAGAAACCCGATGTTTACCTTGGTTACCAGCTCCCTGAACAAGCGAGCTGGTATCTTAACGTACACTGCGGGTAAGTAAGCAACGTGCGTCGCTTGTTACCCGCCTGTTGCTGTCCTGATCACTGCTGAGATCTGCCTGTTTGGCAGCTCACCAGAGATCATGTAGCGACACACCAGCGATCCTAACAAGTTCATATCATTGTCTAGATCGCTGGTGAGTCGCTATGTGTGACGGGGCCCTAAGCCTCAGGTCCAGATGGGCACAAAGACCTTAGCCATTGATGCAGCAAGAAGGTACATAGGAATTGAGGACTTGACACACACATGAATCTCAGGAGAAGTAGGATTGATTAAGTGGAACCCAGCAGGGATGAATGCAAGCATAAATATAAAAGTACAGAAGGTGGAGCACTCCAAACATAGGATTAGAATATCAATCCCAAGAAAGAGATGTTTGTCTTTACAGGCCTTAAATAGGTCTAGGGAGATTATGTCATTGATCCACACTGGTCAACTTGTAAAACCTGACGTGGGGCACAACAAAAGGCAATGGACCCAGGGTAAAGATGCGAAGCCCGAAATACTTGGAACAAATGTGTAACAATTGATTCATCTGACATAGGCACTCTATTAGCCAGATGCCTTCTGTAGTAATTAGCACTTGCCTCAGCAATCTCCCGACACACTATCAGTTGGTATAAATAGCTGTTTACTTCTGACAAAGACAATTTCCTTATTAAATTGACTAGGGAGGCTAATTAAGGTGCCATTGGGTGACACGGGGTGCTGTTCATTATCACCTAGTAGCTCTAAAGCAAAGATGGTTACCATGAACAGGTTTGGCACTAGCTACTTCGTTTTTCAGATCCCAGGGGTTGCCCTGTCCTTCTCCCTTTAAACCCTAAACAGGAATCTGGTCTTACACAAAGACCACTATGCTGTGGTCACGGAGTCAGCTGCTGTTCAGTGGCACAGGCTAGCAAATAGTCAGGTAGCTGAGTCAGAACCAGGAGGTATCAGAGGTACAAAATCATTAGCCAGGAGAAGCTTTAGTAAACAAGCCGAAGTCAAAATCCAGACTATACATTAAGACACAGAGCTAAAGTTATAAGACCAGAGCTAGTTAAGTTATAACTGGCAGTGGGAACTGATTCTTGGGGGTTTAAGTAGAAAGCAGCTCCATCCAGGACTGACAACAAGAATAAAGAGAAAATAACAAATATTTAACACCAAACTTTTTAATCTGGCCAGAGCCACAAATTCCAAGAGAAAAATAGGGCATCTGAATAGTAATCCTGTGGCGGCCAACAATAGAAGTTGGAATACAGGGAACAGGAACTGGCACAGATGTCATGGTGGGGACTGGAGGCACTGCTGGTCACTTCATTCATCTGCTTGACTCTGGAATATTAAAAGGATAAAGAGTTAGGGCAGGGGTGGGGAATCTCAGGCCCGCTGGCCGGTTATGGCCCTGATGACCTTTTACCCGGTGCCCGGGCAGAATCCGGGGACCACAGTGCTTGTGCCAGAAGCTGTATTTTGACCACAGCCAGTCCTTTAATTTCTTCTTTCTCTGTGAGCACGCTCACGCAGTGTTCATTACTGAACGCTGAGGCGCATGCAATGAAGGATTATGCCCTGACACAAGTGCCAGCATCAGTATGTACTTTGTGGGCGGAGTTAAAACTTGATTTGTATGACCCCCAAAGGATGGTATAAATATCTAAATGGCCCTTGGTAGAAACAAGTTTCACCACCTCTAAGTTAGAGTAAAGCACCTGGGAGCAGCTTCTGGCTGTTGAAAACCTGCTGAGCAGTATGTGGTGTAGTTTGCAATCAGATTGCAGCTGATTCATTATTGCAGCTATTTATTATTGTGTGGTTGTTTACATGCCCAGGCCAAATTTTTGCTTTCTTAGACTTTTTTCAGAGAATATAAATGATAACACCAAATCTTTTTCTCCAATCATGGTCAGTGGTTGGGTGAAGCCATTTATTGTCAAACTACTGTGTTTTCTCTTTTTAAATCATAATGACAACCCAAAACATCCAAATTACCCTGATAAAAAGATCACATACCCTGGTGATCTTGGCCTGATAACATGCACAGAAGTTGACACAAATGGGTTTGAATGGCTACTAAAGGTAACATCCTCACCTGTGACCTGCTTGCTTGCAAACAGTGTATGTGCATAAAAGCTAAATGAGTTTCTGGGATCCAGACGAACTCTTGCATCCTTCATCCAGTCACTGATGTTTCTGGATTGTGAGTCATGGGGAAAGCAAAAGAACTGTCAATGAATCTACGAGAAAAAGAAGTTGAACTGTGTAAAACAGGAAAGGGATGCAAAAAGATATCCAAGGAATTGATAATGCCAGTCAGCAGCGTTCAAACTGTGATTACCAAATGGAAAATCAGGGGCTCTGTGAAACAAAACCATGGTCAGGTAGACCAACAAAAATTTTGTCCACAGCTGTCAGGAAAATTGTTTGGGATGCAAAGAAAAACCCACAAATAACATCAGCTGAAATACTGGACTCTCTGAAAACTAGCAGTGTGGCTGTTTCAAGATGCACAATAAGGAGGCACTTGAAGAAAAATGGGCTGCATGGTCGAGTCGCCAGAAGAAAGCCATTACTGTGCAAATGCCACAAAGTATCTCACCTACAATCTGCAAAACAGCACAGAGACAAGCCTCAAAACTTCTGGAACAAGGTAATTTGGAGTGATAAGACCAAAATTGAACTTTTTGGCCACAACCATAAATGTTACATTTGGATAGAGGTCAACAAGGCCTATGATGAAAGGAACACCATTCCTGCTGTAAGGCACGGAGGTGGATCGCTGATGTTTTGGGGATGTGTGAACTACAAAGGCATAGGAAACTTGGTCAAAGTTGAAGGAAAGATGAATGCAGCACATTATCAGCAAATACTGGAGGCAAATTTGCAATCATCAGCCTGGAAGCAGCACTTGGGACATTCTTGGACATTCCAACATGACAACGATCCAAAACACAAGGCCACGTCGACCTGTCATTGACTACAGTAGAACAAAGTGAAGTTTCTGGAGTGGCCATCTCAGTTTCCTGACCTCAATATTATTGAGCCACTCTGGGGAGATCTCAAGCGCACAGTTCATGCTAGACAGCCCAGGAATTTACAGGAACTGGAGGCTTTTTGCCAAGAAGAGTGGGCAGCTGTACCAGCTGAGAAAATAAAGAATCTCATCCACAACTGCCACAAAAGAATTTAAATTGCCATTGATGCTTGAGGGGGCAATAAATGGGGTATATGAACTTTTGGTCATGGTCATTTGGATGCTTTGGGTTGTCATTATGATTTAGAAAGAGAAAACACAGTAATTTGACAATATATGACTTCACCCAACCACTAACAATGAGTGGAGCAAAAGGTTTGGTATTATCATTCATATTCTTTGAAAAAAGGCCAAGAAAGCAAAAATTCTGCCGGGGTATGTAAACTTTTGAGCACAACTGTAATCAGTAGGGGGTGGATGTGTAGTACTTGGCCGTGACCACTATGCAGTCAAAATAGTTGTGAAGTACTCCAACTCAGCACATCTGGCCGGCTGCCACACCATGAACATGTGATTGGAGGTGCGCAATATAAAAGTTGCGGACAACCACTTTCATGAAAACTTCCAGAACATTTTCATGGAGGTAACATGGACAAATCATAATATAAAATAAATGGTTGTGCCACATTACCATGGGGGAGCACGCTAATTGCTAAAGATCCCCTATTCTTTCATGCGTTTTTTTGTTGTTGGTTATTTACAGAAAAGCCTGAAAACCAGGGTTCAAATTTAACCCCCAATGGAGCAATGAAACATTCCAAATTCAAGCAGACTACTTTTGTACTTTTTCTAAGGGCAAGAAAGTTGTCTGGTATTTTCTTCTGTCCATTTGAAAAGATGAACATGCTGGAAAAAGATGCAAATGGGGTCCGTTCGAAATCTATTTGTCTCATATACTCTATGGCTCTTTCAGATCAGTCAGTCGTATTTTTCAGAGATTCAGATGGTTTGCCATTACTTTACTTACAGGTAGTAATTGACTGATTATATGCTACAACTAATAGTACTAAACTAATACTACTGCAGAATAAGACAATAATAACGGCTGCTTTATTTATTACATGTGTGACTTTTTCTATGTGAACTGTGACATGAGGTCAGTCTGGAAGCAGATCTTATTGAGCTTAGCAGCATAAGAAGCAAAGTACATTGTACAGCTCAGATCTCTGATAACCTATTAATGAAGCAGTGACAAACCTCAGTACTGAATGATTTGCCGTATGAAAGGTCACTAGTAATGACTGAACAGAAATAATGTTGTTTCTGAATCCAGGAACATTTTGTTTTTTGTAGAAGTTCTCTTTTTACCTGCTTTTTATTCTATGTCCAGCCGCACTAACTTTTCTGCACTCATATACAATTTACTGGCTAATTTATAAGAAAAACGCTATTTTCTTTGTTTATTTAGTTCTTGAGGGCTGATACTGTGAATTAAAGCTGTACAGTCTGCAATAAAAAAACATGCATTCTGCACTAATGAGTAAAAGTTATTACAGAACAGTTCAACCTGTTAGGTTTTATGGAGAATTATTATACTGTTTGTGTAAAAGACTTCACCAAATATTTCAGGTACCATCCTGCCTTTCCCTCAGATCTAAACAAAATTTCGTTATTAGATATTTAGCATTTTTGTTGTGTTTTTCACACTAGTTTGATGCACACCTTTCTTCATTTCTTTGTGCACCCCTGAGTACATTTTGGAAAGCATGCCGAATCCTATAGGTGTGCAATATACGAAGTGTTGGGCTTCATCTCTGCTTGCCAATTTCAGCAGTCTCCATTCGACCACAAGTATGCAAAATGCATACTGGTGATCAGTTGCCAATAGTGTAGTCTTGGTTAATTCACTTGTAGTAATCGCAGGCACGCGGGATGCAGTGACGAGACGGGAGACGGGATGAACTTTAAGATGTAACATTTATATATATATATATATATATATATATATGCCTATCTCGAGCAACCAAACAAGCTAACAGCAGTTACCTTCACAGGGATCAAAACAAGAATACACTGGTAGCACAAACACGACTAACCCGGTAAAGACCGATCACTATAGGGCCGCGGTATGGCCGACTATGAGTCCTGAATGTTAACTGCAACGTGTCACTTATCCTCTCTGACATCCGGCAGAGTGCTGATTGGCGATGCTTCAGCGTTTCAACCGCTGGGCCCAGCCAACGAGGATCTGGCGGAGACTTTCAGCGTTCCTATGCCCAGGCAAAGTGGGGGCACAGCAGGCCCCTGGAGAGTTCCTCTGCATTGCGCCATCCGCCGGAGGCAGTACAGTGTTGCCCGGGGACAGGACAAAGGAGGATGCAGCCCCAAGATAGGGACGGGCAGTGGCGGCCGTGGGTGGCGGCGAACAGGCCGCAGCCGCAGGCCGGAGCCGAGCTGTGGGGGCCGCGGGCGGCAGCGGACAGGCCGCAGCCTTGGGCTGGGAAGAGGTGGCGATGGCCGCGGGCAGCAGCAGACAGACTGCAGCCGTGAGCTGGAGTGAGGCGACGGCCATGGATGGCAGCGGGCAGGCCGCAGCTGCGGGCTGAGGTGAGGCGGCGATGGCAGCGGGCAGCAGTGGACAGGCTGCAACTGCAGGCTGGAGTGGTGCGGTGGTGGCCGCGGGCAGCAGCAGACAGGCCGCAGACGTGGGCTGGAGTCGGGCGGTGGTGGCCGTTGGGAGCGCGGACGGTCGGTCGGTGTTTCTGTGCTCGATGGCTCGGTGCGGTCTCTGTTATGATGAGTCACCGAAGGAGGAAAAAACAAAATACCAGCTAAGTCCAGAAAAACCAGAGAGGTTGGCAGCTATTGGATTGCAGACCCCTGAACCTATCCACAACAACTAGCAGTAGCCGTGGGGGGTTCCTACGGTGCCCTAGACCCCTCGATCACAGCCGGAGAGCTACATAGCCTAAAGACAGAAAGGGGAAAAACTAAACTGCCCCAGAGCAGACCCCAAAGCAATAGGCAGCCCCCAACATATAATGACGGTGAAGAAAGATGAAAACACTAACACAGATAGAAAGATAGGTTGAGCAAATGATGGGGCCCAAGCTAACTACATAGGACAGGATAGGAAAGCTGCTGTCTGCCATTCGCAAAAACCCTATCAAAATGAGCCAACCGACTGATAGGAAAAACAGGCCCTGAAGTCGCTAGGCTTCAAAAGACTATATCAGCACTCAGGTATATTCTGAAGACAGAGCAAAAGATCAACAGATCAGAGACAAAAATGGAATTCAGCTCACCCCTGGCCGGGGATGGCAGAACTCCCAAAAAACAAGGCAAGACAAAAACAAAACTGAAGAGTACAAAGCAGAGCAGAAAAACTTAGCTTTGAGATGCAGGAATCAGACTGGTCTCCAAGAATCCAGCAGGAAAATCACCAGCCAGGAAGAAGGGCATCGGCAGCCTTATATCCAGTCCTCAATTCCAGCCACCCAGTTATCATCTAGCTGCCCAGGTGTTTGGTAATCAGTCTCACTACCTTCCTTCACCAGAGGAGGGAGTTCATCAGACCTCAATGGTGAAGGGAAAAATGAACTCACAACAGTACCTCCCCCTTGAGGAGGGGTCACGGAACCCTCATCCATGCCACCAGGGCGATCCGGGTGAGCCCGATGAAAGGCACGCACCAATCTTTCGGCATGAATATCAGAGGCAGAGACACAGGAATTATCCTCCTGACCATAACCCTTCCACTTAACCAAATACTGGAGTCTCCGTCTAGCCAGACGGGAATCCAGTATCTTCTCTACCTCATATTCCATGTTACCTTCAACCAATATAGGGTCAGGAGGTGCCACCACAGGAACTACTGGTTCAAAAAACCTCTTCAACAAGGTCTTATGAAACACATTATGAATTTTAAATGTGACAGGAAGAGCCAACCGAAAAGAGACCGGATTAATAATCTCCAAAATCTTGTAAGGTCCAATAAATCTAGGCTTAAACTTATCCACTACTTGGTCCCAGATCTGGTGCATTCTCTCCACCACAGTGTCAACACCTGGGCAGGCAGAAGGCTCCACCTGCCCTGAAGAAAATCGAGGGTGAAAACCAAAGTTACAAAAAAAAGGTGACATCAAAGTGGCAGAACTAGCTCTATTATTTAAAGCAAATTCGGCCAAGGGCAAAAATGAAACCCAATCATCCTGATCAGCAGAAATAAAACATCTCAAATACGACTCCAAAGTCTGGTTTGTTCTCTCCGTCTGCCCATTGGTCTGAGGGTGGAACGCAGAGGAGAAGGACAACTGAATTCCCAGCTTGGAACAGAAAGTCCTTCAAAATCTAGACACAAACTGAACTCCTCTGTCAGATACAATGTTCTCAGGAATCCCATGCAAGCGAACCACCTGTTGCAATAACAAGGGCACCAACTCAGAGGAAGATGGCAACTTAGGGAGTGGTACAAGATGGACCATCTTAGAGAATCTATCATAAATCACCCAAATAACAGTCATTCTCTGAGAGACAGGCATATTAGAGATAAAATCCATTGAAATATGGGTCCATGGCCTCCTGGGCACCGGCAAAGGCATCAACAAGCCACTAGAGCGAGAACAAGGTTTTGACCGGGAGCAAGTCCCATAGGACTGCACAAAATTCCTGACATCATGAGACAAGGCGGGCCACCAAAAAGACCGACTCACCAGATCTCTAGTACCAAAAATACCTGGATGACCAGCCAATGCAGAGCAATGAACTTCAGACATCACTCTCTTCCTCCACTGGTCAGGAACATACAACTTTCCACTGGGACAACGCTCAGGTTTGTCCTCCTGAAACTCTTCCAGAGCATGTCTCAAATCGGGCGAGATGGCAGAAAGAACTACCCCCTCGCCTAAGATGGTAGCAGGCTTAGTCACAACAGGAGAATCAGCAAGGAAACTCCTAGAGAGGGCGTCTGCCTTGACATTCTTAGTGCCCGGAAGAAAAGAGACCACAAAATCAAAACGTGTGAAAAACAAGGCCCACCTAGCCTGTCTAGGATTCAAGCGCTTGGCCGACTCCAGGTAAATCAAATTCTTGTGGTCAGTAAGGACCACGACTTGGTGTTTGGCTCCCTCCAACCAATGTCTCCACTCCTCAAATGCCCATTTCATGGCCAACAGTTCTCGATTCCCCACATCATAGTTACGTTCGGATGGGGAGAACTTTCGGGAAAAGAAAGCACAAGGATTAATTTTAGATGTCACAGGATCTTTTTGGGACAACACCGCTCCTGCACCAATCTCAGAAGCGTCCACCTCCACCTGAAACGGGAGTGAGACATCAGGTTGCCGCAAAACCGGAGCAGAAGTGAATCTTCGCTTCAGCTCCTGAAAGGAAGAAACAGCCTCCGGAGACCAATTCAGCACATCAGCACCCTTCTTAGTCAAATCCGTCAATGGCTTGGCAATACCAGAAAAATTAGCTATAAATTTCCGATAAAAATTAGCAAAACCCAAAAACTTCTGGAGGGCCTTCAAAGAAGTGGGCTGAACCCAATCATAAATGGCCTGTACCTTGGCCGGGTCCATTTCAATAGTTGACGGAGACAAAATAAATCCCAAAAATGAAACCCTCTGTACCCCAAAAAGGAATTTCGATCCCTTGACATACAGGGAATTCTCCCTCAAAATCCGGAACACAGTCCGAACATGTTCCACATGAGAGTCCCAATTCTTGGAGAAGATCAAAACATCATCCAGATAGATAATCAAAAATTTATCCACAGTCTCGGAATATATCGTTCATGAAGCACTGGAAGACAGAAGGGGCATTAATGAGCCCAAAAGGCATCACCAGGTACTCAAAATGTCCCTCCGGAGTATTAAACGCCGTCTTCCACTCATCCCCATGCTTAATGCGAATAAGATTATACGCCCCCCTGAGGTCAAGCTTGGTAAACCAGCAAGCACCCTTAACTCTGGAGAATAGATCAGAAATCAGGGGTAACGGATACTGATATTTAACAGTAATTTTGTTGAGGGCACGATAGTCAATACAAGGCCTTAATGAACCATCCTTTTTAGCCACGAAAAAAAACCCAGCACCTAAGGGTGAAGAGGATGGTCTAATATGACCCTTCTCCAATGCCTCCTTAATATAGGATCGCATAGCCTCGTGCTCGGGTACAGATAAATTGAAAAGCCGACCCTTGGGGAATTTACACCCCGGGTTCAGCTCAATTGCACAGTCATAACTCCTATGAGGAGGCAAAGACGCAGACTCATTCTCACTAAATACATCATAAAAGTCAGCCAAATAGTCAGGAACATCATGCGACTGGGGGGAGGTGGAGAAAACAGGAGCATCACTAAGGGAACACCGAAAACCCCAACTCACCACAGACAAAGATTTCCAATCCAGAACTTGATTATGGATTTGCAACCAGGGAAACCCCAGAACAATGGTATCATGCAAATTATGCAACACCAAAAATCTGCAATTTTCTTGATGTCTGGGGCGACCCGCATTACCACCTGGGTCCAAAACTGAGGTTTATTCTTCGCCAAAGGAGTAGCATCAATACCCCTCAAAGGGATAGGCGTCCGCAGAGGTGTCATAGGAAATCCACAACGTTTAGCAAAATCCAAGTCCATCAGGTTCAGAGCTGCTCCTGAATCCACAAAAGCCTTGGCGGAAAATGTGGACAGGGAGCAGATCAGAGTAATTGCCAGAAGAAGCTTAGGTTGAACACCACCCACAGAAAACGTGTGTGCACAACGTTTCTCTCGTTTAGGGCAGACAGAAATAATATGCGAGGCATCTCCACAAAGAAAACACAGCTTATTACGCCTTCTGAACTCCTGATGTTGCACCCTAGACAAAACTCTATCACATTACATAGGTTCAGACATTTGTTCAACAGGGGGCAACATCTCTCGTGTAGTTTTGCGTTCATGTAAATGCCGATCCACCTGAATGGCTAATGACATAGAATCGTCAAGACCAGAGGGAACAGGAAATCCCACCATAGTATCTTTTACAGTCTCTGACAAACCCTTCCGAAAGAGGGCTGCCAAGGCACCATCATTCCAGGTAGTAAGGACCGCCCACTTTTGGAATTTTTGACAGTACAACTCTGCCGAATCCCGACCCTGGCTTAATGCCAACAGGGTCTTTTCAGCCTGATCAATAGCATTAGGTTCATCATACAACAACCCCAAGGCTTGAAAAAATGCGTTCACATTATTCAGAATAGGATCATCAGGTTTCAAAGAAAACGCCCAATCCTGGGGATCGCCGCGCAGCAAAGAGATGACAATTTTAACCTGCTGCGTGGGGTTCCCCGACGAGTTAGGCTTCAAGGCAAAAAATAATTTACAATTATTTTTGAAATTCAAGAATTTAGACCGATCCCCAAAAAACACATCAGAAGTAGGAATCTTTGGTTCAGCAGCATGTGAATGAGCAAGATAGGCAGAAATTCCCCGCACTTCTGCAGCGAGCTGCTCCACACGATCAGACAATTGCTTCATCTCCATTGAGAGAAAAATTCCCCCTTCAGCCTCAGAGATATAGAGGAAAAAATATGCACACAAAAAAAAAATTCTGACACTTTTTTTTTTTTCTTTTTTTTATTACAATTCTCTCCTGCTATTGAGTACCCTAGAATCTGCGGTATGGCTGGTGATTCTGTTATGATGAGTCACCGAAGGAGGAAAAACAAAATACCAGCTAAGTCCAGAAAAAACAGAGAGGTTGGCAGCTATCGGATTGCAGACCCCTGAACCTATCCACAACAACTAGCAGTAGCCGTGGGGGGTTCCAACGGTGCCCTAGACCCCTCGATCACAGCCGGAGAGCTGCATAGCCTAAAGATAGAAAGGAGAAAAACTAAACTGCCCCAGAGCAGACCCCAAAGCAATAGGCAGCCCCCAACATATAATGACGGTGAAGCAAGATGAAAACACTAACACAGATAGAAAGATAGGTTGAGCAAATGATGGGGCCCAAGCTAACCACATAGGACAGGATAGGAAAGCTGCTGTCTGCCATTCGCAAAAACCCTATCAAAATGAGCCAACCGACTGATAGGAAAAACAGGCCCTGAAGTCGCTAGGCTTCAAAAGACTATATCAGCACTCAGGTATATTCTGAAGACAGAGCAAAAGATCAAAAGATCAGAGACAAAAATGGAATTCAGGTCACCCCCGGCCGGGGATGGCAGAACTCCCAAAAAACAAGACAAGACAAAAACAAAACTGAAGAGTACAAAGCAGAGCAGAAAAACTTAGCTTTGAGATGCAGGAATCAGACTGGTCTCCAAGAATCCAGCAGGAAAATCACCAGCCAGGAAGAAGGGCGTCGGCAGCCTTATATCCAGTCCTCAATTCCAGCCACCCAGTTATCATCTAGCTGCCCAGGTGTTTGGTAATCAGTCTCACTACCTTCCTTCACCAGAGGAGGGAGTTCATCAGACCTCAATGGTGAAGGGAAAAATGAACTCACAACATGTCTCACTTCTGTCTGCGGTGAGTCTCCCTTCAGTCTTTCCAGTCGCTGCTCTCCTCTCTTGTCTCTGGCTCTCGATCTGGCTCTCTGGTGCCCTCGCTGCTTCCTTGCTGCTTCTCTCCTGCTCCGTCGACTGCCCTATGCTGGCGTTCTCAGCCCTTTTTATACTAGCTCCTCCCCCAACCTTTCTGGAACTCTCTGTCATCTGTCTCCTAATTATGTACCCCGGAAACAGTCTCTCTAGGAACCTTGGTGACAGTCCCCTTGGTTCCAGCTCGGGCACAAGGCGGGGACTCCTCCTCCTACACTCCCCCATCCTGTATGCTCGCCAGACCTCAGGCGAGGGCTTGGGAAAGCCTGAGCTGGTGTCTTGAGACAAAAGTTTCTTCTGTCACACGAACTGATCTTGTTCGTAGTGTTCAGTTGGTTTGCCAGCTGTTGACCGCTCGGAGCGCCGTGGTTCGACTGTGGTGGAATCCTTTGGGGTGGTGGAAGGTGGTGGGTCGACCGGGCCTGGTGGGTCGACTGGGTCCGCTGGAATATTATCTTTCGAAGTGTCCACTTGTACTGCTGGGATGTCTTCCTCATCGTCCTCATCCCATAAGTCTGGCGGAGGTTCTGAGACCTGAGGAGGGGCCTCGGGTCGTGCGGAGTCGGTGGAGGTACAGGGTCATAACATATTAGGGTGTAGGGTACGGGTAGGGTGGTCCCCGCCTTCTCCAGATTGTATTTCGTACACAGGCCCATCGGGGCTTACTCGGCGCTACACTCGATAGGGATTTTCTTTCCAGCGGGGTGCCAACTTGTTCTGAGGGTGTTGGTCTCGTACGAGTACCCGATCTCCGGCCCGGAGCTCGATGGATTGAGGTAGAGTTCCTCTTGGATGTTCCAGGTCCTGCAAGGTTTGCAGCCGATGCCGGTGGTTCCAGACCCACGAGGAAACCCCTGTCCATGGTTGTTTTTCTTCCAGATATAACTCCACCTCCGTGATTCCCTTGCCTTCTTGACCAAATAGCAGCAAGTAAGGGGTGTAACCAGTGACTTGGTGTACCCGGTTGTTATAAACCCACACTAATTCAGGAATGTATTCAGGCCAGCGGGCCTTTCGGTCACTCTCCAGGGTGCGTAACATTTGGATTAATGTCCGATTAAATTGTTCACAGGCTCCGTTCCCTTGGGGGTGGTACGGAGTGGTCCAGGATTTATCGATGCCATATAGATGGTGTAGCTCTTCCTTGACTTTCCCCAGGAAGCACGCACCCTGATCTGAATGGATCCTTTGGGGGCAGCCGTATACTTGGATAAAGTTTTTACAAATCACATAGGTGACTGACTCCGCAGTTTGATCTCGAGTAGGGGTTACCACGGCGAACTTGGTGAAATGGTCCACCATGACGAGACAGTGTTCGTACCCCTGGTGCGTGGGGCCAATGGTCAAATAGTCTATCATCAAGAGTTCGAGGGGTGTTGACGTTACTATTGTCTGTACTGGGGCCCGTTGTGCAGGCAGTTTAGTTAGTTCACACAGACAGTATGCAGGCAAGCTCCTTCCACAGCGGTCTGCAAGCGAGGATGGTAGACTAGCTGTTGCAACCACTGGAAAGTCTTTTGAGCCCAAAAATGAGCCCCTTTTTTGTGGGCCTCTCGAGCTAGTTCACTAAGTTGGTCTCCCGGTGCTACTACCTGCCAAGCTATCGCTGATGTTGTCTGCTACACTGCTTTTCTGTATAATAGTCCTCCTCTGATTACCAATTTCTCCCATTTACCTAGCATCAACAACGTGTCCTAAGACAAAGTTTGTCTCCGAGTGTCATTAGGTATCTTGCAGGTGGCCATCCATTGTCGCAGGGGCCCAACCTCTCCATCTTCCTGTTGCTGCTGGATCCATTTGTCCCGGGATTGTTCTAACAGGCCCCTAGTGAGTCCTATGTGGGATTGTTCTTGGGTCGTAGCTGTGAGACCGGCGGGGGCCAGGGCGAACGGCGTCTCCTCTCCTTCTAGTTCGTCGTCTCGGCTTCGCCCCAGGGCTGTACATCGAATCCTGGAGAGAGAGTCCGCATGCACATTCTCCGCTCCCCGTTTATAGATGATCTTGTAATTGAACTTGGCCATTCGGACCACCCATCATTGCTCCAGGGCTCCTAATTTGACATTATTGAGGAGGGCCAGCGGGTTGTTGTCAGTTCATACCACCACCTCAGAGCCCGCCAGGTACTCTGCGAACCACTCCGTCATGGCCCACACTACCGCGAGGAGCTCGAGCTTAAAGGGCTGTAATTGTCGAGATTATGTTCGGAGTCGTGGAGTGATCGACTACCGTAAGCGATCACTCTTTCCCGACTGTCTTGGACTTGTGACAACACAGCTCCTAGCCCTTGTAGACTCCCGTCGGTGTGCAGTATGAATGGCTGGGAGAAATCCGCATAAGCTAACTCCGGGGTGTCCGAGGGTGCAGTTTTGAGATCTCGGAAGACCTCCTCCTGTGGTTCTCACCATTGAATCTTCCATCTATTTGCTCCAGCAGGGGACCCTTTCAGCAAGTCTTGCAGGGCTCGGGCTCGACTGGCGAAGTTTTTTACGAAGCGACGGTAATATCCGGCCAACCCCAGAAAGGCTCGTACATCGTTTTCCTTCTCTGGAGTAGGCCACCCTTGGATCGCAGCAACTTTCTTCATGGACGGTCTAACGCCTTCGGAGGAGATGGTATGTCCCAGGTATTCGATCGGTGTATGGAACAGGTGGCATTTCTGGGGTTTTACCTTCAACCCGTACTTCTGCAGCTGCCCGAGCACCTGCCCTAACCGCCGCAGGTGGTTCTCAAATGTGGCGGCATAGATAATGATATCGTTCAGGTATATCAACGCGGCCTCGAAGTTAAGATCCCCCAGACACCACTCCAACAGCCGTAGGGAAAGTCCCAGGGGTGTTGGCCAGCCCGAACGGCATGCGGTTACATTCAAACAGTCCCATGGGTAAGATGAACGCGGTCTTAGCGCAGTCTTTCTCTGACATTGGCACCTGCCAGAACCCGCTGGCCAGATCTAGGGTTGAGAAGTCTGTTGCCTTCCCCAGGGCGGATAGGGACTCCTCTATCCGAGGCAGCGGGTATGAGTGTTTGATGGTACAGGCGTTCAATTTCCGATAATCCACACAGAATCGCAAGGTGCCATTCTTCTTGCAGACCAGCACGATGGGGGCCGCCCAGGGACTTTGGCTTTCTCGGATAACTCCTTTTCACAGCATTTGGCCCAGTAGTGTTTTTACCTCGTGGTATAGTTGTGGAGTTATATGTCGATATCGTTCCCTGATAGGAGCCATTCCTGCAGTGGGAGTGCCGTGCGCGATGGCTGTGGTACATCCAAAATCATCCTCATGGTTGGCGAACACGCCCTGGTACTGGCCCAGAAGCGTTTCTTCCTGGAGTATTTGGTCTGGGGTAAGGCCAGAGAGTTCTGCTCGCATTTTCTCCAGGATGGCTCGGCCCTTTTCTTCGGCCGGGAACCCGGTGGTCTGAAGAGATCGGATAGATACCGCCCAAGGGTCCCCTGCCTGCACTTTTAATTGGAACGCAGGGGTCGGGAGCACCTCCTCCAGAGGTCTCACAATTTTTGCCATTTCGGCTTGTGGTTTCAGGGCAATGTCTTGGTCTTCAAGGTTGACGCAGCGCACCAGGCCGGTCCCTTGCCACACAGTGGCCAAAGTGCGGGCCACCAGGACTCCAGGGGGTAGGCTCTCCAAGAAGCACGGCTCCACCTGTATCTTCACTCCCTCCAGGGGCACAGGGGCCTGGAGAGGCAAGGCCACTACTGTCTGCCCGGGCGTCAGCACGAGTGGAGGAGCTGCCGGTGCGATCACCTTCCCCAGTGCCTCCCCCTCCTGGCAGTCCTGGAGGACTCAAGCTCCCCGCACCAACTGCTGGAAGACCCACCCTTGGGGGGCGGGAGCCCCACTGGCTCAGAGTCTCTTGCGTGGATTCATTGAGGAGTAGGCTGCCGAACTCTAGCAGTATGTTCATACCCAGGGTAACCAGATGTCTATCGTTTGCATCTCCCTGGGTCAGGATCACTCCTCGGCGGCTGAGTGGTTTGCCGCATAACAAAATCTGCATTCAGACCACTCCAATGACAGGAACCGGTAGCTGGTTGGCGGCTACCAACTTTATCACGGACCCCCACTGAGGTCTCACTGCTTTGGGAAAGTGCTGCTGAAAATAAGTCTCTGGCATGGTCGTTACTTGCGACCTGGTATCTACTAGGCATCGTACGGCACGGCCTTTGACCTCTGCCCATATCACTGGACACTTCGCGATCAGATCTTCGGGACTTCCACCACCCAACGTCGTGGTTTCTGGCTCCAAGCAGCGTCCCCCCAGCTCAGAGCTTTCTAGTTTAATGGCCGCCGGGGTGGGTATCTCCCACGCTGCTGGCACTCTCGAGTGAGGCGGCCAGGTTCTCCACATTCATAACATTCCTGAGGTCACGGGCAGGATCATCCCTGATATTGCGAGGACCCCAGGGCCCCAGGCCCGCACCAGACCATTCACTGGTGGTCTCGGCCCTTCTCTTCACCTCGGCCAGCTTGCCCCTGATCCCTGATACTCTTCAGCTCCCGTTTCATTTCTTCCACCCATTGGGGCTCTCCAATGGCATTCACGGAGACCTCCATGCTCCGGACCTTCCCCACGGGGACTGTCAGCCCCTGTTCCTGCTCCCGTGCATGCGCCTGACTCCCCACCTTGGAGAAAGCCATACGTGGGTTTACCCGGACTTGCTCCCGTAATGCCTGCTTAGTCAGGGGGTCTTGGAGTCCGGTCACTAATAGGTCGCGTAGGGAGAGGTCGATGCCTACGCCGTCCTTCTGCTTGCTGGCCGTGTACAATTCCTGAAGGGCATTCATATACTGGGTGACAGTCTCCCCTTCCCCCTGCATATGTCTGAACAACCGGGTTCTCAGCTCCCCCACATTCGTCGGATCCCCATGAGTCTCCTCCAATATCTATAAGACTGTAGCAAAAGTGTTGCGGTGTCCTGGGGGTCTCAACATCACAGAGTCCCGGGCCTCCCCATACAAGGCCATAAGGGCCACCTCTGCCTCTAAGTCAGGGGTCATCGGATGCATTCTAAATATCCCTCACATCCGCTCCATCCTGCTCCACAGCATGATGTTGGTGCCGGTGAACCTGGGCAGGTTGCTCAGCATAGCCCCCAAGGATATACTGGACCGGGGACCATCATTGCCCGCCAAGTCCACGGCCCCTCTTTGGTCTGCGGCATCTCCGCTCGCACTCGGAGACTGCATCCTGCCGACTACACCAAATGTAGTAATCGCAGGCACGCGGGATGCAGTGACGAGACTGGAGACGGGATGAACTTTAAGATGTAACCTTTATATATATTTATGCCCATAGGGGCTATCTCGAGCAACCAAACAAGCTAAGAGCAGTTATCCTCGCAGGGATCAAAACAAGAATACACTGGTAACACAAACACGACTAACCCGGTAAAGACCGATCACTATAGGGCCGCGGTATGGCCGACTACGGGTCCTGAAAGTTAACTACAACGTGTTACTTATCCTCTCTGATGTCCGGTAGAGTACTGATCGGTAGAGATGAGCAACTTTGCCTTTTTTAGGGTCGAGTCGGGTTTCATGAAACCCGACATTCGCAAAAATCGGGTCGAACGAAATCGGCCGACTATAGGGAAAAGTCGAAGGCCAACTGAAACACGAAACCCAATGCAAGTCAATGGCGAAGCAAAGTCGGAAGGGAGTGGAGGACACACCTACAGTGCCCATTTCAATGTCGAAAACATCAATTCCTATTACTGAAGCTTGTCAACCTTAATTTACTTCATAATAATAGTTATGCAATGAAAACTGGGGGTTATTTGGCTAAATATGTGGGGGGGGGAGGGCTGGCTCCAGGTTTTCGTGTGCCCTGGGCCAAAGAGTGTCAGTGCTCCCCTTTAACACATACCACAACTCATGATGCGCCGATACGGCACAGAAATATAGGTATAGTACAATGACAAATACGTCACTGCTTACATGACATGACTGATGTATTTTAAATTGTACAATAGCTCAAAAAAAGGACAGTATATTACTCCATACAGTATTATGGCCACCACATAGTGCGCCATACAGAATAATGAGCCCCATATATTTCTCCATACAGAATAATTGGTCACATATAATGTTCCATGCAGTATATGATGAGCTCCACATAATGCTACAGTATATGATGGTCCCTATGGATGATGCTCCAGTGTGTTATGGGCCGAAATAATGCTCCATATATAATGGGCCCCATTTCTAATGCTCCAGTGTATAATGTGCCCCATAGATGCTGCTCCAGTGTCTGATGTGCCCCATTTATAATGCTCCAGTATTTGATGGGCCCCATGGATGATGCTCCAGTGTGTTATGGGCCCAAATAATGCTCCATACATAATGGGCCCATTTCTAATGCTCCAGTGTAAAATGTGCCCCATAGATGCTGCTCCAGTGTCTGATCTGCCCCATTTAGAATGCTCCAGTATATGATGGGCCCCATGGATGATGCTCCAGTGTCTTATGGGCTCAAATAATGCTCCATATATAATGGGCTCCATTTCTAATTCTCCAGTGTATAATGGGTCCCATAAATGCTGCTTCAGTGTCTGATGTCCCTCATTTGGAATGCTCCAGTATATGATGGGCCTCATGGATGATGCTCCAGTGTATGATGGGCCCTAATAATGCTCCATATATAATGGACTCCATTTCTAATTCTCAGTGTATAATGGGCCCCGTAAATGCTGCTCCAGTATCTGATGTCCCCCATTTGGAATGCTCCAGTATATGATTGGCCCCATTTTTAATGAGCCCAGACATGGTATGTGAAAAGAGCTCCATGGAGTAATCTGAAGTGTGTGCTGCTGCATCCTTCACTTTTGGTGTGGGTGAAGGACACAAGGAAAGGGGTTACTCCTGACCAGAAGCCTGCACTGACGACTCAGTGCTTGCATTTTTTGAAACTTCAGAAGAGGAGGCGATAGAGCTGGAGGCTGTTTCAGCAATATAAGCCAAAAACAGTTCCTGATGCTCCGGCTTTAAAAGCATTCTTCTTACTCCCAGAAAAGGGAGCCTTACAGGCCTTCCGGAGCTAGACCATGATGCAGGCTCAACACCTCCTGCCTTAGCTGCTAGTGTATTTTTGGCACTACCAGCAGATGCACCACCACCACCATCAGTAACAGGTGGCCCCCCCATGCCCACGTCCGCATCCTCTTCCACCATACATTCCTCATGTTTTGGAAAATGGACCCAAAATTCCAGCAGATATATGGTACTGTATCAGGAGTGTACAGCTCTATACAGTCTAGGGATAACAGTAAATCTCCATATATATTTCACGAGTCATACACAGACGCTCACAGGCTCAGAATGAATTACACAATAAAATAAAAAATTGAAAAAAGGTACAGTATCACCAGATACAAGGTATATATAGCATAGTGTAAACATTCTGAATCTCCGTATATATTTTAGGAGGCAGACACAAATGCTCTCAGGCCCAGTATGGATTACACAAGAATATGAAAAGCTGTAAATGGGTAATATAACACAAGCGTACAGCTGTATACGGTGTTGGGGTAATCTTAAATCTCCAAATATATTTCTGAAGTAACAGACAGACGTTCACAGGCTCATTATGGATTACACCAGAATCTAAATAGCAAAAAAGGTTACTGTATCAGAAGCATACAGCTGTATACAGTGTTGGCCAAATTTGAAATCTCGGTATATATTTCCGGAGTCACCCTCAGACGCTCACTCAGTCTGGGTTTGACCATAATAAAAAATGTTGTAGAAAAGGTACTGGATAACAAGATAGCAAGTATATATATTATAGGGTACAATTGAAATCTCCGTATACATAGTCCTGTAGTCACTCTCAGATGCTTACTCAGTATGAATTTGACCTTAATACTAAATGTCGAACAAAGGTGCTGTATAGCAAGATACAAGCTGTATCGAGTATAGGGTAAAAATTGGTATCTCCAATTCACCATATATATAGAAGGCGTAAACCACACACGCTCACTCACTATGGATGATACCGTAATACAAAATTTTGAACAAAGGTACTGTATCAGCACATACCAGGTGTATCCAGTCTAGGGGTAATTGTAAATTTCCGTCTATACTTCCGGAGTCAGACACAGACACTCACAGGCTCACTATGTATTACACCAGAATTTAAAAAGTAGAAAAAGGGAAAGGTATTCGAAGCGTACACCAGTATACAGTGTTGTGGCACTTTTAAATCTTTGTATATATTTCAATCTCAGTAAGCCAGTCCAGACTCTCCGCTACTGGAAACTACATGGATACAAGTACAGACGGAAAGTCGAGTGTTTGCAGAAATTTGTGAATTACTCATTGTGGGAAAACCTCCCGGTAGATGTTGTAGAGGCGATGCAGACCCTCAATTACTGTGTCTGTGGAGACAGCAAAAATGGTTCTTTGTGAAGAATGGATTGCTGTATCGCAGTAGCGTGGATCACATCACCGTTACTCGTCTCCATCAAATTGTGCTCACAGGGAGAGATGTAGACATGGTCCTCACTGCCTATCATGATGTGTCTGGTCATTTTGGAGTGCAATAGACAGAAGCCACAGGCCATAGGCGATTCTATTGGATTGGCATGAGAGGAGACATTGAAAAATGGTGGCAGGAATGTCACACGTCTGTGACTATCACAACTGTGAAAGGTGATCATAAAGCACCACTGCATCCGCTTGTAAGTTGACGTCCATTACAAATGGTAGCCATTGTTCATCTGAAGGTAGAGGCCAGCAGGACAGGCCATAGCTACATCTTAACCATCATCGATCAAAACAGCAAATTTCTAGTGGCCGTCCCTGTGAAGGATTTAACTGCCCAGACTAAACACCATGTTGCAACGTCTATGATTAGGCGGTGCTTGGGTAGGTGGAGCAATCTCTGCAGCTTCTGCATACGACTGGAGTGTACACTACCTTACCTGGCTCAAGATGTAGACTGCCCAGCCATGACTCAGTTTGTCGCTGCAAGTAGTCGGCCAGTACCTCCGCGGTGTGTCTGTTGTCGCCCAAAGACATAATCTTTAACACAGCCTGCTGACGCTTACCACTAGCTGTTCCATAGTGGGACACCTCGTGTGCAACACTGCCAGCTGCAGATGGAGTGCTCGTGCAACTGCACTCTGTGGACGAGCTTTCGCTTCTGGAGGAGGAGGAGGGTCGAAAGCCTACAGCCAACTGTTTCCAATACCATGGGCTAGGCAGTACTGTTCCACCACCGCTGTCCCCTGGGGAGCCTGCATCCACCACATTAACCCAGTGAGCAGTGATGGACACGTAACGGCCCTGGACATGCCTACTGGACCATGCATCTGTTGTGAGGTGCACCTTTCCACTCACTGATTGCTTGAGTGCATGGAAAATGCGGTCTTTGACATGCAGGAGGAGGGCTGGGATGGCTTTTCGAGAAAAGAAGTGCTGACTGGGTACGTCATAGCGTGGGACTGCGTAGGCCATGAGCTCACGGAAAGCTTCGCTTTCAACCAAATGGTAGGGCATCATCTCTACTGAGATTAGTTTGGCAATGTAGGCGTTCAAACACAGTGTATGCGGATGACAGGATGAGTACTTTCTTGTCCTACTCAGAGTTTCTGGTAGGGTGAGCTGGACTGGAGAGCTGCATATGGGGGAAGTAGCGGTGGACCGGACGGAGTGAGAGGGGGTTGGTGATGGTATTGGTGGTGATGGCCTAGATTCAGTGTTGTGTTGCAAAACCATTGTGATTCCCTGAGTGCTTTGGCCTTGTGACGATACCTCAACATTTAGTGCTGGTGGTGTGCTTAACGGTGGAGGTGGTCTTACAGTGGGGGAAGCGATGGAGCGTTGCTGGCTACATTCAGTCGGAGCAGGTGCACATGTGCTACCTGAGGTTTTGTAGTCCGTCCGCGCTTGCAAGTGCATGTTGCTTAAATGTCTAAGCATGCAACTGGTATTCAAATTTCTGAGTTGTTTACCTCGGCTAAAGGTCCTTCCGCACTTCTTACAGGTAACCTTTGCCTCATCAGTAGGATTTTGGACAAAGAAGTGCCACACTGCTCTCTTCCTACTATGGTATACATTTTCTTGCCTTGCATGCTTTGCTAAGTTGACCGTCTGGCCAAGCTGTCCTGCAACTCTTTTAGTTTTTGGTCCACGTTTTTGGACAGCTACGGGTCTGCCAGATAACCGCTGCTGCGATGTCAATGCCTGCTGCGGATCCTTCTCCTTATCTGAACTATAGTCAGTGCCACTCTCCTCCCCAATGGATGCCAATCTGGGTCAGGAACTGGGTCATCCATCACCTCCTCTTCAAAGTCATCTGCACCTTCCTCTTTACCTTCCTCTGTGTAAGGTGGTATAGTATGCGGGAAGGGGCATCTGAGTTTCATCAGGGTCAGATTCTGGCTCAGTAGACTGCGAAGGCAATGTAGTGCTCTGGGTCAATGTACCAGCAGAATCATCTAGCAGTGGCTGTGCATCAATGCACTCCATGTCAGATTCATCTTGGACTGGGGAATTCAGGATTTGACTGGATAATACAGGCATGGTATGTGAAAAGAGCTCCATAGAGTAATCTGAAGTGTGGACTGCTGCATCCTTAACTTTTGGTGGGGGTGAAGGACACAAGGAAATGTGTTTTTCCTGACCAGAACCCTGCACTGACAACTCCATGCTTGCAGGTTTCGAATGTTCAGAAGAGGAGGCAATAGAGCTGGTGGCTGTTTCGGCAATGTACGCCAAACCTGTTCCTGATGCTCCGGCTTTAAAAGCAGTTTTCCTACTCCAGGAAAAGGGAACTTTACAGGCCTTCTTGGGCCAGATGATGACGCAGGCTCAACACCTCCTGCTGTAGCTGCTATTGTGCTTTTGCCAGAACCAGCTGATGCACCACCACCATCAGTACCAGCTGTGCCCCGCTGCCCACATCCGCGGACTCTTCCACCATACTTCCTCATGTTTGGGAAAATGTACCAAAAATACCAGCAGAGAGATGGTACTGTATGATGAACGTCCAGCTGTTTAAGGTGTATTAAAAAAATTAAATCTACGTATATATTTTGTTAGTCACAGACGCTCTGCCAGTATGTATTTGACCGTAATTCAACAAGCAGATATACGGTACTGTATCAGAAGTGTACACATTTTTTGTGTAACTAACAATCTCATTATATGTATTTACGGAGTGTCACACACACGCTGACTCTGTATAGATGTGACTGCAATGCGAACAGCAGATATAGAATACTGTTTGAGAATCGGACAGCTCAATACGATGTATGGAGAAATGGAAATGTCCGTATATGTATTTACGGTGTGTCACACACACACGCTGACTCTGTATAGATGTGACCGTAATGCGAACGGCAGATATACAATACTGTTTGAGAATCAGACAGCGCTATATGGTGTCTGTATGGAAAATTTTAAATCTCCGTCTATTTTTATACGGAGTGACACATGCTGTCTCTGTATAGTTTTGACCGTAATCAAACAGCAGATATACGAAACTGTTTGAAAAGCAGACAGTTCTATATGGTGTAGGTCTGGAAAAATGGAAAATCTCCTCGGTTTGTTTTTCCAGAGTCACACACACAGCTTGTATTTGTCCGTGATACCAGCCGGTATACAGTAGTGTGAGGAGCATACACCGCTATACGGTGTGTGAAAAATTGAACGCTTGGTAACTGACCAGAACAAAATAATAAAAGTTGGAGAGCTTTGAAAAAAGCAGTTTGAACAGCAGTGTGCACACAGCAATGCAGCTATCAGGTAGCCGTAAAAGGCAGCCTAATCACCACCAGCGCTGCTGCACACAACAAAAATATTTCCCTTTCACTGCACACTAACTGTACAGTGAAAAGTGCTATCAGCAGAAGCTATTTTTTTTTCTTCTTCCCTGCGTAACACTCTCCCTATTCAGAATCAGCAGCAGCACCTCTCCCTATTCTAAGATCGGCAGAAGTAAGATGGCGGTCGGCGGTCACGCGACCTTTTATACCCACTGTGACGCCACACAAAGCCAGCCAATCACGTCAATGCCCTTCTCTAAGATGATGGTGGCCGCTGCCCATGTTATCGCATTGTCCACAGTGTGCATCCTCCATCATTGGCTGAGATAAGGTGCTGGAAGCATTATTTGAAACGCGACTTTGGCGCTTGGGTCGGCGACCTCATGGCCGACCTCACGTTATGGTCAGGTTTCGATCGGCGAAACCCGACATTAGCTAAAGTCGGCGACTTTTGAATTTGACTGACCCGCACGTCAAACTCTACTGATCGGCGATGCTTCGGCCTTTCAGTCGCTGGGCCCAGCCGACGAGGATCTGGTGGAGACTTCGGGCATTCCTACGCCCAGGCGAAGTGGGGGCACAGCGGGCCCCAGGAGACGGTGTGGCGTTGCCCGGGAACCGGACAATGGAGGCTGCAGCCCCAAGATGGGGACGGGCAGGGGCGGCCGTGGGTGGCGGCGAACAGGTCGCAGCCGAGCTGCGGGGGCCATGGGCGGCAGCGGACTGGTCACAGCCATGGGCTGGGGTGAGGCAGCGACGGCCGCTGGCGGCAGCAGACAGGCTGCAGCTGCAGGCTGGAGTGGAGAGGCAGTCCACCGACACACTCAACAGAGCACTGAGTGAAATGGCCGAGACTTCTAGATGTCACGTGACTGCAAGTGTAGAGATCACAGATTTATGGTCGCGTAGAAACTGCTGGAACTGTTAAGTGAAGCCAAATTCAAACGGTGTGTGCATGACACACCTTGAGGACTCGACAAGCTTCATGGTTTACCAAAAATTTACTCAGATGTGGACAACCCCATTACAGAAATAAAGAATTGGCATGCATCATACTAGTGGTTTTTGAAAATGTAATCATGGGTGAACAACCCCTTTAGAAATCTGTATTTCTCTATTGTCAACACATTTAATTTAAAATATAAGAACACATTTTATGATGCAATAAGGATTATCTATGTCGGTTAACAGTAGCTTTTAGTTCTTCAAATCAAAGCAGTATTCAGACTCATGTGAAACTTTATACATATAAAGCTTTAACTCCTATTTCCTCCTTCCCTGAATTTTATCATTCTGCTCTAAAGTAATCAAAATGTCACTTTAAAGATAAACTGGACAGCAACTGGAGAGCAACTTTCAAGACTGTAAATAGCACAAAGCAATTATCAGCAAATGGTGACTAAACCCTGCTTTTAGATTGTATAAACTTGACAAATGAAGAAGTGCTCCAGTTGTATATGTTTGTAATTGCTAAACTCCTAATGCCAACATGTAGCACATACTGTATATGTGACAAGTTTCATCACATGGAAGTGTGACGAGAAAGGTGTGCAGTGAACAGCAATGCTGACCTTACATATAGGATAGTTGTTGTGTGACTGCTTATTCTCTATTACTCCACACTGATGAGGGGCAACACCCCAAAACAGCTGTCTGTGGATGGATACCTGGCCTTGGTATTTCTCTTGTCATATCTGTAAACTCGTAAAGAGCTGGATATTGACATAAAGGGTCACTTAATATGGTGGTAATGGTGGTTTCCGAAAGGAGTCACCACTTGGCTGGGTCCTTCCCTGGAGGAAGCTCTGGCTAGTCCTGTGTTTGAGACTCTTAAATGAGGCTCCATGGACTTTATTTGCTTATTCTCTATTAACATGTGTGGCGCCCCCAGGAGTATGGCCGCCACAGTGGCTTTGCCTTCCTCCCGGGGAGGGTAATGCCAGGCTTGGAGGCAATGATGGGTCTCTCTCGCAGTCAATCTATGCATGCAACACAGTTCCACTCCAGGCCAGCAGGGGGAACTCTGAACCGGGATTAAGGGGAGGAGTGCTCTCTGAGGGCCAAGAGGAAGTGGTGGTTAGTCAGTTAGTCTGTGGAGGGTGAAGTGTGCAGACGTGTAGAGAGAAGCTGGAGGTTGAGCTAGGAAAGGGGAGCTCCCTCACAGTGAGAGCGCATGAACTGGAGCCTTGTCTCCATGGTTGTACGGATACTAACGGTCCTGCAACAGACACCAGAGGAGTAGGAGGCTGTAAATGTCCTACTCCCATCTAAGACTTGAGGGCACAACAGCAGCTTGGATAGTGAGCCAGGACTCAAGAGAGAGGAGTCCCCGAGAAAGGCTACAGCTGTCTGCCGTGCAAGTAAGGTTCTTGGGAACATCTGACAGGAGGAACTTCAGTGTAACTCAGTACTTGGAGTACTTCATTCAAACAAGCGCTAGGAAGGAGACTGCACAGCCCATCTGCTGAGAGAGAATCCCTGAATTTCTTCCAGGCTAGCCTGCTCCGTTACCATCTGCAATCAGGACCCTGGACTGCAGTCATCAAGTAAAGGTACAGAAATTGCACCCCGCTGTGTCTTGTCTGCTTCCTACCCTTACGGCACTGCTACATCCCCGTGCCAACCACTTCTACACTGCCCTGGGTCTACAGCTTCACCTGTGAGGAGCTTTTACACCTTTGCTGCACCATACCATCATTCCCAGTGGGTCTGCATGCAGCGTCGGCTTAACATCTCACTTGCTGAACACCACAGGTGGCGTCACGAACTATTCCATTTCATTAACTACATTCCCCCATTACTTGGGCGCCCAGGGCCACAGTCCGGATCACCGCTGCTGTGACACATCCCACTGACACCAGCCCGGTACTGAGTACCCCACAGCCCTGGGAGGGCGACCCAATTTGGCGTCATGAACAGGATTACGGAGCCCGATACCCCCGGGTCCTGTGTGCCATAGACTGTGTGTGAAACTTGGCACCAATAGCCGCCATTACCGTGCTGCTTGGCGCGTGCGGGAAGAAAGAGGCGGGCCTTCGTGGGTGGAGCCTGCCGCAGAGCGCGAAGAAGCAAAGTGCCGCACTGAAAGAGAGGACAGCGCGCGAGAGGAGGAGCTGAGGCCTACAGCCCGGAGCGTCGGGCCTGTGAAGCGGCCGCTGGTGAGCTCACCCAACCCTGGCCCTGGCTAACGTTAACTAGTGGGGGAAGAGGATGTCCGCGTCAGATGGCAATGCAGCGGCAGGCGCCATTGCCAACCCCGCAGCACCGCAAGGAGGAGCACCTGCCGCAGCGGTCTCCATAATGCCGCTGTCCATGCCCTACATCCCAGGAGTGGCCTGGCTACCGCAGTACTCGGGTGAGTCGCATACCCTGAGTGAATTTAAAGAGAGACTGTGCAGTTTGTTTAAAGTATACCCTCTGTCTGAAAGCCAGAAAGTGAATATCCTGATTGGACAGCTAACGGGTGCAGCACAGAGAGAGGTGAAAGCCTGGCAGGACACTGATAAAGAGACTGTTGCAAAGATCCTGGCCAAGCTGAGAAGCACCTTTGACACCCGCACTGCAGCTGAAATCAAGATGAGGTTTTTTGGCTGTAAACAGAAGGCGCAGGATAGTATCAGGGACTATGCTCTCAACCTGCAGGAGGCGCTGCAAGCAGTTAAGCAAGTTGATCCTGAAAGAGGAAGCTAAACTGTTAAAGGAGCAGTTCATTGAAGGACTCCTATCCAGTACCCACAGATGACAGTTGCGTATCATAACCCTGCAAAACCCTGAACTGGACTTTGCTGATTTTAAGGACAGGGCTATTCGGGTACTGCAGGAATCCACTGACAGCCGTCCAGCGCCCCCTAGGCGCCCAGCAATCACCTACCATCAGGAAGCAACATCTTTTCCTTCCATCCCTGTGGAGGCTGATGCACAAACTCTGGATAAAGATCCAACTGAGGAGCTGCATCTTCAGGTCCAGGAGTTGACCAAAGGAATGGCTGCACTTACTAAAACCGTGCAGTCCCTGTAGGTGTCCGCCAAAGAAAAGATCCAGCTGGCTTCCTGTCCAGAGGATGTCCTGTGGCTCTGGAGGAGGAGAGCCCGCCACTTCGAGGAAGGGACAACGATCGCTATCACCAGGACGGACGTCCCGTCTGTCGTCGCTGCTACAAGGCAGGTCATCTTGCAAGATTTTGTCCTTTAAATGAGCAACCCCTGGGGCAGAGGGCCAACCCCCAGAAGTAGGATCCCCAGGCCCAAGGAACTGGAGAGCCAAGTATGTTGGAGGGAGACCAATCCTTCCAGTGGTGATTGACGGCATCCCTATGAACGCTTTGCTGGACACTGGCTCCCAGGTGACCACTATGCCGTACATTCATAACAAAAGGTATTGGGCTGATTCTGAACTTACCCGTGGCCCAACTGATGAACTGACAGTAGTTGCCAGTAATGGTCAGTCTTTGCCGCAGATTGGATGCAAAGAAATTACTGTTAAAGTGGGTCGGGTAGAACTAAAGTCTCAAGGTCTTATAGTTGTTGATATTGATCGACGTGAATGTAATCCCATGATGACTCTTGGTAAAAATGTAATTGAAAACTGTCTTTCCGAGGTTATTGTCTTGTTGCAACAGGTGGCTGAGACTGCTGGTTCCGGTGAACAACGAGTCCTGCAGAAGGAGATCAGAGCCCTGATGCAAAGACAACAGGTAGAACTCTCTGGCGGAGAGATTGGCAGCGTCAGAGTGAGTGATGCTTTCCCCATTGCAATACCCCCCAGATGTGAAATGTTGGTTTGGTGTCGGGCAGCTATAGGTCTTAGAGGGAGAGATTACCAGGCATTGGTAGAACCAGTATACAACGACAGCAGGCCCACTGTCCTGACAGCCAGAGAGGTGGTTGATGTACGAAAAGGGAGAGTACCTGTACGTCTTTTGAATTGTGGGGAGGAAGAGGCCACAATACCTCGGTACGCCACAGTTGCTAAGCTGTTCACAGGTAATAACAACTCTTTGCAGGCAACAGAGCCCTTGGTCTCATCCGATCAGGTGGAGGACAATGGCTCTGTGAAGCAGCCAGAGGAGTGGTGCCAGCAACTGCAGGTGGGAACTGACTCTACACCTTCATACTGGAAAAATGGGGTTTACAGAGTGACACAAGAGTATGAGCGGGTATTCAGCAAACACCCACTAGATTTTGGGCAGACAAAAGGGGTTCAACATCATATCCCCACTGGAGACTATCCACTCATAAAGGAGAGGTACAGACCTATACCCCCAACACAATACCAGAATGCTAAGAGTATGTTGAGAGAGATGAAGGAAGCTGGGGTTATCAGAGACAGTTGTAACCCATGGGCAGCTCCAATAGTTTTTGTAAAGAAAAAGGATGGTACCATGAGAATGTGTGTTGATTACAGGAAAATAAACAGCATTACACATAAAGATGCTTACCCATTACGTAGAAATGAGGAATCATTAGCTGCACTTAAAACTGCTAATTACTTTTCCACCTTGAATCTCACCAGTGGGTATTGGCAGGTTCCCATGGCAGAGGCAGACAAGGAGAAAACAGCATTTACCACTCCAATGGGTCTCTGTGAGTTCAATTATATGCCATTTGGGCTCTGCACTGCTCCAGGAAAAATTCAACGGCTGATGGAGTGCTGCCTGGGACACATGAACTTTGAGACGGTCCTGTTGTACCTGGATGATGTCAATGTTTTCTCCAATACCTATGAAGATCATCTGGAACAGCTGGCTGAAGTGTTTGAAGCCTTGTACAATTTTGGCCTGAAGGTGAAGCCTTCTAAATGCCACCTCCTGAAGCCCAAGGTACAGTACCTCGGTCATGTGGTCAGTGAAGAAGGTGTGGCACCAGATCCTGACAAGGTCACAGTCATCCGGGACTGGCCGAAGCCCAGCAACCTTCATGAAGTACGCCAATTCCTTGGACTGTTAGGCTACTACCGAAGATTCATCAAAGGTTTTACCGAAATAGCCACCCCTATGCAAAACCTTCTGGTGGGACAGTCCAAGAAGACCAAACAGAAAAATTCCACCTTTGAATGGACTGAAGAGTTGGAGAGATCCTTCACTCGGCTGAAGATGGCTCTCACCGGTGATGAAGTTCTGGCCTACCAAGATTATGACAAACCCTTTGTGCTGTACACTGATGCCAGCAATGTGGGACTAGGAGCAGTACTGTCGAAGGTACAGAATGGAAAGGAAAGAGTGATCTCCTACGCCAGCAGGAAGCTGCGCCCCACTGAAAGGAACCCTGACAACTACAGTTCTTTCAAGTTAGAGTTCCTTGCCATAGTCTGGGCTGTCACCGAAAGGTTCAAACATTACCTAGCCTCCGCCAAGTTCACTATCTTCATGGACAACAACCCGTTGACGCACTTGGACACTGCAAAACTAGGTGCACTGGAGCAACGATGGATGGCTCGGCTGTATAACTATGAGTTTACTATCAAGTACCGAGCAGGGCACAAGAATGCCAATGCTGACGCACTGTCCAGGATGCCTAATCTGCCAGACGCAGGAGAAGACCCTGATGCTCTTGAGGAATTAGAATTGCCTCCCTTCCACTGGCCACTTGCGGATCAATGTGCTCAAGGAGTGAGAAACAGACGGTCTGGCTTGAAGGAGGTCATCCTGAATCCATTGCCCCATCATGATTGGGCAGAAACGCAAGATAGTGACCCTGCAGTCCGCCTGGTGAAGGAGCTGCTGACACGAGCTGACTCACGTCCAGAGTCGGATGCTCCTGAAGAAACTCAGCAGTTGTGGAAGGAGAGAGGCAGTCTGTTCATTTATGAAGGGAAGCTGTGTCGGAGGAGTATCAATGCCCGCACTCATGAGCTGGTTTGGCAGGTGATAATCCCAAAGAGAGAGGCATCAATGGTCCTGGAAGCATACCACAATGGAGCTGGACACTTCGGATGGAAGAAGTTGGAAGCATTGCTCCGAGAGAGGTTCTACTGGGCTGGTATGAGGAAAGCCATTGAGAGGTGGTGCCGGGAGTGTGGACAATGTAACCTGCGCAGAAAGGATTGAGACAGCCAGAGAGCTCCTCTACAGCCAATCATCACCAAACAGCCTCTTGAGTTGGTAGCCCTGGACTGTTATGAATGAGTCACCGTAGGAGGCAAAAACAGAAATGCTAGCTAAGTCCAGAAAACCAGAGAAGTTGGCAGCTATCGGATTGCAGACCCCTGAACCTATCAACAACAACTAGCAGTAGCCGTGGGGGGTTCCTACGATGCCCTTGACCCCTCGATCACAGCCGGAGAACTGCCTAGCCTAAAGACAGAAAGCGAAATCTAAACTGCCCCAGAGCAGACCCCAAAGCAATAGGCAGCCCCCAACATATAATGACGGTGAAGCAAGATGAAAAAACACTAACACAGATAGAAAGATAGACTGAGCAAATGATGGGGCCCAAGCTAACTAGGTAGGACAGGATAGGAAAGCTGCTGTCTGCAATCCGCGAAAAACCCTATCAAAATAAGAGCCAACAGACTGACAGGGAAAAAGGCCCTGTAGACGCTAGGCTTCAAAAAGACTATGTCAGTACTCAGGTATTTTCTGAAGACAGAGCAAACCGACAAAAAAGGAATTCAGCTCACCCCAGCAGGGAATGGCAGAATCCAGAAAAGCAAGGCAAACTAAAACCAAAACACAAATGCAAAAATGCAAAAAGGCAAAGCAGAAAACTTTGCTTTTGAGGAGCAGGAATCAGACTGGTCTCCTAGAATTCCAGAGAAATCACCAGCGAGGCAGAAGGGCGTCAGCAGCCTTATATCCAGTCAGAGATCCCCGTCGACCAGTCATCCTCTCGCAGCTCAGGTGCTTGGTAATCAGCCTCACTACCTTCCTTCACCAGAAGAGGGAGTTCATCAGACCTCAATGGTGAAGGGGAAAATGAACTCATAACACTGGACCATGTGAATCTGGTTCCAAGCCGGTCAATCTACATCTATGCTCTTACCATTGTGGACCACTACTCAAGATTCCTGGTAGTTGTGCCTGTCAAAGATCAGACGGCCAGGACAGCAGCCCGAGAATTCCAACAGCACTTCTATAGACCACATGGGTATCCTGAAAGAATGCTTACGGATCAAGGCCCAGCTTTCGAGGCAGAAATTTTCCAAGAATTCTGTGACCTGTATGGTTGTAAGAAGATCCGGACAACACCATACCATCCACAGACCAATGGAATGTGCAAGAAGATGAACCAGGTAGTGATTGACCTCCTGAAGACTTTGCCCTTGGAGGAGAGGAATCTGTGGCCAGAGAAGTTGCCAGATCGGGTAGACCTCTACAACCATATTCCAGTGAACTCTACCAACTGTACCCCAGCCTACTTAATGAGAGCACTACCTGGTAAACTGCCTATTGATTTGGACATGGGAGTTCTGACACCTGAAGTAACGTCACCAGATGCTGACTGGGACACAGAGAGGCAGCAACAGTACAGAAGAGTTCAAGAATGCGTGGAAAGGAGTCTGGCTCAGGCAAGACAAAAGCAGGAGAAGCTTTAGAATCAAAAGGCACCTGCCGTTCCTTTGTCACCGGGAGAGCAAGTCTTGAAAAGGAAGAGAAGATTGCACAAATTGGATGATCAATGGGAAGCTGAACCTTATACCATTCTACCCTCGAACTTTGATAATACTAAGGTATGCCTTGTCAGTAAAGATGGAGGAGAGACCTCAGCAGCGGTATTGAGAGATCATTTGAAGTTCTGCCCTGACCAGTTAAAAGAAAGAAAAGAAGAACCAGATAACATCCAGCCCCTAGTGGAAGAAGAGAAGGTCAACACAGTGCTTGGGGAATTCCCTGCGAATTGGACTAGAGTGAACGATGCTATAGTGGTGCCAGTGTTGACATTTCCCCAACTGGTAGTACAGGGAGAAGTGACTCAAGAGAATCAGGAAAATCGGGTAGCAGATGCCACACCAGCAGTGGAGCCAGAGAACCCTTGCCCTGCCAGTGGTGAACCTGTTGTGCCCCTGGTGAGTCTAAGAGTTCACAGACAATGTAGGATCCCTGTGCATTGCAGAACCCCCAGTAGTGTATCCAGTACATTACCCACTACACCAGTCTTATGCAGATCTACTCGTATCACCCAAGGCATACTACCAGTTAGATTCCGCATATAAAGTAATATCACTGTTGAAATGTAAATATGTAACTGTTTTTCAAGTTTTGTGCCTACAGGTAACCTGTAAGAGTTTCCTTTAAATTTGCCAGTTTTGATTTATGGACATTGTACCACAGGACTTGTGTGGTCAAAGACTTTCCTGTACATAATTCACCATTTACCCAGGAATGGACCATGGAGATTGATGCTTGGACTTATCATCATGGGACCATTTTTGAAGCTCTTGATTTTTGTAACTTTTAATTTTTAACTCTTGTACAATTATTATTGTTTAACTGTTAATATGTCTCATGTTTTTGTTCAGCCCAGGAGTGCTGACTTGCACTAGGGGGGAATGTGGCGCCCACAGGAGTATGGCCGCCACAGAGGCTTTACCTTCCTCCCGGGGAGGTTAATGCCAGGCTTGGAGGCAATGATGGGTCTCTCTCGCAGTCAATCTATGCATGCAGTACAGTTCCACTCCAGGCCAGCAGGGGGAACTCTGAACCGGGATTAAGGGGAGGAGTGCTCTCTGAATGCCAAGAGGAAGGGGTGGTTAGTCAGTTAGTCTGCGGAGGGTGAAGTGTGCAGACGTGTAGAGAGAAGCTGGAAGTTGAGCTAGGAAAGGGGAGCTCCCTCACAGTGAGAGCGCATGAACTGGAGCCTTGTCTCCATGGTTGTATGGATACTAACGGTCCTGCAGCAGACACCAGAAGAGTAGGAGGCTGTAAATGCCCTACTCCCATCTAAGACTTGAGGGCACAACAGCAGCTTGGATAGTAGCCAGGACTCAAGAGAGAGGAGTCCCCGAGAAAGGCTACAGCTGTCTGCCGTGCAAGTAAGGTTCTTGGGAACATCTGACAGGAGGAACTTCAGTGTAACTCAGTACTTGGAGTACTTCATTCAAACAAGTGCTAGGAAGGAGACTGCACAGCCCATCTGCTGAGAGAGAATCCCTGAATTGTTTCCAGGCTAGCCTGCTCCGTTACTATCTGTAATCAGGACCCTGGACTGCAGTTATCAAGTAAAGGTACAGAAATTGCACCCCGCTGTGTCTTGTCTGCTTCCTACCCTTACGGCACTGCTACATCCCCGTGCAAACCACTTCTACACTGCCCTGGGACTACAGCTTAACCTGTGGGGAGCTATTACACCTTCGCTGCACCCTACCATCATTCCCAGTGGATCTGCATGCAGCGTCGGCTTAACAGCTCACTTGCCGAACACCACAGGTGGCGTCACAAACTATTCCATTCCATTAACTACATTCCCCCATTACTTGGGCGCCCAGGGCCACGGTCCGGGTCACCGCTGCTGTGACACATCCCACTGACACTGTCCCGGTACCGAGTACCCCACAGCCCTGGGAGGGCGACCCACATGCACATTCAGCTGGCTAAGTATGGATACTGTGAGGAGTTAGCCATGGACTAAAGACTATTGGATTTGGCCAAATCCCAAAGAGCAGAGTCCACAGCTCTAAGGGTTGCCAACTTTTTCCAGCAAGAAGCACCGGTTGCACCGTTATTGTTGTATTTTTATTAGTGATTTGTTTGCTTGTCAGTTCATCCTCTGGAATCAATGTTTCTATTCAGTGATAGCAAGCAATGGATGGCATGCAGGCTGTATCTTATATATTATCACATAAAGATGTCCTCAAATAATTAACCCATATGGTAGTTGGGTAAATGTACCTCAATGTATAAAATTAATCACAAAATAACACCAAATATGCATAAAAAATGGTGACAAAAGGTACCATTTTAAAAAACTTTATTTCATTAATACAAGATAAAACAATGTACAACAAATACAAAAAAAGAAACGTGCCTGGATCACTAGAGAAAGGATTTAATACCATAGGATGTCATGTTGCACAGCTATACAAAAATAGCATTACCCAAAAGATGTAGCTTATCATGTATTTGAAATAATCAAAAAAGTGCCATGTGCAGTGATACAATGAAATAAAAATAAATGATATTTGTCTATAAATTATGCAAACTAATATAACCACCAGTGCAAAATAATTACCAAAATGACAATAAAAAGATAAAGAAAAATGTGGACCTTTGCAGAAATGGGTTGTAACAAAGTACATGCCACATAAAAAAACAACAAAAGGTCCAATAGTGTATATTGTCAATATAAGAGAGATGCTGCTGATGAAATCATGCAGAGTAGAAAAAGGAACATTTATATCTCAATACTGCTATACACAAAATAAACCCTCAATGCACTGGACTACTGATGATTGCTGCAAACCAAAAGCTCACATGAAAAGAAACCATGGGTATATATTACCTGTGGTGTGCACGATGAAGCTCGCTCCGGCGTCCCTCTGCCCTGATGTGCATTTCGCACTGCTTCTTTGGGAGGCGTCTACTTAAGGCCAGACAGGAGATTGCTAAAGTTTAAGCAATCTCTTCTGTATCTCAAGGTCTGAAGCCATTGTGCTCCCAGCAACCAGACCCAATGTGTGGATGGGGACGCAGGGGAGCCATCACTACAGGGGGTCTCACATGCAGTCCCAGCAGGTGGGCTGCTGGAATATTCTTCATTCTGTGAGCTAAAAGCAAATGTTTAAGGTGTAGGGAGGAAAAAAAGACCATGGTTAGAGCCCCGACACACATAGCAACTCACCAGCGATCCCGACAACGATATCAACTTGTCAGGATCGCTGGTGTGTTGCTACATGATCCATGATGAGCTGTCAAACAGGCAGCTTCACCAGCGATCAGCACCAGCGACGCCGAGCCGCTGTGTGTGTTAGTTACCAGGGCGCTGATGCAGGGAGCTGGTAACTAAGGTACACATCGGGTTTCTAAGTGGCACGTGTCACTTAGAAACCCAATGTGAACCTTGGTTACCAGATCCCTGCATCAGCACGCTGGTAACTAAGGTACACATCGCACGCTGCTTAGAAACCCTGCGTTTACTTTAGTTACCAGCGTGCTGATCGCTGGTCTCCCGCCTGTCACACACAGCGATGCATGCTGGCCAGCGGGAGACCAGCGATCAGAAAAAATGTCCTGGTTATTCCAGGATGATCAGCGATAACTGGCAGGGTGGCCGGTCGCTGGTCAGTGTCACACACAGCGATCTCGCTGGTGAGATCGCTGTTGCGTCACAAAGCTTGCGAGATCGCTATGTTTGACGGGGGCTTTAGTCAGGCAGCTGGGAGAGTGACTTCAAAGGAACAGGATCAAGGATGATGTCCTGGAACACATGGATGGATGGCCTGTGGACTTTGGAGATCGGGTGTTGGCTGGAGGGGTAACCTTGAGCTACAGTCGTGATATCCATCGTCTGTAGGAACATAGGCTATGACTGCATACTATAATGTCTGGGGATACCAAAAGCTTTGGGCCAACCAAAAGATGGGAGACAGTTGGTATATTACCTGTACGGGGAAACAGGAACTACCGATCCCAGGTTGCGAACTTGTGGACTGTGGACATTGTATTTTTACTACCTGGATTTGTTGTACAACCATTGACATAAGGAATAAAAAAAAGCAATGATTAGCGAGCTCCCAGCGCTGTAAGCAGACGCTGGGAGCTGGTATCCAAGGTAAACAGCGGGTAACTAAGAACGCGAGCTTAGTTACCCGGTGTGTACCTTGGATACCTGCGTGCTTGCGCTGGGAGCTAGTATCCAAGGTACACAGCTGGTAACTAAGTAATGTACGCGCTTAGTTACCGGAAATTTACCTTGGATACCAGCATCCTCGCTCGTCCTGATCGCTGGTGAAATCTGCCTGTTTCACAGCTCACCAGCGATCATGTAGCGAGGCACCAGCGATCCTGACAAGGTTGTATCGTTGTCGGGATCGCTGGTGCATCGTTTAGTGTGATGGGACCCTAAAGGTACTGTCACACTTAGCGATGTACCAGCGATCCCGACCAGCGATATGATGCGGTCAGGATCGCTGGTAGATCGCTAAGCGGTCGCTAGTGAGCTGCCACACAGGCAGATCTCATTAGTGACATCGCTGGGGTCGGGGGTCGCTACTTACCTGTCACACCAGGCGATCCTGCGTCCTCCCGCCTGGCTCCACGCGTCGCTCGTCGTCACAGCAGGAAGCGACGCAGGAAGCTGACGACGAGAAACAGTCCAGGACGTTCTCGCGCGATCAGCGATAACCAGCGGGGGAGCGGGTCGCTGGTAAGTATCAGACACAGCGATATCGCTAGCAATATCGCTATAACGTCACTAGTTATAGCGATATTGCTAGCGATATCTCTTAGTGTGACAGGCCCTTAAGAATAAAAGTGTAGAAACACAGCATAATACATACACAATACCTTGCCTCCCTTGATGAAATTCCTTGACAGACAGGCAGTCTATCAAAACACTCATTAACAAGGCTCATGTGAAAATTTGGTGGATGAGAAAAAAAAATAAAGTAGAACATTCAAGGCTAACATAATAATCAAATTTACACATGGGAAACCCCACTGGCAGAAAAAGTGAAAATTAGTACCAAAACAATGAAGGTGTTGAACAAACTTTCAACTACTTAGAGTGCTGACATAGGAATTGTAATAAAACTTTGCAAGTACTACTGATAATAAGCCTTGCCCATCCTGTCCTACAAATCCTTAATAAGGCTAGATTCACATTAGCCTTTGACTTCTTTCTTCAAGCTCAACCTACTCTCGAATGCATCCTGCGTACCTATCTTTAACATTGTGCAAAGACATGCGTTGTATGCAGATGCACCCACGTGCGTCGTTTTGACATGCCCGCAAAACGCAACATGTTACATTCTCTTGCGTTCGGCGGACACGTCAAAATGACGCATGTGGACGTATCCGCATACAACGCATGTCCCTGCGTACACAATGTTAAAGATAGGTACGCAGGATGCATGCGGAAGTAGGCGGAGCTTAAGGAAAGAAGTCCGCGGCACCATGCTGAGGACACAAACGCTAATATAAACCCGGCCTAATCTATTCAATTGGCACTTTCATACTTGTAGGTTCTGAGCACTAGTATAAAAATGTACTGCAGTAGAAAGTCATAATTTACTCTACTTTTGTAGCATAATTTATGATGAATTTGTTAGTCATGCTTGGCAACACCCTCTCCTTTTTGCTTTCGCTTACTTTACAAAAAGCTGGTGGAAGTGACATCGAATTCCCAAAGTCACAATTTGTATTACTTCACCAGAATTCTATTTCAAGCTGATTAATGAATTCAGATATTCATCTTTTTACAATGTATGCATGTGTACTGTATATGCACACATACTGTTGGTTAATTTGTTAGTTAGCAACTTTTTAGCAAGAACCATACTCCACAAGTTATAAAATGTCCAGAGGCAGCTTCCTATGATCAAGGAGAATGTCAACATAGTGTTTTTTCCAATCACTGAGAGGACTATCCAGTGGCACAGATCAGACTGAGAGAAAACTACCAAAATCTGCACATAGCTTAAGCTGTATGTAAACTGCAGGTACTGACAACCTCAAGGACCTTTCTGGTCATGTGATCAGTTACATGCCTGGAAGGACCTGCAAAATGTGATAGTATACACAGATGAGTGAACATCGCCAGCTCCCTCCTTATTCGGCAAGCTATAGCGCTTACTGAAGAACCTGCATCCAGTACCCGTATAGCTGAAGCGCTCCCGATAATCAGCTGTTCAGCGCGCCATAGCTGCTTGTGTCACAGTCACAACACATGCATGGAGAGCTTGTTTGTTGTGACTGTCACACAGCCACGACAAATGCAGCTGTGGTGCCAAACAGCTGATTATCGGGAGAGCTCCAGATATCCAGGTTCCCGATGCAACTTCTTTGGTAAGCACTATAGCTTGCCAAATAAGGAGATTGCCAATGATATTCGCTCATCTCTAGTAGTATATGCTCAGTGGAAGCAGAGGTGTTTGTGTTTAGATGTAGGAGAGCTATGTGTGTTTATTTAGTAGGGCTGTGTGTTCATGTAGCAGAGCTGTATGAGTCTATGTAGCAGAGCTATGTTTGCATGTAGACGAGATGTGCGTGTTTATGTAGCAAAGCTATGTTTGTATGTAGAAAAGCTGTGTGTCTTTATGTAGCAGAGCAGTGTGTGTGTTTATGTAGTAGATCTGTGTGGGTATGTAGAAAAGCTGTGTGTGTGCATTTACAGAGCTGTTTGTATGTATGTAGCTAAGCTATGTGTGTGTACAGTGGGTGCAGAAAGTATTCAGACCCTTTACATTTTTCACTCTTTGTTTCATTGCAATTAGGGATGAGCGAGTATACTCATTAGGATTCGGTACTCGGCGAGTAAAGAGGTACTCGCATCCTGTCAAGTAAATTTCACAGCCCGCACAGTCCCCACACAGTTCCTGCAAAGCCCGGCACAGTCCCCACACACACACTGTTAGGCGTCAGATTTCTGTCACTGCACAGCCTTACTTCCAACGGTCTCCCATTCCTCTCCAGCCGCAGAGGAGGTTGCTCAGCATACTTGTCAGTCCAGGCGCTCTGCCCAGACCAGCTCCGTGGGTTTGCTTGCTGCTGCCACCTCTGGCACAACTATGACAATACATGCTGCTCAGCAGCGAGATTCTCCAGGGACTAAGTCCCCATGTCAGGCCTCTGAGCATGCCCGTGGAATGATCTCCCATTGGAGATCGAAGGTCATGTGCTCAGGTCCTGCTCGTGTTCGGATTGGCCCATCCGAAAAGCCAGGAAGATCCCGGACGCTCGTGGCTATAAAAGGTTCGCATGGCCGCTCGGCCATGCGCTAGGATAGACTGTATTTACAGACTATGTGGAGTGAGTGATGTATGCACGTATGAATGTCTCTGCTGAATGACTCATTAAGAAACCCTTACCCTTGGTACGCATGTGTTGTGCAGCCTAGCCTGCTAGCGCCCAGGCTTAGGTGTAGGTAAGACAAAGGTTGAGTCAGGCATCAGTCCTCACCAGGGACTCGGCACGCCTCAGTGGAAGTGCTCCACTTCATAGCCAGCGTCTATAGCGGCGCTCGTGGTAGCGACGCCGCGCACTCAGTGGGCCTAGAAGGACTCTAACCCTGTGTCCTTGGGGTAGAGTTTTGTGGCAGTACACTGTGCGCTCTTTTGGCCAGGCTCTGTGAGCTAAACAGGTTCCGGCATCTTCGTTCAGCGGTTGTGAGACTCTTTGCATTAACAAAGTTTGCACCTGTTCACACAGGGTGACGTAACACATGTGTGACTGTTTTTATGCCGCTCTATTCTTCTGCCTTTACCTAGCAGCAGTGTACCACCTCTGCACGGTGGACCCCGGACTGCGAACGCACCTACTATTATTTTATAATTTGGTGCGTTCCGCCAGCCCTAACATTATCCTAGCACCAGGGTCTGGCTAGTAATGGCGGACGAACAACGACTGCTGCAGTACATCCGGCAGCTGCAGGGCAGGTTGGCGGCTCTCGAGTATCCAGCCTCAGCTGCGGATGTTACTGCGGTCGCTGTTCAGGCAGCCACAGAGGCTGTCTCCCGTGTGACCACTGCCATCCTTGCCCCGACTTTGTCCCGCCTCCCACTGCCCGAGAAGTTCTCGGGTGATAGTGCCTCTTGTAGGGGTTTCGTGAGCCAGTGCTCGATACAGCTGGAGCTGCTGGTAGCATGATTCCCCTCCGAGCGGGCCGAAGTGGGATTTATTATTTCCCTCTTGTTGGGCAGGGCTTTGGAGTGGGCCACACCACTGTGGGAGCGTGGTGATGATGTGGTGCAGAGTGCCTCTCAGTTTCTGGACACTCTGAAGCATGTCTTCCTGGGATCGCGAGTCACCCATGACACTGCGCTCTGGCTGCTGGCATTGTCACAGGGTTCGTCCACGGTCAGCCACTTTGCCATCCAGTTCCGGACGCTGGCCTCGGAGTTAGAGTGGCCAGATAAGGTCCTCATTCCGGCATTCTGGAGAGGTTTGGCTGGCCATGTGAAGGACGCCCTGGCCACCAGGGAGATTCCTACTACACTGGAGGAGCTTATCACCGTCTCCACCCGTATAGACCTTCGCTTTGCCGAGCGAAGGTTGGAGCGGACCCAGTGTAGGCAGAGGTTTAGGTTGGCACCCAGTTTTCCTAAACCTCTGGAACCTCCCGATCGGGCGTCCGAGCGTCGGGGGCTTCCCGCGAGGGATCCAGGCCCTGGCCCGCGCGAGCCCCTGTGATCTGTCATGGTTGCCGGCAGTCCGGTCACTTTGCCAACCAGTGCCCATAGCAGCTGGGAAGACGCTCGCCCCTAGTGGCTGTAGGAGGCGGCTCACTAGAATCCGTAGCATTTTCCTCCAAGTTGTCCTTTAAGGGGACACTTGGGTTTGGTTCTTCCACTCTGGCAGTGGAGGTTTGCGTGGATTCTGGGGCAGAGGGCAATTTTATGTCATCAGCCTTCGCTCAACGGCACGCAATACCCCTATGTCTACACCAGTCACCGTCAGAGTGGTGAACGGCACCACTCTACCCTCACAGATAACCCACCAGACTGCCCCCTTGTTACTCTCTGTGGCTCCATCTCATTAGGAGACGATATCCCTCCTCGTCATGCCCGAGGGTATTGACCAGGTACTTCTAGGGGTCCCCTGGTTGTGGTTCCACTCCCCCATAAAGAGTGGTCCTCAGGGAGGATTATTGGTTGGAGTAAATCATGTGAGGGTAGATGTCTGAGGGAGTGCATTCAGGTTGCCTCCACCGAGGTTCCTGCAGATCTCTCCTCGCTCCCCAAACACTATCGACAGTATGCGGACGTGTTCTCCAAAAAGGCGGCGGAGACCCTTCCACCGCATCGCCCCTATGACTGTCCTATTGACCTCTTGCCTGGTGCTGAGCCTCCCCGGGGTCGAGTCTATCTCATATCTCTCCCGGAGACAGAGGCCATGTCTCAATACATCAGGGAGAATCTGGCAAGAGGATTCATTAGGAAGTCAGTGTCACCAGCGGGGGCGGGATTCTTCTTCGTCCAGAAGAAGAGTGGGGAACTACGTCCTTGCATTGATTACAGGGGTCTTAACGCCATCACCGTTAAGAATAAGTATCCTCTGCCCCTGATATCAGAGCTGTTTGATAGGCTACAGGGAGCGAGGGTGTTTTCCACACTTGATCTGCAGGGGGCTTACAACTTGATTCACATCCATGATAGGGACGAATGGAAGATGGTATTTAACACCAGGGATGGGCACTATGAATACCTGGTGATGCCCTTCGGCCTCTGTAATGCCCCGGCCATCTTCCAAGACTTTGTGAACGATATCTTCCGGGATAAGCTTACCACCTCGGTTATAGTCTATCTGGATGATATTCTCATCTACTCACCAGATACTGACTCCCAACGGAGAGATGTTTGCAAAGTTTTCGATCGCCTGCGGGCAAACTCCCTCTATGCCATGTTGGAGAAGTGTGTGTTTGAGCAGGAGTCCTTGCCTTTCCTGGGCTATATCATCTCCGCCCGGGGATTGGCCATGGATCCTGCCAAGCTACAGGCGGTGATGGATTGGCAGGAACCTCATTCTCTCAAAGCGGTGCAGCGCTTTATGGGGTTCATAAATTACTATCGCCAATTCATCCACCACTTCTCGACTTTGGTAGCACCCTTGGTAGCCCTCACCAAGAAGGGTGCAAACCACAAGTTGTGGTCGGAACCGGTCTCCAAGGCTTTCTCCTCCATTAAGTCCCATTTCGCTAGCGCTCCCATTCTACATCACCCCGATGTAGATAAGCCTTTCATTCTGGAGGTGGATGCCTCTTCTGTCGGTGCTGGAGCGGTCCTGTTCCAGAAGGACTCGCAAGGTCGGAAGCACCCATGCTTCTTCTTCTCCAAGATCTTCACACTGGCGGAGAGGAATTATTACATCGGGGACAGGGAGTTGCTAGCAATGAAGTTGGCTTTTTCAGAGTGGAGACACCTCCTGGAGGGGGCTCGCCACCCTTTCCAGGTGTTCACCGACCACAAGAATTTGGTCTATTTACAAACAGCTGAATTCTCGCCAGGCCAGATGGTCCTTGTTCTTCTCCCGTTTCCACTTCACCATGCATTTTCTCTCCCGGAAGAAGAACGTCTGGGCCGATGCTTTGTCCCGCTCCATGCTGTCATCGGAGGAGGAGCCTCGGCTCATAGTCCTGTCTGAGAGCCTGAGGACCGTGGCTCCGGTCACCCTCGAGTCTGTACCTCCGGGCAAGACTTTTGTCCCTGCCCATCTGCGACCGGAGGTCCTCTCTTGGGCTCATTCATCCAGGCTGGGTGGACATTTTGGGACCAAACGGACCTCTGAGCTTCTGGCGAGGACGTACTGGTGGCCGCATATGGAACATGACATCAGGGACTATATATGGGCGTGCGTCTCTTGCGCCCAGAATCAGCCCTCTTGACAGCGGCCCGCTGGGTTACTCTACCCTCTGCTGGTTGCTGACAGGCCCTGGGAGATGTCGGTATGGACTTTGTGGTGGGTCTGCCCAAGTCCAGTGGCAGTACCGTCATTTGGGTGGTCACCGATCATTTCTCCAAGATGGTGTATCTGCTACCATTCTCTCGGCTACCTTTGGCACGGGGCCTGGCAGCGTTGTTTATTAAACATGTTTTCCACCTGCACGGCATGCCGGATAAGATTGTCAGCGACCGGGGTCCTCAGTTTGTGTCTCGGTTCTGGAGAGAGCTCTGTTCTCTGCTCAGCATAGAGCTAAATCTCTCCTCGGCCAATCATCCCGAGATGAACGGATTGGTTGAGAGAGCCAACCAGACCCTGGTGACATATCTGCGACATTTTGTCTTGGCCAGGCAGGATGATTGGGCACCCTTGCTGCCATGGGCGGAGTTCGCCTTGAACAACGCTGTGGCCGACTCCACCGGTCAGACCCCATTCCTCTTAAATTACGGCCAGCATCCGCGCATCCCAGTGCCCATGCCCGTGTCGTCCACCGACTCTAGGGTGGCAGACTGGGTGGTGGAGGCACGTGACATTTGGAATCGCACGCAGGATGCTATCCGGGCCTCCAAGGAGAGAATGAGGTCCTCCGCTGACACTCGCCGGCGCCCGGCTCTGACCTTCGCTCCTGGCGACTTAGTGTGGCTCTCCGCTAGAAACATCAGGCTGCGGGTGGAATCCGCTAAGTTTGCACCGTGCTATATTGGCCCTTTCAAGGTCCTCGAGCAGATCAACCCTGTGGTCTACCGCCTGACTCTTCCACCACACTTGGCTATCTCGGACACATTTCATGTGTCTCTCCTTAAGCCGGTGCACATGTCCCGGTTTTCTGAGCCATCTGCTGGGACATCAGACCTGTCATCAGACGAGTTTGAGGTCAATGCCATCGTGGGATGCAAGATGATGCGGGGCAAAAAGTTTTACTTGGTGGATTGGAAGGGTCATAGTCCAGAGGCTCGGATCTGGGAGCCGGTGGAGAACATCCACGCTCTTCTTCTTATTGCGGAATTTGAGCAGAGTGAGGCTCAGAGGGGGAGGGGCCCTAGGAGGGGGGGTAATGTTAGGCGTTGGATTTCTGTCGCTGCACAGCGAGAATCCCGAGCCTTACTTCCAGCGGTCTCCCATTCCTCTCCAGTCGCAGAGGAGGTTGCTCAGCAAACTCGTCGGTCCAGGCGCTCTGCCCAGACCAGCTCCATGGGTTTGCTTGCTTCTGCCACCTCTGGCACATCTATGACAATACATGCTGCTCAGCAGCGAGATTTTCCAGGGACTAAGTCCCCATATCAGGCCACTGTGCATGCCCGTGGAGTGATCTCCCATTGGAGATCGAAGGTCACGTGCTCATGTCCTCCTCGTGTTCGGATTGGCCCATCCGAAAAGCCAGGAAGGTCCCGGACGCTTGCGGGTATAAAAAGTTTGCATGGACGCTCGGCCATGCGCTAGGATAGACTGTATTTACAGACTAAGGCTGGTTTCACATTTGCATTTTTTTTGCGGTAATTTAGCGCTAAATAGCGCATGCGTTTTTTTTTCCTATACTTTGCATGGGATGCGCTTATGTGCGCATACACATGCGTTTGTACGCGTTTTACCGCACATGCGTTTTTTTGCGGTATGCGCTCGGGCGCACAAAATGCAACTTGTTGCATTTTTTGTGCGTCCGATTTGCCTCAAAAAAACGCATGCGCGCAATGCGTTTTTTTACAGCAAGACACCCAATATAAGTCTATGGGTGCGCATATGTGCGCATTGGCATGCTTATGTATGCGTTTTTTTGCACATGCGTTTTTTTTTTGTTAACCATGGAATTTAGGGGTTTGGGTTAGAGTTAGGGTTAGTTAAGGGGGTTTAGGGTTATTGTTAGGGTTAGGGTTAGGGTTAGGGTCAGGGTTAGGGTTAGGGTTAAGTATGGTTTGGTTAAGGGTTAGGGTCAGGGTTAGGGTTAGGGTTAGGGTCAGGGTTAGGGTCAGGGTTAGGGTTAAGTATGGTTTGGTTAAGGGTTAGGGTCAGGGTTAGGGTTAGGGTTAGGGTTAGGGTCAGGGTTAGGGTTAGGGTTAGGGTCAGGGTTAGGGTCAGGGTTAGGGTTAAGTATGGTTTGGTTAAGGGTTAGGGTCAGGGTTAGGGTTAGGGTTAGGGTCAGGGTTAGGGTTAGGGTTAAGTATGGTTTGGTTAAGGGTTAGGGTCAGGGTTAGGGTTAGGGTTAGGGTCAGGGTTAGGGTCAGGGTTAGGGTTAAGTATGGTTTGGTTAAGGGTTAGGGTCAGGGTTAGGGTTAGGGTTAGGGTTAGGGTCAGGGTTAGGGTTAGGGTTAAGGTTAGTTAGGGTTTGGGTTAGGGTTAAGTATGGTTTGGTTAAGGGTTAGGGTTAGGGTTAGGGTCAGGGTTAGGGTTAGGGTTAGGGTCAGGGTTAGGGTTAGGGTTAAGGTTAGTTAGGGTTTGGGTTAGGGTTAAGTATGGTTTGGTTAAGGGTTAGGGTCAGGGTTAGGGTTAAGTATGGTTTGGTTAAGGGTTAGGGTTAGGGTTAGGGTCAGGGTTAGGGTTAGGGTTAGGGTTAGGGTCAGGGTTAGGGTTAGTAAAGTCATGGTTTGGGTTAGTGTGAGGGGCCACCTAATGTTGGAAAAAAACGCAAACGCGGTAAAAACGCACTAAAAACGCATACAAACGCATAAAAACGCTGCGTTTTTTTCATGCATGCTCATAAAAATGCTTGAAAAAAACGCAGCAGTTGTATGCTTTTGTATGCGTTTTTCAATGCATTTTTTTGCGGGAAAAACGCGCTGCAAAAAAAAGCAAGTGTGAAACAGGCCTAAGTGGAGTGAGTGATGTATGCACGTATGAATGTCTCTGCTGAATGACTCATTAAGAAACCCCTACCCTTGGTACGCATGTGTTGTGCAGCCTAGCCTGCTAGCGCCCAGGCTTAGGTGTAGGTAGGACAGAGATTGGGTCAGGCATCAGTCCTCACCAGGGACTCGGCACGCCTCAGTGCACGTGCTCCACTCTGTGACATCGGCGGCCGTGCCCGCCGATGCCCCTTCAGCGGCGGTGCCCGCCGCAGCGTCCCCTCACCTGCGCCCTCCTGTCCACGCGCGCTTCCGCTCTGCTCCCCGCTCTGCTGCGGGTAACCGCGCCGGCCTTAGGCCGCGCACGCGCGTTCCCCGCTCTCTTCTGCTAGTAGGGGGCGTCGCTGAGGGGAGGGTCTGTAGGACGTACTTCCGGGTTCTGGCTATATCAGGCGTCCGCTCTATTCTGAGGGCGCCTGGTGATTGTGTGACTTCTTGCACTCTTCGGCCCATACCTATTCTAGTGTATCCTGCCTATCCTTTTGCTGTTTTCCCTGTGTGCTCTGTGGCCTGCTCCACTCCCGTCTGTCTGTCTCTGCCCTGTGCCCCCTCTCTGAACCCTCCCCTGTGGACTCCTGGCCAGTATTTTCCGCTATCCCATCCCGCCATCCTTGTTCTGCCTGCCTGTCCATCGAGTCGTCCCTCCTGGCACCGGCTGTCGCGGTTCTGCCCCCTGCGGTCCTGCCCCTAACGATCCCTGTACAGGGGTCGGTCTTCACCAGGTGCGCTCGGCCCAGGGGCTCCTGATCCATGACCCAGAGGGTCCACTCTTGGACGTATTAGACCAGAGTTGTCACAGTATCACCAGGCCATGGATCCCGCCGGTGCCGCAGCCGCCACACAAAAGGAATTACTTTTCCTTCGTGAAAATCAGACCCGGATAATGTCCTTTATGAAGTCTATGGACACCCGGCTATCTGCCCTGCAGACCTCTGACCCCGGGCACGCTCCCCTCCTGGTCAGCCTCCAGCAGGAGCTCGCGCAGCAGCGCGACGCTCAATCCCACATCTTAGGTTACATGGCATCCGTGGATGATCGATTGCTTGCTCTGCAATCCTCTGCTGCCGCAGCAACTTCCCCCCGTGACGTAGTCTCTGCCCCGTCTCCCCGTCTGGGTAAACCCCCCAGGTACAGCGGAGACCCTAAGTTATGCCGGGGTTTTTTGAATCAATGCAGGCTACATTTTGAGCTTGCCCCCCTTCAGTATCCTACTGACCGCGCCAAGGTGGCGTTCATTGTGTCCCATCTCGAGGGTGAGGCCCTGTCCTGGGTGAACCCCTTGTGGGAGAGGGATGACCCCGTAGTGTCAAGCATTCAGACCTTCTTGGAAACCTTTCGCAAGGTATTCGATGAACCGGGTCGCTTAGCATCCACCACGGAGGCCCTTTTTAACCTCCGCCAGGGTTCCCTCACAGTGGGGCAATACGCCATCCGCTTTCGGACCCTCTCTTCAGAGTTGGGGTGGAACAATGAGGCTCTTGTGGGAGCCTTTTGGAGAGGCCTCTCCAGTAAGATCAAGGATGAGCTTGCCGGGCGAGACACCCCCACCACTCTGGAGGACCTTATTTCGCTGGCCACTCGGATTGATCTACGCTTTCAGGAGCGCGCTCGAGAGGCGGTCGGAGAGAGAAGGTCCTTTAGGCTGTACCAGGCTCCTGTCCCTCGTTTCCCTGCATCTCCTGTTAGTACCGCTCCTGAGCCAATGCAGATTGATCGTGTCAGACTGTCCGAGCAACGGCGCAGGGAGAGGATGACCAAGGGACTCTGCCTGTACTGCGGAGGTGCCAACCATTTTGTGCGTTCTTGTCCGGAGAAGCCAGAGAGGTCGGGAAATGCCTCCACCTAGGTCAGGTAAGAGAGGACCCCCTAGGTGATCAAAATTCCTCTCTCCCCCTTACCCTTTCAGCTTTGATAATTGCAGGTCGGGAGCGTGGATCTGTGGAGGCGTATGTGGACTCGGGTGCTGCTGGTAATTTCATCCGCCAGGAGGAGGTTGATAAACTCCGGATCCCGGTGATTGTATTGAGGAACCCTCGTGCTATTTCCTCCGTTGATGGTAAACCTTTACCTGGACTCATCACCACGGTTACCGTCGAAGTAGACCTTCAAATCGGAGCACTCCACCTCGAGAGGATAGCCTTTTATGTCCTGCCACAACTAGCCCATGCTGTTCTTCTAGGGCTACCCTGGCTCAGACGGCACGAGCCGGTGATTGACTGGCGCTCTGGGGAAGTTCTCCGTTGGGGGCACTCCTGCCAGGAGCACTGCCTACGGGCTCTCACTCGTCCCCGTCCATGCTCGAAGCCTGCCAACCTTCCGGGTCTACCCGCACCCTATCACATGTTTGCTGATGTGTTCAGCAAAAAGGAGGCGGACTCCTTACCACCTCATCGCTCCTATGACTGCCCTATCGACCTGGTCCCCGGAGCCACCCCTCCCAGAGGGAGAACTTATCCTCTATCCCCAGCAGAGACCACGGCTATGACGGAATACATACAGGAGAATCTGGCCAAGGGGTTCATCCGGAAATCCTCGTCCCCTGCGGGCGCAGGTTTCTTCTTCGTCCGGAAGAAAGATGGGTCCCTGCGACCCTGTATTGATTACCGGGGTCTGAACAACATCACTGTTAAAAACCGGTACCCGCTCCCGCTGATTCCAGAACTCTTCGACCGGCTGAGGGGGGCCAGAATCTTCACGAAGTTGGATCTGCGGGGAGCTTACAACTTAATCCGAATCCGAGCGGGGGACGAGTGGAAGACGGCCTTCAATACTCGGGACGGCCATTATGAATACTTGGTCATGCCGTTCGGTCTCTGCAATGCTCCGGCGGTGTTTCAGGAATTCATAAATGAGGTATTCCGGGACCTACTCTATTCCTGCGTGGTGGTGTATTTGGATGATATCCTCGTTTTCTCGGCCGATCTCTCCTCCCATCGGAGAAGTGTACGCATGGTCCTGCAGCGCCTTCGAGAAAATCGTCTTTACGCCAAGATTGAGAAGTGCCTCTTCGAGCAAACAGCGTTACCTTTCTTGGGATATATCATCACGGATTCCGGCCTTAAGATGGATCTGGAGAAGCTGTCCGCGGTACTCCAGTGGCCTCGTCCAGTTGGCATAAAGGCCATCCAGCGTTTCCTCGGCTTCGCTAACTATTACCGACAGTTTGTACCCCACTTTTCTACAGTCACCAAGCCCATCACGGTCCTGACCCGTAAGGGGACAAAGTCTAACGACTGGTCTTCCGAAGCCGAGGACGCCTTTCTTGCCCTGAAACGCTCGTTTGCCTCTGCTCCGATCCTACACCGCCCAGTGGCTAGTAGGCCCTTCATCCTGGAAGTTGATGCCTCCTCCACTGGAGCTGGGGCGGTCCTTTCCCAACAGGCTCCATCCGGACGTCTAGTCCCCTGCGGGTTCTTCTCCAAATCCTTTTCTCCTGCGGAGTGCAACTACTCCATTGGGGACCGGGAGTTGTTGGCCATTAAGATGGCGCTGGAGGAATGGCGATATCTGCTCGAAGGGGCAGTGCATCCCTTTACTATCTTCACGGACCACAAGAACTTGGCCTACCTGCAATCTGCCCAGAGACTCAACTCCAGACAAGCCAGGTGGGCCCTGTATTTTTCCCGTTTTGAGTTTAAGCTCCACTTCCGGCCCTGCAGTAAGAACATCAAAGCTGATGCGCTTTCCAGGTCTTTGCAGCCACCTGAAAAGGAGGAGGATCCATCATATATTATCGAGCCGGCTAAAGTTATCTCCGTGGCCCCTGTGAGATTCTCTACTCTTCCGCCTGGCAAGACCTTCGTTCCTTCAAACAAACGTCTGGAAGTGCTGCGCTGGGGACATTCCTCCAAGGTTGCTGGGCACGTTGGGATTAAGAAGACCCTTTTGCTTCTCTCCCGGTATTACTGGTGGCCCTCTCTCCACCAGGACGCAAAGGATTTTGTAGCCTCCTGCAGGACCTGTGCTCAGAACAAGGTTCCAAGGACTCTGCCCCCCGGTCTCCTTCATCCGTTGCCTGTGCCAGATGCCCCTTGGCAGCAAATCGCCATGGATTTCGTGACTGATCTGCCTCGCTCTGCTGGATGTACTACCATCTTAGTCGTCGCTGACCGCTTCTCCAAGATGGCCCACTTTATTCCCTTGTCCGGACTGCCATCTGCTCCGAAGTTGGCCGAGATCTTTATCCACCAGGTTTTCAGGCTGCATGGTCTTCCTCTACGAATCGTGACCGATCGAGGGGTCCAGTTTACCTCCCGATTCTGGAGGGCTCTCTGTCGGCTCCTGGGCACGTCTCTCAACTTCTCCTCAGCGTATCATCCACAAACCAATGGCCAAGTGGAACGGATTAACCAAATTCTGACCACCTACTTACGCCACTTTTCTAACGCCCATCAGGATAATTGGGTCTCACTCCTACCTTGGGCGGAATTCGCTCATAATAATCATCCCAGCGAATCAACGTCCAAGACGCCGTTCTTTGTGGTAACTGGGCTAAATCCTGGGGTTCCGTTGCCCTTTTCCGCATCGTCTGGAGTCCCTGCAGCAGATACCCTCGCCAAGGAATTTTCGCAAATTTGGAAGGAGACCAGGGAGGCGCTCGAGGTAGCCAGCATCCGAATTAAGAAACACGCAGACAAGAGACGAAGGGATCTACCCCCGTACCATCCCGGGGACAAAGTCTGGCTTTCTACCAAACATATCCGCCTAAAAGTCCCTGCTTACAAATTAAGTCCTCGATACATCGGGCCTTTTGAAGTACTTGGGCGCATTAACGAAGTAGCCTACAAATTGAGGTTGCCGGCATCGCTCCGGGTCCCTAACGCCTTCCATATCTCGCTCCTTAAACCTGTAGTTTTGAATCGGTTCCAACCAACCTCCATGTCCCCTCCTTCGCCAATTTGTTCGAACGATGTCTTTGAAGTAAAGGACATTTTGGCCATGAAAAGGGTCAAGGGTAAAACTCTTTTTCTTATCGACTGGAAGGGTTTTGGTCCAGAGGAGAGGTCCTGGGAGCCCCGAGAGAATGTCGATGCCCCCCTTATCATGAAAAGATTTCTGACCAACCTCAGAAGGGGAGGACATATGGGGGGGGGGTACTGTGACATCGGCGGCCGTGCCCGCCGATGCCCCTTCAGCGGCGGTGCCCGCCGCAGCGTCCCCTCACCTGCGCCCTCCTGTCCACGCGCGCTTCCGCTCTGCTCCCCGCTCTGCTGCGGGTAACCGCGCCGGCCTTAGGCCGCGCACGCGCGTTCCCCCGCTCTCTTCTGCTAGTAGGGGGCGTCGCTGAGGGGAGGGTCTGTAGGACGTACTTCCGGGTTCTGGCTATATCAGGCGTCCGCTCTATTCTGAGGGCGCCTGGTGATTGTGTGACTTCTTGCACTCATCGGCCCATACCTATTCTAGTGTATCCTGCCTATCCTTTTGCTGTTTTCCCTGTGTGCTCTGTGGCCTGCTCCACTCCCGTCTGTCTGTCTCTGCCCTGTGCACCCTCTCTGAACCCTCCCCTGTGGACTCCTGGCCAGTATTTTCCGCTATCCCATCCCGCCATCCTTGTTCTGCCTGCCTGTCCATCGAGTCGTCCCTCCTGGCACTGGCTGTCGCGGTTCTGCCCCCTGCGGTCCTGCCCCTAACGATCCCTGTACAGGGGTCGGTCTTCACCAGGTGCGCTCGGCCCAGGGGCTCCTGATCCACGACCCAGAGGGTCCACTCTTGGACGTATTAGACCAGAGTTGTCACACACTCCATAGCCAGCGTCTATAGCGGCGCTCGCGGTAGCGACACTGCGCACTCAGTGGGCCTAGAAGGACTCTAACCCCGTGTCCTTAGGGTAGAGTTCTGTGGCCGTACACTGTGCACTCTTTTGGCCAGGCTCTGTGAGCTAAACAGGCTCCGGCATCTTCATTCAGCGGTTGTGCGACTCTGTGCATTAACAGAGTTTGCACCTGTTCACACTGGGTGATGTAACCCACTTGTGACTGTTTTTACGCCGCTCTATTCTTCCGCCATTACCTAGCAGCAGTGTACCACCTCTGCACGGTGGACCCCGGGCTGCGAACGCACCTACTATTATTTTATAATTTGGTGCGTTCCGCCAGCCCTAACACCCACTGCCCATTACTCGCATTTCCCATAGACTTACATTGGACTTGCTACTCGTTACAAGTACCCGAGTATTAGGAGCTATTCGTAACGAGTTCAGCGAGTCCGAGTATTTCACTACTCACTCATCCCTAATTGCAATCATTTGGTAAATTCAAAAAAGTTCATTTTTTCTCATTAATGTACACTCTGCACCCCATCTTGACTGAAAAAAAGCAGAAATGTAGAAATTTTTGCAAATTTATTAAAAATGAAAAACTGAAATATCACATGGTCATAAGTATTCAGACCCTTTGCTCAGACATTCATATTTAAGTCACATGCTGTCCATTTCCTTGTTATTCTCCTTGAGATGGTTCCACTCTTTCATTGGAGTCCAGTTGTGTTTAGTTAAACGGATAGGACTTGATTTGTAAAGGCACACACCTGTCTATATAAAACCTCACTGCTCACAGTACTTGTCAGACCAAATGAGAATCATGACATCAAATGAGCAGGCCAAGGAGCTCAGAGACAGAACTGTGGCAAGGCACAGATCTGGACAAGGTTACAAAAGAATTTCTACAGTACTCAAGGTTCCTAAGAGCATAGTGGACTACATAGACCTTAAATGGAAGAATTTTTGGACCATCAGTAGTGTTCCTAGACCTGGATGTCAAGCCAAACTGAGCAATCATGAGAGAAGAGCCTTGGTGAGAGTGGTAAAGAAGAACCCCAAGATCACTGTGGCTGGGCTCCACAGATGCAGTAGGGAGATGGGAGAAAGTTCCACAAAGTCAACTATCACTGCAGACCTCCACCAGTCGGGCCTTTATGGCAGAATGGCCCAACGGAAGCATCTCCTCAGTGCCAGACATATGAAAGCCCGCATAGAGTTTGCTAAAAAAAACACATTAAGGACTCCCAGACTATGAGAAATAAGATTCTCTGGTCTGATGAGACGAAGATAGAACTTTTTGGTAATATTTCTAAGTGGTATGTGTGGAGAAAACCAGGCTTTGCTCATGACCTACCCAATACAATCCCAACAGTGAAACGTGGTGGTGGCAGCATCATGCTGTGGGGGTGTTTTTCAGCTGCAGGGACAGGACGACTGGTTACAATTGAAGGAAACATGAATGCGGAGAGATATCCTGGATGAAAACCTCTTCCAGAGTGCTCTAGACCTCAGGCTTGACTGAAGGTTCACCTTCCAACAAGACAATGACCCTAAGCACACAGCTAAAATTACAAAGGAGTGGCTTCAGAACAACTCTGTGACCATTCTTGATTGGCCCAGCCAGAGCCCTGACCTAAACCCAATTGAGCATCTCTGGAGAGACCTAAAAATGGCTGTCCACCAATGATCACCATTCAACCTGACGGAACTGGAGAGGATCTGCAAGGAAGAATGGCAGAGGATCCCAAAATTCAGGTGTGAAAAACTTGTTACATCATTCCCAAGAAGACTCATGGCTGTACTAGCTCAAAAGGGTGCTTCTACTTAATACTGAGCAAAGGGTCTGAATACTTATGACCATGTGATATTTCAGATTTTCTTTTTTAATAAATGTGCAAAAATTTCTACATTTCTGTTTTTCTTCAGTCAAGATGGGGTGCAGAGTGTACTTTAATGAGAAAAAAATGAACTTTTTTGAATTTACCAAATGGCTGCAAAGAAACAAAGAGTCAAAAATTTAAAGGGATCTCTATACTTTCCGTACCCACTGTATATTCTGCATTTCTGTGTACATGTACTGTGTGTGCAGCAATGTTCATATGTGGTGGCTTCCCGACTCTCCACTCACAGATAATGTCAAGGGAGATAAGCATCCGGCTTGTCAAATTTTGCACTGAAAATTATTTTGTACTTGGTGACATAAGCCACCACCAAAGGAGTCTGGCAGAATCTCTTTCTTAAAGAGCACAATAGAGCTCATCAGAGCCAAATGCTCCTATGTAAAGAGAAGTCGGAAGAAATAGCTGTCTGCTGAACGATCAGCCAAACAATCGCTTGGCCAGCAGTAATCTATTGTGTATGGGGGGAGCTTAACAGTCAAGTAGATGCTGAATTTTACCATTTTCTTGAGAATTCTCATCCTGTAGATGATCATCCAATATGTTCTGGAGGTCAACAGGTTCAAAGCACGGCTTTTTCTCCCAATTATGCTCAATTGTATATAGGAGCCTAATTGCGCTTGCCAAGAAGTTGTGGGGTGCTTACATTGGCCTGGCCATAAAGAAAAGTTCAGTAGCTTTATTGTTACGTTTGGCAGCAGATTATATACTGGGCTGTTCTGTATACTAGACAGCGAAAGAAATTCATAGAAAACCAATTTGCAGAGGACCTTTTATGTAGTGTAGTGTTGCGTTTGTCACCCCCAAATTATTTAATCATCACCTGGCACTGACTTCAATGTATAAAGTTTATATTATGATTAACAATATGAGTATAATTATTACTTTGTTGTCTTGTAGTCTTGAGTGAAACTGCAATTATTAATAGTGACCACTTAGACTTTATATTTAAGATGCACTTACATAACATTTTTATTTCCTAAACCTGTCTTCTGACCTTTCATAGACTTGCACTGTAAAACCAACTTCCTTCTCACACATAGACCACAGTGTGATCCAGTGAGTTGGAATTTCTGTTGTTATGGCACACAGAATGCATGTGTTGTCATCTTAATTGTCTGCTTCCAAATTGAATGTGAGGTTTTACGGCCGGAGAAATCAGGACAAATGCAAGCAATTGTCTCTCAAATGATTTCTGATTTATTTCCAGAAGTGTACAACATTTTATAGCAAAAATAGATTTTTCCAAGTTAATGATTATCACAATTTACTATTGATATACCAAATAATATTGATCTCACATGCTCTATATTATTATCTTTGTTACTATATAATCATTACTCAAATGATTATTGCTTCTAGCCTAACCTAGTTTTGATGAAACTAGGTGGATTATACAACTTTCCAGAGTCTATGTCAACATCAGCAAATCTCAAGATACATTCTGATACAGAATTGAGTCTTAAAGAATCAGAAATATCTTAAAGCTACAAAATTCTAGTATTCAGCAAAGCATCCATATAAACTTATAGATTTGATTCTTGTATATATTCACATGCCATATATTCTCCCTTTAACACTGTCTAATGAGTGAGACGATAACTCTGGAAACCCGTTTAGATGGCAATCAATGAATATATTAACGTATTTACACCATATTACATATATATTTGCACAGGTTCCAGGAATTTTCTTTCCAGTATTCCTATGTAACCAAACTTTTATTAGTAAATACTCTCTTTTCTGAATGAGAAAGAAATTGAGCTAATGCTTTAATTGCTCATGCATGTGTTTTCATAGATAAATAAATACTAATCTTTTGTATTTGCTCAGGAGTTTTTGGCATAATAGCTATTATATAAAGTATCATGACCCCACTTGAGCTCAGAAAAAAAAAGAAACGTTAGTTATATTTTAATGCAAATGTTACCTTTTGTCAATGGATAGAGTGGAAAGAAAAGGTTTCCATGGCAACATTTGCAAACTAGTAACTTGTTTATCAGAGATTTCTGTGTGCCGCGGATGTTGGAAAGCAGAATTTGAAGGGTAGAGTTCCTCTTTTGATGTCGGTTGTTTTGTTTTTTTTTGTTTCGAAGACACAGCATTATTTTATGCTCAATTTAGAATATATTAACTAGATTTCAGTTTGTTTTGCTTAGGGAACAAATCCAAGAAAAGTGTCATTACAGGAAATGGAAATAACCATTATGTAAATGTTTTTTTAATGTTTATTTAAAACTTGCTACCTTAGAGAGATTCACTCAGCTTTACTCCTGTTAAGTTGGCATAGAATATTTCTGCAGAATACTGTTATTTATATGGTGTTTTAGCTATTTTTGAAGATTGTTTATTGTTAAGTATTAATTTTATTTCACATGGTGTATGTAAATTGATTGTGCATAACATGTACATTATTAAAACATCTCATTTATCAAGTCATATAGTCATCATCGTTGTATCTTATAAGGGGTAAGAACACTTACATCATATAAAGGCTATGTACACCTTTCACCAGTGGCGTAACTACAAAGTTATGGGCCCCAGTGCGAACTTTCAAATGCGGCCCCCCATGCCAAAATACATGCACATCTCCGCTCCGTACACCTCGTACACGCACAGCTCCGCTCACCTCATACACATGCGGCTCTGCTATGTACACCTCGTACACACACGGCTCTGCTCCGTCCACCCTGTAAACACACGGCTCTGCTCACCTCATACACACACGGCTCCACTCCATACACCTCGTACACATGCAGCTCCGCTCCGTACACCTCGTACACACATGGCTCTGCTCCGTCTACCTCGTACACAAACTGCTCCGCTCACCTCATACACACATGGCTCTGCTCCGTACACCTCATACACACACGGCTCCGCTCTGTACACACACGGCTCCGCTCAGTACATACATGGCTACACTCCACACTCCTCGTACATACACGGCTCTGCTCACCTCGTACACACACGGCTCCGCTCACCTCGTACACACACAACTCCGCTCAGCTCGTACACACATGGCTCTGCTCACCTCATACACACGTGGCTCCGCTTACCTCATGCACACACACAGCTCCACTCACCTCATACACACACGGCTCCGCACACCTCGTACACACATGGCTCTGCTCAGTACACCCCATACACACACATCTTTGCTCCATACACCTCCTACACACACGGCTCTGCTACATCCACCCTGTAAACTGCTCCTGACCCCACACATAAACTTACCCGCATCCAGCAGTGCACCATGACAACCAGGTCGGCAGAGTCCTGCATACACGAGGCTCCTGATCATGTGACCCCTGACTCCTCCCCTCCTGTGACCTCATCACAGATCCTGTGTGCAGCCTGGCAGCCACTCAAAACAAGGAGCTGCACAGCCAATGAGCGGCTGCAGCTCCGCGATCGGGCCCCTAAACACTCTGGGCCCCGTCGCAGCTGCGACCCCTGTGACCGTGGTAGTCCCACCCCTGCCTTTCTCACACAATTTTTTTACTGTTCATTAGCTTCCTAAGCTTCTTATTCTTGGCTCCATGTTTGATTGACAGGTCCATCTAGTCTCTCATCTTCTGCCTCTTGCTGAGATTTTGTGCATACACACATGTATGTCAGTGTCAGAGTGCAATATCTCACCAAGCGGCAGCAGATGAAAGATGTTGGAATGTTAATAAAACAATAGAACCAGCCCCAGACAGGGAATAAAGAGTGGTGGTGACCCAAAGAGCTGGAAGTGTTTGACACTCCCAAAAGCACTTGCAGCTAATTTGCATTTAACTTCAGTAGCCAATTTGTTAGCAGTAGCAATGAGGATTTCTACAAGAAAGTTACCGATTTACTCATGGTAACAGTGCCTTTGCAGCCACACCTTTAGTTTTAGATAGAAATTTCTCCTGAAACGTTCCCTTTAATTTAAGGAGGAGAGGTCATAGTTTTCTTTACATTGCTTGGCTATTATTAGAAGGCAATAAGATGACTGGCAACTATTCAGTATAACATTGCTGTAGCTTGATGAAAGAGTGAACTAAGCAGAAAAGTAGACCACTTGGCACAGTCATATGCCGAGAACTTAAAAAAAACAATCACAACTCTCCATACGGCTATTATGGACCCCAAGGTAGTCTATTTACAGTAAATACTGTATAACAGTTCTAATGTTCCATTTACTGTAGAAATGTGGCACTCACCATCCATAAAAATTACTTTTTATTATACCACCTTTAAAAAAACACATTCCTTAGGAGCCAGCGGGTTTCGTGTGGATCACAGCCATTTCACATGTGGAAATGCTTTTATTTGTCACAATTGTTATTAGCAATGTGTTTTTTAACGAAAGTTTCATAAAAGTATTTTTTATGGATGGTGCCACGTTTCTAATTAAATAAATGAAAGAGTGATCTATTTAAGAACTGAGAATTTAATTGGAAAATCTCTCTTTAGAATGAACGAGTTTTCGTGCACAGCCATTGTATATAAAACAGAGGTCTCCTTTCTCCATAATTTCTACAGTAAACATCTGGGTCGGAAGGGTCTGATTTATGAATAACCTGTTGTAGGTTGGTATAAGGCTATGTGCACACGCTGCAGATTCACCTGCGGGTTTTTGCGCGCGGATCCGCAGGTAAAACCACAGGTAAAGTGACCTGCGGTTTTCCTGTGGTTTTGCCCTGCGGTTTTGCCCTGCGGTTTCACACCTCTACTATGTTAAAGGTGTGAAACCGCTGCGGAATCCGCCCAAACAATTGACATACTGCGGTTTGTAAACCGAAGCAAAACTGCGCCAAAAAAACGCAGCATGAGCACAGCGGTTTTGAAATTGCATAGGCTAACATGGTACTGTACCATGTCTGCGGAACTGCTGCGTTTCCGCAGGGCCAAAACCGCTGCGGAAATGCAGCAGAATCCGCAACGTGTGCACATAGCCTAAAATACCAGAGGGATAAAACACTATAGCAGTTTCCCAAATGGCAACTCTTTTAGGCTAGGTGCCCACGTTGCGTGTTAAAACGGACACTGAAAACCGGACTCCTTCCCAGAAATCGCGCTTTTTTTCAGCGTGATTTCACCGCGATTTTACCGCGATTCTGTTCGCGATTTTGCAGCGATTTTCTCAAGCACTTTCCAAGCGATTTGAAGCATAGCTTGGAAAGTGATTGACAGGTTGGTCACAGTCGTCAAGCATAGTGTTTGACAAGTGTGACCAGCTTTTTACTATTGAGGCCGCCTATGCGGCATCAATAGTAAAAGATTGAATGTGAAAAATGATAAAAAAAATTAAAAATTGGGGTATATTTACCTTCCGACGTCCCGCGCTGCCATCCCGGGCATCAGCGTTCCCAGTAATGCCTTGCGAGACCTGTGATGACGTTGGTCTCGCGTTACTATAGCAATCTCCCAAGGCCGCTAGAGTCACGCGAGACTACGTCATCACAGGACCTTGCCGCAAGGCATTACTGGGAACGCTAATGCCCGGGAAGGCAGTGCGGGACGTCAGTAGGTAAATATACCCCGATTTTTTATTTTTTATTCTTTTTTTTACAGGTGTATGGTACCCAGGGCCTGGAGGACAGTCTCCTCTCCTCCACACCGTGGGTACCAACCGCACATGAGACGCTTAACTTCCCGCATGTTGGGCATAGCCACATGCGGGAAGTAAGCGATTCTCATGCATTCCTATGGGTGTGGAATCGCGGCAATTCTTTGCGATTCCGCACAAAAGAATGAGCATGCTGCGATTTTTTCTGCGATGCGTTTCCGCCGCGGAAAAAAGCGCAGCATTAGCACAGCATGTGCGGAATGCCATAGGAATGCATGGGGGGGCGTTCTGTACACGAATTTAAAAACGTTTTCGCAGCGTTTTCTTCCCGAAAATTGCGGCAAAAACACTTAAAAATCTCATCGTGGGCACACAGCCTTAAAGATATTTTTGTGTCATTTAATGGACTGTATCCAGTCCTTTGTAAGAATGGTAAGACTCCATTATTTTATCTATTGCTCCATTTGAGATGATTTTGAAAAAGAAAAGGAATGAAATGTTGTATTATAGAAAATGGAGGTCCCTTTAAGAGAAGGAATATTGGATTATATCTTTGGAGATTTGAAATAATGAAGATATCCAAATAATGAAAATGAGTGAGATGCAGAGATATTTGTAACAGATTATTCAACTAAACCAAATTTTTCTCACAGTTATTAAAGATATTGTTATTAAAGATAGTGTTTATATAGTTTTCACATTTTCTTAGCTACAATTTATTTTCTGTTGTAAATTCTGTTGAATTGCTGCCTTTAGCTATTTTAACATTAGGTACAATTATTGCACACATTTTCCAAGATCTGGAGGCCTGATTCAGTTGGCTCTTTAATCCCGGACACCTTCTCTGCTTCTTGCTTCGGATGCAGGGTGGACTTTTGATAGGGTGCATTTGGGTCACATCTTCATTATTTGTTGATGAGCTTTGAACTTAAGGATGCTTTAACCCCTTAGAGACAGAGCCAATTTGGTACTTAATGACCAAGCCAATTTTTACAATTCTGACCACTATCATTTTATGAGGTTATAGCTCTGGAACGCTTCAACGGATCCCACTGATTCTAAGGCTGTTTTTCATGACATATTGTACTTCATGTTAGTGGTAAAATTTATTCGATATAATTTGCATTTATTTATGAAAACAATTGAAATTTGGCCAAAATTTTGAAAATTTTGCAATTTTCAAACTTTTAATTTTTTGTACCCTTAATATCAGAGAGTGATGTCAGACAAAATAGTTAATAAATAGCATTTCCCACATGTCTACTTTATATCAACACAATTTTGGAAACATAATTTTTTTTGTTAAGATATTATAAGGGTTAAAAGTTGACCAGCAATTTCTCATTTTTCCACCAAAATTTACAAAACCATTTTTTTAGGGACCACCTCACATTTGAAGTGAGTTTGAGCGGTCAATATAATAGAAAATACCCAAAACTGACACCATTCTAAAAACTACAAAACTACACCCCTCAAGCTATACAAAACCACATTCAAGAAGTTTATTAACCCTTCACGTGCTTCACGCGAACTAAAGCAATGTGGAAAGAAAAAAAATGAACATTTTACTTTTTTCACAAAAAGTTTACTTTGGAACCAATTTTTTTTATTTTCACAAGGGTGTCAAGAGAAAATGGACCACAAAATTTGTTATGCAATTTCTCCTGAGTACGTCAATACCCCGTATGTGTGGGGAAAGTCACTGTTTGGGCGCATGGCAGACTCAGAAGGGAGGGAGCACCGTTTGACTTTTTAAATGCAAAATTGGCTGGAATCAGTGGTGGTGCCATGTCGCATTTGGAGATCCCCTGATGTACCTAAACAGTGGAACCCCCCAAATTTTAACTCCAACACCTCTAACCCTAATCTCAATCCTAACTCTTACCCTAATCACAAACATAAGCCTAACACACCCCTAACACTAATCCCAACTTTAACCATAATCCCAACCATAACCACAAACCTAACCCTAGCCCAATCCTAACTTTAGCCTAACCCTAACTTAAAAAAAAACATCATGAAAAATGACCTCACCAAAATCTTGTCAAATGAGAAATGCATTAGCAGGATGCAGCAGGTACCCTAGCATCCTATGGAAGCCCTATCGGTGTGCATTTTTTCTACTAGGCAGCCAACCTCTCCATTATTTAGGTGAGTAGGTGGTTTATCAGTGGGGACCTGCTGCATCCTGCTAGTGCATTTGTCATTTGACAAGGTTTTGGTGAGGCTATTTTTCATGATGTGTTTTTTGAGTTTCTCTATGTTAGCTGTTTTGAAATTAGTGTTAGCACTCGCAAGTTAATGGAGTGTTAGGAATCTGGTTTCTGACACGTCTATACAGAAACCCAGTCTCTTGCCCATCTGCTGCAGCAGAAGGGATTGCTGAGGAGATGGACTCACAACAACTGTCTCCAGAGGCTAAGTCCTTTATTCCATCTATTGGGCATGCACACGGCACGAGTTCATATTGGACTTCGGGAGTCAGGTGCTCAGGTCCCGCTCTGGATCCTATTGGCTCTTCCTGGACTCCTGTAGATTTCCGGAAGGTCCCGTGCGCTATAAAAAGTGCGCATGGCCTTTCCACCATGCGCTAGTGTAGCATATTATGCTGTGTATGTATGGTGATGGATGCATGGACTGGTGACGGACTTATTATGAAACCCCTTCCCTTGGTTATTACGAATGGTGACAGTGTGTCGGTCTTAGTCAGTTACTGCGCCAGCGCGCCATTTGCATCCCTGCCTCAGCAGCCTAGCGTCCATATTGCGCTTGCCTGATAGCAGCGTTTTCTTAGTGGTTGCGTTCCTGCCGCGCTGCTGTAGCAGCACAGTGTACGTTCGCAGTTGCGACGTCTCTGTCACAGACGTATACGGTAGGTCTAGATGGAGTTGGTGCTGTCAGCTCACGCCTCTCCTGTGACCAGTTACCGCGTCTGTGTAGCTGAGCCTCTGTGAGTTAAACAGACTCAGCACTTTTGCATTTCTGTTTATCCTGACAGCTCTGTGAGCTAAACTGAGCTTGCCTAGTGCACCAGGGTGACGTTAACCCCGTGCACTCTACCACCTTATATTCTGCCATCTCCTAGCAGCGGTCTTACCATCTGCCGCATGGTGGACCCCGGGTGGCGAAGGCACTTTATTCATAATTTTTATTTAGTGCCTTCCGCCACTCCTAACATTACACTAGCGCCAGGGTCTGGCTAGGGATGGCAGATCAGCAGCAATTGTTGCAATGTGTTAAGCAGCTTGGCGACCGGGTGGCCGCTCTTGAGAAATCTCTTTTAGCTGCACAAGTTACTGATGCTGCCGTACAGGCGTTAACAGATGCAGTAGCGCATTTGTCCGTGTCCACCCTTGCGCCGACAGTTACCCGCCTCCCGTTGCCCAATAAGTTTTCCGGGGATGGCGCCTCCTGTAGGGGTTTTATCAGCCAGTGCTCGATCCATCTTGAGCTGCTGGCTGCACAATTCCCTACGGAACGGGCCAAGGTGGCATTCATTATATCCCTATTGTCGGGCATGGCTCTGGAATGGGCTACGCCGTTATGGGAGCGTGGTGATCCCGATATACAAACCACAGCGCACCTGCTGATGGCCATCAAGCAGGTTTTCCTCAGCCCACGGGTCACGCATGACACCTCCCTGCAGCTACTTGCACTCTCTCAGGGATCCCTCTCGGTGAGCAAGTATGCCGTATGTTTCGGACACTGGCGTCCGAGTTGGAGTGGGCTGATAGGGCCCTTATCCCTGTCTTTTGGAAAGGGTTAGCGGAGCATGTTAAAGACGCTCTTTCTACCAGAGAGATTCCTACGACCTTCGAAGAGTTGATTTCCATCTCCTCGCGCATTGACCTCCATTTTTCGGAGCGCGGCTTAGAGCGTGCTCACTCAAAACGGAAGGGTACTCCGCTTCCCAAATTTTTCGAGCTGCTGGAGCCACCTGAGCCAGAGGTCCTACCTCCTGAGCCCATGGAGGTGTCTCGTACCGATCTTAACACGGGCTCAGACCAGGAATCTGTTTGCGTTTGTCACCACGTATGTGCGGTTTCTCCGGAAGCCAGCTCCCCGCAATGGTCTGAGTCTGAGCCGGTTGTCAAGACCTTTGTCCCTCCTCATCTTAGGGCTCAGGTACTCGCTTGGGCGCATGCGTCTCACCACCGAGGCTACATGCAGGTCTCGAAGCTCTTAGCCGGAACATATTGGTGGCCTCATAGGGCTCGGGATGTTAAGAGGTTCATTCAGGCACGTACCTCTTGTGCTCAGCATAGCCTCTCTAGGCGGAGTGGGGCGACGACCGTCGATACACGGCGGCGTGGAACGGCCACTCCCACTCCAGCCATTTCCTAGATTTCCCTCCTGAAACCAGGCGACCTTGCCTCCGCTGGTACCTTCCATGTGTCCCGGGTTACCAAGTCACCTACCAGGACACCAAGCTCATCTATAGGCGAGTTTGAGCCCTGTGCCACCGCTAGGCACAGGGTGATGGATCAGAAGGTCCAGGGAGGGGGGGCCCTAGGAGGGGGGGTAATGTTAGGAATCTGGTTTCTGACACGTCTATACAGAAACCCAGATTCTCACATGCTGCAGTCTCTTGCCCATCTGCTGCAGCAGAAGGGATTGCTGAGGAGATGGTCTCACAACAACTGTCTCCAGAGGCTGAGTCCTTTATTCCATCTATTGGGCATGCTCACGGGACGAGTTCCTATTGGACTTCGGGAGTCAGGTGCTCAGGTCCCGCTCCAGATCCTATTGGCTCTTCCTGGACTCCTGGAGATTTCCAGAAGGTCCCGTGCGCTATAAAAAGTGCGCATGGCCTTTCCGCCATGTGCTAGTGTAGCATATTATGCTGTGTGTGTATGGTGATGGATGCATGGACTGGTGACGGACTTATTATGAAACCCCTTCCCTTGGTTATTACGAATGGTGACAGTGTGTCGGTCTTAGTCAGTTACTGCGCCAGCGCGCCATTTGCATCCCTGCCTCAGCAGCCTAGCATCCATATTGCGCTTGCCTGATAGCAGCGTTTTCTTAGTGGTTGCGTTCCTGCCGCGCTGCTGTAGCAGCACAGTGTACGTTCGCAGTTGCGACGTCTCTGTCACAGATGTATACGGTAGGTCTAGATGGAGTTGGTGCCGTCAGCTCACGCCTCTCCTGTGACCAGTTACTGCGTCTGTGTAGCTGAGCCTCTGTGAGTTAAACAGACTCAGCACTTTTGCATTTCTGTTTATCCTGGCAGCTCTGTGAGCTAAACTGAGCTTGCCTAGTGCACCAGGGTGACGTTAACCCCGTGCACTCTACCGCCTTATATTCTGCCATCTCCTAGCAGCGGTCTTACCATCTGCCGCACGGTGGACCCCGGGTAGCGAAGGCACTTTATTCATAATTTTTATTTAGTGCCTTCCGCCACTCCTAACATGGGGACCCTTGGCGTTGGGTTGCGAGCTTATCTGTTTTGGCCAAAATAGTAATCAATACCTCATTTAATGTATTTATCATATGCATTATTTTTTCATCTTTTTATTGCACTTTTTATAATTTTTTGCAGGATGCAGCCAGGTCCCTTTATGTTGGCTTGGTTTTCTGTGTGTTGCATACATATTGCTGGACATCCCGCCTGCTAATACTATGGGGGTTATCAATAGGCTGTTATCCAGACACTTTGCATCACACTTACCTGTGTGACTAGTGTCCTATGCAAGCCCTATCTGTGTGCATTTTTTTCTACTAGGCAGCCAACCCCTCCATTATTTCAGTGAGTGAGTGGTTGTTCTCATCAGTAGAGTGCACCTGTGCTGCTCCAGCCTTTATCAGTTGGGGCCTGCTGCATCCTGCTGGTGCATTTGTCATTTGACAAGGTTTTGGTGAGGCTATTTTTCATGATGTGTCTTTTTGAGTTTCTCTATGTTCCCAACTCTAACTTTAGCCCAACACAGCCCTTAGCCCAACCCTAACCTTAGCCCAACCCTAACTTTAGCCCAACTCTAACCCTAGCCCAACCCTAACCCAAACTTTAGCCCAACCCTAATCTTAATGGAAAAATGGAAATAAATACATTTTTAATTGTATTATTTTTACCTAACTAAGGGGGGTTTGATTTACTATTTTTTTATTTTGATCACTGTGATAGGGTCTATCACAGTGATCAAAATTAACCAATAGGAAAAATGTCCTATTGTCGCCAGGTGCCGGCTGGCAGATCTCGGCAGGCGCACTGCGCATGCGCCTGCCATTTTCTTCCTGGAAGAAGATGTTGCTGGCCAGGGGAAATCCCGTGGGGATACAGGAGGGTCCAGGAACACCGGAGGTATCGGGGGGAATTGGGGGACTCCATTTCTCCCTCCTCTGACCTAGATGTGTGATCACATCAGAGGAGAGAGAAATTAAATGGGAAATCGGATTTTTTTTGCAGTCACCGTTATTCCGTTAATAATGGTGATTGCAACACTGGGGTCGGTAAAAACCGACCCGAATCGTGTTTTCTGGGGTCGAGACCCTGGAGAAATTCCTACTCTGGGGGGCGCTATACACTTATTTCTCAGCGCCATTAAAAAGCGGCGCTGAGGTATAAGTATTCTTAATTGCGGCTGTTAAAAGATGTATCGGTAGTCGTTAAGGAGTAAAGTAATTCATAATTACATTATTTTCCAAACCTTTGGTTAAGATTTATATTTCAATTTGTCTTTCAGATATACAGATATATTTAGAAAAAAGTAATGGAACAGACAGAGTTGTTCCCTGTCATCATTAAGTTTTGTACTTGTTATAGAAGAATTGTATGTTAGGGTTGGCGGAACGCACCAATCAAAGTATAATAATAAGGTGCGTTTGCAACCCGGGATCCACCGTACAGAGATGGAACCTGCCGCTAAGTAATGGCAGAACAAGATGGCGGTTGAGCACCGAAAACACGCGAGATAAATGTCACCCAGTTTGTATGAATAGCGGCGAACTCTGCTGCTCCACATAGACACAGCAACAACGTAAAAGAATGCTGTTCCCTTTTGAATGTCACAGGGCACAGCAGATATGGTGCAAGTGAGGTCTCTAGGCCCAACCCCTAGAACACTGGGGCAAGAGTCTGACCGGATCCACTCTATGCGCACAGTGTCGCACTACTTGGCGCTGACGCTAGGCACTGACTCTGCCTCCTACCTGCACTACCAGCCTAAGCACTAGCTGGCAGGGCTGAACAACACATGCATACCAAGGGAAGGTTTTCATAATGAGTCAGTCACCAGAGACAATCATACTTGCATTCAGCACAAACACAGCATGGTCTATACTAGTGCACGGCTGTGCGGCTATGAGATCCTTTTATAGATCCCAGTCTGCCAGGACCTTGCTAGTGGACCAATCCGGGCTCGCTTGAGGGCCTGAGCAGCTGACTGCTGACCACCAATGAGAGGTTGCCACCTCACGAGCATGCTTAGTAGGGCAAAACCCAGACTTAGTCTCAGGAACGGCTGCTCGCTGCTGTTTGCTGTTGATTGCTATAGCTGAACCTGGAGAGGCAGCAGCAATCAATTGCACAGCATGGTTCTGAGCAATACGCAGAGACCGACATCTCTGCTGAGCAGGATCCGCTGTGGCCGAGATTGAATGGGAGACAGCAGGAGAAGACATGGCTTGGGATTCCTCCTGTGCAGAAGGAGAATCCTGGCGCCTAACATTGTACTTGTCATGCTAAATAAGAATTGGTTGAAATTGTAACTATTTTGGAATTCATGTGTGTGACAAATAACACAGAATTGGTTAATAGGCCAATTATAAAATCCTTTCACTAATCTCACCTCAAGTTGCTTTCCCTCACTTAGTCAATGATAATTCAACATTTGGAGAATTGGCCTATTTTCTAATAAACACATGTAAATCTGTTATACTAAATGTAACTATCTCTAGCTCTCATTCCAGTGAAGTAATTATCATATTACATTAGGGATGGGCAAATCCTGAAATACTCGGAATCGCTAGACTCTAACGAGTCCGACTCGGAAACTCGCTATTCGTTGCGAGTCTAGCGAGTCCAATGTTAATGAATGGGGATGCGAGTATTGCAGCGATTCCTGTGCTGCCATTTTTTTTGTTCCGCTTACTTCCCGCATGTGGCTGTGCACACCATGCGGAAAGTAAGCAGAACAATTGCGGATGGTACCCACGGTCCGGAGGAGAGGAGGAGACTGTCCTCCGGGCTTTGGGTACCATATCCCTGTAAAAAATAGAATTTAAAAATAAAAAATATTGTTATTCTCACCCTCCGACATCCCGCGCAGCCTTCCCGCCTCTCCACGCATCCGTTCCCAGTAGTCCTTTGCGAAAATGCCCGCGATGGCGTCCGTTCTCGCGGGATCGCGAAGAATAACACCATTTTTTATTTTTTTTTACATTTTATCTTTAACTACTGATGCTGCATAGGCGGCCTCAGTAGTAAAAAGTTGGTCACACTTGTCAAACATTATGTTTGAAGAGTGTGACCAACCTGTCAATCAGTTCTCCAAGCGATGCTACAGATCGCTTGGAAAATGCTAGCATTTTGCAAGCTAATTACGCTTGCAAAATGCTAGTTTTTCCGCGGGAAAATCACGGGAATTTAAAATGCGATTTTCCCGCGGAATGGAATTCCGGAATTCTCGCGGTAATTTCCGCGAGAGTTCCGGTACGTGTGCACATAGTCTTATTTGCATTGGACTCGTTACTGTGCGAGTAATCGTTTGGAAACTCGCAGAGTACCGACTCCTGCGAGTCCCCTACTACTCGCAGAGTAACGAGTCCTAACGAGTAGATTCGCCCATCCCTATATTACATACCTAGGTTATCATTAACCTTACAGTTTAACAAACTTTGTTTTGTAGAAATATGAACTCATACATTTCTGAATATTCTCAAGTACTGAACAAACAGTCTTCATTTCCACTATCCTGATTAGGCAAGGTTGCCGCACTCAAGACATTTATTCTTTCTATTTTCTAATATGTTTTATAGATTTAAAATGGCAGTGAAATGATCCCTCTCCTCAATAATAATAAAAATAATTGTTATTATGTTACTCACATATATAGCACCGTTATTTCCACAGCGCTTTAGAGACATCAGCTTTGCTTTCTCCATTGGGACTAACAATCTAAATTCTCAATTCATGCGAAATAAAACTTCAGAAATAAATAACTTTATTTGGCAGAATAGAAAAGAAAAGGTCAACTATGCCCATATTAACCCCTTCACTACCAAGGTTGGTTTGCACGTTAACTCCCGGGCCAATTTTTACAATTCTGACCACTGTCCCTTTATGAGGTAATAACTCTGGAACGCTTCCATGGATCCCGGTGATTCTGACATAGTTTTCTCAAGACATAATGTACTTCATGTTAGTGGTAAAATTTCATTCATATAACTTGCGTTTATTTGTGAAAAAAATGGAAATTTTCCAACTTAGAATTTTTATGCTCTTAAATCACAGAGATATGGCACTCAAAAAACTTAATAAGTAACATTTCCCACATGTTTACTTTACATCAGCACAATTTGGGAACCAAAATTTTTTTTTGTTAAGATGTTATAAGGGTTAAAAGTTGACCAGCGATTTCTCATTTTTACAACACCATTTTATTTTTACGGACCACATCACATTTGGAGTCACTTTGAGGGGTCTATATGATAGAAAATACCCAAAAGTGACACCATTCTAAAAACTGCACCCCTCAAGGTGCTCAAAACCACATTCAAGAAGTTTATTAACCCTTCAGGTGCTTCACAGGAATTTTTTGAATGTTTACAAAAAAATGAACATTTAACTTTTTTTCCCCAAAAAAATTACTTCAGGTTCAATTTTTTTATTTTACCAAGAGTATCTGGGTTGCCCGCCAGGGCCGTGGGGTAATCGGTACCGGGCCGGTATCTCAGAGGGAAGTGTCACAGCAGCGGTGACCCGGTCCGTGGCCCTGGCCGCCCATGTAAAAGTAATGGTGTTAAGCATGGCTGATTAAAGTTTATGAGTGAATGATTCGTGACGCCACCTGTGGTGTTCGGCAATGGAGATGTTAAGCCGACGCTGCAGACAGATCCTCTGGGACAGATGGTGTGGTGCAGCAATGATGTTGTGGCCCTCCACAGGTAGGGCTGTAGTCCCAGGCCAGTGTAGATGGGGAGAGAGTGAGGAGACGTAGATGGTGCCGTGTTAGGCACAGCGATATAGCAGTGCTGAGTGTGTTGGTGCAGGAATAAGTGGAGGACACCAGGGCATGTAGTTGAAAAGCTTTACTCACAGTCTGTTGTGCGTACAGGTGCCCGCATCCGTACCGTGTCCTCTAGGTCAGGAGCTCAGCCAACTTCTAGCCAATATGAAGTACTCCGTTCCAACACTCCGCCAACATGTGCCTTTCCTGAACGTCTCCCTTCTAGTGCCTATTTGAAGTACTCATAGTACTGAGTTACATTGAAGTTCCTCCTTTCAGATATTCTTAGAACTCTACTTGTACGGCAGACAGCTGTAGCCTGCTTCGGGGACTCCTTGCTACAAAGTCTCGGCTCACTCACGTTGCTGTTGTGCCCCCAAGTCTTGTGTGTGAATAAAGTGGTGACAACTTCTATTCCTCCGGTGTCTGGTGCGGGACCATTAGAATCCATACAACCTTGGGGACCGGACCCCGGCCTAGCGCTTATAACTTGAGGAAGGACTCCGCTCTAACCCTAATCCTTAGTTCTCTTCTTCTCCTTACGTTCCGTACAAAACTATCTTTCTTATGGAGAGTTAGGCTTTCTGAATATCTCTTTCCTGTGCCAGCAGACCCAGGTCACTGAGGCCTGCTGCAGCACTTCCTTCAATGCATCCCTCTCAGGGGATCTTCTCTCACAGACTAACCTCGTCAGACTGACCTCGTCCTAATAATCCCCTGCTCTCTTGTGCAGACTGAGCTCCACCCACCTCCCAGCACTCCTCGTGTTCCAAGCAGGGAGCCACCAAAGGTGCTTTGCTACACTACTATGTTGTGTGGGATGCAGGTGTTGGAGTGTGGTCAGGTGTCTCCACCTTACCTGAATGGTGGGGTACCACACCTCAGGAGGAGGTGCAGTACCGCTGTGGCGACTGAATCCTCAGGGGTGCCACATATCAGGAGAAATTGGACTGGAAAAGTTATTGTGCAATTTGTCCTGAGTATGCCGATACCTGATAGGTGGGGGGAACCACTGTTTGGGTGCATGGCAGAGCTCGGAAGGGAAGGAGCGCCGTTTGACTTTTTCACTGCAAAATTGCCTGGAATTCAGATTGGACGCCATGCCACGTTTGGAGAGCCCCTGATGTGCCTAAACAGTGGAAACCGCCCACAAGTGACCCCATTTTGGAAACTAGACTCCCCAAGGAACTTATCTAGATATGTGGTGAGCACTTTGAACCCCCGATGGCTTCACAGAAGTTTTAAAACGTACAGCCGCACAATTAAAAAAATCATATTTTTTCCACAAAAATGATCTTTTCACCACCAATTTTTATTTTCCCAAGAATAACAGGACCCCAAAAGTTATTGTGCAATTTGTCCTGAGTACGCTGATACCCCATATATGGGAGTAAACCACTATTTGGGCACATGGCAGAGCTCGGAAGGGAAGCAGCGCCATTTAACTTTTTTGGCTGGAATTGAGATCGGACACCATATCGTGTTTGGAAAGCCCCTGATGTGCCAAAAGAGTGGAAATCCCCCAATTCTAACTCCAACCCTAACCCTAGCCCTAACCCTATCTCTCACCCTAGCCGTAACCCTAACCCTAGCTCTTATGGGAAAATGGAAATAAATACATTTTTTATGTTTCATTATTTTTCCCTAACTAAGGGGGTGATAAAGGGGGGTTTGATTTACTATTTATGGCGGGTTTTTATTTTTGGCAGCTCTCATACGCTAAAAGACGCTTTTTATTGTAAAAATAGTTTATGCATCACCAAATTTTGAGAGCTATAATTTTTCCATATTTTGACCCACCGAGTTACATGAGGTCTTATTTTTTGCAGAACGAGTTGACGTTTTTATTGGTACCATTCTCGGGCACGTGACATTTTTTGATCGCTTTTTATTCCGATTTTTGGGACGCAGAATGAACAAAAACCAGCGTTTCATGAAATTCTTTTGGGGGGTGCGTTTACACTGTTCCGTGTAAAATTGATAAAGCAGTTTTATTCTTCGGGTCAGTACGGTTACAGCGATACCTCACTTATGTTTTTTTTATGTTTTGGAGGTTTTATGCAATGAAAACAATTTTATATAAAAAATATTTATTTTTGCAGCACTTTATACTACGAGCTATAACTTTTTTATTTTTTTGCTGATGATGCTGTGTAGTGGCTTGTTTTTTGAGGGACAAGATGACGTTTTCAGCGGTACTATGGATATTTATATGTGTCTTTTTGATCGTGCGTTATTGCACTTTTTGTTCGGCGGTATGATAATAAATCATTATTTTTTGCTTCGTTTTTTATTTTTATTTTTTAAGGGGTTCGCTAAAGGGGTTAACTAATGGGACAGTTTTATAGGGTGGGTCATTACGGACGCGGCGATACCAAATATGTGTACTTTTATTGTTTTTTTGGTTTTTTATTTTCAAAAAATGAATTTATTAGGGAATATATATATATATATATATATATATATATATTTTCTTTACTTTATTATAATGTCCCATGGGGGACATCACTGTCCTGTGACAGATCGCTGTGATCTGTCACATCACAGATCGCTGTGACAGATCAGCGATCTGTCACAGGCACTGCTGCAGGCTTCCTCATGCCTGCGCTCTGCGGGCAGTGAGGTAGTCAGCTCCCTGCAGGCCCCCGAAGGTCCCTGTCGCCATATTGGATCCGGGGACCTGCATGGAAGGCAACCCCCGCAGCGTCGCTGCACATCGCGCTGCTGTGGGGGTCGCAGGGAAGCACGGATGAGCCCCCTCCCTGCCGATGCTTCCTTTAACCCCCGGTACACCGCGATCATGTTTGATCATAGTGTGCAAGGGGTTAATGTGTCGGGGGCGGTCAGTGACTTCCCCTGACACATTGTGCCGGGTGTCATCTGTCATAATCAGCTGACACCCGGCCGCGATCAGCTGCGCTCTCCCCGTGAGCGCAGCTGATCGCATTAGACGTACTATTTCGTCCTTGGGACTTAGGTCCCAGGTCACATGGACGGAATATTACGTCCATTGTAGGAAAGGCGTTAATGATATACACTGCTTGCATAAAAGAGAATATTTCAGTAATAACAAAAATTTTATTTGTAGAGCATCAACATATTCCGCAGCACTTTACAATTAAGCAGAGACATGTACAGACAATAAAGACATTACAGAGTAACACATATTTCAACAGTTACTGGTGCAGTGAGGGCCTTTCTCCGCAAGCTTATAATTTTTCAGGAAATAAGAGGGGCACAATAGGTAAAACATGCTTGTCAGGTGTGGTCCAGCAATCATTATAATAAATAGGAATTTCAAATAAAGCGATAGAGATAAGTTTATATTGGACTCTGCAGCGAATGGGTAACGAGCGCAATGAATGGAATTAGGTGGAGGCATCCGTGTAGTAGCTGGACAGAAATACAACCCTGGCTGCTGCATTCAGAATGTATTGGAGAGGAGAAAGTTTGGTAAGAGGAAAACCGATCAAAAGAGACTTGCAGTAGTCCAGATGAGAATGAATAAGAGAAATATTAAGAGGTTCTGTATTTTCAAAGGTGGGAAAAGTTTGGATTATGGAGATGTTTTTAAAATGCAGGTGACATTGGATATAAAGAATAGAAGAAAGTTCTGTGTCAAATATTACCCCAAGACAGTGAACATGCTTCTCAGGAGATATGGATAAACTCTCCAAGAAAATTGCAATATTGGGTTTAGGTAGGTTAGCAGAGCGTGGAAACACGAGAAGATCAGTTATGGAATATTTAGTGATATACAGTATGCAAAGAAAATTCACACGGAGAGCATAAATAACATTGACATCGCTGTCAATTACAGCAATACACTGCTTCCAGAATTTTACAATATAAAGTTTTATTTCAAGTTTCTTTTAGCCATGAAACCAAAATGTGCTACATAGAGGTGCAACATAGTGCACATGTGATGCAGCCCCACAGTGCACACATTGGTTATGTGTAGAAATCTATTATAGTGTTAAAGGGAAGCTGTTAGCAAAAAATACTTATTGTTTAAATCAGGTTTTTGCTTTAACTTTATTTTTAAAAACATTGTTGGCAATGTTTTTGCTTCATATCACAATCTGTATTTTTTTTTAAAAAAAAGTAATCTTGCAATTTTCATACTTGCCATTAGGGCTTTTTTTAGACCCATACTTCCTGTCCTTTTAGGAAGAATTTTCAGAGGCTGGATCACAATGACAGGGAGCACTTTTATATATCACTGATAATACAGGATCCACAAACCCCAATAGTTGATGTCCTTATCAACCCAGCTCCTTCTCCCTTCATAACGACCTTTGCATATGCTTATTAGATGCTTCAATACAAAAAATGGGGTCAGAGATCTGGTCATTGTGACTATGTACATCAGTTATTTATTGAAATTAAAGATGAGCGAATTTGTTCGAATTTGGCTCTGAATATGATCTGACTCAAATATTGTTTTTGCAATATTCGTCGAACACAGCCAAGCGTCATTAGAGTCAATGGGAGTAGAAATTACCTAATATGTTCGGAACCGGTCATAAGACATACATTTGGCATGAATAGTGTTCAAATATGGCCCGAATATGTCAAAATCAGATTCGGGGACAAAATCCGAACAAATTCCTTCATCTTTACTTGAAATGGGAGGTTAAAGTCTATAAAAATGTGTGATAAAGAGAAAAAAAACTTGTCACTGTCTTATATCCATCAGGACACTATTGAGCAATCACTAGTGTGATTTCTGTAGCCAGATGACACTCCCTTTGCTGCACAAGTTGGTTTTCAGCTGTTGAAGAAACAGTCATATAGTTTTTATTAACCCCTTCATGACCCAGCCTATTTTGACCTTAATGACCTGGCCATTTTTTGCAATTCTGACCAATGTCCATTTATGAGGTAATAACTCAGGAACGCTTCAACGCATCCTTGCGATTCCGAGATTGTTTTTTCGTGACATATTGGGCTTCATGATAGTGGTATATTTAGGTCGACAATTTTTGCGTTTATTTGTGAAAAAAATGGAAATTTGGCGAACATTTTGAAAATGTTGCAATTTTCAAATTTTGAATTTTTATTCTGTTAAACCAGAGAGTTATGTGACACAAAATAGTTAATAAATAACATTTCCCACATGTCTACTTTACATCAGCACAATTTTGGAAAAAACATATTTTTTCGTTAGGAAGTTATAAGGGTTAAAAGTTGACCAGCAATTTCTCATTTTTACAACAAAATTTACAAAACCATTTTTTTTTTAGGGACCACCTCACATTTGAAGTCACTTTGAGGGGTCTAAATGGCAGAAAATACCCAAAAGTGTCACCATTCTAAAAACTGCACCCCTCAAGCTACTCAAAACTACATTCAAGAAGATTAACCCTTCAGGTGCTTCACAGGAACTAAAGCAACATGGAATGAAAAAATGGACATTTTAATTTTTCCAACCAAAATTTTATTTTAGCATCAGTTTTTTCATTTTCACATGGGTAACAGGATAAAATGTATCCTAAAATTTGTTGGGCAATTTCTCCTGAGTACACTGATACCTCATATGTGGTCATAAACCACTGTTTGGGCGCACGGCAGGGCTCAGAAGGCAAGGAGCGCCATTTTACTTTTTGAATGGAAAATATGCTTGAATGTTTAGCGGTTGCCATGTCTTGTTTTAAGAGTACCTGTGTGCCTAAACATTGGAGCTCCCCCACAAGTGAGCCCATTTTGGAAACTAGACCCACCAAGGAACTTATCTAGATGCATAGTATGCACTTTGAACCCCCAGGTGCTTCACAAATTGATCTGTAAAAAAAAAAAAAGTACTTTTTTTTTTTTTCACAAAAATTTTATTTGGCTTCAGTTTTTTCATTTTCACATGGGCAACAGGATAAAATGGATCCTAAAATTTGTTGGGCAATTTCTCCTGAGTACATCAATATCTCATATGTGGTCATAAACCACTGTTTGGGCGCACCGCAAGGCCCGGAAGGGAAGGAGCGCCATGTGACTTTTTGATTGGAAAATTAGCTCCTATCGTTAGCGGACACCATGTCGCATTTGGAGAGCCCCTGTGTGCCTAAACATTGGAGCTCCCCCACAAGCGACCCCATTTTGGAAACTAGGCCCCCGAAGGAACTTATCTAGATGTGTGGTGAGCACTTTGAACCCCCAAGTGCTTCACAGAAGTTTATAACGCAGAGCAGTGAAAATAAAAAAATAATTTTTTTTCCTCAAAAATGATTTTTTAGCCCGCTATTTTTTATTTTCCCAAGGGTAACAGGATAAATTGGACCCCAAAAGTTGTTGTCCAGTTTGTCCTGAGTACACTGGTACCCCATATGTGGGGGAAAACCACTGTTTGAGCGCACGGCATGGCTCAGAAGGGAAGGAGCGTCATTTGACTTTTTGAATGGAAAATTAGCTCCAATCGTTAGCGGACACCATGTTGTGTTTGCAGAGCCCCTGTGTGCGTAAACTTTGGAGCTCCCCCACAAATGACCCCATTTTGGAAACTAGACCCCCTAAGGAACTTATCTAGATGCATAGTGAGCACTTTGAACCCCCAGGTGCTACACAGAAGTTTATAACGCAGAGCCGTTAAAATAAAAATATTTTTTTCCCTCAAAAAATAAATTTTTAGCCTGCTATTTTTTATTTTCACAAAGGTAACAGGATAAATTGGACCCCAAAAGTTGTTGTCCAGCTTGTCCTGAGTACGCTGGTACCACATATGTGGGGGGGACCACTGTTTGGGCACATGTTGGGGCTCAGAAGGGAAGTAGTGACGTTTTGAAATGCCGACTTGATGGAATGGTCTGTGGGCGTCATGTTATGTTTGCAGAGCCCCTGATGTACCTAAACACACAAATGACCCCATTTTGGAAACTAGATCACCCAAGAAACTAATATAGATGTGTGGTGAGCACTTTGAACCCCCAAGTGCTTCACAGAAGTTTATAACCCAGAGCCGTGAAAATAAAAAAATATTTTTTTTCCTCAAAAAATTATTTTTAGTCCACTATTTTTTATATTCACAAGGGTAACAGGATAAATTGGACCCCAAAAGTTGTTGTCCAGTGTGTCCTGAGTACGCTGGTACCCCATAAGTGGGGGGACCACTGTTTGGGCACACGTTGGGGCTCGGAAGGGAAGTAGTGACGCTTTGAAATGAAGACTTGATGGAATGGTCTGTGGGCGTCATGCTACATTTGCAGAGCCCCTGATGTACCTAAACAGTGGAAACCCCCCACAAGTGACCCCATTTTGGAAACTATATCACCTAAGGAACTAATCTAGATGTGAGGTCAGCACTTTGAACCCCCAAGTGCTTCACAGAAGTTTATAACGCAGAGCTGTGAAAATAAAAAAATAATTTTTTTTCCTCAAAAAGTGATTTTTAGCCCACTATTTTTTACTTTCACAAGGGTAACAGGATAAATTGGACCCCAAAAGTTGTTGTCCAGTTTGTCCTGAGTACGCTGGTACCCCATATATGGGGGGGACCACTGTTTGGGCACACGTTGGGGCTCGGAAGGGAAGTAGTGACGCTTTGAAATGCCGACTTGATGGAATGGTCTGTGGGCGTCATGTTACGTTTGCAGAGCCCCTGATGTACCTAAACAGTGGAAACCCCCCACAAGTGACCCCATTTTGGAAACTAGACCCCACAAGGAACTTATCTAGATGTGTGGTGAGCACGTTGAACCCCCAAGTGCTTCACAGAAGTTTATAACGCAGAACCGTGAAAATAAAAAATCTTTTTTTTCCACAAAAATAATTATTTTAGCCCCCATTTTTTTATTTTCCCAAGGGTAACAGGAGAAATTAGACCCCCAAAGTTGTTGTGCAATTTTTCCTGAGTACCCTGATACCCCATAAGTGGGGGTACACCACTGTTTGGGCACACGTTGGGGCTCGAAATGGAGGGAGCACCGTTTGACTTTTTGAATGAAAATTGGCTGGAATAAATGGTGGCTGCATGTCGCGTTTGGAGAGCCCCTGATGTGCCTAAACAGTGGAAACCCCTCAATTCTATCTCCAACCCTAACGCCAACACACCCCTAACCCTAATCATAACCCTAACCACAACCCTAATCCCAACACACCTCTAACGAAATCCCAACTCTAACCCTAACCACAAGCCTAACCGTAATCCCAACCCCAACCCAACCCTAATCCCAATTCCAACCCTAACCCTAAACTCAACCCTAACCCTTAGTCCAACCCTAACCCCTAGTCCAACCCTAACCCCTAGTCCAACCCTAACCCCTAGTCCAACCCTAACCCCTAGTCCAACCCTAACCCCTAGTCCAACCCTAACCCCTAGTCCAACCCTAACACCTAGTCCAACCCTAACCCCTAGTCCAACCCTAACCCCTAGTCCAACCCTAACCCCTAGTCCAACCCTAACCCCTAGTCCAACCCTAACCCCTAGTCCAACCCTAACCCCTAGTCCAACCCTAACCCCTAGTCCAACCCTAACCCTTAGTCCAACCCTAACCCTAGCCCTAGCCCTAACCCTAACCCTAACCCTAGCCCTGGACCTAACCCTAATGGAAAAAAAAAATATATATTTTATTATTTGTCCCTACCTATGGGGGTGATAAGGGGGGCGGTGATTTACTTTTTATTTATTTTGATCACTATGAAAGTTTATCATAGTGATCAAAATAAATTAATGAATCTGCAGCATTGCAGATTCGATTCGGCGCACTGCGCATGCGCCCACCATCTTGCAAGATGGCGGCGCCCATGACGCTGGACGGCAGGACACCGGGACGGATAGCGGGAGGTCGGAGGCACAAAGGAGGGTGAGAGTGGGTGATAGGAGGGGCGATAGGAGGGCTGGGGGGGCGGAGGGAAGGCGGAGGGGCAGATCATGACGGCGGCTGCCGATCGGTGCCGTCAGACGGTGGCGGCAGCCGATCGGTGCCGTCAGTCAGTGTGGGGGGGGTCGGGTCTCGGTGTCCAGCCATGTCCGATGCTATTTCAGCATCGGCCATGGCTGGATTGTAATATTTCACCAATTTTCATTGGTGAAATATTACAATCGCTCTGATTGGCAGTTTCACTTTTAACAGCCAATCAGAGCGATCGTAGGCACGTGGGGGCTAAGCCACACCCCCAGGTGTTAACTCTGAAGGGTCCTTTGTGTGCGGGTCGGGTGACCTTTCAGTGACCCCGGTCACCCGACCCGCAGGGGGGCTATTTATAGCATGACGCCTACGTAGGCGTCATAGGTCGTTTGGGCACTGCTTTTCATGACGCCTACGTAGGCATCATAGGTCGTGAAGGGGTTAAGCGGCACTCTCCCATTTTATTAAAATCTTCTTTATTTAGTCATAATAAAAATGGGGTCAATGGCAATGGGAATAGTAGCAAAGTATGTGCACTCGGTAGCCGTTTCGCACCTTATCCTGCTTCTTCAGGCCTGAATACACAATGACATTAATGTTCTACTATTTAAACATACATTCATCTGTGTCGTCATCTAATTCCCGGAACTCAGCCCAAATAAGCCTTATGTATTCCAAAAAAAAACAAGCTGACAGCAAGTAACAAAAACAACCAAATATATATATATATATATATATATATATATATATATATGTAAAAAATATCACAGATGTGAATGTATAAATTGGTCCAAAAAATACATTTGCATAAATTGTTTAAGCAGTCCCCTGATATCAATATTGTCTCTAACAAAGATGCAATCCCCAGTATTGTGAGTCTGTTAGGTTTCAGTGTTAAGCCAAAGAATATAAACTTTTAAAGAGAAAACAAATGTTTGCTAAACAATACAGAAAATAATGAAAGTCAAAATTTCCATGACAGCATTGAAATTGAAGGAGGGAAGGCTAAAATCTAGATTTATCCCATCCCTAAAACTGGGTATTGTTATTGAAATAAACAAGTTTTGAATGATGTGATGGTGTTGATTCAACCAAAAAAAATCTCCTAATCTGCACCGATGTGAAGAAAGATTGGCTAGATTGAAACATATTGAGAAAGGCCATGAAATCAGTCAGGGATAAGAATAAGCAGATCTTTTGTAATTTGAATTGCCAACTACACCAAATTTTCTGTAAAATAACTGTTTGTGGCAAATAAATTTGAAAAAGTACCATAAGAGCTTACACTCTATGGAAGAGAGAGACTTACTGAGTGACTCTGGAGATGGAAAACGAATATGCCTTACAAACTGTGGAACCACTGATTTGTGATGACCCAGGTACTGACCACCACTGTACGAGGTATGATAGTCCGTAAGATGTCAGAGCTAAAGGGCATTATTGGGAGACACAAGCGACAATGCAAAATGACAATAACTCAATATTTGACACTTCAGTGGTGTGGGAAATGGTGCCTGGCAAGTTTTCTTTTCTTTTGCAAATCAAATTTCAACAATTTGTCTGAAACTTTGACTCAAACTTAGTCCTTTGTGTATCAATCTGTTCAACTCTAGTCAGGACCATAGTAACCTGCAGGTTCTAGCTGTAACTGGAAACATCACTGTTCCCTACCATTAATATCTGATTTCTTGTTTCCCTTAGTTCACTGAACTACGGGATTGTTACACCTTTTGTCATACATACAACATGAAAATAACATCACAAAGGACAAAATCAATGTTGTAATCACAACTTGGGGTAATAGGGGATGGAACATACAGATCATTAATTATAGCTTCCATGCTGAAATTTGGCAGCCTAACTGACAAACAGCAGCATATAAAAGTGAAGATAAATAACCATTGAAGGAAAATGTCAATCACTAACCATTAAATCACAATAGTTTCAACGTCATCATAGACAGAAGTACCAACATAATTTACTCCCTTCCCCCCAACTTTCTGTAGCTACATTCCTTTATGTGAGAATTTAGGGACTGGATAGAAACCATATATTATCTCATTTGTACTATACGGAATACTCTATACAAGTCCATAAAAAATACACAGTTTCTAAACCACCCCCATAGTGCTATACTATATAATAGTAATGACTTTGGGTGGCTGTCCCTCTCTGAAATGAGGCTTCAAGCATACACAAGAAAACAACTTTCTAAGGTTGTGTGCACCACCTGTAAAGATCCATGTTGGCACTCTTCCTTGAAGTCATGCAATCTTGGCATCTCAGTGCTTGCGCAGTGCACAGCTCAAACTGTGGCTAGTACAACTTGCTTTAATGTGTTTTCTTCAGATGCTGCTGGAGTTGGTTTTTAATGTATGGCAGCATTATTTTGGAAGTGTCTCATTGACGCTACATGTAGTGCACACTATTTTATAATGTTGTTTTGTCCTTTATGTTCCAAGGCTCATTTCAGAAAGGAACAGCTTTTATAAAGCTGTTAATATTATGTATAACACTAAGGCAGCAGTTTAGGGCTAAAATATTTCTTGACATGTTCCCTTGAAGGTTATTCTCACATATCTATTTGCTGTGACTTGTAAAAGTCTACATTGTGTATATTGTTCAGCAAATAAATTAACTGCAAATTTTTATCACTTTATGTTTGGATTTATTTGCCCAAATTTTAACCAAACCCTGCATATGGGAACATGGCCTAATTGTAGGTTCCAAATGATCAAAGGACTTTAGATGATTCTTTACTTTGCTGCCAGCCTTACACTGTTTCTGAATTATAAATATTCTGAAACTTTTAAGCATTTTAGTCATTATACTATTCTTTACACTCATATGGACATCTATTGATAATTCAATATTCTTATCGTGGTAAGATGGTATAATATTATAATGATTTTAATAACAACACTAATGAAATGATCGGAGATAAATCCTCTATTCACAACCTTTTAAATCAGGAGTTTGAAATATAACCTAATAGGTTCTTTCTTGGTTGATTAAATGAAGACTAATAATAACTTTGTCATAATGAGGCTGATGCGTAACATTTCAGTAAAGATCTCATAACTGATAAGCCCCTGTAACCATTAGAAATTATTTTATGTAAAGCTGCAGATAAGGTGTTAATGTGGGTGCCAAATGTAAAACAAATTATTCCTCTATTAGGACATTACTATCTTCTAATGTCACAAATCATTGTTCGGTACAAACGAGAAATTTATATTGGAGCCTCTAGAAATTTTGCATAAATGCAGTCTGAGCTAATATCCAGTAAGTCAAAGCAAATGAGGGCTCAACTTTCTTTTACTTACAAACCAGTAAAAAGTTAGGCTTTAATACACAGTAGATATCGACAAGTTCAGCCAACACTTTAACATATATTGAGAACCCAGACAATTGATTGTCCGGGGAGTTAAGGATTCGGCATATCCAACTTCACACTTTAGATCCTGTAGTTTTTCCTCCTGTGTTCCCGTATTCAACACAAGAGTTCTTGGCCAATCGAGTGCTCCTATGTATGGGAGATCTGGCCAAGATGGCTGACTGTCAAACAATCCGCCAATCCATTGTCTATCTGACTGCCGTCTAATGTGTTTGGTGGGCCTAAATTGAAGCTTTCAAATACATGAATGATAATATATCCAATGTTTGTCAAATTGGAGTAGTCTTTTACATCAAACATGTGAGATTGCTCCCCACATAGAATTGCTGAGGCTAAAAGCCTCCGTACAAGTTAGATGAAATCCGATTTTGGCAGTGTATTGGGACCTCTCTACTCTCCCTCAACAGATTATTTTGGGGAAGAGAAGCAGTTGAAATGTACACACCCAATCCATTTTTTCTTTAGGAGAAATTAGATGCTGCCAAAGATGTCTAGCAAAGCATATATTTTCTTCCCCCACTGAAAACACAAGAACATTTTGCCAAGTGCTCATGAGTAGAGTTGAGCAAAATGGGTCGGTCAATTTCAAAAATCACCGACTTTCGCCAAAGTCGGGTTTCATGAAATGAAACCCAACCATAGCGTGAGGTCGGCCATGATGTCGGCGACCCGAGCGCCAAAGTCGCGTTTCAAATGATGCTTCCAGCGCCTTTTTTCAGCCAATGATGGAGGACGCACACTGTGGGCAACGCGATGACATAGGCAGCGGCCACCACCATATTAGAGAAGGGCATTGAAGTGATTGGCTGGCTTTGTGTGGCATCACAGTGGTTATAAAAGGCTGTGACCGCCGACCGCCATCTTACTTCTGCCGATCTTAGCATAGGGAGAGGTGCTGCTGCTGATTCTGAATAGAGAGAGCATTAGGCAGGGAAGAAGAAAAAAAAACTGCTTCTGCTGATAGCGCTTTTCACTGTACAGTTAGTGTGTAGTGAAAGGGGTGGATTTTTGCTTTTGTGCAGCAGTGCTGGTGGTGATTAGGCTGCATTGTAAGGCTACCTGCTAGCTGCATTGCTGTGTGCACACTGGTGTTCAAACTGCTTTTTTCAAAGCACTCCAACTTTTATTATTCTGTCCTGTGAGTTACTGAACGTTCATTTTTTCACAGACCGTATAGCGGTGTACGCTCCTCACACACTACCGTGTACCGGCTGGTATCACAGACAAATAGAAGCTATTTGGGTGTGACTCTGGATGAAAAAGCCGAGGAGTTTGTCCACTTTTCCAGACCTACACCTTAGAGTGCTGTCCGCTTTTCAAACAGTTTCGTATATCTGCTGTTTGATAACGGTGAAAACTAGACAGAGACAGCATGTGTCAGTCCCTATAGAAATAGACGGAGATTGACAATTTTCCATACAGACACCGTATAGCGGTGTACGATCCTCACACACTACCGTGTACCGGCTGGTATTACCGACAAATAGAAGCTATCTGTGTGTTACTCTGGAAAACAAAGCCAAGGAGTTTGTCCGTTTTACCAGACCTACACCTTAGAGTGCTGTCCGCTTTTCAAACAGTTTCATATATCTGCTGTTTGATTATGGTGAAAACTAGACAGAGACAGCGTGTGTCAGTCCCTATACAAATAGACGAAGATTGACAATTTTCCATACAGACACTGTATAGCAGTGTACGCTCCTCACACACTACCGTGTACTTGTATCCTGTATCCTTGTGTCCTTGTATCACAGACAAATAGAGGCTATCTGTGTGTGACTGGAAAAAAAAGCCGAGGAGTTTTTCCGTTTTTCCAGACCTACACCTTAAAGTGAGTGCTGTCTGCTTTTCAAACAGTTTCGTATATCTGCTGTTTGATGACGGTCAAAACTAGACAGAGACAGCGTGTGTAAGTCCCTATACAAATAGACGGAGATTGACAATTTTCAATACACACACCGTATAGAGCTGTCTGATTCTCAAACAGTATTGTATATCTGCCGTTTGCATTACAGTCACATCTATACAGAGTCAGCGTGTGTGTGTGACACTCCGTAAATACATATACGGAGATTGTTAGTTACACAAAAAACGTATCCAGCTGTACACTTCTGATACAGTTTCGTATATCTGCTTGTTGGATTACGGTCCAATACATACTGTGAGAGCGTCTGTGACTAACAAAATATATACGTAGATTTAATTTTTTTAATACACCTTACACAGCTGATGCTCCTCATACATTACCATCTCTCTGCTGGTATTTTTTGTACATTTTCCCAAACATGAGGAAGTATGGTGGAAGAATCCATGGACGTGGGCAGGGGGGCGCAACTGGTACTGATGGTGGTGGTGCATCGGCTGGTTCTGGCAAAAGCACAATAGCAGCTAAGGCAGGAGGTGTTGAGCCTGCGTCATCCTCTGGCCCAAGAAGGCCTATAAGGTTGTCTTTTCTTGGAGTAGGAAAACCACTTTTAAAGCTGGAGCATCAGGAACAGGTTTTGGCGTACATTGCGGAAGCAGCCACCAGCTCTATTGCCTCCTCTTCTGAACGTTCGAAACCTGCAAGCACGGAGTCGTCAGTGCAGGGTTCTGGTCAGGAAAAACACCTTTCCTTGTGTCCTTCACCCCCACCAAAAGTTAAGGATGCGGCAGCCCACACTTCAGATTACTCTATGGAGCTCTTTTCACATACCATGCCTGGGTTATCCAGTCATATTCAGAATTGCCCAGTCCAAGATGAATCTGACATGGAGTGCACTGATGCACAGCCACTGCTAGATGATCCTGCTGGTACATCGACCCAGAGCACTACATTGCCCTTGCAGTCTATTGAGCAAGAGTCTGACCCTGATGAAACTCAGGTGCCCCTTCCCGCATACTATACACGGTGATACAGAGGAAGGTAAAGAGGAAGGTGCAGATGACTTTGAAGAGGAGGTGATGGATGACCCAGTTCTTGACCCGGATTGGCATCCATTGCTGGAGGAGGGTGGCGCTGGCAATAGTTCAGATAAGGAGAAAGATCTGCAGCAGGCATTGACAACGCAGCAGCGGTTATCTGGCAGGCCCGTAGCTGTCCATAAACATGGACCAAAAACTAAAAGAGTTGCAGGACAGCTTGGCCAGATGGTCAACTTAACACAGCGTGCAAGGCCAGAAAATGTATACCATAGTAGGAAGAGCGCTGTGTGGCACTTCTTTGTCCAAAATCCTACTGATGAGGCAAAGGTTACCTGTAAGAAGTGTGGAAGGACCTTTAGCCGAGGTAAACAACTCAGAAATTTGAATACCAGTTGCATGCTTAGACATTTAACCAACATGCACTTGCAAGCGTGGACGGACTACAAAACCACAGGTAGCACGTGTGCCCTTGCTCCGACTGAAGGTAGCCAGCAACGCTCCATCGCTTCCCCCACTGTAAGACCACTGCCACCGTTAAGCACACCACCAGCACTAAATGTGGAGGTGTTGTCGCAAGGCCAAAGCACTCAGGGAATCACAATGGTTTTGCAACACAACACTGAATCTAGGTCATCACCACCAATACCATTGCCAACCCCCTCTGACTCCGTTCCGTCCACCGCTACTTCCCCCATATGCAGCTCTCCAGTCCAGCTCACCCTACCAGACTCTCTGAGTAGGACAAGAAAGTACTCATCCTCTCATCCATGTACACTTTGTTTGAATGCCTACATTGCCAAATTAATCTCATTAGAGATGATGCCCTACCGTTTGGTTGAAAGAGAAGCTTTCCACGACCTCATGACCTATGCTGTCCCACGCTATGACCTACCCAGTCGGCACTTCTTTTCTTAAAAAGCCATCCCTGCCCTGCACCTGCATGTGAAAGACCGCATTGTCCATGCACTAAAACAGTCAGTGAGTGGAAAGGTGCACCTCACAACAAATGCATGGACCAGTAGGCATGGCCAGGGCCGTTACGTGTCCATCACTGCGTACTGGGTTAATGTGGTGGATGCAGGCTCCACTGGGGACAGTGGTGGTGGAGCAGTGCTGCCTAGCCCACAGTATAGGAAACAGTTGGCTGTAGGGTTTCGATCCTCCTCCTCCTCTATCAGCGACAGCTCGTTCACAGAGCGCAGTCGCACGAGCACATGAGGTGTCCCACTATGGAACAGCTAGTGGTAAGCGTCAGCAGGCTGTGTTAAAGATGATGTCTTTGGGCGACAACAGACACACCGTGGAGGTACTGGCCGACTACTTGCAGCAAAAAACAGAATCATGGCTGGGCAGTCTACATCTTGAGGCAGGCAGGGTAGTCAGTGATAACGGCCGTAATTTTGTGACAGCCATAGCCTGTGCAAAACTCACACACATACCTTGCCTGGCTCACACTTTGAACCTGGTGGTGCAGTGCTTCCTTAATAATTATCTGGAGGTAACATCCCTGCTCCATAAAGTGCGAAGACTGTGCTCGCACATCCGTCGCTCGGCCGTACACTCCAGTCATATAAAACAAAAAAACTGAACTGGAGTAGACTTGAATGACATGCATGATGTAAAAGCATGTTCACACTGGCCATAAGAGCAAGCAAAACCAAAGGAAAAACAATGTATGTATATACCCTAATGAAAATCAATAAGTAAAAAAGCAAGTGCATTAAATAACATAGGGTACTTGGTAAACACTATTTTGATCAAAAAAGTATAAAGCTGTCCCACCACGGCAAGGTGTACCCATTTGAGACAGTAACTACACTAACGGTTAAAACCTACCTAGTGTGAATAGTGGCAGAGTCTCTGGGTCCCAAACGGACACCCAGCTTCAGAGGGACTATAAATGAACTACACAGCTCAGTAGAAAGGAGGCCACACCCTATTTGTACTGAATACAAAAATGCTGAAGAAAAAACAAAAAAACTGAACTGGAGTAGACTTGAATGACATGCATGATGTAAAAGCATGTTCACACTGGCCATAAGAGCAAGCAAAACCAAAGGAAAAACAATGTATGTATATACCCTAATGAAAATCAATAAGTAAAAAAGCAAGTGCATTAAATAACATAGGGTACTTGGTTAACACTATTTTGATCAAAAAAGTATAAAGCTGTCCCACCACGGCAAGGTGTACCCATTTGAGACAGTAACTACACTAACGGTTAAAACCTACCTAGTGTGAATAGTGGCAGAGTCTCTGGGTCCCAAACGGACACCCAGCTTCAGAGGGACTATAAATGAACTACACAGCTCAGTAGAAAGGAGGCCACACCCTATTTGTACTGAATACAAAAATGCTGAAGAAAAAACAAAAAAACTGAACTGGAGTAGACTTGAATGACATGCATGATGTAAAAGCATGTTCACACTGGCCATAAGAGCAAGCAAAACCAAAGGAAAAACAATGTATGTATATACCCTAATGAAAATCAATAAGTAAAAAAGCAAGTGCATTAAATGACATAGGGTACTTGGTAAACACTATTTTGATCAAAAAAGTATAAAGCTGTCCCACCACGGCAAGGTGTACCCATTTGAGACAGTAACTACACTAACGGTTAAAACCTACCTAGTGTGAATAGTGGCAGAGTCTCTGGGTCCCAAACGGACACCCAGCTTCAGAGGGACTATAAATGAACTACACAGCTCAGTAGAAAGGAGGCCACACCCTATTTGTACTGAATACAAAAATGCTGAAGAAAAAACAAAAAAACTGAACTGGAGTAGACTTGAATGACATGCATGATGTAAAAGCATGTTCACACTGGCCATAAGAGCAAGCAAAACCAAAGGAAAAACAATGTATGTATATACCCTAATGAAAATCAATAAGTAAAAAAGCAAGTGCATTAAATAACATAGGGTACTTGGTAAACACTATTTTGATCAAAACCTACCTAGTGGGACAGCTTTATACTTTTTTGATCAAAATAGTGTTTACCAAGTACCCTATGTTATTTAATGCACTTGCTTTTTTACTTATTGATTTTCATTAGGGTATATACATACATTGTTTTTCCTTTGGTTTTGCTTACTCCAGTCATATGCAGAAGCTGCAGCGATTGCGCCACCTCCCCAAGCACCGCCTAATCATAGATGTTGCAACAAGGTGGAACTCCACCCTGCACATGGTTGAGAGGCTGTGGGAATAGAGGCAGGCTGTTATGCATTTGTGGTAAGATACACGAGCAGGCAGTTTGAGGGAAGATATGAAATTGTCGGGTGTGCAGTGTCAAAGCTGAAAGACCTCTGTAATGTCCTTCAGTGTTTTGAGGAATGCACAAGGCTGGTAAGCGCAGATGATGCCATGATAAGCATGAGCATCCCACTTATGCGTCTGCTCATGCAAAGTTTGATGCACATTAACCCTCCGTCAGGCGCAATAGATCTGACAGGCACACAGTAATTAGTTTCACTTCTCTCTCCTTGCCCACTTATCAGAAAACCCCACCCCTCCTAGTTATCTCCTGACTCTACAGGCTCTGTGAAACCTGATATCACAGTGACTCAGCAGACCTTCTAGTGAGCAGATATCAACACTTTGGCTTCTCAGGCACATTGCGCCTGATTTCAACACAAATTGAAAGGTTAGTATTTTCTTTTTTTATTCATCACGATTGTGTATTTAGCTTGTTTTATGAAGGATTAATGCTAAGTTAGTGCACATAAGTACTGTTTTCTTAGACAAAAGGAGGGTGGCTTCTAAGGCACATTGCGCCCTAACACATACTCTTTCTCTCTTGCTTCAGATTTTCTGCTGCAATGGCCAGAAAACAGTATGATTCATCTAAACTCCTTCATTTAGAAGAAATGAAGATTTTTTTGTTAAAAGATGATGAGGAAGAACCAGCAGTAACTGAGGATTTAGAGGAATCTAGTGACATTTCATCTGAAGATGAGGTAGCAGAATGTAACACTGATTCTGGAACAGAGCAGGATGGTGATGACACTGATACAGAGGAAACAGACACAGATCTAGCTTATTATTTGGGCAAAGATAAAAATACAAAGTGGAACAAAAAGGCACCCAAGAACAAACAGCGCAGAGAATCCCACAATATTATTACACACCTTCCTGGAGTTATTGGAAGTGCTAGAAAAGCTAAAACTGCAGTGGAATGTTGGAGTAATCTAATTACAGATAGCATGTTGGAAACTATTGTTCGGTTCACTAACCAGTATATTGACACAATCAAAGAGCAATTCTCCAGAGAGAGGGACATCAAAAACACTGATGTGATTGAACTCAAGGCATTTATTGGCTTGTTATACCTAGCTGGTGCTTTCAGAGCAAATAGGCAAAGTTTGGAGGAGCTGTGGGGGACAGACGGTGATGGCATCGAAAAATTCAGCCTTGTGATGAATCTGAAACGATTCAAAGTCCTGATCCGTTGCCTCCGTTTCGATGATCGAAGTACCCGGACAGAACGAAAAGGTTATGACCGGCTTGCACCAATTCGGGACATATTTCAACAATTTATTATGAATTGTCAAAAAAGCTATTGCCCGGGGCAAAACCTCACTATTGATGAGATGCTTCCAGGTTTCCGTGGAAGATGTGGTTTTCGGCAATATATACCATCAAAGCCAAACAAATATGGAATTAAAATTTTTTGCCATGGTTGATGCAAGGATGATGTACACTATGAACATGGAAGTTTATTGTGGAAGACAGCCACCAGGTCCTTTCAATGTGAGCAACAAGCCTAGTGATGTGGTAAAGAGAATTGCTGAGCCAATGTTTGGATCTGGTCGAAATATCACTGCTGACAACTGGTTTACTGACTTTGATCTGATTGATTTTTTAAAAACGAAAAAGCTGTCATATGTGGGAACTGTTAGAAAAAACAAAAGGCAATTGCCGCCTGATTTTCTATATACAAAAGGCAAACAACAGTATAGCACTATGTTTGGGTTCAGTAATGGAAAGATTTTAGTTTCTTACATCCCACGCGAGAGGAAAAATGTGATTTTGGTCTCTTCATTACATAATTATTACACCATTGATCCAGAGTCTGGGGAGCTAAGGAAACCAGAAATCATAACTTTTTATAATTTGACCAAAAGCGGCGTTGACACTGCTGACCAAATGTGTGGCAATTTCAGTGTAAGTCGAAATACCAAATGCTGGCCGATGGTAATCTTCTTTACAATGCTAAATGTGGGTGGCATCAACTCACAAGTAATTTACCTCAGTAATGAACTTAAACAAATGCGCAGAAGAATGTACCTAAAACAATTGGCTAATGAACTGGTGAGTGGAGAGCTAAGCCTAAGAAGTACAAAGACGGTTGGAATGCCCCTTGCCCTGCAACACCGGTTGAAGAGATATCGTCCCAAGGACGTTCCAGAACAAACACCGACTCTACCACCATCTAAAAGACGCAGTTGTACTACCTGCTCATTTGTATCTGGTTTCAGAAGGCTTTCTAAATATGACTGCAAAATATGTAAAGAATTAATCTGCCTTTCCCATGCAACTTTCGTCTGCCAGCCTTGCTTTTCTAAGTGTACCTGTGCTGCTTCTGCTGCAATTGAAACCACTGAAGATGAGTAGAAAATAATTAAGTAACATCTAAGTGCAATATCCTTTAAGTTTTTTTCCATAATTTTATATTTAAGCAATAGTTAAGTAAAGATAACTGGAGCCTATTTGGCGGTACTACCGAAAAGTGGTACTTTTAGTTTTAATAAGTTTATGGTTAATAAATGTTTTTTTTTTGCATCTGATTTGGTGTAATCTCTTTTAATACATTCCTATGAAGGTCACTGACTACTTCTATAGTCCTGAAATTGAAATATGTAGCTACTATAGGTGGTTTTCTGACCTGTGCTTGTCAGGCACATTGCGCATGAACTGAGGAGAATCTATATTGCGCCTGACGGAGGGTTAAAGATCAGGCGTCTGCAGAGGAGGAGGGAAGCCTTGATGACAGTCAACCATTGTCTGGTCAGGGAATTGTCCAGGACGAGGTGGAGGAAGAAGAGGAAGAGGAGGAGGAGGACAATGATTATTTTGGGCAGGAGGATGCTTCTCAGGGGGCAAGAGAAAATGTTAGCGTTCCAAGGTCAGGTACAGTGATTGTGCGTGACTGTAGGGATGTGGATTTGCCAGAAAGTGCTCCTCCACCCACCACTGGCAGTGCATCATTGACACCTGGAACAATGGCCCACATGTGCAATTATGCCTTGATCCTAAAAAGGGACCCCCCGCATTGCCAAAATGATGAAGGATGACGACTACTGGCTGGCCAGCATCCTCGATCCAATCTACAAAGGAAAATTACACAACATCATGCCACAGGAGAACCTAGAGACAATATTGGCTAACAAACAAGCAACTCTGGTAAACCATTTGTTTGAGGCTTTTCCAGCACACAGCAGCGGTGCTGGTTCTCCCACGAGCCGTAGTGGGCACAATGGAAGAGGTGTTCATTGTGCACACAGCCGAAGCGGCGTTGGAGACAGGGGTTTAATGATGATGTTGTGCAATGATTTCTCAAGGACCGCTCACACGACTGCTAATACTGCATGGATTAAAAGTGACAGGAGACAGCAGTTGTCAAATATGGTTACAAACTACTTCTCCCATATCGATGTTCTCCCTTACAAGTCATTCCCCTTTGACTATTGGGCCTCTTTACTGGAAGCCTGGCCTGAATTGGCACAATATGACTTACAGGAGCTCGCTTGCCCTGCTGCTAGTGTGTTATCTGAAAGAGTCTTCAGTGCTGCTGGATCAATCCTGACAGAAAAAAAGGATCCGTCTGTCTACCCAAAATGTTGATGATCTAACCTTCAAAGCTGTAGCTTTAGGTTACAGAAGAGTTTGCACTTTGTATACTATATATTTTCATATAACAATTTTTATACAAAGTTTTATACTAACTACATGGACAGGCGAGGTCATGACGTCATCAATGACGTCATGACATATATGTGCATTTCTAGAAATTATAGAATTAATACACAGTGCATTTTAAGACCTACTTCATCACTGAATAAGCGTGTCAGGTCAATAGTCACTATTTTCATCATTAGACACTGCTTCCTCACTCATATTGTCACAATGCCCTTCTTGACATGGTCCGCATACCCGTGAACAGGTAAGTCCGTGTCTCTTGCAAGTGCTCCGAAGTGTACTACCACCACGAGACAATTGCAGTGAATTATTTTCAAAAGTGTTTCTGGCGTGGGTGAAGTATCCATCATCACTGGAACTAGACTGTTGTTCTGCAAATCCAATCCCCATTCAGTAGTGTCCATGGCCTCACCATTGTCCATCCAAAGCATCACTTGAAGGTAACTCCGAAGGGCATGATACTTCGTTGCAGAGGAGGTCGGTGGCAGTCATTCAGGTGTAACAAAGATTTTGGCTGAACCAACTTTTTTGCATAGAGTAGAATACCTCATTGCAGACAGATTATCTCCAGGTTTGCCCCCGAACAATGCCACCATCGCTTTGCACCTAGCGTCTTCAATCTCAGCTCTGTTTTTGTTAGGTGTGGAAAAGATTTTAGCACAGCTATTTAAGACTGAGTCTCCCTTCAAAACCTTGTGTAGACCGAGTTTTTTTCCGATTCCAAAAACCACGGAAGTGGTATCGCAACCCGTGAATGCATGAAGGAACAGAAGACTGCTGCAGACATGGTTTCCCAGGAACTTCTTCATAACCTTAATGTCGTATACTGTTGCAGGACTCCCTTTATCTGAGTAGAAATAAAGCTTGTTGCCATCGCTGGTTGACGCGTGATGAAGTAACAAGACCAAAAGATCTGTATCTTCGCCAATGAGACTAGTACTTTTGTTGGATGACATTGACACTGCTGCCTTAACAATCTCCACATCTGCAATCTGCATCCCCTCTGATTGTATTACGTGGCAACCTCTGTCATTCATGCGCTGTGAAACGAGATTGATAAGAAACTGTTTGTTCTCCACATTCGAAAGGAAGTCCTTCTTTTTCCCGACAAATTTCGTTCCTTCAGCAATGTTCACTTTGTTACTTGTTCGTTTTTTGGCCGTCGCTGATGGGTAATGTCCTTAGTGTTTGGTCCTCCAATGTAACCATCAAATACTATCGTAGCCTTACCATAGTGCTTTAGTGTGAAAGATGCATAGTCTTCAGCGATTGAACAATATGTCTTTCCATTTCTGATACATCCTTGAGTACTGCGTCACCTGAACTCTGTTCTTTTATAGCAGCCATCAGTTGTGCTTTGTTTGGTTTGCGTAAGAGATGTTTTGCCTCAAAGAGGGATGGTGGGTATGGTGAAAGTTCATAGGCCATCACCTCATCAAGGGAAAGATCAGCAGTTTGAGACACGACAAGAAACCTTTGGAACAAAAGAGCGGGGTCTATTGTTTTGTCCATAGCAACGTCAATAGCCTCACTGGATGCCAGGGTCTTGGCTTTCATTGACCACTTGTACTTAACTGAAAACAGTGATTGACCCTCCATTGTTGCCACTATTTCTCTGCCAATGGTGAACAGGTTATGGACATTCACATCCTTATTTGCATTGACACCGGTGATAATGTTGCGAAGAGACACTTCATCAGAGAAAGGTGAAAAGGTCTCGAGTTTATCTGCAATTTTCTCCAGGTCTTCACGATCTCTTCTCTTCCTTGACGTTCTTGCCTCCTTGTGTTGTTCACTGGTGACAAAGCTTTGGTGAGTGAAACCCTGCATTGCATCACTGTAGGAAGAGGACACTGGCACAGACAGAGTCCACAAGGCCCTCTGATGTTCGAACATTCCACTTCCTCTGGTGAGTCTTCCTGCAGTTTTTAGGGAGCGCATCAGAGCTTGCTTGATGACTAGGTCGCAACCCAGGCCTGCCCAGTACTGGTCAGTCCGCCTTACAACATGCAAGCCATTCATAAATCTGTGGAAGACTGATGGCCTATCATCTTCCAGAGTGGTCATAGACTAGAGGTAAAGGTAGGCGGCCTTCACATAGTTCCCATGCCCAGCAGCTGCAAGAATGGGCAAACATTCGGCTACAGCATGGAGGTGCATCAGTCAGGATCCTGTATGATCAGCCTCGATAAGCTCCCTTGCAATTCCAACCATCTGTTGGTAATTCAGCCATAGTTTAATGGTGCGAGAGTGAGCGGAAAATCCGTTTCTTTTGGTGGACAAGAAGTGGACAATTTCACTAAGGCAGGTAGAAGTGATGACCGAATTCAAGTCACTCTTCCCTGTCAGTGTCCCAGCATGCAACTGCTCAAGTTCTTGCAACAGGTCTGCAAAGCCGGGATGGTCGCAAAGTACTTTGTCTGCAACTTGCTGAGTAAGACACTGATGAAGGAGGAGATGGCCACGAACTGCACGCTGAACTGCCTTTCCAGTCATGATGTGTTGCACATAGAGATGAGCGACTTTGCCTTTTTTCGGGTCGAGCCGGGTTTTGTGAAACCCGACTTTCGCAAAAGTCGGGTCGAACGAAATCGTTCGATTATCGTGAAAAGTCGAAGGCCGACTAAAACATGAAACCCAATGCAAGTCAATGGGCAATCATAGTCGGCAGGGAGTGGAGGACAGGAAACACACCTACAGTGCCCTTTTGAATGCCAAAAACATCAATTCTTATTACTTAAGCTTGTCAACCTTAATTTACTTTATAATAATAGTTACGCATTGAAAACTGGGGGTTATTTGGCTAAAGTTGTGGGGGGGTAGGGCTGGCTCCAGATTTTCGTGGGCCCTAGGCCAAAGTGTGTCAATGGGGTGCTTTAACACATGCCACAATTCATGATCCTCTGATACGGTAGAGAAATAGCGGTATAGTACAATGAAAACTATTTCACTTCTTACATCTCATGACTGATATCCATTTTAAATTCTCCAATAGCTCTAAAAACGGACAGTATATTACTCCATACAGTATTATGGCCATCGCATAGTGCGCTATACAGAGTAATGAGGCCCATATATTTCTCCATACAGAATCATTGGTCCTATATAATGTTTGAAACAGTATATGATGAGCTCCACATAATGCTACACTTTATGTTGGTCCCCATGGATGAAGCTGCACTGTCTGATGGGCCCAAATAATGCTCCATGTATAATGGGCCCCATTTCTAATGCTTTAGTGTATAATGGGCCCTGTAAATGCTGCTCCAGTGTCTGATGTCCACCTTTGGAATGCTCCAGTGTATGGTGGGCCCCATATTTCATTCTCCAGAGAATAGTGCTCCCCAAAAATTGCTGTCCCAACATTGAAAACAATGAAATAAGTCTCCTCAAATAAGTCTCCTCGCTAGGGAATCCCTGTACTAGTCTGGGCGTACAGACGTGATGTCATTGTGCTCTCTGATCAGAATAACACTGTCAGGAAACGCGGAAGACTTCAAGGCAGTGGAGCAGGGAGAGGTAAGTATTTCAACTTTGCAAGTGCTGTGATCATGAGCAAGCAGGGGGGTCCCACTCGTTGGTGATGGCACTGGCACAGAGCCCCTCATAGTACGGTGGTGTGTCTGATGGCGGGTGTGCACCCCCACTGTCAGAGACACTTGATGCCAGTGCCCGCACCCAAGAGTCGGCCCACCCACCTGTCCAGGGCAACGGCACTCGCACGGTTGCGTGCGCTAGGTGGTGACCCCGGCCATGGGGGAGGAGGCAGCCCAGTTAGGGAGGTTTACAAAATGGCATATGTTGATGTGGGATGTTCACCTACTGCTAAAGGCGAAATTGGTCAAGTCCCAGGAAGAGGAGGACCAAAGAAAGCCATTTTTCTGGCAACCTATGTGTCATCAGGGTAAGGTGTGACAAAATCCTTTGAAACCCATGCATGGTTCATTTTAATGAAGGTTAGATCATCCACATTTTGGGTTGAGAGACGGGTCCTTTTTTCTGTCAGGATTGATCCAGAAGCACTGAAGACTCTTTCCGATAGCACACTTGCAGCAGGGCAAGCGGGTTCCTGTAAGGCATATTGTGCCAATTCAGGCCAGGTGTCCAGTTTAGCGGCCCAATAGTCAAATGGGAATGACCTGTGAGGGAGAACATCGATATGGGACGAGAAGTAGTTTGTAACCATAGTTGACAAGTGCTGTCTCCTGTCACTTTCAATCGATGCAGTATTACCAGTCGTGTGAGCGGGACTTGAAAAATCAATCCACAACATGGTCATGAAACCACTGTCTCCAACGTCACTTCTGATGTGTGCACCACCAACACCTCTTCCAAGCTGCCCCAGGCCCCTACGGCTCATTTGAGAACCATCACCGCTGCTGTGTGATGGGAATGCCTCAACCAACCGGTTTACCAGAGTTGCTTGTTTGTTAGCCAATATTAGATCAAGGTTCTCCTGTGGCATGATGTTTTGGAATTTGCCTTTATAGCGTGGATCCAGGATGCTGGCCAACCAGTAGTCGTCATCGTTCATCATTTTGGCAATGCGGGGGTCCTTTTTAGGATCTGCAAGGCATAATCTGACATGTGGGCCAATGTTCCCGGTGTCAATGATGCACTGTGAGTGCTGGGTGGAGGAGCACTTTCTGGCAAATCCACATCCCTCCAGTCATGCACAAACCCTGTACCAGACCTTGCCACGCCAACATTTTCTCTTGCCCCACGAGAAACATCCTCCTCCCCTAAATAATCATCCCCATCATCATCATCCTCCTCCTCTTCCTCCACCTCGTCCAGGAGAGTTCCCGGAGCAGACAATGGCTGACTGTCATCAAGGCTTCCCTCCTCCTCTTCCTCCTCATCCTTGGCTGCAGACGCCTGCTCCTTAAACTTTGCATGAGCAGACGCATAAGTGGGATGCTCATGCTTATGATGGCGACGTCTGCGCTTACCAGTCGTGTGCATTCCTCCAAACACTGAAGGACTTTACAGAGGTCTTTCAGCTTTGACCACTGCATACCTGTTAACTCCATGTCTGCCCTCAAAGTGCCTGCCCGTGTATCCTCCCACAAAGCATTATGGCCTGCCTCTGTTCGCACAGCCACTCAACCATGTGCAGGGTGGAGTTCCACCTTGTTACAACGTCGATAATTAGGCGGTGCTTGGGAAGGTGGAGCAATCGCTGCAGCTTCTGCATATGACTGGAGTGCACCGGCAACCGGCGGATGTGTGAGCACAGTCTTCGGACCTTCTGGAGCAGGCCTGTTAACTCCGGATAATTATTGAGGAAGCACTGCACCACCAGGCTCAAGGTGTGAGCCAAGCAAGGTATGTGTCGGAGTTTTGAAAGAGCTATGGCTGCCACAAAATTCACTAACTACCTTGCCTGCCTCAAGATGTAGACTGCCCAGCCATGACTCAGTTTGTCGCTGAAAGTAGTCGGCTAGTACCTCTGCGGTGTGTCTGTCGCCCAAACACATCATCTTCAACACAGCCTGCTGACGCTTTCCACTAGCTGATCGATAGGGGAACTCCTCATGTGCAACACTGGCAGCTGCGGATGGAGTGCTCATGCGACTGCGTTCTGTGGACGAGCTTTCACTTCTGGAGGAGGAGGAGGGTCGAACGCCTACAGCCAACTGTTTCCTATACCATGGGCTAGGCAGCACTGTCCCACCACCGCTGTCCCCTGTGGACCCTGCATCCACTACATTAACCCAGTGCGCAGTGATGGACACGTAACGGCCCTGGCCATGCCTACTGGACCATGCATCAGTTGTGAGGTGCACCTTTCCACTCACTGATTGCTTGAGTGCATGTACAATGCGGTCTTTCACATGAATGTGGAGGGCTGGGATGGCTTTGCGAGAAAAGAAGTGGTGACTGGGTAGGTCATAGCGTGGTACTGCATAGAAAATGAGTAGTGTTGAGCATTTCGATACCGCAAGTATCGGGTATCGGCCGATACTTGCTGTATCGGAATTCCGATACCGACTTCCGATATTTTTTCAATATCGGAAGTCGGCATCGGAATCGGAAGTTCAAAGTTGATTGACAGCCGAAATGACGTCATCATGATGCACGGTGTGTGCGCATCATGATGCGCCGTCATTTCGGGCCTTCCGGGGGTCTCTGCCGGCCTGCCGGGGGGCTGTGTGGACTGCCCGGGGTCTGTACCGGCCTGCCGGGGGGCTGTGCACCCTGTGGGGGTCTGTACCGGCCTGCCGGGGGGCTGTGCCGGCCTGCCGGTGGTCTGTGCACCCTGTGGGGGTCTGTACCGGCCTGCCAGGGGGCTGTGCCGGCCTGCCGGGGGGCTGTGCTGATGTCCGGGGGTCTGTGCAAGCATCGTCCGATGGGATGGGAAATTCCCACACAGCAATGGCATAAAGTGAGACTAGGGACTTTTTTTTTTTTAAGTGGCGGAGGAATACAGTGCGGAAGGATACCTACCTTCCGTCATTGGATTCCTGCAGCCCGTAGAGAACGGCAGCATCAGCTGATGCTGCAGTTCTCTACCCAAGATCGTCGTGGGACACACTCGTGGACTGCTTCGGATCGTGGGTGAGTATTTTTGTGGTTTGTTATGTTAATATTTATTCCGTAAAAGACAATGGCTTCGGGGAACAATGTGACAAGTATTGGTAAGTATGTTACTCCATGTTATATGTACTGTATGTCTATGTATGTATTGTATGAATGTATTGTATGTAGTATGTATGTAGTACATATGTGGTATGTATGTAGCATGTAGTATGTATGTAGTATGTATGTAGCATGCATGTAGCATGCAGTATGTATGTAGCATGCATGTAGTATATATGTAGTATGTATGTGGTATGTATGTAGCATGTAGTATGTATGTAGCATGCATGTAGTATGTATGTAGTATGTATGTAGCATGCATGTAGTATATATGTAGTATGTATGTAGCATGTAGTATGTATGTAGCATGCATGTATCATATATGTAGTATGTATGTAGCATGTAGTATGTATGTAGCATGCATGTAGTATATATGTAGTATGTATGTAGCATGTAGTATGTATGTAGCATGCATGTAGTATGTATGTAGTATGTATGTAGTATGTATGTGGTATGTATGTAGCATGTAGTATGTATGTAGCATGCATGTAGTATATATGTGTTATGTATGTAGCATGTAGCATGCATGTAGCATGCATGTAGTATGTATGTAGTATGTATGTAGTATGTATGTGGTATGTATGTAGCATGCATGTAGTATGTATGTATTATATATGTGGTATGTATGTAGCATGTAGTATGTATGTAGCATGCAGTATGTATGTAGCATGCATGTAGTATATATGTAGTATGTATGTAGCATATATGTAGTATGTATGTAGCATGTAGTATGTATGTAGCATGCAGTATGTATGTAGCATGCATGTAGTATATATGTAGTATGTATGTAGCATATATGTAGTATGTATGTAGCATGTAGTATATATGTAGTATGCATGTTGCATGCATGTAGTATATATGTAGTATGTATGTTGCATGTAGTATATATGTAGTATGCATGTTGCATGCATGTAGTATATATGTAGTATGTATGTTGCATGTAGTATATATGTAGTATGAATGTAGCATGTATGTAGTATGTAGTTTGAATGTAGCATGTATGTAGTATGCATGTTGTATGTATGTAGCATGTATGTAGCATGTAATTTTTTTTTTTATTTTTTTTTACATTCAACACATTAGCCGGATGATGGGACTACTACTGTCCCATCATTGGCTAATGTGTCAATCACTGTCATGGTAGCTGGCATCGCCCGATGGGACTTGTAGTCCCATCGGACGATGCCTGCACAGACCCCCGAAGCCTGCACAGACCACCGGCAGGCCGGCACAGCCCCCCGGCAGGACGGCACAGCCCACCGGAGCCTGCACAGACCACCGGCAGGCCGGCACAGCCCCCCGGCAGGCCGGCACAGCCCACCGGAGCCTGCACAGACCACTGGCAGGCCGGCACAGCCCCCCGGCAGGCCGGCACAGACCACCGGAGCCTGCACAGACCCCCTGGCAGGCCGGCACAGCCACCCGAAAGGCCCGTACAGACCCCAGAGAGGCTGTACAAGGCAAAAACAGGGTTTTTCTTATTCCGATACCGGAAGTCCCATAGACTTGAATGGGACTTCCGGTATCGGAATCGGCGATACCGATACTTTTTTTTAAGATCGGCCGATCCATTCCGATCCGATACTTTGAAGTATCGGACGGTATCGCTCAACTCTAGCCATGAGTTAGCGGAAAGCTGCGCTTTCAACCAACCGATAGGGCATCATCTCTAACGAGATTAGTTTGGCAAGGTGGGTGTTCAAACCCAGCGTACGCAGATGAGAGGATGAGTACTTTCTTGTCCTTCTCATAATCTCTGGTAGGGTGAGCTGGACTTGAGAGCTGCATATGGTCGAACTAGCGGTGGACATGGCGGACTGAGTGAGGGTTGATGATGGTGATGGAGTTGGTGTTCTTTCTGATGGCCTAGATTCAGTCTTTCGTTGCAATAACAGTGTGATTCCCTGACTGATTTGCCCTTGCGACGACAACTCAACATTTGCTGCTGGTGGTGTGCTAACCGGTGGGCTTACAGTGGGGGAAACAATGTAGTGTTGCTGACTACCTTCTTTGGGAGCAGTTGCACATGTGGTACGTGAGTTTTGGTAGTCCGTCTACGCTTGCAAGTGCATGGTAGTTAAATGTCTTAGCATGCAACTGGTATTCAAATTTTTCAGATTTTTCCCTCGGCTAAAGGTCTTTGCGCACTTCTTACATATAACCTTTGCCTGATCATTTGGATTTTGTTAAAAAAAGTGCCACACTGCACTCTTCCTACTATGGAAGACATTTTGAGGCTTTGCACGCTGTGCTATTTTGATGTCTGGCCAAGCTGTCCTGCAACTCTTTTGGTTTTTGTAACCTGTTTTTTGACTGCTCCGGGCCTGCCAGATAACAGCTGTTGTGATGTCGATGCCCGCTGCGGATGCTCCTCCTCCTCTTCTGAGCTATTGGCAGCGGCACCCTCTTCCCCCAATGGATGCCAACCTGGGTCAACAACTAGGTCATCCATCACCTCCTCTTCAATGTCATGTGCACCTTCCTCTCTGTCACCGAGTAGGGTGGTATATTATGCGGAAAGGGGCACCTGAGTTTCATCAGGGTCAGATTCTGCCTCAGTACACTGTGAGGACAATGTAGTGCTCTGAGTGAATGTACCAGCAGAATCATCTATCAGTGGCTGTGCATCAGTGCACTCCATGTCAGATTCATCTTGGCCTGGGTAATTCACGATTTGACTTGATAACCCAGGCATGGTATGTGAAAACAGCTCCATGGAGGAATCTGTAGTGTGGCCTGACGCATCCTTCAATTTTGGTTGGGGTGAAGGACGCAAGGAAAGGTGTGGTTCATGACCATGAGCCTCCAATGACGACTCAGTGCCTTTATTTTTTGAAACTTCAGAAGAGGAGGCGAGAGAGCTGGAGGCTGTGTCAGCAATGTAAGCCAAAACTTGATCCTGAAACTCCGGCTTTAAAAGTGGTTTACCTACTCCCAGAAAAGAGAGCCTTCGAGGCCTTGTGGGGCCAGACGATGACGCAGGCTCAACACCTCCTGCCTTAGGTGCTATTGTACTTTTGCCACTACCAACAGATGCAACACCACCACTATCGGGACCAGCTGGCAACCCCTGCCCACTTCCATGGCGTCTTCCACCATACTTACTCATTTTTGTGAAAATGTACCCAAAATGCCACCAGCTATATGGTACTGTAAAACAAGGTAGAAGGTGTATCTACTATTGGTGAGAATTTGAATCTCACTAGAGATTTGAGGACGCTGAACTATTGTCTCAGGCCCAGTAGAGATTACACCTCAATATAACAGGCTGAAATTGGATTGTGTATGACAAGGTGGAGGGTGTCTATAGGATTGGTGAGATTTTGAATCTCACTATAGATTTGAGGACGCAGAACTATTGTCTCTGGCCCAGTAGAGATTGCACCTCAATGTAACAGACTGAAATTGGATGGTGTATGACAAGGTGTAGGGTGTCTATAGGATTGGTTAGAATTTGAATCTCACTATAGATTTGAGGACGCAGAACTATTGTCTCTGGCTAGGTAGAGATTACACCTCAATGTAACAGGCTGAAATTGGATGGTGAATGACAAGGTGGAGGGTGTCTATAGGGTTGGTGAGATTTTGAATCTCACAATAGATTTGAGGACGCAGAACTATTGTCTCTGGCCCAGTAGAGATCACACCTCAAAGTAACAGACTGAAATTGGATGGTGTATGACAAGGTGTAGGGTGTCTATAGGATTGGTGAGAATTTGAATCTCACAATAAATTTGAGGATGCAGAACTATTGTCTCTGGCCCAGTAGAGATTACACCTCAATGTAACAGACTGAAATTGGATGGTGTATGACAAGGTTTAGGGTGTCTATAGGATTGGTGAGAATTTGAATCTCACTATAGATTTGAGGACACAGAACTATTGTCTCTGGCCCAGGGTAGATTACACCTCAATGTAACAGGCTGAAATTGGATGGTGTATGACAAGGTGTAGGGTGTCTATAGGATTGGTGAGAATTTGGATCTCACTATAGATTTGAGGATGCAGAACTATTGTCTCTGGCCCAGGAGAGATTACACCTCAATGTAACAGTCTGAAATTGGATGGTGTATGACAAGGTGGAGGGTGTCTATAGGATTGGTGAGATTTTGAATCTCACTATAGATTTGAGGACGCAGAACTGTTGTCTCTGGCCCAGTAGAGATTACACCTCAATGTAACAGGCTGAAATTGGATGGTGTATGACAAGGTGTAGGGTGTCTATAGGATTGGTGAGAATTTGGATCTCACTATAGATTTGAGGATGCAGTACTATTGTCTCTGGCCCAGGAGAGATTACACCTCAATGTAACAGGCTGAAATTGGATGGTGTATGACAAGGTGGAGGGTGTCTATTGGATTGGTGAGAATTTGGATCTCACTATAGATTTGAGGATGCAGAACTATTGTCTCTGGCCAAGGAGAGATTACATCTCAATGTAACAGGCTGAAATTGGATGGTGTATGACAAGGTGTAGGGTGTCTATAGGATTGGTGAGAATTTGGATCTCATTATAGATTTGAGGATGCAGAACTATTGTCTCTGGCCCAGGAGAGATTACACCTCAATGTAACAGGATGAAATTGGATGGTGTATGACAAGATGGAGGGTGTCTATAGGATTGGTGAGATTTTGGATTTCACTAGAGATTTGAGGACGCTGACAATGATGCTCTCAGTCCAAGTATGGACGCAGGCAGCCTAATAAGCTGGACTGCTGTACAGTGCACACACAAAAGGGTGGAAAAATGAACCCTTGGTAACTGTGCAGAAAAGAGGAAGAAAAGTATTTTTGCTTTTAAAAAAGCAGTTTGCACAGCAGTGTGCAAACTGCAATGCAGCTATCAGGGAGCCTTATAAGGTAGCCTAATAACCAACAGAGCTGATGCACAAAAATAGAGCCTCCCCTGTCACTGCACACAAAGTGTTGTGTTGTAAGTGGAAATCGCTAACAGCAGAAGCAGTTGTTTGGTTCTTCTTCCCTGCCTAACGCTCTCCCTACAGAATCATCATCAGCAGCAGCTCTCCCTATGCTAAGATCGGCATAAGTAAGATGGCGGTCGGTGTTCACGCCCTTTTATAGCCCCTGTGATGCCACACAATGCCAGCCAATCACTTGCATGCCCTTCTCAAAGATGGTGGTGACCGATGCCTATGTCATCGCGTTTCCCACAGTGTGCGTCCTCCATCATTGGCTGAAAAAGGGCGCTGGAAGCATCTTTCGAAACGCAACTTTGGCGCTCTGGACGCCGACCTCGTGGCCGACCTCACGCTATGGTCGGGTTTCGTTTCATGAAAACCGACTTCAGCATAAGTCGGCAACTTTTGAATATGACCGACCCGTTTCGCTCAACTCTATATGTGACCAATTTTTCTGTATGGAGAAATATAAGGGGCTCATTATTCGGTATGGTGCACAATGTGGTGGCCATAATACTGTATGGAGTAATATACTGTCCTTTTTTGAGCTATTGTACAATTTAAAATAGATCAGTCATGTCAAGTAAGCAGCGAAGTATGTATAATTGTACTATACCTATATTTCTGTGCCGTATCGGAGCATCATGAGTTGTGGTATGTTTTAAAGGGGCGCACTGACACTCTTTGGCCCAGGGCACACAAAAACCTGGAGCCAGCCCCACCCTCCCACAGCTTTAGCCAAATAACCCCCCAGCTTTCAATGCGTAACTATTATTATGAAGTAAATTAAGGTTGACAAGCTTCAGTAATAAGAATTGATGTTTTTGGAATTGAAATGGGCACTGTAGGTGTGTTTACTGTCCTCCACTCCCAGTCGACTTTGCTTCCCCATTGACTTGCATTGGGTTTCGTGTTTCAGTCAGCCTCCGACTTTTCGCTATAGTCGGCCGATTTCTTTCGACCCGACTTTTGCAAAAGTCTGGTTTCATGAAACCCGACTCGACCCTAAAAAAGGCAAAGTCGCTCATCTCTACTCATGAGTATAAAGGGTTCATAGTGGCAGCTGTCTGCCAAACAATCTTTCATTCAAGAGCTGTCTCATGTGTATTGACTGCTATAGAGCAATGCTAAAGGGGTTGGTGTGTTAGGATAAAATACATCAATATCCATAACTATGGCTTATAGATCACTTATAAAGGGTTCCACACTTAAAAGGCTTTAGCAGTGAGTCTCGGGGGAGTCACCTCTTGATCTAGAAGGCTTGACATAACCAAAGTCATACCAACCGTTGAGGCAGATGAGGCATATGATCTGCCTTTTGGCTCTGCCATGAGAGCTTCAGAGTTAGCAGATAAAGAAAAACTGTTTCAGAGGGTACTGATTCAGATATTAACTATTGAGCTCCTTTATTCTATGTACATCTCTGGGCATGACATGTATTAAAAGGTCACCTAATAACTTCAAGGGCAGAGTATAATATTATACATTACTTGCAAATTTTCATTAAAGTTAAAAAGACAAAAGTTGATCTCAGGCTCATTCAGACATCATTGGATCATGTATGTGTTCTATTGGTGCTTTTCATGGACAGAACATGTATACATTGTAGTGTGTAAGGCTGTCACGTATGGAAGGGTCGGTTGTGGACCAAGCGATGAATGAAGCTTTGCAGTTTGTTTTTTTAACAGTGAAAAATCACTGATTAAACACTAATGGTAAAAATCTGAAAATGGATCAAACTGATAAAAATCTGATCCAAAACACTGATAACAGTCAGTGGGGGTGAATAGCTAAGACTGGTGATTCTCTCATTGGTCTTGATGAGAGGGCGTTCTGGAATGCCGCATGCCTCTTATTGTATCAAGCAAGGCACGTAATGGTGTCCGCCTCACTACAAATCTTACTCCAGCATCTTGAGTAATATTTGGAGTAGGATTTGTAGTGAGGTGCATGATTTTGATCAGCGCGAGAGCATCATGCCTCCATCATGTCCCGGCTCCACCCACTTTGTAGGAGGAGCTGGGGCGAGAATGGCATGAAAATGCTTGAAGTCACTTTTTTTTGTTCAACCTCACTAGAAATATTGCAAAAAATGCTTTGATGAATTGCCCCATTGTTCTTAAGTTTAAGAAAAAAAGTCATAGATTTCTGAATGATGACTAATACAACTATTTATCCTATAGTCAAAACCTACCATAGAAACAAAATGATGATATACCCTGCTGTAAATAAGTAAAAGCAATATTGCATATAAAAAACATAGATTACTTAGTAAACACTGTTTTTGATGAAAAAAAGCATAAAGCCATCCCACCAGCTGCAAGGTGTACTCCGTTAGGATGGTGGTAACCGTCAGTATTAAAATGTTACCATGTGTCAAAAATGGCCTCAATGTGAATAAGGGCCGAGCAGGACCAGGGCCCAATTATAGACACTCAGCAATGGGAAGCTATATAAATGTAATGCCCAGCTTGTTCATACTTGCTATGGCATAGATTACGATATACTGTATGTAGTTTGCTCAATTAATATATAGATTTGACTACATCACTGTGCTGGACTTCCTTCTTTTTAGTGAGTCCACACGATCACCTTCAATGATAAAACTTTATTCTATACAGTCTTGATTCAGAGGAAGGCCAAATCACTTTTTATGTAGATGCCAAATGCACAGTAACATGGTGGGAAATTCCTTCCTGACTCCAAACATAGAAATCAAAATAAATCGCTAGCTCAGTGTTGCATCTCCAGAACTGTACACCTCTCATATCGTTTATGAAAGGCATTCAGAACCCTCTTGAACTTGATCAATGAACCATTCCAGCATCACGTGGCTTCCTGGTCTACAGTCTAATCATTCATTTTTTCACAGCAATATGTGTGTATGTGTTGACATTTTGCTGATGAACTGGTCAAGACTAAGGGAGCTATATTAATTTTAATGTCACATGTATTGGTTTGGAAGTAGTAAATCAACAATTTCAAATACACCACATGCCAAAGAATAGATATCCCCATTATCTTCATTTCATGGCGGTAAAGATTCAGGGTCACTCTTTGCCTATTTTAGTTGTTAGATGTCTCTTAGATTCAATTGGATTGATATGCTGTGTTTGACTGTCTTACCGTCAGATCTCTAATACTATGCCACATGCTTTCTTCGTGATGTGCCCCCATTACAAATCGGCATTCTGAAAGTCCATCATCCAGAGTGTAGATTACAGTGGTGGTTATCATTTGTAGATGTGAAGGAAAACTTTTCTTTATAAGAGACAAAAAACTTGAGGGTACTACAGAATATCTAAGGGGGACTGCTGACCACACACATAACCAGACAGAACAAAAAATATAGAAAAAGAAGTGTGTATAATGGACGCGATCAACCCCAGAATCAGAAGTATAATATATGAATATAGTCAATTTTATTAGCATACAAAAAGGAAAAACACACATAGGTGACAAGAATTGAATTAAAAACAATTAAAAAGGCCAAAACAAATTGGCCATGAATGACACTCCAAAGAATGAGGTTCTATAAATAAGAACCTAATGTTGTTCACCTCCTCCAAATATGCTGGGCAAAGGCACACAATATAATAATGCAAAAAGATGCAAATATATGCATAAAATAGGACCTATATACACCATGTAATAGACATAATAATGTAACATGACAAGGCATTAAATACAAAGAGCAAGAAATTTGCATATCATAAAGAACAGTCAGGCGGGCTCATTGCAAGCAACCATAAATACACAAACCTATATTATTTGGGTAAAAAGCAAGCAGATAGTATATATCGCAATAAAAAACCAGCAGCTCCCGATATAGGCTATCAAAGTACTTTGAAATCCATATAATATAAAACTCTTCTTTATTACAGCACTTCTCCTTCATACTGTGGAGATTGTATAATCATTTAGATAAATTATAATTTATTGTAATTCTAACACACAAATCAAACAAATTATGCAAAGAAATCGAGCACAATTTTATTTTTCAGTTAATAAAAAACAGTTTGTGAATATGATGTTTTTATATATCATGCTTGTTAAATATTTCCTTCATTTTAGTCTATTGCGGTGTTGCCTGCTGTATGTCATATGTCGGCCTACTCATTTATTGATGAGTGTTAGTCTCAATCTTTTCTCATGCAGTTGGCTGCTACGGTATCAGACGTCAAACAAAAGCTGGAGACACAGTTGGCAGCAACGTCTTTCCTTCTTCTTTTCTTCCTCTAAGTCCTTTTCACAGAAAGATGCATTTCCATTATCTATTATATTCCTTGGATTTCATGGAAGAACACGAACATATGTTGCGTTATTGGGGCATATTACTTTACCATGTCGATTTGGTGTCAGGATGCTGACAAGATGTTGCTCATAGGAACATGCTGAGGGCATTCCCTTTCCTTGGCATCTGGAATCCATCTGGTTGCCAGAAATGAGGAAAACTACCTAAATCCATCAAGTTATCATCTTCAGAAACATTATAGAGAATAGATGCTATGTGAAATGGAGAGTTGAGTAAATATTTATTCCCATCAGCATGAGTGAAGGCTGGTAACTTAAGATGTACCCTGGGAGCAAGGTACAAGGGGTTCACTAAGAAATCCCTTTGCATTGATTAGGATATTTAGATCATGGGCGGACATAACTTTGGTGCATCCTGTGTAGTCACACAGGGGCCTAAGAGGTGAGAGGGCCCACTTCTACTCACAAAGCAGGTATAATTGTGCATTATGGTAAGCTTTCCCATTCGCTACAGAATGCAATACAAACTTATCTCTCTAACCCTCAAAAGTTCTCCACAGTTCTCTCTGTCTAGCATCCTACATGTTCCCTCCGTTCTGCAACTAATCTAGGACTAACATTTTCCATAATCCAAACCTCCTACCTCCGTCTCTAAGATTTTTCTCGTGCTGTACCAGTTTTCTGGAATGCACTATCTCAGATAATCTGACTAATACCTAGCCCCTACATTTTGAAGTGTGGTTTCAAAACACATCTCTTTAGAGATGTAGGCCTATCACTTCACTTCACTAATCTAACTATTCAATTTTCCCTCTTTCTAAATTTTCCATAGAATATGGTCCCTCCAATTCATCTATCTCAGCATCCTGCTTGGACTCAACAGCACACAGTAACTGTACTTAGACAGATCAATCTGCTTATTTCAGATGTCTTATAAAGACATCTGGACCATACATGACCATCACTTTTTATCTATTGTGTTCTCCCTATAGATTGTAAGCTTGTGAGCAGGGCCCTCACTTCTCCTGTGACTGCACTTTCCTGGAGTCCTCTCTCTCCAGGCACCTCCTGAACACTGAAGGCTTTGGCAGTCAGCCATTTAAGCCCAGACCTTGTGATTCCGCCATCATATGACTGATCACATGATCCTGGCATCACACAAGCCCTGAAAGCACACTACAAATTGAGATTGTGATGGATCGCACAGTGGAAGGGGTGTGTCGACTTCACTCACCTCTGGGGAGGGGAGAGAAGGACCCAGCAGGAATCGGCTCTCTGGCGCCACCATTTGCCCCAGGTCAGTCAGGGAACTGCACCGAGGGCAAATAGTCTCTGGGAAGGCTTCCCTTATAGGTACGAGTTATTAAGGCACTCCTAGTGAGGGGAGAGATATATCACCAGTCCAGGCTGGAGATATATATATATAAACCTCCCAGCTGTCACTGTCAGAGTTCCTCACTAACACAGTACAGTATGCTGCCACCAGTTCCTCATTCAATATACAAGCCCCATCCAACAACAGGCTTATATCGGGTCAGAAACCAATCCTGGGGTAGCGTATAATATAACCAACGGAGCGTGCGGACGTGGGGATTTGTGAATTGAGATAAAAGAGCAGCCCAATATTAATTTTATATTTAGTCTCCGAAAAGGCACACTAGAAAAATATATATAAAAAAATAAAAAGAAAGTCAGCTTACCAGACTCAGTCTTAGACCTCCTGTTTGCACACCAATGCCTCGGACGGATGAGGGTGAGACAGTCACGTCAGACTCCAAGCAGTTAAAAAAATCCAGCGAATGGCAAAGGTGACTAAAATTTAACTTTTATTCCTGGTAAATAAAGTAAATCAACATACGGCATCCAGCGCTTATACACACTAGCACTGCGTTTCGACATTTCGTCTTAAGGGGGCTTCACACATAGCGATATCGCTAGCAATATCACTAAAGCGCCACCGATTTTGTGACGCAGCAGCGATATTGCTAGCGATATCACTATATGTGACACTTACCTCCGACCGGCTCCCCTGCTGGTTATCGTTGATCGCGCAAGAACGTCCTGGGCAGGGTGGGAGGACGTCTTCATCGCCGTGTGTGACAGGTAAGTAACGATCGCTGACCGCTGCTACGTCACTGGTGAGATCTGCCGTTTGGCAGCTCACTAGCGACCATTTAGCGATGTACCAGCGATCCTGACCGGGTCGTATCGTTGTTGGGATCGCTGGTGCATCGCTAAATGTAACGGGACCCTTAAGGCCCCTTTACATTTAGTGATGCACCAGCGATCCCGACAACGATGTGACCCGGTCAGGATCGCTGGTGCATTGCTAAATGGTTGTTAGTGAGCTGCCACACAGGCAGATCTCACAGCGATGTAGCGACGTAGCAGCGGTCGTTACTTACTTTTCAGACGCGGCGATCCTGACGTCCTCCCATCCGTGTCCGCTCGTCGGCGCCAGCAGGAAGTGCCTGACGAGAAATGGAGCTGCACGATCTCGTGCGATCAGCGACAGACAGCGGGGGAGCCGGTCGGAGGTAAGTTTCACACATAGCGATATCGCTAGCAATATCGCTGCTGCATCACAAAATCGGTGACGCTTTAGCGATATCGCTAGCGACATCGCTGTGTAAAGGGCCCTTTAGTCATGACCTAACTAAAGCATGAATTGTTCTTAGTTACAGACTAAAGCATGAATTGTTCTTAGTTATATAGTCCTGTCAGAAGTTCTCATTAGTCTGTTCTCTCAGGTGATAAGCATGCAGGCTAACATATCCATTATGGGGCTTTATGCATACATATGCGGTAAAACCATAGCATATAGGATAAACATAGAAAAAAACAATTAAAATCTACGACTCAATCATATATATGTACAGAACAAGAGGAAAAGTGTAACAATTTCAGGATAAATTCAATATTGTGTGATTTAATCATGCCTTGCATTAAGACTGTTTGGAAAGCGAGTATCTAACATAAACATCCAATATCATTCTCTATTTAATAATTTTCTTTTGTGATTCCCTCCCCTTAATGGTTTATATACTCTCTCTATTCTACTAAATTTAAAATATACTACTTTATATTGCCCTTGTGTATATTTGAAAAATGTTTAGACACTGCTGATATACCAGTGGCTGCACAGTTAATCGCATCTGAAAGGTGCCATCGAATGTGGACCTTTAATGGCCAAGTTGTGCTACCAACGTATTGCAGTTTACATTCAGTGCTTTCTATTAAATATACCACATAAGAGCTATTGCAGTTAATGAAAATACGTATGGGACATGTTGAAGAATTATGAAAAGAATAGAAACTATTGTTTTTTGTGCATGTTCACATGCTTTACAGCGATTTGCGCCACATTTAAAAAAACCTTTTATGTGAAGCCAGGTTGCTGAATGAAAATATTTTTTGGGATTGCTGATAAATAAACTGGGAGACAAAATAGATCCAAGGGTAGGTACGCGTTTTGCTCCAAATCGGATGTCATTGTTCTGAATTTCTTTTAGTTTGGCATCTTGATTTATCATAGGTGTATATTTCTTAATAAAATTGACAATATCATTGTATTGTGGACTATAGTTGATGGTAAACGTAACCATATATTCTTCTTTTCTTAATTTTTTTTTTGTTTTTAATAGTTAATAGTTTTTCCCGATCTATATTAGAAACAATTTTCTCTGATTTGTTAATTGACCAGAGTCTGGTTCTACTTGAAATTAATTTTCTGCAGAGCAGTATCATTTTATTCTGATTAATTCTCCAAATGGAATGTTTTTAATAATATGTTGAGGATGGCATGATTTTGCTGTCAATATAGTATTACTCGCTGTGGGGTTTTTATAAGGGGAAATGGTCACCAATTGTTTATTGTTATCACTTGTGAGTAGAAGATCAAGGAAATTAATACTTTTGGTTTGATAAGAAAAAGTAAATTTCAGATTAAAATTATTATTGTTGATATGGTCGGTAAATGCGACGGCCTTCTCCTGTGTGCCTTTCCACACCAGGAGGAGGTCATCGATGAAGCGACCATACCACACAATATGTTTACTGTATATGTTGTTTGTCTTCATTATACAAACAAAGTTCCTTCCATCTACTCATAACTGTATTCGCCAAGGACAGTGAGAACTTGGCTCCCATGCTGACTCCATTTTTCTGTAGAAAGCATCTATTATCAAAGCTGAAATAATTATGATGTAAAAGAAATTCCACAGCAGAAATCAGAAAATCCTTGATTTTAACATCATTACTAAAGGTATTTAAATAGTACAATAAGCTGGATAAGGCAATCGAATGAGGAATGGAGGGATATAATCCCACAATGTCACATGCTAACCATGAAAAGTCTTTTGACCACGAGAACTTATTAAAAATAGTAGTGATGTATTTAGAGTCTCTGATTTAGCTTGGAGTGTCCTGCACTAAAGGTTGAAGATAGTGGTCAACCCATGCTCCTAATCTTTCGCCCAGAGATCCAATTCCTGCTACAATGGGTCTCATAGGTGGAGGAAAACAGTTTTTATGTATTTTGGGGAATTAATGATATATAGGAATGATGGGATATTCATTGTACAGATACTCAGCTAATTTTTTGTTTATAGCTAATACATACATATAGTCCTTATACCAGATTGTATAAAAGCTTATTTAATTCATTAGTGGGAACTGATTCCAACTCCTCCTATATATCACTGTTTTCTAGGTCCATCAAATTTAATTTTTATATAGTCCTCCATTAAGTAAGACTATAGTACCGCCTTTGTCAGCTCTACGTACTATTAAATGTTGGTTATTTTTAATTTCACGGATTGCTTTTTTTCCCGCTTATGTTATGTTAAAGTTTTTCTCTGATATTTCTTGTACCCATTTGTTCAGATCTGTAAGGTCTTTTTCTATGAAATCTTGGAAGTGATCTAATGCTGTTGGCTGTGATTGAAGATGGTAAAAATCTGGATTTCTCATTGTAAAATTGTCATTTAAAGATATTGTTTCTGTCAATGATTTTCTTTCCATCAACTTCAAATTCAGTATAACTTTTTGTTCTTCAAAGGATTTATACGTATCTTGTATACTATGAAGGGTGTCATCAAATTGTGTTGTGTTATTTATATTTGATGAAAAAAGTGACATTTAATGGTAAGATTTTGTGCCAATTTATTTATATCCATCAAAGTTTGAAAATGTCAAATTTATTTGTAGGGGAAAAACCCAAATCTTTGCTGAAGACTGAAATTTGAAATTCCGACATTTAACTAGACAAATTCCATGCTGGAATGTTAAGTGACGGTGATTCCTGTGCAGGTTTGATATCTTCCTCCTCCTGTGTTTTTGACCCACCCTTCTCCTCCGTTTTTTGATGCGCTTCCAGATTGATTCAAAGTAGTATTCATTTTTTTTTCTATGTTGCGGAAGTATCGTGCTATTCAAAGAACTTGCTGACAAATCTAAAAAATCCTATGAGGTTGAAGGACAACAAGTCTCTGTAAGGGGTATGTCACACTAAGCAAGATCGCTAGCAAGATCGCTGATGCATCACCGATTTTGTGACGCAACAGTGATCTCGCCAGCGATCTCATTACGTGTAACACTTAGCAGCGACCAGGCCCCCGCTGCGATGTCGCTGATCATGCTCGAATGTCCTGGGCCATTTTTTGATCGCTGGTGTCCCGCTGGCCAGCGTGCATCGTTGTGTGTGAAACCGATGAGCGACCTCATTAGCGACTCAAAAATCATGGATGCAGGCGGGAGTCGTCAGAATCGCTGCTGTGTGACACTAAGCGACGCACCAGCGATCCCGCCGAGATCGTTGCTGCGTCGTTGGGTAAATTTGACTGTTTGACAGCTTACTAGCGACTAGGGATGAGCAAAACGGGTCGAAAAATTTCAAAAGTTGCCGACTTTTGGCAAAGTCGGGTTTCATGAAACGAAACCCGACCCTAGGATGAGGTCGGCCACGAGGTCGGCGACTTACGCGCCAAAGTCGCGTTTCAAAAGTTTGTTTTGCACTCTTTTTCAGCCAATCAGGATCCATGGACACTGTGGGCAACGTGATGACATAGGCACGGGTCACCACCATCTTTCAGAAGGGCATGCAAGTGATTGGCTTGCTTTGGTGGGCGTCACAGGGGGTATAAAAGGGCGTGCACGCCGACCGCCATCTTACTTCTGCCGATCTCAGTATAGGGAAAGGTTGCTGCTGATTCTGTAGGGAGAGCGTTAGGCAGGGAAGAAGACAAAAAAACTGCTTCTGCTGCTAGCGATTTGGCCTGCACAACACACCAGTCACTGTGTGTGCAGTGCAAGGGGAGGCTATATTGTGGTGTATCAGTGGTGTTGGTTGTTGGGCTGCCTTTTAAGGCTTCCTGACAGGCTGGCATTGCTGTTTACCCACTGCTCTGCAAACTGCTTTTTTAAAAGCAATCCAATCTCCCTTATCCTCTAGTCACTTTTGTCACAGCTGTGCCATCGAGCCTGTGACATAGCGCTCAGATATCAGTGGGCCTCACACAATCCAAAAGTGTCCAGTGTCCACAAGTGTCTGCAGAAATTCAAAATCTCCCTTATCCTCTAGTCACTTTTGTCACAGCTGTGCCATCGAGCCTGTGACATAGCGCTCAGATATCAGTGGGCCTCACACAATCCAAAAGTGTCCAGTGTCCACAAGTGTCTGCAGAAATTCAAAATCTCCCTTATCCTCTCGTCACTTTTGTCACAGCTGTGCCATCGAGCCTGTGACATAGCGCTCAGATATCAGTGGGCCTCACACAATCCAAAAGTGTCCAGTGTCCACAAGTGTCTGCTGAAATTCAAAATCTCACTTATCCTCTAGTCACTTTGGTCACAGCTGTGCCATCGAGCCTGTCACATAGCGCTCAGATATTCATTGGGCCTCACACAATCCAAAAGTGTCCAGTGTCCACAAGTGTCTGCTGAAATTCAAAATCTCACTTATCCTCTAGTCACTTTGGTCACAGCTGTGCCATCGAGCCTGTCACATAGCGCTCAGATATTCAGTGGGCCTCACACAATCCAAAAGTGTCCAGTGTCCACAAGTGTCTGCTGAAATTCAAAATCTCACTTATCCTCTAGCCACTTTGGTCACAGCTGTGCCATCGAGCCTGTCACATAGCGCTCAGATATTCATTGGGCCTCACACAACCCAAAAGTGTCCAGTGTCCACAAGTGTCTGCTGAAATTCAAAATCTCACTTATCCTCTAGTCACTTTGGTCACAGCTGTGCCATCGAGCCTGTCACATAGCGCTCAGATATTCATTGGGCCTCACACAATCCAAAAGTGTCCAGTGTCCACAAGCGTCTGCTGAAATTCAAAATCTCACTTATCCTCTAGTCACTTTGGTCACAGCTGTGCCATCGAGCCTGTCACATAGCGCTCAGATATTCATTGGGCCTCACACAATCCAAAAGTGTCCAGTGTCCACAAGTGTCTGCTGAAATTCAAAATCTCACTTATCCTCTAGTCACTTTGGTCACAGCTGTGCCATCGAGCCTGTCACATAGCGCTCAGATATTCAGTGGGCCTCACACAATCCAAAAGTGTCCAGTGTCCACAAGTGTCTGCTGAAATTCAAAATCTCACTTATCCTCTAGTCACTTTGGTCACAGCTGTGCCATCGAGCCTGTCACATAGCGCTCAGATATTCATTGGGCCTCACACAATCCAAAAGTGTCCAGTGTCCACAAGTGTCTGCTGAAATTCAAAATCTCACTTATCCTCTAGTCACTTTGGTCACAGCTGTGCCATCGAGCCTGTCACATAGCGCTCAGATATTCAGTGGGCCTCACACAATCCAAAAGTGTCCAGTGTCCACAAGTGTCTGCTGAAATTCAAAATCTCACTTATCCTCTAGTCACTTTGGTCACAGCTGTGCCATCGAACCTGTCACATAGCGCTCAGATATTCATTGGGCCTCACACAATGCAAAAGTGTCCAGTGTCCACTAGTGTGAGCAGAAATTCAAAATCTCCCCTGTCCTATAGACACCTTGTACCTTGTTTTACATTACTATATACAGTAGTTTGTTGGACTTTGTCTACATTTTTACCAAAATTGAGGAAGGCTGGTGGAAGAGGCCGTGGAATTGGGCGGGGGTTGGCAGCTGGTAATGATGGTGTTGGTGGTGGATCTGATGGTAGTGGCAAGAGCAAAATAGGACCGAATGCAGGAGGTGTTGAGCCTACGTCATCGTCTGGCTCCATAAGGCTTCGAAGGCTTAGTTTTCTAGGAGTTGGCAAACCGCTTTTAAAGGCAGAGCATCAGGAAAAAGTTTTGTCTTACATTGCTGACTCAGCCTCCAGCTCTATCGCCTCCTCTTCTTCAGTTGTAAAAAGTAAAAGCACTGAGTCGTCATTGGAGGCTCATGTTCATGAACCACACCTTTCCTTATGTCCTTCACCCCAACCAAGATTGAAGGATGAAGCAGGCCATACTACTGATTACTCCATGGAGCTGTTTTCACATACCATGCCTGGATTATCAAGTGAAATGGTGAATTACCCAGGCCAAGATGAATCTGACATGGAGTGCACTGATGCACAGCCGCTGATAGATGATTCTGCTGGTACATTCACTCAGAGCACTACATTGTCCTCGCAGTGTACAGAGCCAGATTCTGACCCTGATGAGACTCAGGTGCCCCTTCCCGCACACTATACCACCATACACGGTGACACAGAGGAAGGTGCACATGACATTGAAGAGGAGGTGATGGATGACCCAGTTGTTGACCCAGATTGGCATCCATTGGGGGAAGAGGGTGCTGCTTCCTATAGCTCAGATGAGGAACATCCACAGCAGACATCGACATCGCAACAGCTGTTATCCGGCAGGCACGGAGCACTCCAAAGACAGGTTCCAAAAATCAAAAGAGTTGCTGGACAGCTTGTCCAGAGGGTCAAAACATCACAGCGTGCTAGGCCGCAAAATGTCTGCCAAAGTAGGAAGAGTGCAGTGTGGCACTTTTTTGAACAAAATCCTCATGATCAGGCCAAGGTTATCTGTAAGAAGTGCGCAAAGACCTTTAGCCGAGGGAAAAATCTGAAAAATTTGAATACCAGTTGCATGCTTAGACATTTAACCAGCATGCACTTGCAAGCGTGGACACAACACCAAACCTCAAGTGCCACATGTGCAACTGATCACAACGAAGGTAGTCAGCAACGCTACATTGTTTCCCCCACTGTAAGCCCACCGGTTAGCACAGCAGCAAATGTTGAGGTGTCGTTGCAAGGCCACAGCAGTCAGGGAATCCCACTGTTATATCAACGAAAACTGATTCTAGGCCATCAGAAAGAACACCAACTCCATCACCATCATCAACCCTCTCTCAGTCCGCCCTGTCCACCGCTACTTCCACCATATGCAGCTCACCCTCCCAGACACTATGAGTAGGTCAAGAAAGTACTCAGTCTCTCATCCGCGTACACTGGGTTTGAACGCCCACATTGCCAAACTAATCTCGTTTGAGATGATGCCCTTTCGGTTGGTGGAAAGCGCAGCTTTCCGTGAACTCATGGCCTATGCAGTACCACGCTATGACCTACCCAGTCGCCACTTCTTCTCTCGCAAAGCCATCCCAGCCCTCCACCATCATGTGAAAGACCGCATTGTCCATGCACTCAAGCAGTCAGTGAGCGGAAAGGTGCACCTCACAACTGATGCATGGTCCAGTCAGCATGGCCAGGGCCGTTACGTGTCCATCACTGCGCACTGGGTTAATGTGGTGGATGCAGGGTCCACAGGGGACAGCGGTGGTGGGACAGTGCTGCCTAGCCCACGGTATAGGAAACAGTTGGCTGTAGGCGTTCGACCCTCCTCCTCCTCCAGAAGCGAAAGCTCGTCCACAGAGCGCAGTCGTACGAGCACTCCATCTGCAGCTGCCACTGTTGCACACAAGGTGTCCCCCTATCGAGCAGCTAGTGGAAAGCGTCAGCAGGCTGTGTTGCAGATGATGTGTTTGGGCGACAGACACACCGCCGAGGTGCTGGCCGAGTACTTGAAGCGACAAACTGAGTCATGGCTGGGCAGTGTACATCTTGAGGCAGGCAAGGTAGTTAGTGATAACGGCCGTAATTTTGTGGCAGCCATAGCCCTTTCAAAACTCAGCCACATACCTTGCTTGGCTCACACCTTGAACCTGGTGGTGCAGTGCTTCCTCAAAAATTATCCGGAGTTAACAGCCCTGCTCCAGAAGGTGCGAAGACTGTGCGCGCACATCCGCCGGTCGCCTGTACACTCCGTTCGTATGCAGAAGCTGCAGCGATTGCTCCACCTTCCCAACCACCGCCTCATTATCGACATTGCAACAAGGTGGAACTCCACCCTGCACATGGTGGAGCGGCTGTGCGAGCAGAGGCAGGCCATAATGCATTTGTGGGAGGATACATGGCCAGGCACTTTGAGAGCAGACATGGAGTTGACCGGTGCGCAGTGGTCAAGGCTGAAAGACCTCTGTAAAGTCCTTCAGTGTTTTGAGGAATGCACACGGCTGGTAAGTGCAGATGACGCCATCCTAAGCATGAGCATCCCACTTATGCGTCTGCTCATGCAAACTTTGACGCACCTTAAGGAGCAGGCTTCTGCAGCCAATGTTGATGAGGAGGAAGAGGAGGAGGGAATCCTTGATGACATTCAGCATTGTCTGCTCAGGGACCTCTCCTGGACGAGGTGGAGGAAGAAGAGGAGGAGGACGAGGAGGATGATGGGGATGATTACTTAGGGGAGGAGGATGCATCTCGTGGGGCAAGTGAAAATGTTGTCGTGGCAAGGTCTGGTACAGGGTTTGTGCGTGACTGGAGGGATGTGGATTTGACAGAAAGTGCTCCTCCAACCAGCACTCGCAGTGCATCATTGACACCGGGAACATTGGCCCACATGTCAGATTATGCCTTGCAGATCCTAAAAAGGGACCCCTGCATTGCCAAAATGATGAACGATGACGACTACTGGTTGGCCAGCATCCTGGATCCACGCTATAAAGGCAAATTACAAAACATCATGCCACAGGAGAACCTTGACCTAATATTGGCTAATAAACAAGCAACTCTGGTAAATCGGTTGCTTGAGGCATTCCCAGCACACAGCAGCAGTGATGGTTCTCACACGAGCCGTACGGGCCGGGGTCAGCTTGGCAGAGGTGTTCGTGGTGCACACAGCAGAAGTGGCGTTGGAGACAGGGGTTTCATGACAATGTTGTGGACTGATTTTTCAAGTACCGCTCACACAACTGGTAATACTGCATCGATGGAAAGTGACAGGAGACAGCAGTTGTCAACTATGGTTACAAACTACTTTTCCTCCCATATCGATGTTCTCCCACACAGGTCATTCCCCTTTGACTATTGGGCCGCTAAACTGGACACCTGGCCTGAATTGGCACAATATGCCTTACAGGAGCTCGCTTGCCCAGCTGCAAGTGTGCTATCGGAAAGAGTCTTCAGTGCAGCTGTATCAATCCTGACAAAAAAAGGACCCGGCTGTCAACCCAAAATGTGGATGATCTAACCTTCATTAAAATGAACCACGCATGGGTTTTCAAGGATTTTTTCCCACCTTCCCCTGATGACACATAGGGTGACAGAAAAATGGCTTGCTTTGGTCCACCTCTTCCTGGGACTTGACCTATTTCACCTTTTGCATCAGCTGAATGTCCAACATCAACATATGCCACTTTCTAAAACTCCCTAACTGTGCTGCCTCCCCCCCAGGGCCGGGGTCACCACCTAGCGCACGACACCGTGCGAGTGCCGTTGCCCTGGACAGGTGGGTAGGCCGACTCTTGGGCGCGGGCACTGGCACAGGGTCCCTCATAGTGCAATCAAGTGTCTCTGACGGTGGTGGTGCACACCCGCCGTCAGACACACCGCCATACTATGAGGGTCCCAGTGCCAGTACCGACGCCCATGAGTGGGCCCCCCTTGCTTGGGCAGGGCCCCAGCATTTGCAATCTTTACCTCTCCCTGCTCCTCCGCTGTGTAGTCTGGGCCGTCAAATCCATACTGGGCCTAACACCGTCTGAGCCTGCCTCCTGATGTATAGACATATATTTTGAAAGTGTACGCTATCCATACATGTTATCTGGGGATACGGTACCCTTTCTCACCTTTGTGCAATCACGTGCAATCCATGCTGGGCCTAACACCATCTGAGCCTGCCTCCTGATGTATAGACATATATTTTGAATGTGTACGCTATCCATACATGTTATCTGGGGATACGGAACCCTTTCTCACCTTTGTGCAATCACGTGCAATCCATACTGGGCTTGACACCGTCTGAGCCTGCCTCCTGATGTATAGACATATATTTTGAATGTGTACGCTATCCATACATGTTATCTGGGGATACGGAACCCTTTCTCACCTTTGTGCAATCACGTGCAATCCATACTGGGCCTGACACCGTCTGAGCCTGCCTCCTGATGTATAGACATATATTTTGAATGTGTACGCTATCCATACATGTTATCTGGGGATACGGAACCCTTTCTCACCTTTGTGCAATCACGTGCAATCCATACTGGGCCTGACACCATCTGAGCCTGCCTCCTGATGTATAGATATATATTTTGAATGTGTACGCTATCCATACATGTTATCTGGGGATACGGAACCCTTTCTCACCTTTGTGCAATCACGTGCAATCCATACTGGGCCTGACACCGTCTGAGCCTGCCTCCTGATGTATAGACATATATTTTGAATGTGTACGCTATCCATACATGTTATCTGGGGATACGGAACCCATTCTCAACTTTGTGCAATCACGTGCAATCCATACTGGGCCTGACACCGTCTGAGCCTGCCTCCTGATGTATAGACATATATTTTGAATGTGTACGCTATCCATACATGTTATCTGGGGATACGGAACCCTTTCTCACCTTTGTGCAATCACGTGCAATCCATACTGGGCCTGACACCGTCTGAGCCTGCCTCCTGATGTACAGACATATATTTTGAATGTGTACGCTATCCATACATGTTATCTGGGGATACGGAACCCTTTCTCACCTTTGTGCAATCACGTGCAATCCATACTGGGCTTGACACCGTCTGAGCCTGCCTCCTGATGTATAGACATATATTTTGAATGTGTACGCTATCCATACATGTTATCTGGGGATACGGAACCCTTTCTCACCTTTGTGCAATCACATGCAATCCATACTGGGCCTGACACCGTCTGAGCCTGCCTCCTGATGTATAGACATATATTTTGAATGTGTACGCTATCCATACATGTTATCTGGGGATACGGAACCCTTTCTCACCTTTGTGCAATCTCGTGCAATCCATACTGGGCTTGACACCGTCTGAGCCTGCCTCCTGATGTATAGACATATATTTTGAATGTGTACGCTATCCATACATGTTATCTGGGGATACGGAACCCTTTCTCACCTTTGTGCAATCACGTGCAATCCATACTGGGCCTGACACCGTCTGAGCCTGCCTCCTGATGTATAGACATATATTTTGAATGTGTATGCTATCCATACATGTTATCTGGGGATACGGAACCCTTTCTCACCTTTGTGCAATCACGTGCAATCCATACTGGGCCTGACACCATCTGAGCCTGCCTCCTGATGTATAGACATATATTTTGAATGTGTACGCTATCCATACATGTTATCTGGGGATACGGAACCCTTTCTCACCTTTGTGCAATCACGTGCAATCCATACTGGGCCTGACACCGTCTGAGCCTGCCTCCTGATGTATAGACATATATTTTGAATGTGTACGCTATCCATACATGTTATCTGGGGATACGGAACCCATTCTCAACTTTGTGCAATCACGTGCAATCCATACTGGGCCTGACACCGTCTTAGCCTGCCTCCTGATGTATAGACATATATTTTGAATGTGTACGCTATCCATACATGTTATCTGGGGATACGGAACCCTTTCTCACCTTTGTGCAATCACGTGCAATCCATACTGGGCCTGACACCGTCTGAGCCTGCCTCCTGATGTATAGACATATATTTTGAATGTGTACGCTATCCATACATGTTATCTGGTGATACGGAACCCTTTCTCACCTTTGTGCAATCACGTGCAATCCATACTGGGCCTGACACCGTCTGAGCCTGCCTCCTGATGTATAGACATATATTTTGAATGTGTACGCTATCCATACATGTTATCTGGGGATACGGTACCCTTTCTCACCTTTGTGCAATCACGTGCAATCCATACTGGGCCTAACACCGTCTGAGCCTGCCTCCTGATGTATAGACATATATTTTGAATGTGTACGCTATCCATACATGTTATCTGGGGATACGGAACCCTTTCTCACCTTTGTGCAATCACGTGCAATCCATACTGGGCCTGACACCGTCTAAGCCTGCCTCCTGATGTATAGACATATATTTTGAATGTGTACGCTATCCATACATGTTATCTGGGGATACGGAACCCTTTCTCACCTTTGTGCAATCACGTGCAATCCATACTGGGCCTGACCCCGTCTGAGCCTGCCTCCTGATGTATAGACATATATTTTGAATGTGTACGCTATCCATACATGTTATCTGGTGATACGGAACCCTTTCTCACCTTTGTGCAATCACGTGCAATCCATACTGGGCCTGACACCGTCTGAGCCTGCCTCCTGATGTATAGACATATATTTTGAACGTGTACGCTATCCATACATGTTATCTGGGGATACGGAACCCTTTCTCACCTTTGTGCAATCACGTGCAATCCATACTGGGCCTGACACCGTCTGAGCCTGCCTCCTGATGTATAGTCATATATTTTGAATGTGTACGCTATCCATACATGTTATCTGGGGATACGGAACCCTTTCTCACCTTTGTGCAATCACGTGCAATCCATACTGGGCCTGACACCATCTGAGCCTGCCTCCTGATGTATAGACATATATTTTGAATGTGTACGCTATCCATACATGTTATCTGGGGATACGGAACCCTTTCTCACCTTTGTGCAATCACGTCCAATCCATACTGGGTCTGACACCATCTGAGCCTGCCTCCTGATGTATAGACATATATTTTGAATGTGTACGCTATCCATACATGTTATCTGGAGATACGGAACCCTTTCTCACCTTTGTGCAATCACGTGCAATCCATACTGGGCCTGACACCGTCTGAGCCTGCCTCCTGATGTATAGACATATATTTTGAATGTGTACGCTATCCATACATGTTATCTGGAGATACGGAACCCTTTCTCACCTTTGTGCAATCACGTGCAATCCATACTGGGCCTGACACCGTCTGAGCCTGCCTCCTGATGTATAGACATATATTTTGAACATGTACGCTATCCATACATGTTATTTGGGGATACGGAACCCTTTCTCACCTTTGTGCAATCACGTGCAATCCATACTGGGCCTGACACCGTCTGAGCCTGCCTCCTGATGTATAGTCATATATTTTGAATGTGTACGCTATCCATACATGTTATCTGGGGATACGGAACCCTTTCTCACCTTTGTGCAATCATGTGCAATCCATACTGGGCCTGACACCGTCTGAGCCTGCCTCCTGATGTATAGACAAATATTTTGAATGTGTACGCTATCCATACATGTTATCTGGGGATACGGAACCCTTTCTCACCTTTGTGCAATCACGTCCAATCCATACTGGGTTTGACACCGTCTGAGCCTGCCTCCTGATGTATAGACATATATTTTGAATGTGTACGCTATCCATACATGTTATCTGGGGATACGGAACCCTTTCTCACCTTTGTGCAATCACGTGCAATCCATACTGGGCCTAACACCGTCTGAGCCTGCCTCCTGATGTATAGACATATATTTTGAATGTGTACACTATCCATACATGTTATCTGGGGATACGGAACCCTTTCTCACCTTTGTGCAATCACGTGCAATCCATACTGGGCCTAACACCGTCTGAGCCTGCCTCCTGATGTATAGACATATATTTTGAATGTGTACACTATGCTATCCATACATGTTATCTGGGGATACGGTACCCTTTCTCACCTTTGTGCAATCACGTGTAATCCATACTGGGCCTGAGAACGGCTGGCGAGCTGTTTAGCAAGCTTCAGCACTTGTGGTTTGCACACGTAAGTTTTTCATTTTTTCAGGAATGACGGTTAGGCCTAATTCTGGAACTGCGGTTGACCTGCACTTACTGGGAAATCATCGTTCGCGGGTAATAATTGTAATCACAGATCCCCATCACTAACGTTGTTCAGCGGGTTATCTGCACCTGTAAGCGACAAACGCTGGCCTTTTCAGTGTAGCGCACATGCAGCCACGGACATATAAGGGCATGACACACCAGTTATTGGCCAATCTCATGTGCCAGAGCCTCACGTGTCCCTCTAGTAAGCCGGACTCGGACCGCGGGGCATGACGGAGTCTCGTTCGTTAACGGAATTAAGCTTGCAATGTGTGCATCTGTTCTGTAGCTTGCATGGTTGAGGTTTCCCAGGTGGAGTCGAATTAAACCGTAGGCTCCACTCCTGGTGGTGCCCTTCTGGACATTCCTTTAAGGTTCAGCTTTGCAACCATACTGCCCACGTAAAACAAACACTTTACCTTCATGAACGCTGTTTGGAGGGTCATGACTCATGGGAATAACGCCGCCCAATCAGTTAACCTGCTAGAGAGATCCTTCGTTGCTCCCAAGCATGACATCACACTCCCTAGGAGGAAGGTAATGCCACTGTGGCGACCGTACTCCTGGGGGCGACACAAGTGCACTGATGCCCAGCCACTGCTCGATGAATCTGCTGGTACATTGACCCAGACCACTACATTCCCCTCGCACGCTACACGGCCTGAATCTGACCCTGATGAAACTCAGGTACCCTTCCCATATACAGTTCCATCTTACACGGTGACAAAGAGGAAGCTGCAGATGAAAGTGCAGGTTCGGCCCACCCGTCATCAGACACACCACCGTACTATCAGGGGCCCTGTGCCAGTGCCGTCGCCAACGAGTGGGCCCCCCCTGCTTGCTCAGGATCACAGCACTTGCAAGGTTGAAATACTGTGCAGTGAGATGGAAGATGGGAACGACGAGGAGTCCAGACTATTACAGGGATTCCCTAGCGAGGAGACTTATTTCATTGTTTTCAATGTTGGGACAGCAATTTTTGGGGAGCACTATACTCTGGAGAATGATAGATGGGGCCCACCATACACTGGAACATTCCAAAGGTGAACATCAGACACTGGAGCAGCATATACAGGGCCCATTATACACTAGAGCATTAGAAATGGGGCCCATTATGTTTGGAGCATTATTTGGGCCCATAAGACAGTGGAGCTTCATCCATGGGGACCAACATATACTGTAGCATTATGTGGAGCTCATCATATACTGTTTCAAACATTATATGGGACCAATGATTCTGTATGGAGAAATAGATGGGCCTTGTCATGAGCTGTAAAAAGTGAAGTATTTTTCATTGTACTATACCGCTATTTCTCTGCCGTATCGGATAATGATGAGTTGTGTTAAAGGGGCGCTCTTTCACCCAGGGCACATGAAAACCTGGAGCCAGCCCTCCCCCCCCACAACTGTAGCCAAATAACCCCCATTTTTCAGTGCGTTACTTGTATTATGAAGTTAATTAAGGTTGACAAGCTTAAGTAAGAAGAATTGATGCTTTTGGCATTCAAATGGGCACTGTTGGTGTGTTTCCTGTCCTCCTCTCACTGCCGACTTTTATTCCCCATTGACTAACATTGGGTTTCGTGTTTCGGGACGACCCCGACTTTTCCCTATAATCGGACGATCTTGCTCGACCCGACTTTTGGAAAAGTCGGGTTTCACGAAACAAAACGCGACCCTAAAAAACCAAAAGTCGCTCAACTCTACTAGCGACCATTTAGCCACGCACCAGTGATCCTTACCAGGTTGAATCGCTGTCGAGATCGCTGGTGCATCGCTTAGTGTAACGGTACCCTAACTTTCCTCTTCTCTGAAGCTACCTCTTCCTCTATTCTGTCGATGTCTATATGAACGTTTTTTTTTTCAAAATAGATTGTGGTGTTTTTTTCCACTTATAGACCTGATTAGGCGTATAGTCCTCTGTATATCTTTTAAACTTCCTCTTTTTCATGTCCATGATAAAATTTTCAAGTTTAGATAAATTGGTTTTCAGTCTGTCATTATAAAAATTAAAATCTTTCTGCTTAGTGTGTGTTTCCAAAGATTTTTTCAAAGTTTTAATCTCCTTTCTTACTTTTCTTGGTGTTCATATTTAATGATTAATGATACAAGTCTGAGTAAACATTGATGTAAGTTATCATGCCATTCTTTTTCAAACTCTTCATTATATATGGTTGTGGCAGTTTTGTATAAACGTAGTCTTCTTGAGTATCATATTTTTGGACTTAATGTGGTATAATCCCATCAAATTCACATTTCTCTTGTCATTTTATTTTGTAGTTGTAACATTAAGTCCTTTAAACCATCTGGTTCACAAGTGTTCACTGGTGCATCATCATTAAATACTGAAGCTAGTTTGTTTAGTCTAGCTGTGCAGTCTTCTATATCTTCAAAACTTTCAGGACTATATAGCTAAGAACAATTCACGCTTTAGTTAGATCATGACTAAGATGAAATGTTGAAGAGCGCTGATCACAGATTTTCTCTGCTAGTGTATATAAGTGCTGGATGCCATATGTTGGTTTATTTTATTTACCAGGAATAAAAGTTAAATTTTAGTAACCTTTGCCATTCGCTGGATTTTTTCCCCTACTAGAAAAATATAGGTATATATACAAGAACAAATATACAGGTATACAGTGAAGAGTGTGGTACAAGGGTAGGGTACAGATAGGTTACAATTTACGTGTTATGTAGCATATGTGACCATGTAAGGGAATCACGTAATCTTAGTTACGTGATTCCCTCTGGCCGCGTCAGGAAACAGTCCTCCTGCCAAAAAAACTAAAACCAAAATGAGGAGCTGCCTAATATCTCCTAGGCTGCTCCCTCCCACATACTGCGCCCACTCCTGGACTGGGCAGCATCCATCCTCCCATATCTGAGAGTGATTTTCCAGGCAGAACCGTGGATGGCCCATAACTTTCCGCCTGTAGCTCCAAATGGGTTGGCGGCGCCGCCACTGGGTTCCACTGGATTTTATGGCTACTGTATTTAATTCCTGGAAGCTAGGCATTATAACTCCATAATGCAGTGTTCTGAAGGTGGCTAAATGGTATGGGGTGTGGGGAAAGGAATGCCGATTATGTGCAAGGCTAGGCTCAGAGATATTGAATGCTTTTATTATAGGTAATTTTCCAGATTCTATATCTGAGCCTTGCACTAGTTAGCCTTGGAGCTGTAGTGCCACAATGGCAGCCTGAGTTAAACAGAGAAAACCAGTTGGCTCTTAGCTGCACAAGAGTTCACACTTTTATGATAATTGCTGGGGACAAGGAGTCTATAGCTTTCGCTCCCCCCTGGAGAGAGCTTCAAAGGACTTGTTGTTTGGGTTAATTAACGAAAAACAATGAATAGTCTTGTGGAATCCCAAGGGTGGGGCTGAGTTTGGGAGCATTCAGGGGCAAAATGTATCTGACAGGACCTTCCATCAGATATCAAAATTATATCAATTAGATATCATTTTCCCATATCTCACAGAGATATGTGGAGATATGTGGACCTCTTCCCACCTGCCCGCTCTTTGGAGGTCCACTACAACCTGCCCATCATATAACTTTATATAAACTGTCCCAACATGCAGTGTGCTGGATGAAACTATTCTGGTTTTACATCACTGACGCCATCATGCGCAGTAACATGTATCTCCCCTCCATCACTGCACCAGTGTCTCTGTCATATATTCCCCCCTCTTCCCAAAACCAGGAAACAGGAGACTCTAGACAGGACATCTGCGTTCCCATGCAAACTCCCTGGCCTGTGCTCCACATGGAAAGTGAAGTCCTGGAGCACCAGAAACCACCTAGTCACACGGGTATTCATCCCCTTATTTTCCCTCATTCATCTCAGGGGTGCATGATCAGATATTAGCCTGAACTTCCTGCCTAACAGGTAGTATCTCAGGGTGTCGATTGCCCACTTGATCGTAACAGATGGACCCAGCAAATATAAATGCCTTCATAGTCACCCCAAAAACCCACTTGTCAGACCACAGCCCGATACTGCTGTATATGAGATCCACGGACAAGCCACTCACAGAAGGGCCCCATCTGATGGGTCTCCACAACCTACCACTAGAGTTGAGCGACTTTTCCTTTTTTAGGGTCGCGTTTCGTTTCGTGAAACCCGACTTTTCCAAAAGTCGGGTCGAGCAAGATCGTCCGATTATAGGGAAAAGTCGGGGTCGTCACGAAACACGAAACCCAATGTAAGTCAATGGGGAATAAAAGTCAGCAGTGAGAGGAGGACAGGAAACACACCTACAGTGCCCATTTGAATGCCAAAAGCATCAATTCTTCTTACTTAAGCTTGTCAACCTTAATTAACTTCATAATACAAGTTACGCACTGAAAAATGGGGGTTATTTGGCTAAATTTGTGGGGGGGAGGGCTGGCTGCAGGTTTTCATGTGCCCTGGGCGAAAGAGCGCCCCTTTAACACATACCACAACTCATCATGCTCCGATACGGCAGAGAAATAGCGGTATAGTACAATGAAAAATACCTCACTTTTTACATCTCATGACGAGGCCCATCTATTTCTCCATACAAAATCATTGGTCCCATATAATGTTTGAAACAGTATATGATGAGCTCCACATAATGCTACAGTATATGTTGGTCCCCATGGATGAAGCTCCACTGTCTAATGGGCCCAAATAATGCTCCAAACATAATGGGCCCCATTTCTACTGCTCTAGTGTATAATGGGCCCTGTAAATGCTGCTCCAGTGTCTGATGTCCACCTTTGGAATGTTCCAGTGTATGGTGGGCCCCATCTATCATTCTCCAGAGTATAGTGCTCCCCAAAAATTGCTGTCCCAACATAGAAAACAATCAAATAAGTCTCCTCGCTAGGGAATCCCTGTACTTGTCTGGACAGGTGCTGTAGCTTGCTTAACAGCTTGCCAGCCGTTCTCACGCCCAGTATCGATTGCACGTGATTGCACAAAGGTTAGAAAGGGTACCGTATCCCTGGATAACATGTATGGATAGCGTACACATTCAAAATATATGTCTATACAGCATGAGGCAGGCTCAGACGGTGTTAGGCCCAGTATGGATTGCACGTCATTGCACAAAGGTTAGAAGGGGTACCGTATCCCCGGATAACATGTATGGATAGCGTACACATTCAAAATATATGTCTATACAGCATGAAGCAGGCTCAGACGGTGTTAGGCCCAGTATGGATTGCACGTCATTGCACAAAGGTTAGAAGGGGTACCGTATCCCCGGATAACATGTATGGATAGCGTACACATTCAAAATATATGTCTATACAGCATGAGGCAGGCTCAGACGGTGTTAGGCCCAGTATGGATTGCACGTCATTGCACAAAGGTTTGAAGGGGTACCGTATCCCCGGATAACATGTATGGATAGCGTACACATTCAAAATATATGTCTATACAGCATGAGGCAGGCTCAGACGGTGTTAGGCCCAGTATGGATTGCACGTCATTGCACAAAGGTTAGAAGGGGTACCGTATCCCCGGATAACATGTATGGATAGCGTACACATTCAAAATATATGTCTATACAGCATGAGGCAGGCTCAGACGGTGTTAGGCCCAGTATGGATTGCACGTCATTGCACAAAGGTTAGAAGGGGTACCGTATCCCCGGATAACATGTATGGATAGCGTACACATTCAAAATATATGTCTATACAGCATGAGGCAGGCTCAGACGGTGTTAGGCCCAGTATGGATTGCACGTCATTGCACAAAGGTTAGAAGGGGTACCGTATCCCCGGATAACATGTATGGATAGCGTACACATTCAAAATATATGTCTATACAGCATGAGGCAGGCTCAGACGGTGTTAGGCCCAGTATGGATTGCACGTCATTGCACAAAGGTTAGAAGGGGTACCGTATCCCCGGATAACATGTATGGATAGCGTACACATTCAAAATATATGTCTATACAGCATGAGGCAGGCTCAGATGGTGTTAGGCCCAGTATGGATTGCACGTCATTGCACAAAGGTTAGAAAGGGTACCGTATCCCCGGATAACATGTATGGATAGCGTACACATTCAAAATATATGTCTCAGGAGGCAGGCTCAGACGGTGTCAGGCACAGTATGGATTTGACGGCCCAGATTACACAGCGGAGGAGCAGGGAGAGGTAAAGATTGCAAATGCTGGGGCCCTGGCCAAGCAAGGGGGGCCCACTCGTGGGCGTCGGTACTGGCACTGGGCCCCTCATAGTACAGCGGTGTGTCTGACAGCGGGTGTGCACCACCACCGTCAGAGACACTTGATTGCACTATGAGGGACCCTGTGCCAGTGCCCGCGCCCAAGAGTCGGCCTACCCACCTGTCCAGGGCAACGGCACTCGCACGGTGTCGTGCGCTAGGTGGTGACCCCGGCCATGGGGGGGGAGGCAGCACAGTTAGGGAGTTTTAGAAAGTGGCATATGTTGATGTTGGACATTCAACTGATGCAAAAGGCGAAATAGGTGAAGTACCAGGAAGAGGTGGACCAAAGCAAGCCATTTTTCTGTCACCCTATGTGTCATCAGGGGAAGGTGGGACAAAATCCTTGGAAACCCATGCGTGGTTCATTTTAATGAAGGTTAGATCATCCACATTTTGGGTTGACAGACGGGTCCTTTTTTCTGTCAGGATTGATCCAGCTGCACTGAAGACTCTTTCCGATAGCACACTTGCAGCTGGGCAAGCGAGCTCCTGTAAGGCATATTGTGCCAATTCAGGCCAGGTGTCCAGTTTAGCGGCCCAATAGTCAAAGGGGAATGACCTGTGTGGGAGAACATCGATATGGGAGGAAAAGTAGTTTGTAACCATAGTTGACAACTGCTGTCTCCTGTCACTTTCCATCGATGCAGTATTACCAGTTGTGTGAGCGGTATTTGAAAAATCAGTCCACAACATTGTCATGAAACCCCTGTCTCCAACGCCACTTCTGCTGTGTGCACCACGAACACCTCTGCCAAGCTGCCCCCGGCCCGTACGGCTCGTGTGAGAACCATCACCGCTGCTGTGTGCTGGGAATGCCTCAAACAACCGATTTACCAGAGTTGCTTGTTTATTAGCCAATATTAGGTCAAGGTTCTCCTGTGGCATGATGTTTTGTAATTTGCCTTTATAGCGTGGATCCAGGATGCTGGCCAACCAGTAGTCGTCATCGTTCATCATTTTGGCAATGCGGGGGTCCCTTTTTAGGATCCGCAAGGCATAATCTGACATGTGGGCCAATGTTCCCGGTGTCAATGATGCACTGCGAGTGCTGGGTGGAGGAGCACTTTCTGGCAAATCCACATCCCTCCAGTCACGCACAAACCCTGTACCAGACCTTGCCACGCCAACATTTTCACTTGCCCCACGAGATGCATCCTCCTCCCCTAAGTAATCATCCCCATCATCCTCCTCCTCCTCTTCTTCCTCCACCTCGTCCAGGAGAGGTCCCTGAGCAGACAATGGCTGAATGTCATCAAGGATTCCCTCCTCCTCTTCCTCCTCATCAACATTGGCTGCAGACGCCTGCTCCTTAAGGTGCGTCAAAGTTTGCATGAGCAGACGCATAAGTGGGATGCTCATGCTTAGGATGGCGTCGTCTGCGCTTACCAGCCGTGTGCATTCCTCAAAACACTGAAGGACTTTACAAAGGTCTTTCAGCTTCGACCACTGCACGCCTGTCAACTCCATGTCTGCTCTCAAAGTGCCTGGCCGTGTATCCTCCCACAAATGCATTATGGCCTGCCTCTGCTCGCACAGCCGCTCCACCATGTGCAGGGTGGAGTTCCACCTTGTTGCAATGTCGATAATGAGGCGGTGGTTGGGAAGGTGGAGCAATCGCTGCAGCTTCTGCATACGAACGGAGTGTACAGGCGACCGGAGGATGTGCGCGCACAGTCTTCGCACCTTCTGGAGCAGGGCTGTTAACTCCGGATAATTTTTGAGGAAGCACTGCACCACCAGGTTCAAGGTGTGAGCCAAGCAAGGTATGTGGCTGAGTTTTGAAAGGGCTATGGCTGCCACAAAATTACGGCCGTTATCACTAACTACCTTGCCTGCCTCAAGATGTACACTGCCCAGCCATGACTCAGTTTGTCGCTTCAAGTACTCGGCCAGCACCTCGGCGGTGTGTCTGTCGCCCCAAACACATCATCTGCAACACAGCCTGCTGACGCTTTCCACTAGCTGCTCGATAGGGGGACACATCGTGTGCAACAGTGACAGCTGCAGATGGAGTGCTCGTACGACTGCGCTCTGTGGATGAGCTGTCGCTTCTGGAGGAGGAGGAGGAGGAGGAGGGCCGAACGCCTACAGCCAACTGTTTCCTATACCGTGGGCTAGGCAGCACTGTCCCACCACTGCTGTCCCCTGTGGACCCTGCATCCACCACATTAACCCAGTGCGCAGTGATGGACACGTAACGGCCCTGGCCATGCCGACTGGACCATGCATCAGTTGTGAGGTGCACCTTTCCGCTCACTGACTGCTTGAGTGCATGGACAATGCGGTCTTTCACATGATGGTGGAGGGCTGGGATGGCTTTGCGAGAGAAGAAGTGGCGACTGGGTAGGTCATAGCGTGGTACTGCATAGGCCATGAGTTCGCGGAAAGCTGTGCTTTCCACCAACCGAAAGGGCATCATCTCAAACGAGATTAGTTTGGCAATGTGGCCGTTCAAACCCAGTGTACGCGGATGAGAGACTGAGTACTTTCTTGACCTACTCATAGTGTCTGGGAGGGTGAGCTGGACTTGAGAGCTGCATATGGTGGAAGTAGCGGTGGACAGGGCGGACTGAGAGAGGGTTGATGATGGTGATGGAGTTGGTGTTCTTTCTGATGGCCTAGAATCAGTCTTTCGTTGATATAACAGTGGGATTCCCTGACTGCTGTGGCCTTGCAACGACACCTCAACATTTGCTGCTGTGCTAACCGGTGGGCTTACAGTGGGGGAAACAATGTAGAGTTGCTGACTACCTTCGTTGTGATCAGTTGCACATGTGGCACTTGAGGTTTGGTGTTGTGTCCACGCTTGCAAGTGCATGCTGGTTAAATGTCTAAGCATGCAACTGGTATTCAAATTTTTCAGATTTTTCCCTCGGCTAAAGGTCTTTGCGCACTTCTTACAGATAACCTTGGCCTGATCATGAGGATTTTGTTCTTAAAAAGTGCCACACTGCACTCTTCCTACTTTGGCAGACATTTTGCGGCCTAGCACGCTGTGATCTTTTGACCCTCTGGACAAGCTGTCCAGCAACTCTTTTGATGTTTGGAACCTGTCTTTGGAGTGCTCCGGGCCTGCCAGATAACAGCTGTTGCGATGTCGATGTCTGCTGTGGATGCTCCTCATCTGAGCTATTGGAAGCAGCACCCTCTTCCCCCAATGGATGCCAATCTGGGTCAACAACTGGGTCATCCATCACCTCCTCTTCTATGTCATGTGCACCTTTCTCTGTGTCACCGTGTATGGTGGTATAGTGTGCGGGAAGGGGCACCTGAGTCTCATCAGGGTCAAAATCTGGCTCTGTACACTGCGAGGACAATGTAGTGCTCTGAGTGAATGTACCAGCAGAATCATCCATCAGCGGCTGTGCATCAGTGCACTCCATGTCAGATTCATCTTGGCCTGGGTAATTCACCATTTCACTTGATAATCCAGGCATGGTATGTGAAAACAGCTCCATGGAGTAATCAGTAGTATGGCCTGCGTCATCCTTCAATCTTGGTTGGGGTGAAGGACACAAGGAAAGGTGTGGTTCATGAACATGAGCCTCCAATGACGACTCAGTGCTTTTACTTTTTACAACTTAAGAAGAGGAGGCGATAGAGCTGGAGGCTGAGTCAGCAATGTAAGACAAAACTTTTTCCTGATGCTCTGCCTTTAAAAGCGGTTTGCCAACTCCTAGAAAACTAAGCGTTCGAGTCCTTATGTAGCCAGACGATGACGCAGGGTCAGCACCTCCTGCATTCGGTCCTATTTTGCTCTTGCCACTACCATCAGATCCACCACCAACACCATCATTACCAGCTGCCAACCCCCGCCCAATTCCACGGCCTCTTCCACCAGCCTTCCTCATTTTTGGTAGAAATGTAGACAAAATCCAACAAACTATATAGTAATGTAAAACAAGGTACAAGGTGTCTATAGGACAGGGGAGTTTTAGAATTTCTGCACACACTTGTGGACAGTGGACACTTGTGGATTGTGTGCGGCCCACTGATATCTGAGCGCTATGTGACACGCTCGATGGCACAGCTGCCTGTGACCAAAGTGACGAGAGGATAATGGAGATTTTGAATCTCTGCGTACACTTGTGGACAGTGGACACTTGTGGATTGTGTGCGGCCCACTGATATCTGAGCGCTATGTGACACGCTCGATGGCACAGCTGCCTGTGACCAAAGTGACGAGCGGATAATGGAGATTTTGAATCTCTGCGTACACTTTTGGACACTGGACACTTGTGGATTGTGTGCGGCCCACTGATATCTGAGCGCTATGTGACACGCTCGATGGCACAGCTGCCTGTGACCAAAGTGACGAGAGGATAATGGAGATTTTGAATCTCTGCGTACACTTTTGGACAGTGGACACTTGTGGATTGTGTGCGGCCCACTGATATCTGAGCACTATGTGACACGCTCGATGGCACAGCTGCCTGTGACCAAAGTGACGAGAGGATAATGGAGATTTTGAATCTCTGCGTACACTTTTGGACAGTGGACACTTGTGGATTGTGTGCGGCCCACTGATATCTGAGCGCTATGTGACACGCTCGATGGCACAGCTGCCTGTGACCAAAGTGACGAGAGGATAATGGAGATTTTGAATCTCTGCGTACACTTGTGGACAGTGGACACTTGTGGATTGTGTGCGGCCCACTGATATCTGAGCGCTATGTGACACGCTCGATGGCACAGCTGCCTGTGACCAAAGTGACGAGAGGATAATGGAGATTTTGAATCTCTGCGTACACTTGTGGACAGTGGACACTTGTGGATTGTGTGCGGCCCACTGATATCTGAGCGCTATGTGACACGCTCGATGGCACAGCTGCCTGTGACCAAAGTGACGAGAGGATAATGGAGATTTTGAATCTCTGCGTACACTTGTGGACAGTGGACACTTGTGGATTGTGTGCGGCCCACTGATATCTGAGCGCTATGTGACACGCTCGATGGCACAGCTGCCTGTGACCAAAGTGACGAGAGGATAATGGAGATTTTGAATCTCTGCGTACACTTTTGGACACTGGACACTTGTGGATTGTGTGCAGCCCACTGATATCTGAGCGCTATGTGACACGCTCGATGGCACAGCTGCCTGTGACCAAAGTGACGAGAGGATAATGGAGATTTTGAATCTCGGCGTACACTTTTGGACACTGGACACTTGTGGATTGTGTGCGGCCCACTGATATCTGAGCGCTATGTGACACGCTCGATGGCACAGCTGCCTGTGACCAAAGTGACGAGAGGATAATGGAGATTTTGAATCTCTGCGTACACTTGTGGACAGTGGACTCTTGTGGATTGTGTGCGGCCCACTGATATCTGAGCGCTATGTGACACGCTCGATGGCACAGCTGCCTGTGACCAAAGTGACGAGAGGATAAGGGAGATTGTATTGCTTTTAAAAAAGCAGTTTGCGGAGCAGTGGGTAAACAGCAATGCCAGCGTGTCAGGAAGCCTTAAAAGGCAGCCCAACAACCAACACCACTGATACACCACAATATAGCCTCCCCTTGCACTGCACACACAGTGACTTGTGTGTTGTGCAGGCCAAATCGCTAGCAGCAGAAGCAGTTTTTTTGTCTTCTTCCCTGCCTAACGCTCTCCCTACAGAATCAGCAGCAACCTCTTCCTATACTAAGATCGGCAGAAGTAAGATGGCGGTCGGCGTGCACGCCCTTTTATACCCCCTGTGACGCCCACCAAAGCAAGCCATTCACTTGCATGCCCTTCTGAAAGATGGTGGTGACCCGTGCCTATGTCATCACGTTGCCCACAGTGTCCGTGGATCCTGATTGGCTGAAAAAGAGCGCAAAACAAACTTTTGAAACGCGACTTTGGCGCGTAAGTCGCCGACCTCGTGGCCGACCTCATCCTAGGGTCGGGTTTCGTTTCATGAAACCCGACTTTGCCAAAAGTCGTCGACTTTTGAATTTTTTCGACCCGTTTCGCTCAACTCTACCTACCACCATCCTTCAAGTGCCCTAAACAGCTAGGCACTGAATACATCAAAATGAGCAACAGAACCTAGATGCAAGAGCTACTTGTACAATGCAACACACATAGCTACATATCAAACCAGAAAGGTGCCAACCTCAGAAAGACCAACTCCAAGAGACCTACAAATAAACAATGCCAAATATGGTTTGACAAAGAATGAAAGGCACTGTGCAGTTCCCCAGGGATGACATCGAACCAGAAACAGGGAGACCCCAACAACAGGGACCTGGGGGGCGGCCCGTGGCACCCTACAGAGGCAGTGCAGGTGCATCCTAGGGGAGAGGAGACAGAGGCACATCTCCCAGAAGCTATGGCGGCTTGAGGACTCCCTCCAGGACAACTCATTCTGGGAGACCTGCAGTCATATCGGCATGGAGCCCAGGCTGAACACCCTCCTTATCCAGAATGGCAACATCTGGCACAACTACTTTGAGAGACTCTACAGGAACATACCAAAAGAAGACCTAACCGCAGAACAACATCTAACCAATAAACTGAGGGGCATGGAGGAAACAGTCAAGGACTTACAAAGCCCACTCGACACACCAAACAGTGTGCTGGAAATAAATGGTAGAATCAGATTGATGAAATGCATGAAGGCCGGGGGGAGTGATGGCATCCTGGCAGAGGTGATCAAATACAGTTCCCCAGACATACATGCAGCACTGGCAAAACTTTACACCCACGTCCTAAGCACCGGCGACTTCATGCAATGCTGGAATCAGGGTCTCATTATGCCCATCTACGGGAGTGGGGATCGATACAATACAGCAAACTGCAGTGGGATCTGTGTCAGCTGCATTCTGGGAGAGCTGTTTAACAGCATCATTAATAAAAGGATCATCACCTTCTTCACCCAGCGTGACGTCCTCAGCGGAAGCCAAGCTGGGTTCATGCCAAACCACGTCACTACTGATCACATCTGCACCCTGCACAGCCTCATCGAGACCTATGTCCACAGCAAAAAACAGGGGAAAATATTTGCATGCTTCGTGGACTTCAAGGCCTTTGACTCAGTGTGGCACCCCGGCCTGTTTCTGCGGCTCCTGGAGAGCGGAGTGGGTGACAGGACGTACGGCATCATTGGGGCCCGCACGCTGAGAGCCGTTGCAGCGTGGGGGTGAACGGGGAAGACGGCCTTCTTCTGGAGAGGCCTTGGGGTAGGACAGGGCTGCGGCCTGAACCCTACTCTGTTCAATGTCTGCATAGATAGACTGGCAGCAGCCCTGGGGTCCTCCTCCACCCCAGGCCTTGGTCTGCACGACTGAGAGGTGTGGTTCCTGCTGTGCGCGGATGACCTCCTGCTGCTCTCCCCACCTGAGAGAGGCCTCCAGGGTGGCCTCACGGTGCTGGAGACTTTCAGCAATACCTGGGAGTTGCCCATCGACCCAGGGAGGACCAGGATCATGTTGTTTCAAAGAAGGAGAAGAATAAAAACCCCACTCACTCCCTCACATTAAATGGTTCCACACTGGAGAAGACCAACATCTATACCTACCTTGGTGTAAAGCTAAGCCAAACCCGGAGTCTCCGGCAAGCAGCAGAGGCCCTGGGGGCAAGAGCATGTGGAACCATCTATGCCATCAGAGGACAACTGTGCCACCTCAGGACACCGGTGAGAGTTTGGCTTGAGATATTCGGTAGCGTCATCACTCCTGTACTGATGTATAGCAGCGAGGTTTGAGGCCCAGCGACTTACCTAGGCTGGGCGGGGTGGGTTTCACACCCACCCAGGGTCTTCCACCTGGGGTTCTGCAAATATCTCCTCCAGGTACATTGCAGCGCCTCAGACATAGCCTGAGTTGGGATGATTCCCCTTATGGCTACCTATAAACAAGAGGGCACTGTCACACCAGGCACACATACAGAGCGGCGGCCCCAGCTCCTACCATCATAAAGCCCTACTGACCCAAATCTCAGAGCCAGCCACGAAACCCGAGCAGCCAGTCCCATCAAAGTCATCAACACACCATGACAAAAACCGAAATAAAGAAGATGTCAGAGAGCTGCAAGATGCAATATATAGAGGGTTGGCAGAGTGAATTAGAGAACTGGAATTGGAAACCTTCAAAAACAACCTGAAGACCTACCTCTTCTGACAAGCCTACAACCTTCAGCACCCATCGATCGACCAAACCGTTGCACAAACAGCTCTACCCTCGCCTACTGTATCCTCACGCATCCCTTGTAGATTGTGAGCCCTCGCGGGAAGGGTCCACTCTCCTCCTGTACCAGTTGTGACTTGTACTGTTTAAGATTACTGTACTTGTTTTTATTATGTATACTTCTCCTCACAGGGAATAAATGGTGCTATAATAATAAATAATAACTGGTGAACTATGCATTATTTTTTACTGTCTTTATTGTCTGTACATGGCCCAGCTTAATTGTAAAGTGCTGCAGAATATGTTGGCGCTATATAAATATATTTATTATTATTATTTAGCTATACGACTCCAAAGGGCCCATATACTGTTCTGTCTGTGCTGTCTCCTGATTTAGATTCTTTGTCTTAGCAATGCAAAGCCTAGATACAACTCTGCTCATCATACATTGTAGAATGATTATTTGCAATGTGCTTCATGCTAGACTATGGAGAAAGTAATGACCTATTATTAGCTAGTGGGATATTTGTCTCAACATTTGATAAAATAGTTTTCTATTGACATAGTATTTATCCCTTCAATACCTGGTGGTTTCATCAGACTCCTTGGAGATCTGGTGTATAATTTGTTTTCAGGATGTCAGTAAGATTTCAGGGAGAAGATATGTCCTTTTCCATCCTAGTTATACATACCCCCTTGTAGACAGATTTTGTGTTTTACTTGGTGTTTAGTCTGTCTCTTCTAATTCTAACATATTCATGCAAACAATAGAAATGCTGCAGACATCAATAGATACCACGGAACCAGTTTCCATCTCTCAGATGATAACCAATGTTTACACATTTTTACAACCTCTGAAATTGTTGGTGCCAGACAAGTTGTTATACACTACTCAAGTGCTTCTTTTCTGATACCTAGAGAGCTCTTGAAAGTCGCACTGCACAGTGAAAGCCTCCTCCAATATTTTGTATCTGCTACTTTATCTCTAAATGAAGGCTCTCAGATCTGAATCTCCTAAATATTCAGTTTGGCATTTCAGAGTAAATATAGCAAACAGAATATAATGATTTTGCCCTTGAGACCTCACCATTGGGTTGTGCATCTCTGGAGGCTAGCGAGTGGACAACGAGAGCAACACCCTAGATTGCAAATCACTTTTGTTAACTGAAGTGTTGTTATGTTTTAAACAGTCTTGGGACTGTTGTGATTGGAATAGCAATGTATTTATCCATCTAATCAGCATGGAAGAAATGTTAAATATCAGGATGAAAATGGATGATCAGATGCAGAACACGTAGCAATTAAACTGTACAAGGCGCTACAAATAAAGGAATATAACAATTTGGTCTCACAGGCTGCATTTTAGAAGTCTGCTCTCAAAATTAGAAAATCTAGGTAGTAAGATTAAAATAGGCTTTAGAATTTCAGATGCCCAACATGTTTTTCAGTGTTGACCTATCTATTGGCCAGCATTATGTCAACAAGCCACTCATTATTTAAATATACAACGTTAGGAGCAATCTTATCATTATTTTCGGTATACAGCTCTCTATCACACTCCCAGATGGCTCAAGTGGGTTGAACACCAACTGTGCCAGGCTATCCTAGGAGGGGCATAGCTAAGCGGCTACCTGGTTTTCATTTGCGCTCCTGATAGTAAAGTCAGGTTTGAGCTGTAGGTAGCCTCTAGGTACCAATCCTAGATAGTCCTCGGTATTGCAGCTGCTGTCCCCTAAGGGACAGGTATGCTGGCATGAACTGGATTCTGATTCACAGCAAGGCTGGATTCAGAGCCTGTTCAGACAGGTGCAACTTCACGATTTAGATACCACCGGAGCGGCTTCAGGTTTCGGATCCGACAGAGTAGCTACAGAGTTCAGGTGCTGCAGGAGCGGCTTCAGGGCAACTTACACCCTATCTGGAAATATGGGAGCAGGATCAGGATAACAAACTAACTTAACTAGATAGGATGAAGTACCTAGAAACATACAGTTGTGCTCACACAATGTAGGGAAACTATGGGGATTGCACAGGCACCTTCCTACTGGGAATAGTGCCTTTTATACAAAATGTTTCCTAGCTATTGCTTGGGAGCAATTTTCAAAGTGTGCACACTGCCCTCTTAAGAACATGGGAGTGCATGCACTATGCACACCATTGGAAGGATGTGTGGTGTGTACAGGAGGTAGGGAGGAGGAAGCAGGGAATGAGGATGCCGCCGTGCCTGGGGTGGTGAGTATGTCAGCATCCCTGCTCTGAGGACGAGGAGGGCGAGATGCCAGCATAGCGTTACACTCTCATGCATGTATTAAACCTAGATGGCTGATCTTGAAAAGCAGCAAGTAGTATTTTGAGGAACTAAGAGGTTACATGAGATAAAAAAAAGACTACATACCTCAGCAACATTGACATCACTGGAACAGTGCCGCTGTGGGAGGTGAATATTCACTGTTTTAATTTTTATTAGGGTCCTGAATTAATTAAGCAGGGGTTGTCCGATACTGCAACATCCTTTTCATAATAAAAGGAAGACTGATTTGGGAGAGTCACACAGAGCAAAGTACTGTTGTGCACATGCTCCAGGAAACGTCCAAAAGCGTCGATGACCCATAGGTAAAGTTGGTGCACTACTACTCTGCTCTCGGAAGAGCAGAGAGAAGTGCTACTTTGCAGAAGCACTATGCGAGACACTGTGTGAATAACGTAGGACACGTCATCCACATGAAACAGGGAAGGAATATGGCAATCCTAAGAAGAGAGGTTGCCCCAGATCAAGACCAGAGACGCCCATGGGACATATTTTTAAGTTCCTTGAATAGGAGATTGAGGGCATAAAAATAGCATACTAAAATGCTGTAAAAGAAGGTGCTGGCTGTACTTTATTTTGGGAAAACCATGTGATAGGTCACCTTAAAACAACTAACGATCGCTAAACCTTTATCAATCGATTGTCATTTAATAGTCTGTTTATAGAGGTGGACCAAAGTAAATGATGCACAGTGAATGATCTGTACAGTAATAGATCGCTCAGTGCACACAGGCTGCTGTGGTTCTTGCCAATGCGAGTCTTGTTTACACAGGAGATTGATGAATTTTTTGTGCTGGGCAAAAGTTAATTTCACCCAATGTACAAAAGTTTTGCTCATTCAACTGTTGTATGACAGTCTGTTTATGTTGAAAGATAATTGGGAAACAAGTATGAAACAATTGTGAAACAATCAGTGTTCACTATGATCTGTCAGTGTAAATGCAGCTTTACTATGCTTCAAACTAACATTTATTTTCATATTTCTCTGTAACTAGTTCTGCAAATATGTCTGAAAATCTTTTATTACAATCATCTCTTCTCATACCATGGATAACGGCCAACAATAATAAAGAGCAGTTAGAAAGGCTTACCACTGATGCTATTATTACATAACATAGTGTCCTACCCTCTTTAAGAGTCAGCTTTGGAATCTAAAGGAATAATGAGAACATGCTTGCAGACAAAGGCCTTTTGTTGGAAGTGAAGCCTCTGGAAAGAACCTAACATGTCTTAATTTACTTTTACACTTTCTAACTGCCAGGTCTTAACTTGTGCCAATGCTGTGATCTTTAGCAACACTTAAACGAAAATTTCATTTGAAGTCTGTACCTTATGGAAAGAGGCAGTAGGACCAATGATCGTAGGCGTTGGGGAAACATTTACAGTTGTGGTTAGATCACCACTTACATACAGGCTTGTTGGCTGTATAAGGCGATACAGTGTGAATTGTTGGCCTGTGTGATTATTTATTGTACTGCAAGTCTACACTTACCAGAACTTAAACTGAAGCAAGGAGAGGTTGATAAGGAATGTTATGAAAGCTTGGACATTAATAACATTAGAGGCGATTTTCCGGCATAAGTGTCTGTTGTGGTTATGAGATTCTTGCATTCTTGATATTGTTTGTTACTTCTGCTGTGACTAAGTGCGGTCTTATGTTCCCTGGTTCCATACAAACACTCCTTAAAAAAACAAACTAACCATTTTTGAATGGTGACACCTGTTCTAAGCTTCGCCTTTAGTGGCCTCTTGGTGCAGATGTGCCTCAATGCCACCCAGTGTTTTGCAATAATGGAGCGATTAAACAGAACTCTATGAACAGCAATTAATGTCTTGAACATTATAGACCATCGACATTATGCACAAAAACTAATGTAGACCGTAGCAACACAGAATCTGAAAATATACGCCTGACAGAAAAAAACAGATGAAAAAAATGTTTTTCTATTGTTTTACATTTACAGTGGGACTTGATCTTATTCTGGTGCTGTTAAACATTGCATGGGAACATAATAGTAACTCAGACTTTTTAGATTTTATGGCATAGAGAAGGTTAAAAAAAACACCCAAGGGAGGTAACTGTCAGAAGCACCTTCAAACCAGGGCCGGATTTAAGAAGTGGGTGGCCCGGGGCCCATTTTGGAGGGAGGCCCATTTTTCAAGGTGTTGCAATATGTAATGCAAAAACACAAAATGAAACGAATGCAAGTTTAGAAAATTTTAGAAAAATCATTTACGCAGAGTAATTCAGGTAAAATCATTCATTTTTTACAATCCAGGCACTTTCCTTGACTTTTGTGCTGCAAAATCACTAATGATGTCACTAAAGTCCAATTCATGAAGTATATCTGACTTGATGCTCATGATAGCTAAATTTACAAGTCGTTCCTGCTTCATGGATGTCTTTAATCGGTTTTCAACTAATTTGAGTTTTGGGAAGGAACGCTCACCACTGCAGTTTGTTACCATCAAAATTAGATATATCCTTAGAGCTATCTGTCCACCAAGCTTTGCAAGAACTCCTCACTGACACCATAGCTGCCACTCCACCAAGCTTTGCAAGAACTCCTCACTGACACCATAGCTGCCACTCCACCATGCTTTACAAGAACTCCTCGCTGACACCATAGCTGCCACTCCACCAAGCTTTGCAAGAACTCCACCCTGACCCCATAGCTGCCACTCCTCCAAGCTTTGCAAGAACTCCTCACTGACACCATAGCTGCCACTCCAGGATTCTGACTTGGCTGCCCGGGACTCTTCTCAAGTTCCTTCCTTCACCAAGGATGGTTGGAAAACACCAATATCACCAACAGTGAGTGATAACACCTGCCGCACCTTTATAGTTAGGAGCCAGAGTCTCACACCTGTTAGAGATTCCTGTGCAATAACGCTCACCACCACCGGGGGCAAAATAGAACAAAAGACACCACTGTGTAATAACCCTAATGGCCACCGGGGGCAAAACCAACTCTAAGCAACCAGCTCAAAGGAAAAAAAGGTTACTTATTCAAAACCTGTTATATCCAACCTGGATCATGACAGTACTCTGCCTCAATGAGGGGCCTCTGAACCCTCAAGAATGCTCCTCATCAGGGAACCCCTACAGAGGGGACACCCAGATCCAGAGTTCACTTCTGCAACTACCTGTACTTCAGGTTAAAGAAAAATGGGCACCACTGGTATTGGCAATGTATGTTTGGCGGCGTTGCACATCCCTAGAGCACCGTCCTGGGGAGCAAGTTGTGTATGGGCATGTTTGGAGGTAAAACAAGCAGACAAGACTCCATGCACACTTCCACTGGTTGTTATTTGGTGAGCACTCATGCATGCTCGTTCACACACTGGTCCGGACCAGAACGTTTATTGCCACTCATTACTTTGTCAAATACTGTGAACTTTTACTGGAACTGACAACAGGCGTCCCCCTATGTCACCACACTCACATCCCCGCTATTCACCAAGGGAAACACCACCCTCCAACCCCTCCTACTATGAGGCCTGCACTCCCTGGTCGCCTTCCTCCACACGACCAGGAGGGGGCGGCTTCTTTGGTGGTATGGAAGGTTTGGCGTGAGCCCCGCAGACTATAACACAAATCCACCCACCACAGGGACATACTCCTTCACCTCGGGGAATACCAGGCAGCACCATGGGGACACCCACTCCTCCCACCTGCCTAGGTGTGTCTGCGTGCATGAGCAAGTCCCGCTCACCAGCAGAGACTCTGGGGGCTTCTTTGCCATAGCCGCAATTTGATTTTCTGGTTGAGCCAGAGGGAAGGCCCCAGACCCTGATAACTGCTGCTGGAACTGCTTCAAAACACCATGCAGCTCCTCACTCGCCTCAGTGAGGCCCAGCAGTAATTACTCACCAGCTTGAACTTGGCCAAAGGCCTACCAGAAAAAAAAAGTAGGGTTGGTGATAATGTCATGGTCACGTGTGACTGGACACACCGCTTCCAGCAGGGCGAATTTATATGACACGCGTGACCCTGCCTACAGCAGGGGAAATTGAAGGAATTGAGGGTAAACTGATTAAATTTGCTGATGACACAAAGCTAGGAGGGATAGCTAATACTAGAGAAGAGAGAGAGAGGATTCAAAAAGATATAAATAAACTGGAGAAGTGGGCAGCAACTAACAGAATGGTTTTTAACAGGGAAAAATGCAAGGTACTACATCTTGGCAATAAAAATGAAAAAAGCATATACAGAATGGGAGGAATAGGGCTAAGCAACAGCACATGAGAAAAAGACTTGGGTACACTAATAGATCACAGACTGAATATGAGTCAACAGCGTGATGCAGCAGCAAAAAAGGCAAATTCAATTCTAGGATGTATTAGCAGAAGCATACAGTCTAGATCACGTGAAGTCATTATTGCCCTTTACTCCTCTTTGGTCAGACCTCATCTGGAATATTGTGCCCAGTTTTGGGCACCACATTTTAAAAAAGACATCAACAAACTGGAACAAGTTCAGAAAAGAGCGGCCAGAATGGTGACTGGTCAGCAAACACTGTCTTATGAGGAAAGGTTGCAGGATTTGGGAATGTTTAGTTTGCAAAAGAGAAGACTGAGAGGAGACTTAATAGCTGTCTACAAATATCTAAAGGGCTGTCACAATGTAGAAGGATCATCTTTATTCTCATTTGCACAAGGAAAGACTAGAAGCAATAGGATGAAACTGAATGGGAGGAGACACAGATTAGATATTGGAAAAAACTTTTTGACAGTTAGAGTGATCAATGAGTGGAACGGGCTGCCACGAGAAATGGTGAGTTCTCCTTCAATGGAAGTCTTCAAACAGAGGCTGGACAGACATCTGACTGGGATGATTTAGCGAATCCTGCTTTGAGCAAGGGGTTGGACCAGATGGCCCAGGAGGTCCCTTCCAACTCTACGATTCTATGATTTTATGAATTTAAATAATAGAACGTAGAACGTGCAGCCGGATACACTGCCTCCAGCAGGCGAATTTCAGTAGTACACGTATGTCTGGATACACCGGCTCCAGCAGGGCGAATTTCAGAATAAAGGGGAAAACCAGGAAAACAATTACAATGGTGGCTGTTATGAATGAGTCACCGAGGAGGAAAAAACAAAAAGCAAGCTAAGCCCAGAAAACCCGGAGAGGTTGGTAACTTGCGGATTGCAGACCCCTGATCCTATCCACAACAACTAGCAGTAGCCGTGGAGCGTGCCTACGGTGATCCTAGACGCCTCATCACGGCCAGAGTACTAAATAATCCTAAAGAAACAAAGGTGAAATCTGAACTGCCCCAGAGCAGACCCCAAAGCAATAGACAGCCCCCAACATGTATTGTCGGTGAAACAAGATGAAAACACAGACACAGGTAGAAAAATAGGCTGAGCAAACGATGGGGCCTTCGCTAACTAGAAAGGACAGGAAAGAAAAGCTGCTGTCTGCAATCACGCAAAAAACCCTGCCAAAAAGAATGTCCAATACGTCTGATAGAAAGAGGCCCTGAAGTCACTAGACTTCAAATCACTATATCAGCACTCAGGTATATTCTGGAGACAGAGCAAAAGAGATCAACAGATCAGAGACAAAATGGGGATTCAGCTGAGTCCCAGCCAGGGCTGGCTGAACACAAAAACTAAGTAAACCAGACAAAAACTCACATGAACAATTGCAGAGAAAACCTAGCTTTAGGAAGGCAGGAACCAAACTGGAAACCAGGAGCCAGAGTCAGGAAAAGTCACCAGCAAGAAACTAGGGAGTCGGCTGCCTTAAATCCAATCAGAAACTCCTGATGTCCAATCACAGTTCTCCTCCTCAGGTGGCCGGTCTCTGCCATTTAGATCAGCTTCTTTACCTCCCTTCACCAACAGAGGGAGTCCAGATAGAGAACTCACTACTCCTCTGTCAGCACAGCCAGCTCCATAACCCTCACCAGAAGCCAGAGGCAAACCCGAAAATGAGCTCACAACAGGTGGCCCTGCAATAGGGAACAGGGACGTGGAGACCTCCTGCACTCCCCTGAGTTAGTTTCTCTACACTCCTAACGATCCCTAGGCCGGTTCCGCACCAGGCGCCGATCAGGATACCTGAAATCCCTAACTCGCCCTCAACCAATCCCTTACTAGTGAAGTGGATGGTGCAGAAACTAATCCCACCACTGCACTAAAACACACATTGAGGAAAGTGACAAACAGGGAAACACCACTTAGCTTTGCTCTGTTGCTAATGCTCCAAGCAACAGAGTCAGACACCTGAGTGCATCTTTTCCTCCAACCAGATCCAACACCTGAGTGCAGCTTTCCAGCAACAGAGTCCTGCATCTGAGTTCAGCTGTGGGGAGGAGGACTCCCATAGAGTGAAGGATCCCCATAGAATGACCGGGCCGGAGCCAAGGGGACCACCACCTGAAGGAACGACATCGGGGGGGCAGCAAAGAGAAACACACGACTGAAGGTGACAGGGCAGCAAGGGGCGGTGCAAGGATAAAAGGAGCAGGGAGCGCGCTCAGAAGTCAGTTGGCAGAGAGGCGCACAGGAGACAAGAAACCGCGTGATATAGAGAGGGACGGTGTAACGGGTGTTGGAGAGTTGAGAGATGTTCAGGGGTCTGTGAGGAGTAAGCGACGTATTCACCGATCAGTGACTGGTGCTTTACCCTTACCCGGGGCCGTTCTCCGCCCATGGTCGGTCGCAGCTGTGCCCGCTGTTCCCTGCCCTGCTGCGGCCGGTCGCCGCCACCGCCGTCACTATACACTAACCCGCTGCAGCGGCCTGGACACTGCCTCCCTGCCTTCGCCCACAGCTGCGGCTCTCCCATCACTGGCCTCAGTGGACGCCACCTCACCATAGGCAGCAGTAGAGGCCTGCGTCCCATCTACAGAGGGCCCCTTAGTAGAGGCCGACCAACCATCACTTTAAAGACTGCAACATGACTGCGCTTTGAGGCAGGAGCCGGCTAAGACGTTCTGAAAGCCCTACCCTGCTGTGTCTTCAGGGGGTCATCTACACCCAGGATTACCCCAGTTCCAGGATTCCTTCAGCTCCTGTTGCGCCCCAACAGCACAGATCGTCTAGGGTCTGTTGCGCCCCAACGGCACAGATTCTTCAGGGCCTGTTGCGCCCCCATGGCACAGATCCTTCAGGGCCTGTTGCACCCCAACGGCACAGATCCTTCAGGGCCTGTTGCACCCCAACGGCACAGATCCTTCAGGGCCTATTGCTCCTCAACAGCACAGATCCTTCATGGCCTGTTGTGTCCCCAGGGTCAGGGTTGCTCCAGGGCCTGGTGTGCCCCAACGGCAAAGATCCTTCAGGGCCTGTCGAGCCCCAGCTTCCCCTGGATATCGGGGCGCCAAAACAACCGCATCAGTGACTATGAAGCAGCCACGCCTGTGATCCTGAAGGACGCCTGGAAGGATAAGTTGACTTTAGGAAATAAGGACCATAGTTGGACGTACGTGGCCCATTACACCTGGTCTAGCTGGATTAGTCGCATTCTCGATAAGAAAAGTGTTGTTATTGTTGAGTCCCTTCGTGGACAGATTGGTGTTTTACCTTTTGTTCGTTCAGCATAGCCCCAGTGGCTCCAATTCATAAAAGTTGATTTAAAAAACCATGCACAGTCTTGTTTCTTGTCACTGCATCCTGAGAACCTGCTGTACCCTACACTTGGCATAGTCGGCAGGATGCAGTCTCCGAGCGCGGACAGTGGTGCCCCAGATAAGGGCAGTGCTGTGAACTCTACCAATATTGAGGGTCCCCGTTCCAGCATTTCATTGGGGGCCATGCTGAACAACCTGCCTAGATTTTCCGGCTCCAATACTATGCTATGGAGCTGGACAGAGCGGATGAGGGGGCTCTTTCGAATGCACCCAATGACTCCTGATTTGGAAGACGAAGTAGCTCTCATGGCATTAGTCGGAGAGGTACGGAGGTCAGTAATGTTGAAACCTCCGGGACACCGCAACACTTTTGATAAAGTTTTACAGATAGTAGAACAGACCCATGGGGACCCAACTAATGTGGGAGAGCTAAGGACCCGTCTGTTCAGTCGAATGCAGGGAGAGGGAGAGACGATCACTCAGTATCTGAATGTCCTCCAAGAATTGCATACGGCCATTGAAAGAAAGGACGGGGTAGGGGTAGGACCTATTGATATTACCCTACGTGACCTACTGGTGACTGGACTGCATGACCCACTAATAAAGCAGGCATTACGGGAACAGATCAGAATGAATCCCGGAATAGACTTTTCAGAGGTGGGAAGTCAGGCACAGGCTCGAGAGCAAGAGCAGGGGATGGCGGTCCCCGTGGGAAAGGTCCGAGATGTGGAGGCCTCCGTGAACGCAGTTGAGGAGCCTCAGTGGGTGGAGGAGATGAAACGAGAGTTAAAGAATATTAAGGGCGAGTTGGCCGAAGTAAAGAGAAGAACCAAGACCGGGACTGGATGACCTAGTTTTAACCCCTGTTCCTGGGGATCATGCCCCCCGTGGGTCGGTCAGTCTGCACAGGCCCGATGTTATGAGTGCGGAGAACCAGGCCACTTCGCCTGAGAGTGTCCGCGGCGTGGGAGGTACCCACCACGGCGGCCATTAAACTAAAGGGCTCCGGGCTGGGGGGACGCCGCTTGGAGCCGAAAACCACAACTAGGGGTGGTGGAAGTCCCAAAAATTTGGTAGCAAAATGTCCGGTGATTTGGGCAGAAGTGGAGGGCCGGGTCATTCTGTGCCTGGTGGACACGGGGTCACAAATAACCACTATGCCTGCAATGTATTTTCAACAAAATTTCCCGGAGGCAGCAAGACCTCAGTGGGGGCCCATAATCAGACTAATAGCTGCCAACCAACTGCTGGTCTCGGTTGCCGGGGTGGTGTGGGTACAGGTGACATTGTGGGGTAGATCCCTTGGTCACAGAGGGGTGGTGCTGACTCAAGGAGAAACTGATAAACAGCATCCCGTCACCCTAGGCATGAATATTTTATGGGAGTTCGGCAACCTACTGCTCAATGATCCTACACAGAAGATTCTGAAGCAGTGGGGTTCTCGCACCGTTCAGGGACAGGTATTCCAGCAGCTGGTGCGTGAGGCACGGGTACATCAGGACAGCCAGGAGGGCGAGGTTCTGGGCAAGCTCATCGCGCCAGCGGCTCCCCTGCTTGTGCTAACTCCTGGGCAGACTGTGGTGGCCCTGCCAATTCGAGCCTCGATACCCTTGGAGGGCGTGGAGGTGCAGGTGGAGCCGTGCCACTCGGAGCGCTTGCCCCCTGGCATATTGGTGGCCCGTTCCCTGGCTACCGTGCAAAAAGGGACCGTCCTGGTGCGATGCGTCAACCTTGAAGATCGAGACATCATTCTGAAAGCACGGACTGAACTGGCCAAACTAGTAAGTCCTTTAGAGGAAGTGCTGCCTGCTCCTGCGGTCCAATTGCAAGTATGATCCGAGGATCCTTGGGAAGTAACGATTCGAACCCTACAGGCCACCGAAGTCTCGGCTCAGGAGAGGAGTCGAAAGATTCTGGAGCAGATGCGGGCCGAGCTCTCTGATAGATTCCACCACAACTCTACCAAGAGGTGAAAACTTTGTTGGCCCAGATGCTGCGGAAAGGGGTGATACGAGAAAGCCAAAGCCCCTGGGCAGCCCCAATCGTGTTGGTCTGGAAAAAAGATGGTACATTACGATTCTGTGTGGATTATCGGAAACTGAATCCGTGCACTATTAAAGACTCATACTCCCTGCCCCGCATAGAAGAATCCTTGTCCGCCTTGGGGAAGGCGACATATTTCTCGACCCTGGACTTGGCCAGCGGGTACTGGCAGGTGCCCATGTCAGAAGAAGATAGAGCCAAGACAGCGTTCATATTGCCTAAGGGACTATTTGAATTCAATCGAATGGCGTTTGGACTGGCCAACGCCCCTGGGATCTTTCAAAGGTTGATGGAGCGGTGTCTGGGAGATCTCAATTTTGAGGCCACGTTGATCTACCTGGACGATATCATCGTCTATGCCGCCACATTCGAGGACCACCTAAACCAGTTGGGGCAGGTACTCAGCCGGTTGCAAAAGTACGGGTTGAAGGTAAAGCCTCAGAAATGCCACCTATTTTGCTCCCAGATTGAGTATCTGGGTCATGTCATTTCAACATAGGATGTGAGGCCATCTCGGGAGAAGGTTGCTGCTATCCAGGGATGGCCTACCCCTGAGACAGTAAAAGACGTGCGGGCTTTTCTGGGGCTGGCCACATATTACCGTCTTTTCGTAAAGAATTTTGCATTTCGAGCTCGAGCCCTGCACAACCTGCTAAAGGTGGCTCCTGCTGGGGCAAATGGACAAAGAATCCAGTGGCAACACCCTCAGGAAGAGGCTCCGATACCTCAAGGCTGCGCTCTCGGATGCCCCGGTATTGGCTTGTGCGGATTTCTCACAACTGTTCGTCCTACACACTGGCGGGAGTCTTCACGGGCTGTGTTGTCACAAGTTCAAGACGGCCAGGAGAGGGTGATCGCATATGGAAGCCGCTTACTCCATGACTCTGAGCGCAACCCTGACAATTACAGCTCCTTCAAGCTCGAGCTCCTCGCAGTGGTGTGGGCCATGACGGAGAGATTCGCAGAGTACCTAGCAGGCTCCGAGGTAGTGTGCGGACTGACAACAACCTGCTGGCTCATTTGGAAAACGCCAAGTTGGGGGCTCTGGAACAGCGATGGGTTGCCCAGATGGCGAAGTTCAATTATAAAATCATCTACAAAAGAGGGGCTGAGAATGTCCATGCTGACGCCCTCTCTAGGATTCGACATACGACTCCAGGGAAAAATCAAGATAAAGAATTAGAAGGAGAGGAAATACTGTTTGCCCTCACGGCTCCCATGCTCACAACTGCCAATCAAAAAATATCTTCCCCCGAGACCCTAAGGGGCATACTGGAACAATCTCGGGATAAGTGGATACAACAGCAACAAGAAGATGAAGAAGTTGGACTTCTCCGGACGAGGGTCGCTGCTAGCCAATTACCCACTGATTCTCAACAACAAACTTTGACACCAGACCTGTCGCTGATGTTGCGACAATGGGAGAGGCTAGTTATATGAATGGGACTATTGTACTGTAAAATAACATCGCAGACAACCTCAATGACAGTTTGGCAGGTGGTTATGCCCTGAGCTCAACTCCACGAACTGGCCCGAGAGGCTCACGAAAAAGGGGCCCACTTCGGAGTTAAAAAGACCTTGCAATGGTTGCAACAGAAAGCTTACCACCCACACTTGCTGGCTGTTGTGGACGAAATTTGCCGGACCTGCCACTTATGCGAATTAGCCAAACCGCCCGCTCAGCGAGTCTCAACTCAGACAATTGTGACCTCAGCGCCCCTTGAGCTACTGACGGTGGATTAACTGAACATTGGCCCCGCATTTCAGGGATACGAACATTGTCTCGTCAAGGTGGATAATTTCACCAAGTTCGCTGTGGTCACCCCCACTCGAGATCAGACCGCAGAATCGGCTGCCTCCGCAATTTGCAGAAACTTAATACAAGTATACGGCTGTCCCCAATGAATACTTTCTGATCAGGGAGCATGTTTTCTGGGAAAAGGTATGGAAGAACTACATCATCTCTATGGGATTAACAAATCTCGGACCACACCGTATCACCCGCACGGAAATGCGGCTTGTGAATGATTTAATCGGACATTGATTCAAATGTTGCGTACTCTGGAGAGTGACAAGAAGGTCCGTTGGCCCGAATATGTTTCTGAATAGGTATGGGTCTATAACAACCGGGTGCATCGGGTTATCGGCTATACCCCTTGCTACCTGTTGTTCGGACGAGAGGGTAAAGGTATCACGGAGGTGGAGTTGGACCCCGAAGAGTCTCAGCCCTGGACCGGAGTGTCGTCCTGGGTCCGAAATCATCGTCACCGGCTGCAAACTCTTCACCGAATCGTACACACAAAGCTCCGAGACTGGGAACACCCAGGAAAGAATACAACTCCACCTCCCCACCTCCAAAGCGGGGACCGCATGCTTGTACTAAATCAACGCCCCCAGAACAAACTGGAGCCGCTTTGGGAAGAGAGTCCTTATCGGGTTCTACGCCGTATCCACCCGGAAGGACCTGTGTACGAAATATGGCCCGAGGAAGATGAAACACTGCCCACCCACACTGTGCATCGAAATATGTTACGCCCATGTATTTCCACCGACCCAAAGCAACCGGAGCCTGCTCCTTCGACCTCGGAACCGTCGCTCAAGTTTTGGGACCCGGACGATGACGAGGATTTTCCTCCAGAACCCAGAGGCCCTCCACTCTATTATGAGCCAGCCGGCACAATTAGCCCACCTGCACCAATCAGCCCACCACTGTCCACCACCCCAGAAGGCCCCACCACAGTCAAACAAAACCGCTCCGAGCGGTCAACAGCCGGAAAACCCCCCGAACGATACGAACAAGACCAGTTCGTATGGCAATGAGCATTGATACCCGTACAGACCAATCCCAATAGACTGAGACCCTCGCCCGAGCACTGGCGAGCTTACAGGGTGGGGGAATGTGGGGAGGAGGACTCCCATAGAGTGAAAGATCCCCATAGAGTGACCGGGCCGGAACCAAGGGGACCGCCATCAGGGTTCCTGAAGGAACGACACCGGGGAGACAACAAAGAGAAACAAATGACTGAAGGTGACAGGGCAGCAAGGGGTGGGGCAAGGATAAAAGGAGCAGGGAACGTGCTCAGAAGTCAGTTGGCAGAGAGGCGCACAGGAGACAAGAAACCATGTGATACAGAGAGGGACGGTGTAACGGGCATTGGAGAGTTGAGAGACGTTCAGGGGTCTGTGAGGAGTAAGCGACGTATTCACCGATCAGTGACTGGTGCTTTACCCTTACCGGGGGCCGTTCTCCTCCCACGGTCGGTCGCAGCTGTGCCCGCTGTTCCCTGCCCTGCTGTGGCCGGTCCACTACCCCTAGCCGCCACTGTCACTATACACCAACCCGCTGCAGCGGCCTGGACACTGCCTCCCAGCCTTCACCCACGGCTGCAGTCCTCCCATCACCGGCCTCAGTGGATGCCACCTCACCATAGGCGGCAGTAGAGGCCTGCGTCCCGTCTACAGAGGGACCCTTAGTAGAGGCTGACCAACCATCACTTTAAAGACTGCGACACAACTGCGCTTTGAGGCGGGAGCCGGCTAAGACATTCTGAAAGCCCTACCCTGCTGTGTCTTCAGGGGGTCATCTACACCCAGGATTACCCCAGTTGCAGGATTCCTTCAGGGCCTGTTGCGCCCCAACGGCACAGATCCTTCAGGGCCTGTTGCGCCCCCATGGCACAGATCCTTCAGGGCCTGTTGCGCTCCAATGGCACAGACCCTTCAGGGCCTGTTGTGCCCCCAGCGTCAGGGTTGCTCCAGGGCCTGGTGCGCCCCAACGGCAAAGATCCTTCAGGGCCTGTCGAGCCCCAGCTTCCCCTGGATATCGGGGTGCCAAAACAACCGCATCAGCGACCTTGAAGCAGCCATGCCTGTGATCCTGAAGGACGCCTGGAAGGATAAGTTGACTTTAGGAAATAAGGACCATAGTTGGCCGTACGTGGCCCATTACACCTGGTCTAGCCGGATTAGTTGCATTCTCGATAAGAAAAGTGTTGTTATTGTTGAGTCCCTGTGTGGACAGATTGGTGTTTTACCTTTTGTTCGTTCAGCATAGCCCCAGTGGCTCCAATTCATAAAAGTTGATTTAAAAAACCACGCACAGTCTCGTGTCTCGTCACTGCATCCTGAGAACCTGCTGTACCCTACACAGCTTTACAGCAACAGAGTCCAGCATCCGAGTGCCGCTTTCCAGCAACAGAGTCCAGCATCTGAGTGCAGCATTCCAGCAACAGAGTCCAGCATCTGAGTGCAGCTCTCTTCCAGCAACAGAGTCCAGCATCTGAGTGAAGCTTTCACCATAGCTGCCACTCCACCAAGCTTCGCAAGAACTCCTCGCTGACACCGTAGCTGCCACTCCACCAAGCTTTGCAAGAACTCCTCGCTGACACCATAGCTGCCACTCCACCATGCTTTACAAGCTCCTCGCTGACACCATAGCTGCCACTCCACCAAGCTTTGCAAGAACTCCACCCTGACCCCATAGCTGCCACTCCTCCAAGCTTTGCAAGAACTCCTCGCTGACACCATAGCTGCCTCTCCAGGATTCTGACTTGGCTGCCCGGGACTCTTCTCAAGTTCCTTCCTTCACCAAGGATGGTTGCAAAACGCCAATATCACCAACAGTGAGTGAAAACACCTGCCACACCTTTATAGTTAGGAGCCAGAGTCTCACACCTGTTAGATATTCCTGTGCAATAACGCTCACCACCACCGGGGGCAAACTAGAGCAAAAGACACCACTGTGTAATAACCCTAATGGCCACCGGGGGCAAAACCAACTCTAAGCAACCAGCTCAAAGGAAAAAAAAGGTTACTTATTCAAAACCTGTCATATACAACCTGGATCATGACACTGTCTCAATATTTGGAAAGTGTCCTGCACACCCTTTTCCATGATAAGCTTGTACATGAAAAGTTCAGTGCTGACATCTTTTGGCTCTTCGTCTGTGAATAAATTGTCAAATGTTACAAACTGACACAGTTCATTGATAAATGTAATGTCCAAATCATCTGAATAAGACCTGACGAGTTGCTCTGCTGTGGCCTTAAGCTCGTGTGAAGACAGTTCTTTCAGATGGCTAAAAAAGCTAAATTTGCTTGATGTATCGTTATATGCTTGAAGACATTGGTCAAGAGAAGCGATAAACTGATCAATGATAGGCAAGAAAGTTTCTGTTCTGTATTTTTGAGAATGGCTGAGTTGTACTTCTTCCGCATGGCCATAATCCACTGGATTGAAACACACATTTCGGCGCCTCTGTCGAGTTATCGTCTGAATATACTCAGATGAACCAGACAGCTCTTCGCCTTGCTTCTCATAAAGTTTGAAGGGGTCACGCTTTGATGCGACATAGTTTTTAAAGCTGGTCAGTGACGCCACAGCAATGTTTAGATCAAGTTTTGCATGTTGTAGATTTTTACTAGTAGCATCTGTTCTTTGCAGGATATCATTCCAGAAGGTCGTGTTAATACCAATTTCAAGCTGATTAATTTGTCTTAACAGTCCTTCTGCTTCACACCGTACACAGCTTTTTTGCTTCAAAGTCATCAGCAATCTGTTTAAGTACATCTTTAATCTGCTGATAGTCATGCTAAAGGGCCATAGTAGCGTCAGTTCTGCCGGACCAACGTATTGTTGTGACACGTTTGAAAGTCAATGCTGTGGCTGAGTCAATATTTTTCAAAGCCTCAGTCAGGAGCTGATGCCGATACGTTGAAACTGTGAAGAAGAGGAACAGCTTTTCAAGGAAGTCAAAAAAATGTACAGCACTCAAGCAGCTTTCTGCAGCATTTTTTGCAACCAGATTTAAAGAGTGTGCTGTACAAGGAATTCAGGATGCAAGATTGTTCTTCTTTCTCACTTTGGCTTGCAGGCCGTTGTATTTGCCACTCATTGAAGATGCATTGTCATAACTTTGACAGCGGCAATTTCCCAGGTCTAGGTCATGTCTCTTCAAAAATTCCAACAAGGCATTGAACATGTCTTGAGCGCCATGGCCTTTGTTTGCCATGAATATTACAAAGCGTTCCACAGGGTCTTCTTTCTCCATATACCTCAATACAAGGGTTAGTTGGTCAACGTGAGCTGTATCGGGTGTGGAGTCCAAAGAGATGGAGTAGTATTTTGATTTGTTAACTCGAGAAATAATTTCTCTGAGGACTTGTTCGCCTATTACATTGATAATTTCTTCCATAATTGTAGATGACAGGTAGCTTGTATGACCCTTGCCGCGATTGGCTTGAGTTTTGATATGCTGTGCAAGAAAGTCGTCGTACTGGGTGATGACTTCAAGAATGCCCACAAAGTTTCCATTTCTAGGTGATCCAACCAATTCGTTATCTCCTCTAAGGGGCCCGTTACACATAGCGATATCGCTAGCAATATCGCTGTAACATCACCGATTTTGTGACGTAGCAGCGATATTGCTAGCGATATCGCTACATGTGATACTTACCTCCAACCGGCTCCCCCGCTGCTCATCGCTGGTTGCGTGAGAACATCCTGGACCATTTCTCATCGGGTGCTTCCTGCTGGGCTTCCTGTGGCACCGCCGAGCGACGCGTGGACGCGGGCCGGAGGACGTCAGAATCGCCGCGTCTGACAGGTAAGTAGCGACCCCTGAGACTTTTAGCAGGGAGGAAGTAATGGTGCTATATAAGTGAGTAAAATAAATAGAAATAAATAATCAAAGGGGAAGAAAGAAAATAGGGAAAAAGAAAGGAAGGAAAAAAAGAAAGAATAAAAAGAGGAAATAAAATAATTTCTTTTTTTCTGTGATGTGTATATTGTCATTTTCTGTGTTTCTTTTGGTTCTACTATGCACACACATATTGTTCATCATTAATTATTGGTCTTCCCATATGATTGGACTTACAGGTGCTTCTCACAAATTTAGAATATCATCAAAAAGTTAATTTATTTCAGTTCTTCAATACAAATAGTGAAACACATGTATTATAGAGTCATTACAAACAGAGTGATCCATTTCAAGTGTTAATTTCTGTTAATGTTGATGATTGTGGCTTACTGCCAATGAAAACCCAAAAGGCATTTTCTCAGTAAATTAGAGCAATTCACAAAAACACCTGTAATGGCTTCCTAAGCATTTAAAAAGGTCCCTTTGTCTGTTTCAGTAGGCTCCACAATCATAGTGAAGACTGCTGTCTTGACAGATGTCCAGAAGGAAGTCATTGACACACTCCACAAGGACAGGGCAGATGTTAGGGACAGGCAGATCAGGCAGCCGCCTACACCAGGGGCCCCCAGCTAATGGCAGCACACCCACAGCTGCTATGAGGCCCCTGAGTAAGAGAGGCCCGGTGCCACCCCATCTCTCCTCTCCCCCCTGCATCGCACATTCAACTTATCGGCAGGCATCGTAGATGCTGAAACAGTTGAAAGCAGTGATGTAGGAGAGAGCGTCATGTGATTCTACAGCTACTGTCACACTTAGCGAGGCACCAGCGATCCCAACCAGCGATATGGCGCGGTCAGGATCGCTGGTGCATCGCTAAGTGGTTGCTAGTGAGCTGCCAAACAGGCAGATCTCACCAGCGACATAGCAGGGGTCGGGGGTCGCTACTTACCTTTCAGACGAAGTGATCCTGACGTCCTCCCGCCCGCGTCCACGCGTCACTCGTCTCCACAGCAGGAAGCCCAGCAGGAAGCTGACGATGAGAAACAGTCCAGGACGTTCTCGCGCGGTCAGCGATAACCAGCGGGGGAGCGGTCGGAGGTAAGTATCACACATAGCAATGTCGCTAGCAATATCGCTATAATATCACAAAAACCAGTGACGTTATAGCGATATTGCTAGTGATATCGCTTAGTGTGACAGGCCCTTACCTCTCCCATCACTCACCCTCTGCCTGTGACTCAGCAGCATGTGCCAGCAGGGGAGCTGATCAGACGTGCTGCAGAATCCAGAGGGTGGGGGAAGGAGGAGAGATAAGTATTGTGTGTGAGTGTGTGTGTATGCATGCATTATAGTGTGTGACTGTGTGTGTATGCATTGCATTATAGTGTATGACTGTGTGTATGCATGCATTATAGTGTGCGTGTGACTGTGTGAATGTATGCATTATAACGTTAGTGTGACTGTGTGTATGCATGCATTATAGTGTGTGTGACTGTGTGTTTGCATGCATTATAGTGTGTGTGTGACTGTGTGTATGCATGCATTATAGTGTGTGTATGTGACTGTGTGTGTCTTCTGGGTGATACTGTGTGTGGGGTGACTGCATTATACTCTGAGGGAGCTGCATTATACTGTGTGAGGGGGGCTGCATTATACTCAGAGGGGTTATATTATGCTCTATGAGGGGACTACATTATACTCTATGAGGGGGGCTGCAGTATACTCTTCAGAGGGCTGCACTATACTCTGAGGGGGCTGCATTATACTCTATGGGGGGCTGCAGTATACTCTGAGGGGGCTGCCGTATACTCTGAGGGGGACAGCATTATATTCTGAGGGGGGCTGCATTATACTGTATCAAGGCTCATGAGGAGTGCATTGTACTATATGTCCTATAAGGGACCTGCATTATACTGTATCAAGGACTATCTGTAAAAATCATTCTTCCTCAGCCAGAGTAAGGGTAGGTGCACACGGTCAGTTAACAATGCGGATTGGATGCTGCGTACTTATACAGAGTCCAGATATTACAGTATAGTGGATGGGATTTCAAGAAATCCCATATCCATTATGCATGTACAGGCGCCTGCGGCTCACCTGGGAGATGGACATGCGGCGCATCTTTCCAGACTGCAGCATGAGACTCACGTACAATGCATTGGAGTGGTGATTCCACATAGTTCAATAAACACATGTGGACTCACTTGCGATAGCCAGGTGCGCTTTGGATGCAGCAGACATGTGCTGCATCCAAAGCACTGCCAATTACTGACCGTGGGCACATACCCTAAAGAGGCCGGGAAACAAGGGTCAAACAACTTCAATATTGTCGATCACGCTTGTTTACTGGCCTGAACTCTGTGCTTGTAAAGACAACAGAAATGTTTCTGTGTGATGGTGCAATACGTGTGCATTTGGGGCCCCACTTTAAACTTTTGCCCAGGGCCCCACTTTGTCTAAAACTGGCCCTGCACAAGAAGGTTAAGCCATAAAAGGTCACTGCTTAAGAAGTTGGCTGATCAGAAAGTGCTGTATCCAAGCACATTAATGGAGACTTGAATGGAATGAAAAAGTGTGGTAGAAAAAGTTGCATAAGCAACCAAGATAACCGCAGCCTTGAAAAGGATTGTTAAGAAAAGGCCATTCAAAAATGTGGGGGAGATTAACAAGTAGTGGACTGCTACTGGAGTCATTGCTTCAAGAGCCACCACACACAGACGTATCTAGGACATAGGCTACAAGTGTCGCATTCCTTGTGTCAAGCCACTCATGACCAATAGACAACACCAAAAGCGTCTTACCTGGCCCATGGAGAAAAAGAACTGGACTGTTGCTCAGTGGTCCAATGTGTTGTTTTCAGATGAAAGTAAATTTTTCTTTTCATTTGGAAATCAAGGTCCCAGATTCTGGAGGAAGAGTGGAGATGCACACAATCCAAGCTGCTTGAGGTCTAGTGTGAAGTTTCCACAATCAGTGATGGTTTGGGGAGCCATGTCATCTGCTGGTGTAGGTCCATTGTGTTTTATCAAGACCAAAGTCAGCGCAGCCATCTACCAGGAATTTTTAGATCACTTCATGCTTCCCTCTGCCGACTTTTTGGGAGATGGAAATTTGATTCTCCAACAGGACTAGGCACCAAAATCTGGTTTAAAAACAACAGTATCAATGTGCTTGATTGGCCAGCAAACTAGCCTGACCTTGAATCGATAGAGAATCTATGGGCTGTGCTCAAGAGGAAGGTGAGAGACACCAGACCCAACAATGCAGACGAGCTGAAGGCTGCTATCAAAGCAACCTGGGCTTCCATAACACCTCAGCAGTGCCACAGGCTGATCGCCTCCATGCCACGTCGCACTGATGCAGCAATTGACGCGAAAGAAGCCCCAACCAAGTATTGAGTGCGTTTACTGAATAAACATTTCAGTAGGCCAACATTTCGGAATGTAAAATCATTTTTCAAGCTGGTGTTATAAAGTATTCTAATTTACTGAGTTAATGACTTTTGGGTTTTCATTGGCTGTAAGCCAAAATCATCAACTAAACAGAAATAAACACTTGAAATAGATCAGTCTGTTTGTAATGACTATATAATATGTGATTTTCCCTTTTTGTAATGAAGAACTGAAGTAAATTAACTTTTTGATGATATTTTAATTTTGTGAGAAGCACCTGTATGTCTTTTGTCACATGTCTTTACCATGATCCTAAAGCATAACTACGGCAAAGGGCGTACTTAGCTTAAAAAATGCTTCCATTTTTCTAACATATTGAAATATCTTTTTAACATATACAAAATAAAGATTTATTATTTGACTTTTCTCACTTTTCTTCAAGATTGCTAATATTCATAAAGGGGAATTGGCACCCATGGTATGAGGCTGATACAAGCATCAATACAATTGAAACATGGCAAGCTCACATTTTTTTTTTATTAGTTTATATTACTATTGCCACCAGGATTTTTCAGCATAGTGCAAAAATGCTAGTAAAAATCGATGCAGCACTAACTTTATTGTTTTATTTGGGGTTCTTTCTGGCACCCTGAACTTCAGTTGCTGAAGGTGATAAGGATGTGCCGAACTGGGCATTGAGCTAAATCAAAAAACATTGCATGCAGCATTTTTTTTTCTAGCTTTTAATACCCATTTTGTGTTTGTAGTTAACAACTTTCTGTGATGGTCAACGTGTGATTGGACACACCACCTCCAGCAGGGCGAATTTCTATGGCACACGTGACCCTGGATACACCGCCTCCAGTAGGGCGAATTTAAATAATATTACGTGCAGCCAGATACACCGCCTCCAGCAGGCGAATTTCAGTATTACATGTATAACTGGATACACCGCCTCCAGCAGGGCGAATTTAAATAATAAAGGGAAACACCAGGGAAACTGATACAATGGAGGGCCGTGCGATAGGGAACGGGGACATGGAGACCTCCTGCACCCCTGAGCCAGTCTCTATGTGGTAGGGGCCGGGCTTGGGGGGTAGACCACTGCTTACCCTGTTCGGACGCCGCAAACACCAGGCGACTCAAGGACGAGGCGGAGACAGATTTCACGTGTAACAGTTCTGGATTTATTCGTCGTCCTCCTGACGACCACCAAACACACACCGCAGCTTCTTCACACTGTCTCCAGGCCCGGGTACCTGCACCTTCGTTCCAGTCACAGTAACGCACCTCACGGATCTTTCACTGGGGGCTGTCCTAGACCAATCTACCCCCAGCGCTTCACCTGTCCGAGGTCGTCGTCCAATCGGTACCCCCGGGGCCTTGTCTGTCCTGCTGTCCGTCAGGTCAGGGCCACCCCCCGACTGTCTCTTCTCTGTCCGTCCCCTGGCCGAGCTCTTCTCACTTCCCTGTCTTCTTCTGAGCTCCTCCCAGGATTAATCTCAACTCGAGCCCCGCCTTCTTCTATTTATCCCATCTTCCACAGGGGATTTCCCTCCTGGGCTCCTATCTCCCCACCCCCCATGACTAAGCATATCCTGATCCATAAGCTGATGTATAGTCCTGCACTAGTGTTGAGCGATACCACCCGATACTGAAAAATATCGTATCGGAATGGATCGGCCGATCTAAAAAAAGTATCTGGTATCGCCGATTCCGATCCCGGAAGTCCCATTCAAGTCAATGGAACAGAAATATCGGAATTAAAAAAACCCTTTCTTTCCCTGTTGGTTAATTCTACATGGAGAAAAACAACTAATAATAATGTAGAATGTATTGTGGGAGGTGTAGGAGACATTAAAACCATAGAGGTTTAGCCCAATGAAATGGAATAGCAGGAATTTTTTTTAAAGACGTTCGTAGTTACAAAGATATTGACTATGTTAAAGTCTCTAATTTTTTTGTCAGATATGTATGTTTCACTACTTCCATGCTATACACCTTCTTTTTTACTTCTCCCACACTTTCTCCTTCATCATCTTCAGCAGCAGTATCTTCTTCTTCTTCTTCTTCTTCTTCTTCCTATTCTTCTTCTTCTTCCTATTCTTCTTCTTCTTCTTCCTATTCTTCTTCTTCTTCTTCTTCCTATTCTTCTTCTTCTTCCTATTCTTCTTCTTCTTCCTCTTCTTTTTCTTCTTCTTCTTCTTCTTCTTCTTCCTCCTATTCTTCTTCTTCTTCCTATTCTTCTTCCTATTCTTCTTCATCATATTCTTATTTGTGTCAGGCATTCCTGTAGTTGTTATCTCTAAAAGTTTGAAGATTACACCTTCCGTTCAGCCTGTCACAAAAGATTTACAACAGGATTTGTCCGCATTCAGTTTGGCCTGCAGCAGCAGGCCTTTTCCAGGGGCACCACGAGGAGGAACAGACTCACCCCCATACACTGCTTAGTCTTCTTCTGCTTATAAATTTGATAATCTCATTTGCTCAGATTTTTAGTCTTATGCTTAATGTTCTTCTGCTTTTGGTTTTATGCTTCTTGGTCTTCTGTCTCTTGTTGTTCTGCATCTTGGTGGTTGTCTTCCTGTTCTTTGTCCTCTTGGTCATCTTCTTCAGGGTCATCTTTTAGGTATTGTTCTGTGTGGTCTTCAGGGTCGCCGTCTTCAGGGTCATTGTCAGGGAGATCAAGAGTGAGAATCAAAAACCATTTCCACAAGCTTGAACTTTGAAAAGTAGCAGAAGTTACAAGAAGGCTGAGGAACTGGCGAGAACCAGCTGATGGTACTGGAACCTGGAGTGGCAGCAAAATGAACAAGAGCCAACGGCACAACCGTGGACCAGCTAACGGTGCTGGAACACGGTTACTAAGCAGGAGGCACCTGTGCTCCAAAGCACCACCAAGGACCAGCAGACGTTGTTGGAACTCGGATACCGACAAGGAGGCATCTAGGCCAAAGGCACTGCCGAGAACCAGCTGACGGTGCAGGAGCCCGGATGGGCAGCAGAAGCTGCAAGAGCAAATGAAACTAGCGAGGACCAGCTGATGGTGCTGGAACCCGGAGGGGCAGCAGAAGGAACAAGAGCCAATGGGACAACCGTGGAACAGCTGACGGTGCTGGAACACGGTTACTAAGCAGGAGGTACCTGTGCTCCAAAGCACTACCAAGGACCAGCAGACGTTGCTGGAACTCGGATACCGACAAGGAGGCACCTAGGCCAAAGGCTCTGCCGGGAACCAGCTGACGTTGCTGGAACCCGAATGGGTAGCAGAAGGTAACCATGATTAACAAAGTGTCGCGTCAGTGAGCAGGCCGCAGTTACCGAAACCCACAGTCCTACAGGGGGTGCTTTTCCTATTGGCACTATGGAACCAGCCTTTGTTACCAGAACCCGCAGTCCACATAGGAAGCACTGAAACTGCAGGCACCATAGACTTGGCTAACCCGACCGCAACACGACAGGACAACGTATTGGTGGCAAAGTGACGTTGACACTACCCGGAAACAGCAGGTGTGCTGGAACCAGGCTGGGCAGGAGGAAGTGCCCGTGCCAAAGACACTTCCGAGAACCAGCTGACGGTGCTGGAACCCGGAGGGGTAGCATTAGCTACAAGAGTCAATGGAACTACCGAGAACCAGCTGACGGTGCTGGAACCCAGAGTGGCAGCAGAAGGAACAACAGCCAATGGCACAACCATGGACCAGCTGACGGTGCTGGAACACGGTTACTAAGCAGGAGGTACCTGTGCTAAAAAGCACTACCAAGGACCAGCAGACATTTGTTGTGAGTTCATTTTCCCCTTCGTCACTGAGGTCTGGTGAACTCCCTATTTCTGGTAAAGGAAGGTAATGAGCCTGATTATCAGGCACCTGAGCCTAATGAGGATGACTGGCTGAGTGGCGTCACGGACTTGATATAAGGCTGCCGACGCCCTTCTGCCCTGCGGGTGATTACTCTGTGGACTTCTAGGACACCAGTCTGATTCCTGCTCCTCTAAAGCTAAGTTTTCTGCTTTGCCTGTTAGCATTTGTGTTTTGTTTTTGTTTTCCTTGCTTTTCTGGATTCTGCCATTCCCTGCTGGGGTGAGCTGAATCTCCTTTTGCCTGTTGCTCTGTCTTCAGAATATTCCTGAGTACTGACGTAGCTTTTTTGAAGCCTAGCGTCTTCAGGGCCTTTTTCACTGTCAGTCTGTAGGCTCTTATTTTCATAGGGTTTTTCACGGATTGCAGACAGCAGCCTTCCTGTCCTTTTCTATCTAGTTAGCTTGGGCCCTGTCTTTGCTCAGTCTATCTTTCTGCCTGTGTTAGTGTTTTCATCTTGCTTCACCGTCATTATATGTTGGGGGCTGCCTATTGCTTTGGGGTCTGCTCTGGGGCAGTTTAGATTTCCCCTTTCTTTCTTTAGGCCTATTTAATTCTCCGGCTGTGATCGAGGGGTCTAGGGCATCGTAGGAACCCCCCACGGCTACTGCTAGTTGTGTTGATAGGTTCAGGGGTCTGCAATCCAATAGCTGCCAACTTCTCTGGTTTTCTGGATTTAGCTAGCATTTCTGTTTTTGCCTCCTACCACCGTAGGAGGTATGATTGAGTCACCACTCAATCATAACAGACGTTGCTGGAACTCGGATACCAAGAAGGAGGCACCTAGGCCAAAGGCTCTGCCGAGAACCAGCTGACGGTGCTGGAACCCGGATGGGTAGCAGAAGGTACCCAGGAAAAAGCAAAGTTCCAAGGCCGTGAGCCGGCCGCAGTTACCGAAACCCACAGTCCAACAGGGGGTGCTTGTCCTATTGGCACTACGGAACCAGCCTTTATTACCAGAACCCGCAGCCCACATAGGAAGCACCAAAACTGCAGGCACCATAGACTCGGCTAACCCAACCGCAACACGACAGGACAACGTATCGGTGGCAAAGTGATGTTGACACTACCCGGAAACAGCAGGCGTGCTGGAACCAGGCTGGGAAGGAGGGAGTGCCCGTGCCAAAGACATTTCCGAGAACCAGCTGACGGTGCTGGAACCCGGAGGGGTAGCATTAGCTACAAGAGTCAATGGAACTACCGAGAACCAGCTGACGGTGCTGGAACCCGGAGGGGCAGCAGAAGGAACAACAGCCAATGGGACAACCGTGGAACAGCTGACGGTGCTGGAACACGGTTACTAAGCAGGAGGTACCTGTGCTAAAAAGCACTACCAAGGACCAGAAGACGTTGCTGGAACTCAGATACCAAGAAGGAGGCACCTAGGCCAAAGGCTCTGCCAAGAACCAGCTGACGGTGCTGGAACCCAGATGGGTAGCAGAAGGTACCCAGGAAAAAGCAAAGTTGCAAGGCCGTGAGCCGGCCGCAGTTACCGAAACCCACAGTCCAACAGGGGGTGATTGTCCTATTGGCACTACGGAACCAGCCTTTATTACCAGAACCCGCAGCCCACATAGGAAGCACCAAAATTGCAGGCACCATAGACTCGGCTAACCCAACCGCAACACGACAGGACAACGTATCGGTGGCAAAGTGACGTTGACACTACCCGGAAAAAGCAGGCGTGCTGGAACCAGGCTGGGCAGGAGGGAGTGCCCGTGCCAAAGACATTTCCGAGAACCAGCTGACGGTGCTGGAACCCGGAGGGGTAGCATTAGCTACAAGAGTCAATGGAACTACCGAGAACCAGCTGACGGTGCTGGAACCCGGAGGGGCAGCAGAAGGAACAACAGCCAATGGGACAACCGTGGACCAGCTGACGGTCCTGGAACACGGTTACTAAGCAGGAGGTACCTGTGCTAAAAAGCACTACCAAGGACCAGAAGACGTTGCTGGAACTCAGATACCAAGAAGGAGGCACCTAGGCCAAAGGCTCTGCCAAGAACCAGCTGACGGTGCTGGAACCCGGATGGGTAGCAGAAGGTACCCAGGAAAAAGCAAAGTTGCAAGGCCGTGAGCCGGCCGCAGTTACCGAAACCCACAGTCCAACAGGGGGTGCTTGTCCTATTGGCACTACGGAACCAGCCTTTATTACCAGAACCCACAGCCCACATAGGAAGCACCAAAATTGCAGGCACCATAGACTCGGCTAACCCAACCGCAACACGACAGGACAACGTATCGGTGGCAAAGTGACGTTGACACTACCCGGAAACAGCAGGCGTGCTGGAACCAGGCTGGGCAGGAGGGAGTGCCCGTGCCAAAGACACTGCCGAGAACCAGCTGACGGTGCTGGAACCCGGAGGGGTAGCATTAGCTACAAGAGTCAATGGAACTACCGAGAACCAGCTGACGGTGCTGGAACCCAGAGTGGCAGCAGAAGGAACAACAGCCAATGGCACAACCGTGGACCAGCTGACGGTGCTGGAACACGGTTACTAAGCAGGAGGTACCTGTGCTAAAAAGCACTACCAAGGACCAGCAGACGTTGCTGGAACTCGGATACCATGAAGGAGGCACCTATGCCAAAGGCTCTGCCGAGAACCAGCTGACGGTGTTGGAACCCGGATAGGTAGCAGAAGGTACCCAGGAAAAACAAAGTTGCAAGGCCGCGAGCCAGCCGCAGTTACCGAAACCCACAGTCCTACAGGGAGTGCTTGTCCTATTGGCACTATGGAACCAGCCTTTGTTACCAGAACCCACAGCCCACATAGGAAGCACTGAAACTGCAGGCACCATAGACTCGGCTAACCCAACCGCAACACGACAGTATAACGTATCGGTGGCAAAGTGACGTTGACACTACCTGGAAACAGCAGGCGTGCTGGAACCAGGCTGGGAAGGAGGGAGTGCCCGTGCCAAAGACACTGCCGAGAACCAGCTGACGGTGCTGGAACCCGGAGGGGAAGCAAAAGGAACAAGAGCCAATGGCACAACCGTGGACCAGCTGACGTTGCTGGAACACGGTTACTAAGCAGGAGGTACCTGTGCTAAAAAGCACTACCAAGGACCAGCAGACGTTGTTGGAACTCGGATACCATGAAGGAGGCACCTAGGCCAAAGGCTCTGCCGATAAACAGCTGACGTTGCTGGAACCCGGCTGGGCAGGAGGGAATACCCATGGCAAACACACTTCTGAGCAGCAACATGCGATGTTGAAGCCCAGGGGTCAATCAGGCAGCAGGCTGTGGCCAACTCGGAGCGAGTTTTATATTGGCTGTGCACAACTACTGATTGTAACCGTGATCCACTTTGGCCTCTGGCTCTACTGTCTCTAGTATTGGAATGGGGACAGAGCAGGAGACATTGCCGGACACACCACAGGGGATCAACTGACGTGACTGAGCCCCAGTAACACAGGAACAAGTGTGGATTGTGCAGACGGCACATCAGAGCAGCGACTGGCGGGGTTGGAGGCCAGGGGAAATACTAGAGACAGTACAGCCAGAGGCCTAAGTGGACCACGGTTAAAAGTCAGTAGTAGTGTGATGTTGGAGGCAGCAGGAGACTTTGCCATCCACACAGCAGGGGAACAGCTGGCGTTACTGAACCCCACAGACACAGGAGCCAGTGTTTCTATCTGTGCGGACGGCACTTTCAAGCTACAACTGGCTGTGTTGAAGCCCAGGATCAATGCTCCAAGCAGGCTGAGGCCTACTTGGAGCAAGTGGAAAATAACATGTAATGTGATGTTGGAGGCAGCAGGAGACTTTGCCATCCGCACAGCAGGGGAACAGATGGCGTTACTGAACCCCACAGACACAGGAGCAGAAGCGAGTGTTTCTATCTGTGCGGACGGCACTTCCAAGCTACAACTGGCTGTGTTGAAGCCCAGGATCAATGCTCCGAGCAGGCTGAGGCCTACTTGGAGCAAGTGGAAAATAACATGTAGTGTGATGTTGGAGGCAGCAGGAGACTTTGCCATCCGCACAGGAGCGAGTGTTTCTATCTGTGCGGACGGCACTTCCAGGCTACAACTGGCTGTGTTGTAGCCCAGGATGAAGCATGCAGCAGGTGGAGGACAACTTGCAGCTGGTTTTATAGAGGTTGTAGACTACTACTGATTGTCGCCGTGCTCACTATGGCCTCCGGCTCCACTGTCTCTAGTATTTCCCCAGGCCAACAACCCCGCCAGTTACAGCTGTGAAGTGGCGTCTGCACAATCCACACTTGTTCCTCTGTAACTGTGGCTCAGTCCCGTCTGTTGATCCCCTGATGTGTGTCTGGCAAGCTCTCTTGCTCAGTCCTCATTCACACTACTAGTAATGTGAATGTGGACAGAGCAAGAGACCTTGCCGGACACACATCAGGGGATCAACTGACGGGACTGAGCCACAGTAACTTAGGAACAAATGTGGATTGTGCAGACGCCACTTCACAGCTGTAACTGGCGTGGTTGTTGGCCAGGGGAAATACTAGAGACAGTGGAGCCAGAGGCCTAAGTTGACCAAAGTTACTAATCTGTAGTAGTTTGCATGTGGAGGCAGCAGGAGACATTGCCGTCCACACAGCAGGGGAACAGCTGACGTTACTGAACCCCACTAACACAGGAGCTAGTGTGTTTTTCTCTGTGAAGATGGCACTTCTGAACACCAACTGGCGTTGTTGGAGCCCAGCATGAGGCATGGAGCAGGCTGAGGCCTGCTGTTTTTTGGCATGTGGAGGCAGCAGGAGACTTTGCCGTCTGCACAGCAGGGGAACAGCTGGCATTTCTGAACCCCACTAACACAGGAGCTAGTGTGTTTTTCTCTGTGAAGACGGCACTTCTGAACACCAACTGACGTTGTTGGAGCCCAGGATGAGGCCTGGAGCAGGCTGAGGCCTGATGGTGTTGGCATGTGGAGACAGCAGGAGACTTTGCCGTCTACACAGCAGGGGAACGGCTGGCATTACTGAACCCCACTAACACAGGAGCTAGTGTGTTTTTCTCTGTGAAGACGGCACTTCTGAACACCAACTGACATTGTTGGAGCCCAGGATGAGGCATGGAGCTGGCTGAGGCCAACTTGCAGCAGATTTTATAGAGGTAGTAGACTACATCTGATTGTAACCGTGCTCCACTATGGCCTCCGGCTCCACTGTCTCTAGTATTTCCCCTGGCCTCCAACCCCGCCAGTGACAGCTCTGAAGTGTCGTCAGCACAATCCACACTTGTCCCTGTGTTACTTGGGCTTAGTCCCGTCAGTTGATCCCCTGATGTGTGTCCGGCAAGGTCTCCTGCTCTGTCCTCATTCACACTGCTAGTAATGGGAATGTGGAAAGAGCAGGAGAACTTGCCGGACACACATCAGGGGATCAACTGACGTGACTGAGGCCAAGTAACACTGGAACAAGTGTGGATTATGCAGACGCCACTTAAGAGCTGTCACTGGCGGGGTTGGAGGCCAGGGGAAATACTAGAGACGGTGGAGCCAGAGGCCTAAGTGGAGCAGGGTTAAAAATCAGTAGTAGTTTGAATGTGGATGGAGCAGGAGACTTTGCCGTCCACACAGCAGGGGAACAGCTGGCGTTACTGAACCCCACTAACACAGGAGATTGTGTTTTTCTCTGTGCAGACGACACATCTGAGCAACAACTGCCTGTGTTGAAGCCCAGGGATTATAGTTTAGGTGGTAGAAACATGAACACAACAGGAGACCCAGATACAGTTGCCAACCAATTATTTAGTCTGGAAGAGGACTGGCAAATTCTGGGGAGATCCAGGCCTTGTTCATTTTCAGAAAAGTAAGCCGGTCGACGTTATCGGAAGAAAGTCGCGTGCGACGGTCTGTTAGTACACCACCTGCAGCACTAAAGACGCGTTCCGATAATACACTGGCAGCAGGGCAAGCCAGCACCTCCAATGCATACTGGCTAAGCTCTGGCCATGTATCCAGCTTAGAGACCCAAAACTTGAAGGAGGAAGAGCCATCTGGGAGTACACTCACAGGGCAAGACATGTAGTCTGTCACCATCTGACGGAAACGTTGCCTCCTGCTGACTGGAGGTGTCTGTGATGGTGTAGACAATTGTGGCGGACACACAAAACTTTGCCACATTTGGGCCATAGTGGTCTTGCCTTGTGATGAGGCGCTGCCTCTGCTCCCTCTTTGTGCCGAGTTTCCTCCATTGGGTTGACGCACAGAGGTGCTTTGTAAAGCACTAGCACCACTGCTGTCGGGTGGAATGGAAAACATGATGGACTGCACCAGTGTGTCTTGGTACTCCCGCAGTTTACGCTCCCGGTTCAACGTTGGTATGAGGGTTTGCAAGTTGTCCCGGTAGCGAGGATCTAGGAGGGTGTACACCCAATAATCAGCCGTGTAGAGAATGTGGGCGATGCGGCGGTCATTTCTCAGGCACTGCAGCATGAAGTCAACCATGTGCTGCAGACTCCCAATTGCCAAAGAACCGCTGTCCCCTGCTTGAGGCGTGATTTCTGCCTGCTCTGCATCACCCCACCCTCGCTGTACATACTGACTAGATCTTTGTGTACCTCCCTCCTGTGGAGAGATGTCTTCCTCCTCCATCGACTCCTCCTCATCCTCCTCACAAAGTGCCCCCTGCCTAGGCCTTTGTGAGGAAGCACGTAGCGCAGACTCTCCAGAAGCAGATGGCATTTGGGACTCCTCATCCTCCACCTCTTCCAAAACCTCCTCCCTTAGTGCTTGCAGTGTTTTTTGAAGCATGCAGATAAGGGGGACAGTCATGCTGACTAGTGCATCATCTGCACTCGCCATCCGCGTGGAATCATCGAAGGCACGCAAAACGAGGCAGATGTCCTTCATAGAGGCCCACTCAGTGGTGCTGAAGTGTGACCGGCGCACATTGCGAATTGTTTGCGCCTGATGCAGCTGGTACTCCATGACTGCTGCCTGCTGCTCACACAACCGCTCCAACATATGTAACGTTGAATTCCACCTGGTGGGTAGGTCACATATGATGTGATGTTCCGGAAGGCGTAATCGGCGCTGCAGAGCAGCAAGGCGCGATCTTGCCGTGCTGGAACGCCGCAAGTGAGCGCACTCTATGCGGACCTTGTGCAGCAGTGCATCAAGATCCGGATAGTCCCTCAGAAAGCTCTGCATGACCAAGTTGAGCACATGTGCCAGACATGGGATGTGAGTGAGGTTGCCAAGGCCAAGAGCTGCCACCAGATTTCGGCCATTGTCACACACTACCAAGCCCGGCTGGAGATTCGCTGGCAGAAACCACACGTCGCTGTCCTGCTTGATGGCATTCCAGAGCTCCTGCGCTGTGTGGCTTCGATTCCCCAATGAAATTAATTTTAGTACCACCTGTTGACGTTTGGCTACGGCTGTGCTCATATCGGTCGTAACAGGCTCCTGCTGCGCTGTTTCAGAGGAACTGAAGTAGGAGGAGGAGTCAATGTGTACAGACTAGATTCCTGCAATCCGAGGAGTTGGCAGAACACGTAGAGCGCCACTCTCCAGATCTGTACCCGGCTCCACAACATTGACCCAATGGGCAGTGAGGGAAAGGTATCGTCCCTGTCCATGGTTACTGGTCCACGCATCGGTGGTCAGGTGGACCTTGCTACTGACGGCGTTTAGTAGTGCATGTTTTATGTTTGCCTCCACATGTTTCTGCAGGGCAGGGACAGCTCGCCTGCTGAAATAAAAGCGGCTGGGCACAGTGTTTTGTGGGACTGCCAATGCCATGAATTCCCAGAAGGTGTCAGTCTCCATCAGCCTGAACGACAGCATTTCAAGTGCCAGTAGTTTGGCAATGCCAGCATTCAGAGCCTGTGCTTGGGGATTGTTTGCCGAGTATGGCTGCCTTTTCTCCCATGCCTGTGCTACCGATGGCTGCCGAGTGGCCTGGGAGTGTGAGGATGACTGGGAACGTGATGCTGTGGGTGGAATGTCACAGGGTCTCCGGACAACAGTGCCAGAGGTTCTACCTTGGCGATCCTGTGAGGAAGCCGAACCAGCTGTGTGTGAGCTGGAGGAAGAGGCCCCAACACGAGCTGAAGAGGTGGTAGGTGGTGCTGTACGTTGGCCTACGTCTTCAGTGTGTCTGTGTAACTCCAGCTCGTGCTTGGTCCGCACATGTTTCCACATATTAGTGGTATTGAGGTTGATGACATTTTTCCATCTTTTGACTCTCTGATGACACAGCTTGCATTTGACAAAGCAAATTTTATCTGCAACTGTGTCAAAAAAGGACCACGCACTGCAAGTCTTGGGAGCGCCCTTTTTTCCTTTTGAAAGTGGAATGCTCCTAACGGGTGCCGAAGTGGAGGCTACAGGCAACCAAGTCTGCCCCCTCCCTCTCCCTCCCGTTTTGGCCGTTCGGGGAATCTCTTCCTCAGAGCTGCTCCCACCACCTTCCTGTTCCTCACGCCATGATGGGTCAAGGACCACATCATCTACACTCCCCTCTTCAAACACCTGCTTCTCCTGGGTTGTCTCGCCAGCACCGTATGAACCAGAAAGTGGTAACTGAGTCTCGTCATCATCTGATACGTACTGAGGTGGGCTGACCATAGGCACTGGCCCACCCGCCTCTTCAGATTCAGAGGGACAAAGAAGTTGCGCATCACTGCATACTCCCTCTTCTTCACATTCTGGAATGCTGCTTGGCTGGCCCCCTCTTTCCAAACCAACAGATTCCGAGAACAGAAGTAGAGACTGTGATGGCTCCTGTCCATGGGTCTCTGACTGCCTGGGCACTTTGGCAGGTGGTGAAGAGACAGATGGTTGCTCTTCAGTGCTCTGGCCCTGAGAGGATGTGGAAGTAATTCAAGTCGATGCGTTAGCTGCCATCCATCCGACAACGGCTTCAATTTGTTCCTCCCGCAGCAGTGGGGTACGGTGAGGTCCTACAAAGCTGCGCATAAAGGACTGTTGCCTGCTAAAACTGGGGGATGCTGACTCACTGGTGCCAACAGCAGGCACAGAATCCCCACGTCCTCTCCCTGCAGAATCCCCACGTCCTCTCCCTGCAGAATCCCCACGTCCTCTCCTTGCTGAAACTCCACGCCCACGGCCACGTGCCTTACTCCCTGCCTTCTTCATCTTGCTAGACTGAGAAAGATAGGCAGAAAAGTACAAAGGGGGACCTTAGTGTGCTTATGCCTGAACAGCTGGTTACAGGTATAAGAAACACTAATTTTATGAAGTGTGTGTGTCGACTACACTTTAATGAGAGCTAATGTGGCCTACACAACTTTCAAATGTAGTGTTTGGTGAACTTTGTTGTTTTTTTTTTTTTTGGGGGGGGAACTAAAAGGATGTGACCAAAGATTTGAAAGTCAGAGTATCACCAACTTTCTGGAGCTATTACAATGCAGGCAGGTAACCTACAATGCAAAAGATGAGGCACCAAAAAAATTGGGTAATACTAATCTGGCTGCAGCTGAAGGGCACAATCCAGAAAAAAGGCTCCTCTATCTACTCCTATATAGTGTTTGCAACCAACCAATGTAGATGGATATGGATGCACACTAATAGGAGAAAAAATGAGCTGCAATAAAAGAAAAATGTGTGAGGCAGTGACACGCTGAGCGGCCTACAACCAGACGTAGCTGCAGGACACACTACTCAGCGTGAGCTGCACTCACACACAGTCAGAGACCTCTCAGACAGCCGTGAACAGTGCAGCTAAGTGGGCACTAGCACTGACAGGCTGCAGAAAGGCTGCGCTGTCTACTACTAGTGTTTGCAACCAACGTATATGGATACGGATGGAAGCACACTAGATAGAATTTTTTTAAAATAAGCAGCTCAAAAAGAAAAATTTGTATGAGACAGCAGTGAGGCACGCTGGGCGGCCTACAACCAGACGTGGCTGCAGGACCCACTCCACAGCGTGAGCTGCACTCACACAGCCCTTGCAGACAGCTGTGAACACTGCTGCTAGGGAAAAGAAAGCTACAGTGGTGGTTTATGTAGCCTGGGTAAAGCACAATATTGTTTTGAGAATCGCTATTTCTAACTGTCCCTCACAGTCTTCAACAGCAGCCTGTCCCTAACTGAATTTACAGCAGAGTGACCAGAAATGGCAGCGGCAGTGGCTTTTATAGTGCATCATGACATCATTTCAGCAGCCAATCACAGCCATGCAAATAGTTAACATGCCTACATGCCTAACAGGATGTGCCCACACTTCTGAGGAATCCCACTGGCTGAATCAAAGCGAGCGGGCTGATAGCATTATGGGAACTTCCGATTCCGGTATCCGATATGAAAAAAGTATCGGAAGTCAATATCGGAATTCTGATACAGCAAATATCGGCCGATACCCGATACTTGCGGTATCGAAAAGCTCAACACGATCCTGCACTACTCTCCCCTGCCATCTTGTGATCACTTCTCAGTACTACACCCTCCTATCCTGCCTTTTCTAGCTGTCACCCTTCTATCCTGTCAGTCTCCTTCTCTGGTGTACAAACCGTCCCCTCCAGTCACGTCTGTCCGTCAAGTCACCTTCCCCACACTCCTCCTCCCTTTGTCCATTATCGTCCCGACAATCACCCTACCTACGTCGTTCTAAAGCTTATCCACAGTCAGTTGTCGGACCGGTCGTTGGCCACGCCCACCACCCACGGGGGCCGAACTAAACCTGGAGCACCATGCTCCGAGCAGCCTACCGCTACTCGCCAGCGCGCACGCCACGTGACAACTTCTTTTGGGTTGGCGAGGTCCACCCGGACTACTCTACGGCGTGAACCTCCCACTGCTCTCCCCTTCCACTACCTTCAGTTGTCCGGAACGCCATGACCAAGGCCTTTCGCCTACCAGGTCATCGATGCCCGCTCATCCTTTTGGGGTGTCCGTGGTGTTGGGGACCTGACTGGCGGACCACTGTCTGGCTCAATGTTCCTCGTTTCTTCGTCTGCCACTTAAAAGAGTCATGGTCAGCGTATTCGTCACTTTTACCTCGCACCCGGAACCTGTTACATACAATTTTTTTTTTAAACATATTATTCACTAAATCTACTCTTAACATACTGTTACTCTTACTTTAATACCATGAGGAGTTACTCAACTGGAGTAACCCCTTTTTCTTTTTTTTTTTTTGTTTTTCTCTTTTTTTTTCCAAAACACGTTAACATTCTCTTTCACAATACTTCCCATACAGCATTTTTAAAATAAAGACTCCCCCTCCCTTTAACATTAATACTCCCTTTTTCGCATCCCTGCTATGTCAGGAAAAACAAGTTCAACAATATATAAAAAAACATTTTCTTTCCACCTGGATGAACACTGTCCTCGTGGTCTGCACAACGGTGCAGCGAAATCCCGACAGTCCAAGACATCTCCTGGTGGCCGGTAGCAAGGGGCCCCACAGCCATGGAGCTCCCAGGATGCAGGGAGTGTCTTTAGGGGTCCTTTCTATGGGGGCTCGTGAGCTTCGGGTTCAGCAATTATGGCTACCGCGTAGTAGCCACGGGGACAGTATTTCTTGTAGTATGACACCAAGTCCCCCTCTCGCAACGCCCGGCCGTGACAAATTAAGGTCACATTGATGTACACCTTCTGGCCGGTTGAGAGGTCTCGGATGAACCCATAACCTTTCTGCAAGTTAGTATACACGAGCCGTCCCATAGATCGTGCGGCCGCCATGCCAGCCTCCCCCCTCTCATGGAGCAGGTTCCAGACCTCCTGCTCCCTGGCCTTTTTCTTTCAGATGACCTCTGCGACCCAAGCGGAGGGTCCGGTGTAGGCCCTGGAGTCCGGTGGGCAGGACGCAGCCAGGGTTGAGAGCGGGGCAGAGGCAGCCATAGATGTCGGCGGCCCAGCAACCGCTGGGGCCGGGCGGCGGGTAAGGGCAGCCGTAGTTCCTGATGAATAGGCCGCAGAGCCCGACAAGCAGGCCGCGGCGGACTCCGGTGATGACACAGTTGCGGCCGCGGGGTGGGCCGCAACAGGAGTTGCAGACGGGGCCGGAGTAGCGGCCGGCTTCAGGGACGGGGCCGCCGCTGACAGGTGGAACGCAGCAGCATGGGCCGCGGGCTGGACCGGCACCGGCGACACCGGACATGGCGCCGCCGGGCGAGGCGGCTCGGGGATGGGAGCAGGGGCTTTGCTCAGCCCGGCGGAGGCTGCAGAGCCCTCCGCAGCCAGGCTTCCAGGAGCAGAGGAGGCCGCGAGCTGCGGCTGAGTGGTGGAGGCCGCTTGCGGAGCTGCCGGCAGAACCGGGGGAACTCTCACCTTCCCCGGCGCCGCGGCCTCTGACAGGTCATCCCACAGCTCCTCTCGTAGCCTCCGTTCTTCACCCGCCGTCTACCAGGGCTAGCCTCCAGGCTCGGGGATTCCGCGGGGAGGCTCCCCGGTGGTGTCTTCGGAGGCCGCTCCTGCGGGGCTCGCCTTCGCTCCTCTTCTCCGCCCGAAGTCTGGAGGACTGTCTGTGACTCCAAGAAGCTGGTCTCCCAGCGAGACTCGATCTCCTGACGCCATTGCCACTCCAGGTGTCCGAGGCCACGGCAGCTGCAGCGTTGCATCCTGTCCGGTGGGCAACAATCAAATGGCGCCAAGCAGCCGCAGCCGGCCTTCTCTCCCCGGCCACTTCCGCTCCTGGGTGGGGCGATGGCCGACTTCTCCACCCAGCTGCCTGGGTCCAGTATGAGGGGGCAGTGGTCTCCAGACACACACCGCTCCCCTCAGGGGTACGTTGGAGGGGGCCCCAGTCCATCCAGAACAATTGCAAACGCCCGGGCCTCTCCCCGGTGTTGGAGTACCACCGCCATCTTGGACGGAATCTGGCGCCACCCCGGATCCTCTGTTGGCAACACAGATCCGAAACAGCGTCCCCAATTTTGTAACCCACAGGTCAGCGATTTGTAATCCACAGGTGTTTGTAATCCACAGGCACTTGTAATCCACAGAGGAACAGTCCACGTCCTTCTAGGTTCTTCAGATGCAGGCCTGCTGCGGAAGGTGTGGTAGTAGTGGCGGCGATCCTGCTGACTATGCCAAATGTGGTAGGGGCCAGGCTTGGGGGGTGGACCACTGCTTACCCTGTTCGGACGCTGCAAACACCAGGCGACTCAAGGACAAGGCGGAGACAGATTTCACGTGAAACAGTTCCGGATTTATTTGTCGTCCTTCTGACGACCACCAAACACGCACCACAGCTTCTTCACACTGTTTCCAGGCCCGGGTACCTGCACCTTCGTTCCAGTCACAGTAACGCACCTCGCGGATCTTTCACTGGGGGCTGTCCTAGACCAATCTACCCCCAGCGCTTCACCTGTCTGAGGTCGTCGTCCAATCGGTACCCCCGGGGCCTCATCTGTCCTGCGGTCCGTCAGGTCAGGGCCACGCCCCTGACTGTCTCTTCTCTGTCCGTCCCCTGGCTGAGCTCTTCTCTCTTCCCTGCCTTCTTCTGAGCTCCTCCCGGGACTAATCTCATCTCGAGCCCCGCCTTCTATTTATCCCCTCTCCCACAGGGGAATTTCCCTCCTGGGCTCCTATCTTCCCGCCCCCCATAACTAAGCATATACTGAGCGATAAGCTGATGTATAGTCCTGCACTACTCTCCTCTGCCATCTTGTGGTCACTTCTCAGTACTGCACCCTCCTATCCTGCCTTTCCTAGCTGTCACCCTTCTATCCTGTCAGTCTCCGTCTCTGGTGTACAAACCGTCCCCTCCTACTGCCAGTCACGTCTGTCTGTCAAGTCACCTTCCCCACATCTACACTCCTAACAGTCCGTATACAGGCTCCGCACCTGTCGCCGAGCTGGAACCTAAGAACCCTAGCTCGCCCTGCACCTAGCCCTTTCTAATGAAATGGATGGTGCAGAAACTAATCCCACCACTGCACTAAAACACGCATTGAGGAAAGTGACAAACAGGGAAATACCACTTAGCTTTGCTCTGTTGCTCTTGCTCCCAGCAACAGAATGCAGCTTTCCTCCTTAATAGCTGCCACCAAGCTCTGTCAGAGCTGCAAGGAAATCCCCCTGTGACTCCTTCCCCACCAGGACTCTGACTGTGCTGCAAGGAACTCTCTCTAGCTCCTTCCTCCACCAAGGATGGTTGGAAATGACCACTATCACCAACAGTGATTGCAACACCTGACACTCTTTTATAGCAGAGCCAGAGCAATCACACCTGCTTTATAATCATGTGCACTAAAGTAACCAGAGTGCAATGACCCTAACAGCTACCGGGGGCAAAACTAGAACTGAAACCACCACAGTGCAATGACCCTAATGGCCACCGGGGGGCAAAACTATCTTTAAGCACACAGCTTAAGGAAAAAAAAGGTTACTAGTGCATTTATCTGTCATAATCCAACCTGGATCATGACAGTACCCTCCCTTAATGATGGGCCTCTGGACCCTCAAGACCACTCCTCATCAGGGAACCACCTACAACGGGGACGCCCAGGTCCAGAGTTCACCCCAGTCACTACCTGAACTTCAGTTTTATGACAAACGAGCACCGCTGGTATTGGCAATGTATGTTCTGGAGGCACCACACATCTCCAAAACGCCGACCTGGGGAATGAGTTGTGTATGTGCATGTTTGTGGGTAACTCCAGCTGGTAAGTCTCCGGGCCCTGGATAGCCGACACCAGATACGGCCCGATCACCTGAGAATTCCAGACCCCCGCAACACACTTCCACTGGATGTTTTTGGTGGCCACCCATACATGCTCGTTCACACACAGGTCCGGACCTGAATGTTTATTGCCACACATTCATTTGTCAAAATAGGGTGAACTCTTTCTGGCGCTGACAACAGAGGCGTCCCCCTGTGTCACCACACTCACACCCCCGCAATTCACCAAGGGAAGCACCACCCTCCAACCCCTTCCACTATGAGGTCTCTGCCTCCCAGGGTTGGCTAATGGCGAGGGTTGAGACTTGCCCCTACTCTCCTGCAGCACCTCCGCTGCTACCACTGGAGAGGAAGGGGACGCTTGTAGAGAGACGGCAGGGACAGTAGCCCCTAGGCAGCAGCCCTCACACAACTGCTCCCAGCTGACTACTTCCCTAGTCCACCAATCTGAAACCGGGTTGTGTTTTTTAGACCAAGGGGGGCCCACAACGATAGGTGCTGGATTTCCCTCCAAGACGTAGTATGACTGGGACTCATCATGATATTCACTATACAGCACAATGTCTTCTACGACTTGGTTTAACCCCCCCTGGCTCAGTGGGACAGAGTTAATGGCCTGGACGCTTATGGGTTTGTCCGGCCTTTCAACACTCAGACCATGAGTCTGGACAAACTGAGCATCCACCAGACTGACTTCTGCTCCACTGTTATCAAGCACCAGTATGCCCTCAGGTACCTTGCCAACCATCACCTCTGCTGACATAGTACTTTCTGAGGGCGAGGAGGAAATATACACTCCCAGGTCATCTTCCTCCACATGACCCGGGGGACACGGCTTCTCTGATATAACTGAAGTTTCGGCATGAGTGCCAAGGACTAACTCATTAGTCTGCTCACTACAGGGACGTACCCCTTCACCTTGGGGAACACCAGGCAGCACCATGGGGACACCGACTCCACCCACCTGCCTGCCTGCCTACGTCCGCCTGTATAAGCAAGTCCGGCTCCCCAGCAGGGACTCCACGGCACATCCTCGCCAAAGCCGTATATGGACCCTCTAGTTGAGGCAGAGGATAAGCCTCAGACCCACAATTCCACTGCAGGTGCTGCTGAAGCACATCATTCAGCTCCTCACTAATCTCAGTGAGAGCCAGCAGCAACTGCTCACCGGTCTGCACTTGGTCCATGGCTCACCAGAGGAAAAAAAATGTTGCGGTTGGTGATAATGTGATGGTCAATGTGTGGCTGGACACACCGCCTCCAGCAGGGCGAATTTCTCTCACACACGTGACCCTGGATACACCGCCTCCAGTAAGGCGAATTTAAATAATAAGGGGAAACACCAGGGAAACTGATACAATGAAGGGCCCTGTGATAGGGAACGGGGACTGTTATGAATGAGTCACCGTAGGAGGCAAAAACAGAAATACTAGCTAAGTCCAGAAAACCAGAGAAGTTGGCAGCTATCGGATTGCAGACCCCTGAACCTAACAACAACAATTAGCAGTAGCCGTGGGGGGTTCCTACGGTGCCCTAGACCCATCGATCACAGCTGGAGAACTACATAGCCTAAAGACAGAAAGGGAAATCTAAACAGCCCCAGAGTAGACCGCAAAGCAATAGGCAGCCCCCAACATATAATGACGGTGAAGCAAGATGAAAAAACACTCACACAGATAGAAAGATAGGCTGAGCAAATGATGGGGCCCAAGCTAACTATATAGGACAGGATAGAAAAGCTGCTGTCTGCAATCCGCCAAAACCCTCTCAAAAACAAGAGCCAACAGACTGATAGGGAAAAAAGCCCTAAGACTATATCAGTACTCAGGTATTTTCTGAAGACAGAGCAAAAAGGAATTCAGCTCACCCAGCAGGGAAAGGCAGAAATCAGAAAAACAAGGCAAAACAAAACCAAAACACAAATGCAAAAAGCAGAGTAGAAAAACTTAGCTTTTGAGGAGCAGGAATCAGACTGGTCTCCAAGAATCCCTCAGAGAAATCACCCGCAAGGCAGAAGGGCGTCGGCTGTCTTATATCCAGTCAGCAATTCCAGTCACCCAGTCATCATCATTCTGCTCAGGTGCTTTGTAATCAGCCTCACTACCTTCCTTCACCAGAAGAGGGAGTTCATCAGACCTCAATGGTGAAGGGGAAAATGAACTCACAACAGTACCTCCCCCTTGAGGAGGGGTCACCGAACCCTCATCCACGCCACCAGGGCGATCAGGGTGAGCCCGATGAAAGGCACGCACCAATCTTTTGGCATGAATATCAGAGGAAGAGACCCAGGAATTATCCTCCTGACCATAACCCTTCCACTTAACCAAATACTGGAGTCTCCGTCTAGCCAGACGGGAATCCAGTATCTTCTTTACCTCATATTCCATGTTACCTTCAACTAATACAGGGTCCGGAGGTGCCACCCCAGGAACAACTGGTTCAACAAACCTCTTCAACAAGGACTTATGAAACACATTATGAATTTTAAATGTGACAGGAAGAGCCAAACGAAAAGAGACCGGATTAATAATCTCCAAAATCTTGTAAGGTCCAATAAATCTAGGCTTAAACTTAGGAGAAGCCACCTTCATAGCGATATTTTTTGATGATAACCAAACCATATCACCAACCTCAAACTGGGGACCAATGGTCCTATGTCGGTTGGAAAACTGCTGGGCCTTTTCCTGGGAGAGAGATAACTTATCCACCACTTGGTTCCAGATCTGGTGCATTCTCTCCACCACAGTGTCAACACCTGGGCAGGCAGAAGGCTCCACCTGCCCTGAAGAAAATCGAGGATGAAACCCAAAGTTACAAAAAAAAGGTGACATCAAAGTGGCAGAACTAGCTCTATTATTTAAAGCAAATTCGGCCAAGGGCAAAAATGAAACCCAATCATCCTTATCAGCGGAAATAAAACATCTCAAATACGACTCCAAGGTCTGGTTTGTTCTCTTCGTCTGCCCATTGGTCTGAGGGTGAAAAGCAGATGAGAAGGACAACTGAATTCCCAGCTTGGAAGAGAAAGTCCTCCAAAATCTAGACACAAACTGAACTCCTCTGTCAGATACAATGTTCTCAGGAATCCCGTGCAAGCGAACCACCTGTTGCAAAAATGATGAACCATCTTAGAGAACCTATCACAAATCACCCAAATAACAGTCATTCTCTGAGAGACAGGCATATCAGAGATGAAATCCATTGAAATATGGGTCCATGGCCTCCTGGGTACCGGCAAAGGCATCAACAACCCACTAGAGCGAGAACAAGGTTTAGACCGGGAGCAAGTCCCACAGGACTGCACAAAATTCCTGACATCACGAGACAAGGCGGGCCACCAAAAAGACCGACTCACCAGATCTCTAGTACCAAAAATACCTGGATGACCAGCCAATGCAGAGCAATGAACTTCAGACATCACTCTCTTCTTCCACTGGTCAGGAACATAAAACTTTCCACTGGGACAACGCTCAGGTTTGTCCTCCTGGAACTCTTCCAAAGCACGTCTCAAATCGGGCGAGATGGCAGAAAGAACTACCCCTTCGCCTAAGATGGTAGCATGCTTGGTCACCACAGGAGAATCAGCAAAGAAGCTCCTAGAGAGGGCATCTGCCTTGACATTCTTAGTGCCAGGAAGAAAAGAGACCACAAAATCAAAACGTGTAAAAAACAAGACCCACCTAGCCTGTCTAGGGTTCAAGCGTTTGGCCGACTCTAGGTAAATCAAATTCTTGTGGTCAGTGAGGACCACGACTTGGTGTTTAGCTCCCTCCAACCAATGTCTCCACTCCTCAAATGCCCATTTCATGGCTAACAGTTCCCGATTCCCCACATCATAGTTACGTTCAGATGGAGAGAACTTTCGGGAAAAGAAAGCACAGGGATTCATTTTAGATGTTACAGGATCCTTTTGGGACAAAACAGCTCCTGCACCAATCTCAGAAGCGTCCACCTCTACCTGGAACGGGAGTGAGACATCAGGTTGCCGCAAAACCGGGGCAGAAGTGAATTTTCGCTTCAGCTCCTGAAAGGAAGAAACAGCCTCCGGAGACCAATTCAACACATCAGCACCCTTCTTAGTCAGATCAGTCAATGGCTTGGCAATACTAGAAAATTTTGCTATAAATTTCCGATAAAAATTAGCAAAACCCAAAAACTTCTGGAGGGCCTTCAAAGAAGTGGGCTGAACCCAATCATAAATGGCCTGTACCTTGGCCGGGTCCATTTCAATAGTTGACGAAGACAAAACAAATCCCAAAAATGAAATCCTCTGTACCCCAAAAAGGCATTTCGATCCTTTGACATACAGGGAATTCTCCCTCAAGATCCGGAACACAGACCGAACATGTTCCACATGAGAATCCCAATCCTAGGAGAAGATCAAAATATCATCCAGATAAATAATCAAAAATTTATCCACAAAGTCTCAGAAAATGTAGTTCATGAAGCACTGGAAGACAGAAGGGGCATTAGTGAGCCCAAAAGGCATCACCAGGTACTCAAAATGTCCCTCCGGAGTATTAAACGCCGTCTTCCATTCATCCCCATACTTAATGCGGATAAGATTATACGCACCCCTGAGGTCAAGCTTGGTAAACCAGCAAGCACCTTTAACTCTGGAGAATAGATCTGAAATCAGGGGTAACGGATACTGATATTTAATAGTAATTTTGTTGAGGGCACGATAATCAATACAAGGCCTTAATGAACCATCCTTTTTGGCCACGAAAAAAAAACGGCACCTAAGGGTGAAGAGATTGGTCTAATATGACCCTTCTCCAATGCCTCCTTAATATAGGATCGCATAGCCTCGTGCTCGGGTACAGATAAATTGAAGAGCCGACTCTTGGGAAATTTACACCCCGGGCTCAGTTCAATTGCACATTCATAACTCCTATGAGGAGGCAAAGATGCAGACTCATTCTCACTAAATACATCATAAAAGTCTGCCAAATAGTCAGGAACATCATGCGACTGAGGAGAGGTGGAAAAAACCGGAGCCTCACTAAGGGCACACCGACAACCCCAACTCACCACAGACACAGATTTCCAATCCCAAACTGGATTATGAATTTGCAACCAGGGAAACCCCAGAACAATGGTATCATGCAAATTATGCAACACCAAAAATCTGCAATTTTCTTGATGGTCTGGGGCGACCCGCATTACCACCTGGGTCCAAAACTGAGGTTTATTTTTCGCCAAAGGAGTAGCATCAATCCCCCTCAAAGGGATAGGTGTCCGCAGAGGTGTCATTGGAAATCCAGAACGTTTAGCAAAATCCAAGTCCATTAGGTTCAGGGCTGCTGCCGAATCCACAAAAGCCTTGGCGGAATATGTGGACAGGGAGCAGATCAGAGTAATTGCCAGAAGAAACTTAGGTTGAACACCACCCACAGAAAATGTGTGTGAAAAACGTTTCTCTCGTTTAGGACAGACAGAAATAATATGCGAGGCATCTCCACAAAAAAAACACAGCTTATTACGCCTTCTGAACTCCTGACGTTGCTCCATGGACAAAACTCTATCACATTGCATAGGTTCAGACACTTGTTCAACAGGTGGCAACACCTCTCGTGCAGTCCTGCGTTCACGTAAACGCCGATCAACCTGAATGGCTAATGACATAGAATCGTCAAGACCAGAGGGAACAGGAAATCCCACCATAGTATCTTTTACGGCTTCTGACAAACCCTTCCGAAAGAGAGCTGCCAAGGCATTATCATTCCAGGTAGTAACGACCACCCACTTTCGGTATTTTTGACAGTACAATTTTGTAGAATCTCGACCCTGGCTCAATGCCAACAGGGTCTTTTCAGCCTGATCAATACCATTAGGTTCATCATACAACAACCCCAAGGCTTGAAAAAATGCGTTCACATTAGTTAGAATAGGATCATCTGGTTTCAAAGAAAACGCCCAATCCTGGGAATCGCCAGGCAGCAAAGAGATGACAATTTTAACCTGCTGCGCGGAGCTCCCTGATGAGTTAGGCTTCAAGGCAAAAAATAATTTACAATTATTTTTGAAATTCAAAAATTTAGACCGATCCCCAAAAAACACATCAGGAGTAGGGATCTTTGGTTCAGCAGCATATGAATGAGCAAGGTAGGTGGAAATTCCCCGCACTTCCGCTGCGAGCTGCTCCACACGATCAGACAATTGCTTTATCTCCATTGAGAGGAAAAAAAAATTCCCCCTACGGCCTCAGAGATATAGAGGAAAAAATATACACACTTTTTTTTTTTTTACAATTCTTTCCTGCTATTGAGTACCCTAGGATCTGCGGTTTGGCGGGTGATTCTGTTATGAATGAGTCACCGTAGGAGGCAAAAACAGAAATTCTAGCTAAGTCCAGAAAACCAGAGAAGTTGGCAGCTATCGGATTGCAGACCCCTGAACCTAACAACAACAACTAGCAGAAGCCGTGGGGGGTTCCTACGGTGCCCTAGACCCCTCGATCACAGCCGGAGAACTACATAGCCTAAAGACAGAAAGGGAAATCTAAACAGCCCCAGAGCAGACCGCAAAGCAATAGGCAGCACCGAACATGTAATGACGGTGAAGCAAGATGAAAAAACACTCACACAGATAGAAAGATAGGCTGAGCAAATGATGGGGCCCAAGCTAACTATATAGGACAGGATAGAAAAGCTGCTGTCTGCAATCCGCCAAAACCCTCTCACAAACAAGAGCCAACAGACTGATAGGGAAAAAAGCCCTGAAGACGCTAGGCTTCAAAAAGACTATATCAGTACTCAGGTATTTTCTGAAGACAGAGCAAAAAGGAATTCAGCTCACCCAGCAGGGAAAGGCAGAAATCAGAAAAACAAGGCAAAATAAAACCAAAACACAAATGCAAAAAGCAGAGCAGAAAAACTTAGCTTTTGAGGAGCAGGAATCAAACTGGTCTCCAAGAATCCCTCAGAGAAATCACCTGCAAGGCAGAAGGGCGTCGGCTGCCTTATATCCAGTCAGCAATTCCAGTCACCCAGTCATCATCATTCTGCTCAGGTGCTTTGTAATCAGCCTCACTACCTTCCTTCACCAGAAGAGGGAGTTCATCAGACCTCAATGGTGAAGGGGAAAATGAACTCACAACAGGGGACGTGGAGACCTCCTGCGCTCCCCTGAGCCAGTCTCTACACTCCTAACAGTCCCTATACAGGCTCGGCACCTGTTGCCGAGCTGGAACCTAAGAACCCTAGCTCGCCCCGAACCTAGCCCTTTCTAATGAAATGGACGGTGCAGAAACTAATCCCACCACTGCACTAAAACACACATTGAGGAAAGTGACACACAGGGAAATACCACTTAGCTTTGCTCTGTTGCTCTTGCTCCCAGCAACAGAGTCCACCACCAGAATGCAGCTTTCCTCCTGAATAGCTGCCACCAAGCTCTGTTAGAGCTGCAATGAAATCCCCTCTGTGACTCCTTCCCCACCAGGACTCTGACTGTGCTGCAAGGAACTCTCTCTAGCTCCTTCCTCCACCAAGGATGGTTGGAAATGACCACTATCACCAACAGTGATTGCAACACCTGACACTCTTTTATAGCAGAGCCAGAGCAATCACACCTGCTTTATAATCATGTGCACTAAACCAAAGTTACCAGAGTGCAATGACTCTAATGGCCACCGGGGGTAAAACTAGAACTGAAATCACCACAGTGCAATGACCCTAATGGCCACCGGGGGCAAAACTATCTTTAAGCACACAGCTTAAGGAAAAAAAATGGCTACCAGTGCATTTATCTGTCATAATCCAACCTGGATCATGACACTTTCTGTAGCATTAAACGACTATCCAGTCACAACTGCGACATGTGAAACCAATGTGGTGCCTATTGCACATCCTATGAGGGAGGAGCATAACGTAACATTTGTTGTAACTGATATATTTGAATTTGAGAAAAAGTTTAGCAATATGAGATTTTCACATACACCACATTTAAAGGGGGTGTCTAAGTTTGGGAAAAAACTGCAGACACTCCATCTGACTGCAAACTGCTGAACTGTGCTTGTGTGTGCTGTGCATGCTGTCACAATTCCACGCTATTCTAGATGGCAGTCACATGACTGCATATATGCAATTTGCATACCTGTTAACTAGACCACTGTCCTTCACGTGTGAAATAGATCACTGCCCTTTCACCATAACCTTCCTCCCCACCATCACTGAAGGAGAGCTTATCTTTTCTCCAAATCACACTTCACTACTTGTGCACTTGACTCCATCTCATCCCACCACCTACCCAACCTCACCACCATACCTAACCCAGCCCTAACCCATCTTTTCAACCTATTATTACGTTCTGATACCTTCCCTTCTGCCTTCAAACATGCCTCAATTACACCTATCGCGAGGAAACCAGCCATCGACTTGACCTCTACATCTGGATATCTTCCCGTATAGATACTCCCTTTCACATTCAAACTCCTTGAACAACATGTCCATACTGATCTTTCCTCCTTCCTCTCTTCTGGCTCACTTTTTTACAACCTACAATCCGGCTTCCGTCTCCACTAGAGTTGAGCGAAACGGGTCGAAAAAATTCAAAAGTCACCGACTTTTGGCAAAGTCGGGTTTCATGAAACGAAACCTGACCCTAGGATGAGGTCGGCCACGAGGTGGGCGACTTACGCGCCAAAGTCGCGTTTCAAAAGTTTGTTTTGCGCTCTTTTTCAGCCAATCAGGATCCACGGACACTGTGGGCAACATGATGACATAGGCACGGGTCACCACCATCTTTCAGAAGGGCATGCAAGTGATTGGCTTGCTTTGGTGGGCGTCACAGGGGGTATAAAAGGGCGTGCACGCTGACCGCCATCTTACTTCTGCCGATGTTAGTATAGGGAGAGGTTGCTGCTGATTCTGTAGGGAGAGCGTTAGGCAGGGAAGAAGACAAAAAAACTGCTTCTGCTGCTAGCGATTTGGCCTGCACAACACACCAGTCACTGTGTGTGCAGTGCAAGGGGAGGCTATACAGTGGTGTATCAGTGGTGTTGGTTGTTGGGCTGCCTTCTAAGGCTTCCTGACATTCCTGCATTGCTGTTTACCCACTGCTCCGCAAACTGCTTTTTTAAAAGCAATCCCAATTTTTTTTTTTGTCCTGCTGAGAAGAAAAAAAAACTGCTTCTGCTGCTAGCAATTTGGCCTGCACAACACACCAGTCACTGTGTGTGCAGTGCAAAGGGAGGCTATATAGTGGTGTATCAGTGGTGTTGGTTGTTGGGCTGCCTATTAAGGCTTCCTGACAGGCTGGCATTGCTGTTTACCCACTGCTCCGCAAACTGCTTTTTTAAAAGCAATCCAATCTCCCTTATCCTCTGGTCACTTTTGTCACAGCTGTACCATCGAGCCTGTCACATAGCGCTCAGATATTCATTGGGCCTCACACAATCCAAAAGTGTCCAGTGTCCAAAAGTGTGTGCAGAGATTCAAAATCTCCCTTATCCTCTAGTCACTTTTGTCACAGCTGTGCCATCGAGCCTGTCACATAGCGCTCAGATATCAGTGGGCCTCACACAATCCAAAAGTGTCCACTGTCCACAAGTGTGTGCAGAAATTCAAAATCTCCCTTATCCTCTAGTCACTTTTGTCACAGCTGTGCCATCGAGCCTGTCACATAGCGCACAGATATCAGTGGGCCTCACACAATCCAAAAGTGTCCACTGTCCACAAGTGTGTGCAGAAATTCAAAATCTCCCTTATCCTCTAGTCACTTTTGTCACAGCTGTGCCATCGAGCCTGTCACATAGCGCTCAGATATCAGTGGGCCTCACACAATCCAAAAGTGTCCAGTGTCCAAAAGTGTGTGCAGAGATTCAAAATCTCCCTTATCCTCTAGTCACTTTTGTCACAGCTGTGCCATCGAGCCTGTCACATAGCGCTCAGATATCAGTGGGCCTCACACAATCCAAAAGTGTCCACTGTCCACAAGTGTGTGCAGAAATTCAAAATCTCCCTTATCCTCTAGTCACTTTTGTCACAGCTGTGCCATCGAGCCTGTCACATAGCGCTCAGATATCAGTGGGCCTCACACAATCCAAAAGTGTCCACTGTCCACAAGTGTGTGCAGAAATTCAAAATCTCCCTTATCCTCTAGTCACTTTTGTCACAGCTGTGCCATCGAGCCTGTCACATAGCGCTCAGATATCAGTGGGCCTCACACAATCCAAAAGTGTCCAGTGTCCAAAAGTGTGTGCAGAGATTCAAAATCTCCCTTATCCTCTAGTCACTTTTGTCACAGCTGTGCCATCGAGCCTGTCACATAGCGCTCAGATATCAGTGGGCCTCACACAATCCAAAAGTGTCCACTGTCCACAAGTGTGTGCAGAAATTCAAAATCTCCTTTATCCTCTAGTCACTTTTGTCACAGCTGTGCCATCGAGCCTGTCACATAGCGCTCAGATATCAGTGGGCCTCACACAATCCAAAAGTGTCCAGTGTCCAAAAGTGTGTGCAGAGATTCAAAATCTCCCTTATCCTCTAGTCACTTTTGTCACAGCTGTGCCATCGAGCCTGTCACATAGCGCTCAGATATCAGTGGGCCTCACACAATCCAAAAGTGTCCACTGTCCACAAGTGTGTGCAGAAATTCAAAATCTCCCTTATCCTCTAGTCACTTTTGTCACAGCTGTGCCATCGAGCCTGTCACATAGCGCTCAGATATCAGTGGGCCTCACACAATCCAAAAGTGTCCACTGTCCACAAGTGTGTGCAGAGATTCAAAATCTCCCTTATCCTCTAGTCACTTTTGTCACAGCTGTGCCATCGAGCCTGTCACATAGCGCTCAGATATCAGTGGGCCTCACACAATCCAAAAGTGTCCACTGTCCACAAGTGTGTGCAGAAATTCAAAATCTCCCTTATCCTCTAGTCACTTTTGTCACAGCTGTGCCATCGAGCCTGTCACATAGCGCTCAGATATCAGTGGGCCTCACACAATCCAAAAGTGTCCAGTGTCCAAAAGTGTGTGCAGAGATTCAAAATCTCCCTTATCCTCTAGTCACTTTTGTCACAGCTGTGCCATCGAGCCTGTCACATAGCGCTCAGATATCAGTGGGCCTCACACAATCCAAAAGTGTCCAGTGTCCAAAAGTGTGTGCAGAGATTCAAAATCTCCCTTATCCTCTAGTCACTTTTGTCACAGCTGTGCCATCGAGCCTGTCACATAGCGCTCAGATATCAGTGGGCCTCACACAATCCAAAAGTGTCCACTGTCCACAAGTGTGTGCAGAAATTCAAAATCTCCCTTATCCTCTAGTCACTTTTGTCACAGCTGTGCCATCGAGCCTGTCACATAGCGCTCAGATATCAGTGGGCCTCACACAATCCAAAAGTGTCCAGTGTCCAAAAGTGTGTGCAGAGATTGAAAATCTCCCTTATCCTCTAGTCACTTTTGTCACAGCTGTGCCATCGAGCCTGTCACATAGCACTCAGATATCAGTGGGCCTCACACAATCCAAAAGTGTCCACTGTCCACAAGTGTGTGCAGAAATTCAAAATCTCCCTTATCCTCTAGTCACTTTTGTCACAGCTGTGCCATCGAGCCTGTCACATAGCGCTCAGATATCAGTGGGCTTCACACAATCCAAAAGTGTCCAGTGTCCAAAAGTGTGTGCAGAGATTCAAAATCTCCCTTATCCTCTAGTCACTTTTGTCACAGCTGTGCCATCGAGCCTGTCACATAGCGCTCAGATATCAGTGGGCCTCACACAATCCAAAAGTGTCCAGTGTCCAAAAGTGTGTGCAGAGATTCAAAATCTCCCTTATCCTCTAGTCACTTTTGTCACAGCTGTGCCATCGAGCCTGTCACATAGCGCTCAGATATCAGTGGGCCTCACACAATCCAAAAATATCCAGTGTCCAAAAGTGTGTGCAGAAATTCAAAATCTCCCCTGTCCTATAGACACCTTGTACCTTGTTTTACATTACTATATAGTTTGTTGGATTTTGTCTACATTTCTACCAAAAATGAGGAAGGCTGGTGGAAGAGGCCGTGGAATTGGGCGGGGGTTGGCAGCTGGTAATGATGGTGTTGGTGGTGGATCTGATGGTAGTGGCAAGAGCAAAATAGGACCGAATGCAGGAGGTGCTGACCCTGCATCATCGTCTGGCTACATAAGGCCTCGAACGCTTAGTTTTCTAGGAGTTGGCAAACCGCTTTTAAAGCCAGAGCATCAGGAAAAAGTTTTGTCTTACATTGCTGACTCAGCCTCCAGCTCTATCGCCTCCTCTTCTTCAGTTGTAAAAAGTAAAAGCACTGAGTCGTCATTGGAGGCTCATGTTCATGAACCACACCTTTCCTTGTGTCCTTCACCCCAACCAAGATTGAAGGATGACGCAGGCCATACTACTGATTACTCCATGGAGCTGTTTTCACATACCATGCCTGGATTATCAAGTGAAATGGTGAATTACCCAGGCCAAGATGAATCTGACAAGGAGTGCACTGATGCACAGCCGCTGATGGATGATTCTGCTGGTACATTCACTCAGAGCACTACATTGTCCTCGCAGTGTACAGAGCCAGATTCTGACCCTGATGAGACTCAGGTGCCCCTTCCCGCACACTATACCACCATACACGGTGACACAGAGGAAGGTGCACATGACATAGAAGAGGAGGTGATGGATGACCCAGTTGTTGACCCAGATTGGCATCCATTGGGGGAAGAGGGTGCTGCTTCCAATAGCTCAGATGAGGAGCATCCACAGCAGACATCGACATCGCAACAGCTGTTATCTGGCAGGCCCGGAGCACTCCAAAGACAGGTTCCAAACATCAAAAGAGTTGCTGGACAGCTTGTCCAGAGGGTCAAAAGATCACAGCGTGCTAGGCCGCAAAATGTCTGCCAAAGTAGGAAGAGTGCAGTGTGGCACTTTTTTGAACAAAATCCTCATGATCAGGCCAAGGTTATCTGTAAGAAGTGCGCAAAGACCTTTAGCCGAGGGAAAAATCTGAAAAATTTGAATACCAGTTGCATGCTTAGACATTTAACCAGCATGCACTTGCAAGCGTGGACACAACACCAAACCTCAAGTGCCACATGTGCAACTGATCACAACGAAGGTAGTCAGCAACGCTACACTGTTTCCCCCACTGTAAGCCCACCGGTTAGCACAGCAGCAAATGTTGAGGTGCCGTTGCAAGACCACAGCAGTCAGGGAATCCCACTGTTATATCAACGAAAGACTGATTCTAGGCCATCAGAAAGAACACCAACTCCATCACCATCATCAACCCTCTCTCAGTCCGCCCTGTCCACCGCTACTTCCACCACATGCAGCTCTCAAGTCCAGCTCACCCTCCCAGACACTATGAGTAGGTCAAGAAAGTACTCAGTCTCTCATCCGCGTACACTGGGTTTGAACGCCCACATTGCCAAACTAATCTCGTTTGAGATGATGCCCTTTCGGTTGGTGGAAAGCACAGCTTTCCGTGAACTCATGGCCTATGCAGTACCACGCTATGACCTACCCAGTCGTCACTTCTTCTCTCGCAAAGCCATCCCAGCCCTCCACCATCATGTGAAAGACCGCATTGTCCATGCACTCAAGCAGTCAGTGAGCGGAAAGGTGCACCTCACAACTGATGCATGGTCCAGTCGGCATGGCCAGGGCCGTTACGTGTCCATCACTGCGCACTGGGTTAATGTGGTGGATGCAGGGTCCACAGGGGACAGCGGTGGTGGGACAGTGCTGCCTAGCCCACGGTATAGGAAACAGTTGGCTGTAGGCGTTCGACCCTCCTCCTCCTCCTCCTCCTCCTCCAGAAGCGAAAGCTCGTCCACAGAGCGCAGTCATACGAGCACTCCATCTGCAGCTGCCACTGTTGCACACGATGTGTCCCCCTATCGAGCAGCTAGTGGAAAGCGTCAGCAGGCTGTGTTGCAGATGATGTGTTTGGGCGACAGACACACCGCCGAGGTGCTGGCCGAGTACTTGAAGCGACAAACTGAGTCATGGCTGGGCAGTGTACATCTTGAGGCAGGCAAGGTAGTTAGTGATAACGGCCGTAATTTTGTGGCAGCCATAGCCCTTTCAAAACTCAGCCACATACCTTGCTTGGCTCACACCTTGAACCTGGTGGTGCAATGCTTCCTCAAAAATTATCCGGAGTTAACAGCCCTGCTCCAGAAGGTGCGAAGACTGTGCGCGCACATCCGCCGTTCGCCTGTACACTCCGTTCGTATGCAGAAGCTGCAGCGATTGCTCCACCTTCCCAACCACCGCCTCATTATCGACATTGCAACAAGGTGGAACTCCACCCTGCACATGGTGGAGCGTCTGTGCGAGCAGAGGCAGGCCATAATGCATTTGTGGGAGGATACACGGCCAGGCACTTTGAGAGCAGACATGGAGTTGACAGGTGTGCAGTGGTCGAAGCTGAAAGACCTTTGTAAAGTCCTTCAGTGTTTTGAGGAATGCACACGGCTGGTAAGCGCAGACGACGCCATCCTAAGCATGAGCATCCCACTTATGCGTCTGCTCATGCAAACTTTGACGCACCTTAAGGAGCAGGCGTCTGCAGCCAATGTTGATGAGGAGGAAGAGGAGGAGGGAATCCTTGATGACATTCAGCCATTGTCTGCTCAGGGACCTCTCCTGGACGAGGTGGAGGAAGAAGAGGAGGAGGAGGAGGATGATGGGGATGATTACTTAGGGGAGGAGGATGCATCTCGTGGGGCAAGTGAAAATGTTGGTGTGGCAAGGTCTGGTACAGGGTTTGTGCGTGACTGGAGGGATGTGGATTTGCCAGAAAGTGCTCCTCCACCCAGCACTCGCAGTGCATCATTGACACCGGGAACATTGGCCCACATGTCAGATTATGCCTTGCGGATCCTAAAAAGGGACCCCCGCATTGCCAAAATGATGAACGATGACGACTACTGGTTGGCCAGCATCCTGGATCCACGCTATAAAGGCAAATTACAAAACATCATGCCACAGGAGAACCTTGGCCTAATATTGGCTAATAAACAAGCAACTCTGGTAAATCGGTTGCTTGAGGCATTCCCAGCACACAGCAGCGGTGATGGTTCTCACACGAGCCGTACGGGCCGGGGGCAGCTTGGCAGAGGTGTTCGTGGTGCACACAGCAGAAGTGGCGTTGGAGACAGGGGTTTCATGACAATGTTGTGGACTGATTTTTCAAATACCGCTCACACAACTGGTAATACTTAGAGTTGAGCGAAACGGGTCGAAAAAATTCAAAAGTCGCTGACTTTTGGCAAAGTCGGGTTTCATGAAACGAAACCCGATCCTAGGATGAGGTCGGCCACGAGGTCGGCGACTTACGCGCCAAAGTCGCGTTTCAAAAGTTTGTTTTGCGCTCTTTTTCAGCCAATCAGGATCCACGGACACTGTGGGCAACGTGATGACCTAGGCACGGGTCACCACCATCTTTCAGAAGGGCATGCAAGTGATTGGCTTGCTTTGGTGGGCGTCACAGGGGGTATAAAAGGGCGTGCACGCCGACCGCCATCTTACTTCTGCCGATCTTAGTATAGGGAGAGGTTGCTGCTGATTCTGTAGGGAGAGCGTTAGGCAGGGAAGAAGACAAAAAAACTGCTTCTGCTGCTAGAGATTTGGCCTGCACAACACACAACGCAGTGCAAGGGGAGGCTATATTGTGGTGTATCAGTGGTGTTGTTTGTTGGGCTGCCTTTTAAGGCTTCCTGACACGCTGGCATTGCTGTTTACCCACTGCTCCGCAAACTGCTTTTTTAAAAGCAATCCATTCTCCCTTATCCTCTAGTCACTTTTGTCACAGCTGTGCCATCGAGCCTGTCACATAGCGCTGAGATATCAGTGGGCCTCACACAATCCACAAGTGTCCAGTGTCCAAAAGTGTGCGCAGAGATTCAAAATCTCCATTATCCTCTCGTCACTTTGGTCACAGGCAGCTGTGCCATCGAGCGTGTCACATAGCGCTCAGATATCAGTGGGCCTCACACAATCCACAAGTGTCCAGTGTCCAAAAGTGTGCGCAGAGATTCAAATTCTCCATTATCCTCTCGTCACTTTTGTCACAGGCAGCTGTGCCATCGAGCCTGTCACATAGCGCTCAGATATCAGTGGGCCTCACACAATCCACAAGTGTCCAGTGTCCAAAAGTGTGCGCAGAGATTCAAAATCTCCATTATCCTCTCGTCACTTTGGTCACAGGCAGCTGTGCCATCGAGCGTGTCACATAGCGCTCAGATATCAGTGGGCCTCACACAATCCACAAGTGTCCAGTGTCCAAAAGTGTGCGCAGAGATTCAAAATCTCCATTATCCTCTCGTCACTTTGGTCACAGGCAGCTGTGCCATCGAGCCTGTCACATAGCGCTCAGATATCAGTGGGCCTCACACAATCCACAAGTGTCCAGTGTCCAAAAGTGTGCGCAGAGATTCAAAATCTCCATTATCCTCTCGTCACTTTGGTCACAGGCAGCTGTGCCATCGAGCGTGTCACATAGCGCTCAGATATCAGTGGGCCTCACACAATCCACAAGTGTCCAGTGTCCAAAAGTGTGCCCAGAGATTCAAAATCTCCATTATCCTCTCGTCACTTTTGTCACAGGCAGCTGTGCCATCGAGCCTGTCACATAGCGCTCAGATATCAGTGGGCCTCACACAATCCACAAGTGTCAAGTGTCCAAAAGTGTGTGCAGAGATTCAAAATCTCCATTATCCTCTCGTCACTTTGGTCACAGGCAGCTGTGCCATCGAGCGTGTCACATAGCGCTCAGATATCAGTGGGCCTCACACAATCCACAAGTGTCCAGTGTCCAAAAGTGTGCGCAGAGATTCAAATTCTCCATTATCCTCTCGTCACTTTGGTCACAGGCAGCTGTGCCATCGAGCGTGTCACATAGCGCTCAGATATCAGTGGGCCTCACACAATCCACAAGTGTCCAGTGTCCAAAAGTGTGCGCAGAGATTCAAAATCTCCATTATCCTCTTGTCACTTTGGTCACAGGCAGCTGTGTCATCGAGCCTGTCACATAGCGCTCAGATATCAGTGGGCCTCACACAATCCACAAGTGTCCAGTGTCCAAAAGTGTGCGCAGAGATTCAAAATCTCCATTATCCTCTCGTCACTTTTGTCACAGGCAGCTGTGCCATCGAGCCTGTCACATAGCGCTCAGATATCAGTGGGCCTCACACAATCCACAAGTGTCCAGTGTCCAAAAGTGTGCGCAGAGATTCAAAATCTCCATTATCCTCTCGTCACTTTGGTCACAGGCAGCTGTGCCATCGAGCGTGTCACATAGCGCTCAGATATCAGTGGGCCTCACACAATCCACAAGTGTCCAGTGTCCAAAAGTGTGCGCAGAGATTCAAAATCTCCATTATCCTCTCGTCACTTTTGTCACAGGCAGCTGTGCCATCGAGCCTGTCACATAGCGCTCAGATATCAGTGGGCCTCACACAATCCACAAGTGTCCAGTGTCCAAAAGTGTGCGCAGAGATTCAAAATCTCCATTATCCTCTCGTCACTTTGGTCACAGGCAGCTGTGCCATCGAGCGTGTCACATAGCGCTCAGATATCAGTGGGCCTTACACAATCCACAAGTGTCCAGTGTCCAAAAGTGTGCGCAGAGATTCAACATCTCCATTATCCTCTCGTCACTTTGGTCACAGGCAGCTGTGCCATCGAGCCTGTCACATAGCGCTCAGATATCAGTGGGCCTCACACAATCCACAAGTGTCCAGTGTCCAAAAGTGTGCGCAGAGATTCAAAATCTCTATTATCCTCTCGTCACTTTGGTCACAGGCAGCTGTGCCATCGAGCGTGTCACATAGCGCTCAGATATCAGTGGGCCTCACACAATCCACAAGTGTCCAGTGTCCAAAAGTGTGCGCAGAGATTCAAAATCTCCATTATCCTCTCGTCACTTTGGTCACAGGCAGCTGTGCCATCGAGCCTGTCACATAGCGCTCAGATATCAGTGGGCCTCACACAATCCAAAAGTGTCCACTGTCCACAAGTGTGTGCAGAAATTCTAAATCTCCCCTGTCCTATAGACACCTTGTACCTTGTTTTACATTACTATATAGTTTGTTGGATTTTGTCTACATTTCTACCAAAAATGAGGAAGGCTGGTGGAAGAGGCCGTGGAATTGGGCGGGGGTTGGCAGCTGGTAATGATGGTGTTGGTGGTGGATCTGATGGTAGTGGCAAGAGCAAAATAGGACCAAATGCAGGAGGTGCTGACCCTGCGTCATCGTCTGGCTACATAAGGCCTCGAACGCTTAGTTTTCTAGGAGTTGGCAAACCGCTTTTAAAGCCAGAGCATCAGGAAAAAGTTTTGTCTTACATTGCTGACTCAGCCTCCAGCTCTATCGCCTCCTCTTCTTCAGTTGTAAAAAGTAAAAGCACTGAGTCGTCATTGGAGGCTCATGTTCATGAACCACACCTTTCCTTGTGTCCTTCACCCCAACCAAGATTGAAGGATGACGCAGGCCATACTACTGATTACTCCATGGAGCTGTTTTCACATACCATGCCTGGATTATCAAGTGAAATGGTGAATTACCCAGGCCAAGATGAATCTGACATGGAGTGCACTGATGCACAGCCGCTGATGGATGATTCTGCTGGTACATTCACTCAGAGCACTACATTGTCCTCGCAGTGTACAGAGACAGATTTTGACCCTGATGAGACTCAGGTGCCCCTTCCCGCACACTATACCACCATACACGGTGACACAGAGAAAGGTGCACATGACATAGAAGAGGAGGTGATGGATGACCCAGTTGTTGACCCAGATTGGCATCCATTGGTGGAAGAGGGTGCTGCTTCCAATAGCTCAGATGAGGAGCATCCACAGCAGACATCGACATCGCAACAGCTGTTATCTGGCAGGCCCGGAGCACTCCAAAGACAGGTTCCAAACATCAAAAGAGTTGCTGGACAGCTTGTCCAGAGGGTCAAAAGATCACAGCGTGCTAGGCCGCAAAATGTCTGCCAAAGTAGGAAGAGTGCAGTGTGGCACTTTTTTGAACAAAATCCTCATGATCAGGCCAAGGTTATCTCTAAGAAGTGCGCAAAGACCTTTAGCCGAGGGAAAAATTTGAAAAATTTGAATACCAGTTGCATGCTTAGACATTTAACCAGCATGCACTTGCAAGCGTGGACACAACACCAAACCTCAAGTGCCACATGTGCAACTGATCACAACGAAGGTAGTCAGCAACGCTACATTGTTTCCCCCACTGTAAGCCCACCGGTTAGCACAGCAGCAAATGTTGAGGTGTCGTTGCAAGACCACAGCAGTCAGGGAATCCCACTGTTATATCAACGAAAGACTGATTCTAGGCCATCAGAAAGAACACCAACTCCATCACCATCATCAACCCACTCTCAGTCCGCCCTGTCCACCGCTACTTCCACCATATGCAGCTCTCAAGTCCAGCTCACCCTCCCAGACACTATGAGTAGGTCAAGAAAGTACTCAGTCTCTCATCCGCGTACACTGGGTTTGAACGCCCACATTGCCAAACTAATCTCGTTTGAGATGATGCCCTTTCGGTTGGTGGAAAGCACAGCTTTCCGCGAACTCATGGCCTATGCAGTACCACGCTATGACATACCCAGTCGCCACTTCTTCTCTCGCAAAGCCATCCCAGCCCTCCACCATCATGTGAAAGACCGCATTGTCCATGCACTCAAGCAGTCAGTGAGCAGAAAGGTGCACCTCACAACTGATGCATGGTCCAGTCGGCATGGCCAGGGCCGTTACGTGTCCATCACTGCGCACTGGGTTAATGTGGTGGATGCAGGGTCCACAGGGGACAGCGGTGGTGGGACAGTGCTGCCTAGCCCACGGTATAGGAAACAGTTGGCTGTAGGCGTTCGACCCTCCTCCTCCTCCTCCTCCAGAAGCGAAAGCTCGTCCACAGAGCGCAGTCGTACGAGCACTCCATCTGCAGCTGCCACTGTTGCACACGATGTGTCCCCCTATTGAGCAGCTAGTGGAAAGCGTCAGCAGGCTGTGTTGCAGATGATTTGTTTGGGTGACAGACACACCGCCGAGGTGCTGGCCGAGTACTTGAAGCGACAAACTGAGTCATGGCTGGGCAGTGTACATCTTGAGGCAGGCAAGGTAGTTAGTGATAACGGCCGTAATTTTGTGGCAGCCATAGCCCTTTCAAAACTCAGCCACATACCTTGCTTGGCTCACACCTTGAACCTGGTGGTGCAGTGCTTCCTCAAAAATTATCCGGAGTTAACAGCCCTGCTCCAGAAGGTGCGAAGACTGTGCGCGCACATCCGCCGGTCGCCTGTACACTCCGTTCGTATGCAGAAGCTGCAGCGATTGCTCCACCTTCCCAACCACCGCCTCATTATCGACAATGCAACAAGGTGGAACTCCACCCTGCACATGGTGGAGCGGCTGTGCGAGCAGAGGCAGGCCATAATGCATTTGTGGGAGGATACACGGCCAGGCACTTTGAGAGCAGACATGGAGTTGACAGGCGTGCAGTGGTCGAAGCTGAAAGACCTTTGTAAAGTCCTTCAGTGTTTTGAGGAATGCACACGGCTGGTAAGCGCAGACGACGCCATCCTAAGCATGAGCATCCCACTTATGCGTCTGCTCATGCAAACTTTGACGCACCTTAAGGAGCAGGCGTCTGCAGCCAATGTTGATGAGGAGGAAGAGGAGGAGGGAATCCTTGATGACATTCAGCCATTGTCTGCTCAGGGACCTCTCCTGGACGAGGTGGAGGAAGAAGAGGAGGAGGAGGAGGATAATGGGGATGATTACTTAGGGGAGGAGGATGCATCTCCTGGGGCAAGTGAAAATGTTGGCGTGGCAAGGTCTGGTACAGGGTTTGTGCGTGACTGGAGGGATGTGGATTTGCCAGAAAGTGCTCCTCCACCCAGCACTCGCAGTGCATCATTGACACCGGGAACATTTGCCCACATGTCAGATTATGCCTTGCAGATCCTAAAAAGGGACCCCCGCATTGCCAAAATGATGAACGATGACGACTACTGGTTGGCCAGCATCCTGGATCCACGCTATAAAGGCAAATTACAAAACATCATGCCACAGGAGAACCTTGACCTAATATTGGCTAATAAACAAGCAACTCTGGTAAATCGGTTGCTTGATGCATTCCCAGCACACAGCAGCGGTGATGGTTCTCACACGAGCCGTACGGGCCGGGGGCAGCTTGGCAGAGGTGTTCGTGGTGCACACAGCAGAAGTGGCGTTGGAGACAGGGGTTTCATGACAATGTTCTGGACTGATTTTTCAAATACCGCTCACACAACTGGTAATACTGCATCGATGGAAAGTGACAGGAGACAGCAGTTGTCAACTATGGTTACAAACTACTTTTCCTCCCATATCGATGTTCTCCCACACAGGTCATTCCCCTTTGACTATTGGGCCGTTAAACTGGACACCTGGCCTGAATTGGCCCAATATGCCTTACAGGAGCTCGCTTGCCCAGCTGCAAGTGTGCTATCGGAAAGAGTCTTCAGTGCAGCTGGATCAATCCTGACAGAAAAAAGGACCCGTCTGTCAACCCAAAATGTGGATGATCTAACCTTCATTAAAATGAACCACGCATGGGTTTCCAAGGATTTTGTCCCACCTTCCCCTGATGACACATAGGGTGACAGAAAAATGGCTTGCTTTGGTCCACCTCTTCCTGGTACTTCACCTATTTCGCCTTTTGCATCAGCTGAATGTCCAACATCAACATATGCCACTTTCTAAAACTCCCTAACTGTGCTGCCTCCCCCCCCATGGCCGGGGTCACCACCTACCGCACGACACCGTGCGAGTGCCGTTGCCCTGGACAGGTGGGTAGGCCGACTCTTGGGCGCGGGCACTGGCACAGGGTCCCTCATAGTTCAATCAAGTGTCTCTGACGGTGGGGGTGCACACCCGCCGTCAGACACACCGCTGTACTATGAGGGGCCCAGTGCCAGTACCGACGCCCACGAGTGGGCCCCCCTTGCTTGGGCAGGGCCCCAGCATTTGCAATCTTTACCTCTCCCTGCTCCTCCGCTGTGTAATCTGGGCCGTCAAATCCATACTGTGCCTGACACCGTCTGAGCCTGCCTCCTGAGACATATATTTTGAATGTGTACGCTATCCATACATGTTATCCGGGGATATGGTAACCTTTCTAACCTTTGTGCAATCACGTGCAATCCATACTGTGCCTGACACCGTCTGAGCCTGCCTCCTGAGACATATATTTTGAATGTGTACGCTATCCATACATGTTATCCAGGGATACGGTACCCTTTCTAACCTTTGTGCAATCACGTGCAATCCATACTGGGCCTGACACCATCTGAGCCTGCCTCCTGAGACATATATTTTGAATGTGTACGCTATCCATACATGTTATCCGGGGATATGGTAACCTTTCTAACCTTTGTGCAATCACGTACAATCCATACTGGGCCTAACACCGTCTGAGCCTGCCTCCTGAGACATATATTTTGAATGTGTACGCTATCCATACATGTTATCCGGGGATACGGTACCCTTTCTAACCTTTGTGCAATCACGTGCAATCCATACTGGGCCTAACACCGTCTGAGCCTGCCTCCTGAGACATATATTTTGAATGTGTACGCTATCCATACATGTTATCCGGGGATACGGTACCCTTTCTAACCTTTGTGCAATCACGTGCAATCCATACTGTGCCTTACACCGTCTGAGCCTGCCTCCTGAGACATATATTTTGAATGTGTACGCTATCCATACATGTTATCCAGGGATACGGAACCCTTTCTAACCTTTGTGCAATCACGTGCAATCCATACTGGGCCTGACACCGTCTGAGCCTGCCTCCTGAGACATATATTTTGAATGTGTACGCTATCCATACATGTTATCCAGGGATACGGTACCCTTTCTAACCTTTGTGCAATCACGTGCAATCCATACTGGGCCTGACACCGTCTGAGCCTGCCTCCTGAGACATATATTTTGAATGTGTACGCTATCCATACATGTTATCCGGGGATACGGTACCCTTTCTAACCTTTGTGCAATCACGTGCAATCCATACTGGGCCTAACACCGTCTGAGCCTGCCTCCTGAGACATATATTTTGAATGTGTACGCTATCCATACATGTTATCCGGGGATACGGTACCCTTTCTAACCTTTGTGCAATCACGTGCAATCCATACTGGGCCTAACACCGTCTGAGCCTGCCTCCTGAGACATATATTTTGAATGTGTACGCTATCCATACATGTTATCCGGGGATACGGTACCCTTTCTAACCTTTGTGCAATCACGTGCAATCCATACTGTGCCTGACACCATCTGAGCCTGCCTCCTGAGACATATATTTTGAATGTGTACGCTATCCATACATGTTATCCAAGGATACGGTACCCTTTCTAACCTTTGTGCAATCACGTGCAATCCATACTGGGCCTGACACCATCTGAGCCTGCCTCCTGAGACATATATTTTGAATGTGTACGATATCCATACATGTTATCCAGGGAAACGGTACCCTTTCTAACCTTTGTGCAATCACGTGCAATCCATACTGGGCCTGACACCGTCTGAGCCTGCCTCCTGAGACATATATTTTGAATGTGTACGCTATCCATACTTGTTATCCGGGGATACGGTACCCTTTCTAACCTTTGTGCAATCACGTGCAATCCATACTGTGCCTGACACCGTCTGAGCCTGCCTCCTGAGACATATATTTTGAATGTGTATGCTATCCATACATGTTATCCAGGGATACGGTACCCTTTCTAACCTTTGTGCAATCACTTGCAATCCATACTGGGCCTGACACCGTCTGAGCCTGCCTCCTGAGACATATATTTTGAATGTGTACGCTATCCATACATGTTATCCAGGGATACGGTACCCTTTCTAACCTTTGTGTAATCACGTGCAATCCATACTGGGCCTGACACCGCCTGAGCCTGCCTCCTGAGACATATATTTTGAATGTGTACGCTATCCATACATGTTATCCGGGGATACGGTACCCTTTCTAACCTTTGTGCAATCACGTGCAATCCATACTGTGCCTGACACCATCTGAGCCTTCCTCCTGAGACATATATTTTGAATGTGTACGCTATCCATACATCTTATCCAGGGATACGGTACCCTTTCTAACCTTTGTGCAATCACGTGCAATCCATACTGGGCCTGACACCGTCTGAGCCTGCCTCCTGAGACATATATTTTGAATGTGTACGATATCCATACATGTTATCCAGGGAAACGGTACCCTTTCTAACCTTTGTGCAATCACGTGCAATCCATACTGGGCCTGACACCGTCTGAGCCTGCCTCCTGAGACATATATTTTGAATGTGTACGCTATCCATACATGTTATCCGGGGATACGGTACCCTTTCTAACCTTTGTGCAATCACGTGCAATCCATACTGTGCCTGACACCGTCTGAGCCTGCCTCCTGAGACATATTTTGAATGTGTACGCTATCCATACATGTTATCCAGGGATACGGTACCCTTTCTAACCTTTGTGCAATCACGTGCAATCCATACTGGGCCTGACACCGTCTGAGCCTGCCTCCTGAGACATATATTTTGAATGTGTACGCTATCCATACATGTTATCCAGGGATACGGTACCCTTTCTAACCTTTGTGCAATCACGTGCAATCCATACTGGGCCTGACACCGTCTGAGCCTGCCTCCTGAGACATATATTTTGAATGTGTACGGTATCCATACATGTTATCCGGGGATACGGTACCCTTTCTAACCTTTGTGCAATCACGTGCAATCCATACTGGGCCTAACACCGTCTGAGACTGCCTCCTGAGACATATATTTTGAATGTGTACGCTATCCATACATGTTATCCGGGGATACGGTACCCTTTCTAACCTTTGTGCAATCACGTGCAATCCATACTGGGCCTAACACCGTCTGAGCCTGCCTCCTGAGACATATATTTTGAATGTGTACGCTATCCATACATGTTATCCGGGGATACGGTACCCTTTCTAACCTTTGTGCAATCACGTGCAATCCATACTGTGCCTGACACCGTCTGAGCCTGCCTCCTGAGACATATATTTTGAATGTGTACGCTATCTATACATGTTATCCAGGGATACGGTACCCTTTCTAACCTTTGTGCAATCACGTGCAATCCATACTGGGCCTGACACCGTCTGAGCCTGCCTCCTGAGACATATATTTTGAATGTGTACGCTATCCATACATGTTATCCAGGGATACGGTACCCTTTCTAACCTTTGTGAAATCACGTGCAATCCATACTGGGTGTGAGAATGGCTGGCGAGCTGTTAAGCAAGCTACAGCACCTGTCCAGACAAGTACAGGGATTCCCTAGCGAGGAGACTAATTTGATTGTTTTCAATGTTGGGACAGCAATTTTTGGGGAGCACTATACTCTGGAGAATGATAATGGGGCCCACCATACACTGGAACATTCCAAAGGTGGACATCAGACACTGGAGCAGCATTTACAAGGCCCATTATACACTAGAGCATTAGAAATGGGGCCCATTATGTTTGGAGCATTATTTGGGCCCATTAGACAGTGGAGCTTCATCCATGGGGACCAACATATACTGTAGCATTATGTGGCGCTCATCATATACTGTTTCAAACATTATATGGGACCAATGATTCTGTATGGAGAAATAGATGTGCCTCGTCATGAGATGTAAAAAGTGAGGTATTTTTCATTGTACTATACCGCTATTTATCTGCCGTATCGGAGCATGATGAGTTGTGGTATATGTTAAAGGGGCGCTCTTTCACCCAGGGCACATGAAAACCTGCAGCCAGCCCTCCCCCCCCCCACAAATTTAGCCAAATAACCCCCATTTTTCAGTGCGTAACTTGTATTATGATGAAGTTAATTAAGGTTGACAAGCTTAAGTAAGAAGAATTGATGCTTTTGGCATTCAAATGGGCACTGTAGGTGTGTTTCCTGTCCTCCTCTCACTGCCGACTTTTATTCCCCATTGACTTACATTGGGTTTCGTGTTTCGGGACGACCCCGACTTTTCCCTATAATCGGACGATCTTGCTCGACCCGACTTTTGGAAAAGTCGGGTTTCACGAAACGAAACGCGACCCTAAAAAACCAAATGTCGCTCAACTCTAGTAATACTGCATCGATGGAAAGTGACAGGAGACAGCAGTTGTCAACTATGGTTACAAACTACTTTTCCTCCCATATCGATGTTCTCCCACACAGGTCATTCCCCTTTGACTATTGGGCCGCTAAACTGGACACCTGGCCTGAATTGGCCCAATATGCCTTACAGGAGCTCGCTTGCCCAGCTGCAAGTGTGCTATCGGAAAGAGTCTTCAGTGCAGCTGGATCAATCCTGACAGAAAAAAGGACCCGTCTGTCAACCCAAAATGTGGATGATCTAACCTTCATTAAAATGAACCACGCATGGGTTTCCAAGGATTTTGTCCCACCTTCCCCTGATGACACATAGGGTGACAGAAAAATGGCTTGCTTTGGTCCACCTCTTCCTGGTACTTCACCTATTTCGCCTTTTGCATCAGCTGAATGTCCAACATCAACATATGCCACTTTCTAAAACTCCCTAACTGTGCTGCCTCCCCCCCATGGCCGGGGTCACCACCTACCGCACGACACCGTGCGAGTGCCGTTGCCCTGGACAGGTGGGTATACCGACTCTTGGGCGCGGGCACTGGCACAGGGTCCCTCATAGTGCAATCAAGTGTCTCTGACGGTGGTGGTGCACACCCGCCGTCAGACACACCGCTGTACTATGAGGGGCCCAGTGCCAGTACCGACGCCCATGAGTGGGCCCCCCTTGCTTGGGCAGGGCCCCAGCATTTGCAATCTTTACCTCTCCCTGCTCCTCCGCTGTGTAATCTGGGCCGTCAAATCCATACTGTGCCTGACACCGTCTGAGCCTGCCTCCTGAGACATATATTTTGAATGTGTACGCTATCCATACATGTTATCCAGGGATACGGTACCCTTTCTAACCTTTGTGCAATCACGTGCAATCCATACTGGTCCTGACACCGTCTGAGCCTGCCTCCTGAGACATATATTTTGAATGTGTACGCTATCCATACATGTTATCCAGGGATACGGTAGCCTTTCTAACCTTTGTGCAATCACGTGCAATCCATACTGGGCGTGAGAACGGCTGGCGAGCTGTTAAGCAAGCTACAGCACCTGTCCAGACAAGTACAGGGATTCCCTAGCGAGGAGACTTATTTGATTGTTTTCAATGTTGGGACAGCAATTTTTGGGGAGCACTATACTCTGGAGAATGATAGATGGGGCCCACCATACACTGGAACATTCCAAAGGTGGACATCAGACACTGGAGCAGCATTTACAGGGCCCATTATACACTAGAGCATTAGAAATGGGGCCCATTATGTTTGGAGCATTATTTGGGCCCATAAGACAGTGGAGCTTCATCCATGGGGACCAACATATACTGTAGCATTATGTGGAGCTCATCATATACTGTTTCAAACATTATATGGGACCAATGATTCTGTATGGAGAAATAGATGGGCCTCGTCATGAGATGTAAAAAGTGAGGTATTTTTCATTGTACTATACCGCTATTTATCTGCCGTATCGGAGCATGATGAGTTGTGGTATGTGTTAAAGGGGCGCTCTTTCGCCCAGGGCACATGAAAACCTGCAGCCAGCCATCCCCCCCCACAACTTTAGCCAAATAACCCCCATTTTTCAGTGCGTAACTTGTATTATGAAGTTAATTAAGGTTGACAAGCTTAAGTAAGAAGAATTGATGCTTTTGGCATTCAAATGGGCACTGTAGGTGTGTTTCCTGTCGTCCTCTCACTGCCGACTTTTATTCCCCATTGACTTACATTGGGTTTCGTGTTTTGGGACGACCCCGACTTTTCCCTATAATCGGACGATCTTGCTCGACCCGACTTTTGGAAAAGTCGGGTTTCACGAAATGAAACGCGACCCTAAAAAAACAAAAGTCGCTCAACTCTAGTAATACTGCATCGATGGAAAGTGACAGGAGACAGCAGTTGTTAACTATGGTTACAAACTACTTTTCCTCCCATATCGATGTTCTCCCACACAGGTCATTCCCCTTTGACTATTGGGCCGCTAAACTGGACACCTGGCCTGAATTGGCCCAATATGCCTTACAGGAGCTCGCTTGCCCAGCTGCAAGTGTGCTATCGGAAAGAGTCTTCAGTGCAGCTGGATCAATCCTGACAGAAAAAAGGACCCGTCTGTCAACCCAAAATGTGGATGATCTAACCTTCATTAAAATGAACCACGCATGGGTTTCCAAGGATTTTGTCCCACCTTCCCCTGATGACACATAGGGTGACAGAAAAATGGCTTGCTTTGGTCCACCTCTTCCTGGTACTTCACCTATTTCGCCTTTTGCATCAGCTGAATGTCCAACATCAACATATGCCACTTTCTAAAACTCCCTAACTGTGCAGCCTCCCCCCCATGGCCGGGGTCACCACCTACCGCACGACACCGTGCGAGTGCCGTTGCCCTGGACAGGTGGGTAGGCCGACTCTTGGGCGCGGGCACTGGCACAGGGTCCCTCATAGTGCAATCAAGTGTCTCTGACGGTGGGGGTGCACACCCGCCGTCAGACACACCGCTGTACTATGAGGGGCCCAGTGCCAGTACCGACGCCCACGAGTGGGCCCCCCTTGCTTGGGCAGGGCCCCAGCATTTGCAATCTTTACCTCTCCCTGCTCCTCCGCTGTGTAATCTGGGCCGTCAAATCCATACTGTGCCTGACACCGTCTGAGCCTGCCTCCTGAGACATATATTTTGAATGTGTACGCTATCCATACATGTTATCCAGGGATACGGTACCCTTTCTAACCTTTGTGCAATCACGTGCAATCCATACTGGGCCTAACACCGTCTGAGCCTGCCTCATGCTGTATATTCATATATTTTGAATGTGTACGCTATCCATACATGTTATCCAGGGATACGGTACCCTTTCTAACCTTTGTGCAATCACGTGCAATCCATACTGGGCCTAACACGGTCTGAGCCTGCCTCATGCTGTATAGACATATATTTTGAATGTGTACGCTATCCATACATGTTATCCAGGGATACGGTACCCTTTCTAACCTTTGTGCAATCACGTGCAATCCATACTGGGCCTAACACCGTCTGAGCCTGCCTCATGCTGTATAGACATATATTTTGAATGTGTACGCTATCCATACATGTTATCCAGGGATACGGTACCCTTTCTAACCTTTGTGCAATCACGTGCAATCCATACTGGGCCTAACACCGTCTGAGCCTGCCTCCTGAGACATATATTTTGAATGTGTACGCTATCCATACATGTTATCCGGGGATACGGTACCCTTTCTAACCTTTGTGCAATCACGTGCAATCCATACTGAGCCTAACACCGTCTGAGCCTGCCTCATGCTGTATAGACATATATTTTGAATGTGTACGCTATCCATACATGTTATCCAGGGATACGGTACCCTTTCTAACCTTTGTGCAATCACGTGCAATCCATACTGGGCCTAACACCGTCTGAGCCTGCCACCTGAGACATATATTTTGAATGTGTACGCTATCCATACATGTTATCCAGGGATACGGTACCCTTTCTAACCTTTGTGCAATCACGTGCAATCCATACTGGGCCTAACACCGTCTGAGCCTGCCTCATGCTGTATAGACATATATTTTGAATGTGTACGCTATCCATACATGTTATCCAGGGATACGGTACCCTTTCTAACCTTTGTGCAATCACGTGCAATCCATACTGGGCCTAACACCGTCTGAGCCTGCCTCCTGAGACATATATTTTGAATGTGTACGCTATTCATACATGTTATCCGGGGATACGGTACCCTTTCTAACCTTTGTGCAATCACGTGCAATCCATACTGGGCCTAACACCGTCTGAGCCTGCCTCCTGAGACATATATTTTGAATGTGTACGCTATCCATACATGTTATCCGGGGATACGGTACCCTTTCTAACCTTTGTGCAATCACGTGCAATCCATACTGGGCCTAACACCGTCTGAGCCTGCCTCATGCTGTATAGACATATATTTTGAATGTGTACGCTATCCATACATATTATCCAGGGATACGGTACCCTTTCTAACCTTTGTGCAATCACGTGCAATCCATACTGGGCCTGACACCGTCTGAGCCTGCCTCCTGAGACATATATTTTGAATGTGTACGCTATCCATACATGTTATCCAGGGATACGGTACCCTTTCTAACCTTTGTGCAATCACGTGCAATCCATACTGGGCCTAACACCGTCTGAGCCTGCCTCATGCTGTATAGACATATATTTTGAATGTGTACGCTATCCATACATGTTATCCAGGGATACGGTACCCTTTCTAACCTTTGTGCAATCACGTGCAATCCATACTGGGCCTAACACCGTCTGAGCCTGCCTCCTGAGACATATATTTTGAATGTGTACGCTATCCATACATGTTATCCGGGGATACGGTACCCTTTCTAACCTTTGTGCAATCACGTGCAATCCATACTGGGCCTAACACCGTCTGAGCCTGCCTCCTGAGACATATATTTTGAATGTGTACGCTATCCATACATGTTATCCGGGGATACGGTACCCTTTCTAACCTTTGTGCAATCACGTGCAATCCATACTGTGCCTGACACCGTCTGAGCCTGCCTCCTGAGACATATATTTTGAATGTGTACGCTATCTATACATGTTATCCAGGGATACGGTACCCTTTCTAACCTTTGTGCAATCACGTGCAATCCATACTGGGCCTGACACCGTCTGAGCCTGCCTCCTGAGACATATATTTTGAATGTGTACGCTATCCATACATGTTATCCAGGGATACGGTACCCTTTCTAACCTTTGTGAAATCACGTGCAATCCATACTGGGTGTGAGAATGGCTGGCGAGCTGTTAAGCAAGCTACAGCACCTGTCCAGACAAGTACAGGGATTCCCTAGCGAGGAGACTAATTTGATTGTTTTCAATGTTGGGACAGCAATTTTTGGGGAGCACTATACTCTGGAGAATGATAATGGGGCCCACCATACACTGGAACATTCCAAAGGTGGACATCAGACACTGGAGCAGCATTTACAAGGCCCATTATACACTAGAGCATTAGAAATGGGGCCCATTATGTTTGGAGCATTATTTGGGCCCATTAGACAGTGGAGCTTCATCCATGGGGACCAACATATACTGTAGCATTATGTGGCGCTCATCATATACTGTTTCAAACATTATATGGGACCAATGATTCTGTATGGAGAAATAGATGTGCCTCGTCATGAGATGTAAAAAGTGAGGTATTTTTCATTGTACTATACCGCTATTTATCTGCCGTATCGGAGCATGATGAGTTGTGGTATATGTTAAAGGGGCGCTCTTTCACCCAGGGCACATGAAAACCTGCAGCCAGCCCTCCCCCCCCCCACAAATTTAGCCAAATAACCCCCATTTTTCAGTGCGTAACTTGTATTATGATGAAGTTAATTAAGGTTGACAAGCTTAAGTAAGAAGAATTGATGCTTTTGGCATTCAAATGGGCACTGTAGGTGTGTTTCCTGTCCTCCTCTCACTGCCGACTTTTATTCCCCATTGACTTACATTGGGTTTCGTGTTTCGGGACGACCCCGACTTTTCCCTATAATCGGACGATCTTGCTCGACCCGACTTTTGGAAAAGTCGGGTTTCACGAAACGAAACGCGACCCTAAAAAACCAAAAGTCGCTCAACTCTAGTAATACTGCATCGATGGAAAGTGACAGGAGACAGCAGTTGTCAACTATGGTTACAAACTACTTTTCCTCCCATATCGATGTTCTCCCACACAGGTCATTCCCCTTTGACTATTGGGCCGCTAAACTGGACACCTGGCCTGAATTGGCCCAATATGCCTTACAGGAGCTCGCTTGCCCAGCTGCAAGTGTGCTATCGGAAAGAGTCTTCAGTGCAGCTGGATCAATCCTGACAGAAAAAAGGACCCGTCTGTCAACCCAAAATGTGGATGATCTAACCTTCATTAAAATGAACCACGCATGGGTTTCCAAGGATTTTGTCCCACCTTCCCCTGATGACACATAGGGTGACAGAAAAATGGCTTGCTTTGGTCCACCTCTTCCTGGTACTTCACCTATTTCGCCTTTTGCATCAGCTGAATGTCCAACATCAACATATGCCACTTTCTAAAACTCCCTAACTGTGCTGCCTCCCCCCCATGGCCGGGGTCACCACCTACCGCACGACACCGTGCGAGTGCCGTTGCCCTGGACAGGTGGGTATACCGACTCTTGGGCGCGGGCACTGGCACAGGGTCCCTCATAGTGCAATCAAGTGTCTCTGACGGTGGTGGTGCACACCCGCCGTCAGACACACCGCTGTACTATGAGGGGCCCAGTGCCAGTACCGACGCCCATGAGTGGGCCCCCCTTGCTTGGGCAGGGCCCCAGCATTTGCAATCTTTACCTCTCCCTGCTCCTCCGCTGTGTAATCTGGGCCGTCAAATCCATACTGTGCCTGACACCGTCTGAGCCTGCCTCCTGAGACATATATTTTGAATGTGTACGCTATCCATACATGTTATCCAGGGATACGGTACCCTTTCTAACCTTTGTGCAATCACGTGCAATCCATACTGGTCCTGACACCGTCTGAGCCTGCCTCCTGAGACATATATTTTGAATGTGTACGCTATCCATACATGTTATCCAGGGATACGGTAGCCTTTCTAACCTTTGTGCAATCACGTGCAATCCATACTGGGCGTGAGAACGGCTGGCGAGCTGTTAAGCAAGCTACAGCACCTGTCCAGACAAGTACAGGGATTCCCTAGCGAGGAGACTTATTTGATTGTTTTCAATGTTGGGACAGCAATTTTTGGGGAGCACTATACTCTGGAGAATGATAGATGGGGCCCACCATACACTGGAACATTCCAAAGGTGGACATCAGACACTGGAGCAGCATTTACAGGGCCCATTATACACTAGAGCATTAGAAATGGGGCCCATTATGTTTGGAGCATTATTTGGGCCCATAAGACAGTGGAGCTTCATCCATGGGGACCAACATATACTGTAGCATTATGTGGAGCTCATCATATACTGTTTCAAACATTATATGGGACCAATGATTCTGTATGGAGAAATAGATGGGCCTCGTCATGAGATGTAAAAAGTGAGGTATTTTTCATTGTACTATACCGCTATTTATCTGCCGTATCGGAGCATGATGAGTTGTGGTATGTGTTAAAGGGGCGCTCTTTCGCCCAGGGCACATGAAAACCTGCAGCCAGCCATCCCCCCCCACAACTTTAGCCAAATAACCCCCATTTTTCAGTGCGTAACTTGTATTATGAAGTTAATTAAGGTTGACAAGCTTAAGTAAGAAGAATTGATGCTTTTGGCATTCAAATGGGCACTGTAGGTGTGTTTCCTGTCGTCCTCTCACTGCCGACTTTTATTCCCCATTGACTTACATTGGGTTTCGTGTTTTGGGACGACCCCGACTTTTCCCTATAATCGGACGATCTTGCTCGACCCGACTTTTGGAAAAGTCGGGTTTCACGAAATGAAACGCGACCCTAAAAAAACAAAAGTCGCTCAACTCTAGTAATACTGCATCGATGGAAAGTGACAGGAGACAGCAGTTGTTAACTATGGTTACAAACTACTTTTCCTCCCATATCGATGTTCTCCCACACAGGTCATTCCCCTTTGACTATTGGGCCGCTAAACTGGACACCTGGCCTGAATTGGCCCAATATGCCTTACAGGAGCTCGCTTGCCCAGCTGCAAGTGTGCTATCGGAAAGAGTCTTCAGTGCAGCTGGATCAATCCTGACAGAAAAAAGGACCCGTCTGTCAACCCAAAATGTGGATGATCTAACCTTCATTAAAATGAACCACGCATGGGTTTCCAAGGATTTTGTCCCACCTTCCCCTGATGACACATAGGGTGACAGAAAAATGGCTTGCTTTGGTCCACCTCTTCCTGGTACTTCACCTATTTCGCCTTTTGCATCAGCTGAATGTCCAACATCAACATATGCCACTTTCTAAAACTCCCTAACTGTGCAGCCTCCCCCCCATGGCCGGGGTCACCACCTACCGCACGACACCGTGCGAGTGCCGTTGCCCTGGACAGGTGGGTAGGCCGACTCTTGGGCGCGGGCACTGGCACAGGGTCCCTCATAGTGCAATCAAGTGTCTCTGACGGTGGGGGTGCACACCCGCCGTCAGACACACCGCTGTACTATGAGGGGCCCAGTGCCAGTACCGACGCCCACGAGTGGGCCCCCCTTGCTTGGGCAGGGCCCCAGCATTTGCAATCTTTACCTCTCCCTGCTCCTCCGCTGTGTAATCTGGGCCGTCAAATCCATACTGTGCCTGACACCGTCTGAGCCTGCCTCCTGAGACATATATTTTGAATGTGTACGCTATCCATACATGTTATCCAGGGATACGGTACCCTTTCTAACCTTTGTGCAATCACGTGCAATCCATACTGGGCCTAACACCGTCTGAGCCTGCCTCATGCTGTATATTCATATATTTTGAATGTGTACGCTATCCATACATGTTATCCAGGGATACGGTACCCTTTCTAACCTTTGTGCAATCACGTGCAATCCATACTGGGCCTAACACGGTCTGAGCCTGCCTCATGCTGTATAGACATATATTTTGAATGTGTACGCTATCCATACATGTTATCCAGGGATACGGTACCCTTTCTAACCTTTGTGCAATCACGTGCAATCCATACTGGGCCTAACACCGTCTGAGCCTGCCTCATGCTGTATAGACATATATTTTGAATGTGTACGCTATCCATACATGTTATCCAGGGATACGGTACCCTTTCTAACCTTTGTGCAATCACGTGCAATCCATACTGGGCCTAACACCGTCTGAGCCTGCCTCCTGAGACATATATTTTGAATGTGTACGCTATCCATACATGTTATCCGGGGATACGGTACCCTTTCTAACCTTTGTGCAATCACGTGCAATCCATACTGAGCCTAACACCGTCTGAGCCTGCCTCATGCTGTATAGACATATATTTTGAATGTGTACGCTATCCATACATGTTATCCAGGGATACGGTACCCTTTCTAACCTTTGTGCAATCACGTGCAATCCATACTGGGCCTAACACCGTCTGAGCCTGCCACCTGAGACATATATTTTGAATGTGTACGCTATCCATACATGTTATCCAGGGATACGGTACCCTTTCTAACCTTTGTGCAATCACGTGCAATCCATACTGGGCCTAACACCGTCTGAGCCTGCCTCATGCTGTATAGACATATATTTTGAATGTGTACGCTATCCATACATGTTATCCAGGGATACGGTACCCTTTCTAACCTTTGTGCAATCACGTGCAATCCATACTGGGCCTAACACCGTCTGAGCCTGCCTCCTGAGACATATATTTTGAATGTGTACGCTATTCATACATGTTATCCGGGGATACGGTACCCTTTCTAACCTTTGTGCAATCACGTGCAATCCATACTGGGCCTAACACCGTCTGAGCCTGCCTCCTGAGACATATATTTTGAATGTGTACGCTATCCATACATGTTATCCGGGGATACGGTACCCTTTCTAACCTTTGTGCAATCACGTGCAATCCATACTGGGCCTAACACCGTCTGAGCCTGCCTCATGCTGTATAGACATATATTTTGAATGTGTACGCTATCCATACATATTATCCAGGGATACGGTACCCTTTCTAACCTTTGTGCAATCACGTGCAATCCATACTGGGCCTGACACCGTCTGAGCCTGCCTCCTGAGACATATATTTTGAATGTGTACGCTATCCATACATGTTATCCAGGGATACGGTACCCTTTCTAACCTTTGTGCAATCACGTGCAATCCATACTGGGCCTAACACCGTCTGAGCCTGCCTCATGCTGTATAGACATATATTTTGAATGTGTACGCTATCCATACATGTTATCCAGGGATACGGTACCCTTTCTAACCTTTGTGCAATCACGTGCAATCCATACTGGGCCTAACACCGTCTGAGCCTGCCTCCTGAGACATATATTTTGAATGTGTACGCTATCCATACATGTTATCCGGGGATACGGTACCCTTTCTAACCTTTGTGCAATCACGTGCAATCCATACTGGGCCTAACACCGTCTGAGCCTGCCTCCTGAGACATATATTTTGAATGTGTACGCTATCCATACATGTTATCCGGGGATACGGTACCCTTTCTAACCTTTGTGCAATCACGTGCAATCCATACTGTGCCTGACACCGTCTGAGCCTGCCTCCTGAGACATATATTTTGAATGTGTACGCTATCTATACATGTTATCCAGGGATACGGTACCCTTTCTAACCTTTGTGCAATCACGTGCAATCCATACTGGGCCTGACACCGTCTGAGCCTGCCTCCTGAGACATATATTTTGAATGTGTACGCTATCCATACATGTTATCCAGGGATACGGTACCCTTTCTAACCTTTGTGAAATCACGTGCAATCCATACTGGGTGTGAGAATGGCTGGCGAGCTGTTAAGCAAGCTACAGCACCTGTCCAGACAAGTACAGGGATTCCCTAGCGAGGAGACTAATTTGATTGTTTTCAATGTTGGGACAGCAATTTTTGGGGAGCACTATACTCTGGAGAATGATAATGGGGCCCACCATACACTGGAACATTCCAAAGGTGGACATCAGACACTGGAGCAGCATTTACAAGGCCCATTATACACTAGAGCATTAGAAATGGGGCCCATTATGTTTGGAGCATTATTTGGGCCCATTAGACAGTGGAGCTTCATCCATGGGGACCAACATATACTGTAGCATTATGTGGCGCTCATCATATACTGTTTCAAACATTATATGGGACCAATGATTCTGTATGGAGAAATAGATGTGCCTCGTCATGAGATGTAAAAAGTGAGGTATTTTTCATTGTACTATACCGCTATTTATCTGCCGTATCGGAGCATGATGAGTTGTGGTATATGTTAAAGGGGCGCTCTTTCACCCAGGGCACATGAAAACCTGCAGCCAGCCCTCCCCCCCCCCACAAATTTAGCCAAATAACCCCCATTTTTCAGTGCGTAACTTGTATTATGATGAAGTTAATTAAGGTTGACAAGCTTAAGTAAGAAGAATTGATGCTTTTGGCATTCAAATGGGCACTGTAGGTGTGTTTCCTGTCCTCCTCTCACTGCCGACTTTTATTCCCCATTGACTTACATTGGGTTTCGTGTTTCGGGACGACCCCGACTTTTCCCTATAATCGGACGATCTTGCTCGACCCGACTTTTGGAAAAGTCGGGTTTCACGAAACGAAACGCGACCCTAAAAAACCAAAAGTCGCTCAACTCTAGTAATACTGCATCGATGGAAAGTGACAGGAGACAGCAGTTGTCAACTATGGTTACAAACTACTTTTCCTCCCATATCGATGTTCTCCCACACAGGTCATTCCCCTTTGACTATTGGGCCGCTAAACTGGACACCTGGCCTGAATTGGCCCAATATGCCTTACAGGAGCTCGCTTGCCCAGCTGCAAGTGTGCTATCGGAAAGAGTCTTCAGTGCAGCTGGATCAATCCTGACAGAAAAAAGGACCCGTCTGTCAACCCAAAATGTGGATGATCTAACCTTCATTAAAATGAACCACGCATGGGTTTCCAAGGATTTTGTCCCACCTTCCCCTGATGACACATAGGGTGACAGAAAAATGGCTTGCTTTGGTCCACCTCTTCCTGGTACTTCACCTATTTCGCCTTTTGCATCAGCTGAATGTCCAACATCAACATATGCCACTTTCTAAAACTCCCTAACTGTGCTGCCTCCCCCCCATGGCCGGGGTCACCACCTACCGCACGACACCGTGCGAGTGCCGTTGCCCTGGACAGGTGGGTATACCGACTCTTGGGCGCGGGCACTGGCACAGGGTCCCTCATAGTGCAATCAAGTGTCTCTGACGGTGGTGGTGCACACCCGCCGTCAGACACACCGCTGTACTATGAGGGGCCCAGTGCCAGTACCGACGCCCATGAGTGGGCCCCCCTTGCTTGGGCAGGGCCCCAGCATTTGCAATCTTTACCTCTCCCTGCTCCTCCGCTGTGTAATCTGGGCCGTCAAATCCATACTGTGCCTGACACCGTCTGAGCCTGCCTCCTGAGACATATATTTTGAATGTGTACGCTATCCATACATGTTATCCAGGGATACGGTACCCTTTCTAACCTTTGTGCAATCACGTGCAATCCATACTGGTCCTGACACCGTCTGAGCCTGCCTCCTGAGACATATATTTTGAATGTGTACGCTATCCATACATGTTATCCAGGGATACGGTAGCCTTTCTAACCTTTGTGCAATCACGTGCAATCCATACTGGGCGTGAGAACGGCTGGCGAGCTGTTAAGCAAGCTACAGCACCTGTCCAGACAAGTACAGGGATTCCCTAGCGAGGAGACTTATTTGATTGTTTTCAATGTTGGGACAGCAATTTTTGGGGAGCACTATACTCTGGAGAATGATAGATGGGGCCCACCATACACTGGAACATTCCAAAGGTGGACATCAGACACTGGAGCAGCATTTACAGGGCCCATTATACACTAGAGCATTAGAAATGGGGCCCATTATGTTTGGAGCATTATTTGGGCCCATAAGACAGTGGAGCTTCATCCATGGGGACCAACATATACTGTAGCATTATGTGGAGCTCATCATATACTGTTTCAAACATTATATGGGACCAATGATTCTGTATGGAGAAATAGATGGGCCTCGTCATGAGATGTAAAAAGTGAGGTATTTTTCATTGTACTATACCGCTATTTATCTGCCGTATCGGAGCATGATGAGTTGTGGTATGTGTTAAAGGGGCGCTCTTTCGCCCAGGGCACATGAAAACCTGCAGCCAGCCATCCCCCCCCACAACTTTAGCCAAATAACCCCCATTTTTCAGTGCGTAACTTGTATTATGAAGTTAATTAAGGTTGACAAGCTTAAGTAAGAAGAATTGATGCTTTTGGCATTCAAATGGGCACTGTAGGTGTGTTTCCTGTCGTCCTCTCACTGCCGACTTTTATTCCCCATTGACTTACATTGGGTTTCGTGTTTTGGGACGACCCCGACTTTTCCCTATAATCGGACGATCTTGCTCGACCCGACTTTTGGAAAAGTCGGGTTTCACGAAATGAAACGCGACCCTAAAAAAACAAAAGTCGCTCAACTCTAGTAATACTGCATCGATGGAAAGTGACAGGAGACAGCAGTTGTTAACTATGGTTACAAACTACTTTTCCTCCCATATCGATGTTCTCCCACACAGGTCATTCCCCTTTGACTATTGGGCCGCTAAACTGGACACCTGGCCTGAATTGGCCCAATATGCCTTACAGGAGCTCGCTTGCCCAGCTGCAAGTGTGCTATCGGAAAGAGTCTTCAGTGCAGCTGGATCAATCCTGACAGAAAAAAGGACCCGTCTGTCAACCCAAAATGTGGATGATCTAACCTTCATTAAAATGAACCACGCATGGGTTTCCAAGGATTTTGTCCCACCTTCCCCTGATGACACATAGGGTGACAGAAAAATGGCTTGCTTTGGTCCACCTCTTCCTGGTACTTCACCTATTTCGCCTTTTGCATCAGCTGAATGTCCAACATCAACATATGCCACTTTCTAAAACTCCCTAACTGTGCAGCCTCCCCCCCATGGCCGGGGTCACCACCTACCGCACGACACCGTGCGAGTGCCGTTGCCCTGGACAGGTGGGTAGGCCGACTCTTGGGCGCGGGCACTGGCACAGGGTCCCTCATAGTGCAATCAAGTGTCTCTGACGGTGGGGGTGCACACCCGCCGTCAGACACACCGCTGTACTATGAGGGGCCCAGTGCCAGTACCGACGCCCACGAGTGGGCCCCCCTTGCTTGGGCAGGGCCCCAGCATTTGCAATCTTTACCTCTCCCTGCTCCTCCGCTGTGTAATCTGGGCCGTCAAATCCATACTGTGCCTGACACCGTCTGAGCCTGCCTCCTGAGACATATATTTTGAATGTGTACGCTATCCATACATGTTATCCAGGGATACGGTACCCTTTCTAACCTTTGTGCAATCACGTGCAATCCATACTGGGCCTAACACCGTCTGAGCCTGCCTCATGCTGTATATTCATATATTTTGAATGTGTACGCTATCCATACATGTTATCCAGGGATACGGTACCCTTTCTAACCTTTGTGCAATCACGTGCAATCCATACTGGGCCTAACACGGTCTGAGCCTGCCTCATGCTGTATAGACATATATTTTGAATGTGTACGCTATCCATACATGTTATCCAGGGATACGGTACCCTTTCTAACCTTTGTGCAATCACGTGCAATCCATACTGGGCCTAACACCGTCTGAGCCTGCCTCATGCTGTATAGACATATATTTTGAATGTGTACGCTATCCATACATGTTATCCAGGGATACGGTACCCTTTCTAACCTTTGTGCAATCACGTGCAATCCATACTGGGCCTAACACCGTCTGAGCCTGCCTCCTGAGACATATATTTTGAATGTGTACGCTATCCATACATGTTATCCGGGGATACGGTACCCTTTCTAACCTTTGTGCAATCACGTGCAATCCATACTGAGCCTAACACCGTCTGAGCCTGCCTCATGCTGTATAGACATATATTTTGAATGTGTACGCTATCCATACATGTTATCCAGGGATACGGTACCCTTTCTAACCTTTGTGCAATCACGTGCAATCCATACTGGGCCTAACACCGTCTGAGCCTGCCACCTGAGACATATATTTTGAATGTGTACGCTATCCATACATGTTATCCAGGGATACGGTACCCTTTCTAACCTTTGTGCAATCACGTGCAATCCATACTGGGCCTAACACCGTCTGAGCCTGCCTCATGCTGTATAGACATATATTTTGAATGTGTACGCTATCCATACATGTTATCCAGGGATACGGTACCCTTTCTAACCTTTGTGCAATCACGTGCAATCCATACTGGGCCTAACACCGTCTGAGCCTGCCTCCTGAGACATATATTTTGAATGTGTACGCTATTCATACATGTTATCCGGGGATACGGTACCCTTTCTAACCTTTGTGCAATCACGTGCAATCCATACTGGGCCTAACACCGTCTGAGCCTGCCTCCTGAGACATATATTTTGAATGTGTACGCTATCCATACATGTTATCCGGGGATACGGTACCCTTTCTAACCTTTGTGCAATCACGTGCAATCCATACTGGGCCTAACACCGTCTGAGCCTGCCTCATGCTGTATAGACATATATTTTGAATGTGTACGCTATCCATACATATTATCCAGGGATACGGTACCCTTTCTAACCTTTGTGCAATCACGTGCAATCCATACTGGGCCTAACACCGTCTGAGCCTGCCTCCTGAGACATATATTTTGAATGTGTACGCTATCCATACATGTTATCCAGGGATACGGTACCCTTTCTAACCTTTGTGCAATCACGTGCAATCCATACTGGGCCTAACACCGTCTGAGCCTGCCTCATGCTGTATAGACATATATTTTGAATGTGTACGCTATCCATACATGTTATCCAGGGATACGGTACCCTTTCTAACCTTTGTGCAATCACGTGCAATCCATACTGGGCCTAACACCGTCTGAGCCTGCCTCCTGAGACATATATTTTGAATGTGTACGCTATCCATACATGTTATCCGGGGATACGGTACCCTTTCTAACCTTTGTGCAATCACGTGCAATCCATACTGGGCCTAACACCGTCTGAGCCTGCCTCATGCTGTATAGACATATATTTTGAATGTGTACGCTATCCATACATGTTATCCAGGGATACGGTACCCTTTCTAACCTTTGTGCAATCACGTGCAATCCATACTGGGCCTAACACCGTCTGAGCCTGCCACCTGAGACATATATTTTGAATGTGTACGCTATCCATACATGTTATCCAGGGATACGGTACCCTTTCTAACCTTTGTGCAATCACGTGCAATCCATACTGGGCCTAACACGGTCTGAGCCTGCCTCATGCTGTATAGACATATATTTTGAATGTGTACGCTATCCATACATGTTATCCAGGGATACGGTACCCTTTCTAACCTTTGTGCAATCACGTGCAATCCATACTGGGCCTAACACCGTCTGAGCCTGCCTCATGCTGTATAGACATATATTTTGAATGTGTACGCTATCCATACATGTTATCCAGGGATACGGTACCCTTTCTAACCTTTGTGCAATCACGTGCAATCCATACTGGGCCTAACACCGTCTGAGCCTGCCTCCTGAGACATATATTTTGAATGTGTACGCTATCCATACATGTTATCCGGGGATACGGTACCCTTTCTAACCTTTGTGCAATCACGTGCAATCCATACTGAGCCTAACACCGTCTGAGCCTGCCTCATGCTGTATAGACATATATTTTGAATGTGTACGCTATCCATACATGTTATCCAGGGATACGGTACCCTTTCTAACCTTTGTGCAATCACGTGCAATCCATACTGGGCCTAACACCGTCTGAGCCTGCCACCTGAGACATATATTTTGAATGTGTACGCTATCCATACATGTTATCCAGGGATACGGTACCCTTTCTAACCTTTGTGCAATCACGTGCAATCCATACTGGGCCTAACACCGTCTGAGCCTGCCTCATGCTGTATAGACATATATTTTGAATGTGTACGCTATCCATACATGTTATCCAGGGATACGGTACCCTTTCTAACCTTTGTGCAATCACGTGCAATCCATACTGGGCCTAACACCGTCTGAGCCTGCCTCCTGAGACATATATTTTGAATGTGTACGCTATTCATACATGTTATCCGGGGATACGGTACCCTTTCTAACCTTTGTGCAATCACGTGCAATCCATACTGGGCCTAACACCGTCTGAGCCTGCCTCCTGAGACATATATTTTGAATGTGTACGCTATCCATACATGTTATCCGGGGATACGGTACCCTTTCTAACCTTTGTGCAATCACGTGCAATCCATACTGGGCCTAACACCGTCTGAGCCTGCCTCATGCTGTATAGACATATATTTTGAATGTGTACGCTATCCATACATATTATCCAGGGATACGGTACCCTTTCTAACCTTTGTGCAATCACGTGCAATCCATACTGGGCCTAACACCGTCTGAGCCTGCCTCCTGAGACATATATTTTGAATGTGTACGCTATCCATACATGTTATCCAGGGATACGGTACCCTTTCTAACCTTTGTGCAATCACGTGCAATCCATACTGGGCCTAACACCGTCTGAGCCTGCCTCATGCTGTATAGACATATATTTTGAATGTGTACGCTATCCATACATGTTATCCAGGGATACGGTACCCTTTCTAACCTTTGTGCAATCACGTGCAATCCATACTGGGCCTAACACCGTCTGAGCCTGCCTCCTGAGACATATATTTTGAATGTGTACGCTATCCATACATGTTATCCGGGGATACGGTACCCTTTCTAACCTTTGTGCAATCACGTGCAATCCATACTGGGCCTAACACCGTCTGAGCCTGCCTCATGCTGTATAGACATATATTTTGAATGTGTACGCTATCCATACATGTTATCCAGGGATACGGTACCCTTTCTAACCTTTGTGCAATCACGTGCAATCCATACTGGGCCTAACACCGTCTGAGCCTGCCACCTGAGACATATATTTTGAATGTGTACGCTATCCATACATGTTATCCAGGGATACGGTACCCTTTCTAACCTTTGTGCAATCACGTGCAATCCATACTGGGCCTAACACCGTCTGAGCCTGCCTCATGCTGTATAGACATATATTTTAAATGTGTACGCTATCCATACATGTTATCCAGGGATACGGTACCCTTTCTAACCTTTGTGCAATCACGTGCAATCCATACTGGGCCTAACACCGTCTGAGCCTGCCTCATGCTGTATAGACATATATTTTGAATGTGTACGCTATCCATACATGTTATCCAGGGATACGGTACCCTTTCTAACCTTTGTGCAATCACGTGCAATCCATACTGGGCCTAACACCGTCTGAGCCTGCCTCCTGAGACATATATTTTGAATGTGTACGCTATCCATACATGTTATCCGGGGATACGGTACCCTTTCTAACCTTTGTGCAATCACGTGCAATCCATACTGGGCCTAACACCGTCTGAGCCTGCCTCCTGAGACATATATTTTGAATGTGTACGCTATCCATACATGTTATCCGGGGATACAGTACCCTTTCTAACCTTTGTGCAATGACGTGCAATCCATACTGGGCCTAACACCGTCTGAGCCTGCCTCATGCTGTATAGACATATATTTTGAATGTGTACGCTATCCATACATGTTATCCAGGGATAGGGTACCCTTTCTAACCTTTGTGCAATCACGTGCAATCCATTCTGGGCCTAACACCGTCTGAGCCTGCCTCCTGAGACATATATTTTGAATGTGTACGCTATCCATACATGTTATCCAGGGATACGGTACCCTTTCTAACCTTTGTGCAATCACGTGCAATCCATACTGGGCCTAACACCGTCTGAGCCTGCCTCATGGTGTATAGACATATATTTTGAATGTGTACGCTATCCATACATGTTATCCAGGGATACGGTACCCTTTCTAACCTTTGTGCAATCACGTGCAATCCATACTGGGCCTAACACCGTCTGAGCCTGCCTCATGCTGTATAGACATATATTTTGAATGTGTACGCTATCCATACATGTTATCCAGGGATACGGTACCCTTTCTAACCTTTGTGCAATCACGTGCAATCCATACTGGGCCTAACACCGTCTGAGCCTGCCTCCTGAGACATATATTTTGAATGTGTACGCTATCCATACATGTTATCCGGGGATACGGTACCCTTTCTAACCTTTGTGCAATCACGTGCAATCCATACTGGGCCTAACACCGTCTGAGCCTGCCTCCTGAGACATATATTTTGAATGTGTACGCTATCCATACATGTTATCCGGGGATACGGTACCCTTTCTAACCTTTGTGCAATCACGTGCAATCCATACTGGGCCTAACACCGTCTGAGCCTGCCTCATGCTGTATAGACATATATTTTGAATGTGTACGCTATCCATACATGTTATCCAGGGATACGGTACCCTTTCTAACCTTTGTGCAATCACGTGCAATCCATACTGGGCCTAACACCGTCTGAGCCTGCCTCCTGAGACATATATTTTGAATGTGTACGCTATCCATACATGTTATCCAGGGATACGGTACCCTTTCTAACCTTTGTGCAATCACGTGCAATCCATACTGGGCCTAACACCGTCTGAGCCTGCCTCATGCTGTATAGACATATATTTTGAATGTGTATGCTATCCATACATGTTATCCAGGGATACGGTACCCTTTCTAACCTTTGTGCAATCACGTGCAATCCATACTGGGCCTAACACCATCTGAGCCAGCCTCCTGAGACATATATTTTGAATGTGTACGCTATCCATACATGTTATCTGGGGATACGGTACCCTTTCTCACCTTTGTGCAATCACGAGTAATCCATACTGGGCGTGAGAACGGCTGGCGAGCTGTTAAGCAAGCTACAGCACCTGTCCAGACAAGTACAGGGATTCCCTAGCGAGGAGACTTATTTGATTGTTTTCAATGTTGGGACAGCAATTTTTGGGGAGCACTATACTCTGGAGAATGATAGATGGGGCCCACCATACACTGGAACATTCCAAAGGTGGACATCAGACACTGGAGCAGCATTTACAGGGCCCATTATACACTAGAGCATTAGAAATGGGGCCCATTATGTTTGGAGCATTATTTGGGCCCATAAGACAGTGGAGCTTCATCCATGGGGACCAACATATACTGTAGCATTATGTGGAGCTCATCATATACTGTTTCAAACATTATATGGGACCAATGATTCTGTATGGAGAAATAGATGGGCCTCGTCAAGAGATGTAAAAAGTGAGGTATTTTTCATTGTACTATACCGCTATTTATCTGCCGTATCGGAGCATGATGAGTTGTGGTATGTGTTAAAGGGGCGCTCTTTCGCCCAGGGCACATGAAAACCTGCAGCCAGCCCTCCCCCCCCACAACTTTAGCCAAATAACCCCCATTTTTCAGTGCGTAACTTGTATTATGAAGTTAATTAAGGTTGACAAGCTTAAGAAAGAAGAATTGATGCTTTTGGCATTCAAATGGGCACTGTAGGTGTGTTTCCTGTCCTCCTCTCACTGCCGACTTTTATTCCCCATTGACTTACATTGGGTTTCGTGTTTCGGGACGACCCCGACTTTTCCCTATAATCGGACGATCTTGCTCGACCCGACTTTTGGAAAAGTCAGGTTTCACGAAACGAAACGCGACCCTAAAAAACCAAAAGTCGCTCAACTCTAGTCTCCACTACTACACTGAAACTGCCTCAACCAAAATTACTAACTGTATACTTACCGCCAAAGCTAACAGACAGTTCTCAAAACTCCATCTTCTAGTCCTGTCCTCTGCCTTTAACACCATTAACTGCTCCTTCCTTCTTCAGATCTTTTTTCCTTTATTATCAAAGACCATGCCTTCTCCTGGATCTCCTCATAGCTCACTAAATGTGCATTTAGTGTCTCCCATGTTGAAAAGATCACCTCATCTTGCCCTGTCTTGCAACTCCTACTCTTCTCCATCTATATTTTTGGCCTGGGACAACTGATAAAGTCCCATGGCTTCCAGTACTACATATATGCTGATGTCACTCAGAGCTACCTCTCTGGCCCAGAAGTCGCCTCTCTGCGGTCCAGAATCCCACAGTGTCTATCAGCCATATCCCTTTTTCTCCTCTCATTTAACCCCTTTCCGACGTTGGGCATAATAGTACACCCTTCCTTTGATGTGGGCTCTGGGGGTGAGCCTACATTTTTCCTGGGACATGTCAGCTGTTTTGAACAGCTGACACGTGCACGGAATAGCCGTGGGTGGAATCGTGATCCTATTAACCCATTAAATGCAGGTGACAAACTCTGACAGTGGCATTTAATGCACACTTCTGGCCATCGGGCCGGAAATCCGCCCACCGGTGACCCCCGTAACGTGATCGCAGGTCACCGGTGTGTTGGCATGACAACCAGAGGTCTCCTGGAGACCTCTATGGTTGTCACTGCTGGCTTGCCCGGTGGTCAGCGCTCATAGCAAGTGAGTAGTTCTGCTACATAGAGGCGAACTGATCATTGCCGATATGGAGCAGAGCCAATCGGGTTATGGCAGCTTCTAGTCTCCCAGGGAAACTATTGAAGCATGCCAAAAGTAAAAAAAAAAGTTTTTAAAAATATAAACGTTCAAATCACCCCCCCTTTCGCCCCATTCAAAATAAAATAATAAGAAAAAAATCAAACATACACATATTTGGTATCCCGCGTTCAGAATTGTCTTTACTATCAATAAAGAAAGTCAAAACGCCAGAATTACGCTTTTTTGGTCGCTGTGACATTGCATTAAAATGCCATAACGGGCAATCAAAAGGTTGTAGCTGCACCAAAATGGCATAATTAAAAACATCAGCTTGAGGCAAAATATAAGCCATCACCCAGCCCGAGATCATGAAAAATGGAGACACTATGGGTATTGGAAAATGGCGCAATTTATTTTTTTTTGCCAAAGTTTGGAATTTTTTTTCACCACTTAAATAAAAAAGAACCTAGACATGTTTGGTGTCTATGAAATCATACTGACCTGGAGTATCATAATGGCAGGTCAGCTTTAGCATTTAGTGAACCCAGCAAGAAAGCCAACTAAAAAACAAGTGTGGGATTGCACTTTTTCGCAATTTCACAGCGCTTGGAATTTTTTTTCCCATTTTGCCTGACCAATGGTGTAGTTCAAAAGTACAACTTGTCCCACAAAAACAAACCCTCACACAGCTACACTGTCAAAAAAATAAAAAAGAAATGGCTCTGGGAAGAATGGGAGCAAAAACGAAAACGCAAAACCGAAAATACCTCTGTCATGAAGGGGTTAATGCTCGATTTAAAGCTCAGTGAGGACAAAACTGAACTCATCATTTTTCCTCCATCTCACCTACCTCCCCTACGCAATCTATGTATCACAATAAATGACACCAAGCTTTCTGCAGTACCGGAAGTACGCTGCCTTGAAGTAACCTTCAACTTTGCTCTGTTCTTCAAAAAAACACATATCCAAGCTACTCATATAACCACCTCCTTTTGCCTCCAACTCAAAATATCTCCAAAATACAGTCATTTTCTCCACTATGAATCTAAAAATGCTAGTCATGCCCTCATCATTTATCACCTTGTCTACTGCAATATCCTCCTCTGTGTCCTCCCTGCTAAAAGTCTCGCACCTCTCCAGTCCATTCTTATCTATGCTGCTCAACTAATACACCTCTCATCCTACTCCACTTATCCCCTTTTCAAACCCCTTAATTGGCTTGCAATTCCTGAACATATCCAGTTCAAACTACTGACATTGACCAGCAAAGCCATCCATAATCTCTCTCCATATATTACCGAACTAATCTACCGATAGCTTCCCACACATAACCTCTGATCCTGTCACAACCTCCCTCTCTCTTCCACACTTGAAAGTTCCTCACCCAATCACCTCCAAGACTTCTCTCAGTTATCCCCCAACCTACAAAAAGATGCCCGATTAAAATCCATTTTTCCAGACCCCCCACTGCTGTGTTTTAGGCAGCCCCCAAATTTAAGAAGCATCATTGTCAGAAGCTCCCTGTCCTCTCCAACAGCTGCAGGAACCTTTCCTTGCAACCAGAAAAAATGTAAAACCTGTCCATTTATAATGACCACGGACGAGATAAAGATCCCCAACTCACATCAGGACTACAAGATCCCAGGTACTTTCACCTGCATTACATCTAATGTGGTGTACTTAATTATTTGTACTAAATGTCCAACTGGGGGTCTGTATGTGGGGGAGACAGGGCAAAAGCTTAGAACAAGGATGAATGCTCATCGTCACACAATAAGAGAAAAAAGAATGGATCTACCTGTGGCAAAACATTTCTGTATCCCTGATCACAGCAGCATGGATATGAAATTACTGGTATTGAAAGGTAACTTCACATCTCAGAGAGAGAGACGAGTTTGGAAGTACAAATTTATGACGAACTTTGACACTCTCAGTGCTGGAATGAATGTGTCGCATGGATTTATGTCTTTTTACATCAATTAAGGAATTTCCTTTTAAAACCTTGCGGGGCAACACAGAACTAGACCCCAATCAGAGGACCATAAAACATCCAGACTCCTTATCTATGAACTGGTCCAATGTTTATATTTATGTTTCTCCCTCTCCCATATTGATAGTTCTGCTTCACGTCACTTGTCTTATCTATTGCATTTTTTCTAGGCTGTATTGTGCATAAATATGTGACTTCAGATTTTGTATTAGTCTAGCCTGATGAAGAGACCTGAGTAGTCTCGAAAGCTTGCAATGTATTACCATCTTTTCAGTTAGCCATTAAAAGGTATCAACTACTGAGGACTCTCAATCCTGAATATTTTTCTTCCCCCCAACCTCTGGAATTCTGCGCCCAACAAGTCTAATTCTACCACATTCAAACTTTCAGATAGAACTTAAAAACGCATCTATTCAAGAAAGCTTACAGCCTGCAATGACCAAACTGCCATCTCAACACCATCATAGTTTCTGCAACCCCCTCAACCTACTGTCTCCTTCCCCTTTATTCTGTAGTCTATAAGCCAACAAGGGCAGGGCCCTCTGTAACATCTGTCATTGATAGATAGTTCATTGTAATTTATTTGTATGTAACCCCTTCTCATGCACAGCACCATGAAATCAGTCTCATAACTGATCACACCAGAAATACAAAGCAATCATGACAGCAAGCCAACCGCACACTGTCACTCTTCGGCAATTTGAAGTGACATTGTACCAAGCCTAGACAACCCTTTTAGCTTCAGATCTGGGTGCCTTGTCAACCTTCACTGTTATTTGTCCCCTTAACAATACTTAGTAATTTTATCTTCTAAACATTATCTTTAAAGCTGTTTGACTAGTTCTGCAAACATTTAAACACTTAACCCTAATTATAAGGACAGCTAGCTGTGAGAAAAGATAGGCACATAAAGATTAATCACCGGCTAAATAGAGATTGGTGGTTACTTAGTGCATTAACTTCTACGGTTTACATTCAATATTGTCCAACAACTTCTTTTAAATTGTAATGTGTTTTTAATAAAAAAGTCATTAGTTTTCAATGGTAATAAGTAATTTGCACAAATTATAAATTAAAGGAGCTTCCAACACCATATTTTTTTAAAGTAGTTTAAGGCCCTTTTACATTTAGCGATGCACCAGCGATCCCGACCACGATGCGACCTGGTCAGGATCGCTGGTGCATCACTAAATGATCGCTAGTGAGCTGCCACACAGGCAGATCTCACAGCGATGCAGCAATGATACAGAGGACGATACTTACCTTTCAGACGCAGTGATCCTGACGTTTCCCCACCCGCGTCCACACGTCGCTCGTCGGTGCCACAGGAAGCCCAGCAGGAAGCGCCCGACGAGAAATGGAGCCGGCCGATCTCACGCTATCAGCAATGGACAGCAGGGGAGCCTGTCGGAGGTAAGTATCACACATAGCGATATCGCTAACGATATCGCTATAACGTCACAAAATTGGTGACGTTGTAGCGATATTGCTAGCAATATCGCTATGTGTAAAACCCCCTTTAGAACAGTATAGAATAACAAAAAAAAGAAGTACTCACTTAACCAATACCATACTGCTCCTGTTCTAATGCTTATCAGGCTCTGTTTGCAGAGCTCTAGTGATGAAGTGGTATGCCAACACCGCTGCAGCCAATGCCTGCCTTAAGCTATGCCATGCCAATACTGTTAAGATCTGCCACTCTCTTGCTGCAGTGAAATACAGGCTTACATAGATGCCACCCATATTCTGCTGATAATGCCTGCAATAGACGATTTCATTTCTGAGCAATTGCTCTGCTCTTTTATTTAAAAAGTATATTATTCCCTATAAGGGAATAAGCCTTATATCCACGCAGAGATTCCGGATGTCCAATCACACTCCACCTGTTCAGATGACAGGTTTTTCCCATCCAAATCAATTTCACTACCTCCTTTCACCAGCAGAGGGAGTTCATCGGACATCAAAGGTGAAGGAGAAAATGAGCTCATAACAGGATGGTGTCTGTCTAGACCTACTGTGCGTGCGGCGCCGCTGCTGCGGACGTCGGTAAGTGCTGCTACATGCAGCGCAGTGGCAGACACAACCGCTAAGCGATGGTGCCTTGAGAGACGTGACACCACCGGATGCTAGTGTAGAGGTGCGGTGTGCACAGTGGCCTATGGCTTGCCACTGACTGGTGCGGACTCTAACTATAGTTCCCTATCCACATGCATAATATCAGAGAGAGGTGAATCTTAATGAGTCAGTCACCAGAATCATACATCCATCACTATTCACACATCTAGCAAGAATAGCCTATACTAGCGCATGGCCGAAAGGCCATGCGGCCCTTTTATAACCGTGTGCTGCCGGGACCTTCCAGATCTCTGAGATGGACCAATCAGATCAGGCACGTGCCTCCCGACCTCCAATGGGAGATCGTCTCAGGAGCATGCTCAGAGGAGCGGCAGAGGGACATAGCCTCAGGAGTAACTTGCTGCGAAGCAGTATGTGAGGCTCTGGACTCCTGCTGTGTAGCCTCAGGAATTCGACGCCTAACACTAAGTGAACACAGAAAAAATTAACTCCTCCTCTGCAGTATACACCCTCCACTGGCTGAGAATGACCCAGTTCAGTGACAAAGCAGTAAGAGCATTAAACAAAGAACAATATACTATGTCAAAACCTAAGAATGAGACAACATTGGTGCCGTGTCCCCCAATGATTGGCTCAGAGAAAAGGATTTTACGGTGAGTACACAAAAATCCCTATTTCTCCTATGCCTCATTGGGGGACACAGGACCATGGGACATCCTAAAGCAGTCCCTGGATGGGGAACAACACAACTGCTAATACCCCATGTACCACTGGCTTACAGCTGTGCTACTGCCAATTGCAGAATGCACCTGCCAAGAGCTGCATCTGCAAAAGCCTGAGAATGAATTTAGTAGTGTTTAGTAAAAGTATGCAAGCTGGACCAAGTCGCAGCCTTGCAGACCTGTTCTGCTGATGCCTGGTGCCGAATGGCCCAAGAGGCGCCCACTGACTGAGTAGAATGTGCCTTAATCCCTGCTGGGACAGGTGTGTCCCTGACACAGTAGGCCTCCTGAATAGCCGAGCGAATCCACTGGGCTAGTGTGGCCTTTGAGGCAGCTAGACCCTTCCTATGCCCCTCTGGAAGCACGAACAGGGCATCTGACCTCCGGAAGGGAGCCGTCTGCGAGATGTACCGTCTAAGAGCCCTAACCACATCCAGGGTGTGAAAGGCCTTCTCGATACGATGAACTGGTGCCGGACAGAATGAAAGCAAAGCAATCTCCTCATTGAGATGAAAGGAAGACATGACTTTGGGCAGAAAAGATGGGGACGTCCTCGAGCCTGCCTTGTCCTGATGAAAATTCAGGAACGGAGGTCAGCAGGACAGGGCCGCCAACTCCGAAACTCGTTTGATTGATGTAATTGCCACTAGGAAAACCACCTTCCAAGAAAGAAAGTTTAGTGATACATCCTGCAGTGGTTCAAAAGGGGCTTCCTGTAAGACTTCAAGGACTAAGTTAAGATCCCAAGATTCCAATGGCCTTTTATAGGGAGGTGCCACATGGGAAACTCCTTGAATGAACGTCTTCACCTGTATTCTGGTGGCAATCTTGCATTGGAACAGAAATGACAAAGCTGAAACTTGTCCTTTGAGCGAGATAAGTGCGAGACCCGACTCTAACCTGGTTTGCAGGAATTCCAATATGGAAGGAATGGAGAACACCAGAGGAGATCGTCCTTGGTCCTTGCACCACGAGAAGAAGGTTCTCCAGGTGTGATGACAAATGTGTATGGACGTGGGCTTCCTAGCACTAATCATGGTGGAGATCACTTCATAAGAGAATCCAGCTTGTGCTAAAATCAAGGATTCAACAGCCACGCCATCAAAGACTGGGCCCCGGGGTTCTGGTGATAAATCTGGCCCTGTGAAAGTAGATCCATGCGATCTGGTAGTCGCCAGGGAATGTTGGCGACAAGTTGGACTAGTTCCGCTTACCATGCCCGGCGTGGCCAGCCCGGCATGACTAGGATCACTGGTACCCCCCTCTGCTCTGAATTTCTTGATGACCTTTGGGAGCAAGGGAAGAGGGGGAAAACTGTACGGAAGTCGAAACCGATGCCATGGCAGAACTACGGTGCCTGCTTCGATGGCGCATGAATTGCGTGATCGGGCAATGAACCAGGGAACCTTGTTGTTTAGTCTTGAGGCCATGAGATCCACATCCGGAGTCCCGCAGCGATGGCAAATCTGCTAAAAGGCTTCCGGATGAAGAGACCACTGTCCCGAGACGAGGCCCTGGCGACAGAGAAAATCAACTGCCCAAATCTCTAAACCCGGGATGTGGATTGCCGAAATGGCCAAATGGTTGGTCTTGGCCCAACGAAGGATGTGACTCACTTCGTGCATGGCCATCCTGCTGCGGGTACCCCCCTGATGGTTGATACACGCCACAGCCATGGCGTTGTCAGATTGGATCCTGATGGGGTGACCTGCGAGGAGATGGTGGAAACTCAGTAGGGCTAGCCTGATCGCTCATATATCCAAGATGTTGATGGGGAAATGTGACTCTCAAATGGACCAACGACCCTGTGCCGTGTGGTGGAGGAAAACTGCACCCCAGCCAAGAAGACTGGCATTGGTGGTCACCACCAACCAACGTACTGGGAGAAAAGGCTTTCTTTGATTCAGGGAGGACTTCTGTGTCCAGCACCTAAGGGTCTGTCTGACCCGCAGGTACAGTCGGAACCGATGGTCTAGGGCGAATGGGTTCTTGTCCCAAGCTAACAGCAGCGCATGTTGCAAAGGGCGGAGATGAAACTATGCGAATGGGACCGCTTCTATTGCTGCTACCATTTTTCCGAGAATCCCCATGCTGAAACGTATGGAGTGAGGAACTGGTCGGAAAATACTCTGCGCTCCCTGTTGTAAGGCTAAGGCCTTTTCTGGAGGGAGAATGACCAACCCGTGGAAAGTGTCGAGGATCATTCCCAAGAAGGAAATCTGCTGAGCCGGTACTGGAGAAGACGTTTCAAAGTTTATTTTCCAGCCCAGGCGAGAAAGTGTATCCACTGTGATACCTACGCATTCCTCGCAGGCTGGAATGGATGGGCCTTTGATCAGTAGGTCATCCAGATACGGAAGTACCACCACTCCCCAAGCATGAAGAATGGCCATGCCAGCCACCATGGCCTTGGTAAAGACTCTGGGGACGGTGGCGAGGCCGAAAGGCAAGGCAACAAACTGGAAGTGTTCCTCGTGAATTGCGAAGCGTAGGAACTGTTGATGGGACAGAAAGATTGGGATGTGAATGTAAGCATCCTTGATATCAATGGATGCTAGGAACTCTCCTCTTTCCATGGAGGCGACGACTGAATGGAGAGATTCCATTCTCAATCACCATACCCTGACAAACTTGTTTAACAGCTTGAGGTCCAGTATGGGCCGCATCGTTCTGTCCTTCTTCGGAACTACAAATATGTTTGAGTAAAAACCCTTGATCCTTTCATCTTGAGGGACCGAAATAATGACTCCGTCCCTTTGCAGCACATGTACGGACTGAAGGAAAGCTGTTGTCTTTGTTTTGAGGGGGAGACCATAAAAAACGTGTCGGTAGGGGGGAAGAAAACTCTATTTTGTATCCAGAGGACACCAGCTCTCTGACCCACTCGTCATGGACAACCGAGAGCCAGACCTGATGGAACGAAAGTAGACGACCTCCTACTTTGTCCATGTCTGCCGGATACCGAAACAAGTCATTGTGTAGAGGATCTATGGGATCTGGCTCCCTTAGTTCCAGATGCCCTTGGCGGTTAGGTCTGTATGAGACCTGGGAATCTCTGTCTCCACGCTGGGGCCGACCTGATCCAGAAGATAAGGTTGTGGAGGACCAACTGGAATTGTTGCAAAAGGTTGAAAATGAGTCGGTTGTTGATTCCGACTGGCCGAATGGGCCTTTGTTGGGGAAGGTATTTCCTCTTCCCTCCGGTACCATCAGAAATGAGCTGATCCAGTTTCTCTCCAAATAGGCGACCAGTTTGATAAGGCAGAGAAGTCAACGATCTCTTGGAAGCGAAATCTGCCTGCCAGTCGCTGAGCCATAGGGCTCTTCTAATGGAGACTGCATTTGTAGCTGCCTGTGCAGCGCAATTGGTGGCATCTCAAGAAACGTTAACTACAAAGTCTCCTGCGTGAGCTATCTGACTGGCGAGGCTGGCTGCCTCTGGGTGAAGATTGCTATCTTGAATGGCTGTGACGAAAGGCCCCTTTACATTGAATGGCTGTGACGAAAGGCCCCTTTACATTTAGTGATGCACCAGCGATCCCGACAACGATACGACCCAGTCAGGATCGCTGGTGCATTGCTAAATGGTCGCTAGTGAGCTGCCACACAGGCAGATCTCACAGCGATGCAGCAGCGATACAGCGGTGGTTACTTACCTTTCAGACGCGGCGATCCTGACGTCCTCCTGCCCGCGTCCATGCGTCGCTCGTCGGTGCCAGCAAGAAGCCCAGCAGGAAGCGCCCGACGAGAAATGGAGCTGCGTGATCTCGCGCGATCAACAACAGACAGTGGGGGAGCCGGTCGGAGGTAAGTATCACACATAGCGATATCGCTAGCAATATCGCTGCTGCGTCACCAAATCGGTGATGCTTTAGCGATATTGCTAGCGATGTCGCTGTGTGTAAAACCCCCTTTACACCTCTGCCCAAGCAGCCATAGCCTTAGCCACCCAATGAAAGATGGAAAGAGCGCCGCTCCTGAAGCCTCAAAGACTGAGCAAGCAAGGTAGTCAATTTGACGGTCAGAGGGGTTTTTACTGAAGAACCGTTAGAAATGGATAGGAGCGTTTTGGATGCAAGATGCGATATAGGAGCATCCACTGAAGGGGATTGTAGCCAATCCTTCATTAGATATGAAGCAAAAAGGATATTTGGACTCAATAGGCTTTTGACCCGACAACCGTTTATCTGGCCGGTCCCTATGTCTCTGGACAATGCCCTTAAATTCAGGATGGCTGGCAAATACCTTGTGCACACGTTTAGTCTTTTTAAAGGACACAACGTGTTCCGGAGCGAAAATATTTTCCTCGTCCAACCTCAGAATCTTGTTGACTGACTCTATAAGAGAATCAAGCGTTTCTTGGTCATTCAGGGGGTCCTGAGTTAAAGGGGAGCTGTCTCCCCATTTTAGCCCTATAAGCTGTGGCCACCGCCATCAGGGGCTTATTTACAGCTTTCCGTAATGCTGTAGATAAGCCCCCAATGCAACCTGAAAGATAAGAAAAAAGAGTTAGATTATACTCACCCCGGCGTTCGGTCCGGTCCGATGGGTGTCGCCGTCCCGTCCGGCACCTCCCATCTTCATATGATGATGTCCTCATCCTTGCTTCTCCCTCGGCTCCTGCGCACTCGTACTTTATCTGCCCTGTTGAGGGCAGAGCAGAGTACTGCAGTGCGCAGGCGCCGGACCTCTCTGACCTTTCCCGATGCCTGCGCACTGCAGTACTTTGCCCTGCCCTCAACAGGGCAGATAAAGTACACCTGCTCAGTAGTCGAGGGAGAAGCAAGGATAAGGATAGATAAGTCCCTGATGGCGGTGGCCGCAGCTCATAGAGCAAAAATGGGGTGACAGATTCCCTTTAATGATGTGTCAGACTTGTATTCAGAGTCATGTTCGCTGCAAACGTTAGGAGAGGGAGAACGAGACAGAACTCGTAGATGCCAAAGCGCGAGCGTGATCAGGGGACGTGTCATGGGTCCGTTTTCTGGAAACCTAACCATCCCTTGACTGAGTACGACCCCTGCTGGTGGACGGTACCCTACAGTCGCCAGAGCCCTCCACGGTCAGCAAAGAGATGTTCTGACTTAAAGAGGAGCTCCGGAGAGAGTCTATTGCCTTGGTTAGGGACTCCACAGACCATGACAGGGATGCAGCCCACTCAGGGGGACTAAACTCAGTGGGAATGGTGACGGCGACGGCGGATGGCGTTTGAGCACAGGCCGGGTCGCAATCCGTGCATAATGGAGTAGTGTGAGCACCTCCATTGCAGGGGATCATGCAGGGTTGCGCTGTCCGGGACACCAGCTCTTAGGCCTCATCCTCCCAGGCGATGCAGCAGAGCTGGAGTTGTTCTTAAAGGTATATGCCTCAATCCATCCTCCCTATAGACAGGGGGATGTAGAGGCTATGGGGCTAAAGAAGACCATTAGGTGGGGGCCTCTGCTGTGAGATTTTTGTGAGACACTCCATGCGCTTGACCCTTGTCATTGTGGGGAGACCGGAACCGTAAAGGAACCGTCACCCCAGAGGGTCAGGCATGCCCCAGTTATCGCAGGAGAGGGTACGGGGAGGTATACTCTGCATTCTCACCTGTTGGTGGTTCGGGGGAGAATGGACCCTTGAAAGGGATCCATCACCCCCTTTACGCCGTTAATTAAAAATTAAAATTTACAGAACAAAATCAAAAATTGAAAATAAAAACGATGCGGTCCGAAGCCAAACCCAAGTGCCTCCTACAGACACTAAGCAAGAACTGGGTCATTCTCAGCCAGCAGAAGGTGTATACTGCAGAGGAGGAGTTAATTTTTTCTGTGTTCACTTAGTGTCCTCCTAGTGGCGAGCAGCATAACACCCATGGTCCTGTGTCCCCCAATGAGGCATAGGAGAAATCAATTTTTTGTGGAATAACCATGATTTTTAATCACAGCTTTCATGAGTCTTGGCATGCTTGCCACCAGTCTTTCATACTGCTTTTGGGTGACCTTATGCCATTCCTGGAACAAAAATTGAAGCAGTTCTTTGTTTAATGGCTTGTGACTATCCAGTTTCTTCTTGATTACACTCCAGAGGTTTTCAATGGGGTTCAGATCTGGAGATTGTGCTGGTCATGACAGGGATTTGATGTGCTGGTCCTTCATCCACACATTGATTGACCTAGCTGTGTGACATGGCACATTGTCCTGCTGGAAAAACCAGTCCTCAGAGTTGGGGAACATTGCCTGAGCAGAAGGAATCAACTGGTTTTCCAGGATAACCTTGCATGCGGCTTGATTCATACATCCTTTGCAAAAATTAATCTGCCCAATTCTTGCCTTGCTAAAGCATCCCCAGATCTTCACTGATCCTCCCCCAAATTTCACAGTGGGTGCAAGACACTGTGGTTTGTACGCCTATTCAGGTCTCTGTCTAACCTTTAGATGACCAGGTGTTGGGCAAAGCTGAAAATTACACTCATCAGAGAAGATTACCTTACTCCAGTCCTCTATGGTCCAATCCTTATGGTCTTTGGCAAACTTCAGCCTGGCTCTCCTTTGCTTCTCATTGATGAAAGGCTTTTTTCTACCTTTACATGACTTGAACCCTGCCTCTAGGAGCCTGATATGAACTGTTCGTGACGTGCACTTCACCCCAGCTGCCTTTTGCCATTCCTTTTGTAGGTCACTTGATGTCATCCTGCAATTGCTGAGTGACACTCAAATAAGATGACAGTCATCCCGGTCAGTGGAGAGTTGTTTTTGCCCTCTGCCGGTCAGTAGCTTTGTTGTCCCCAATGTCTGCTACTTGACCTTGTTGTTATGGACTGTCGTCTTAGAAATTTTAAGGATGGAGCGAACATGATGCTCACTGTATCCCTCTGCTAGTAAAGCCAGAATTGAGCCCTTATTTTCCTTACGCAAGACTTTTCTTTTCAACTCCTTTGGCATGGTTAAAAGTTATTTTTAAATTCCTATTACTTTTGGGATATTACTAGCACTTGTTTTTCCATCCATCTTGTCCTATTGCAAGAGGATTGTGTACACCACAGCAGGGTTTTTTATACTTTCCTTTGCTAAATAAGATTTGGTTCAGGTGAGCACCTAACCAGAAGCACATTAAGTAGAATGAGGTGTACTCTGGTTGGAATTCTACTGACACCAGAATGGAATGACTATCAGACATGTAGAGAAGCTGACTTTTATAAAACTGTGCAGTGGTCTCTTAATTTTTGCCAGAGGTGTGTGTGTGTGTATATATATATATATATATATATATATATATATATATAATTTCATAATCAGAGTTAAATTATAAAACACTAGTTAACTAGCTAGGCCTAGCACAAACTGTTCACTGAACTTAATTGTAAATCCTTGTGCAGAGAGTTTCTAGTGATGATTGAATATTTCAAGATTCAAATTTGGCAGTGTCCTTTAATTTCCCAGAAATTTCCCATCCGTTTTCAATCTGGCAAAATGCTGGCCAGACACTAACAATTTGGATTCTGGCTAATTTGATTTTTTGTGAAATTTTAAGTCAATTCAATTTTCCTTGAAGTGATGCACAGTGAGTCAGTGGTTAGCACTGTTGCTTTGCAACACTCGTGTCTAGGGTTCAAATCCCACCAAGGACAACATCTGCAAGGAGTTTGCATGTTCTCCCCGTGTTTGCGTGGGTTTCCTCCCACACTCCAAAGGCATACTGATATCGAATTTAGATTGTGCACCCAAATGGGAACAGTGATGATGATGTCTGTAAAGCTGTGGAAATTAATGGTGCTATATAAGTGTGAGCATAATAAATAAATAATTTGCTCATCTTCAGCCTAAGCAATAACTACAAGATGCTGCAGGCTGCCAACAAGTTATCATTTGTGCTATAAAGATATATAAATAATAATGTATATGAAATTGATCGGCACAGGATGGCAGACATTAAAATTAAATGTTTTTTTAAAAGTTCATAAGAATTAAAATGTTTTTGACTAGTGTTGAGCGATACCGTTCGATACCCAAAAATATCGTATCGGATGGTATCGCCCGATACGAAAAAAATATTGGGTATCGCCAATTCCGATACCGGAAGTCCCATTCAAGTCAATGGGACTTCCGGTATCGGAATTAAAAAAAGCCCTTTATTTCCTTGTTGGCTAATTCTACATAATTGAAAACAAATAAGAATCATGTAGAATGTATTGTGGGAGGTGGAGGAGACATAGTGGTTTATTCAAATCACATGACATAGCATTAATTCCAATTTTTTTTTTCAAGACGTTCGGAGTTAAAAAGATATTGACTATGTTAACTTTTTTATATTTTGTCAGATATGTATGTTTCACAGCTTCCATGCTCTTCACCTTCTTTTGTACTTCTCCCACACTTTCTTCTTCATGATCCGCAGCAGTAGCATTTTTTTTATCAACTTTTTCTTCACCTTATTCATCTTCTTCTTCTTCACCTTCTTCCCATTATTTTTTTTTTCCATTCTTCATATTCTTCTTATTCAGCTATTATTAATTTTCATATGCTATTTCTTCATCTTCTTCCTATTCTTCTTTGTCTTCATTTTCTTATGGTGACAGGCATTCCTGTAGTACTTATCTATAAAAGTTCTAAGATTACACCTTACGTTCTGCCTGTCACAAAAGATTTACAACAGGATTTGTCCGCGTTCAGTTTGGCCTGCAGCAGCAGGCATTTTCCAGGGGCACCACGAGGAGGAACGGACTCACCCCCATTTACTGCTTAGTCTTCTTCTGCTTATAATTTTGATATCTTCTATGCTGATTTTTAGTCTTATGCTTAATGTTCTTCTGCTTTCTGTTCTTCTGCTTTTGCTTCTTCTGCTTCTTGTTCTTCTGTCTTTTGTTCTGTATCTTGGTGGTTGTCTTCATGTTCTTTGCCCTCTTGGTCATATTATTTAGGATCATATTTCTGGTCTTCTTTGGTGTGGTCTTCAGGGTTGTCGTCATCAGGGTCGTCGTCATGGAGATCAATAAGGATTACCAAAGACAATTTCAAAAAGCTTGATCTTGGAACCCGTAGTGGCAGCAGAAGGAACAAGAGCCAATGGCACAACCGAGGACCAACTGACGGTGCTGGACCACGGTTACTAAGCAGAAGGTACCTGTGCTAAAAAGCACTACCAAGGACCAGCTGACGGTGCTGGACCTCGGATACCAAGATGGAGGCACCTAGGCCAAAGGCTGTGGCGAGAACCAGCAGACAGTGCTGGCACCCGGATGGGTAGCAGAAGTAATAAGAGCCAATGGCACTACCGAGGACCAACTGACGGTGCTGGACCACGATTACTAAGCAGAAGGTACCTGTGCTAAAAAGCACTACCAAGGACCAGCTGACGGTGCTGGACCTCGGATACCAAGATGGAGGCACCTAGGCCAAAGGCTGTGGCGAGAACCAGCAGACAGTGCTGGGACCCGGATGGGTAGCAGAAGGAACAAGAGCCAATGGCACTACCGAGGACCAACTGACGGTGCTGGACCACGGTTACTAAGCAGAAGGTACCTGTGCTAAAAAGCACTACCAAGGACCAGCTGACGGTGCTGGACCTCGGATACCGAGATGGAGGCAACTAGGCCAAAGGCTGTGGCGAGAACCAGCAGACAGCGCTGGCACCCGGATGGGTAGCAGAAGAAACAAGAGCCAATGGCACTACCGAGGACCAACTGACAGTGCTGGACCACGGTTACTAAGCAGAAGATATCTGTGCTAAAAAGCACTACCAAGGACCAGCAGACGGTGCTGGACCTCGGATACCGAGATGGAGGCACCTAGGCCAAAGGCTGTGACGAGAAGCAGCAGACAGTGCTGGCACCCGGATGGGTAGCAGAAGGAACAAGAGCCAATGGCACTACCGAGGACCAACTGACGGTGCTGGACCACGGTTACTAAGCAGAAGGTACCTGTGCTAAAAAGCACTACCAAGGACCAGCAGACGGTGCTGGACCTCGGATACCGAGATGGAGGCACCTAGGCCAAAGGCTGTGACGAGAAGCAGCAGACAGTGCTGGAACCCGGGTGGGTAGCAGAAGGTACCCAATCAAAGCAAAGTAGCCAGGTCGCAAGCCGGCCGCAGTTACCGAAACCCACAGTCCTACAGGGGGTCCATGTCCCATTGGCACTACGGATCCAGCCTTTGGTGCCAGTTCCCGCAGCCCACATAGGAGTCACCTAAACTGCAGGCACCGCAGAGTCGGCTAACCCGGCCGCAAGACGTCAGGACAACGGATTGGTGGCATAGTGACGATGACACTACCCGGAAACAGCAGGCGTGCTGAAAACAGGCTGGGCAACAGGGAGTACCCGTGCCAAAGACACTGCCTAGAACCAGCTGACGGTGCTGGAACCCAGATGGATAGCAAAAGCTACAAGAGCCAATGGCACTACCGAGGAACAGCTGACGGTGCTGGACCACGGTTACTAGGCAGGAGGTACCTGTGCTAGAAAGCACTACCAAGGACCAGCTGACGGTGCTGGACTTCGGATACCGAGATGGAGGCACCTAGGCCAAAGGCTCTGGCGAGAACCAGCAGACAGTGCTGGAACCTGGGTGGGTAGCAGAAGGTACCCATACAAAGCAAAGTAGCCAGGCCGCAAGCCGGACGCAGTTACCGAAACCCACAGTCCTACAGGGGGTCCATGTCCCATTGGCACTATGGATCCAGCCTTCAGTGCCAGTTCCCGCAGCCCACATAGGAGTCACCTAAACTGCAGGCACCGTAGAGTCGGCTAACCCGGCCGCAAGACGACAGGACAATGGATTGGTGGCATAGTGACCTTGACACTACCCGGAAACAGCAGGCGTGCTGAAAACAGGCTGGGCAACAGGGTGTACCCATGCCAAAGACAGTGCCAAGAACCAGCTGATGGTGCTGGAACCCAGATGGGTAGCAAAAGCTACAAGAGCCAATGGCACTACCGAGGAACAGCTGACGGTGCTGGACCACGGTTACTAGGCAGGAGGTACCTGTGCTAGAAAGCACTACCAAGGACCAGCTGACGGTGCTGGACTTCGGATACCGAGATGGAGGCACCTAGGCCAAAGGCTCTGGCGAGAACCAGCAGACAGTGCTGGAACCCGGGTGGGTAGCAGAAGGTACCCATTCAAAGCAAAGTAGCCAGGCCGCAAGCCGGCCGCAGTTACCGAAACCCACAGTCCTACAGGGGGTCCATGTCCCATTGGCACTACGGATCCAGCCTTCAGTGCCAGTTCCCGCAGCCCACATAGGAGTCACCTAAACTGCAGGCACCGTAGAGTCGGCTAACCCGGCCGCAAGACGACAGGACAACGGATTGGTGGCATAGTGACCTTGACACTACCCGGAAACAGCTGGTGTGCTGGAACCAGGCTGGGCAACAGGGAGTACCCGTGCCAAAGACACTGCCGAGCACCAACTGGCGTTGTTGGAGCCCAGGGACAATCATGGTGCAGGCCGAGGCCTACTTGGTGGCAGTTTTAGATTGTTTGTAGGCTACAACAGACTGTCAACGTGCTCCAATTAGGCATCTGTCTCCACTCTGTTTCCAGGATTTCACGTGACCACCAACACCGCCAGTTTATGCGTACAGCTGCCGTCTGCCCAATCCACATGTGTTCCTGGGTTACTGGGGTTCTGTAATGTCAGCAGATCCCCTGATGAGTGTCTGCCACTGTCTCCTGCTCTGTCCACATTCCCACCGCTTGCAGTGGGAAGGTGGACAGCGCAGGAGACAGTGGCGGACACATATTGGGGGATCTGCTGACGTTACAGAACCCCAGTAACACAGGAACACGTGTGGAATGCATGGACGGCAACTGTGAGCAGGAACTGGCGGTGTTGGAGGTCAGGGGAAATACTAGAGACAGAGTGGAGACAGAGGCCAAATCAGAGAATGTTTAAATCTGAAGTAGTTACAATTTGGAGGCAGCAGCAGTTTGCCCTCCACACAGCAGGGGATCAGCTGACGTTACTGACCCCCACTTTCACATGAACGAGTGTTTATTTCTGTGTGGACAGCACTTCCGAGCAACAACTGACGATGTTGGAGCCCAAGGATAGTCATTTTGTAGGCTGAGGCCTACTTGGAGGCAGTTTAAGATAAGACGTTGTTTGAATTTGGAGGAAGCAGCAGTTTGCCCTCCACACAGCAGGGGATCAGCTGACATTACCGAACCCCACTTTCACATGAACGAGTGTGTTTTTCTGTGTGGACAGCACTTCCGAGCACCAACTGGCGTTGTTGGAGCCCAGGGACAATCATGGTGCAGGCCGAGGCCTACTTGGTGGCAGTTTTTGATTATTTGTAGGCTACAACAGACTGTCAATGTGCTCCAATTAGGCATCTGTCTCCACTCTGTTTCCAGGATTTCACGTGACCACCAACACCGCCAGTTTATGCGTACAGCAGCCGTCTACCCAATCCACACGTGTTCCTGGGTTACTGGGGTTCTGTAATGTCAGCAGATCCCCTGATGAGTGTCTGCCACTGTCTCCTGCTCTGTCCACATTCCCACCGCTTGCAGTGGGAAGGTGGACAGCGCAGGAGACAGTGGCGGACACATATTGGGGGATCTGCTGACGTTACAGAACCCCAGTAACCCAGGAACACGTGTGGAATGCGTGGACGGCAACTGTGAGCAGGAACTGGCGGTGTTGGAGGTCAGGGGAAATACTAGAGACAGAGTGGAGACAGAGGCCAAATCAAAGAATGTTTAAATCTGAAGTAGTTACAATTTGGAGGCAGCAGCAGTTTGCCCTCCACACAGCAGGGGATCAGCTGACGTTACCGAGCCCCACTTTCACATGAACAAGTGTTTATTTCTGTGTGGACAGCACTTCCGAGCACCAACTAGCATTGTTGGAAGCCAGGGACAATCAGGGTGCAGGCCGAGGCCTACTAGGAGCCAGGTGTAAAGCTGAGGTATTTTGACTTTGGAGGGAGCAGGACACTTTGCCCTCCACACAGCAGGGGATCAGCTGACGTTACTGACCCCCACTTTCACATGAACAAGTGTGTTTTTCTGTGTGGACAGCACTTCCGAGCACCAGCTAGCGTTGTTGGAAGCCAGGGACAATCAGGTTGCAGGCCGAGGCCTACTAGGAGCCAGGTGTAAAGCTGAGGTTGTTTGACTGTGGAGGGAGCAGGACACTTTGCCATACACACAGCAGGGGATCAGCTGATGTTACCGAACCCCACTTACACATGAGCGAGTGTTTTGTCTGTGCGAACAGCACTTCTGAGCACCAACTGGCGGTGTCAGAGCCCAGGGAAAAATAAGGTAGTAGGCCGAGGCCTACTTGGTGGCAGTTTGCGATTGTTTCTAGACTACTACTAACTGTCAACGTACTCCAATTAGGCCTCTGTCTTCACTCTGTTTCGAGTATTTCCTCTGGCTTCCAACCATGCCAGTTGCTGCTCTGAAATGCCGTCTGCACAACCCACACTTGTTCCTGTGTTACTGGGGTTCTGTAACAGCAGCTTCTCCCTAGAGGTGAGTCAGGCAATGTCTCCTGCTCTGTCCACATTTCCACTACAAGTAGTGAGAATGTAGACAAAGCAGGAGACATTGCCGTGCTCACCTCTGGAGATGAGCAGATGTTACAGGACCCAGGTAACACAGGAACAAGTGTGGATTGTGCAGACGGCACTTGAGAGCAGAAACAGGCGGTGTTGTAGGCCGGAGGAAATACTCAAAACAGAGTGGAGACAGAGGGCAAATCAGAGAACATATTAAATCAGAGGTAGTCAGAAGTTGTAGGCAGCAGGAGAGTTTGCCGTACACACAGCAGGGGATCAGCTGACGTTTCCGAACCCCACTTACACAAGAGCGAGTGTTTTGTCTGTGCGGACAGCACTTCTGAGCACCAACTGGCGGTGTCGGAGCCCAGGGAAAATAAGGTAGTAGGCCGAGGCATACTTGGTGGCAGTTTGCGATTGTTTCTAGACTACTACTAACTGTCAACGTACTCCAATTAGGCCTCTGTCTTCACTCTGTTTTGAGTATTTCCTCTGGCTTCCAACCATGCCAGGTGCTGCTCTGAAATGCCGTCTGCACAACCCACACTTGTTCCTGTGTTACTGGGGTTCTGTAACAGCAGCTTCTCCCTAGAGGTGAGTCAGGCAATGTCTCCTGCTCTGTCCACATTTCCACTACAAGTAGTGGGAATGTAGACAAAGCAGGAGACATTGCCGTGCTCACCTCTGGAGATGAGCAGATGTTACAGGACCCAGGTAACACAGGAACAAGTGTGGATTGTGCAGACGGCACTTGAGAGCAGAAACAGGCGGTGTTGTAGGCTGGAGGAAATACTCAAAACAGAGTGGAGAAAGAGGGCAAATCAGAGAACATATTAAATCAGAGGTAGTCAGAAGTTGTAGGCAGCAGGAGAGTTTGCCGTACACACAGCAGGGGATCAGCTGACGTTACCGAACCCCACTTACACATGAGCGAGTGTTTTGTCTGTGTGGACAGCACTTCTGAGCAACAACGGGCATTGCTTTAGCCCAGGAAATAAAGTTCAGGTCATAGAAACATGAACACAACAGGAGACCTGGATCCTGTTGCCAGCCAATTATTTATTCTGGAAGAGGACTGGCAAATTCAGGTGAGATCCAGGCCTTGTTCATTTTCAGAAAAGTAAGCCGGTCAACATTATCGGCGGATAGTCGCGTGCGACGGTCTGTTGCCACACCACCTGCAGCACTAAAGACACGTTCCAATAATACACTGGCAGCAGGGCAAGCCAGCACCTCCAATGCATACTGGCTAAGCTCTGGCCATGTATCCAGCTTAGAGACCCAATACTTGAACGGGGAAGAGCCGTCTGGGAGAACACTAACAGGGCAAGACAAGTAGTCTGTCACCATCTGACGGAAACGTTGCCTCCTGCTGACTGGAGCCGTCTGTGATGGTGTAGCCATTTGTGGCGGTCCCACAAAACTTTTCCACATTTGGGCCATACTGGCCTTGCCTTGTCCTGCGGCACTGCCTCTGCTACCTCTTTGTGCAGAGCTTCCTCCACTGCCTCTACCCACATGGCTGCTTTGAAAAGCACTACCAGCAACACTTGCGGGGGGAATGGAGAACATGATGGCCTGCACACGTGTTTCTTTGTACTCCCGCATTTTTTGCTCATAGTTCAACTGTGGTATGAGGCTTTGTAAGTTGTCCCGGTAGCGAGGATCTCGGAGGGTGTACACCCAATAATCAGCCGTGTGGAGAATGTTGGCGATGCAGCGGTCATTTAACAAGCACTGCAGCATGAAATCAACCATGTGCTGCAGACTGCCAACTGGACCGGAAACGCTGTCCCCAGCTTGAGGCAGCATCTCTGCCTGCTCAGCATCACCCCACCCTCGCTGTACACACTGACTACTAGAGCCTTGTGTACCTCCCTCCTCTGGAGAGATGTGTTCCTCCTCCTCCACTTACTCCTCGTCATCCTCCTCACTAAGTGTCCCCTGCCTGGGCCTTTGTGTGGAAGCACGTTGCGCAGACTTGCCAGAAGCAGATGGCATTTCTGACTGCTCATCCTCGACCTCTTCAAAAACCTCCTCACTTAGTGCTTGTAAGGTTTTTTGAAGCAGACAGATGAGGGGGACAGTCATGCTGATTAGTGCATCATCTGCACTGGCCATCCGCGTGGAGTCATCGAAGGCACGCAAAACTTGGCAGATGTCCCTCATAGTGGCCCACTCAGTGGTGGTGAAGTGTGTCCGGCTCACAGTGCGACTTGTTTGCGCCTGATGCAGCTGGTACTCCATTACTGCTGCCTGCCATTCACACAACCGCTCCAACATATGTAACGTTGAATTCCACCTGGTGGGGAGGTCACATATGATGCGATGTTCTGGCAGCCGGAATCGGCGTTGCAGAGATGCAATGCGCGATCTTGCCATGCTGGAACGCCGCAAGTGAGCACACTTTAGGCGAACCTTGTGCAGCAGTGCATCAAGATCCGGATAGTCCCTCAGAAAGCTCTGCACGACCAAAGCACGTGTGCCAGACATGGTATGTGAGTGATGTTGCCTAGGCCCAGAGCTGCCACTAGATTTCGGCCATTGTCACTCACTACCAAACCTGGCTGGAGATTTGCTGGCACAAACCACACATCGCTCTCCTGCTTGATGGCATTCCAGAGCTCCTGTGCTGTGTGGCTCCGATTCCCCAAAGAAATTAATTTAAGGATGGCCTGTTGACGTTTGGCCACACCTGTGCTCATATCTGGCCTAACAGGCTCACGCAGTGCTGATTCCGAGGAACTAGAGTAGGAGGAGGACTCAATATGTACAGACTGCATTCCTGCAATCCTTGGAGTTGGCAGAATACGTACAGAGCCACTCTCCAGATCTGTACCTGGCTCCACAACATTGACCCAATGGGCAGTGAGGGAAAGGTATCGTCCCTGTCCATGGCTACTGGTCCAGGCATCGGTGGTCAGGAGGACCTTGCTACTGACGGCATTTAGTAGCGCATTTTTAATTTTTCCCTCCACATGCTTTTGCAGGGCAGGGACGGCTTGCCTGCTGAAATAAAAGCGGCTGGGCACATTGTATTGTGGAACTGCCAATGACATAAAGTTCCGGAAGGTGTCAGTCTCCACCAACCTGAATGACAGCATCTCAAGGGCCAGTAGCTTGGCAATGCCGGCATTCAGAGCCAGTGCTCGGGGATGGTTTGCCGGGTATGGCCGCTTTCTCTCCCATGCCTGTGCTACCGATTGCTGGTGAGTGGCCTGGGAGTGTGATGACTGCGAACGTGGTTCAGTGGGTGGAATTTCACTGGGTCTCTGAACAACAGTGGCAGTGGTTCTTCCATGGCGTTCCAGTGAGGAAGCCGAACCAGCTGTGTGTGAGCTGGAGGAAGAGGCCCCAACACGAGCTGAAGAGGTGGTAGGTGCTGCTGAAGGTTGGCCTACATCTTCAGTGTGTCTGTGTAACTCCACCTCGTGCTTGGTACGCACATGTTTCCACATATTTGTGGTATTGAGGTTGCTCACATTTTTCCCTCGTTTCACTTTCTGATGACACAGCTTGCATTTGACAAAGCAAATGTCATCTGCAACTGTGTCAAAAAAAGACCACGCACTGCAAGTCCTGGGAGCGCCCGTTTTGTGTTTTGGAAGAGGATTGCTCCTCACGGGTGCCAAAGTGGAGGCTACAGGCAACCAAGTCTGCCCCCGCCCTCTCCCTCCTCTTTTGGCCGTTCGGGGAATCTCTTCCTCAGAGCTGCTCCCACCACCTTCCTGTGGCTGATGCCATGATGGGTCAAGGACCTCATCATCTCCACTCCCCTCTTCAAGCACCGGCTGGTCCTGGGTTGTCTCGCCAGCACCGTACGCACCAGAAATTGGCAACTGAGTCTCATCATCATCAGATGAGCACTGAGGTGTGTTGACAATAGGCACTGGCCCACCCGCCTCTTCAGATTCAGAGGGACAAAGCAGTTGCGCATCACTGCATACTCCCTCTTCTTCACGCTCTAGAATGCTGCTTGGCTGGCCACCTCTTTCCAAGCCAACAGATTCTGAGAACAGAAGTAAAGATTGAGATGGCTCCTGTCCAGGGCTCTCAGACTGCCTGGGCAATTTGGCAGGTGGTGAAGAGACAGATGGTTGCTTTTCAGTGCTCTGGCCTTGGGAGGAGGCGGAAGTCATTGAAGTGGATGCGTTAGCTGCCATCCATCCGACAACGGCTTCAATTTGTTCGTCACGCAGCAGTGGGGTACGGCGAGGTCCTACAAAGCTGCGCATGAAGGACTGTTGCCTGGTAAAAGTGGGGGATGCCGGGTCACTGGTGGCCGCAGCAGACACCGAATCCCCACGTCCTCTCCCTGCTGAATCCCCCCGTCCTCTCCCTGCTGAAACTCCACGGCCACGACCACGTGCCTTACTCCCTGCCTTCTTCATCTTGGTAGACTGATAAATAGGCAGAAAAGTAAAAAAGGGGTGGCTTAGTGTTCTTATTCCTGAACACCTGCTAACCAGTATAAGAAACACTAATTTGGCTAAGAGTGTGTGTACTACACTTTAATATGATCTAATGTGGCCTAGACAACTGTAAAGTGGAGTGTTTGGTGAACTTTATTTCCTTTTTTTTGGGGGGGGGAAGAAAAGGATGTGACCAAAGTTTGAAAGCTATAGTATCACAAACTTTTTGGAGCGATTACAATGCAGGAAGCTAACCTACAATGCAATTGATGAGGCTCCAAAAAATAGGGTGATACTAGTCTGGCTGGCCCTGAAGGGCACAAGCCAGCAAAAAGGCTCCTCTATCTAATCCTATATAGTGTTTGCAACCAACCAATGACAATGGATGCGGTTGGAAGCACACTAATATAGGAGCAAAAATCTGGCTAAATTAGCTGCAAAAAAAGGACTATGTATGAGGCAGTGATGCACGCTGAGCGGACTACAGCTAGCGGTGGCTGTAGAACACACTGCAACGTGAGCTGCACTCACACACAGAGAGACCTATTAGACAGCCAAAAACAGTGCAGAGAAATGGGCTATAGCACTGAAGGCTGCTGAAAGGCTCCGCTGTCCACTCCTTTAGTGTTTGCAACCAACGTATATGGATACGTATGGAAGCACACTATACAGGAGAAAAAAAAAGCAGCAATAAAAGAAAAATGTGTATGAGGCAGAGACACACGCTGGGCGGCCTACAAGCAGACATGCCTGCAGGACACACTACACAGCGTGGGTCTGCACTCACACAGCCCTTGCAGACAGCTATTAAAACAGCGCTGCTGGGCTACAAAAATGCTACAGTGGTGGATTATGTAGCCTGGGTAGAGCAATAGATATTTTGGATGATCGCTATTTCTAACTGTCCCTCACAGTCTTCAGCAGCAGCCTGTCCCTAACTGAATTCACAGCAGAGTGACCAGAAATGGCGGCTGCAGCGGTTTTTATAGTGCATCATGACATCATTTCAGCAGCCAATCACAGCCATGCCAGTAGTTAACATGCCTACATGCCTAACAGGATGTGCCCACACTTCAGAGGATTTTCATTGGCTGAATCAAATCGAGCGGGCTCCTAGCATTATGGGAACTTCCGATTCCGGTATTCGATATGAAAAAAGTATCGGAACTAAGTATCGGAATTCCGATACAGCTAATATCGGCCGATACCCGATACTTGCGGTATCAGAATGCTCAACACTATTTTTGACACATAATCTTGAAAATGATGTCTGTAGCTTAGAGCAATATACATCTATTGCAGAACCTCTAGGCCTCAGACCAGTCAGTGTACAACTACAATATGTGTAGATTTTGCAGCAGAAATTGAGACTCCTTGTTATTAAAGGAAAATATAATGATATTTACAGCAGTGAACAAGTATGATCTAATATTATACAAGACATCGTAAATTGATCTGTAGGTGTGAATGGATAGCATGGTTGAGGTGTGAATGTATTTCTATTTTTATGTCACCCATGTTGTTGGTGTCAGGAGTAAAGCTCATCGATGAAGACAGGAACCAGATGCTTTTGAACAAATTAATTTTGCACGTGTGTAATATATATATATACATATATATACATATACACAGTCATATATAAGTCATTTTAGAGGCAGCAGTCGATGGCATGATGTGCTGTTATTCTGAGAGATTATACGTGGGAGGCTGCTTTAAGTGGCCTGGAAATTGGATTATATAATTCCTCTGATCGGTTATTTCATGGGCCTGGAAAAAGAAAGCAGAGGGGACAAGGGGTGACAGCTGAGAAGTAGCCTTTGTCTTTGTAAAAGGAAAACCTGTTAAGAAGATTTAGTGCCTTTTAGGCAGTCCCCTTTGCTTGCACTGACCTCTAACTGGTAGGGGTTGTAATAGATAATAAAGCTGACTCTCTGCTGTCAGACGCTCTGCCTCTGGGAAGCCTTTTCATTGTCTGTTTTCATTAGTTACATTGTTCCACTATATCCTGACTCTCCAGTAAAAAAAGAAATCCTCCATCCTCAGCAGCAGATATCGCTGGAAAGGGCCATCTATCAGATTGAAATGTTACTTCTTCTATGGGCAGGGTGAAATTACAGCCTAGGGAGCTGTCACTACAGTTTTCCTTCCTTGCTTAGAGAAGGAGGATTTGCAGAGCGGCTCTGAGGTGCTGGGATGAGCTACAAACTTCCTCAGGGCCAGGTGGTCTCTGAATGTATTTGTTTTACACCCCTGTGGCATGTCTGAGGCCTGCAGAGCCCTGGTGGCTGCTGCACCCTGTTGTCATGATGTGTGTAACAGTGCATGCAAGGATCCACGGAGAGCGACATGTCAAGCATGCCGAAATGGGGAGACTTTTAGGCCGCAACTCTCCTCTGGGAAATATGCAAATTGTCTCTTCAGAGAGGATGAGGACATGAACTCTAGTGCCACCTATAGGAAGTAGCAATCCTAGAAGTCAATGTCGACCCTTTAGCGACAGTGTATGCAGCACATACTGTGACTACAGCATCCGTCTTATCAGAAATAGCATTGTCCACAGGTCATAATGATCTATACTGATCAAAGAAGTAGAAGATGGTGGTGGCAATGTCCATGGATCAAGATATAAGGCTTAAAGAGTGCAGAGACATTCATGGTTACATTTTACCATTGTATATACTATTTACATCCTGAGTATACAGACTCCAATCGGACAGTCCATGCTAAACACATTATACACATTATAGTAAAACAAATAAATCTATAATATTCTAATAAATATAATCTATAATATCCAGCAGCATGTAGGTGCTATGGTACAGGTATAATTGGCTTCTGTGGAATGAAATATCACCAAAGTGATAAAATTGTATACACCACTATAAAGCTAACAGGAGCTTGGCATTTACACATATAACAGCATGGAAAATACCACCCCATTATAGGTAATAGGAGGAAAAAAGAAGTGAGGAAGACCATGATGGATTCTGCCACAATATCTGTGTATACATGAACACTTCCCCATCCCCACCACCCCATACACAAGTACTTTTAGTTTGGGCAACTAAGGGTCCATTTACATGGACCGACCGGCGGCATGTAAACTTTTACTAATCGGCGGTCATTTAAATGCCCGTTACACAGGCAGACCAAAGTAAGCAATGAGCACTGAGCATTCTATAGTAGATCAATCAGTGATCACAGGCTGCTATGGTTCTCGGCAGTGTGAGTCCTGTTTACACTGGATGATGCACCACCAATAACAATGATTTTTTGTGCTGTACAAAAGATAATTTCACCTGGTAACCAAATGTTTTGCTCGTTGATTGGGTGATCGTCAGCCTGTTTACATGGTAAGATAATCGTGAAACCAGTGTAAAGGCCCTTTTACATTTAGCGATGCACCAGCGATCCAACCAGCGATCCGACCCGGTCAGGATCGCTGGTGCATCGCTAAATGATCGCTAGTGAGCTTTCATACAGAAAGATCTCACAGCGATGCAGCAGCGACGCAGCGCACGATACTTACCATTCACACACAGCGATCCTGACGTCCTCCCGCCCGCCTCCACGCGTCGCTGGACGTCACAGCAGGAAGTCTCAGCAGGAAGCGCCCGACGAGAAATGGAGCCGGACATTCTCGCGCGATCAGCGATGGACAGCGGGGGAGCCGGTCGCTGGTAAGTATCACACATAGCGATATCGCTAGCAATATCGCTATAACGTCACAAAACCAGTGACGTTTTAGCGATATTGCTAGCGATATTGCTTAGTGTAAAACCCCCTTTAGTCAATCACAATTATTTTGCGCCCTTTTCAGCATTCAGAACACATGTAATCCAAGGCTGGACACCTCTGGTGATTGCTTATCTCCACTAGATTGGGTATTGAAAACCACCATGCTGAAACCTTCTTTCTCCATAATTTTAAAGGAAAATGAAGATTTGGAAAGTGTGAATTTTTGGTGTTATATTGGCTTTGGTTTACAGGCAAATTCATTAGTGCATCATGCAAAAAGTATGGTAATTTTTCAGGTGTTTTTCTCCATAGGTTTATAAAAAATGGTTGCATAAAATGACATCAAAGCAAACCCAAAACTGATATATGCATCACTTACAGTTTTTTAATGCATTTTTAAAAAAATCTCATGAGAACATTTATAAAAACAAAATAAAGTGAATGCAGATATACACTCACAATTACTCCTAGGATCCAGTTACTACTGCATGGGTATTTTAGGTTGGTCCAATGATATCAGTCACATCCCCTATTGTCTTAAAAAGGCCTTTTGAACCTCAGAGGTTCCTGCATGTGAATCCTGCTGAGGCTGCGAATGGCATTGTATTGGAAGGAGGAGTTCCCAATCTGGTGCTCATTAGAAGCAATTAAGAAATGGAATTAAGAAAATCACATTACAGGATTAAAAGAATGAGAAACCACCCACCGAGACAAGGAAAAAGAAAAGCTGGCCAGGAAATGGGACACACATAGCAAAGGACAATGAGTCCAACAAGACCCTCTAGGTTCTTAAAATCCAGGAAGCAGCCCAAAGCTACTTATCTTTCACTTGGAATGCAAACTAACCCTTCTGGATTATGAACTAATTCTCCTCTATCCTGAAACACCTATTATTTTAAGAAGTTAAGACTTTCCAGGCGCACTGTCTGCAGTGTTTATGCCAGCCTAGTATACAAATACTTTTCAGGCAGAGAACAAAAATATGATGTTGAGCATTCTGTGCTTTGTTTAAAGGAATAAAGCAAATCCATCTTCCTTGAAATCTTAATGTAAATGAAGATTTTGTGATGTTACTTTGCTTCAAAGCTTCACATGAAAGAATGTGGACGGCTGTAATCAGAAGACCAGAGTACTGTGCTTAGTAATGGTCAAGACATTGTTTCTGCACTGAGAAAATCCAGATACTGACCGTTCATACAAATGGAGGCGCACCGTGTATTATATGGTTTGCCTTTCTTATGAACTAATCACACATGCTAGCCAGTATTTATGAGTAATATAAAGTGTCCCGGGGCACACATTAGCAGCCTCTGGCTTCCACATAAACCATACTACTGAAGTCTTTAAAAGCGATAGAAAAGTATTTGCAGTCGTAACTCTGCTCCTACGTTTTCAAGATATACAGCGATGCTATTTGCAAAATCTCAGTACAGAACTTTGTATCAGAGTTAATTTATTTAATGTCCATTGCATTCTTTTCATTATATCTGCACTTACATTAATCTTATGTTGCTGCTTGCTTTAATGCATAATGCAATAAGGCGACTGATGGATGTGATGAACAAGCCACTTGCATGTCTTCTATTATCTAAAAGCAGAATACCACTGTCAATAAAAGGAACGTATCTGAATTCTACAGATAGCCTTAGACTCAGTTTTGCCCTTGTGTCCATTGGCTTACAATTAATGCCCAATGTTTTTAGCTATGCAATATATTTTCATATGATTTATCATTTCTTTTTACAAAAAGGAGACAATCGGGGGCCAGGTTCTGATACGAGAATGTGAGCGAGAAGAGCTGAGACATTATAAAGTCAAGCAGATGACAGCCTCTCTAATAACTATTTATAGGGCTGCACCAAATTCTGGTTGCCGGCAAGATGTGATATTGAAACTCAGTGATGCAACAGTTGTTAAAGTTAAGTCAATTAACTTTTCTATACCTTATAGAGAAACTAGTAGGAAAATATCATCTGCCTGTCACAGAAATGTTAGGTTAAAAAATACTGAAGCTTTATCAATGTCGTCATGAAACCATAGGAATGTGAAGAAGGAAAGTCATTTTACCTGTGTGGGTAGTCATATGTGCATATTTGTCTATTTGCCAATAATTGGAATTTTGGAGAGAACACTTTGGTTATGGCAGGACATGATTTATTAAAATTGTTATAAAGCAGGGAAAAACCCTTGAATTAACACAAATAAAGGAGACCCCATACCAGACCACAAAATTCAGACTCCAGACCATAAGCCAATATTAAGACCTAAGTTCAGACCTAGATCAGACCCCTTTAATTATTGACCTCCAATAACTCAAGATTAATTTATTTAGTATCATCATAATTGTATTGGCCCACAGAATAATATTAACATTTTATTTGCAACACATGTAAATGACAGCACATTTAAAACTTAGTTAACACTAGGACTACCGGACTGGTCACCCCCCCCAGAAGTATCGAATGAAGTCATTTTGACTCCTGGCTTGTTTTGGTTTATTTTTAGAGTTTCTTGCTCCTGGTATTGTTGTAACTTTAATTTATATAATAGTATAGAATGCAAAATAGCAAGAATATCTTCAGGCTTTAGCGCACTTCTTCTAGCCATATTAGCAATTAGCAAGACTGCAGGCCGTATTCTACAGAAATTATGTTGTCCACTCGAAAGTTCACTGACGGATGTCCTGTAAATGTCCTGTGTATGTCAAGCATATTTGTAAAAATGCTAATTATTCTAAGACAACATTTATTCTAAACTTATTCTAAACATACAAATAAATGAAAACTAAAAGAAATAATAACATTAAGGCCTCTTTCACACTTCAGTTTTTTACAATCAGTCACAATCCGCCAGGTTTTGAAAAAAACGGATCCTCAATTTTTTTTGAGGATCCGTTTTTTTTCCCCATTGACTTGCATTAATGGCGGATTGTGACGGATTGCTGTCCGTTGCATCCGTTTTTTGTGAGGATCCGCCAAAATTTGCTGTCCGTCACCATCCTCAAAGATTTCAAAACGGAGCTTGTAACTTTTTTTCTCTGGCGGATCCTCCAGACACTCATTTAACCCAAAATTCTTTCCGGGTGCCGGACAAAAAAAAAAAAAATTCTCTCTCTCTCTCTCTCTCTCTCTCTCTCTCTCTCCCCCCTTCCCGGCCAGCGGTTCCTTTAAATTTCCTCATTTTCAGGATCCGTCTGAAAACGGATCCTGTGCCATCCGTTCACATCAGTTGAGAACGGATCCGCTTGTCTGACTTTTTGGCGGATTTGAACTGATGCAAAAAAACTGAAGTTTGAAAGAGGCCTTAGCAAGAAAGACTAGCAAAATATAGTAGGGAGTCAAAATGACTCCCTTTGGTAATTAAAGGTAAATTTTGAAAAAAAGGTACTTTAAAAAAAAAAAAATTAAATCATTTATTGTCACAAAATATTTTTTTCGCATCCAAAATGAGTAAAAGTCACAGAGTCTCAAGCCAGAATTCGAAAAAATGTAGTCACAGAAGAGGCCTAAAAATTGTGAGGAGTCAAAATGACTCCATCGGTAGTTCTAGTTAAGCAGAATTGCTGTTTATTCTCTATTTTTCACAAAAAAAGTTTGCTCAATAAGACCAAAATAGTTTTCACCGTTAACAGGTTAATAGTATTATTATTGACACTAGGGGTATTAATAAAAAAGGTAATGACCTTACTTCTACCCAGATGTTCCAGTTCTACATCTAAATGTTGTGTCATAGTCTATTGTAACAACAACTTCATCCATTGTTATGATGTATGCATATTTTGTTTTAGCTTTTTTATGTTGTGATGTTACATTTTTGTTTATTCTATAACAAAATCTATTTTTGTAGCAAGATGCTTGTTCCATCATGTGTGTCAAAAAGCAGTGGTATATCCTAATCTTGTATGTCTAATGGAAAAGTTATTAATAATGAATGAAGTGATTTGTGTTGCATTCATAAAAGCACTGATTTCTTGAATAAGTAAAGGAACGTTAACGATAATTGCTGCCATCTTGTGAATGCATGAAGCACTGTATATTCAAGAAAAGACAAACTATTTATTTTACACTTAAATATAGATGTTTTTAAGTGACTCGAGACTCAAAACCCATGGCTACAAATTGCTGCAAAATCTACACATTTAGATTTAGTGTCACTAATGCAGATATTTGTATTGATCTCTTTATATTCAATAGTTTCTTTGTGTTTTTAACAAGTTTGTTATGTTGCCATGTCAGCATTTACTGAAAAACAATTCTTAGAAACTGATGTAGTCCATGGAAAAATAGCGGCTCTGTGTCCACCATACAATATATTAAAATACGTTTTTTGGTCAGCAGTTATAAACACCGCCATTTACATGCATACTTGATTCCCCCAATGTAATTCCTTATGTGTGAGGGTGGTAAGCAGACCTGAGACACTCCATGCCGCCTATCCTTGGGCAAACCAACAATGATTACCTTAACCCCTTTATGACCTTAGATGAATCCACACATCCAGGTCGCCTGGTACTTAACGACCTTGGACATATGAATACATCCTGGCGAATTTGCACACATAGAGACTGATTCTGACAGCTGACACCCAGCTCTCAGTGCCAGGAGCGGTGCCCGCATGGCTCCCAACACTTTAACCCGCTAAATGCTGAAATTGCAGTATTTAGAAAGTATGCAGAGGGAAGAAAGCCTCTCTGCCCTTGAATCAGCAACCCGCGACGTCATTCGCAGTGTCACGTCATGTGAGTCTGGATGCAGCAAGTAACGCAAGGTGAACCCATATGACACACGTGACCCTGGATACACCGCCTCCAGTGGGGCGAATTTAAATAATAAACACGTGCAGCTGGATACACCGCCTCCAGCTGGCGAATTTAGACATTACCCGTATATACAAGTCTGGAAACCCCGCCTCCAGTAAGGCGAATTTAAACAATAAGGGAAACCTGGGAAACATTAACAATGGTGGGCCCTGCGATAGGGAATAGGGAAATGGAGACCTCCTGAGCTCCCCTGAGCCAGTGTCCCTGCACTCCTAACGTTCCCTATGCCGGTTCCGCAGCGGGCGCGCACAGGAACCTAAAAACCCTAGCTCGCCCTGACCTAAACCCTCACTAGGTAATAGGTTGGTGCAGAAACTAATCCCACCACTGCACTAAAACACACATGAGGAAAAATGACAATACAGGGGAAACACCACTTAGCTTTGCTCTGTTGCGTACGCTCCTAGCAACAGAGCCCACCACCTGTGTGCATCTTCTCCTCCACCCGGATCCATCACCATAACTGGATCCTTCACCATAGTGCAGCCTTGGAGCAGAGTCCACCACCAGTTGCAGCTGCCCAGTAAACAGAGTCCCAAAGATGAGTCCAGTTTCTGCCAAAAAGTCCAGCATGCTTGAGTCCAGTTTTCAGCAACCAAGCCCAGCATGCTGAGTGCAACTCTCACCATTGTCGCCACTCCACTAAGCCATGCAAGCACCTCCCGCTGACACCATAAACTGTGACTCCACCATGCCATGCCAGCCCTTCTTGCAGACCACACAGCTGCCACTCGTCCCCTCTAGCTGGGCTGCACAGGACTCATGTTCAGCTCCTTCTTTCACCCAGGCTTCCTTGTGAATGACTAACACACGATATCACCAACAGTGATTGAACACACTTGGCTCCCTTTTATAGAGCCTAACACCTGATTTGTAATTAAGTGCACATTAAATCAAAGAAACTAAGGTGCACTACTGCTCACTACCACTGGGGCAGCTTAGAATGAACAACACCACGTGTAATAATTCTAATGGCCACCGGGGGCAATCAACCCACTTTGGCACCAAGCCAAAGGAAAAAAAGTTCACTTTATGCATTTAAACGTCAGATCCACCTTGGATCATGACACGCAGGGTCCCGATCGTTGCCATGGTAACCCAAAGTCTTCATGATGATATCTGGGTCAGGAGGCACTAGTAAGTTAGTTAGATCATGCACAGTGCATGATCTAACTAATTTGCATCTGCAGTATTGACAGATTATAAGGTATAGTAATGCTCTTGCATTGCTATGCCTTATAACTGCAATCAGAATGCAGAAAGTGAAAGTCCAATAGTGGTACTAAGTGAAAAAGTTTAAAAAAATTCATGAAAGTTGTAAAACATTAAAAAAATCATAAAATAATAAAAATCAAAAAAATATATTTTACCCATAAATTAATATTGTTATGAAAAAAAAATAAAAACGTGCACATATTTGGTATTGCCATGTGTGGAAAGACCCAATCTATAAAATAGTCAAATTAGTTAACCCCTTTAGTGAATGCCATAAAAAAATGAATAAAAAATGAGGCAAAAAACGATGCTTTATCATCATACCGCCAAACAAAAAGTGGAAAAAATGCGATGTAAATAAAAATTGTATGACTGAAAACATAATCATATCCCACAAAAACTAGCTGTCATGAAGCTCCATCGCCCAAAAAATAAAAGCTATAACTCTCAGATAAAGCGATGCAAAAATTGATTATTTTTTTCTCTAAAATAGTTTTTGTGTAAAATAACCAAAACATAAAAAAGATATAAATGGAGTATCACTGTAATCATACTGACCCGACGAATAAAGCTGTCCTTTTACAAATTTAACCATACATGGAATGGCATAAAAAACAACTTGAAAAACAATTCCTGAATTGTTGTTTTTTGTTAATTTTGCCTCCCAAAAATCTGAATAGAAAGTGATAAAAAAAATGTAATGAGCCTGCAAATGGTACCAATAAAAATGTCAACTCTTCCCACAAAAACTAAGCCCTCACATGACACTGTCAGCAGAAATATGGAAAAATTATAGCTATCAAAATATGGTGATTCAAAAATTATATAAGCCGACCTGAGTATAAGCCAAGGCCCCTCATTTTGTCACAAAGAAACTGGGAAAACTTATTGACTCGAGTATAAACCTAGGGTGGGAAATGCAGCAGCTACTCGTAAATTTAAAAATTAAAAATAGATACCAATAAAAGTAAAATTAATTGAGACATCAGTAGGTTAAATGTTTTTGAATATCCATATTGAATCAGAAGCCCCATATATTTCTCCATACAGTTCATGATGGGCCCCATAAGATGCTCCATACAAAATGCGCCCCATATAATGCTCCATAAAGTTCACGATGGGTCCCATAAGATGCTCCAAAAAAAAATATGTCCCATATAATGCTGCACAAAGGTTAATAATGGCCCCATAAGATGCTCCATATTAAAATATGCCTCATATAATGCAGCACAAAGGTTAATTAAGGCCCCATAAGATGCTCCATATTAAAATATGCCCCATATAATGCTGCATAAAAGGTTAATGATGGCCCCATAAGATGCTCCATAGAATAATATGCCCCATATGCTGCTCCATAAAGGTTGATGTCCCCATAAGATGCTCCATAGAATAATATGCCCCATATGCTGCCCCATAAAGGTTGATGGCCCCATAAGATGCTTCATAGAATAATGTGCCCCATATGCTGTTTCATAAAGGTTGATGGCCCCATAAGATGCTCCATAGAATAATATCCCCTATATGCTGCTCCATAAAGGTTGATGACCACATAAGATGCTCTATAGAATAATATGCCCCATATGTTGCTGCTGTGATTAAAAAAATGACATACTCACCTCTTGTCGCTGGGGGCCAGGTGCCGATGTTGCCGCTGGCTCAGACCCCAGGCACTTGCGATATTCACCTGTCCCCGTTCCACCACCACGCACTGCTGTGTCTTCCGGGTCCTCTGGCTGTGACTATTCATGCAGGGGGCATGCACTAAACATGTCATTGCGCCCTCTGACCTGAATATCTCATGACTCCTCCCATCTTCCCCATCATACGCACCCTCTCCAGGCGTGGTCTCTGCACTTCTTGCTTCTCCATTGTCCTGGGCCGGCAGCTCCTATGGGAGTGGAGTCACGTGCATATTCATAACTTTAATGAGCAGTACCACATGATCGCTGAACACAGGAAAAGCTTCCAGTGCTGGAGACCATCTGAGAAGCAGGGAAGTGCAGAGACTGCACCAGGAGGGCGTGAGTATGATCTGACAGATGCCGGCTACTGCCTCCCCCTTTCCCCTGTGTAGCCCCTGGGACAATGACTCAAGTATAAGCCAAGAGGGGCACTTTCAGCCTAAACAAATGGGCTGAAAATCTGGCTTAAACTCAAGTATATACTGGAGGTTTTTTGTTTAAAAAAGCATCATTTAGTGTGTAACAGCAGCCAAACATGAAAAACTGATATAAATCTGGTATCACTCTAATCACACCGATCCAAAGAATAAAGTTGTCTGATCACTTATACCGCAAGAGTAACGGTGTAAAAAATAAAACCAATTCATCTGTTGTTTATTTGTTCATTCTGCCTCCCAAAGATTGCAGTAAGACTTGGCGCACAATAATCCTGCACTCTACACTGAGCGCTTACACCGGGGTTTCTGTGTAAATCTCTGAAATCCGTGATTCCGATGGAACCCCTGGCAGGAGATTTCCTAGAATGAGGCAGAAGAAGCCACTATGGATGCTTGACCTCTGATCTGGTTGTGTCTATCTTTTTATTAGGCGCACATAAAAGTGCGGTCTGGTAACAGTTTTGTGCTTATCTGAATAAAAGGACACAGTTAAACAGAGGCCAGATACGGAGTCCAGAGTAACTCTGCTGCCTCATTATAGTGAATTGATGTTTCAGGGGTTTCATCTGAATTACGTAATGTCACGTGCAGCAGGATACACCGCCTCCAGCAGGGCGAATTTCAATAATTACACGTGTACCTGGATACACCGCCTCCAGCAGGGCGAATTTACAGAGTAAAGGGGAACACCGGGGGAAACAGTTACAACGGTGGGCCCTGCACTAGGGAACGGGGATGTGGAGACGTCCTGCACTCCCCTGAGCCAGTGTCCCTGCACTCCTCACATTCCCAATAGAGGCTCCTCACCTGTCACCGAGCTGGATACCTTAGTCCCTAGCTCACCCTGCACCTATCCCTTACTAGTGAGCTGGTTGGTGCAGAGACTAATCCCACCGCTGCACTAATACACACACAAGGAAAAATATGCAAACAGGGAAAACACCACTTAGCTTTGCTCTGTTGCTATTGCTCCCAGCAACAGAGTCCAGCACCTGCTACTTCACCAAAGCTTTGTCAGAGCTGCAAGGAACACCTCTCTGTAGCTCCGTCCACACCAAGACTCTGACTGAGCTGCAAGGAACTCTTCTCTAGCTCCTTCCTTCACCAAGGATGGTTGGAAATGACCAATATTACCAACAGTGATTGCAACCACCTGACACTCCTTTATAGGTAAGAGCCAGAGCAATCACACCTGCTAGTGATTCACGTGTAATAACGCTAGCCTCCACCGGGGGCCAAACTAGAACTAAAGACACCACAGTGTAATGACCCTAACGGCCACCGGGGGCAAAACTAACTTCAAGCCAAAACCTTAAAGGAAAAAAAAAAGGTTACTTGTACTAAATCTGTCACAATCCAGCATGGATCGTGACACGTCACATGGACATTTAAAGGGAAACCCCGATGTAAGTCCTCAGTGTAGACCGCCAGATAAATGTGATCCCAAATGTAGCCCGAACTTCCTCTTCATTTTCAGTTTTTCCAAAGGTGGCGACAGTGATGCCAGCGCTGATTGGACGCCGGGCATCACGTGTCATTCCACCGTATCACAGCACCGGGACCACTAGTGCCGACACCTCGGGAATGGCTCTAGCATGGGAAATGAGTAGAGGCTTTATTATTTTAGTTTAAGAAGGAGCTGTCCTAGTAGTGGACAACCCCTTTAATGCAACACACTTGGAATGGGTCAGAGTTAAAAGTTGGATAGTATAGGTGTCAGTATTTAGCCCTATTATTTTTAATATTTGTAATATTAATGACCTTGTAGCAGGCATACAGAGTAGAATTTTTATATTTTCAGAAAATACTAAGCTCTTCAAGGTAATCAATGCATGGAAGGAAAAATTAATATTACAGAGGGATTAAAAGAAACTGGAGGTATGGGCTGAGAAATTGCTATTGAAGTTTATCATAAATAAATGCAGGTCATGCACTAGGGCCAAGAAAATAAAATGTACAATTATATACTAAATAATTAAACACTGTGTATAACTGCTACTGAAAAAGACTTCTGTGTATAAGTAGACTGAAAAAAAAAATGGGATGCATTAAAAGAGGCATAGACAGTCATGACATGATCTTAGTTTTACCTCTATACAAGTCACTAGTGCGACCACACATAGATTACTGTGTACAATTTTTGTCTCCAGTATATAAGAAGGTCATAGCTTAACTAGTGTGGGTGCAGAGAAGAGCAACCAAGTTATTAAGGGAATGGATGAACTGTAGTAACTGGTTATTAGCATTAATAGCATTACTAACCTGACCTGCGCATGCAGGTATCCGAACACTGCAGGGAGAAAATTAACTTTTTTTGTCCTGGCAGCATTCGGGTTTCAGTCAAGGGGGGGTGGCGCAATGCTGATTCAGTCACCACTCTGAGTATATGGTGCGGCCACTGTAGCCGTGCCCCCAGAACCGACTGACAGCCGGCCCTAATGCAGAGCCAGTGTCAGTCTGGGACGGGGCGCAGTTTCAGAGGGTGCGGTTCCAACCGCCGCTCTGTATACTCAGACTAGTGATTGAATAAGCGCCAGCGCCGTCCCTGTAACTGAAACCAAATGCTCTCGTGGAGATTAAAGTTCATTTTCTCTGCAGTCTTGAGCTACGTGCAGGCGCCAGAAAGGTTAATAACGATATTAGCCTGCAGGAATATTGTCTGACAGACACTTCTCCATTACTAACCCCAAGGCTTAATGCCAGCTTTGATTTTTGACAAATCTCAGCTGATATTAGCTCTAATACCATTACCCTGATTGCCAACACACCAGAACAATCAGGAAGAGTCTGGTAAAGCGCAAGAATTGGTACATCTAATGGATGTGCCAGTTCAGGGGCAGCTGCAGACCAGTATTATTAGGCTGAGAAGGGTATAATAACCATGGATCTTCCCAGCCTGATAATGTTAGCCTGCAGCTGTCTTCTTTGCCTTTGCTGGTCATCAAAAATAGGGGAGACCCACATAATTTTTTTCATTTTAATTATATAACTCATGGCTATCTATCTACCCCATATCTATCTATCATCTATCTATCATCTATCTATTTTTTTTATCTATCTATCTATCTATTAGAAAAAACAAAAAGCAGCACCAAAAGCAAAAAAAGGGTGCAAAAATCCTTCCGGGCATATACCAAACCTTATAAATAGAGTCCAAAAGGTCAAGGCAGCACACAAGTGAGGATATCAAGTGCAGTTTTATTGGCCCATGTGCGACGCTTCGGTCCCAAGTGTGGAAGGTCCACACTTGGGACCGAAACATCGCACATGGGCCAATATAACTGCACTTGCTATCCTCATTGGTGTGCTGCCTTCGCTTTTTGGACCCTATCTATTAGCTATCTATCTATCTATCTCTCTGCTATCTATTATCTATTCATCTAGCCCATATCTATTTATCTATCTATTTCTTTGCACATCTTTAACACCTGGCACACATGTACACATGGACATGGATAGCACCGGTACTGGTTTTTCTGGTAGCGGGTATATCAAGACTTGTGATGGAGGCCATACAGAGCACAGGAACGTTCAAGCGGGGCAGCTATGTATACGAGTGTTGGGAGAGCGAGCTGTTTATGGCTGACCGCTATCTAATGGGTCGCCCCTCACACCCAGGGCAGCGGGGTACTCGGTACCGGGCCGGTGTCAGGGGGATGTGTCACAGCAGCGGTGATCCGGTACGTGGCCCTGGGCACCCAATATCAATGGCGGTGATGTCAATAGTGTTATAGCTTAGTTGAATAGTTCGTGACGCCACCCGTGGTGTTTGGCAAGTAAGATGTTGAGCTAACGCTGCATGCAGATCCACTGGGAATGATGGTGTGGTGCAGCAAAGATGGTGTAGCTCCCCACAGGTGGAGCTGTAGTCCCAGGGCAGTGTGGGTGCAAAGAATGAGGAAAGGCGCAGAATAGTATAGATGCTGGTACCCAGATGTAGCGGTGCTGAAGGTGTTAGTGATGAATGAATGGAGAACACCAGGGCTTGTAGTTTCAAAGCTTTACTCACAGTTCGTGGTACCCACCTGGTGCCCACCTCCGTACCGTGTCTTCCGGGGTAGAGACTCAATCAACCTCCCGGGCAAGTCAGGGTTCTCCTCTCCAACACTCCGCCAACATGTGCCTTTCCTGAACAACTCCTCTATTGCGCCTTTTAATGTGAAGAGCTCCAGTACCGTAGTTCTCTGGAATTCCTCCTGTCAGATGTTCCTAGAACCTTACTTGTATGACAGACAGCTGTAGCCTCTATCGGGGACTGCTCTCTGAGTCCTGGCTCGCAAATCGGTTGCTGTTGTGTCCCAAGTCTAGGATGGGAGTAGTGCATTTACAGCCAACTACTCCACCGGTGTCTGCTGCAGAACCATAAGTGTCCATAGAACCTCGGGGACCGGGCCCCGGCCTTGCGCTGAGTACCTATAGGCAGGGTTCCTCTTCCAACCCACAACTCCTCTCTGTTCTACTACTCTTTCGTTTCGCGCTGTTCCTTCTCCCTCTTATGGAAGCTTAGGTTGCAGGTCTACGTCTTTCTCCTTCTCTTCTCTTTCCTGTGCCAGCTGGCTCAGATCACTGAGGCAGCTGCAGCACTCTTTCTAAACTGAACTCAAAACTAACTTCAGAACTGAACTCCTCTCGCCTGACCTCCCGCCAGACTGACCTACTATCCTCAACTTTCCCTCTCTTTTATACTAACTTCACCCACCTCCCAGCACATCTCGTGTTATGAAGCAGGGTTCCATGAAGGGTGCTCTGCTACCCCCAGCCTGAAGCTGCTAGGCGGACCTACTGAACTATCCTGTGTGTGGGATGCAGGTGTTGGAGTGTGGAAAGGAGTTCCCAACCTACCTAGTTGGTTGGGCACTACACCTTAGGAGAAGGTGCCATACCTCTGTGGCGACTGAGCCTCAGGGGCGCCACACTAACGTGTAAGGGAGTCTTTAGGGACAAATATTTAGCAGAAAAAAATATCTGACTGACAAATTCAGTAAGATGGAAAGGCTCAAGATGTATGCAGATCAAACCTGAAAATAATGAACTATGTGATAGACAACAGGCGATGTGATAATGATAAAGCTAATTCACTTATTTTTAATACAATTTTTTTAATTTATTCACCTCAAACAGATAGTGTTCAAAGTCCTATTTTTAAACAATATTTAAATTGAAGGGGTTCCTCATTTTGTACAGATAAAGCTGTCTGGTTATGAAAGAAAACAAATGACCTAGTAATTTGGTTTCCATTTATCTGAATGCAGCCAGCAATGTAAATCATGAAGTGTTTTCAATCTCATTGTCGCAGTTCCATGGACATGTATTTATCTATACATTTATATACAACTAGCTGAAGAGCCCGGCATTGACTGGGCATAGTAACTAACTGTGTAGTTAGTTATAACAAACATCATTTGCCGCAGCATCTCTAAGGTGAATGTATTCCTCGGCTCTGAGCTTCTTTTGATTTAGTCGGATATACAGAAGACGTTCACTCACAATTTTTGCATACATGTTAACGATGAATTGGTGGAAGAGATGTCTGCATTTGAGGATGTGATTTTCCTCACCAACTCTTGTCATGATCCTATAGGCATAAAAGTCCATGGCTGACATTTTTTCCCTGAAGGGTTGCCTGTTGCAGGATTTGTCTGAGGTATTTCAAAGTGATAGCCATCCTGTCCCTGCCAAAAGATAATTGGATATTGCAGTGTATCATAGGACCTGTGAGTTTCTGCCACCCGTTGCAAACCATTGTTCCTTTTCTGAAGCACAATGTCACGGCTGTGAAACTCATTACCCACAATCAAAATAGCTACCTCATCAAATGTGGGGGCATTGAAATTCTGCTGATGCTCACCGCGTGGTGTTTTGTCAGCTCTGATTACAACTTTGGAATCATCACTTAGCATGCATTCAAGTGCAGTCTTGAAAAGTTGAACACTTGGATTGTTTAAGTGAAGGAACTGCTGCAAGTTAGTGACAATATCAAGGCGAATGTTTGGAATTAAAGAGGATCTCTGCTGAGCCTCTGCTTCTACATTTCCCATGAAGTAGAGTTGAAGAAATTGAGATTATTTTCCTTGCAATGGAAGCAGTGAGCCAACTGAGTGGTAAATCTGTCCTAGAACTTTGAACGTGGGCATAAATCCAGTTGAAAAAAATTATCTTTTTGCGCCAATTGATGTCAGATGGAAGCAGTTGTACTTCCTGATGTTGTCCAAGAAATAGTTTGATATTGCAGTGGTGCCTGTCATCAGAGATTTCAGGGGATCTGGTGGTGAGAAGACGGGAAGCAGTTTTACCTTGCCATTTGCACAGCATAAACCTGGCGGTTCATCTTTCCACTTCAGGGTATTGCAGTACATGCAGACCACATCCATTTTTCCTATGTTAACTATCGGATTATCCTGATAGTTGATGTCTGAGTGGTAGCAAAAGGCAGAGTATTTCAAATTTCCAACTTTTTCCTGTGTCCTGGTGGAAACAGTTGCGATCCTCATGTCTGTAAGTCTTGCTTCTCTCTGCTGAGTCGTTTAAGTGGCCCTTGAGGAAGCAGCTCTTGTTCTCATGTCTGCTAGTCTTGCTTCTCTCTGCTGAGACGTTTTAGTGGCCCTTGAGGAAGCAACTCTTGTTCTCATGTCTGCTAGTCTTGCTTCTCTCTGCTGAGACGTTTTAGTGGCCTTTGAGGAAGCAGTTTTTGTTCTCATGTCTGCAAGTCTTGCTTCTCTCTGCTGAGACGTTTCAGTGGTCCTTGAGGAAGCAGCTCTTATTCTTTTGTCTGCAAGTCTTGCTTCTCTCTGCTGAGACATTTCAGTGGCCCTTGAGGTGGTCTGTGTCGGCGCAGTAATAAATTGAGTTATTTTCAGCTTTACAGAAAGATGATAACACCATAGAAATTATAAGAATAATAGGCCTCAGTTTCCACAACTGTCTGCAAGGAAAACTGTTGCTCATAGCAACCAATCACAGCTCAGCTTTCATCTTTTAAACAGCTCTGGTGAAATGAAAGATGCTTAGTCATTGGTTGCTATGGGTAACACAGGCAGTATAGCCTGTTGTGGTCAAGAAGCTATGCCTGTGAAATATATATATTAGATATTCATTATATGGGGCTTTGCGCGTGGAGTGAATGTGGCTATGTGAAGTGGGTAGGGCTGTGTGGAGTGGGTGTGGCTTGATACATACACACACTCAGCTTTATATATATATATGTATATAGATTTACTCCTGTATTGTATACACTGATCACATTGATGAAGTTAGCAAACACACAGATTTTATTTTCTTAAAAATATGGAATTTCGGCCGACATAAGCAACTGGACAATAGAAAGAGGTGTATATTTTATTATTATTATTATTATTATTATTATTATTATTATTTATTGTTATAGCGCCATTTATTCCATGGCGCTTTACATGTGAGGAGGGGTATACATAAAAACAAGTACAATAATCTTAAACAATACAAGTCATAACTGGTACAGGAGGAGAGAGGACCCTGCCCGCGAGGGCTCACAATCTTCAAGGGATGGGTGATAATACAGTAGGCGAGGGTAGAGCTGGTCGTGCAGCGGTTTGGTCGATCGGTGGTTACTGCAGGTTATAGGCTTGTCAGAAGAGGTGGGTCTTCAGGCTCTTTTTGAAGGTTTCGATGGTAGGTGAGAGTCTGATATGTTGTGGTAGAGAGTTCCAGAGTAGGGGTGATGCGCGAGAGAAATCTTGTATGCGATTGTGGGAAGAGGAGATAAGAGGGGAGTAGAGAAGGAGATCTTGTGAGGATCGGAGGTTGCGTGCAGGAAAGTACCGGGACTTTTATGACTAAAAAAGGTTTATTTATTAAAAATGTTTTGCTCTACCAGTTTTGTTGTGTAACAACCCTGCCGGCATTACTGCATGGCCCACCTGCCTTACACACCAACTTACTGTCAGGTGTGGACCTCTGGCAACCACTACCCCAGCTATAGAGAACTCAGACAGGGAAATACTGAGGACTCTTACCTGCAGCAACAAGGGGTCGAGGGTCCGGTGTCTAGCGTGGGTATAAGCAGCCAAGAGTCAGGACCTGAGGAGAGTTGAGGTGCTGTGAAACACTCAGCACCAGCAGGACCTGCGGTCACATGACAGCGTGTCAGAGAAATGGGCGGAGCTACAGCAAATCCCCACTGGGAGCTGACAGTAGTACAGGAATGCAGCGGTGAAGAGGAGGAAACAGTAGACAGGTCAGCAAAGCAATATTGTCATACACAGAGAGGGCAGTGATGTATAGCAGGGACAGCCAGAGAGAGGTCAGGACATAGCCAAAGGTCATACACAGAGCGGGCGGCGAGGTACAGCAGGGAAAACCAAAGGGAGATCAAGACGCAGCCAAAAGGTTACACACAGAGAGGGTGTCGAGGTACAGAATTAGCAGACAGAAGACTTTAACAGGGACGAGACCAGATCAAAAACCAAGCAGACATGCAGAGATAGGCACGAAGCACAGGCACAACAGGGTCAGACTCACTCAGCTCAGAGTATAAACAACAGAGAATGGCTCCACAATGAGGCTATAAGAACTCTCCCAAGATCCCAAAGAGAGGCCCTCCACATTAACTCTTAAACCACCTAACCTGCAAACCCAGCGAACCATGACACTTACTCACTACTCCGGGCCATGCAGAGAGTTCTGTCTTCTGCCGGCTCCATGCTGTATGCCTCTTGCCTCCTGCCTGCTGTTTGCATACTTCCTGGCTGTGTGCATAGGAGGGTGGCACCAGAACTCTCTAGCCCTTATTGAGTCAGTGTGCACCTGCCTAATGTGTCCCTGGCAAATTGTCAAGAGGTCTCCAGTACTTAAGGCATCCTTGCCCATAGGAGGATGGCTGTGCAATGCCTTTACTCAGTTAGTGTAATCAAAGGAGATTTATTGTAGTATGAAGGTAAAACGTTTCGGTCAATTAATTACCTTCTTCACTTACATGTTTATAATAGATTTCTTGCAATAGGATGTGAACCTATAAAGTAGCTCCGTGTGCTCAGTATAGGGACAGACTGTCCTCAGACTGGGCTGGTAAGCTTAGTATGGTGTGGAGCAGGGGCAAACGTGCCTCCAGACGCAGGATCCACCCTCTGGAGGCACATTTGCCCCTGCTCCACACCATACTAAGCTTACCAGCCCAGTCTGAGGACAGTCTGTCCCTATACTAAGCACACGGAGCTACTTTATAGGTTCACATCCTATTGCAAGAAATCTATTATAAACACGTAACTGAAGGTCATTAATTGACTGAAACGTTTTACCTTTATACTACAATAAATCTCCTTTGATTACACTTAAGTTGAGCATTAAGTTTATACCTATTATCTATATGGTTTAGGAACCTAACTTCAGCACCACCCTCTAGTTTTGCTCACAGTGTTTTGTTTTACATTTACTCAGTTAGTGTCTTGCTACTGAGCTGCCATATCCTGTCCTGTATTTCACCTTCTCTTGAGGCTTGATTCCTTTTCCTGTATCTTCTCCTGTTCCTGATCTTGTCTGAACTCAATCCTAACCTCTGTCTGTTAGTCTCCTTGTCTGTGGCTATTTCCCTGATGTGTCTATCCTTGTGTACTCTCCATCTGCCTGTGCTCTGCATTCTTGCGGCTCTGCCTGTGCTCCGCACTCTTGCGACTCTGCCTGTGCTCCGCACTATTGCGGCTCTGCCTGTGCCTGCACTCTTGCAGCTCTGCCTGTGCCCTGCACTCTTGTGGCTCTGCCAGTGCCCCGCACTCCTGCGGTTCTGCTTTGCTCCACTCCTGCTGCTGCAGAACCTCTTGCTGCAGCTCTTCTCTGCAGCCTTGCAGTTCTTCTCCGCTCCGCAACCCTGCGGTTCTGCTTTTCTTCCATTTTGTGTCTTGTGGATCCTTGTCCTACCCGTCTGTACTGGTTTCTAGTCATTACCGGCTTCTCCAGTGTGAACAGGTCCAAAACTGTTCCCTCATACTTATCTATATTTCCATCCTTCCTGAACCAGTTCTTGCACCTCCCGTGTGAACAGGTCTCTACCTATTCCATACACCACTCTTTCCTGCCTATGTCCTTGTGCCTTCCCAGTCTGTTCCTGCCCCTTGTGTCTCAGCCATGCCCACCTGCCAGTGTCTCAGCCATGCTCACCTGCCAGAGTCTCAGCCATGCCTGCCTGCCATTGTCTCAGCCGTTCCCGCCTGTCAGTGTCTCAGCCGTGCCCGCCTGCCAGTGTCTCAGCTGTGTCTGCCTACTCATCCAAGTATAAGCCGTGCTCACCCACCTGTCTGTCAGTCATGCCTGTGGCCCACACCTGTCCTAGCATTCTGCCCCCCAGTGGGATCAGCAGCCATAGCCGGACACCACCCTGGAGTGGAACCTGGCAGCTACCTGCAGCATAAGCCTGACCTCACCATCAGAGGCTCCAGTGAACACCAAGGTAGCTGCTTAGATTTGCCCCTTCCAGGGTAGTCTGGTTTGTGGCACAGTTGGCCCACATCCCTCTCGCTCATGCCAACCAGTCAGGGTGTGTGTGCCAGTTTGCTCAGGTCATGGACCCCGCTGAGTCCCATGTTGTTTCGCTTTCCGTGCATGATGAACTTTTTTTCCTCCAAGGGTAGTTCAGATAATTGATGCACCAGACCCAATCATAGTCTCCAATGCAATCTTCAATCAACTCCCGGTTTATGAGAAGCTCAACCCAGCAGATCCGCCAACGTTCTATGGGAACCCTTCTTGCGGTACGTCAAGTGGAATGCAGCCTGTTTCCCCTCTGATTGGGTCAAGGTGGGATACATTACCTGCAAACCCAGTGAACCATGACACTTACTCACTACTCGGTCCTAACCTCTGTCTGTTAGTCTCCTTGTCTGTGGCTATTTCCCTGATGTGTTTATCCTTGTGTACTCTCCATCTGCCTGTGCTCTGCACTCTTGTGGCTCAGCCTGTGCTCCGTACTTTTGCGGCTCTGCCTGTGTGCTGCACTATTGCGGCTATGCCTGTGCCCCGCACTCTTGTGGCTCTGCCTGTGCCCCGAACTCTTGTGGCTCTGCCTGTGCCCCGCACTCCTGCGGTTCTGCTTTGCTCTGCTCCTGCTGCTGCAGAACCTCTTGCTACAGCTCTTCTCTGCAGCCTTGCGGTTCTTCTCCGCTCCGCAACCCTGCGGTTCTGCTTTACTTCCATTTTGTGTCTTGTGGATCCTTCTCCTACCTGTCTGTACTGGTTTCCAGTCAGTACTGGCTTCTCCAGTGTGAACAGGTCCAAACCTGTTCCCTCATACCTATCTATATTTCCATCCTTCCTGAACCAGTTCTTGCACCTCCCGTGTGAACAGGTCTCTACCTATTCCATACACCACTCTTTCCTGCCCATGTCCCTGTGCCTTCTCAGTCTGTTCCTGCCCCTTGTGTCTCAGCCGTGCCCACCTACCAGTGTCTCAGCCGTGCCTGCCTGCCAGTGTCTCAGTCATTCCCGCCTGCCAGTGTCTCAGCCATGCCCGCCTGTCAGTGTCTCAGCCATGCCCGCCTGCCTGAATGCCAGCCGTGACTTCCTACTCATGCGAGTATCAGCCATGCTCACCAGCCTGTCTGTCAGTCATGCCTGTCACCCGCACCTGTCCTAGCGTTCCGTCCCCCAGTGGGATCAGCAGCCACAGCCAGACACCACCCTTGAGTGGCACCTGGCAGGTACCTGCCGCACAAGCCTGACCTCACCAGTAGAGGCTCCAGGGAACACCAAGGTAGACACCAAGGTAGCTGCTTAGTTTCGCCCCTTCCAGGGTAGTCTGGTTTGTGGCACAGTGGTCCCACAACCCCCTCGCTCGCGCCAACCAGTCAGGGCGTGAGTGTGACATGTTGTTTGACTTTAAAGAACAAAGGGGTAATGTTTCTCCTTGTGGAGAGTGACATGCCTGCCGAGAGTAAGGAGACTTATAGGCCATGCAATGCTCTACTGGGAAATTAAATATGCAAATTGCCTCTTTAGAGAGAAAAAAGACTGGAACTCTAGTGCCACCTATTGGAAGTAGTAAACCTTAAAGTCAATATTGACCCTCTAACGAGTCTTGTCAAATAACTTGGGATTAAAGCTAAACCAGTAACTGAATAGGTGGCACTAGAGTTAAAGTCCTCTTCATCTCTTAAGAGGCAATTTTTATACTCTAATTCCTTTATATGATGTATAGGTACATCATAGGTCGCCTCCTCATCTTTGATGCAGGCTCTGGCAACTTTTCTGGCATATGTCAGCTGATTTCATCAGCTAACATGTTCCCCTAACAGCGGTGGGTGGAATTGCGATCCAACCGCAGCTGATAACATGTTAAACCTTACAGTGGAGGAAAGGGAAGGATACTGGCATATTAATCCAGGTTATAAATAATATTTGACTTTATTGATAAATAGATTAAAACATAGTAAAATGAAACCTCAGGAAACTTGAATGTATTAAACATCCTTATTCATAGGAATACTGAGGTGGAAGATTGTGATCTACCATTTATACCAGGCATGCACCAATTAGCAGCTGTAATTAGTCAGACTGTCCTACCCGTCTGTACTGGTTCCTAGTCAGTATCGGCTTCTCCAGTGTGAACAGGTCCAAACCTGTCCCCTCATACCTGTCTATATTTCCATCCTTCCTGAACCACTTCCTGCACCTCCTGTGTGCTAAAACATCAGCTCGGCATGCAAAATATATGCCCTCATCCAATCTGAGATCACGAAAAATAGAGAACGCTACAGGTCTCAGAAAATGGCAGCTTTTTTTTTTTTTTTTTTACAAACTTTGGATTTTTTTTTCACCACTTATATAAAAAGAACCTAGACATGTTTGGTATCAGCGAACTTATAATGGCCTGGAGAATCACAATGACTGGTCAGTTTTAGCATATAATGAACATAGTAACAAAAATGCAAAAAACAATTGTGGAATTGCACTTTTTTTTTGCAATTTCACCGAACTTGGAATCTCTTTCCTGCTTTCTAGTACACTATGTGGTAAAATCAATAATGTCACTCAAAAGTACAACTTGTTTCGCAAAAAACAAGCCCTCATATGACCATATTTACAGAAAAGTAAAAAAGTTATGGCTCTGTGAAGAAGGGGAGCAAAAAACTCAAAAACAGAAAAACATAAGATGGTAAAGGGGTTAAAGAGCAAAATATACAGTACTCAGCTTGAAGCTGGGAACTGTGGAAGCATTTTAATGTAATGAAAACATATACATATGATAAAGATTTTTTTTTCTTTTTAAAGAATGGTACCTTAGGGGAATAAAATATGAAAATTCTAAACTATGTAATATATTCAACACTTGATCATATTGTAGTTTCTCATTGTTGGTTTTGGGATCTGTTTTTGAGGAGACATTGTGATTCACATTTGGGGCAATGATTGCTTTGTGGAGCTGTATTGTTGTATTGATGCCACATCATTGTCCGCACCTTGGAAGCAAAGAGTCGCAGAAACGTCAGTCAGGAGCTGCAGGGATGGCATGAAACCAAATCACATGAGTTTATTGCGAAGCTTCTGTCACCTTTTCATTATATGGAAAACCCATCAATGTATACCACTTAAAAAAAAAAGATAAAAAGTTGAGTTCTAATGCTAGTATCCTGTCGCCACTGCTTTATGCCGTCCACATACAATATTTATTAGTGCGCTGCATTTTATACATCACAAATGATACCTCTATAATCAATATTTTAGCAACAGGAGAGAAAACAATATTTTCTAGACTTTGCAGCCAGGAAATTAGTATTTTTTAATTAATTCTTCAATTTTGCATGCACATTCGTAATAATGTTCCCTTAATATTAGTAACGTTTTTGGCACATAAAAATTTACACAAAAAGAAAGTTTATACGTTTAACAATATCTGGAATAGACTATTTTACAATCTCTTTAAAGGACTACAAATGGAGCTGTAAAACTACGGAACAAAAATAATAAAAGTTATTGGAAACTTTACGTTATGTTGTAAAGGTGAACTCTTTGCATGTTGTGTTTTTCATCAGGGCCCACTGGGTCTTGCTTTATCTATCCGGTTTCCGTGCACCCACCTCCTGGTTTCCTATCCTAGATTAAGGAGCTCGGGTGTTTTTCTCTTGCATCAAATGACTTCATACATAGAAATAAATGGTCCATGCTGCAGAAATGCAATATCTGTTTATTTTTCAAAAGAAAAATTAAAAAAAATACTGTGGGCTCCTGTGTAATTTTCATCACCAGCAGATGGAAAGCTGAGGGCTGATGTTAATATTCTGGGAAGGATCCAATAGCCATAAAGGTACCCTGGCTATTAATATCAGCTCACAGATCTTTGCTTAGCCTTTACTGGCTAGTTTACAGGGGAACCCCAGGAAAAAATTGACATGGGTCCCCCTATAAAATCAAACCAGCAAAGGCTAGGCAGACAGCTGCGGGCTGATATTAATAGCCTGGGAAGGGGACAGTATATTGGTACCCCCCCACGCTAAAAACATCAGCTCTCAGCCGCCCCAGAAATGGTGCATCTTATAGATGCGCCAATTCTGGCATTTAACCTTGCTCATCCCACTTTCCCTGTAGCTGTAGCAAATGGGGTAATATTTGTGGGGTTGATGTCACCTTTGTATTGTATTGACATCAAGCCCAAGGATTAGTAATGGAGAAGTGTCAATAAGACACCTATCCATTACTAATCCTATAGTGAGATAGTAAAAAATCCTTTATTTGAAATAATCACAGACTCCTTTGTTGAATCTTCCACAGCATGTGCTCAAATTCTATATTCGAGTCCCTGTGGCTGCATGTCTCATGGCTGTTCGCCAGCCGCAACACATGTGGGATTCCTTAACAAACAGGCAATTCCTGCATGTGTTTCGGCTGTTGAACAACCACAAGACATGCAGCCACGGGGACTCGAACATAGTATTCGAGCACACCGAAGATGCCCACTGTGCTTTTTTTTATGGGGGGAACCACCTACGTAGTGTTTCAAATCCATGACATGTCATCTTCTCTTGTTGGTATGGTGAGGTTTCTGTACAGATTTTCTATATAGAATTGCTTTAGATTATGGAAAAATCTGCAGGTAAAAAATGCACATGGGTCATTTTAGTGCATTTCCGCTACAAAGTGCACTAGAGGTGCACGATATCCACACGTGACTGTATCAATGAAGATTTCTCAAAGCCAAATGCCAGGAAGTATCATAAGAAAAGCAGCTATATTTAAAATATGGCACACCAGCAAGAGATAAAAACAGGAGCGCTAAAAGCTCGTATAAAAAAATCACTCAGACACAATTAAAAAAAACACAAGTAACGTAATTTACATAATAGGTGCAGAAATTCTGTAGAAAATCCACAACATCAAAAACTCACCAAAAGCTCATGGTGGGAAGATAGACTCATTCTGTAATTATGAATTCATTTGATTCATTCTTTTAAACACTGTTCGGTATACTGTAATTGTCTTGTTATCTTTATTCTAAGGGTTGATGTGATCATGATGACCAATTTAATCAAGTATTTTTATGTTTTGCTTAAAAAAAGGTGATATTGTTTTAAGTTGAGAGCCAGACCCTTTTAATTTTTTTTTCATACATAGCTGTATGAGGATTGTTTTTTTTTTGCATAACAAGGTGTAGTTTTATTGGTGACAGCTTGGGATACATATAATTTTAATCATTTTTATAAAATTATTTTGTGAGGAAAGATGAGCAGAAACAACAATTTTGTCATAGCTTTTTTATATTTATTTTTATGACATTATTTCAAATGATGTTCACATGTCAAAATTTTCCAGGAAAAAATGCAGCATTTTATTGTCCCAGCAAATTAAATGAGATTTCTGAAGTCTTATTCACATGTTTCTTATTTTTTTCTTTGCAGATTTCAAGTAGATTAAAATCTGCAGTACGTCAGTTCTTTCAGTGTTTTTACAGAGTTTTTCACCCATCCTAATGCATGGGAAGAATGCACCATACATGCTCGCAAATAATGCAGCATTTTTCTTGCCAATATTTGCAGCACATACTTAACATGTGCTCCCGTACCTCACCCTTTCTAGGCTGATGATGGGTAGCATGGGTTGCCAGTGTTTGGGGCAAGGCAAGTATTGTGCCCCATAACCTAGTATTAATGCCCTCTGAGCGTCCCCTTTAAAACTAATAATGCCCCTTGAATACCCCTTTTTTGTAAATTTCAAAAATAATAATGCCACCTTTGTTTCACTCACTACTGTAAAAATAAAGTTCATACACAGAGTGGTCTTTCACAGGTGGCAAAATGCATTGACAGCTTAGTGCCACCTGCACTGGGACACTGACATCATGTTGGCCCAAGGCCTTCAGGAACGGGAAGAATACAGGAGGCATCCAACTGTATCATGTTAGCGCCAATACCATTCCAAATGGTGGAATTTGCAATGCCCCCGCTCTTTGGCATTAGCTGTGTCACTTAGAGGAATAATATTTTAAAAGGAACAAAAGGACGATTTTTTTACTTCTGTAATTGTGCACCATGAGCAGATATATGCTCACCAGCAATTAACCTGACTAAATTCTAGTAAAAAATAATATTTTTCATATTAACTTTCTGTTTTCAGAGTCGGCATTGTTGAAATTCTATTTTGTAGTAGATCATTGTCTCTTTAAGAAGCCCCCAGAAAATAAATGCAAATTGCTGGTTCCATGCATATATTGCAGCAGGTATCTGTTTACTTCTTGGTGCCAAGAAGTGATTAATTGTGACTAGTGTTGAGCTTTCCGATACCGCAAGTATCGGGTATCGGCCGATATTTGCCGTATCGGAATTCCGATACCGAGTACCGATACTTTTTTCGTATCGGATACCGGAATCGGAAGTCCAAAATGCAATGACCCACTTTTGTGGCTCTGATTGGCTGCCGAAATGACGTCATCATGATGCGCTGTCTGTGCGCATCATGATGCGCCGTCAGTTCGGGCCTTCGGGGGGCTGTGCCGACTGTCCGGGGGTCTGTGCAGGCCTGCCGGTGGTCTGTGCAGGCTCCGGGGGTCTGTGCCGGCCTGCCGGGGGAGCTGTGCCAGCCTGCCGGTGGTCTGTGCAGGCTCCGGGGGTCTGTGCCGGCCTGCCGGTGGGCTGTGCAGGCTCCGGGGGTCTGTGCCGGCCTGCCGGGGGAGCTGTGCCGGCCTGCCGGTGGGCTGTGCAGGCTCCGGGGGTCTGTGCCGGCCTGCTGGGGAGCTGTGCCGGCCTGCGGTGGTCTGTGCAGGCTCCAGTGGTCTGTGCCGGCCTGCCGGGGAGCTGTGCCGGCCTGCCGGGGAGCTGTGCCGGCCTGCCGGTGGGCTGTGCAGGTTCCGGGGGTCTGTGCAGGCATCGTCCGATGGGACTACAAGTCCCATCGGGTGATGCCTGCTACCATGACAGTGATTGACACATTAGCCAATGATGGGACAGTAGTAGTCCCATCATCCGGCTAATGTGTTGAATGTAAAAAAAAAAAAAAAAATTTACATGCTACATACATGCTACATACATACTACATACATACTACATGTAACATACATACTACATGCAACATGCATACTACATACATGCTACATACTACATGCATACTACATACATACTACATGTAACATACATACTACATGCAACATGCATGCTACATACATGCTACATACTACATACATGCTACATACATACTACATACATACTACATGTAACATACATACTACATGCAACATGCATACTACATACATGCTACATACTACATGCATGCTACATACATGCTACATACTGCATACATGCTACATACATACTACATACATACTACATGTAACATACATACTACATGCAACATGCATACTACATACATGCTACATACTACATGCATGCTACATACATGCTACATACTACATACATGCTACATACATACTACATACATACTACATATATACTACATATAACATACATACTACATGCAACATGCATACTACATACATGCTACATACTACATGCATGCTACATACATGCTACATACTACATACATGCTACATACATGCTACATACATACTACATACTACATATATACTACATGTAACATACATACTACATGCAACATGCATACTACATACATGCTACATACATGCTACATACTACATACATGCTACATACATACTACATATATACTACATGCATGCAACATACATACAACATATATACTACATGCATACTACATATATACTATATATACTACATGTAACATACATACTACATATATACTACATGCATGCAACATGCAACATACATACTACATACATGCTACATACATACTACATACATAATACATATATACTACATGCATGCAACATGCATACAACATATACACTCACTGGCCACTTTATTAGGTACACCTGTCCAACTGTGTGTTAAGACTTAATTTCTAATCAGCCAATCACATGGCGGCAACTCAGTGCATTTAGGCATGTAGACATGGTCAAGACAATCTCCTGCAGTTCAAACCGAGCATCAGTATGGGGAAGAAAGGTGATTTGAGTGCCTTTGAACGTGGCATGATTGTTGGTGCCAGAAGGGCTGGTCTGAGTATTTCAGAAACTGCTGATCTACTGGGATTTTCACGCACAACCATCTCTAGGGTTTACAGAGAATGGTCCGAAAAAGAAAAAAAATCCAGTGAGCGGCAGTTCTGTGGCCGGAAATGCCTTGTTGATGCCAGAGGTCAGAGGAGAATGGGCATACTGGTTCGAGCTGATAGAAAGGCAACAGTGACTCAAATTGCCACCCGTTACAACCAAGGTAGGCAGAAGAGCATCTCTGAACGCACAGTGCGTCGAACTTTGAGGCAGATGGGCTACAGCAGCAGAAGACCACACTGGGTACCACTCCTCTCAGCTAAGAACAGGAAACTGAGGCTACAATTTGCACAAGCTCATCGAAATTGGACAGTAGAAGATTGGAAAAACGTTGCCTGGTCTGATGAGTCTCGATTTCTGCTGCGACATTCGGATGGTAGGGTCAGAATTTGGCGTAAACAACATGAAAGCATGGATCCATCCTGCCTTGTATCAACGGTTCAGGCTGGTGGTGGTGGTGTCATGGTGTGGGGAATTTTTTCTTGGCACTCTTTGGGCCCCTTGGTACCAATTGAGCATCGTTGCAACGCCACAGCCTACCTGAGTATTGTTGCTGACCATGTCCATCCCTTTATGACCACAATGTACCCAACATCTGATGGCTACTTTCAGCAGGATAATGCGCCATGTCATAAAGCTCGAATCATCTCAGATTGGTTTCTTGAACATGACAATGAGTTCACTGTACTCAAATGGCCTCCTCAGTCACCAGATCTCAATCCAATAGAGCATCTTTGGGATGTGGTGGAACGGGAGATTCGCATCAGGGATGTGCAGCCGACAAATCTGCGCCAACTGTGTGATGCCATCATGTCAATATGGTCCAAAATCTCTGAGGAATGCTTCCAGCACCTTGTTGAATCTCTGCCACGAAGAATTGAGGCAGTTCTGAAGGCAAAAGGGGGTCCAACCCCTTACTAGCATGGTGTACCTAATAAAGTGGCCAGTGAGTGTATACTACATGCATGCAACATGCATACTACATATATACTATATATACTACATGTAACATACATACTACATGCTACATACATGCAACATACACACTACATGCTACATACATGCAACATACACACTACATACATGCTACATACATGCACACTCCATGCTACATACATGCAACATACATACATGCTACATACTACATACATGCTACATACCACATGCATGCAACATGCATACTACATATATACTGCATATATACTACATGCATGCAACATACATATATACTACATAAAATACATACATATAGACATACAGTACATATAACATAGAGTACATACTCACCGTCACTTGTCACTTTGATCCCCGAAGCCATTGTCCCCTTGAGGAATAAATATCAAAATAAAAAAACACCAATATACTTACCCCGATCCGCAGAAGTCCACGAGGGTCCCACGTCCATCTTGCGTGGAGAACAGCAGCATCAGCTGATGCTACCGTTCTCTACCAGCTCCAGGAATACAATGACGGAAGGTAGGTATCCTTCCGCACTGTATTCCTCCACCACTTTAAAAAAAAAAAAAAGTCCCTAGTCTCACTTTATGCCATTGCTGCGTGGGAAATGTTTTTTTTTTTACATTCAACACATTAGCCGGATGATGGGACTACTACTGTCCCATCATTGGCTAATGTGTCAATCACTGTCATGGTAGCAGGCATCGTCCGATGGGACTTGTAGTCCCATCGGACGATGCCTGCACAGACCCCCGGAGCCTGCACAGCCCCCCGGCAGGCCGGCACAGACCACCGGAGCCTGCACAGCCCACCGGCAGGCCGGCACAGCCCCCCGGCAGGCCGGCACAGACCACCGGAGCCTGCACAGACCACCGGCAGGCCGGCACAGCCCCCCGGCAGGCTGGCACAGACCCCCGGAGCCTGCACAGACCACCGGCAGGCCGGCACAGCCCCCCGGTAGGCCTGCACAGACCACCGGAGCCTGCACAGCCCACCGGCAGGCCTGCACAAACCACCGGAGCCTGCACAGACCACCGGCAGGCCTGCACAGACCACCGGAGCCTGCACAGACCACCGGCAGGCCTGCACAGACCACCGGAGCCTGCACAGACCCCCCGGCAGGCCGGCACAGCCCCCCGAAAGGCCCGTACAGACCCCAGAGAGGCTGTACAAGGCAAAAATAGGGTTTTTCTTATTCCGATACCGGAAGTCCCATAGACTTGAATGGGACTTCCGGTATCGAAATCGGCGATACCCGATATTTTTTTTAGATCAGCCGATACCATCCGATACGATACTTTTAAGTATCGGACGGTATCGCTCAACACTAATTGTGACTATATTATTCTAACCCTTACAGTGCGAAGTTCACTGGCTGTAGCGGAGATAATAACACAGCTGACAGTTATGTCAAAGTGATCACAGATCTGCCAGGGATCCTAGTTTTCACTGCTTAATATTCCAGCGGAATGTGAACACAGCCTAAGCGGATTCGATTGCCCCAAATGCTTCAGCTAATGATTAGCTTCTGTAATGCATGCGCTTTATTTGCGTTCTTACATTTCAAGTGGCTATAATTCCAGCTCACGTGACACTTAGATGTGGAAATGCATGAAGAATGTGACATTTGCATCGTTACATGAATTTATTGGCATTTATATAATCCTGTTGCATTGAAATAAACCTCACTGAGCCACGTGAATTAGCACGTTTTCCACATAATGCTGGGCAAAATCTTAGTAGAAAGTAGGGAATAAGAACAAATAATAAACATTTCGTATAAAATAACCTTAAAGTATTCTGAACTGATATATATATTCGAGCCTTATAAATAGTGTGAGGCTTTCGGAAAAAGCTAAGGACTTGTCACTATGAATTGTGTTCTGCTCTTCCAGCCCTGAATGCTTACCTTAATTTGCTCTGTTATTTGTGTACATTTGTACAATAAGCTATTCAGGGGATAGAATTATATCGGGAAATTGGTCATTTTGCCAAATATAGAAAAGTATCTTCACAAAAGGAGCTTCATTATCAATGGATTGTCTCATTTTGAAAAGTCACTTTCCAATACACTTTTAGGAAATTTTGATTAATTATTAGAAGACATTAATGTAGAGAGTTGCTACAAACAGCAAGTTTCACCCTTAACATGGAGCTCCTGACACATCTGTGCATCACATGGTCAACCCATTGGGATCTGTACATTTTGCTCCTTTTCCACTATAAGTTAATTAAAAACTTTCTTCTTGGTTTTCCCACCATTTAATACAGCAGTTTCCTCCATTACATTTTATTGTGATGGGTCCTTGCAGCGAGACTCCTTGTGATCAGCTTTTAGTTGAAAATGGCTGTGCTGCAGAGCCACCTGCACCCACGTGGACAAAGGCACTGCTGTGTCCAATCTGCTGTGGTTTTGTATTCGGACCAGGGGCATAGCTAAAATAGGTGCAGAGGTAGCAGTCACACCAGATCCTGATAGCTTCAGGCCCCAGGGCCTCTCTGTTGCTAGACTAGAAGACACCAACACTATGGTACAGATTTTTTACTAAAGCTCAGAGTTTAGAGTTACTTATGTGGATCACTATTTATGGTCGAGACCAAAGAAAGCCACTAAGTAATAATGCTGGAAACCCCTATAACCATAAGTTGTACTATGAGTGTCATTTTACATTGACCACATTTTTAGAAAATGATTTTTTTAAACAGTGCCTGTCAATAATTAATAATAATCTTTATTTTTATATAGCACTAACATATTCCGCAGCGCTTTACAGTTTGCAAACATTTTCATCACTGTCCCCGATGGGGCTCACAATCTAAATTCCCTACCAGTATGTCTTTGGAGTGTGGGAGAAAACCGGAGTACCCGGAGGAAACCCACGCAAACACGGGGAGAACATACAAACTCCTTGCAGATGTTGTCCTTGGTGGGATTCGAACCCAGGCTAACCACTGAGCCACCGTGCTGCCCTAATTAATTTAAGAAAACAGCAGACAGCTGCAAATTGGCGATTTTAGTAATTCAAAGAAACCTGTCACCAGTTTTTTGCCTTATAAACCATGCCCATCACTTTTAAAATCATGTAAATGGGTTTCCAACAACCCTTTTATACACTCAGAGGTGTGTCTATGTGGCGCCCCTGAGGATTCAGTCGCCACAGAGGTACTGCACCTCCTCCTGAGGTGTGGTACCCACTGTCCAGGTAAGGTGGAGACACCTGACCACACTCCAACACTCACATCCCACACGCACACCAGTAGTGTAGCAGAGCAACCTGTGACGCCTCTGGCTAATACGTCCAAGAGTGGACCCTCTGGGTCGCGGATCCGGAGCCCCTGGGCCGAGCGCACCTGGTGAAGACCGACCCCTGTACAGGGATCGTTAGGGGCAGGACCGCAGGGGGCGGAACCGCGACAGCCGGAGCCAGCAGGGACGACTCGGAGGACAGGCAGACAGAGCAGGAATAGCAGGGTGGAAAGGCGGTAGGTAATGGCTAGGAGACTACAGGAAAGGTTCAGCGGGGACCACGGGGAGGGGACAGACAGACGGAAATGGACCAGGAAAAGGGCAGACAAAGAGAACAGCAAGGATAGGCAGGGTACACTAGAAAAGGTATGGCCGATGGGTGCTGAAAGTCACAAACAATCACCAGGCGCCCTCAGAATAGAGCGGACGCCTGATATATGCGGAGACCGGAAGTGCGCCCTACAGACCCTCCCCTTAGCGACGCCCCCTACCAACAGAAGAGGCCGGGGGAACGCGCGTGCGCGGCCTAAGGCCGGCGCGGTTACCCGTAGCAGAGCGGTGAGCAGCGCGGAAGAGCGCGCGGACAGGGGGACGCAGGTGAGAGGAAGCTGCGGCGGGCACCGCCGCTGAAGGGGCATCGGCGGGCACGGCCGCCGATGTCACAGTACCCCCTCCCATATGTCCTCTCCTTCTGAGGTTGGTCAGAAATCTTTTCATGATAAGGGGGGCATCGACATTCTCTCAGGGCTCCCAGGACCTCTCCTCTGGGCCAAAACCCTTCCAGTCGATAAGAAAAAGAGTCTTACCCTTGACCCTTTTCATAGCCAGAATGTCCTTTACTTCAAAGACATTGTTAGAACAAATTGGCGAGGGAGGGGACATGGAGGTTGGTTGGAACCGATTCAAGACCACAGGTTTAAGGAGCGAGATATGGAAGGCGTTAGGGACCCGGAGTGATGCCGGCAACCTCAATTTGTAGGCTACTTTGTTAATGCGCCCAAGTACTTCAAAAGGCCCGATGTACCGAGGACTTAATTTGTAAGCAGGGACTTTCAGGCGGATATGTTTGGTAGAAAGCCAGACTTTGTCCCCGGGATGGTACGGGGGTAGATCCCTTCGTCTCTTGTCCGCGTGTTTCTTAATTCGGATGTTGGCTAGCTCGAGCGCCTCTCTGGTCTCCTTCCAAATTTGCGAAAACTCCTTGGCGAGAGTGTCTGCTGCAGGAACTCCAGACGATGCGGAAAAGGGCAATGGAACCCCAGGATTTAGCCCAGTTACCACAAAGAACGGTGTCTTGGACGTTGATTCGCTGGAATGATTATTATGAGCGAATTCCGCCCAAGGTAGAAGAGAGACCCAATTATCCTGATGGGCGTTAGAAAAGTGGCGTAAGTAGGTGGTCAGAATTTGGTTAATCCGTTCCACTTGGCCGTTGGTTTGAGGATGATACACTGAGGAGAAGTCGAGAGACGTGCCCAGGAGCCGACAGAGGGCCCTCCAGAATCGGGAAGTAAACTGGACCCCTCGATCGGTCACGATTCGCAGAGGAAGACCATGTAGCCTGAACACGTGGTGGATAAAGATCTCGGCCAACTTTGGAGCAGATGGCAGTCCGACCAAGGGAATAAAGTGGGCCATCTTGGAAAAGCGGTCTGCGACGACTAAGATGGTAGTACATCCAGCAGAGCGAGGCAGATCAGTCACGAAATCCATGGCGATTTGCTGCCAAGGGGCCTCTGGCACAGGCAACGGATGAAGGAGACCGGAGGGCAGAGTCCTAGGAACCTTGTTCTGAGCACAAGTCCTGCAGGAGGCTACAAAGTCCTTTGCATCCTGGTGGAGAGAGGGCCACCAGTAATACCGGGAAAGAAGCAAAAGAGTCTTCTTAATCCCAACGTGCCCAGCAACCTTGGAAGAATGTCCCCAACGCAGTACTTCCAGACGTTTGTTTGAAGGGACGAAGGTCTTGCCAGGCGGAAGGGTAGAGAAGATCACGGGGGCCACGGAGATAACTTTAGCCGGCTCGATAATATATGATGGATCCTCCTCCTTCTCCGGTGGCTGCAAAGACCTGGAAAGCGCATCAGCTTTGATGTTCTTACTGCCGGGCCGGAAGTGGAGCTTAAACTCAAAACGGGAAAAATACAGAGCCCACCTGGCTTGTCTGGAGTTGAGTCTCTGGGCAGATTGCAGGTAGGCCAGGTTCTTGTGGTCCGTGAAGATAGTAAAGGGATGCACTGCCCCCTCGAGCAGATATCGCCATTCCTCCAGCGCCATCTTAATGGCCAATAATTCCCGGTCCCCAATGGAGTAGTTGCACTCCGCCGGAGAAAAGGATTTGGAGAAGAACCCGCAGGGGGCTAGACGTCCAGATGGAGCCTGTTGGGAGAGAACCGCCCCAGCTCCAGTGGAGGAGGCATCAACTTCCAGGATGAAGGGCCTACTAGCCACTGGACGGTGTAAGATCGGAGCAGAGGCAAACGAGCGTTTCAGGGCAAGAAAGGCGTCCTCGGCTTCGGAAGACCAGACGTTAGACTTCGTCCCCTTACGGGTCAGGACCGTGATGGGCTTGGTGACTGTAGAGAAGTGGGGTACAAACTGTCGGTAATAGTTAGCGAAGCCGAGGAAACGCTGGATGGCCTTTATGCCAACTGGACGAGGCCACTGGAGTACCGCGGACAGCTTCTCCGGATCCATCTTAAGACCGGAATCCGTGATGATATACCCCAAGAAGGGTAACGCTGTTTGCTCGAAGAGGCACTTCTCGATCTTGGCGTAAAGACGATTTTCTCGAAGGCGCTGCAGGACTATGCGTACACTTCTCCGATGGGAGGAGAGGTCGGTCGAGAAAACGAGGATATCATCCAAATACACCACCACGCAGGAATAGAGTAGGTCCCGGAACACCTCATTTACGAATTCCTGAAACACCGCTGGAGCATTGCAGAGACCGAACGGCATGACCAAGTATTCATAATGGCCGTCCCGGGTATTGAAGGCCGTCTTCCACTCGTCCCCCGCTCGGATTCGGATTAAGTTGTAAGCTCCCCGCAGATCCAACTTCGTGAAGATTCTGGCCCCCCTCAGCCGGTCGAAAAGTTCAGGAATCAGCGGGAGCGGGTACCGGTTTTTAACAGTGATGTTGTTCAGGCCCCGGTAATCAATACAGGGTCGCAGGGACCCATCTTTCTTCCGGACGAAGAAGAAACCTGCGCCCGCAGGGGACGAGGACTTCCGGATGAACCCCTTGGCCAGATTCTCCTGTATATATTCCGACATAGCCGAGGTCTCTGCTGGGGACAAAGGATAAGTTCTCCCTCTGGGAGGAGTGGCTCCGGGAACCAGGTCGATAGGGCAGTCATAGGAGCGATGAGGGGGTAAGGAGTCCGCCTCCTTTTTGCTGAACACATCGGCAAACGTGTGATAGGGTGCGGGTAGGCCCGGAAGGTCGGCAGGCTTCGAGCATGGACGGGGACGAGTGAGAGCCCGTAGGCAGTGCTCCTGGCAGGAGTGCCCCCAACGGAGAACTTCCCCAGAGCGCCAGTCAATCACCGGCTCGTGCCGTCTGAGCCAGGGTAGCCCTAGAAGAACAGCATGGGCTAGTTGTGGCAGGACATAAAAGGCTATCTTTTCGAGGTGGAGAGCTCCGATTTGGAGGTCTACTTCGACGGTAACCATGGTGATGAGTCCGGGTAAAGGTTTACCATCAACGGAGGAAATAGCGCGAGGGTTCTTCAATACCAACACCGGAATCTGGAGTTTGTCAACCTCCTCCTGGCGGATGAAATTACCGGCAGCACCCGAGTCCACATACACCTCCACAGATCCACGCTCCCGACCTGTAATTAGCAAAGCTGAAAGGGTAAGGGGAAGAGAGGAATTTTGATCACCTAGGGGGTCCTCTCTTACCTGACCTAGGTGGAGGCATTTCCCGACCTCTCTGGCTTCTCCGGACAAGAACGCACAAAATGGTTGGCACCTCCACAGTACAGGCAGAGACCCTTGGTCAGCCTCTCCCTGCGGCGTTGCTCGGACAGTCTGACACGATCAATCTGCATAGGCTCAGGAGCGGTACTAACAGGAGATACAGGGAAACGGGGGACAGGAGCCTGATACAGCCTAAAGGACCTTCTCTCTCCGACTGCCTCTCGAGCGCGCTCCTGAAAGCGTAGATCAATGCGAGTGGCCAGCGAAATAAGGTCCTCCAGAGTGGTGGGGGTGTCTCGCCCGGCAAGCTCATCCTTGATCTTACTGGAGAGGCCTCTCCAAAAGGCTCCCACAAGAGCCTCATTGTTCCACCCCAACTCTGAAGAGAGGGTCCGGAAGCGGATGGCGTATTGCCCCACTGTGAGGGAACCCTGGCGGAGGTTAAAAAGGGCCTCCGTGGAGGATGCTAAGCGACCCAGTTCATCGAATACCTTGCGAAAGGTTTCCAAGAAGGTCTGTATACTTAACACTACGGGGTCATCTCTCTCCCACAAGGGGTTCACCCAGGACAGGGCCTCACCCTCGAGATGGGACACAATGAACGCCACCTTGGCGCGGTCAGTGGGGTACTGAAGGGGGGCAAGCTCAAAATGTAGCCTGCATTGATTTAGAAAACCCCGGCATAACTTGGGATCTCCGCTGTACCTGGGGGGTTTACCCAGACGGGGAGCCGGAGTAGAGACTACGTCCGGGGAGGAAGTTGCAGCGGCAGCAGAGGATTGCAGAGCAAGCAATCGATCATCCACGGATGCCATGTAACCTAAGACGTGGGATTGAGCGTCGCGCTGCTGCGCGAGCTCCTGCTGGAGGCTGACTAAGAGGGGAGCGTGCCCGGGGTCAGAGGTCTGCAGGGCGGACAACCGGGTGTCCATAGACTTCATAAAGGACATTATCCGGGTCTGATTTTCACGAAGAAAAAGCAATTCCTTTTGTGTGGCGGCTGCGGCACCGGCGGGATCCATGGCCTGGTGATACTGTGACGCCTCTGGCTAATACGTCCAAGAGTGGACCCTCTGGGTCGCGGATCCGGAGCCCCTGGGCCGAGCGCACCTGGTGAAGACCGACCCCTGTACAGGGATCGTTAGGGACAGGACCGCAGGGGGCGGAACCGCGACAGCCGGAGCCAGCAGGGACGACTCGGAGGACAGGCAGACAGAGCAGGAATAGCGCGGAAGAGCGCGCGGACAGGGGGACGCAGGTGAGAGGAAGCTGCGGCGGGCACCGCCGCTGAAGGGGCATCGGCGGGCACGGCCGCCGATGTCACACAACCTTTGTGGCTCCCTGCTTGGAACACGAAGAGTGCTGGGAGGTGGGTGGAGCTTAGACTGCACAAGAGAGCGGGAGAATATTAGGAAAGGGTCAGTTGGTGAGAGAAGATCCCCAGAGAGGGATGGAGTGAAGGAAGTGCTGCAGCAGATTCCTGTGACCTGGAGCTGCTGGCACAGGAAAGAGCCATAGAAAGCCTGATTCTTAAGAGGGAAGAAAGATTAATGTGGAACATAAGGAGAAGAGAACTAAGGACTAGGGTCAGAGCAGAGTCCTTCCTCAAGTTTGAAGCGCATGGCCGGAGTCCAGTCTCCGAGGTTGTATGGATACTGATGTTCCTGCAGCAGAAACCGGAGGAATAGAAGTCGTCACCACTTTATTCCCATCTAAGACTTGGGAGCACAACAGCAACGTGGATGAGCCGGGACATGATAGCAAGAAGTCCCCGAAGCAGGCTACAGCTGTCTGCTGTACAAGTAGAATTCTAAGTAACATCAAGAAGGAGGAACTTGAGTTTAATACGCAACTACAAGTACTTCAGATTAGGCGCTAGTGTGGAGACATTCAGAGAAGGCACATGTTGGAGGCGTGCTGGAAAGGTGTACTTTACCTTGCCTGGGAGTTGGCTGAGCCCCTGACCTGGAGGACACGGCACTGAAGCGGGCATCTGTGCGCACCAGACTGTGAGTAAAGCCTTTGGAACTACATGCCCTTGTGTCCTCCACTTATTCCTGCGCCTTGCACCCGGCTCTGCAACATCTACTTCTTTATATCTTCTCCCCATTTACCAACTTCATCTACTCTGCCCTGGGACTACAGCTCCACCTGTGGGGAGCTTCAACATAATTGCTGCACCACACCATCTGTCCCAGAGAAGCAACCCTGCAGCGCTGGTCAAACTGACCAGAAACAACAGGTGGCGTCATGAATCATCCACTTATAAACTTTAATCAGTCAGCCACATTTCACCCCTTTTGCATGGACGCCCAGGGCCACGGACTGGGTGACCGCTACTGTGACACTTCCCTCTGAGATACCGACCCGGTACCGAGTAACCCCACTGCCCTGGTGGGCGATCCACCTACATACCTCTGAAAAATTGCTTAATTCATGTCCCATGCTGCATGCAAATTTTGTGTTCCAGCCTGACAGAAAAATCCAGATTGCACTCAGCGCCGCCCTGGTACCTTCTGTCTGGATGGAAGTGAAAGTCATTGTGGGCAACAGCAGGAACGTGGGATGCAGTGACAAGCAGGAGGCAGATCAAGGGTTAACGGGAATTTATTACAGGTGTTCCTCCTCGCAGAGAGATAGAAAGGTGAAAGAGGGAGTTTGGGATTCAACACAGGAGTAAATATTCAACAAAAAGATAAACTTAACAGTCTGATGTTTTTGGAGGGTGGAGGCTTGAAGATCCCATGGTGGCACCGCAGACAGCGCGTGAAGTCTCTTGCCTGGTCCTGGAGGAACGTGAGGCACTGTCTCCTGACAGCCGCGATGTGTCCTGACTCTCCGATACGTAGCTTTGCAGGGCCGGAACCAAGTGTCGGTGGTACGGACATGACTTCGGTCTGGGAGGAGAGCAAGCCCACAGTCATAGGCTGCTCGCAGTCTGTCAGGGTCTGGGATGGCAGTAAGAAAAGCGGCCTGGCCTTCTGATATCATGCTGTGGAGAGTGAGCAAACCTTCCCCTGCTGCGCACGCTGCCTTCCCGCCAAAGACCCCACTTCCCCTAGCGCTTAGAGACTTTTATGTCTGACCCGCCCCTGCAGTCAGGTGCCCAGTTCTGTCCTGGTCAAAAAATCTCCCTTCTGGCAACAAGGGTGACAGCCCCAATAGTTCCGGCCCTGAAAAGAGAGAAGCACTGCCAGATGTATTACTAGGGATGTTACTGGTCTGGTCCATCTCCCTACAACATCTCCTACATCATCTACACAATACTTGTAGTCTTGCTCCTGTGCAGTGGAAACAGACCTGCGCAGGCTCGCCTCACTTTACCCTATTGAACAGTCTGGGCACTGGTGGCCTAGAAGTGAAGCCAGCGCTTGGGAACTGCTGCATCCTTTACTGAGTAGTTACTGAATCTTAGAGGTTATGGCAGAGCTTGTTTAGTTCAAAGTGCGATAGAAATGCGAGATCTTAAGCTTTGACTGTGAGGGAGGTGCAGAAGGTGATGGAATCCCGCTTTGCATTCCTGGATCCCACAACTTGGAATTTCGACCTGACTTTTGCTAGAAAGCCGGCGCCTCTAGGGGGCTATGAATTACATTAAAATATTGCTGTCAAATATATGTTAATTACTAAAATTATCATTCTGTGGCTTCTCATTGTTTTCTTTAACAAAAAGGGCAGCCACCAATTGGTCATAGGTAATATTCAAATTATATTTTTGGTCTCATTCCAACTTTTATGAATAGCAGTTTTCCATGTGTCTTAGATTTTAAATTTGAAGGATAATATTTATGGCTTTTCATGGCTTCAGTTCTATTTCCATTTAGATATAAATGACTTCCTGTGCAGTTATAACATGATTGAGCAGCACCTGGTGTTTCTGGAAGGACCTCCTATCCAAGATTTCATCTGACCCTTTGAGAGTTCAAGCTTTTTTGGAGACCTTTTGTGTGTCCTCTAGCTCTTTAAAGGTTATTCTGAGGACTTTAAACAGCTGTCTCTGTATTCCCCGAAGATGGATGACTGCTAAATCATTTACCATGTGTGCTGCTCTGTCTTTGACTTGGTTTTTGTAGAGTTGGCTGCTCCTCAGCCCTGAGTGGCAAGCCCAAAAGTCAATGAAGTGTTCCAGCTATGTGAAATCTGATGCCGAGCAGAATCACAGACAAATACAAAGGTGACGCTTGTGTCACTATGACTGCTCTGGGTGGCAGATCCAAAGCATGACTGTAGAAATTGATTTATTAAGGGTCACTTATTTCCTACAAATAAATAAACAATATCTGATTATTAGGAGGTGAAGACTTTTTGTGTGTCCTGTTACCTAGTCACAGAGTCAGAGGCCTTTGTCCGATCTATAGTAGCATGTGTCCAGCACGTTATTGGATGTGTATTTTTTCTCCAGTGAGTTTACCTAAACTAGAAGACCAGTCAAAGCTGAGAAAAACATTGCAGGCATTAGATGAGCGTATTCTCAGTGTGTATTCAAGTTAAATACCAAGCAGTCATTTCTTGGCCTTTGCAATGTTGGGTGATATTTACCTACTCCAGACATATGAAGGTAAAAGTGGAAACGGAGATGTTTATTTATTTGTGTTGGAAGGTTAATAGGATGTTTTGTGTATCAGAACAGAGTAGCGAGATGTGACTGCAGTCACTCAGCTTTTATTACAGGGTGGCTGTTCCTAGTGAAGCATTGTGCTGTGCATTGTTTCTATATGTGATCTTTTGGGTGTATCACTTCATAATTTATACTGGAATTCTCAAAGATTTCATTTTAAATGTTGAATATATTTGCAAAAAAAAATAAAAGACCAGATTATCAAAAGTTGTATAAAAAAACTAAAAAATACAGATTATTGGTTTCTATGTGAAATACAGTCTTCATGATATTTGAGCATTATGATGGCTGAGCCTAATGGAGCTTCTGTTCCCATGTCTCTATTTCCTCAGTGCTCATCAGTTTTCTCCTTTTTCTCATATCTACATTGTTGGACTGGGGTGGCAGGGGCCAATCAGTAATATTGACTCTGTGGGCTCATTGTTCAGCTACATGCAAATATTACATTACTCTCATTCACAAATTCACGTTTGCTTTTATAAAATAATACACAGAGTTAATTTGTAGATAAAGGATTAGATTCTGCCTTTGATGATATATAGTAATTAAGGATATTGTGCCAATTACTGTTCATATAGGAGGTTGAAAGCCCACTGCTGCACAGGGGCCCACCGTGAAATTCACCGGTTCTCAAAGGGCCAGTCCGAGTCTACATGTCTATATAAGAAGATTATGTTGGATCTGTAATCTGAATATTGTGGAAACTGTGTACTAGTATGGTGGTATTTTGTGGCACTGAATGGCATTATTGTAAGTTAGCCAATAAATTATGAGTTTGTATATGCGAACTTACTGCACACGGTTTCCCATTAATTTAACCAGCTTTCTCCCAGGTCACAATAAAAATACTAAAGTTTCCAGCTGGAACCTTAAACTATATTGTCTCTAAAACACCAGAGCATTTTAGAGACAAGTATACCTTGCTTCAATCATGCAGCCCGGGTGCATTTCATGCTGCCTACAGATTGGGCAGCATGAGTCAGATGATGGACTCCCTTTAAAGTTATCTCTAGATAATATCGTGTGTGGTATTGAAACATGTGCATGTTTTAGAGCAATGTTACCCAACTCCGGTCCTCAAGAGCTACCAACAGGTCATGTTTTCAGGATTTCCTTAGTACTGCCCAGGTGATAATTGCATCTCCTGTACAGGCAAGAAATCCATCAGCTGCGCAAAACTAAGGAAATCATGAAAACATTACCGCTTAGTGGATCTTGAGGACCGGAGTTGGAGAACACTGTTCTAGAGTGAGACACTGACATGTTACTGTGGAAAGAAAATGCCCTGTGGACAGCATGGCTGACAACTGGGGTGCCAGGGCAGTGGAACAGTGAGAAGAGTATTGTTTTTTTTTGTCTAACTTTCTGTTGGCTCTCTGACCATCATTTTGCTGAATTATTGCAGATCAAATAAAAAATCTGTATTATAGAGAATATGAATTTGTTGTAACATTGGAGCAGAATTCCTTTCCACTCAAATAAATTTGCATTTCTCTACTTGCAATTTACTTACATTGTATTATATTAAATAGATACAATGGCTTGTATTATACAGTGTCTTGTGATAATAATCAACTCCCCCTTGGCTTTTTACCTATTTTGTTACAGTACAACCTGTTTCAATATTTTTGTAATTTGATTTGTGTGTGATGCATCAGCATTAAATAGTCTAAGTTGGTGAAGTTAAGTGAGAAAAATGTAGACATAATTTACATTTATGGGATCAAGTAACTTAAAATTGGCATGTGCATATGTATCCACCCATTTTGCTTTGAAGCCCCTAAAAATTTGTGGTGCAAGCAATTACCTTCATAAGTCACATGCTTAGTGAAAATAAAGGCCCCGTCACACTAAGAGAGATCGCTAGCGATATCGCTTTACAGTCACCGATTTTGTGACGCAGCAGCGATATTGGTAGCAATATCGCTAAGTGTGATACTTACCTCCGACCGGCTCCCACGCTGTCTATCGCTGATCGCGCGAGAACGTCCTGGGCCGTTCTCATCGGCCACTTCCTGCTGGGCTTCCTGCTGGCGCCGACGAGCGATGCGTGGACGCGGGCGGAAGGACGTCTTCATCGCCGCGTCTGACAGGTAAGTAATGACCGCCGACCGCTGCTGCATGGCTGGTGAGATCTGCCTGTTTGGCAGCTCACTAGTGACCATTTAGCGATGCACCAACGATCCTGACTGGGTCGTATTGTTGTCGGGATCGCTGGTGCATCGCTAAATGTGACGGTATCCTAAGTCCACCAGTGTGCAATCTAAATGTCACATTGTGTGTCAGTATATACACTTTACCTTTTCTGAAAGGCCACATAGGATGCAACACAATTAACCAAGGCACCACTAGTCAAACAACACCATGAAGAAAAAGAAGATCTCCAAATAAGTCATGGACAGAGTTGTTGAGAAGTACAAATCAAGGTTGGGTTATTAAAAACAAATCCCAACCTCTGATGATCCTCCGGAGCAACAAAAGATCCATTATCATCAAATTAAAAGAATATGGTACCACAATTAACCTGCCAAGAGAGGAATGCCCATCAGGACATTAACCCCTTTCTGCCATCTGACGTACTATCCCATCCATGTGACCTGGGACTTAATTCCCATGGACAGGATAGTACGTCATAGCTAGGGATTAGCGAGTATACTCGTTAGGATTCAGTACTCGGCGAGTAATGAGGTACTCAACGGTACTCGAATCCTAGAGAGTAAATTTCACTACTCACCTCGCAATATTCGGATCTCCCACCTGGCATGTGTTAGCCAATCACAGTAAAGCCATCGCCTTCTTTGTTGTGGCATTACTGTGATTGGTTGGCAGTGCAACATCACTGTATCACTGGAGCCTCTGGAGACCGGTCGCATCAGCTGATGCGGCTGCTCTCCACGGGAGATCGACGTGGGACCCTCGCTATTAATGGGATTACGGTGGAAAGGTGAGTATAGGTTGCTTTATTATTTTAATTTTTTTACAGGTGATCGATGGCTTCGGGGAATTAGGTGTGTGCAGTGAGTATGTACTCTATGTTATGTGCTGTATGTTATGTGTATGTACTGTATGTTATATGTTGTAAGTTCTGTATGTCTTTTTTTTTTTTTTTACATTCACCACATTAGCCGGATGATGGGAATACTACATTCCCATCATCTGCTAATGCTGTCACTGTAGCGGGCATAGCTGGATGGAACAAGCAGTCACATCTGATGATGCCCACACAGCCTGCACAGGCCCCACACAGAGCCCGCACAGGCCCGCAGCCCGGCACAGCCCCGCACACACACACAGCCGCACAGACCCCCCACACATTCTACACGCACACATAGTCTCTGCCAACACACATTCTTTGCCCATTACTCGCATTTCCCTTAGACTTACATTGGACTCGCTACTCGTTACGAGTACCCGAGTATTAGGAGCTACTCGTAACGAGTAGAGAGAGTCCGAGTATTTCACTACTCGCTCATCCTTAGTCATAACAATCACTGATGTTCCCATGCCGCAGATCACAGCCGGATGTCAGCTGATTATCACAGCTAACACCCGGCACTATGTGCCAGGGGCGGTCATGGACCACCCCTGGCACATTAACCCCTAGCACACTGTGATCGAACATGATTGTAGTGTACCGGGGGCATAGAGAAGAATCGCGCAGGGAGGGGGCTCCCTGCGCGCTTCCCTAAGACCCTCTGAGCAGTGCGATGTGCTTGTGCTGCACCGAGGTTCTCCTCCCTGCAGGCCCCTGGATATAATATGGCCACTGGGACCTTTGGGGTCCTGCAGGGAGGCAGCTTTCTCAGTGCCTGCTGAGAGCAGGTGCTAAGAAAGCGTCCTCAGTGCCTGTTAGAACGCTGATCTAACACAGTGCACTGCAAAGTGTCAGATCAGCTATATGACACTTTACAGTAATGTCCCACATTGGGACATTATAATAAAGTGTAAAAAAAAATCATGTATAAAAATAATTTATAAAAAATTCCTAAATAAATAAAAAAAATTCCCTAATAAATTCTTTTTTTTGTAAATAAAAAAATAATAAAAATACACATATTTAGAATCGCCACATCCGTAATGACCTGCCCTATTAAACTGTCCCGCTAGTTAATCCCTTTAGTGAACCCCTTAAAAAAACAAGGCAAAAGACAATGTTTATCATCATACTGCCGAACAAAAAGTGCAATAACGTGCAATCAAAAAGACATATATAAATAAACATGGTACCGCTGAAAACGTCATCTTGTCCCGCAAAAATCAAGCCATGATACAGCATCATCAGCAAAAAAATAAAAAAGTTATAGCTTGCATAATAAAGCGATGCAAAAATAATTACGGTATTTTTTACATAAAATCTTTTTTATTGTATAAAAGCACCAAAACATAAAAAAAATATAATCTGTAATCTGCTGTTATCATACTGACCTGAAGAATAAAACTGTTTTATCAATTTTACTGGATGCGGAACTTTGTTAATGCCCCCCCACCAAAATAAATGCTGGTTTTTGTTCATTCTGCGTCCCAAATATCGGAATAAAAAGCGATCAAAAAAGTCAGGTGCCCAAAAATGGTACCAATAAAAACATCAACTCATCCCGCAAAAAATAAGGCCTCACATGACTCTGTGGGTCAAAATATGGAAAAATTATAGCTCTCAAAATGTGGTGATGCAAAAACTATTTTTACAATAAAAAGTGTCTTTTAGCGTGTGACAGCTGCCAAACATAAAAACGCACCATAAATAGTAAATAAAACCCCCCTTTATCACTCTCTTAGTTAGGGAAAAATAATAAAATTAAGAAAAAAGGATTTATTTCCATTTTCCCTTTAGGGTTAGGGTTAGGGCTGAGATTAGGGTTAGGGTTGTGTTGGGTTTAGGGTTGGAGTTAGAATTGGGGGATTTCGACTGTTTAGGCACATCAGGGGCTCTCCAAATGCAACATGTCCTCTGATCTCAATTCCAGCCAATTCTGAATTGAAAAAGCCAAACGGTGCTCCTTTCCTTCCAAGCTCTGCCATGCGGCCAAACAGTGGTTTACCCCCACATATAGGGTATCAGCCTATTCAAGACAAATTGCACAACAACTTTTGGGGTTCAATTTCTCCTGTTACCCTTGGGAAAATAAAAAATTTGGGGCAAAATTATCATTTTTGTGTAAAAAAATATTACTTTTTTATTTTTATGGCTCTACGTTATAAACTTCTGTGAAGCACTTACGGGTTCAAAGCACTCATGACACATCTTGATAAGTTCCTTGGGGATCTAGTTTCCAAAATGGGGTCACTTATGGGGGGTTTCAACAGTTTAGGCACATCAGGGGCTCTCCAAACGCGACATGACATCCGCAGACCATTCCATCAAAGTCTGCATTCCAAAACGTCATAACTTCCTTTCCGAGCCCCGACGTGTGCCCATATAGTAGTTTTCTCCCACATATGGGGTATCGGCGTACTCAGGACAAATTGGACAACAACTTTTGTGGTCCAATTTCTCCTGTTACCCTTGGGAAAATCAAAAAATTGGGGACAAAAAGATCATATTTGTGGAAAAAATATGATTTTTTTATTTTCACGCCCAGGCGCTATGCACTTCTGTGAAGCACTTGGGGGTGCAAAGTGCTCACCACACATCTAGATAAGGTCCATGGGGGTCTAGTTTATAAAATGGTGTCATTTGTGGGGAGTTTCCACTGTTTAGGTACATCAGGGGCTCTTCGAACACAACATGGCATCCGATCTCAATTCCAGCCAATTTTGCGTTGAAAAAGTCAAACGGCGCTCCTTCCCTTCCGAGCTCTGCCATGCACACAAATAGTGGTTTATCCCCACATATGGGGTATCAGCGTACTCAGGACAAATTGCACAATAACTTTTGGGGTCCAATTTCTCCTGTTACCCTTGGGAAAATAAAAAAAATTGGACCAGAAGTAATCTTTTTGTGAAAAAAAGTTAAATGTTCATCTTTTTTAAACATTCAGAAAATTCCTGTGAAGCACCTGAAGGGTTAATAAACTTGTGGTTTTGAGCACCTTGAGGAGTGCAGTTTTTAGAATAGTGTCACTTTTGGTCATTTTATATCATATAGGCCCCTCAAAGTGTGGAAAAATATATATTTTTTTATTTTTATGACTCTACATTATAAACTTCTATGAAGCACTTGGGGGTTGAAGGTGCTCACCACACATCTAGATAAGTTCCTTGTGGGGTCTAGTTTCCAAAATGGGGTCACTTGGGGGGGTTTCCACTGTTTAGGCACATCAGGGACTCTCCAAACGTGACATGTCGTCCGATCTGAATTCCAGCCAATTTTACGTTGAAAAAGTCAAACAGCGCTCATTCCCTTCCAAGCTCTGCCATGCGCCAAAACAGTGGTTCCCCCCCACATATTAGGTATCAGCGTACTCAGGACAAATTGCACAATAACATTTGCAGTCCAATTTCTCCTGTTACCCTTGGTAAAATAAAAAAAATTGGGCCAGAAGTAATTTTTTTGTGAAAAAAAGTTAAATGTTCATTTTTTTTTAATCATTCAAAAAATTCCTGTGAAGCACCTGAAGGGTTAATAAACTTGTTGTTTTGAGCACTTTGAGGAGTGCAGTTTTTAGAATAGAGTCACTTTTGGTCATTTTATATCATATAGGCCCCTCAAAGTGACTTCAAATGTGATGTGGACCATAAAAAATTGGTGTTGTAAAAATGAGAAATCGTTGGTCAACTTTTAACCCTTATAAGTTCCTAAAAAAAAAAAAAATTTGTTCCAAAATTGTGCTGATGTAAAGTGAACATGTGGGAAATGTTACTTATTAAGTTTCTTGTGTGCCATATCTAAATCTGTGATTTAAGGGCATAAAAATTGCAATATATTCAAAATTTTTGCCAAATTTCCATTTTTTTCACAAATAAACGCGTTATAGGAATGAAATTTTACCACTAACATGAAGTACAAAATGTCACGAACAATGTCAGAATCACCAGTATCCATGAAAGTATTCCAGAGTTATTACCTCATAAAGGGACAGTGGTTGGAATTGTAAAAATTGGCCCAGTCATTAACGTGCACACCACCCTTGGGGTAAAGGGGTTAATCAGAGAGGCAGGACAGAGACCAAAGTAACCCAGAAGGATCTGCAGAGTTAGTACTCAGAGACTGGAGTATCTTTCCATACAACCAAAATAAGCCGTACACTCCATAGAGGTGGCATTTATGGAAGAGTGGGAAGAAAAAAAGCAATTACTTACAAAAATTATAAACCTTGTTTTGAGTTCGCCAAAAGACATGTAGGAGACTCCACAAACATATGAAGGAAGGTGCTGAGGTCAGATGAGACCAAAATTGAACTTTTTGGAAACCAAGCTAAACACTATGTCTGGCACCTAACCAACACAACTCCTCACCCCAAGAACACAATCGCCACAGTGAAAGGTGTTGGTAGCAGAATCATGCTGTAGGAATATTTTTTTTGGCAGCAGGGACAGAGAAAATGGTCAAAAGGGGAAGATGGATGGCATGAAATACAGGGATATTATTTAGCAAATGTTGTTTCAGTCTGTCAATGATTTGAGACTGGGATGGAGGTCCATCTCCCAACAAGACAATGACCTAAAGCATACAGCTAAACAAACACTTGAGTGGTTTAAGGAGAAATGTGTAAATGTTTTGGAGTGGCCTAGTCAAAGTCCAGATTTTAATCTGATTGAGACTCTGTGGTCAGACTTGAAAATTGCTGTTCACCAGAGGAAACCATCTAACTTGAAGGAGCTGGAGAAAGTGGCAAGATGTAGAAAGCTCATAGAGACTTATCTGAAGTGACTTGCAGCTGTAATTGCCGCAAATTGAGACTCTGCAAAGTACTGACTTTAGGGGATTGAATAGTTATGCACACTGAAGTTTTCATTTGTTTTGACCTATTTGTTTTCGGCTTTACAATGAAAAGAAAACCAAATGTTCACAGTTGTTGGCATGTTCTTTACATGAACTAATGCAAGCCCTAAAAAAAAGTTAAATTCCAGATTGTGAGGTACCAAAACATGAAAAATTCCAAGGGGTGAATACTTTCACAAGCCGCTGTAGTTTCTTTACCCAATAAACCTAAGTTGGATGGCATTAAAGTAACTTTTCCACATTTTTCACTTTACATCCACAAACTTAAGGGCATTTTATGGGGATTTTTTAGGTGATATATCAACACAAAGTCGCAAGTGTGTGTGAAATGTAAAGGAAATGATAAATAGTTTTCTAATTATTTGAAAAATATAAATCTGAAAATTGCGACATGCATTTATATTCAACCTCCTTTAGTCTGCTACCACTGAATTAAATTCTGAGTGACCAATTTCCTCCATAAGTCACATAATTAGTAGTGATGAATGAGTATACTCGTTGCTCTGGTGTCCTTCGAGTATTTTGGATGTGCTCAGAGATTTAGTTTTTGTTGACGCAGCTGCATGATTTGTGGATACTAGACAGCCTGAATACATGTGGGGATTGTCTGTTTGTTATGGAATCCCCACATGTATTCAGTCTGTCTAATAGCCACAAATCATGCAGCTGCGTCAACAAAAACTAAATCTCCGAGCACGCCAAAATACTCGGAGGACACCCGAGCATGCTTGGGAAAACCCGAGCAACGAGTATACTCGCTCATCACTAATAATTAGTAAATTGAGTCTACCTGTGTACAGTTTATTCTCAGTATAACTACAGCTGTTCTGTGAAGGCCTCAGAGATTTGTTTGAGAACTTAGCAATCAAACAAAATCATGAAAACCAAACAACAGAAAGGTCAGAGATAAAGTTGTGGAGAAGAGTAAATCAGGGTTAGATTGTAAGAAAAGAAACCTTAAGCTCAGTACCTCTTACGAAGCATTGTTCAATACATCATCCAAAAAATAGAAGTAGAATGGCACATTCATATAGATCAGTGTGTACTGTGCCCATAGTTGAACACTTCTTTTTGGCGCCAAAAGCTGCTGGAGCTTGGGCTGAAGTGGATATCAAAACTGGTGGGATCATGCCTCTTCTATGTAATCAGTGTGCTCTAGAAGAAAGGACTGTAATCTGGTTTAGTGAGCCTGCACTGACATGTGACCATAATTAAATGTATAGGTCGTGAGCAGATACCCGCAAGTATCAGTGGTTGCTATGGACAATAGCTGATTTGTTTGACTGAGCTGGGGTTAGTTCAGCCAGATATGAGTTGCCAGGGTGTGCTCTGTTTGGTTAATGCTAGGGATTTATGCTTATGATATTCTTTTGGTGATGTGCAACCTGTGGAAAGTAATAAAAACTGCATAGGTTTGTACTAAAACTGCATTTCCTTTGCATATTATACCTAGAACTTGTATCTAATGCCTACCAGAGAGAGTGAATTCCTACTTTGTTCACAGACACCCTCCATCCAATCTCACTGAGCTAGAGCTAGTTTGATACTAAGAATGAGCAAAAATATCACCTCTAGATGTGCAAAACTGGCAGCAACATACCCCAAAAGAGGTGGCTCTTCAAAGTATTGACTAAGGGGGATTGAAAACAAATGTGCCTCTCAATTTTCAGATTTATATTTTTAAAATAGTCTAAAACTATGTATAATTTCCTTTACACTTCAAATTTTTGCTATTTTGTGTTGAAATATCACATAAAATCCCAATAAATATATTTACTTTTGTGGGTGTAACATGAAAAATTTAGGAAAAGTTTGTAATAACCTGCATGAACGTGGGATGCAGTCACGCATGTGGAGGAGAGCAAGGGTAAAACAGGTTTATTTACAGGGGGATGTGCTCCACGCAGGGAGTGAGGGATTGTAGTGTGACGATGAGGAATGGGGCAGAACTGGAAAGTTGGCAGTGTGGGGAAGGTGACTTGACGGACGGACTTGACTTAAGGGAGAAGGGGCGGTTTGTGCACTGTAGACGGATATTGGCAATAACAGAAGGGAAACAGCTGGGGAAGATGGAAAAGGAGTGCAGTACCTAGATTTGACCACAAGATGGCAGGGGGGAGCGTAGTTCAGGACTTGACAGCAGCTTAGGGCTATAGAAACCGCTTAGTCATGGGGGGCGGGGAGATAGGAACCCAGGAGGGAAATTCCCGAGGAAGGGGATAAATAGGACAGGACAGGGTTCCAGGCTAGGCTAGTCCAGGGAGGAGCTCAGGAGGAGAAGAATCAGTACGGAGAACTGACAACGGTGGAGAGCTCGACCAGGGGACTGATAGGAAGAGACAGTCAGGGAGATGGCCCTGACACCAAGAACTGCAGGACACACGAGGCCCCGGGGGTACCCATTGGACGACGACCTCAGACTGGTGACACTCTGGCGGTAGATAGGCCTAGGGTAGCCCCAGCGAAAGATCCACAAGGAACGTCACTACGACTGAAGGAAGGTGAAGGTACCTGGACCTGAATACGGAGAGCTGTAAAGGTGCTGCAGTGTATAGCTACGGTCGTCAGGAGGATGGCCAATAAACTCGGACCTGTTGCAACCAAAATCTGCCTCCGTCTGGTGTCTGTGTCGTCTGGTCGCGGTAAGCAGTGGACCACCCCCCAATCCGGGCCACTACCACAGCAGGGTAGGTGAGGGACGAACGAGAGTTCAGTAATAAAGAGGTCAAACTTATCGGACTGTAGTCTTCTGTTGTGAAGGAGTACAGGGTTCCAACGGTGGCACCGAAAACAGTGGCACATGCAGTCTCTCAATTCTCTGACTACGATAAAGAAACAGCCTCTGGGGAGAACAACAGGATGCTGGGCGGTGAGCGGGGGGTCCTGCTCTCACCACTCTTAGTCACAAGTACACACTCAGAACGTATCACCACAGGGACAGTGCTGCGCTCCTTGGTCAGTCCAGCTACTACTCTCAGGAGCTCAGATCTGTCACTGCGTACACCGGCCTGCATGCACTAGCGACTGTCTCAGGCTTGTCAAGGGAGTTTCCTCTGGTCACGGAGGCTGGCAGGTCCACGTTTACACAGAGGGTGCTCACTGTGTCTGTCGATCTGTCTCAGTCCTCAGCAGGAGGTCTCTTTTAAGTATATGGTCACTCTTGGGCAGAGCTGGTGCAGTACTCACTGTCTCCTAACGTACGGCACCTGGCTTAGCTCCACACGCTCCACTCTGCTGGCACAGCTCTGCACACTCCTCTCTGCTGGCACGGCTCCGCACACTTTGCTCTGCTGACATGGCTAATTCCCCCAGCACCACAGACCCTATTCCGGGCAGCAGCAGCACGGCCTGTCACAGAGCCAGCACTCTCTGGAGGAGGAAACAAAGCACGCTCTCCTCTGCTCTGCATGCTGCACTTACTTGGCGCCAACTCCTGCTGCAGAGCGTGCTTTTCCTTCTTTTACCCCTGTGTCAGCATGCTCTCTCTGGGCTCTCCCTTCTGTCAGCAGGAAACTCCGTCTCTCCTCTCCTTCCCTCCTACAGCAGGGAAAGGCCCACCTCCCTCAGGCTTCCCCCCAGAAACATGCAGCCCCTTCAGTTCCGAACCAGGCATGCAGGTACCCATGGTCCGGTCCATCTCCTTACATTCTCCCTCTCTTTGAACTCACCATTCCACGGGCAAGGTTTCTTCTTACTCGAGGATGCTCACTTGAGGGCCTACAGCTGCCCATAATTTTCATAATTCCTCCTGCCTCTCTGTTGCCAGGTTCTTCCAAAAAGGCTGGTTAAAGATACTCCAATCCTCATCTTCATCTTCAACAGCTGCAAAAGAAAATACTTCGGACAAACTTGGCTTTGTCTTCTTCTTCTTTTTAGCTTTGCCGCTAACAGACGTTTGAGTAGATGGTTTGTCCTTTTCTTTGTCGTTATTGGAAACTTTAGGAACTCCTTGCTCAGGTACCTCAGTCTGGGAGCTTAGTACAGGTAATTCTTCACCATAGCTCCCCCTCTCTTTGACAAGAACATCCTCATCAAAACTAGAATCAGATGGATTAAGACCACACTCCCTGTCTCACACAGCTGCTTCATGTCTTCCATCCTGTCAGGGTCTTGTGACCTGATGGCTGGCAAACTTTCCACCTCAGGGGACAATATTAGTGGCTCTTCCTTCTTATTGACGAGGAGCGTGCTTCTCGGGAACTCTTATCACCTCTTCTCCTTTGCCGGTAGCTTGTGGCGAGCCTGGTGGTGACTTACTCTGATGGACCACTCAGGCAGTCGACCCTTCCTCCTCTTCAGGTCGAATCTCACTATTGGGAATGATAGATCCAGATTGGAGTACTGCTAGACTCGCCTCTATGCGTTAGGACAGCGCAGACATTTGACCATAGACAGTTGACACCCTGTCTATCTCTTCTCGGCATCCGATGTTGTTACATTGTCTTGCTCTGAGTGGGGCTCTTCTTCTCCAACCGTACCATTCCCTCCAGGAGCAACATTTCCTCCAATTAACAGGACCTTCAGAGGGGTGAGCAGATCTTTGCCATCGCATTTCTCAGTAGGGCAATTTCTGAACAGGTGTCCCACTCTTCCGCACACCCAGCACCCACGTCTGCCTTTGTCTGTTGGGCACTTTGGTCTGGATCGTCAACCTCGGCGGGAGACATCTTTCACCTGTGGTTGCTCTTCACTCCAGGATATGGGGTTACACTCTGGAGCCACCACTGAAGCCTTCTTCATGCTCCACACCACCATGTTCTCTAACTTCCTTCACCTGCTTCCGTGTGTTACCCCGGGATATGACGCTGGACCCCAAGACAGCATAATATAATCACAATAGTTGCCCAATAATCACAAAATCCCAACTAAGGGTAATATAACACCAACGTTAATGATAATCACTTTATAGTAACGAAGGAATAAGAAATATGGAACAACACAATGGTATAAATTAAAACAACATCTTTATTGACAAAATCAAAAACACATGCTAACAAACAAAAAGGTGTCAGACAAAATGGAAAAAGGGACTATGAACAAAGTCCATGAGAAGTTCCCAGACAGTAATCTGTCATGGACATTTATGCACAACTTAAATAACTATATATGAGGGAACAAAGGCTGCAAACCCTCATAATAAACATTATATAGTATATACTCATCGACCATCATGAAAGTTTAAATGCTTGTAAACCCCTCTATAATGTGACTAATGAATGGCGCTAGCCGCAAAAAGGTGGGCAAGAAAAGGTTAATACCTTACAATGTCAGCTGGAGGGAATCCCTGGATGTCCCTTCTGCCCCGACGCGCATTTCGCACTGCTTCTCCTACATCCGTAGGGTCCCCATATGTCTCCTTAAGTATTAACAACACTTTTCCCAGGGTGTCTCTAGGCTGTGGGGGTCGCAACATGACAGAGTCCCTGGCCTCCCCAGCTAAAGCCATCATAGCCACCTCTGCTTCTAGGGCTGGAGTCATGGGATACATCTTCATCACCCCCTCAGGCTTCCCCCCCAGAAACAGAGGATGCAGCCCCTTCAGTTCTGGACCAGGCATGCAGGTACCCACGGTCTGGTACACCTCCTTACAAGTTCACGGGGTCTGAATACTTTTTCAATGCACTGCATACTCTACACTATTCATTACCATTTTCACAGCAGCTTGTAGCTTCTTGGATGGAAGACCGTTCACTTCTCTGTTCTCATGTTCTATTTGTTTTTATTCTGATGATATATAAACAATAAATTTATATAAACAATAAAAAGAGAATGTAAAAAGAAGAGCATCCACTTTATCTTCTTGTCACATGAAGATGCCAATTTCTTCCAAGCTGCAATCTATATAATAGTGTGGAAACATAATAAAACCTACACGTATAGTGTTAACCCAATGGAAAGGCACCATACTCGAACAATACATATTTACTGAAGAAAAGAGAACATTTAGTTTCTGTGAAATACATTGAAATTGAATAATTACAAGGTTTTATGTTCAAAGCTTAATTAGGATGCCCAAAGACTGGGCATTTATGGTACACAATGAAAGAACCTGGTTACTTGTAAGAGGTAGGAAACCTGCATATAACAGAAACAGCCATTTTAAGATTTTGCCTTTCACAGGTTTCTAGTTTCATTTGTCATTGCACACATCTTAGTGTGTTTGAGAAAAAGAAGTCTTACATCAAATAGGACAAAGAGCTATTGAAGTGCTTTTGCGGTGTGCCAGCTAGTGGAGTAGCATTGATGTGCTCACATAACACTTGTCCATTTTTTTCCAGGACTGTTTCTGTCATTAAAATCAATGCAACTTAATTAAACCAAATTATAGATAGATCCATCTATAAATATATATTAAAGAGCGGCGCTGAATATGATAATTGCTGCATATTTAGCAATCAGCGTGTGTGTTCTTCTTTTGCCAGGAGCAATTTCATTCACTAGAATCAATGAAGCTTTATTAAAAACTGTCAGAATCAGACAGAGAATTGATTAGTGATATAAAATCGTGGCGTCAACATTTTATTGGGGCTTCGGGAAAAAAAATTAGTTTCATTTTTGAGAAACAGTCATGCATATGGTTGATCTGTGTCATAAATAAAGCACTGTGGTATTTTTGTTATATAGCACCATTGGGTTTGCCGTAGTTTATGCTGTTGTCCGTATTAATGTGGGGCTCACAGTATTTATTGGAACACAAATTTTACATTTACAGTATGTAAGGATGGTATTTATCAAGTATGTAAAGTGTCTATATATTGGGTTTCTTAAAGGGAAGGTGCCACTTTTTTATCATTTAAAAAATATTTTTTTTTACATAGCATGTTGTTTTAATCTGTGCTTTATTAATTTATTTGTTTTTTTATTAATAAATGTTTAATGTAGCCACTGGGGTCTGCCATTTTACGTTGCAGGTCTGTAAGGGTAACAGCAAACTGTACTATTCACTTCCAGTATAACAGGTCCTGAGTTGCAAGAAGACCAGAGGAGCTGTGGAAACTGGGGGAGTGTGGCGCCCTGTGTCTTTGCCTCCACAAAATAGTCAAATATGTACTATTGTATGTCCGGAACAATGCACTGAACTTGCTCACTGAGCCAGTGCGCGTGTCCTGAGTAAAGTGAACTGTGCTCAACGATACCTGTGTAGCGGGCAGCAGCCGGGTAGATGCGTACTTCAGAGTCGCAGGACCTGAAGCATGTGACTGCTGGGGGCGTGGTCTAAACTCCAGAGAGCTAGGAGCTGCAAGAGAACTCCTAGCAGGGTAACTGCGAGACAAAGTTACCAAGGGGCATAAACAGGGAGGATAGCCAGGACGTAGCCAATGAGTCAAACACAGAGATAGCTGCAAGGTACCAAAGGGGCGAGCAGAGAGTAGTCAGGTCACAGGCAATGAGTCATACACAAAGATAATAACGCAGTACAGAATCAACAGGCAAACTCACAACGGGACACAGAACCGGGTCAGAACCATATAAACAAGCTATAGCAACAAACAGGCACAGGCACACAGGGGTCAGCACACTAGGCCAAAGGCAGAAGTATATCTGGCAGGGATTGAAGCTTCTCAGGGGTTTAAGAAGCTCTCCCAGAACCAGAAAGAGGCCACCATCATTAACCCTATGTGTGCAGGTCAAAACCTGCACTGAGCTCCAGACATTAACCCCTGACGTGCAGCTCAAAAACCTGCACTGGGATCATGACATTATATACAGTGGGGAAAAAAAGTATTTAGTCAGTCAGCAATAGTGCAAGTTCCACCACTTAAAAAGATGAGAGGCGTTTGTAATTTACATCATAGGTAGACCTCAATTATGGGAGACAAACTGAGAAAAAAAAATCCAGAAAATCACATTGTCTGTTTTTTTTCATTTTATTTGCATATTATGGTGGAAAATAAGTATTTGGTCAGAAACAAAATTTCATCTCAATACTTTGTGATATATCCTTTGTTGGTAATGACAGAGGTCAAACGTTTTCTGCAAGTCTTCACAAGGTTGCCACACACTGTTGTTGGTATGTTGGCCCATTCCTCCATGCAGATCTCCTCTAGAGCAGTGATGTTTTTGGCTTTTCGCTTGGCAACACGGACTTTCAACTCCCTCCAAAGGTTTTCTATAGGGTTGAGATCTGGAGACTGGCTAGGCCACTCCAGGACCTTGAAATGCTTCTTACGAAGCCACTCCTTCGTTGCCCTGGCAGTGTGCTTTGGATCATTGTCATGTTGAAAGACCCAGCCACGTTTCATCTTCAATGCCCTTGCTGATGGAAGGAGGTTTGCACTCAAAATCTCACGATACATGGCCCCATTCATTCTTTCATGTACCCGGATCAGTCGTCCTGGCCCCTTTGCAGAGAAACAGCCCCAAAGCATGATGTTTCCACCACCATGCTTTACAGTAGGTATGGTGTTTGATGGATGCAACTCAGTATTCTTTTTCCTCCAAACACGACAAGTTGTGTTTCTACCAAACAGTTCCACTTTGGTTTCATCAGACCATAGGACATTCTCCCAAAACTCCTCTGGATCATCCAAATGCTCTCTAGCAAACTTCAGACGGGCCCGGACATGTACAGGCTTAAGCAGTGGGACACGTCTGGCACTGCAGGATCTGAGTCTATGGTGGCGTAGTGTGTTACTTATGGTAGGCCTTGTTACATTGGTCCCAGCTCTCTGCAGTTCATTCACTAGGTCCCCCGCGTGGTTCTGGGATTTTTGCTCACGTTCTTGTGATCATTCTGACCCCACGGGGTGGGATTTTGCGTGGAGCACCAGATCGAGGGAGATTATCAGTGGTCTTGTATGTCTTCCATTTTCTAATTATTGCTCCCACAGTTGATTTCTTCACTTCAAGCTGGTTGGCTATTGCAGATTCAGTCTTCCCAGCCTGGTGCAGGGCTACAATTTTGTTTCTCATGTCCTTTGACAGCTCTTTGGTCTTCACCATAGTGGAGTTTGGAGTCAGACTGTTTGAGGGTGTGCACAGGTGTCTTTTTATACTGATAACAAGTTTAAACAGGTGCCATTACTACAGGTAATGAGTGGAGGAAAGAGGAGACTCTTAAAGAAGAAGTTACAGGTCTGTGAGAGCCAGAAATCTTGATTGCTTGTTTCTGACCAAATACTTATTTTCCACCATAATATGCAAATAAAATGAAAAAAAAACAGACAATGTGATTTTCTGGATTTTTTTTTCTCAGTTTGTCTCCCATTGTTGAGGTCTACCTATGATGTAAATTACAGATGCCTCTCATCTTTTTAAGTGGTGGAACTTGCACTATTGCTGACTGACTAAATACTTTTTTCCCCACTGTATGTGTTTTGTGGATGATGGGAGTTATGCTTTCTCTGCTGAGACACTGCACACACACACACTTTTACCTCACTCCCTTACTTGCCTGAAGCTTAGAGCTTTGGATACATACCCTAACTGGGGGGGAGGAGTTTGAGTTGTTGTTCTGTGAAGAAGACGGTGAGGAAAATGGAGAATGTTCTGGGAGCAGTGACATGTACTCTCCCCAGGAACAATGCTGAGGAAAATCAGGGCTTCAGCCCCTATGCCATCTATGCTTCTAGAGTCAGATCGTAAGTTGAGAGACTGTGCGGTTTATACAACCAACAGTGAAGTGTCTTCTCCCAGGAGGACTACAGCAACCAAGAATCAGTGAGAGATTATGCCAGAACGAGCACGTGCTTCACACAGGATTAATGCTGCAAGTTGCGGGGGGGAGAAATCACAGTGAGTAAGTGGTTGTACTGGAAGTTTCAAACTCCAGGAAACCTTTGTCCCTGAAGGGATAAGAACAGCAGGAAGTTTACACTGAATCACAGCAGAGAGGATAACTCCCATCATGCAGAGCAGACTGTAAACCTGATGAGAGTTGTATTTTATCCTCTGAACTGCATCTGGATATCAGTAAATGATAAAGTGAATTTCCTTGTCTCCTGCCTTGTTACTCTGTGCCATCTACTTTCATCATTATCTCTGGGGGCCAGCCCTAGGTGGAGGGGGTTAAACATCTGCACTGCCATCACCATCTATCCCTCCAGGGATCATGTGCAGTGCCAGCTATTTTACAGTCGAACACTCCAACTAGCGTCACAAACTCTTTTTCAAATTTCTTTTATTTTTATTTTTCTTTTTAACCCCCATTTCTCTGTCCCCAGAGCGAAGGCACCAGGCACAGCTGCCACTCCCGTGACCTCCTGAATCCAATGCTGCCCGGCGACCTGAGTACCCTGCTCTGGGTGATACAAAACTTGGTGTTACGAACAGGATCCTGTGTGCCTAAAAATCCCTAACATCTTAAAAGAACTGGTATTTCAAGTCCTAGTCACCATCCGTGCATGTAGTGGCGGGAATGGTGGTAGGTGGAGCATTATCGGCCAGTAAGTTTAACTTCAACTGTGGGTAAAATCCTGGAGGGTTTTCTAAGAGATACTATACTGGAGTATCTGAAGAAGAATAACCTCATGACCCAATATCAACATGGGTTTACAAGGGACCGTTCCTGTCAGACTAATCTGATAAGCTTTTATGAAGAGGTAAGTTCAGGACTGGACCAAGGAAATGCAGTGGACGTGGTGTACATGGACTTTTCAAAAGCTTTTGATATGGTACACAAAAGGTTGATACATAAAATGAGAACAATGGGGATATGGGGAAAATATGTGTAAGTGGGTTAAGAGCTGGCTCAGGGATAGGAAACAAAGGGTGGTTATTAATGGAGCCCACTCGGACTGGGTCACGGTTAGCAGTGGGGTACCACAGGGGTCAGTATTGGGCCTGCTTCTTTTTAACATATTTATTATTGACCTTGTAGGGGGCATAGAGAGTGCAATTTCAATATTTGCAGATGACATTAAACTCTGCAGGTTAATCAATACAGAGGAGGACAATTTTATATTACAGGAGGATTTATGTAAACTTGAAGCTTGGGCTGATAAATGGCAAATGAGCTTTAATGGGGATAAATGTAAGGTCATGCACTTGGGGAGACCAAACAAGATGTATAATTATGTGCTTAATTGTATAACCCTGGGCAAAACTGTCACTGAAAAAGACCTGGGTGTATGGGTGGATGACAAACTCACATTTAGTGGCCAGTGTCAGGCAGCTGCTGCAAAGGCAAATAAAATAATGGGATGCATTAAAAGAGGCATAGATGCTCATGAGGAGAACATAATTTTACCTCTATATAAGTCACTAGTGCGACCACACTTAGAATACTGTGTACAGTTCTGGTCTCCGGTGTATAAGAAAGACATAGCTGAACTGGAGCGGGTGCAGAGAAGAGCAACAAAGGTTATTAGGGAACTGGGGGGTCTGCAATATCAAGACAGGTTATTACACTTGGGGTTATTTAGTTTGGAGAATCGAAGGCTTAGGGGTGATCTTCTTACAATGTATAAATATATGCGGGGACAGTACAAAGACCTTTCTAATGATCTTTTTACTCTTAGACCTGTGACGGGGACAAGGGGGCATTCTCTACATCTGGAGGAAAGAAAGCTTAGGCATAATCACAGACGCGGATTTTTTACTTTAAGAGCAGTGAGAATTGGAACTCTCTACCATATCATTTTGTAATGAGTGATTCCCTACTAAAATTTAAGAAGGGACTGGATGCCTTTCTTGAAAAGTATAATATTACAGGATATATAACTAGTTTCCTTAATATTGCTTTGATCCAGGGAGTTAGTCTGATTGCCGTATGTGGAGTCAGGAAGGAATTTTTTTCCCCAATCTGAAGCTTACTGTTTGCCACATGGGTTTTTTTGCCTTTCTCTGGATCAACATGTTAGGGCAAGTTAGGATAGGATATGGGTTGAACTAGATGGACTTAAAGTCTTCCTTCAAACTTAATAGCTATGTTACTATTACTGGTACATCCCGCTTGAGACTCCAGCCATCCAGGATCCAACAGGAGCTACGACCTGCAGCAGCTGAAGCGGTGAGTCGCATCTCTGCAAGAGTTAACTGGGGGGGAAGATGTCTAATCCCGGCGATGCTCAGAGTGCAGCAGCTGCGGCTCCCATATTGCTGCTCACCATGCCTTATATACCGGGTGTGGCATGACTGCCACAGAACACCGGACAATCACACACCTTAAGTGACTTCAAAGAGAAGCTCTGCAGCCTGTTTGAAATTTACCCTATGTCAGAGAAGCAGAAAGTCAATATACTTACAAGTCAGCTCAGTGGCGCTGCTCAGAGAGAAGATAAATCTTGGCCAGCGACTGATAAATAGACTGTAAAAGACATTTTTGCTAAACTAAGGGATACTTTTGACACCCGTACTGCTTCAGAAATAAAGATGAGATTTTTCAGCTGCCGACAGAAATCACAGGACACTGTTAGAGACTATGCCCTTAACCTGCAGGAGGCACTGCGGGCCATTCAACAAATTGATCCAGACAGTGTAAGAGATGAGAACAAAATGCGGAAAGAGCAGTTCATTGAGGGCCTTTTGTCTGACTCTAGTAAGGCTCAACTGCGCATGATGTCATTGCAGAACTCCGACATGGACTTTGCTCAGTTTAAGGACAGATCCATCTGTATCTTAAAAGAATCTACCTATGTCTGCACTGAGCCAGTTAAACACCCTGCAGTTACCACCAGGGGGCAGTATCCTCACCCCAGGTGCTTGCAGTACAGTATGTGCAGACTCCAATTGATAATTCTACTGCAGATTTACGGCTACAAGTACAGGAACTGACTAAAAGTGTGGCTGCTCTATGTAAAACTGTTCAGAATCTCCAGACTTGTTCCCCCAAAGAGAGGATCCAATTAGCATCGAGCCCGGGTGATCTCCCATGGCGTCGGCCAAAGAGGATGCCACAACAGCAGCGACGACTGACCCACACTGGCATTAGATCTACTGATTGATTTGACCCTTCTGGAAGACTCATCTGCAGACAGTGCCATAATGTTGATCATATTGAAAGAGAATGTCCTTTAAATGGGCGACCCCTGGAGGCAGGGACCAACCACAGGAGTAAGACAATCTGGTCCAACTAACTGGAGAGACAGGTATGTTGGAGGACGTCCACTTATACCCATGGTAGTGGATGTAATCCCCTTCACTGCCCTCCTGGACACTGGATCACAGGTAACCACCATGCTCCACACACTGTACCAGAGATATTGGACTGATGCTGATTTCACCCGATGTCCTGATGGTGACTTGTCATTAATAGCAAGTAATGGTCAATCTCTAACACAGCTGGGGTGCAAAGAGGTTGCCATTAAAGTGGAGAAAGTGGAGCTCACAGCTCAAGGTCTCGTGGTAGTAGATGTAGAAAGAGGAGAGTGTCAACCTATCATAACATTGGGCACAAATGTGATTGAAAATTGTTTAAGTGAGGTCATAGCCATTTTTCAAGAGATAGCCGAGTCGGTCCCATACAAAGAACAGCATGCCCTCAATAAAGAAAGCAAAGCCCTTGTGCAGCAATAGCAGGTGGAGTTAAGTGGTGGAGAGATCGGTAGCATAAGGGTGAGTGATCCCAACTCCATTATGCTTCCCCCCAGAGTGAGACTCTCATTTGGTGCAGAGCAGCCATAGGCATCAGAGGACGAGACTACCAAGCTTTCCTTGAGGCAGTCTATTCAGATAACAGACCTACTGTGATGATGGCCAGGGGGATTATTGATGTTAAGAAGGGCAGGGTCCCGGTACGTGTTCTGAACTGTAGGGAGGAGGAAGCTCGCTTGCCCCGTTATGCAACTGTAGCCAAACTATTCACAGTCAGCAACAACGATATTCAGGCTGTAGAACCCTTGGGTCCGTCCGAAGCAACGGATGGCAAGGACTCTTTTATTCAGACAGAGGAATGGATCCAAAACATGCATTTTGGCACTGACTCCACTCCTGTGCATCAGAAAAATGGAGTGCATCGAGTGGTACAAGAATACCAGAGGGTTTTCAGTAAGCATCCCTTGGATTTTGGAAACGTAAAAGGGTTTCAACATAATATCCCCACCGGAGATCACCCACCTATCAAAGAGAGGTATCATCCCGTACCTCCAGCTCATTATCAGTGTGCAAAAGGTATGCTAAAGGAAATGAAATAAGCAGGGGTAATCAGGGATAGCTACAGTCCCTGGGCAGCTCCCCTGGAGTTAGTCAAAAAGAAAGATGGTACCATGCGCATGTGTGTAGATTACAGACAACTTAACAAAATTACTCACAAAGATGCATACCTCTTTACCTGGCATAGAGGAGTCCCTAGCAGCATTAAAATCAGCTAGGTACTTCTCCACTCTGGACTTAACCAGCGGGTACTGGCAGGTTCCAGTGGTTGAGCCAGACAAAGAAAAAACTGCGTTCACTACTCCAATGGGGCTATGTGAGTTTAATTACATGCCGTTCGGATTGAGCAGTGCTCCTGGGACCTTTCAGCGAATTATCAAATGTTGCCTTGGACATATGAACTTTGAGACTGTGCTATTGTACTTGGATGATGTGATTGTATATTCCAGGACCTATGAGGAACATCTGCAACACCTGGCTGAGGTCTTTGAGGCGTTGTCCAACTTTGGCTTAAAGGTAAAACCATCCAAATGTCATCTCCTAAAGCCCAAAGTGCAGTATTTAGGTCATGTCATAAGTGCAGATGGAGTACCACCCGACCCAGACAAAATGACTGTCATTAGAGACTGGCAGGTACCCACCAACATCCAAGAGAACAGAAAATTCCTAGGGCTAGTGGGATTTTACAGACGCTTTATTAAAGACTTTAAATAAATTGGCAGCCCCCCTTCAAGGCCTCCTAGTTGGCCAACCCAAAAAAGCCAGAGGTAAGAGTCCTCTGATAGAGTGGGATGCTAGAAATCTTAGCATATCCAGACTATGATCGGCCATTTATCCTGCACACTGATGCCAGCAATGTTGGGTTAGGAGCTTTCCTGTCTCAAGAGCAGCAGGGTAAAGAGAAAGTCTTTGCTTATGACAGTCAGAAGCTTCATGCTACTAAGAGGAACTCTACCAACTATAGCTCCTTCAAGTTAGAATTCTTGGCTATCGTTTGGGCAGTGACAGAGAGATTCAAGCACTATTTGGCCTCATCTAAATTTACCATCTATACGGACAACAATCCGTTGACCCATCTGGAGACCGCCAGGCTCAGCGCCTTGGAACAAAGATGGATGGCTCAGTTGTCCAATAATGAGTTTATCATTAAATACAGAGCTAAAAAAGCCAATGCCGATGCCTTGTCCCATATGTCAAATGCTCCTGATCCAGTAGAAGATCTGGCAGACCTGGAAGAAATAGAGATGCCGGCATTCCACCACCACAGTGCCTCCCAAGACTCTAACCGCATGACAAGGAGAAGTCTTGCAGTTCACGAAGTTTCCCTTAATCCACTACCCCACCATGGTTGGGCAGAGATGCAGAGCAGTGACCCGGCTATATGTATGGTCAAAGAACTCCTTGGTGAAGCAGATTCATCTCCAACTCCTGATGCGCCTACAGATGTCCAACAGTTGTGGAAAGAGAGAAAGAAGCTGTTCACTTCTGAAGGCAAGTTGATCCCAAGAGCTATTAACCCACGTATGCATGAACTGGTATGGCAGATCGTGGACCCCAGAAAAGACGTACCTATTGTCTTGGAAGCTTGCCACAAGCTTGGTTGGTTGGAAAAGACTAGAAGTAGTCATCCGTGACTGCTTCTTCTGGACAGGTATGAGACGGTCCATTGAACAGTGGTGTACGGAATGCGGCCAATGTAATCTCAGAAGGAAGAATTCTACCAGTCAAAGGGCCCCCTTGCAGCCCGTCATCACTAAGCAACCTCCGGAATTAGTGGCCTTAGACCACGTGCAATTATCCCCAAGGTGATCAGGGTATATCTATGCCTTAACAATAGTGGATCACTATTCCAGTTTCCTAGTGGTCGTTCCGGTGAAAGACCAAACAGCAAGAACAGCTGCAAAGGCATTCCAAGAGTATTTCTGCAGACCCCATGGCTACCCAGATCAAGTGCTGACAGACAGAGGTTCAGCCTTCAAACCAGAAGTCTTTCAAGAATTTTGCTCCCTTTATGGATGTAAAAAGATCAGAACAATGCCATACCACCCACAAGGCAATGGTCTTTGCGAAAAACTGAACCATCTGGTAATCAATTTATTGCAGATCCTACCACTAGAAGAAAGGAACCAATGGCCTGAGAAATTGTCTGATTTGATCGAAATGTACAATCGTATCCCAGCCAGCTCAACAGGAAATGCCCCAGCTTTCTTGATGCGTGCATGGCCAGGTAAACTCCCCATTGACCTAGAAATGGGAGTCCTAACTCCTGAAACCATATCCAGCCAATTGGACACTGACTGACACAGAAGGACAATTGCAGTATCAAAAAGTTCAGCAATGTGTAGAGGAAAGTCTTGCTCAAGCTAGGCAAAACAGGAAAGGAACTTTAATAAACATGCTGTGGCAACCCCCTTACCAACAGGTGAACAAATGCAAAGAAAAAGACAAGAAACCACAAGTTAGATAACCAATGGGAGACCCAGCCTTACACTACTCAATGATCTAGCTATGACAACAGCAAAGTGTGTAGAATCTCCAAAGATGGCGGAAAAACGTGTACTACCGTATCTAGAGACAATCTGAAAGTATGTCCAGCACAATTGCGTGAAAGAGTTGAGACCAAAGGGCCTGTCACACTAAGTGATATCGCTAGCAATATCGCTATAACGTCACTGGTTTTTGTGACGCTATAGCGATATTGCTAGCGATATCGCTATGTCTGATACTTACCTCCGACCGCTCCCCCGCTGGTTATCGCTGATCGCGCGAGAGCGTCCTGGACCGTTTCTCGTCGTCAGCTTCCTGCTGGGGCTTCCTGCTGTGGAGACGAGCGACGCGTGGACGCGGGTGGGAGGATGTCAGGATCGCCTAGTGTGACAGGTAAGTAGCGACCCCCAAACCCTGCAATGTCACTGGTGAGATCTGCCTGTGTGGCAGCTCACTAGCAACCACTTAGCGATGCACCAGCGATCCTGACCGCGTCATATCGCTGGTCGGGATCGCTAAGTGTGATAGTACCTTTAGGAAGATCCCCAGCTAATAGAAAAGACTGACACAAAGATTCGCACTGTCCTAGGTGAATTTCCCAGTTCTTGGCTTCAAGTTGACAATGCAGTGGTAGTTCCAGTGATGGTGTTCCCACAATGGTCTTTACCAGAGATATCAAACTGTTCTGGAAGCGACAAAACGCTAATGCCAACCACTGACACTTAGCATGCGGAAGAATCCGAAAACTTGCCCACAGTCAGCAGTGAACCTGTTGTACCTGTGGTAGGTTCAAAGAGTCGTAGGAAGTTTCCCAGTATTCCTATCTTGCGCAGATCACAGCGTAGCACGCAGGGCCAAACCCCTTCTTGCTATCAAAATGATTTATAAAATATTCATATACAGTATTAAGATTAATAAGTTAGTTTTGAATTTGTACTTATATTGAACTATGCCTTATGTAACGTAATTAAAAATGTTGAAGAAGTTGTGCACACATGGACTAATGTGAGATTCCACTAGCTAATACGCTTTATTCTACTACAAGAACTCTTGTAAAGACTCATAAACTTGAGAGGAAAACTCGTTCATTGTGCCTTGGCAGGAAGCCACCTAAAACAACCAGTGCAGTGAATTTTATATTATGGTCTGTGTGCCCTGCAGCTGCACTCAGGGACGCACCAACCAAGCAATCAGAAGTGGTTTTGGACTGTAATCCACGACTCAGTTAATGTGACTGTTAGCCTATACTCAGATTTAATGTTGCGTCATTTTGTTATACTTTTACATTCCGTGGTGTTGCCTGAGGACGTGCTACCTTTAACTAGGGGAGAATGTGGCATCCTGTGTCTTTGCCGCCACAAAATGGTCAAATATGTACTATTGTTTATGTGTTTTGTAGATGATGGGAGTTATGCTTTCTCTGCTGAGACACTGCACACAAAAAATTTTACCTCACTCCCTTACTTGCCTGAAGCTTAGAGCTTTGGAGACATACCCTAACTATGGCGGAGGGAGGAGCTTAAGTTGTTGTTCTGTGAAGAAGATTGTGAGGAAAATGGAGAATATTCTGGGAGCAGTGACATGTGCTCTCCCAAGGAACAATGCTGAGGAGAATCAGGGCTTCAGCCCCTAGGCCATCTATGCTTCTAGAGTCAGATGGTAAGCTGAGAGACTGTGCGGTTTATACAACCAACAGTAGAGTGTCTTCTCCCAGGAAGACTACAGCAACCAAGAATCAGTGAGAGATTATGCCAGAACGAGCACGTGCTTCACACAGGATTCACGCTGTGAGTTGCGGGGGGAGCAAACACAGTGAGTAATTGGCTGTAATGGAAGTTTCCAACTCCAGGAAACCTTTGTCCCTGAAGGGATTAGAACAGCAGGAAGTTTACACTGAATCACAGCAGAGAGAAGGATAACTCCCATCACACAGAGCAGACTGTAAACCTGGTGAGAGTTGTATTTTATCCTCTGAACTGCATCTGGACATCATTAAATGATAAAGTGACTTTACTTGTCTCCTGCCTTGCTACTCTGTGCCATCTACTTTCATCATTATCTCTGGGGGCCAGCCCTAGGTGGAGGGGGTTAAACATCTGCACTGCCATCAACATCTACCCACCAGGGATCATGTGCAGTGCCGGCTATTTTACAGTCGAACACTCCAACTGGCGTCACAAACCCTTTTTCAAATTTCATTTTTCAACCCCCATTTCACTGTCCCAGGAGCACAGGCACCGGGCATGGCTGCCACTCTTATGACCTCTTGAATCCAATGCTGCCCGGTGACCTGAGTACCCCGCTCTGGGTGATACAGGAGCAGCAGACGGCAGTGAAGATCAGGGACCATAGGAGTAGCAATGACTTCATCCAATGTTAAGTATTAGGGTTGCGTGTGTGAAGGGCCAGGCATGCTGCTATTACGCAGAGGCAAAAATATGAAGGGGGAGAGACATGAAATGTGCTGTGGGAGGAGAGACATGGAAAGTATTGTGGGGAGAGACACGGAAAGTGCTGTGAGGAGACAGACATGGAAAGTGCTGTGAGGTGAGAGACATGGAAAGTGCTGAGAGAAGAGAGACATGGAAAGTATTCTGGGGATAGACATGGAAAATGATGTGAGGAAACAGACATAGAAAGTGCTGTGAGGAGAGATACATGGAAAGTGCTGTGAGAAGAGATACATGGAAAGTGCTGTGGGAGAAGAGACATGGAAAGTGCTTTGAGCAGAGAGACATGGAAAGTATTGTGGGGAGAGACATTGGTCGCCCTCCCAGGGCTGCGGCGTACTCGGTACCAGGCCAGTATCAGTGCTATGTGTCACGGTGGTGGTGACCCAGACCGTGGCCCTGGGCACCCAAGTAATAGGAAGATGTGAATGGTTTGAATGTTGTTAAATTAATAGTTCGTGACGCCACCTGTGGTGTTCGGCAAGGGAGGTGTTAAGCCAACGCTGCAGATAGATCCTCTGGGACAGATGGTGTGGTGCAGCAAGGATGGTATAGCCCTCCACAGGCAAGGCTGTTATCCCAGGGCAGTGTAGATGTGGAGACACTTAGATGGTGTAGTGTCCGGCGCAGGGGATGTAGCAGTGCCAGGCGGACGGACGCAGGAAAGAATGGAGGACACCAGGGCATGTAGTTCCAAAGCTTTACTCACAGTCTGTAGTGACCGCTTCTGTGCCGTGTCCTCCGGGTCAGGGACTCAGTCAACCTCCAGGCAAGATGGAATTATTATTATTATTATTATTTATTGTTATAGCGCCATTTATTCCATGGCGCTTTACAGGTAAGGAGGGGTATACATAAAAACAAGTACAATAATCTTAAACAATACAAATCATAACTTGTACAGGAGGAGAGAGGACCCTGCCCGCGAGGGCTCACAATGGAATGCTCCCTTCCACACTCCGCCAACTTATGTGCCTTTTCCTGAATGTCTCCTCTATAGCGCCTTTAAGTGTGAATATCTCCTAGTACTGTGTTACACTGGAGTTCCTCCTGAAAGATGTTCCCAAGAACTCTACTTGCACGGCAGACAGCTGTAGCCTGCTTCGGGGACTCTCTACTCCTAAGTCCCGGCTCTCTATCCGTGTTGCTGTTGTGCCCTCAAGTCTTAGATGGGAGTAGTGCATTTACAGCCCACTACTCCACCAGTGTCTGCTGCAGAACCATTAGTGTCCATACAACCTCGGGGATCGGGCCCCGGCCTTGCGCTTAGAGCTTCTAGGCAGGGTTCTTCCTCTAACCCACGTCCTCTATGTTCCCTTTTACTCCTACGCTCCGTACTTGTCTTTTCCCTTCTATGGAAGCTCAGGCTTCAGTTCAATGTCTTTCTCCTTCTTTCCTTTCCCGTGCCAGCTGGCTCAGATCACTGAGGCAGCTGCAGCACTCCTTCCTCCATCCCTCTTCCAGGGATCCCCACTCCTCCCGAGTGGCTTCCTCTCTCACTGACCTCCTGTCAGACTGACCTGTAACCCTAAACCATCCCGTTCATATATAGATTCTGAACTCCACCCACCTCCCAGCACGTCTAGTGTTCCAAGCAGGGAACCACCAAATGTGCTCTGCCTCTCTCTAAGCAAGGAGACGCAATGTGGTTTTGCTGAACTACTCTATTGTGTGGGGTGCGAGTGTTGGAACGTGGTCAGGAGCCTCCAACTTACCTAGGTTTTGGGGCACCACACCTTAGGAGAAGGTGCAGTGCCTCTGTGGCGACTGAGCCTCAGGGGCGCCATAGACACATGGAAATTGCTGTGAGGTGAGAGACATGGAAAGTGCTGAGAGAAGAGAGACATGGAAAGTATTCTGGGGATAGACATGGAAAATGATGTGAGGAGACAGACATGGAAAGTGCTGTGAGGAGAGATACATGTAAAGTGCTGTGAGAAGAGATACATGGAAAGTGCTGTGGGAGAAGAGACGTGGAAAGTGCTTTGAACAGAGAGACATGGAAAGTATTGTGGGGAGAGACACATGGAAAGTGCTGTGAGGAGACAGACTTGGAAAGTGCTGTGAGGTGAGAGACATGGAAAGTGCTGAGAGAAGAGAGACATGGAAAGTATTCTGGGGATAGACATGGAAAATGATGTGAGGAGACAGACATGGAAAGTGCTGTGAGGAGAGACATGGAAAGTGCTGTGAGGAGCGATGCATAGAAAGTGCTGTGGGGAGAGAGACATGGAAAGTGTTGTGGGAAGAGGGACATGAAAAGTGTTGTGGGGAGAGAGACATGAAAAGTGCTGAGAGGAGAGAGACATAGAAAGTATTCTGGGAATTGACATGGAAAATGCTGTGAGGAGGCAGACATGGAAAGTGCTGTGAGGAGAGATACATTGAAAGTGCTGTGAGGAGAGATACATAGAAAGTGCTGTGGGGAGAGAGACATGGAAAGTGTTGTGGGGAGAGAGACATGGAAAGTGCTGTGGGGGGAGACATGTAAAGTGCTGTGGGGCGAGAGACAAGGAAAGGGCTGTAAGGATTGAGACATGAAATGGGCTGTGGGGAGAGACTTGTTTTCATATTCCATTTCTCTCTCCCCTCCTCATATTTTTGCCATTGTAGAAAAGCATCATGTGTGGCTCTGATACTCACACTGCCTCATCCCTGATACTCACCAGTGGTCCACGCTGCTTCTCCGGCCCAGTTGAATGTGTACATCACCATACAGTCACCAAAAAAAGAGCTGCACTGTGATTCTTGTCTCTATTCTGTGTTGAGCACTATATGAGGCTCATTATACTGTATGGTGCACTATGTGGGGCCCATTGTACTATATGGAGGACTATATATGAATCTAGAGGGTTCAATAAAATGAAAAATACTTTGTAAAGAAGGGCTGAAATGTTATGAGATATGCTCTTCCGTAACCCCACTGGTTATTATTATTTTTTTGGGGGGTGTCAATAAATGTTTGACCCCGCTCCATCCACTTCTTTGCTAGTTTCACTTTACAGTTACCAATAAAATGGCTCCTCACTGTGATCCTAAACTTAATTCTTTCTTATCCTTTTCCAAACAGTCAGAAGGGGTGGAGAGAGGTGATGTCACACACATGTGAGCAGATTCAGCCCGCATTTACTGCAGTTGTAATGTGAGCTAGTTGTACACTAGGTTTTCATGGCAAATTTCAGCAGCTACTCCCCCTGGTGTTTAAAAGTGCAAATATTAAACCATTTTAAATTATTTTTCATATTTGACATTAAAAAATTAAGACATTAATACTTTACAATTTTTAAATTTTTGCAAAAACATTTTTTTTATGGCATCTTCCCTTTAAAGGGATATTATGATTTTAGAAAATGTTATATTTTGGTTAATGAGAAGTCACACAATTTTCTAATATTCTTCCTGTATCAATTCTTTATGGTTTTCAAAATTTCTTCTCAATAGAAACTTTCACAGTTTATCTCAGAGGAATAAAGGCTCCTATTAGATAGCATTCGAGTGACAGCTATATCTCCCGATTCCCACCATGCACAGGAACTTTTGGCTTGGCCAAGAGCTTCTTTCTTCTCTACGAGAGAGATGCTGCTAGACTTCCAGGCAGTGGCTTATCTCCTAGAGAACAAAAGGATCTTCTGTTGGAATTCCAACAAGTTGGATCCTTTTCTCACCCAACATCTTTTGTTGAGGGAGAGTTGGGAGACCACCGTGAACATTAGACTGTCAGCCAATATCGGCGAGTAAGGCCAACTTTAGTCTAATGTGAACTGAGGTCTGAAGTCTGTCCTGGGCATGTGGTGATGTTGGCAGCGGATTATTCAGGATACTCTCCAAGCGTAGAGTATATATAAGATAAGCTTAATAGATCAGGAATAAATAATTTGTGTGTCTCTACCTGTGCTGCATCTACAACAGGCTGCTTCTCTTTTACACAGAGACAGGAAATACAGTCACATGCCCTCCCTGTGTGAGCCTCTGGGAGTTTTCTTTTTTGTTCTAACTTCATGAACAGCATACAAATCTAGCAACTAAACACTCATAGATAGGAATGGAGTTGTCGCACCAAACATATTCCAACAGTTGAACACAAGGGATACTATTGAAGAGAAATAGCGCAATAGTGCATTATCCAGTATAAGTATATCAATTTAAAAATAATGCACTCACCAGATGGAGCTTGTAATAAGCATGGAGGATTCACTGCCGCAGAAACCACAAATCCACGAGGGACCGACATAGAAGATGCAGGAAAGGAAAAAAAAGTGGTCAGACAATCTGCGCTGCGAATCACTATGAACAATTATTATTACAGTGGTCTTTATTCGAGGCGTTTCAAAGTTTCACAGAACTCCTTCCTCAGGAAAAAACCACATGCAAGTATCATGAAAAGGTTCTTAAATAGACAAAACAGTACACTTGTCATTCAGGTGCTCGGCGTCTAACAGGTCACCTGATTCAAAAGGATGTCAAAGTTCATTACTTGAACACATGATTGACACTTAATAGACAAAATAAATATAAATTTCTGTTATAAAATTATTATAATTAGAGTTGAGCGACTTTTGTTTTTTTAGGGTCGAGTTTCGTTTCGTGAAACCCGACTTTTCCAAAAGTCGGGTCGAGCAAGATCGGCCGATTATAGGGAAAAGTCGGGGTTGTCCCGAAACACGAAACCCAATGTAAGTCAATGGGGAATAAAAGTCGGCAGTGAGAGGAGGACAGGAAACACACCTACAGTGCCCATTTGAATGCCAAAAGCATCAATTCTTCTTACTTAAGCTTGTCAACCTTAATTAACTTCATAATACAAGTTACGCACTGAAAAATGGGGGTTATTTGGCTAAAGTTGTGGGGGGGTAGGGCTGGCTCCAGGTTTTCATGTGCCCTGGGCGAAAGAGCGCCCCTTTAACACATACCACAACTCATCATGCTCCGATACGGCAGAGAAATAGCGGTATAGTACAATGAAAAATACTTCACTTTTTACATTTCATGACGAGGCCCATCTATTTCTCCATACAGAATCATTGGTCCCATATAATGTTTGAAACAGTATATGATGAGCTCCACATAATGCTACAGTATATGTTGGTCCCCATGGATGAAGCTCCACTGTCTTATGGGCCCAAATAATGCTCCAAACATAATGGGCCCCATTTCTAATGCTCTAGTGTATAATGGGCCCTGTAAATGCTGCTCCAGTGTCTGATGTCCACCTTTGGAATGTTCCAGTGTATGGTGGGCCCCATCTATCATTCTCCAGAGTATAGTGCTCCCCAAAAATTGCTGTCCCAACATTGAAAACAATCAAATAAGTCTCCTCGCTAGGGAATCCCTGTACTAGTCTGGACTCCTCGTCGTCCCCATCTTCCATCTCACTGCACAGTATTTCAACCTTGTAAGTGCTGTGATCCTGAGCAAGCAGGGGGGGCCCACTCATTGGCGACGGCACTGGCACAGGGCCCCTGATAGTACGGTGGTGTGTCTGATGGCGGGTGGGCCGAACTTGCACTTTCATCTGCAGCTTCCTCTTTGTCACCGTGTAAGATGGAACTGTATATGGGAAGGGTAACCTGAGTTTCATCAGGGTCAGATTCAGGCCGTGTAGCGTGCGAGGGGAATGTAGTGGTCTGGGTCAATGTACCAGCAGATTCATCGAGCAGTGGCTGGGCATCAGTGCACTTGTGTCGCCCCCAGGAGTACGGTCGCCACCGTGGCATTACCTTCCTCCTAGGGAGTGTGATGTCATGCTTGGGAGCAACGAAGGATTTCTCTAGCAGGTTAACTGATTGGGCGGCGTTATTCCCACGAGTCATGACCCTCCAAACAGCGTTCATGAAGGCAAAGTGTTTGTTTTACGTGGGCAGTATGGTTGCAAAGCTGAATCTTAAAGGAATGTCCAGAAGGGCACCACCAGGAGTGGAGCCTACGGTTAAATTCGACTCCACCTGGGAAACCTCAACCATGCCAGCTACAGAACAGATGCACACATTGCAAGCTTAATTCCGTTAACGAACGAGACTCCGTCATGCCCCGCGGTCCGAGTCCGGCTTACTAGAGGGACACGTGAGGCTCTGGCACATGAGATTGGCCAATAACTGGTGTGTCATGCCCTTACATGTCCGTGGCTGCATGTGCGCTACACTGAAAAAGCCAGCGTTTGTCGCTTACAGGTGCAGATAACCCGCTGAACAACGTTAGTGATGGGGATCACTGATTACAATTATTACCCGCGAACGATGATTTCCCAGTAAGTGCAGGTCAACCGCAGTTCGGGAATTAGGCCTAACCGTCATTCCTGAAAAAATGAAAAACTTACGTGTGCAAACCACAGGTGCGGTAGCTTGCTTAACAGCTCGCCAGCCGTTCTCTCGCCCAGTATGGATTACACGTGATTGCACAAAGGTGAGAAAGGGTACCGTATCCCAGGATAACATGTATGGATAGCGTACACATTCAAAATATATGTCTATACATCAGGAGGCAGGCTCAGACGGTGTTAGGCCCAGTATGGATTGCACGTGATTGCACAAAGGTGAGAAAGGGTACCGTATCCCCGGATAACATGTATGGATAGCGTACACATTCAAAATATATGTCTATACATCAGGAGGCAGGCTCAGACGGTGTCAGGCACAGTATGGATTTGACGGCCCAGACTACACAGCGGAGGAGCAGGGAGAGGTAAAGATTGCAAATGCTGGGGCCCTGCCCAAGCAAGGGGGGCCCACTCGTGGGCGTCGGTACTGGCACTGGGCCCCTCATAGTACAGCGGTGTGTCTGACGGCGGGTGTGCACCACCACCGTCAGAGACACTTGATTGCACTATGAGGGACCCTGTGCCAGTGCCCGCGCCCAAGAGTCGGCCTACCCACCTGTCCAGGGCAACGGCACTCGCACGGTGTCGTGCGCTAGGTGGTGACCCCGGCCATGGGGGGGGGAGGCAGCACAGTTAGGGAGTTTTAGAAAGTGGCATATGTTGATGTTGGGCATTCAGCTGAAGCAAAAGGCGAAATAGGTCAAGTCCCAGGAAGAGGTGGACCAAAGCAAGCCATTTTTCTGTCACCCTATGTGTCATCAGGGGAAGGTGGGACAAAATCCTTGGAAACCCATGCATGGTTCATTTTAATGGATGTTAGATCATCCACATTTTGGGTTGACAGACGGGTCCTTTTTTCTGTCAGGATTGATCCAGCTGCACTGAAGACTCTTTCCGATAGCACACTTGCAGCTGGGCAAGCGAGCTCCTGTAAGGCATATTGTGCCAATTCAGGCCAGGTGTCCAGTTTAGCGGCCCAATAGTCAAAGGGGAATGACCTGTGTGGGAGAACATCGATATGGGACGAAAAGTAGTTTGTAACCATAGTTGACAACTGCTGTCTCCTGTCACTTTCCATTGATGCAGTATTACCAGTTGTGTGAGCGGTACTTGAAAAATAAGTCCACAACATTGTCATGAAACCCCTGTCTCCAACGCCACTTCTGCTGTGTGCACCATGAACACCTCGGCCAAGCTGCCCCCGGCCCGTACGGCTCGTGTGAGAACCATCACCGCTGCTGTGTGCTGGGAATGCCTCAAGCAACCGATTTACCAGAGTTACTTGTTTATTAGCCAATATTAGGTCAAGGTTCTCCTGTGGCATGATGTTTTGTAATTTGCCTTTATAGCGTGGATCCAGGATGCTGGCCAACCAGTAGTCGTCATCGTTCATCATTTTGGCAATGCGGGGGTCCCTTTTTAGGATCTGCAAGGCATAATCTGACATGTGGGCCAATGTTCCCGGTGTCAATGATGCACTGCGAGTGCTGGGTGGAGGAGCACTTTCTGGCAAATCCACATCCCTCCAGTCACGTACAAACCCTGTACCAGACCTTGCCACGCCAACATTTTCACTTGCCCCACGAGATGCATCCTCCTCCCCTAAGTAATCATCCCCATCATCATCCTCCTCCTCCTCTTCTTCCTCCACCTCGTCCAGGAGAGGTCCCTGAGCAGACAATGGCTGAATGTCATCAAGGATTCCCTCCTCCTCTTCCTCCTCATCAACATTGGCTGCAGACGCCTGTTCCTTAAGGTGCGTCAAAGTTTGCATGAGCAGACGCATAAGTGGGATGCTCATGTTTAGGATGACGTCGTCTGCGCTTACCAGCCGTGTGCATTCCTCAAAACACTGAAGGGCTTTACAGAGGTCTTTCAGATTCGACTACTGCACACCTGTCAACTCCATGTCTGCTCTCAAAGTGCCTGGCCGTGTATCCTCCCACAAATGCATTATGGCCTGCCTCTGCTCGCACAGCCGCTCCACCATGTGCAGGGTGGAGTTCCACCTTGTTGCAATGTCGATAATGAGGCGGTGGTTGGGAAGGTGGAGCAATCGCTGCAGCTTCTGCATACGAACGGAGTGTACAGGCGACCGGCGGATGTGCGCGCACAGTCTTCGCACCTTCTGGAGCAGGGCTGTTAACTCCGGATAATTTTTGAGGAAGCACTGCACCACCAGGTTCAAGGTGTGAGCCAAGCAAGGTATATGGCTGAGTTTTGAAAGGGCTATGGCTGCCACAAAATTACGTCCGTTATCACTAACTACCTTGCCTGCCTCAAGATGTACACTGCCCAGCCATGACTCAGTTTGTCGCTTCAAGTACTCGGCCAGCACCTCGGCGGTGTGTCTGTCGCCCAAACACATCATCTGCAACACAGCCTGCTGACACTTTCCACTAGCTGCTCGATAGGGGGACACCTCATGTGCAACAGTGGCAGCTGCAGATGGAGTGCTTGTACGACTGCGCTCTGTGGACGAGCTTTCCCTTCTGGAGGAGGAGGAGGAGGAGGAGGGTCGAACGCCTACAGCCAACTGTTTCCTATACCGTGGGCTAGGCAGCACTGTCCCACCACAGCTGTCCCCTGTGGACCCTGCATCCACCACATTAACCCAGTGCGCAGTGATAGACACGTAACGGCCCTGGCCATGCCGACTGGACCATGCATCAGTTGTGAGGTGCACCTTTCCACTCACTGACTGCTTGAGTGCATGGACAATGCGGTCTTTTATATGATGGTGGAGGGCTGGGATGGCTTTGCGAGAGAAGAAGTGGCGACTGGGTAGGTCATAGCGTGGTACTGCATAGGTCATGAGTTCGCGGAAAGCTGCGCTTTCCACCAACCGATAGGGCATCATCTCAAACGAGATTAGTTTGGCAATGTAGGCGTTCAAACCCAGTGTACGCGGATGAGAGACTGAGTACTTTCTTGACCTACTCATAGTGTCTGGGAGGGTGAGCTGGACTTGAGAGCTGCATATGGTGGAAGTAGCGGTGGACAGGGCGGACTGAGAGAGGGTTGATGATGGTGATGGAGTTGGTGTTCTTTCTGATGGCCTAGATTCAGTATTTTGTTGATATAACAGTGGGATTCCCTGACTGCTGTGGCCTTGCAACGACACCTCAACATTTGCTGCTGTGCTAACCGGTGGGCTTACAGTGGGGGAAACAATGTAGCGTTGTTGACTACCTTCTTTGTGATCAGTTGCACATGTGGCACTTGAGGTTTGGTGTTGTGTCCACGCTTGCAAGTGCATGCTGGTTAAATGTCTAAGCATGCAACTGGTATTCAAATTTTTCAGATTTTTCCCTCGGCTAAAGGTCTTTGCGCACTTCTTACAGATAACCTTGGCCTGATCATGAGGATTTTGTTCAAAAAAGTGCCACACTGCTCTCTTCCTACTTTGGCAGACATTTTGCGGCCTAGCACGCTGTGATCTTTTGACCGTCTGGACAAGCTGTCCAGCAACTCTTTTGATTTTTGGAACCTGTCTTTGGAGTGCTCTGGGCCGGCCAGATAGCAGCTGTTGCGATGTCGATGTCTGCTGTTGATGCTCCTCCTCATCTGAGCTATTGGAAGCAGCACCCTCTTCCCCCAATGGATGCCAATCTGGGTCAACAACTGGGTCATCCATCACCTCCTCTTCAATGTCATGTGCACCTTCCTCTGTGTCACCGTGTATGGTGGTATAGTGTGCGGGAAGGGGCACCTGAGTCTCATCAGGGTCAGAATCTGGCTCTGTACACTGCGAGGGCAATGTAGTGCTCTGAGTGAATGTACCAGCAGAATCATCTATCAGCGGCTGTGCATCAGTGCACTCCATGTCAGATTCATCTTGGCCTGGGTAATTCACCATTTCACTTGATAATCCAGGCATGGTATGTGAAAACAGCTCCATGGAGTAATCAGTAGTACAGCCTGCGTCATCCTTCAATCTTGGTTGGGGTGAAGGACACAAGGAAAGGTGTGGTTCATGAACATGAGCCTCCAATGACGACTCAGTGCTTTTATTTTTTACAACTTCAGAAGAGGAGGCGATAGAGCTGGAGGCTGAGTCAGCAATGTAAGACAAAACTTTTTCCTGAAGCTCTGGCTTTAAAAGCGGTTTGCCAACTCCTAGAAAACTAAGCCTTCGAGGCCTTGTGGAGCCAGACGATGACGCAGGCTCAACACCTCCTGCATTAGGTCCTATTTTTCTTTTGCCACTACCATCAGATCCACCACCAACACCATCATTGCCAGCTGCCAACCCCCACCCAATTCCACGGCCTCTTCCACCAGCCTTCCTCATTTTTGGTAGAAATGTAGACAAAATCCAACAAACTATATAGTAATGTAAAACAAGGTACAAGGTGTCTATAGGACAGGGGAGATTTTGAATTTCTGCAGACACTTGTGGACACTGGACACTTTTGGATTGTGTGAGGCCCACTGAATATCAGAGCGCTATGTCACAGGCTCGATGGCACAGGTGGGAAAAAAGTGACTACAGGATAAGGGAGATTTTGAATTTCTGCACACACTAGTGGACACTGGACACTTTTGGATTGTGTGAGGCCCACTGAATATCAAAGCGCTATGTCACAGGCTCGATGGCACAGGTGGGAAAAAAGTGACTACAGGATAAGGGAGATTTTGAATTTCTGCAGACACTAGTGGACACTGGACACTTTTGGATTGTGTGAGGCCCACTGAATATCAGAGCGCTATGTCACAGGCTCGATGGCACAGGTGTGAAAAAAGTGACTACAGGATAAGGGAGATTTTGAATTTCTGCACACACTAGTGGACACTGGACACTTTTGGATTGTGTGAGGCCCACTGAATATCAGAGCGCTATGTCACAGGCTCGATGGCACAGGTGTTAAAAAAGTGACTACAGGATAAGGGAGATTTTGAATTTCTGCACACACTAGTGGACACTTTTGGATTGTGTGAGGCCCACTGAATATCAGAGCGCTATGTCACAGGCTCGATGGCACAGGTGTGAAAAAAGTGACTAGAGGATAAGGGAGATTTTGAATTTCTGCAGACACTAGTGGACACTTCTGGATTGTGTGAGGCCCATTGAATATCAGAGCGCTATGTCACAGGCTTGATGGCACAGGTGTGAAAAAAGTGACTACAGGATAAGGGAGATTTTGAATTTCTGCAGACACTAGTGGACACTGGACACTTTTGGATTGTGTGAGGCCCACTGAATATCAGAGCGCTATGTCACAGGCTCGATGGCACAGGTGTGAAAAAAGTGACTACAGGATAAGGGAGATTTTGAATTTCTGCAGATACTAGTGGACACTGGACACTTTTGGATTGTGTGAGGCCCACTGAATATCAGAGCGCTATGTCACAGGCTCGATGGCACAGGTGTGAAAAAAGTGACTACAGGATAAGGGAGATTTTGAATTTCTGCACACACTAGTGGACACTGGACACTTTTGGATTGTGTGAGGCCCACTGAATATCAGAGCGCTATGTCACAGGCTCGATGGCACAGGTGTGAAAAAAGTGACTACAGGATAAAGCAGATTTTGAATTTCTGCAGACACTAGTGGACACTGGACACTTTTGGTTTGTGTGAGGCCCACTGACGCTGTATGGTGTGAAAAAATGCACGCTCAGTACCTCAGCAGGACAAAAAAAAAATTGGGATTGCTTTTAAAAAAGCAGTTTGCAGAGCAGTGGGTAAACAGCAATGCAGCTGTCAGGAAGCCTTAGAAGGCAGCCTAACAACCAACACCGCTGATCCACCACAATATAGCCTCCCCTTGCACTGCACACACAGTGACTGGTGTGTTGTACAGGCAAAATCGCTAGCAGCAGAAGCAGTTTTTTCTTCTTCCCTGCCTAACGCTCTCCCTACAGAATCAACAACCTCTCCCTATGCTAAGATCGGCAGAAGTAAGATGGCGGTCGGCGTGCACGCCCTTTTATAACCTCTGTGACGCCCACCAAAGCAAGCCAATCACTTGCATGCCCTTCTGAAAGATGGTGGTGACCCCTGTCTATGTCATCACGTTGCCCACAGTGTCCGTGGATCCTGATTGGCTGAAAAAGAGCACAAAACAAACTTTTGAAACGCGACTTTGGCGCGTAAGTCGCCGACCTCGTGGCCGACCTCATCCTAGGGTCGGGTTTCGTTTCATGAAACCCGACTTTGCCAAAAGTCGGCGACTTTTGAAATTTTTCGACCCGTTTCGCTCAACTCCAATTATAACACTTGCGTTATAAAATGACTAATATTTATTAATTTCTTTATTAACAGTAATCAGCGAAAAAAAATATATTAAAAGAAAATTTAAAAAGAAAGGGAAAAGAACCTACAAAAACGGGGGAAAAAAAGGAGAGATGCCTTACAAGGAGAACATCCTCTCAAGATAGCCACCATGAAACCACACAAATGATGACAAATCCTACAACATGTATAGAAAAACAAACTTATACCATGAAATTTCTGAATAAAATATTCTTTCAAAAGATGTTTTTTGGTCTTATTTCTATATATATTGTTGCACAGTTCTTGCTGGAAGCTAAAAATTGCATAAAAATTATTTATATAAAAATATTATTTATATAAAAAAATATCCATATAAAAATTATTAAAAATATATATTTAAAATTACTTATATTATCCTTTCTTTATTAAATTGGTTGTGCAGTAAAATTTGCGGTATATAGGAGTAATGATGTTCACGATATTAAGCAACATATTAAAATATAATTATCATTGAATTAGTGGTAGGGTATTGCATGTGCTCAAAAAAAGCCACATTCAAAATCAAGACAAAAAAACGAGAGGAGACAGGAAAAAAGACTTCAGGGAAACACCAGAATGAGACACCGCTGTTAATTATAACAGGAAAGTATATCACTTCCTTTCCAGTACAGATAAAAATTATGTGAAAATATATACAGTTGTGGCCAAAAGTATTGACACCCCTGCAATTTTGTCAGATAATACTCAGTTTCTTCCCGAAAATGATTGCAAACACAAATTCTTTGGTATTATTATCTTCATTTAATTTGTCTTAAATGAAAAAACGCAAAAGAGAATGAAGCAAAAAGCAAAACATTGATCATTTCACACAAAACTCCAAAAATGGGACAGACAAAAGTATTGGCACCCTCAGCCTAATACTTGGTTGCACAACCTTTAGCCAAAATAACTGCGACCAAACGCTTCCGGTAACCATCAATGAGTTTCTTACAATGCTCTGCTGGAATTTTAGACCATTCTTCTTTGGCAAACTGCTCCAGGTCCCTGATATTAGAAGGGAGCCTTCTCCAAACTGCCAATTTTAGATCTCTCCACAGGTGTTCTTTGGGATTCAGGTCTGGACTCATTGCTGGCCACCTTAGAAGTCTCCAGTGCTTTCTCTCAAACCATTTTCTACTGCTTTTTGAAGTGTGTTTTGGGTCATTGTCCTGCTGGAAGACCCATGACCTCTGAGGGAGACCCAGCTTTCTCACACTGGGCCCTACATTATGCTGCAAAATTTGTTGGTAGTCTTCAGACTTCATAATGCCATGCACACGGTCAAGCAGTCCAGTGCCAGAGGCAGCAAAGCAACCCCAAAACATCAGGGAACCTCCTCCATGTTTGACTGTAGGGACCGTGTTTTTTCTTTGAATGCCTCTTTTTTCTCCTGTAAACTCTATGTTGATGCCTTTGCCCAAAAAGCTCTAGATTTGTCTCATCTGACCAGAAAACATTCTTCCAAAACGTTTTAGGCTTTTTCAGGTAAGTTTTGGCAAACTCCAGCCTGGCTTTTTTATGTCTCGGGGTAAGAAATGGGGTTTTCCTGGGTCTCCTACCATACAGTCCCTTTTCATTCAGACGCTGACAGATAGTACGGGTTGACACTGTTGTACCCTCGGACTGAAGGGCAGCTTGAACTTGTTTGGGTGTTAGTCGAGGTTCTTTATCCAACATCCGCACAATCTTGCTTTGAAATCTCTTGTCAATTTTTCTTTTCCATCCACATCTAGGGAGGTTAGCCACAGTGCCATGGGCTTTAAACTTCTTGATGACACTGCACACGGTAGACACAGGAACATTCAGGTCTTTGGAGATGGACTTGTAGCCTTGAGATTGCACATGCTTCCTCACAATTTGGTTTCTCAAGTCCTCAGACAGTTCTTTGGTCTTCTTTCTTTTCTCCATGCTCAATGAGATACACACAAGGACACAGGACAGAGGTTGAGTCAACTTTAATCCATGTCAACTGGCTGCAAGTGTGATTTAGTTATTGCCAACACCTGTTAGGTGCCACAGGTAAGTTACAGGTGCTGTTAATTACACAAATTAGAGAAGCATCACATGATTTTTCGAACAGTGCCAATACTTTTGTCCACCCTCTCTTTTATGTTTGGTGTGGAATTATATCCAATTTGGCTTTAGGACAATTCTTTTTGTGTTTTTTCATTTAAGACAAATTAAGTGAAGATAATAATAACAAAGAATTTGTGTTTGCAATCATTTTCAGGAAGAAACGGAGTATTATCTGACAAAATTGCAGGGGCGTCAATACTTTTGGCCACAACTGTATATACAAAATTTTTTTTTTTTTTTTTAAATCCTTTCCTTTGATATACTTTCCTGTTATATTTTAATATGTTGTTTAATATCCTGAATTTTATTACAGAAATTTATATATATTTTGTCTATTAAGTGTCTATCATGTGTTCAAGCAATGAACTTTGACATCCTTTTGAATCAGGTGACCTTTTAGACGCCGAGCACCTGAATGACAAGTGTACTGTTTTTTCTATTTAAGAACCTTTTCATGATACTTGCATGTGGTTTTTTTCCGGAGGAAGGAGTTCTGTGAAACTTCGAAATGCGTCAAATAAGGACCACTATAATAATAATTGTTCATAGTGATTCGCAGCGCGGATTGTCTGACCACTTTTTTCCTATCCTGCATCTTCAACAGTTGAACACATTAATACAAGACTGATGTTAGTTATAGTATAGCTTTTAGAATTACGGTAGGTCTAATAAGAAGCCATACACCATGTGTCCATCACAAGAGCAGCAGAGATTTTTATCCACTTGAAATAAGAAATGAAGGTTCCTGCAAGTAGAGATCCATCAGAAAGTATACTGAAAAATTGTATAACTTCACTACATGAAAACTAACACTCATTTTCTCGACATATGTATAATGCAAGCAAAGGAAAGAACTCATAGAGTATTACTTCAAGTAAAAGCAGCTAGTATCTCACGTACAGTACCTCTGAGCCGATTCCATGTTGAGCTTAGTGCAACTTTACGCTCATCAATCTACCAATAGTAGCAACGATTATCAGAGGCACAAGAAGCTGGTGCTAAAACACTTAGACCCCAATTCATCATGAGTATGTTTTTAAAGTCACTTTTTTCATGACACGTGTTATTCGTGTTTCTGGCACCTTGTTCATGAATTCTGTGCAAAGACAAGAATCGTCTTTATTTTTGTCTCTAACGTTTTTTGAGACTTTTTAATGCACATTTTGCAACATGGCACAAAAATTGCATGAAAAAGTACTTCTGTACACATAGTACACAAACGGGACTGGAGTAAATTTGTGCAAAATTGCCACTGTTTGAAGAGTCACAAAGGATGAATCAGGCAAAAATATCTGGAAATGCCAAATCCAGCTCACAATAGTGATGGTGGTTAAAAAAAAAAAAAATCAGATGAACACATAAAAAAGTCATTTTAAAAAAAGCACAAATTAAAGGAAGAATTAGGTGCAAATGAAGAATATGCAAGAAGCACAAAAAAATAGACAAAAATGGCTCAAATGCAATAATGAATCAGGCCCTAGCTTATTTCATCCCATCTATATATATAACCGTCTTATCCTACAGGCAGGCAGCGACCAATCAGCAGCAGGCACAGTCGGGCGCAGCGCTCAATCAGGCGCAGAGCTTAATCTGTAAAAAATAGAATTAAAATAAAAAAATTGTTATACTCACCTTCCGACGGCGTCCGATCTCCTTTCCACGCGCCCGGCCTCGCGGTCCCAGTAATGCCTTGCGGTTAGACCGGAGATGACGTCACTCTCGCGAGAGTGTGATGTCATCAGCGAAGTTTCGTGCAAAGCATTACTGGGACCGCAAGGCTGGGCGCGTGGAGTGGAGATCACAGGCCGTCGGAAGGTGAGTATATAACTATTTTTTATTTTAACAGAGACCATGCATACCAGTAAAGGGGGGTGAGGGTGACCATGCATACCAGGATAGGGGGGTGAGAGGACCATGCATACCAGGATAGGGGGGGGTGATGGTGACCATGTATACCAGGATAGAGGGTGAGGGGACCATGCATACTAGGATAGGGGGGTGAGGGTGACCATGTATAACGGGAAAGGGAGGTGAGGGGACCATGCAAACCAGGAAAGGGGGGTGAGGGGGACCATGCATACCAGGAAAGGGAGGTGAGGGGACCATGCATACCAGGATAGGGGGGTGAGGGGACCATGCATACCAGGATAAGGGGGTGAGGGTGAGCATACATACCAGGATAGGGGGGTGAGGGTGACCATGCATACCAGCAAAGGGGGGCATGCATACCAGCAAAGGGGGTGAGGGTGACCATGCATACCAGGAAAGGGGGGTGAGGGTGACCATGCATACCAGCAAAGGGGGAGGGGGATCATGCATACCAGCAAAGGGGGGTAAGGGTGACCATGCATACCAGGAAAGGGGGGTGAGGGTGACCATGCATACCAGGAAAGGGGGGTGAGGGTGGCCATGCATGCCAGGATAGGGAGGTGAGGGTGACCATGTATAACGGGAAAGGGATGTGAGGGGACCATGCTTAACAGGAAAGGGGGGTGAGGGGGACCATGCATACCAGGAAAAGGGGGTGAGAGGGACCATGCATACCAGGAAAGGGTAATACACAAGAAAAAAACTGCGATCAAAAATTCCAACAATACATAAAGTATGCAAAAATCAGATATTTTTTTAAATACAATGGTAGTAGGAGGGGAAGGGGTCCACAAAACAGCACATGTTGAAAAAAGGGGCGCTCACAGGAACATCATAATAATCATCATATAGATATATACATGTGTGTGTCCTTTCTCAAAGAGCACAAGTGGGGATACATCTCAGAGAGTACTTATCTAGTAAAAATATTGCACATATCCCACATGGCCTAAGAGGTAATAAGAGCACCTGCAATACCCTCATTAATAGTGATTAATCACCCTGATATGACATTACCAGATTAGTGAGCGGGAGTAAATCCTGGAGCGTCCACCCCCAACGCGCGTTTCGGCTGACTATGCCTTTCTCAAGGGGTACAGGAAAAGAGGGAAAGGGGAGTTTAAAAAGCCCCACCAACCAAAAAAATGGCGACTGCTAATTAGACACAGGTGCCCTGAAAGTAAGCACACCAATTGCAGTGAAAGCTGCAGCATCACGTTAGTATGGATGCCTGTCAAATGACAGCATCAAGAACGCCAAAGCCGCTTGATGATGCGTGCGATACCATAGTAACGAGACGCCCAGCGGTGTCGGCGTCACATGCCCGTGACGTCACATCACGTGACCATCACCGCAGCAACCTTAGCCGCTTAGTGATGCATACACTGCCATGGTAACCAGACGCCCGGCGGCGTCAAGTGCCCGTGATGTCACATCACGTGACCATTACCGCAGCAACAAGAGATGCCGAGAGCCCATGGACGGACCGGGACCATGACGCGCACACGTACAGCGGCTGCAGATGAAATTACATAAAAGAGCAATTATTGGACACCTATGAATACAGTCTATACATGGTAAACTATTAGGTCAAAAATGGGGATGAGCAGATATCCACAATATAACATATAATTTAGATGATATATCACCAGAATCGACAATTATATAACAATAATACAGCATAGTAATATACATGACAAATAACTATATCACATAAATTAAATTTTAACTTCAATTGCGGCATATCTTCATTTCTTGATGGCATATGATGACAATCCAGAAGGCCAGATTATATATATGCCGTGGAACCAATATTGGAGTCCATACTGGAATAAATCGATCGCTTGACATAAAGTAGATGAGGCTAGATAAAAAATATATAAAAAGTTAAAACCAAAACATGTGCATGTTAAATTATAGTAGATCACAAAAATGGGACAAAGCTAATATTTTCATTAAGTCCTTTGGGTTGCACAGTATCCAAAGCTCAAATCCACCTGGTCTCACGTTGGGCTAATCTAGAAGAGATCCTCCCGCCACGAATACCGGGGTCAACCACATCAATTCCCCTAAATCTAAGTAGGGAACCATCACAATTATGATGTTGTTTGAAATGGCGAGGTAGGGTCCTGAGCGTGCATATATCATCATGGGTGGCTGCTGCCTCAATTCCCAGTACATGTTCACGGACACGTACCTTAAACTGTCTTGTAGTTAATCCTATATAGATTAAATTACAAGGACAGACCGCAAAATAGATAATATTCTTGGAGACACATGTGATGTGTCTCCTAATCTCGTACGTCCTTGATCCTGCAAAATTAAAAAATGTATTGGCCCGATCAACATTTGGACATGCAACACATCTGCCACATAGTCTTCATCCATGCTCAGGCCCAACGCCATCAATAAATGCGGATCTGGAATCACCCTGATAATGACTCCGGACAAGGCAATCCTTAAGGTTTTTAGAACGTCGAATAGGGACACTAGGTGCCTTAGGGAGAAACTGTTTTAGAACTGGATCAGCTTGAAGGATGGGCCAGGCTCTCTTAAGACAATCCTTCATTCTTGAGAATTGTGCATGAAAATTAGTAACAAAACATATTTGATTAGTTGATTTACGGTCCCTTCGAGTGTATAGGAGGGAATGACGAGAGGAATATTTTGCTCTATGATACGCCCGCTTGATTGTGCGTCTACCATAACCTCTTTCATGAAAACGTACAAAGAGATCACGTGCCTGCATTTCAAATTCATGATCACTAGAACAAATCCGCCGCAAGTGGAGCAACTGTCCGGTGGGGATTGAATCAATCATATATCTCGGGTGGGAAGAGGAGGCGTGCAGCAGCATATTTGTCGAAGTCTGCTTTCTAAAGATGGTGGTTTGTAATACACCATCACTGTCCCTCCGCACAGTCACATCAAGAAAATTGATCTTGTCCATGTCACCGTGATACTAGGTGACATAGATATTCTGGTCATTCATATTCAAAATACTCATTAATTCACTTAGCTGTTCGGTGGATCCCTGCCAGATCAAGAATATATCGTCGCTGTACCACATCCAAAGGGGGATGCAGTCCATCGACTACTGATCTGACAGGGCGAGGTCCTTCTACCACAGCCCCAGGAAAAAATTTGCATATGCCGGTGCAAAGGAAGCCCCCATTGCAGCACCCTGGAGCTGCAGGTAGAAGGACCCCTTAAACACAAAAAAAATTATGAGTCAGTGAAAACTCGAGGAGCTCTAAAATAAGGTCGGTGATCCCCCTGGGTAGACTGGACATCTCAAGATAATATTTAGTTGCTGTTAGGCCATCACTGTGTTTGATATTTGTGTAAAGCGATTCAATATCTCCCGTTACCAACAATGTGTCCTGTCCAACATGGGGACCGTCGACCCTCCTCAAGAACTCACTAGTGTCGAGTATGAATGACGGAAGATTCTCAACCAGAGGCTGTAATTTAGAGTCTATCCAGCGATTGATGTTCTCCAAGAAGTTCCCCGACCCTGAAATGATTGGACGTCCAGGCGGGCATTCCAAGTTCTTATGTACCTTAGGCAAGAGGTACAGACTTGATATAGCAGGTTCATGTACCTGCAGTGCCAAAGCCAGCTCTTTCGTTATAACACCATCCAAAACCGCAGCATCTAAGATTTTAAGTAGTTGCCCGGTGAAGGATGAGAGAGGGTTAAACATTAGATGTTTATAGCATGTTTTATTATTTAACTGTCTAAATGCTTCCTTCTCATAAAGGGCCTTAGGCCAAATTACCACATTGCTCCCTTTATCAGCCGGCTTTAAAACTATATCCGGGAGTGACCGCAAGGTGTCCAATCGGGAACGCTCATCTCTGCTCAGGTTGTCACGTGCAACCTCCCCAGGGATCCTGAGGAAGTCATCAGCGACAACCCTAACAAAGAGATCGATACTAGGGCAGATGGAGAAAGGGGGAACTTCTTGGACTTGGTTCTAATCGACGGAGGGAACTTACCTCCCTCACTTGAATATTGTTCGGCGGACAAATCCTCCAAATCCTGTAATGCTAGTTGTTCTTCCTCTGTTGGGAATAAAGTATATAGATGAGGATCAAAAAAGTGCCTTTTAAATAGAAGAGATCTAGCAAAAATATGAAGATCTTTAATGGCAGTGAAAGAGTCAAAACCAGCCTTAGGTGAGAAACTAAATCCTTTACTTAAAAGTGAAATATCACTCTCTGTGAGTATATGAGAACTCAAATTGATTACCTTGTTATTGATCTTTTTGCGTTCTGGTGATCTATGTTGCATACGTCTATATGGATGGAAATTGGCATCCCTCATCCGTCCCAATCTAGATCCAGAGCGGGTCATAATAGACAAAGTAGACCATTCAGAGGAATCACTCATATTGGACAAGTATCTTTCTGAGGGCACGCGAGGGGATGACGTCACTCTCGTGAGAGTGTGGCGTCATCATCGATGTTTCGCGCAAAGCATTACTGGGACCGTGAGGCCGGGCGCGTGGAGTGGAGATCACAGGCCGTCGGAAGGTGAGTATATAACTATTTTTTATTTTAAGAGACCATGCATGCCAGGAAAGGGGGGTGACGGGACCATGCATACCAGTAAAGGGGGGTGAGGGTGACCATGTATACCAGGATAGAAGGTGAGGGGACCATGCATACCAGGAAAGGGGGGTGAAGGGACCATGCATACCAGGAAAGGGGGGTGGAGGGACCATGTATACCAGGAAAGGGGGTGAGGGGGAACATGCATACCAGGAAAGGGGGATGACGGGACTATGCATACCAGGAAAGGGGGGTGAGGGGACCATGCATACCAGGAAAAGGAGGTGAGGGGACCATGCATACCAGGAAAGGGGGGTGACGGGACCATGCTTACCAGGAAAGGGAGGTGAGGGGACCATGCATACCAGGAAAGGGGGGTGAAGGGACCATGCATACCAGGAAAAGGAGGTGAGGGGACCATGCATACCAGGAAAGGGGGGTGAGAGGACCATGCATACCAGGAAAGGGGGTGAGGGGGACCATGCATACCAGGAAAGAGGGGTGAGAGGACCATGCATGCCAGGATTGGGGGGTGAGAGGACCATGCATTCCAGGATTGGAGGGTGAGGGGACCATGCTTACCAGGATTGGGGGGTGAGGGGTACCATGCATATCAGGATTGGGGGGTGAGGGGACCATGCATATCAGAATTGGGGCATGAAGGGACCATGTATACCAGGAAAGGGGGTAAGGGGGACCATGCATACCAGGAAAGGGGGGTGAGAGGACCATGCATTCCAGGAGTGGAAGGTGAGGGGACCATGCTTACCAGGACTGAGGGGTGAGGGGTACCATGCATATCAGGATTGGGGGGGTGAGAGGACCATGCATATCAGGATTGGGGGTGAGGGGACCATGTATATCAGGATTGGGGTGTGAGGGGACCATGCATACCAGGATAGGGGGGAGGGGTACCATGCATATCAGGATTGGGGGGTGAGAGGACCATGCATATCAGGATTGGGGGGTGCATTATTGCATTATTATTAAAACTTCATAAATAAACTACATACAGTACATATTCTAGAATACCCGAAGCGTTAGAATCGGGCCACAATCTAGTTGTTAAATAATATCTTGCCACTTTTTTTCAAGCAAATGGTTGGAGAAAATGTAAAAAAATGGCTTTCCTGTTTACAGCTCAAGTATGTTCTTATATAGGTCCCTACTGAATTCAACTCCACCTCTTCCTCCTCCGCGGTTGCACCCACATCACCATGAAGATTCTATAATAAGGAGATGCCATATAATAATATCACATACAATCGTCATATATCTGCATGAACAAGTAATAACCATGTGCCTGGAAGTCTTTCTTCCTAAAGTTAGAAATAAGGGAAAAAGCAAGGGCCTATTAAAGTTTAAGAGTATAATAAAAGTTATTTTTCTCCTCTTGCAGGTCGGTTCAGGGGCTTATCTACAGCATTATAGAATGCTGTATATCAGCCCTGAAAGGTGATGGCTGTAACTCGTATCGGCCAAACCTGGTGACAGGTTCCCTTTAAGATAAATTCTATCACTAAGCAGCAAAAAGAGGATTTAAAGATCCTCCCAAAAATTGATTACCTGCCCAGGCCTCAAAAAAAATGCAGTGGACAAATTTAACACAGGTGAAAAAATGCCAATGAGACAACCACTCACAACCTGCCAATCCATGGAGGGGGTGGCTGTTTGGCATATTAGTGCACAAAAAAGGACTGTATGCGGTTCTGTTCACACACAGTCGATGCAGACCATCTGGCTTACAGCCTATCGGTCATGCCCATACTATTAAATTAGGCGGGCTGCCAGTGTTGTCTAGATTGCATCCCATGTGAACAGACACCACGGTTTACAGAGCCAAATGGGCCCAACTGCACCCTGAAAAATAAAGTGCAAAAAACACATACAAAAATATGTGAGGTATTAGTTGATATTGTGGTCAAAATATGAAAGCTTGCAGAAAACTGGGCAAACAGCTCTGTCTTTTTTCGGCTGTTTTTTCATTTTTTTGGAGGATCTTTAAGTCCTCTTTTTGCTGCTTAGTGATGGAATTGGTGTTAGGATTCACAAGTGTGAGGACCAGAGGTGTATCTAGGCTTTCTGGCACCCGGGGCAAGAATTTGGTTCGGCGCCCCCCCCCCCCCGAGTACATATGCAACTTGCACACTTAGCCATGTACCCACGAGCTGCTCTCCCTAATGCTCTCAATGTTCATTAAAAAACTGAAAGCAGGATGAGCTGCTCGTTGTCACAAGACCATAACTATGAAAATCGCATATGAGTGAAGTGTCCATGTGATGACTACTGGAACCTGCAGAGCTGAATCCTGACATTGCAGCTTCTGAAGTCTCACAACGAATGCACTGTACACTTTTAGGATTCTCCCTTGCCGATGTACAGTCATGTCAGCACAAGTATGTGATTTGTATACTTCTAGCCACATTCCGACTAGACATGCCCGGCCTCGCTCAGTTCATTTTTATTGAGTGAGGCCACAGACGTCTAGTCAGCATGTGACCGTATGTATGTAAATTACCGGCATGAGAGAATCTTCACAGCGTTCAGTGAGCACTGTGAGAATTCAGAAGTCTGCAGTCACATAGAATGACTGCAGACTCAACACAAACATGGACAACCCCTTTAATGTTCCTAACAAATAAAAACATGAGAATTAGTCAGTATCACAACTAATATTTACATCCAGGTACCTTATAGATGATGTCATCTCTGGAGTCGTTCTCCTTTTCTTCTTCTTGTCCAGACCCCATGATGAGTTTTCTCATCCACAGCCGTCTCTGCAGACTTCCATCTTCTCCGGTCTTCTGCAGCAAATCTCCACACGATGCCCTTAAAGATAGAAGTGTCATTATAATGCTCCTAAATAAAAATATATGCAATATACTGTCGCAGCACACTATTCCCCTCCCTCCTCATACTGTCTCTCTAACATCTCACCTGTTCACCATACTGTCTCCTCATATATTTACTCCCTCACTCTTTATACTGTCTGCTCGCACATACCCCAACTCCCCACACTGTCTGCACACATCCCATCACCCTCACTCCCCATACTGTGTCCACATACATTCACCCATTCGCACCCCTTACTGTCTGCACCCATCCCCCATACTGTTTCCTCATACATGCCCTCATACATACTCTTCATTTTGTGTCCTCAAATCTCCCCACACACATTAAATACCACCCCCACTCCAAATCCCCCCATCCCCAATCCTCCACACACATTAAGTACCCCCAATCCCCACTCCAAATTCCCCCATGCACATTAAATCCCCCATCCCCACTCCAAATCCCCCTACACATTAAGTATCCCCCATCCCCACTCAATAACCCCTCTTCCCTACTCCCAAATCCCCCCACACATTATGTACCCCAATCCAAATCCCCCCACACATTATGTACCCCCACTCCAAATCCCCCATACATTAACCCCCATCCCCACTCATTAACCCCCATCCCCACTCATTAACCCCCCCACATTAACCCCCATTCCCAGTCATTAACCCCCACACATAAACCCCATCCCCACTCATTAACCCCCCAGACATTAACCCCCATCTTCACTCATTAACCCCCCACTCCACTCATTAACCCCCTTACTTAAACCCCCTACACATTAACCCCCATTTTCACTCATTAACCCCCACACATTAACCCCCATCTCCACTCAATAACCTACACACTCATTAACTGCCATCTCCACTCATGAACCCCCCACTTATTAACCCCATCCCTACATTAACCCCATCTCCACTCATTAACCCCCACACTCGTTAACCCCCCATTCATTACCCCCCCTCATTAACCCCCATCCCCACACATTAATACCCATCCCCACACATTAACCCCCCACACATTAACACCCATTCCCTCTCATTATCCCCATCCTCACACATTAACCCCCAACCCCACATTAACCCCCATCCCCACACATTAACCCCCATCCCCACATTAACCCCATCTCCACTCATTAACCCCCCCACTCATTAACCCCCATCCCCACATTAACCCCATCTCCACTCATTAACCCCACACATTAACCCCATCTCCACTCATTAACCCCCCACTCATTAACACCCCCTCATCTCCCATCTTCGGTGGTTCTTCAGCTCCACAGGGGAGCACACTTACCACCAGTGTTTGCTCTGGGCGCCGGGGAGTGACGTCAGCAGCATGATCACATGACATGATCACGCAACTGACATCGCTCTGACCCGGCGGTCAGAGCTTCAATTGTACTGGCGTCTGTATAGACGCCAGTACAATTGCTGCCTGGGAGCTGGCGCGGCATCCTTCTCTGCGACGGCTGTCACCTTGACAGCTGACACAGAGAACCGCCGACTCTCAGGCCGGGGGGGCGGCAGAATGCAGCCGCCAGGGAGGACACTGCGGACCGCTGCATTAGGTGGCCCGACTGCGCCCCCTGCTGCCTGCGCCCGGGGCAACTTCCCCGGCTGCCCCCCCTGGATACGCCTCTGGTGAGGACCCAACTAATACCTCACATATTTTTGCATGTGTTTTTTGCACTTTATCTTTCAGGGTGCAGTTGGGCCCATTTAGGCCCCTCCATGGATTGGCAGGTTATGAGTGGTTGTCTCATCTGCATTTTTGCACCTTTGTTGAATGGGTCCACTGCATCCTGTTAGTGCATTTGTTTGGAGGCCTGGGCAGGTAAACATCTCTGCCTTTTTTCTGCTCCCTTTAAGATAACCCTAATGATTGTCTACATGCATCCACTGAAAGCACAAGTGCTTACCATATGCTTGCAATATACAGTTTACCCTTTCCTAAAGACCACCTTTTTCAGATGACCATGCCGTTACCCAGACCAGGTTTGCTGTGACCATAAATAATGAATACTAATACCAACCATTTTCCTTGAGAAAAGCACCCCTGAGAAAACTACTTTTCATTGCAATTTTGGATGGCCATCTCAAAGAGGTTTGAAAAAAGCTCTTTAGAAGAAATCTAACAGCTTCCCCAAGCCCCCAAACGACCATATATTTATTGCTCCCACTTGCCCTTCCAACAACCTAATTTTTTGTGTTATTGATTTATTCATATGTCAAAAATCAATTTTGCAAATACAGTGGCAATATGCTAATTATTGGGGGACTAGTGGTGGGGGCATTGTTTTCCCCACACTAATCATTCCAAGCTTGAGTGACATGATTTGCAAGCACAGCATCAACACGAGCTCTTTTGAAATCTCTGCCTCCCTGACAATGAGCAGTAAGTCTGGTGTTTTCATTGGCACACTATGCTTGCCTAGAGAGGAGGCGCAGGTGATGTAGGACACAGCCAATTGCAAGATTTGCAGTGCTGGGAGTCCTACGTCACAATTGTCTTCCTGCACATTCGCAGTGCCAATAAACCAAGGATGAGTACACCAGGATTACGTTACATTGTCAGAGAGGCAGTGATTTGCAAAGAGCTGGCAGTGATGCCACTGATGCCCTCAGGAGGGAAAATAACGCGATATTGGGATGATTAGTCTGGGAAAACCATGACCCCCACAACTAGATTCCAATTAATTAGAATTATTGCCATTGCAGATATAAAATTGTTTTTTAGCATATGAAGAAATTAATAAAGCAAAAAAGTACTAATTAGGAAGGGTATAATGGTAGCAATAAATACATTGTGGTGGTTTCGGGGCATGAGAAAGCAGTCAGGTTCCCTACTTTCTATTAGCATTTTTGGTTTGTTAGTGATAATTGCAGGAGTTGCTAGAATAGCATTTGTCCAGTACTAAGCAGCATTCTGCTAATAGAGCTTTACTACTTGATACTAATAAATGCGTTGGGAGGTGAGCTTACATTTATAGTTATTATGGACATTTCTAGTCCTTGTCCCTGCAAAATTGGATGAGGGGAACACAGCGTCTACTAAGACAAAACCAAGTTAAAGGCAGCTGAGAATGCGGCAGCTGCTATGGAGACCAGTCACTGATAAATCTGGCATAGTGCCCTGTGAAGTAGGCTGTCTTGACCATCTTGTTTTAGCTATCTACAAATATCATGGGGAACTTACATGGAATTTCCTAAATTTTACTGCTGTGTATTCCAACAGTTCATAGCAACCTATGGAACGCTTCTCCAAAGTACAACATTGCATATAGTAAAACGTTTTTTCTTTTTTTAGTCGCCTATTTCTGTTCCTCTCTTCGCAGCACTAGTGAAGAGCCATATGTTATTGCTCAAGCATCATCCTTACTATATTTCTGTAGTTCACGCATGTGAACAGTTCTTAATAACTTCCGCTTACCACCAGTGGGACTGTTGGAATAAAAGCATGCATATGTCCATTTAGGATATTCTCCCCAGGAAATAACTCAATAGCATTACATTTTAATTCTATTAAGTAAATATTGTTTTGTTTATGTAAAATAAAACCATATTGTTTCCTGATTATCAGTATATAGCAGACCCCAGCTGCACATGTGCCAGGAAACATGTCTTCTCATCTGTTACAGACATCTTGTTTCCTCCCATGAGTGTTGGGTTTGTGCTGTTTAAATAAAGCCCACACTCATAAACTCCAAAGTCCTGCAGCACTACTAATAGTGGTCCTTTCCTGTCCGCTCCTCTGTGGGCAATCGCTTAGTGCTGTGTCTCTTTACAGGATTTTTGCTCCTAATCCAGCTATATTATAAACTGGACCGCCAATGCTTTTACTGTATGATAATTATTTCAACACAAAACGATGGTGACAGAGACACAAATAAGCAGTCATATGCAGAGGCGTAGCTAGAGCTTTTGCCGCCCGGGGCTGTTCCCGAATTTGGCGCCCCCCCCAAAAGGCGGTGAATGGCCTGCTCGGATGCGGGGTCTGGAAAGGAATAAAATGGCCGTGCTTGGGAGGGGGTACCGGCCTGGGCGGTTACTGGTTAGGGATGTTAATGATTAATCACACAGACATTCTGACACACTGCCTGCTCCCAGGCAGCACAGACAGTAATGTGCAGGCTCAGCTCCGCCTCCTCTGCCCCTGGCCGCAGTATAAGTTACACTTACACAGGCTGCCTGCTGTGTGTGTGACACTGACGAAGGATGCCGCCCGCAGGGAGAGCTCAGCAGCTGACTGAGCATGGAGGGAGGCTGGGGAGAGGCAGAGCGTCCTCCTCCCAAATGGTGAGTGACCCACCTGCGCCTCGGCCGCCTCCACGCTTCTCTCCCACAGCACAGAGAGGAGGAATTTCTGCTCCTGTCGTGCTGCGCCGCCCCCACACACGTGCCGCCTGGGGCGGCCCGCTCCCCCCGCACCCCCCTTCCTACGCCACTGGTCATATGAAAGGTCCTATTATATACTCATGTACTGTCCCAACGTGTTTAGAAATAATATATTATTAGATGCATAGGTCACAGTTATGCCGTCACGTCACAATTGTTTTTTCATTAATAATAATAATAATAATCTTTATTTTTATATAGCGCTAACATATTCCACAGCGCTTTACATTTTCGCACACATCATCATCACTGTCCCCGATGGGGCTCACAATCTAAATTCCCTATTAGTATGTCTTTAGAATGTGGGAGGAAACCGGAGTGCCCGGAGGAAACCCACGCAAACACGGGGAGAACATACAAACTCCTTGCAGATGTTGTCCTTGGTGGGATTCGAACCCAGGACCCCAGCGCTGCACCACTGCACCCACTGAGCCACCGTGCCGCCCCGGAGAAGTAGGTATTTTTTGATGAACTGGGTAATGCTGCTCTTGCCTCTTCTACTACCTCTAGTTCAGAGACAGTATTTATTCAGAACTCTCATGTATCCAGCAAGACTTTTCCAATTTGAGTGAGATGTCTTGCTGTCCTGGGACGTTAGGGCTGTGCCCCTGACTTCCACTCACTCTGTGTGATGTCTTCTCTTCTGCCATGTTCATTGCTCCATAGATTTTCCTCCTTGAAGGCTGGAATCTCTCTGCTCATTTTATACTTACATTTAATTAAATAAACAATTATTTACTTGTCTTGAGACCTTATCTCCCTGGATTCGAACATCCAACCTGCATCAATGTAGACAGTGGCAAAGGCTATAAGCCACAGCCTGCACTGACATATATGAGTGAATTTCTCTGTATGTGAATGTGCATTGTAGTATTCTATATTACAGGAAGAGTGTACTGGTACATAGAAATACATCTAAATATACAGTGGCATGTAAAGGTTTGGGCACCCTTATCAAAATTACTGTTATTGTGAACAGGTTAGCAAATTGAAGATGAAATGATTTCTAAAAGGGCTAAACTTAAAGATGACATATTTCCTTTTTATTTTAGGCAAAAAATTGGAATTTTTACATTTTAAAAATTATGAAAGTGAAAAAGGGTTGAAACAAAAGTTTGGGCACTCTTGAATACTGGTCTTCTCTGATAACTTTGACCAAGGTTTCAGATCTTAATTAGCCTGTTAAGATTATGGCTTTTAATGGGCAAACCCGTGGATGTTGGGGTCCAGCAGGTTCTGTCAAGCACCTAAAAATGTTCAGTTCTGGTACCCGAACCTGAATCTGTACCTCAATCAGATGAATTAGGGGGCCGGAACATCCATTGTTTGCCGCGTTGCCATTTTATCGCCGATCAGAGAACTGCGGTTCCCATGCTGTCAGATGATAGTGTGAGCCAGCAGTTGTCACTGGTGGTAAAAAGTTTACCTCTCGTCACAGGCATTGGCTGATGAGAGAGTACTACTCCCATCAGCCTACACACATGGTCAAAATTGTTCGTACCCCTCGTTTAAGGACAGAAAAACCCACAATTGTCACAGAAATAACTTGAATCTGACAAAAGTAATAATAAATCAAAAATCTATGAAAATGAATAAATGAAAGTCAGACATTGCTTTTCAACCATGCTTCCACAGAATTTTTAACAAAATAAAACTCATGAAATAGGCCTGGAGAGAAATGATGGTACCATTAACTTAATATTTTGTTACACAACCTTTTTAGGCAGTCACTGCAGTCAAACAATACCTGTAACTGTCAATGAGTCTTCTCCACCTCTCGGCAGGTATGTTGGCCCATTCCTCAAGACAAAAGCAAACTGCTCCAGTGGCCTCGTGTTTGAAGGTTGCCTTTTCCAGATGGCATGTTTCAGCTCTTTCCAAAGATGCTCCTCCATAGGATTTAGATAAGGGCTCAAAAGGCCACTTCAGACTAGTCCAATCCATTCTTGGGTGTTTTTAGTGGTGTGTTTTTGGTCATTATCCTGTTGCAAAACCCAGACCTATGGCTCAGACCAAACTTTCTGACACTGGGCAGCATATTTCTTTCTAGAATCCCTTGATACTTGTTAGGGGTTGTGGCATCTCGTGGCGAGACAAGATGTAACTCTTGGAGTGGACCCTGTGGGTCGTGGCACCCACTCACCTAGGGCGAGCTGGCCTAGTGAGGACCACCCCCTATACAGAGAGTGTCAAGGGCAAGCCCAAGGGAGTGAGCCACCACGAGTGCTGAGACCAGATGGCCGGCTCACAAAAGACACGGCTGAGACGGATGCGCGCAGAGGCCACTCCAGGTATATGACAAGGGTGTGTGCAGAGCACGCCAGGTACATGACAGGGTTCTAGGATGTGCAAACAGAGTTCCATCAGGTGCTAGACATAATCAAAGCGTGGTCACAGGGTTCCATCAGGTGCAAGACGTAATCACAAAGACACAGAGGTGATAACGTGCCAATGGGCACGCCAAGGTCCGAGGTTCAAGGCATAGTTCGAGTTTAGGGGAACACCAGGATCAAGATACTAGGCATGGTGCGTGTTTAGAGGACACGCCAGGGTTCAAGACATTAGACATGGTACGTGTTTAGGGGACATGCCAGGTTTCAAGGCACTAGACATGCTGCGTGTTTAGGGGACACCCCAGGGTTCAAGGTCCAAGATCCTGTGCGCACTAGAAGAGCCGCCAGGATTCAAGATTCAAGGTTCTGCACGTACTAGAGGCACGCCAGGGTCACGCTACAAAGAATGGTCCTGGCCGTGCTAGGAGGCATGCCAGGGTACATGGTTCACGGCAGGTCCTGCATATGCTAAGGAACGCGCCAGGCTTTGAAGTTTAGGACAAGGTCCTGCGCGTGCAGAGGGGCACGCCAAGGTCAGGGTTGAAGACATGGTCCTGCGTGTGCAAAGGGGCACGCCAGGGGCAGGGTTCAAGGCATGGTCCTGCACGTGCAAAGGGGCACGCCAGGGTCAGGGTACAAGACAGAGAGAGGAACATAAGCAGTAGCACAGAGCCGGGTACAGGAAAGAGAAGCGGAGCCTATGCTAGAGCCCAGAGACGGGTTCAGAAAATACATGAGGGTTCAAGACAGGTCATAGAACTCAGAAAAAGACAGAGAGACAAGGTTCAGGACAGAGCAAAGATAGCAAAAGACATGTGCTAAAGAAGCATGAAAATGCACAGTGCGAGAAACAGTGTGTGTGCAAGAGAGCACGGAAAACACGACTGGGGCATCGGCAAGCGGTACTGGCTGAGGCACAGGCAGGTGGGCACGACTTAGGCGGGCATGGCTGAAGCACAGACAGGTGGACACCACTAGGGCACTTGCCGGCGAGCACGGCTGAGACATAGACAGGCGGGCACGGCTAAGGCAGCACGGCTGAGGCACAGACAGGCGGGCATGGGTGCGACCAGGCGCGTGCAAGGAGCACACAGCCACAAGGCAGGGCTAGGCAAAGGTACAGAACTAAGACACGTGCAAGACGGCACAGCGAAGCCTGGTACTAAAGGTGAAAGTGCAAGTGCACACGAAAAACGGAACTAGTCAGGAAGTGCGCTAGAAGCACAGACAAGGAACAAAAGCTAGAGAGCAGGAAAAGCTAGAGAGTGGAACGTAGGCTGAAGCACAGAGCCGGGTACAAGAGAAAGAAGCAGAACGTATGCTAGAGCCCAGAACTGGGTTCAGACAGAGAACATAGAGAGTACTACAAGGCTAAGAATAGCAAAGACAAAACATGGCACAAAAGACAACACAAGACATTTCACAGGAGAATAGACAGAGTACAAGCACAGAGCGTGTGCAGAGAAGCACAACAGGGCTGGGTGCAGGGGCACTGAATACAGGGAGCGACCAAGCAGGGACCATGCAACCCTAGAAGGGAAGCAAACACAATAATCAGGCCCCAACCATAGGAAGGGGCGGACTGATATAGGGCAGTAGCACCTGGACTTCCGGGTCAGACCATGGGAAGGACTTCTGGGTCAGGACCTCCAGAACCATAGAGAGGATTGCTGGATTTGGTCCTCCAGGACCATAGAGAGGATTGCTGTATTCTGTCCTCCAGGACCATAGAGAAGATTGCTGGATTCGGTCCTCCAGGACCATAAAGAGGAATCGTTGCAGGCAGCATGAAGATGAGCGCGCACTCGGGCGCCGAGCACAGGCATCCAGCCGGAGGATCCAGCCCAGGAGATGCGCATGCACACCAGCAATGGGGAGCAACCACAAAGTAAGGCACACATGCGCACAGCAACGGCATGCAGCCATGGGCTGAGGTGCGCGTGCACACTGCTCCAGGAGTCATGCAGCATAAAAGGCACAACATGCATAACAGAGAGGTGCTCGTGCACACTGCTCCAGGGATCATGCAGCATAACAGCATGACAGGCATGACTATGAGGTGAGTGTGCACACTGCTTCAGGGGTCATGCAGCATAACAGACACAACAGACATAACAGAGAGGTGAAAATAGGGGGGGAAGCCAGCACTGCTTAAAGTTAGAACGCATAAATTGGAGTGCATATGCACATAATGTCTAGCTGTATTCAAAAATGAGATATTTAGCAAAAAAATTGATCAATTCAATTGAGCCACCCCGCCACGCCAAGGCAATCTCATATGGGGGGTCCTACTCTATATATTTTTAATAAATGCTGTGCCATTACGGCCTCCTAAATACATTTAGAGCATGACCACATCAAGTGCAATCTGTACCTGAACATTACTGGATCGCTCCCATGAAGCCAGATGAAGCAAGTGCAGATGAAGGCCAACCAGGTCTGAACACAGACATATCAGGAATGGCCTCCACACATTGCCTGACCAGCAAACATAGATGAAGGGCGATGTTGGTCCAGACACAGGTGCACAATTAAATAAAGCTTGGGGCAGGGTGGGGCTGCCGTGTGTGTGCACAGCAGCCTAATCCATCACAATGAACACAGAAAAATTATGGCGGACATAACCAAGCGTGCACGGCAACAGTGGTGGTGAGCCACAAACCAACAACAAGAAAATAGGGGGGGAAGCCAGCACTGCTTAAAGTTAGAACGCATAAATTGGAGTGCATATGCACATAATGTCTAGCTGTATTCAAAAATGAGATATTTAGCAAAAAAATTGATCAATTCAATTGAGCCACCCCGCCACGCCAAGGCAATCTCATATAGGGGGTCCTACTCTATATATTTTTAATAAATGCTGTGCCATTACGGCCTCCTAAATACATTTAGAGCATGACCACATCAAGTGCAATCTGTACCTGAACATTACTGGATCGCTCCCATGAAGCCAGATGAAGCAAGTGCAGATGAAGGCCAACCAGGTCTGAACACAGACATATCAGGAATGGCCTCCACACATTGCCTGATCAGCAAACATAGATGAAGGGCGATGTTGGTCCAGACACAGGTGCACAATTAAATAAAGCTTGGGGCAGGGTGGGGCTGCCGTGTGTGTGCACAGCAGCCTAATCCATCACAATGAACACAGAAAAATTATGGCGGACATAACCAAGCGTGCACGGCAACAGTGGTGGTGAGCCACAAACCAACAACAAGAAAATAGGGGGGAAGCCAGCACTGCTTAAAGTTAGAACGCATAAATTGGAGTGCATATGCACATAATGTCTAGCTGTATTCAAAAATGAGATATTTAGCAAAAAAATTGATCAATTCAATTGAGCCACCCCGCCACGCCAAGGCAATCTCATATGGGGGGTCCTACTGTTTGCTGGTCAGGCAGTGTGTGGAGGTCAAACCTGAGATGTCTGTGTTCAGGCCTGGTTGGCCTTCATCTGCACCTGCTCCATCTGGCTGCACGGGAGTGATGCAGTCATGCTTCAGGTATGGATTGCATTTGATATGGTCTTGCTTTTAAAACATTTAGGAGGCCGCAATGGCACAGTGAATAAATACAAATGTAGAGTAGGACCCTCCATATGAGATTGCCTTGGCGTGGCGGGGTGGCTCAATATATTGATCAATATTTTGCTAAATGTCTCATTTTGAATGCAGTAAGATATGTGCATATGCACCTCATATTATGCGTTCTGACCACTGGCAGTGCTGGCTCTTTTCTCTTTTTATAACAGAGAGGTGCTCGTGCACACACGAGAGGGGCCCCAGGGCGACCACAGGGACCCGGCACTGGGGACAATGCGGCATGACAGGCATGACAGTGTGGATCATGCAGCACAAGCAGCATGACAGGCATGACAGGCATGACAATAGTCTTGAGATTTCATTGTACCCTGCACAGATTCTAGACACCCTGTGCCAGATGCAGCAAAGCAGTTCCAGAACATAACAGAGCCTCACTCTGTACAGTACAGTATTTGCTCCCCTCCCCTCTTCTCCCCTCCGCTCCCCCATCCGTCCGATTCCCCCCTGGTACCTCCCGAGTCTCGGCAACCCTCCATCCTCAGGATTTCTCCCATGGGTGCTGCCATCGTCTAAAATGGCGGGTGCATGCGCAGTTTGCCCGCCTAGATCTGCCGGCCAGCACCCGGCAGATTCATTCATTTTGATCACTGTGATAGACCCTATCTCAGTGATCAAAATAAAAAAAATAGTAAATAAACCCCCCTTTATCACCCCCCTAGGTAGGGAAAAATAATGAAATGAAGAAAATATATTTATTTTTCTGTTAGGTTATTGTTAGATTTAGTGTTAGGGTTGGAATTAGGGTTTGGGTTAGGATTAGGGATGGAATTAGGGTTAGGGTTGGAATTAGGCTTGGATTGGAATTAAGGTTGGGGTTGGAATTAGTGTTAGGGTTGGAATTAAGGTTAGGGTTGGAATTAGGGTTGGGGTTGAAATTAGGGTTAGGGTTGGGATTAGGGTTAAGATTAGAGTTAGGGGTGTATTGGGGTTAGGGTTGGGATTAGGGATAGGCTTGTGGTTAGGGTTAGGGGTGTGTTGGGGGTTAGGGTTGTGGTTAGGGTTAGGGGTGTGTTGGGGTTAGGGTTGGAGTTAGAATTGAGGGGTTTCCATTGTTTAGGCACATCAGGGGATCTCCAAATGCGACATGGCACCACCATTGATTCCAGCCAATTTTGCGTTCTAAAAGTCAAACGGTGCTCCTTCCCTTCCGAGCACCGATGTGTGCCCAAACAGTGGTTCCCCAGACTTATGGGGTACCAGCGTACTCAGGAAAAATTGCACAATAACTTTGGGGGTCTAATCTGTCCTGTTAACCTTGGGAAAATAAAATTGTGGGCTAAAAAAATATTTTCCTCAAAAATAAAGAATTTTTATTTTCACGGCTCTGCGTTATAAACTTCTGTGAAGCAATTGGGGGTTGAAAGTGTTCACGACACATCTAGATAAGTTCCTTGGGGGTCTAGTTTCCAAAATGAGGTCACTTGTAGGGGGTTTCTACTGTTTAGGCACATCAGGGGCTCTGCAAACGTAACATGACGCCCTCAAACCATTCCAACAAAGTCTGCATTTCAAAACGTCACTACTTCCCTTCCGAGCCTCGACGTGTGCCCAAACGATGGTTCCCCCTACATATGGGGTACCAGCATACTCATGACAAACTGGACAACAACTTTTGGGTCCAATTTCTCCTGTTACCTTTCTAAAAAAGTGGGCTAAAAAATCATTTTTTGAGGAAAAAAATGATTTTTTATTTTCAAGGCTCTGCGTTATAAACTTTTGTGAAGCACTTGGGAGTTCAAAGTGCTCACCACACATCTAGATAAGTTCCTTGGGGGGTCTAGTTTCCAAACTGGGATCACTTGTGGGGGATTTCCAATGTTTAGGCACACAGGGTCTCTCCACACGCAACATGGTGTCCACTAACGTTTGGAGCTACTTTTCCATTCAAAAAGTCAAATGGCACTTCTTCCCTTCCGAGCCCTGCCGTGCACCCAAAAAAAGGTTTATGACCACATATGAGGTATCGTTGTACTCAGGAGAAATTGTCCAACAAAGTTTATGATCCATTTTATCCTGTTGCCGATGTGAAAATGAAAAAATTGAGGCTAAAGAAAATTTTTGTGAAAAAAAAAGTACTTTTTCATTTTTATGGATCAATTTGTGAAGCGCCTGGGGGTTCACAGTGCTCAGTATGCATCTAAATAAGTTCCTTGGGGGTCTAGTTTCCAAAATGGAGTCACTTGTGGGTAAGCTCCGAAATTTAGGCACACAGGGGCTCTCCAAACACGACATGGTGTCCGCTAACGATTGGCGCTAATTTTCCATTCAAAAAGTCAAATGGCGCTCCTTCCCTTCCGAGCCCTGCCGTGCACCCAAACAGTGGTTCCCCCCCACATATGGGGTTTCAGCATACTCAGGACAAGTTGGACAACAACTTTTGGGGTCCACTTTCTCCTTTTACCCTTGAGAAAATAAAAAAATGTTGCTAAAAGATAATTTTTGTGACTAAAAAGTTAAATGTTCATTTTTTCTTTCCATGATGCTTCTGCTGCTGTGCAACACCTGCAGAGTTAATAAACTTCTTGAATGTGGTTTTGATCAGCTTGAGGGGTGCAGGTTTTAGAATGGTGTCACTTTTTGGTATTTTCAGCCATATAGACCCCCGAAACTGACTTCAAATGTGAGGTGGTCCCTAAAAAAAATGGTTTTATAAATTTTGTTGTAAAAATGAGAAATCGCTGGTCAATTTTTAACCCTTATAATTTCCTAACAATAAAAATTTGTTTCCAAAGTTGTGCTCATGTAAAGTAAACATGTGGAAAATGTTATTTATTAACTATTTTGTGTCACATAATACTTTGGTTTAACAGAATAAAAAATTCAAAATTTTAAAATTGCGAAATTTTCAAACTTTTCTTCAAATTTCTGATTTTTTTCACAAATAAACGCAAAAATTATTGACCTAAATTTACCACTATCATGACGCCCAATATGTCACGAAGCAATCTCAGAATTGCTAGGATCCATTGAAGCGTTCCTGAGTTATTACCTCATAAAGGGACACTGGTCAGAATTGCAAAAAATGACCAGGTCATTAAGGTCAAAATAGGCTGGGTCATGAAGGGGTTAAATTTCTGAATAATATGGGTAACTGTAGTCACAGGAACATCAAGCTGCTCGGAGATGGTCTTATAACTTTTACCTTTAACATGATTGTCTATAATTTTCTTTCTAATCTCCTGACACAACTCTTTCCTTCGCTTCCTATGGTCCATGTTGAGTGTGAGTGATACACACCATGCCACCAAACAGCACAGTGAGTATCTGTAGCCGTCTATACAGGTCCACTCACAACTGTGATGCTAATTAGTGGACACACCTTGATTTAATATGTCCCTTTTTTCACATAATTTTTAGGGGTACCATCATTTCTGTCCAGGCCTATTTCATAAGTTTTATTTTTTTAAAATTCTGTGGAAGCGTGGATGAAAAGCAATGTCTGACTTTCTTTCGTTCATTTTTATAGATTTTTTTATTTATTGTTATTTCTGTCAAAATCAAGATTTTTCTGTGACCATTGTCGGTTTTTCTATCATTAAACAAGGGGTACCAACAATTTTGACCACGTGTGTACACCTGCTGTCACTGATAACAACGAGAGCAGGCACCACTGATGGGAGTATTCATCAGCATGCACCTGGGCTATAAATAAATACATTTTAATAAAAAATGATGTGGAGGTCTCTTCTTTTTTTGATAAATAATGCAGGCAAAACTGACAGCTGGAAGCTGCAACCCTCAGCTGTCAACTTTATGATGGCTGGTTATCAAGAATAGAGGGGTCCCCATGTTGTTTTTTTTAGTTAAATAAATATTTAAAAAAAAATGGTGTGGGGTCTTCCTCATTTTTGACAACCAGCCAAGATAAAGCAGACAGCTGGGGGCTGGTATGGATATTGGCCCCCGCAACCTAAAAATAGCAGAACGCAGCCACCTGAGAAAAGGTGCATTTGTTAGATGCGCCTATTCTGACACTTTGCCCTGCTCTTCCCACTTGCTCTGGTGTGGTGGCAAGTGTGGTAATGGTTTTGGGGTTGATGTCAGCCATCGACATCAAGCCCACAGGTTAGTAATGGAGAAACATCTATAAGACGCTACCATTGCTAATGCCATAGTTAGATTGCAAAAAAGACACAGCCAAAATAACATCCTTCATTTGAAACAAAGACACAGATTTTTTTATTTGAAGTAAAAATAAAAGGTTCAGTTATGTTTACCTTTTACCCATTCCATTGAAGCCCTTGTCACCTGTAAAAAAAAAAAATAATAAACAACCATGATACTCATTTTATGCCTAATCCACCAATGCCTATGTCCCCTGAAAAAACTTAAATAATAAAAATATCCCTCACCTGAGCGATGTATAGATAATCCATACTCTCCCATTACATTCCAGATGATTTGGATAGCAGTCACTTTAGTGATGTGACCACTAACCCCACCAGTCAGAACACACTGAAAAGAGTGTAATTGCTCCTGCTATGTCTAGTGCTGGGCTCCTGTGAGAAAGTTCACTGGAGTTTATTGCTGATCCCCGGTGACCTCACTTACAGTACCGCTTGCTGCTTGAGAAAGTTGGGGATGCCTGGGAGGAGGGCCAATTTTCCTAGCGCCTTCCCTGGATATTAATATCAATCCATAGCTGTCTATATAGCATTTGCTGGTTTGAAATTATGGGAGTACCCAACTTTTTTCTGGGATCCCCCCGTAATGTAACCAGTAAAGGCTAACCAAATAGCTGCAAGATGATTTTAATAGCCTGGGAACCTTTAGAGATAGTGCCCCCCTTCCCAGAATATTAGCATCAACACTCAGCCATGTGCTTCCCCTCTGCTGCTTGTGAAAATTACAGGAGACCCCATGCCGTTTTTTTCATTTTTTGTTTTTTACTTATTAACAAGTACAGTAAAATACACATCCAAGGTAATCTAGCTATATATTTTCAATGATGTTCACATCAGGGGTCTGTGAGGACCATTGTAAAATCTTTAGCTTATGCCTGTAGACGTAGTCTATTGTGTATTTTGACTTGTGTTTATGATTTCCATTTTGTGGAAGCCATCCTCTTTTCAACTTCAGCTTTTTTACAGATGGTGTTATGTTTGCATCAAGAATCTGTTGAAATTTCTTTGAATCCATTCTTCTCTCTACCCGTGAAATGTACCCCTGCCATTGGCTTCAACACATCCCCAAAATATGATTGAACCACCTCCGTGCTTAATAGTTAGCGTTATGTTCATTTCCTGAAAGTTTGTGCCCTTTTTTCTCCACACCTTTGATCATTGTTGCCAATGAGTTCTACTTTAACCTCATCGGGCCACAGGACTTGTTTTCAAAATGCATCAGGCTTGTTTTGATGTTCTTTTACATACTTCTGATGCTTAATTTTATGGTGAGGATGCAGGAGATGTATTCCTCTGAGGTCTCTTACATGAAGGCCATATTTTGTGCAGGTGTCTCTGGACAGTAGAACAATGTACCACAACTCCAGAGTCTGCTAAATCTTTCTGATGGTCTTTTGCAGTCAGGAAGGGGTTCTTACTTGTCTCTCTAGCAATCCTATGAGCAGCTCTCCTACGAGCAGCTCTCTTTGAAATTTTGCTTGGTCTTCCTGACCTTTTCTTGACCTGCACTGTTCCTATTAACTGCCATTTCTTAATTGCATTTCGAACTGAGGAAAGAGCAACTTGAAAACTCTTTGCTATCTTCTTATACCCTTCTTCTGCTTTGTGAGCCTCCATCATTTTCATTTTCAGAATCCTAGGCAGCTTCTTAGAAGAACCCATGGCTGCTGTTTTTTGGCACAAGGTTAGAGGAGACTGCATTTTATAAAGCTAGGAAATTTGCATCACCTAGCCTTTCCTAATGATGATAGTGAACAAGCCATAACTCTAATAGGCTAATTAAGGTGTGAAATCTTCATCAAAGTTATCTGAGCACCCAAATCTCCAAGGGTGCCCAAACTTTTGCATCAGCCCATTTTCCTTTTTGCAATTTTTAAAATGTAAAAAAATGACAATATATTTTTCATTTTTGACTAAAATACAAAGTGCATCATCTTTAGCTTTAGCACTTTTACAGATATCATTTTTAATTTGCATAATTGCTTAATTTACTTAGTTTGCTTGTTCACAATAACAGTAATTTTGACATGGGGTGCCTAAACTTTTACATGCCACTGTAATTTGTGAAACACGGAAAAATTAGACAGTTATGACTAGTGTTGAGCGATACCACCCGATATTGAAAAATATCGGATCGGATTGGATCGGCCGATCTAAAAAAAATATCGGTATCGCCGATTCCGATCCCGGAAGTCCCATTCAAGTCAACGGAACAGAAATATCGGAATTGAAAAAGACCCTTTGTAGACCCTAGGTTGATTCTACATGAAGAAAAACAACTAATAATAATGTAGAATGTATTGGGGGAGGTGGAGGAGACATTAAAGCCATAGAGGTTTAGCCCAATCAAATGGAATAGCAGGAATATTTTTTTTTATTTTAAAGACGTTTGGAGTTACAAAGATATTGACTATGTTAACCTCTTTTCTATTTTGCCAGATATGTATGTTTCACTACATGCTCTTCACCTTCTTTTTTTACTTCTCCCACACTTTCTCCTTCATGATCCTCAGAAGCAGCTTCTTCTTCTTCTTCTTCTTCTTCTTCTTCTACATTCTTCATATTCTTCTTATTCAACTATTATTCTTCTTCATATTCTACTTTTTCATCTTATTCCTATTCTTCTTCTTCATCATATTCTTATTTGTGACAGGCATTCCTGTAGTTGTTATCTAAAAAAGTTTGAAGATTGCACCTTCAGGTCTGCCTGTCACAAAAGATTTACAACAGGATTTGTCGGCGTTCAGTTTGACCTGCAGCAGCAGGCATTTTCCAGGGGCACCACGAGGAGGAACGGACTCACCCCCATACACTGCTGAGTCATCTTCTGCTTATAATTTAGATAATATCATTTGCTCTTATTTTTAGTGCTTAATGTTCTTCTGCTTTTGTTTTTTCTGCTTCTTGGTCTTCTGTCTCTTGTTGTTCTGCATCTTGGTGGTTGTCTTCATGTTCTTTGTCCTCTTGGTCATCTTCTTGAGGGTCATCTTTTTGGTCTTCTTCGGTGTGGTCTTCAGGGTCATCGTCTTCAGGGTCATCGTCAGGGAGATCCAGAGTGAGAATGAAAAAATTCCACAAGCTTGAACTTGGAAAAGTAGTAGAAGGTACAAGAAGGCTGAGGAACTGCCGAGAACCAGCTGACGGTACTGGAACCCGGATGGGTAGCAGAAGGAACAATAGAAAATGGAACTAGCGAGGATCAGCTGATGGTGCTGGAACCCAGAGTGGCAGCAGAAGGAACAAGAGCCAATGGCACAACCGTGGACCAGCTGACGGTGCTGGAACACGGTTACTAAGCAGGAGGTACCTGTGCTCCAAAGCACTACCAAAGACCAGCAGACGTTGCTGGAACTCAGATACCAAGAAGGAGGCACCTAGGCCAAAGGCACTACCGAGAACCAGCTGACGGTGCTGGAACCCGGATGGGTAGCAGAAGCTGCAAGAGCAAATGAAAGTAGCGAGGACCAGCTGATGGTGCTGGAACCCGGAGGGGCAGCAGAAGGAACAAGAGGCAATGGCACAACCGTGGACCAGGTGACGGTGCTGGAACACGGTTACTAAGCAGGAGGTACCTGTGCTACAAAGCACTACCAAGGACAAGCAGACGTTGCTGGAACTTGGATACCGAGAAGGAGGCACCTAGGCCAAAGGCTCCGCCGAGAACCAGCTGACAGTGCTGGAACCCGGATGGGTAGCACAAGGTACCCATAATCAACAAAGTTGCAAGGCCGCGAGCAGGACGCAGTTACCGAAACCCACAGTCCAACAGGGGGTGCTTGTCCTATTGGCACTACGGAACCAGCCTTTATTACCAGAACCCGCAGCCCACATAGGAAACACCGAAACTGCAGGCACCATAGACTCGGCTAACCCGATGGCAACACAACAGGACAACGTATTGGTGGCAAAGTGACGTTGATACTACCTGGAAACAGCAGGCTCGCTGGAACCAGGCTGGGCAGGAGGGAGTGCCCGTGCCAAAGACACTTCCGAGAACCAGCTGACGGTGCTGGAACCTGGATGGGTAACAGAAGCTACAAGAGTCAATGGAACTACTGAGAACCAGCTGACGGTGCTGGAACCCAGAGTGGCAGCAGAAGGAACAAGAGCCAATAGCACAACCGTGGACCAGCTGACGGTGCTGGAACACAGTTACTAAGCAGGAGGTACCTGTGCTCCAAAGCACTACCAAGGACCAGCAGACGTTGCTGGAACTCAGATACCAAGAAGGAGGCACCTAGGCCAAAGGCACTGCCGAGAACCAGCTGACGGTGCTGGAACCCGGATGGGTAGCAGAAACTGCAAGAGCAAATGAAAGTAGCGAGGACCAGCTGACGGTGCTGGAACCTGGAGGGGCAGCAGAAGGAACAAGAGCCAATGGCACAACCGTGGACAGCTGACGGTGCTGGAACACGGTTACTAAGCAGGAGGTACCTGTGCTACAAAGCACTACCAAGGACAAGCAGATGTTCCTGGAACTTGGATACCGAGAAGGAGGCACCTAGGCCAAAGGCTCTGCCGAGAACCAGCTGACGGTACTGGAATCCAGATGGGTAGCACAAGGTACCCATAATCATCAAAGTTGCAAGGCCGTGAGCAGGACACAGTTACCGAAACCCACAGTCCTACAGGCGGTGCTTGTCCTATTGGCACTACGGAACCATCCTTTAGTACCAGAACCCGCAGCCCACATATTAAGCACCTAAACTGCAGGCACCATAGGCTCGGCTAACCCGATGGCAGCATGACAAGACAACGTATTGGTGGCAAAGTGACGTTGACACTACCTGGAAACAGCAGGCGGGCTGGAACCAGGCTGGGCAGGAGGGAGTACCCGTGCCAAAGTCACTGCTGAGCAGCAACTGGCGATGTTGGAGCCCAGGATCAATCACGGAGCAGGCTGAGGCCTACTTGAGGCAAGTTTTATATCGGTTGTACTCCACTACTGATTGTAACCGTGCTCCACTTATGCCTCTGGCTCTACTGTCTCCAGGATTTCCCCTGGCCTCCAACCCCGCCAGTTGCTGCTCTGAAGTGGCGTCTGCACAATCCACACTTGTTCCTGGGTTACAGGGGCTCTGTCACTTCACTGGATCCCCTGATGTGTGTCCGGCAAGGTCACCTGCTCTGTCCACATTACCACTACTAGTAATGGGAATGTGGACAGAGCTTGAGACCTTGCCGGACACACATCAGGGGATCCACTAACGTGACAGAGCCCCTGAAACCCAGGAACAAGTGTGGATTGTGCAGACGCCACTTCAGAGCAGAAGCTGGCGGGGTTGGAGTCCAGTGGAAATACTAGAGACAGTGGAGCCAGAGGCCTAAGTGGAGCTTGGTTAAAAATCAGTAGTAGTGTGACTGTGTAGGCAGCAGGAGACTTTGCCATCCACACAGCAGGGGAGCAGCTGGCGTTACTGAACCCCACTGACACAGGAGCTAGTGTTTCCCTCTGTGCGGACGGCACATCAAAGCAACAACTGGCTGTGTTGAAGCCCAGGATCAATCACGGAGCAGGCTGAGGCCTACTTGGAGCAAGTAGAAAATAAGATGTAGTGTGATTTGGGAGGCAGCAGGAGACTTTGCCATCCATACAGCATGGGAGCAGCTGGCGTTACTGAACCCCACTGACACAGGAGCGAGTGTTTCTATCTGTGCAGACGGCACTTCCAAGCAAGAACTGGCTGTGTTGAAGCCCAGGATCAATCACGGAGCAGGCTGAGGCCTACTTGGAGCAAGGAGAAAATAAGATGTAGTGTGATTTGGGAGGCAGCAGGAGACTTTGCCATCCACACAGCAGGGGAGCAGCTGGCGTTATTGAACACCACTGACACAGGAGCGAGTGTTTCTATCTGTGCAGACGGCACATCCAAGCAACAACTGGCTGTGTTGAAGCCCAGGATCAATCACGGAGCAGGCTGAGGCCTACTTGAGGCAAGTTTTATATCGGTTGTACTCCACTACTGATTGTAACCGTGCTCCACTTATGCCTCTGGCTCTACTGTCTCCAGGATTTCCCCTGGCCTCCAACCCCGCCAGTTGCTGCTCTGAAGTGGCGTCTGCACAATCCACACTTGTTCCTGGGTTACAGGGGCTCTGTCACTTCACTGGATCCCCTGATGTGTGTCCGGCAAGGTCACCTGCTCTGTCCACATTACCACTACTAGTAATGGGAATGTGGACAGAGCTTGAGACCTTGCCGGACACACATCAGGGGATCCACTAACGTGACAGAGCCCCTGTAACCCAGGAACAAGTGTGGATTGTGCAGACGCCACTTCAGAGCAGAAGCTGGCGGGGTTGGAGTCCAGGGGAAATACTAGAGACAGTGGAGCCAGAGGCCTAAGTGAAGCTTGGTTAAAAATCAGTAGTAGTGTGACTGTGTAGGCAGCAGGAGACTTTGCCATCCAAACAGCAGGGGAGCAGCTGACGTTACTGAACCCCACTAACACAGGAGCTAGTGTGTTTTTCTCTGTGAGGATGGTACTTCTGAACGCCAACTGGCATTGTTGGAGCCCAGGATGAAGCATGGAGCAGGCTGAGGCCTGATGTTTTTGGCATGTGGAGGCAGCAGGAGACATTGCCGTCTACACAGCAGGGGAACAGCTGACGTTACTGAACCCCACTAACACAGGAGCTAGTGTGTATTTCTCTGTGAGGATGGCCCTTCTGAACACCAACTGGCATTGTTGGAGCCCAGGATGAAGCATGGAGTAGGCTGAGGCCTGGTGTTTTGGGCATGTGGAGGCAGCAGGAGACATTGCCGTCTACACAGCAGGGGAACAGCTGACGTTACTGAACCCCACTAACACAGGAGCTAGTGTGTTTTTCTCTGTGAGGACGGCACTTCTGAACACCAACTGGCGTTGTTGGAGCCCAGGATGAAGCATGGAGCAGGCTGAGGCCTGATGTTTTTGGCATGTGGAGGCAGCAGGAGACATTGCCGTCTACACAGCAGGGGAATAGCTGACGTTACTGAACCCCACTAACACAGGAGCTAGTGTGTTTTTCTCTGTGAGGATGGCCCTTCTGAACACCAACTGGCATTGTTGGAGCCCAGGATGAAGCATGGAGTTGCCTGAGGCCTGGTGTTTTTGGCATGTGGAGGCAGCAGGAGACATTGCCGTCTACACAGCAGGGGAACAGCTGACGTTACTGAACCCCACTAACACAGGAGCTAGTGTGTTTTTCTCTGTGAGGACGGCACTTCTGAACACCAACTGGCATTGTTGGAGCCCAGGATGAAGCATGGGGCTGGCTGAGGCCTGATGTTTTTGGCATGTGGAGGCAGCAGGAGACATTGCCGTCTACACAGCAGGGGAACAGCTGACGTTACTGATCCCCACTAACACAGGAGCTAGTGTGTTTTTCTCTGTGAGGATGGCACTTCTGAACACCAACTGGCGTTGTTGGAGCCCAGGGTGAAGCATGGAGCAGGCTGAGGCCTGATGTTTTTGGCATGTGGAGGCAGCAGGAGACATTGCCGTCTACACAGCAGGGGAACAGCTGACTTTACTGAACTCCACTAACACAGGAGCTAGTGTGTTTTTCTCTGTGAGGATGGCACTTCTGAACACCAACTGGCGTTGTTGGAGCCCAGGATAAAGCATGGAGCAGGCTGAGGCCTGATGTTTTTGGCATGTGGAGGCAGCAGGAGACATTGCCGTCTACACAGCAGGGGAACAGCTGACGTTACTGAACCCCACTAACACAGGAGCTAGTGTGTTTTTCATTTTGAGGACGGCACTTCTGGACACCAACTGGCGTTGTTGGAGCCCAGGATGAAGCATGGAGCAGGCTGAGGCCTGATGTTATTGGCATGTGGAGGCAGCAGGAGACATTGCCGTCTACACAGCAGGGGAACAGCTGACGTTACTGAACCCCACTAACACAGGAGCTAGTGTGTTTTTCTCTGTGAGGACGGCACTTCTGAACACCAACTGGCGTTGTTGCAGCCCTGGATGAAGCATGGATCAGGCTGAGGCCTGATGTTTTTGGCATGTGAAGATAGCAGGAGACATTGCCGTCTACACAGCAGGGGAACAGCTGACGTTACTGATCCCAACTAACACAGGAGCTAGTGTGTTTTTCTCTGTGAGGACGGCACTTCTGAACACCAACTGGCGTTGTTGGAGCCCAGGATGAAGCATGGAGCAGGCTGAGGCCTGATGTTTTTGGCATGTGGAGGCTGCAGGAGACATTGCCGTCTACACAGCAGGGGAACAGCTGACGTTACTGAACCCCACTAACACAGGAGCTAGTGTGTTTTTCTCTGTGAGGACGGCACTTCTGAACACCAACAGGCATTGTTGGAGCACAGGATCAATCATGCAGCAGGCGGAGGCGAACTTGCAGCAGGTTTTATTTAGGTTCTAGACTACTACTGATTGTTACCGTGCTCCACTATGGCCTCTGACTCCACTGTCTCTAGTATTTCCCCAGGCCTCCAACCCCGCCAGTTACAGCTCTGAAGTGGCGTCTGCACAATCCACACTTGTTCCTGTGTAACTGGGGCTCAGTCACGTCAGTTGATCCCCTGATGTGTGTCCGGCAATGTCTCCTGCTCTGTCCTCATTCCCACTACTAGTAGTGGGAATGTGGACAGAGCAGGAGACATTGCCAGACACACATCAGGCGATAAACTGATGTGACTGAGCCCCAGTAACACAGGAACAAGTGTGGATTGTGCAAGACACCACTTCTGAGCAGCAACTGGCGGGTTTGGAGGCCAGGCGAAAAACTAGAGACAGTGGAGCCACAGGTCTAAGTGGAGCACGGTTAAAAATCAGTAGTAGTTTGAATGTGGATAAAGCAGGAGACTTTGCCGTCCACACAGCAGGGGAGCAGCTGGCGTTACTGAACCCCCCTAACACAGGAGCTAGTGTTTTTCTCTGTGCAGACGACACTTATGAGCGACAACTTGCTGTGTTGAAGCCCAGGGATTATATTTCAGGTGGTAGAAACATGAACACAACAGGAGACCTGGATACTGTTGCCAACCATTTATTTATTCAGGAAGAGGACTGGCAAATTCTGGCAAGATCCAGGCCTTGTTCATTTTCAGAAAAGTAAGCCGGTCAACGTTATCGGAAGATAGTCGCGCGCGAAGGTCTGTTAGTACACCACCTACGGCACTAAAGACGCGTTCCGATAATACACTGGCAGCAGGGCAAGCCAGCACCTCCAATGCATACTGGCTAAGCTTTGGCCATATATCCAGCTTAGAGACCCAAAACTTGAAGGGGGAAGAGCCATCTGGTAGTACACTTACAGGGCAAGTCATGTAGTCTGTCACCATCTGACGAAAACGTTGACTCCTGCTGACTGGAGCTGTCTGTGATGGTGTAGACAATTGTGGCGGACACACAAAACTTTGCCACATTTGGGCCATAGTGGTCTTGCCTAGTGCTGAGGCGCTGCCTCTGCTCCCTCTTTGTGTCGAGTTTCCTCCACTGCCTCGACGCACAGAGCTGCTTTGTAAAGCACTAGCACCACTCCTGTCAGGTGGAATGGAAAACATGATGGACTGCACCAGTGTGTCTTGGTACTCCCGCAGTTTACGCTCCTGGTTCAACGGTGGTATGAGGCTTTGTAAGTTGTCCTGGTAGCGAGGATCTAGGAGGGTGTACACCCATTAATCAGTCATGTTGAGAATGTGGGCAATGCAGCGGTCGTTTCTCAGGCACTGCAGTATGAAATCAACCATGTGCTGCAGACTCCCAACTGCCAAAGAAATGCTGTCCCCTGCTTGAGGCGTCATCTCTGCCTGCTCTGGATCACCCCACCCTCGCTGTACATACTGACTAGAGGATTGTGTACCTCCCTTCTCTGGAGAGATGTCTTCCTCCTCCATCGACTCCTCCTCATCCGCCTCACAAAGTGTCCCCTGCCTAGGCCTTTGTGAGGAACCACGTAGGGCAGACTGGCCAGAAGCAGATGGCATTTGGGACTCCTCATCCTCCACCTCTTCCAAAACCTCCTCCCTTAGTGCTTGCAGTGTTTTTTGAAGCAGGCAAATAAGGGGGACAGTCATGCTGACTAGTGCATCATCTGCACTCGCCATCCGCGTGGAATCATCGAAGGTACGCAAAACGAGGCAGATGTCCTTCATAGAGGCCCACTCAGTGGTGCTGAAGTGTGACCGGTGCACAGTGCGACTTGTTTGCGCCAGATGCAGCTGGAACTCCATGACTGCTGCCTGCTGCTCACACAACTGCTCCAACATATGTAACGTTGAATTCCACCTATTCGGTAGGTCACATATGATGCGATGTTCCGGAAGGCGTAATCGGCGCTGCAGAGCAGCAAGGCGCGATCTTGCCATGCTGGAACGCCGCAAGTGAGCGCACTCTATCCGGACCTTGTGCAGCAGTGCATCAAGATCCGGATAGTCCCTCAGAAAGCTCTGCACGACCAAGTTCAGCACATGTGCCAGACATGGGATGTGAGTGAGGTTGCCTAGGCCAAGAGCTGCCACCAGATTTCGGCCATTGTCACATGCTACCAAGCCCGGTTGGAGATTCGCTGGCAGAAACCACACGTCGCTCTCCTGCTTGATGGCATTCCAGAGCTCCTGCGCTGTGTTGCTTCGATTCCACAAAGAAATTAATTTAAGTACGGCCTGTTGACGTTTGGCCACGGCTGTGCTCATATCGGTCGTAACAGGCTCCTGCTGCGCTCTTTCTGAGGAACTTGAGTAGGAGGAGGAGTCAATGTGTACAGACTGCATTCCTGCAATCTGTGGAGTTGGCAGAACACGTACAGCGCCACTCTCCAGATCTGTACCCGGCTCCACAACATTGACCCAATGGGCAGTGAGGGAAAGGTATCGTCCCTGTCCATGGTTACTGGTCCACGCATCGGTGGTCAGGTGGACCTTGCTACTGACGGCATTTAGTAGCGCATGTTGTATTTTTCCCTCCACATGTTTTTGCAGGGTAGGGACGGCTCTCCTGCTGAAATAAAAGCGGCTGGGCACGGTGTATTGTGGGACTGCCAATGCCATCAATTCCCGGAAGGTGTCAGTCTGCACCAGCCTGAATGACAGCATTTCAAGTGCCAGTAGCTTGGCAATGCCAGCATTCAGAGCCTGTGCTCGGGGATGGTTTGCCGAGTATGGCCTCCTTTTATCCCATGCCTGTGCTACCGATGGCTGTAGAGTGGCCTGGGAGTGTGAGGAGGACTGGGAACGTGGTGCTGTGGGTGGAAGTTCACTGGGTCTCCGGACAACAGTGCCAGAGGTTCTTCCTTGGCGATCCTCTGAGGAAGCTGAACCAGCTGTGTGTGAGCTGGAGGAAGAGGCACCAACACGAGCTGAAGAGGTGGTAGGTGGTGCTGTACGTTGACCTACATCTTCGGTGTGTCTGTGTAACTCCACCTCGTGCTTGGTCCGCACATGTTTCCACATATTTGTGGTATTGAGGTTGCTGACATTTTTCCCTCTTTTGACTTTCTGATGACACAGCTTGGATTTGACAAAGCAAATGTCATCTGCAACTGTGTCAAAAAAGGACCACGCACTGCAAGTCTTGGGAGCGCCCGTTTTGCCTTTTGAAAGAGGAATGATCCTACCGGGTGCCGATGTGGAGGCTACAGGCAACCAAGTCTGCCCCCTCCCTCTCCCTCCTGTTTTGGCCGTTCGGGGAATCTCTTCCTCAGAGCTGCTCCCACCACCTTCCTGTTCCTCACGCCATGATGGGTCAAGGACCTCATCATCTACACTCCCCTCCTCAAACACCTGCTTCTCCTGAGTTGTCTCACCAGCACCGTATGCACCAGAAAGTGGTAACTGAGTCTCATCATCATCTGATGCGTACTGAGGTGTGCTGACCATAGGCACTGGCCCACCCGCCTCTTCAGATTCCGAGGGACAAAGAAGTTGCGCATCATTGCATACCCCCTCTTCTTCACATTCTTGAATGCTGCTTGGCTGACCCCCTCTTTCCAAGCCAACAGATTCAGAGAACAGAAGTAGAGACTGTGATGGCTCCTATCCAGGGCTCTCTGACTGCCTATGCACTTTGGCAGGTGGTGAAGAGACAGATGGTTGCTCTTCGGTGCTCTGCCCTTAGAGGACATGGAAGTCATTGAAGTCGATACGTTAGCTGCCATCCATCCGACAACGGCTTCAATTTGTTCCTCCCGCAGCAGTGGGGTACGGCGAGGTCCTACAAAGCTGCGCATAAAGGACTGTTGCCTGCTAAAACTGGGGGATGCTGACTCACTGGTGCCTGCAGCAGGCACAGAATCCCCACGTCCTCTCCCTGCAGAATCCCCATGTCCTCTCCCTACAGAATCCCCACGTCCTCTCGCTGCTGAAAATCCATGCCCATGCCCACGTGCCTTACTCCCTGCCTTCTTCATCTTTCTAGACTGATAAAGATAGGCAGAAAAGTACAAAGGGGGGGCTTAGTATGCTTATTCCTGAACAACTGGTAACAGGTATAAGAAACACTAATTTTATGTAGTGTGTGTGTGGACTACACTTTAATAGGAGCTAATGTGGCCTACACAACTGTCAAATGTAGTGTTTGGTGAACTTTATTTTGGATGTGACCAAAGATTTGAAAGTGATAGTATCACAAACTTTTTGGAGCTATTACAATGCAGGCAGGTAACCTACAATGCAAAAGATGAGGCTCCAAAAAAATTGGGTAATACTAATCTGGCTGCAGCTGAAGGGCACAAGCCAGAAAAAAGGCTCCTCTATCTACTCCAATATAGTGTTTGCAACCAACCAATGTAGATGGATTCGGATGGATGCACACTAATAGGAGAAAAAAAAAGGAGCTGCAATAAAAGAAAAATGTGTGAGGCAGTGACGCACGCTGAGCGGCCTACAACCAGACGTAGCTGCAGGACACACTACTCAGCATGAGCTGCACTCACACACAGTCAGAGACCGCCGTGAACAGTGCAGAGAAGTGGGCACTAGCACTGAAAGGCTGCAGAAAGGCTCCGCTGTCTACTACTAGTGTTTGCTACCAACGTATATGGATACGGATGGAAGCACACTAGATAGAATTTATGAAAAATAAGCAGCTAGAAAATAAAAATATGTATGAGGCAGCAGTGAGGCATGCTGGGCGGCCTACAGCCAGACGTGGATGGAAGGACCCACTACACAGCGTGAGCTGCACTCACACAGCCCTTGCAGGCAGCTGTGAACACTGATGCTAGGCAAAAGAAAGCTACAGTGGTGGTTTATGTAGCCTGGGTAAAGCACAATAGTTTTTTGAGAAATGCAATTTCTAACTGTCCCTCACAGTCTTCAACAGCAGCCTGTCCCTAACTGAATTCACAGCAGAGTGAACAGAAATGGCGGTGGCGGCTTTTATAGTGCATCATGACATCATTTCAGCAGCCAATCACAGCCATGCCAATAGTTAACATGCTGACATGCCTAACAGGATGTGCCCACACTTCTGAGGATTCCCATTGGCTGAATCAAATCGAGCGGGCTCATAGCATTATGGGAACTTCCGATTCCGGTATTCGATATGAAAAAAGTATCGGAACTAAGTATCGGAATTCCTATACAGCTAATATCAGCCAATACCCGATACTTGCGGTATCGGAATGCTCAACACTATTTATGACTGCTACAATTATCAATGAATGAACAATAAATAAATAGGTCCTAACCGTTATGGATACAGTGGAGCAGTCCCGAATTTGGGTCCTTGTCCTGCAGTCTCGGTCGGGCGTCTGCTGAATGTTACTGTCATAGGAAGCCTAGGTAACTATAGGCTAAAACCCTGGGGCCCCTACGGTGTCCCTCAGACTAGGGGAAACCCTGTCTGTCCCTCAACCGAGGGTTTACACTGAAGGTGTGTCTGCCTGGGCCTCCACCCTGTCCTTGTCTCCTGTCCAGCCCTAAGCTGAACCCACCACCCTCCACCCAGTGAGGAGACCAAACACCAGACCCCACAAATAAGTATGGAGAGGGATAAAGGAAACGCACCACACCGCGTACACACAGGAGAATACAATAATGTGCAAGGGCAACCAAAAAATACAACACAGGGAGGCAAAATGGCAACAATGGAATTTACTACACCAGAAACAGTATGCTCCTTAGACCACCACTCCAGACCGGTATCGCTAGCACAAGGCAAGAGCTATAGTCGGCGACGCCCATAGTCACGCAGGACAATTTAAAGACAGAGGGCGTGGCTAAGCCCTCAGCCAGAATGACAACCTGTTAACCCAATCCAAGCCGGATCAGAAGACCAATCAGCGCCGCTGAGAACAAAGTGGTAGGATGGGGTATTACCGCTGTCTGCAGGACACCCTGGTGCAAACAGTGTCCGACATGACAGTTACTCACTACCAAAGCCCCCTCTGATATCTCCTCCTGCCAGGGTAGAAAGAAAAGGTAAATGAGGGTGGCTTTGGGGTGTGGCTAGAGGTGTGGTCAAAATTGCTGCACCGCATAATTTGTCCCTCTCTCTATTCTGTAAATGTTGGGAGGTATGTACTGTATTTATTGGCTATTTCAGTACACACTATGCAAATATTGTTTTGGGTAAAACTACTTATGTTTTACAATACAGTCTATTAGCCAGGTGCAGACATATCATTGATGCAACCTGTGCAGTCGCACAGGGGCCCAAGAGGTAAGAGGGGCCATTTCTACCTCCAAAGCTGGTGCAATTTTGCATTTTTCTGAGCTCTTGGGCTGCAAAGAGCCCATATATTGTTATTGCACAGGGGCCCTTTTTTGTCTGTGTCCGCCAGTGCTATTAATATAGCTTTATATCTTTTGATACAAACTATAAACCAAGTGTCTTTTTTGGATGAAATTTACCGCACTCATTTCTTTTTCTCTCCTTATTACTGGGAACCTGTTTTTTTTTCTCAAAAGTGCATTTCTCCAATCTTCTTTTTTTTTTATTACTTATTACCATTATTTTCTCCATGTGACCCCTCTTATGTTGCTATGACTTTTCTGCAAGTACACCAAACTAACTATCCTTTGTTTTTGTGGCCATAAAGCAAATATAGCATACAAAATCACAACAAAGGAGAAAGCTTTACACAGGATCAAAATAGATGTTTAAAAATATATAAAGTTTATTAAAGACATTATAAAATCACATATGAAAAAGAGAGAACACCACCGGTACAGACAGAAGGTGGTGTAGGGATTCGCTCTGGTAGGCAATAGCCGGGCGGCAGTAACGAGGCAACACACAGGCATAAAGTCCAATTCCAGTGGTTTTAATGTCACTCAGTAATCAGCAGCTTAACAAAACATAAGGAAAACCAAACACATACTCCAGCTTGGAGAACCACTGGTCCCAGACTCACCCCTTGCACGGGACGGGCGTAACTAAGCGGCTGCCAGGTCCTGCGGCATCCGCCAGGTGCCATTCCCGGGGTTCTTCCGAGTCTTGCTGCTATAGTCCTGCACAAGTTCCTGTAGCTTCCAGAAACACATTCACACTGTGGTAATTACCAACCTCCATTACATAGGGCCTAACCCCTCCCACCAGTGAGGTAGACACCACATGGGCTGATCACGTGACCCTGACATCATCGCAGGTCCCGTCTTTAGAGAAAAACCCGGCCAAACATTAATCTGCTGGGAGAAACATATCTTCCATCCAGTAAAACACCCTTTACTGTACCACATACCTCCCCCCATGTTCATCCTCAAGGGGGTGGACACATGACATACAGTGAACTCTGGACAGGGCATCTGCATTCCCCTGTAGTCTGCCTGCATGATGTTCCACTGAAAATATAAAATTTTGCAGGGACAGGAACCACCTGGTGACTCGGGCATTCCTCTCCTTAGCTTGACTCATCCACATAAGAGGTGAATGATCTGTCACCAACCGAAATGTTCTCCCCAGCAAACAGTAGCGCAACTATTCCAGTGCCCACTTGATGGCCAGGCACTCTCTCTCCACAATACTGTATCGGGTTTCAGCTGGGGTAAGCTTCTGGCTTAGGAAGCTAACGGGATGCTCTTCTCTGTTAACTTCCTGAGACAGCACGGCATCGAGGCCTATCTCCGAGGCATCAGTCTGCACCACAAACTCTTTTTTGAAACTTGGAGTGATCAGGACTGGTGAACCACACAGTACCCCTTTTAATTTTGTAAAGGCCTCCTCTAACTGATCATACCAGTGGACCATCACAGATTTTTTCCCTTTTAAACAATCTGTTAAAGGCGCGGACAGGGTTGCAAAGTTGGGAATGAACCGCCTGTAATATCCCACTAAACCCAAAAAGGCTTTTACCTGTTTTGTTGTGAGTGGGCAGGGCCAGGTCTGAATTGCCTCTACTTTGTTTACTTGGGGCTTGAGAACTCCTCTCCCAATGACATACCCCAAGTACCGGGCTTCTTCCAACCTTATGGAATACTTCTTTGGGTTGGCAGTTAGCGCTGCTTGTCGCAGAGAGTCTATCACTGCCTGTACTTTTGCTATGTGGCTTTCCCAGTCGGTGCTGTACACAATGATATCGTCTAGATAGGCTGAGGCATAGCGGCGATGGGGACGGAGCACAATATCCATTAACCGCTGGAACGTTGCTGGTGTGCTATGCAACCTAAAGGGTAATACCTTATACTGGAACAGCCCCTCAGGTGTTACAAAAGCTGTTTTGTCCTTCTCCGCCTCTGTTAGTGGTACCTGCCAATAACCTTTTGCGAGGTCAAGAGTTGTAAAATACCGTGCTTGCCCAAAGCGCTCTATCAACTCGTCAACCCGGGGCATGGGGTAGGTGTCAAATTTTGAAATGTCACTGAATTTTCTAAAATCATTACAGAATCTTAGAGACCCATCAGGCTTGGGTATTAGGACTATTGGGCTGGCCCACTCACTTTGAGACTCTTCTATGACCCCTAACTGTAGCATAGCTTTCACCTCTTCCAAGATGGCTTGTCGCCGGGCCTCAGGGACCAGATAAGGCTTTAGTCGGACCTTGGCCTGTGGCTCTGTGACAATGTCATGTTGGATTAGGGAGGTGAGTCCAGGGAGCTCCGAAAAATCATCTGTATTTCGGCTAATGATCTCCCGGACCTCCTGAACCTGTCTAGGAGACAAAGTATCTGCAATTTTGACTGCGGGTTGGGCTTCTCCTGCCTCACCCCGAGGTAATGGAGCCTTTTCCATCTGAAATGCTGGCAGCGGACTATCCTCACCAAGGTGCTCTCTATCTTTCCAGGGATTAAGCAAATTAATTTGGTAAACCTGTTCTGGCTTTCTCCGTCCTGGCTGGTGTACCTTGTAGTCTACTGGCCCCAACTTCTCCATGATCTCGTAGGGTCCCTGCCACCTTGCGAGAAATTTGCTATCTACGGTAGGCACAAGCACCAACACCCAAACTCCAGGGTTAAAGGTTCTTACCCGAGCCTCCCGTTATAGACCCGACTCTGTGACCGTTGTGCTGCCTCCATATGTTCCCGGACCAGGGGTAGGACTGTCTCCATTCTCCCTTGCATTTTTGCAACATGTTCTATCACACTTTTGTGGGGGGTAGGTTGGTTCTCCCAGGCCTCTTTGGCTATATCGAGTAAGCCCCGTGGATGTCTGCCGTACAATAGTTCAAAGGCCGATAACCTCGTAGATGCCTGAGGCATCTCCCATACTGCAAACAACAAATATGGCATTAAGAGATCCCAGTCCTTCCCATCTTTGGAAACTGCCTTTTTTAACATGCTCTTCAGCGTCTTATTGAACCTTTCTACCAGACCATCTGTTTGGGGATGATAGACCGATGTGCGCAACTGTTTAACATTTGACAACCGGCAGAGTTCCTTCATAATTTTTGACATAAAGGGGGTTCCCTGGTCTGTTAAAATCTCTTGCGGAATTCCCACCCATGAAAACATACCCATGAGTTCCTTTGCTATAAGCTTAGCTGATGTGTGGTGCAGCAGAATGGCCTCAGGATATTGGGTAGCATAATCTAGAACTACAAGAATGTATTGGTGTCCCCTTTCCGACTTATTGGAAGGCCCCACCAGGTTCATGGCCAGTCTGTCGAAGGGCACCTCTATAATTGGCAAAAGCACCAAAGGACTCCGAAAGTAAGGCTGGGGACTGGTTAACTGGCACACTGGACAGGAGCTACAGTATCGTTTAACTTCTTCATGGACCCCTGGCCAGTAAAGTCGCTGCAGAATTCGGTCGAGGGTTTTCTTTTGGCCAAAATGCCCCCCGAGTACATGCACATGCGCTAAATCCATTTCCAGCCTCCGATACGTCTGAGGTACCAGTAATTGTTCTACCATTTCCCCCCGTATTTTCTCCACTCGGTACAACAAATCCTGGTTCAGCTCAAAGCGTGGCAACACCGTATCTGCCCCAGGTTGTTGGGGTTCCCCATTGACAAACAGTACATTTTCTCTGGCCCGGGCTAAAGTAAGGTCTCGGAGTTGCGCTGTACCAAAATTGTCACCTGATACATTCAAGTCTGACAACTCAGGTCCCGGCGGCAAGTTTTCCACCTCTCCAGCCAATACTTCCCTGGGAGAATTATCCCCCTCCCCCACTGAAGGCAAGGTTATTCCTACAGCCAGCACTTCTTCCTCCGGGCCACCAGGTTCATGCCCCACTTCTGGAGAATGTAACCTGGTTGCCTCTGGTGCCGGCAGCTGCTCAGTGGGTGGGACAACAGAGGGCCACAGCACAGAAAACAACGGAAAGTCTCTTCCAATTATCACTTCATAATGTAAATTAGTGACCACCCCCACCTCGTGGCACCGCCTCCCCGCTGGCGTGCTGATTACCACTAGTGCGGTGGGATAGTCTTTTAAGTCTCCATGTATACACAACACCCCAATTTTCCGACCCGTATACTCGCTGGTGTGTATCCAGCTGGCTCGTACCAGGGTTACAAGACTCCCTGAGTCCAATAGGGCAACAGCCGGGGTGCCCTCCACTTCCACCTGACACAAATGTTCCATATTGGGACCTTTCGGGGTATCCATTGCACACATCGGTTCGGCATTGTTGGACTGGCGGTACCCAAAATTTGTGTCCATGGGTTCAGTCAGGTGGGGGCAGTCAGCTCTCCTATGACCTGGTTCCTGGCACTGCCAGCAGATTATGGGGCTCCTTACTTCCCCAGATAAGTCCTGAGCGGCCTTCCTGGGCTCTGCTCGCCGAACCAGGGGTGGGGACTTAGGGAACATTCCTGTTACCTTCCAGGGGGTCCCTCCCTGTAGCTCTTTGGTAGCCCCATACCTTTCTATAAGGTCTATCATCTGCATGGCATTAGTAGGGGATGCCTGTCCGACCCATATCTGGAAGGAGTGGGGCAAAGCCCTCCAAAATTTATCAGTCACTATGCGGTCCAGCATGGCCATGGGGGACAACACCTCAGGCTGCAACCACTTTTGTAACAGGTGCAACAGGTCATAATACTGGGACCGGGCCGGTTTGGAGGAGGTAAACTCCCACTGGTGTACCCGCTGGGCCCGCACTAACACATTTACCCCAAGATGAGCCAGTATCTCACCCTTGACGACCGTGTAGTCCGCCCTTTGCTCTGAGGGTAGGTCCTGATACGCCTTCAAAGGTCCTGGGGTCAGAAACGGAGCTAGGACATCCGCCCAATGGTCCTGGGGTAGCTTCTCTCTCTCAGCGACTCCTTTGAACATCTCCAGGTATGCCTCCACATCATCTGATTTCTCCATCTTGGGAATCGCTATACGAACCGCTCTCCGGACCTCATGGATTCCCCGGTCAGCTCCTTTTGTCTGCGCTGCCGTGATATGCTGTGTCAACAGCTGATTGGTTTCCTGCTGCTGCATAGCCTGTTGCTGCATAGCCTGCTGTCGTATGGCCTCCTGTTGCTGCTGCATAGGGTGTATGAGCGCTTTTACCGTGGCCTCAATTTCTGGAAAGTTCCCCGCCTGGGTCTCTGCCACTCGTTTCACACAGGACATAGGCTGGGGTACAAATCAAAAATAAAAAAAACAGCCTGGCCTTACTGCTTCTGCCCGCATTCAGTCCACCAATTGTAGGGATTCGCTCTGGTAGGCAATAGCCGGGCGGCAGTAACGAGGCAACACACAGGCATAAAGTCCAATTCCAGTGGTTTTAATGTCACTCAGTAACCAGCAGCTTAACAAAACATAAGGAAAACCAAACACATACTCCAGCTTGGAGAACCACTGGTCCCAGTCTCACCCCTTGCACGGGACGGGCGTAACTAAGCGGCTGCCAGGTCCTGCGGCATCCGCCAGGTGCCATTCCCCGGGTTCTTCCGAGTCTTGCTGCTATAGTCCTGCAGCATGGGAATCCTGTATACAAGTTTCAGGCTGAGTCCACACAAGTTCCTGTAGCTTCCAGAAACACACTCACACTGTGGTAATTACCAACCTCCATTACATAGGGCCTAACCCCTCCCACCAGTGAGGTAGACACCACATGGGCTGATCACGTGACTCTGACATCATTGCAGGTCCTGTCTTTAGGGAAAAACCCGGCCAAACATTAATCTGCTGGGAGAAACATATCTTCCATCCAGTAAAACACCCTTTACTGTACCACAGTGGGTACACCCGGATAAAGTGTAAGCATAGATATGTACTCTTAGTATCAAACATTAATATAGTCCCTATTTATAGACAGAAAATATGGATAAGTGGTCCCAAACAATTAGTGAAATACAGGCAAATATTATTTATGTTAACAATGGAGGTAACACAATGAAGAATACTGAACAGTGGCTATATACTGTATGATATTTGATTTAGAGGGAATCTGCCAGCAAGTTTTTGCTCCCTCATTTGAGAGCAGCATGATGTAGGGCCACACAATCTGATTCAAGTGACATGTCAATTACTTTACTGATTGCTGCAGTTTTGATAAAATCTCTGTTTTCTCTGCTGCAGATCTAGCAGTTCTCTGAATGCTGAGCTCTGTATAACACCACCCACACCACTGATTGACAGCTTCCTGTGTACACTGTGCATAGTCAAGAAGGTGCCAATATGTGGTGCGGGCTGCACTATACTGAGCACATGAACATGCTTGACTAGCTGGCAACAGTTTTACTAGTCCTCTAATGAAAATCTGCTGATAAAACAATGACGTTTATTAAAAGTACACTATGCAGCCCAGTAAGTGAAACATAAATGCACATAATGATGCTCTTAGATCAGGTGGCAAAACTCTGGTAACAGGCTCCATGTAAATGCTTTATCCAGAGCCTCTCACGTCGGCATCAGGCGTTGAAGGATGCTACTGGTATCTATTGGCTGCTCGCCAGATCTTAAGCGCACCCGGAAGGTTTCTTGTAGAGGTGATCTTACAGCGCTGCCCATGAATGTCCAATCCAGATCAAGAAAAGTAGGTATTAAAAACTTTAATTGCTACGTGTTTCAGAGCAGTTCCTGCTCTTTCTTCAAGCAGGCATACAGTCATATGTAAAAGTTTGGGCACCCCTTTTAATGTTAACCTTTTTTCTTTATAACAATTTTGGTTTTTGCAACAGCTATTTCAGTTTCATATATCTAATAACTGATGGACTCAGTTATATTTCTGGATTCAAATGAGGTTTATTGTACTAACAGAAAATGTGCAATCTGCATTTTAATAAAATTTGACCGGTGCAAAAGTATGGGCACCTCAACATAAAAGTGACATTAATATTTCGTAGATCCTCCTTTTGCAAAAGTAACAGCCTCTAGTCGCTTCCTGTAGCTATTAATGAGTTCCTGGATCCTGAATGAAGGTATTTGTGACCATTCCTGTTTACAAAACAATTCCAGTTCAGTTAAGTTTGATGGTCGCCGAGCATGGACAGCCCGCTTCAAATCATCCCACAGATGTTCAATGATATTCAGGTCTGGGGACTGGGATGGCCATTCCAGAACATTGTAATTGTTCCTCTGCATGAATGCCTGAGTAGATTTGGAGCGGTGTTTTGGATCATTGTCTTGCTGAAATATCCATCCCCTGCGTAACTTCAACTTCGTCACTGATTCTTGCACATTATTGTCAAGAATCTGCTGATACTGAGTTGAATCCATGCGACTCTCAACTTTAACAAGATTCCCGGTGCCGGCATTGGCCACACAGCCCCAAAGCATAATGGAACCTCCACCAAATTTTACTGTGGGTAGCAAGTGTTTCTCTTGGAATGCTGTGTTTTTTAGCCTCCATGCATAACGCCTTTTTGTATGACCAAACAACTCAATCTTTGTTTAATCAGTCCACAGGACCTTCTTCCAAAATGTAACTGGCTTGTCCAAATGTGCTTTTGCATACCTCAGGCGACTCTGTTTGTGGCGTGCTTGCAGAAACGGCTTCTTTCGCGTCACTCTCCCATACAGCTTCTCCTTGTGCAAAGTGCGCTGTATTGTTGACCGATGCACAGTGACACCATCTGCAGCAAGATGATGCTGCAGGTCTTTGGAGGTGGTCTGAGGATTGTCCTTGACTGTTCTCACCATTCTTCTTCTCTGCCTTTCTGATATTTTTCTTGGCCTGCCACTTCTGGGCTTAACAAGAACTGTACCTGTTTTCTTCCATTTCCTTACTATGTTCCTCACAGTGGAAACTGACAGGTTAAATCTCTGAGACAACTTTTTGTATCCTTCCCCTGAAAAGGTATGTTGAATAATCTTTGTTTTCAGATCATTTGAGAGTTCTTTTGAGGAGCCCATGATGCCACTCTTCATAGGAGAATCAAATAGGAAAACTACTTGCAAGTGGCCACCTTAAATACCTTTACTCATGATTTGATACACCTGGCTATGAAGTTCAAAGCTCAATGAGGTTACAAAGCCAATTTAGTGCTTCAGGAAGTCAGTAAAAAGTAGTTAGGAGTGTTCAAATCAAGAAAATGATATGGGTGCCCATACTTTTGCACCGGTCAAATTTTGTTTAAATGCAGAGTGCACATTTTCTGTTAGTACAATAAACCTCATTTGAATCCAGAAATATAACTGAGTCCATCAGTTATTAGATATATGAAACTGAAATAGCTGTTGCAAAAACCAAAATTGTTATAAAGAAAAAAGGTTAACATTAATAGGGGTGCCCAAACTTTTACATATGACTGTATATCATGTGTGATGGTTACAACCATAATATACAATTGGTGGTCTTGGTTGATGTGCACATGTTGCACTTTCTTTCCTTCTTTTATATTGCATCTTTTTTTATTAATTAGAATAAAATGCCAAATGTGCACAAAACCTAGCAAGCAGCTGACGCTTGTTCTGATGTGAAGTTTGGGGCACTGGATAACCCCGTTAAGTTGCCTACAGTCTGCATTTAGGCCATGTTAATTCACTTCAGATGTCTAGCCCATTGAAAAATTTGTTCAGCTGAATTTGAATCTATTTTCTGAAAATCTAGTATGTATGTCACTAAGTAGGCGTTTGTCTACTTGAATACTTTAAAGAAGCTGTCTCTTGAACTGTATTGGTCAATGTATCTGCCAGTGCTTTTAGAACAGGGGAGCATGCGCCACTGGGAAGCTTGTGCGGCGTGCATAGTGAGCAGGGGATGTGTCAGAAGATGGGAAAGGTCACCGTGCGCTGCTGGGGCGATAGATATGGTGGCATCCCTACATATAGGGGGAAGAGGGACCATGCAGGAGCGCCACCGTTAGTGTTACATACTATACGAAATTGTGTATGTTTTTCAACCCTCATTGAGCTGCAACATTTTTGGAGATTTTTACCAGTTTAATCTGTGCTTGTATTTCTATAGGTACTGTAGTTCTACTGTCTGTAATCAGATTTAGATCATGAAATTCTATTGATTAATTTTCACAAATCGTCACATTATTAACCCCTTAGCAACCACCGATACGCATTAAAATGGCATCCGCTAAGGTTTCTTATTCCCTCATTGCCGTTTTAAAACGGTGATCAGGAATAAGGCTGTAGCGCCACGTAGACTCAGAATATCTTTGGGGTCTCTGCAACCGGGGATAGATGAGATCCCAGAGAGCATGATCAGGGCTGGATTTTCTGGTGTCTGATCACACACAAAAAAATTGTGCCAACTGTTTCAATGAGTTCTCTCTCTTCTGACTTTATATATGTCAGACGAGAGAGAAATGATGCCCCCTGAGAATCCCTGGTACCTCCGCAATCCCCGGGCCCTCCTGATCTGTCCCCTTGTCCGGCGTCATCTTCCTGGAATAAAAAATGGTGCAGTGCACCTCCCGAGATGTACCGGACGAAAAATATGTTGCAAAAAACAGTCTCAGAATCAGTGGGATTTGTTGAAGCGTTCCAGAATTCTAACCACATAAAGTGACAATGGTCAGATTTGTAAATTTGGCTTGGTCATTAAGGTCAAAATTGGCTCTGTCAAGGGGTTAAAGGTAAAATGCTACCAAGTGTTATTTTACAGACAAACGTCCTATTTCCAAGAAAATTGTGAACTAAGAAAGTGCGGACTGTGCAGCTATACACAGATTTCAGATAAAGAGCGGTCACAATTCTTAGCCATGAATAACTGGCAGCCCGGTGGCCTGTCCATAGTGTGAGATTAATTTCTTTCTTTTCTCACAATATGATCAGGTGATGAAAATGACTGTAATGTTATATGGTACTTAAACTGCTTTATTGTCTAATATGTTTCTAATTTGTAATATTGCAATAAATATAGCGAGAGGTGATGGAATTGAAGGATTATTTGCAACCAGTCTATCACCTCTTCTCGTTAAAAACCTCTCTCATCATACCACGCAATTATCATATTTGACAGGAACATCTCATTACATTTGCATGTGCTTGTGCTTCTTGATCACCATCTCCGTCGGTTTCTCTCGCCAATGTTACATTTTCAACCCCTCATCATGAGTTTTTCAGGACATTTTCTTTTCATCTGTTCTTCTTCAAAGTGTAGATTTCCATGTCCATTTATTTGTCATCATTTCCCATAAATGAAAGATTGAGAAATGTGATTAGGAAAAGCTGCCAACTCTCTCACACTTGGCTGTTAGTTGTCATTCCTTTGATTAATGGTGTAAAGGCATAACTCCAGCCGGCTAGGTGAAAATTGGTATCGGAATAGCTTTGTATGAGGTTGGAAGTGATTAGATGGGAAGGAAGAGACAGCATAATGCTGGAGAGGAGCCTGAGAGTCTAGATCTTGTGATGTAGGAACCTAACAATGAAAGGTATTGGTTCCTTATGGATTGCAAGCTTCTCAATCAAATTGTCATGTTGTTCTTAATGTGAACACTGTAGATACCATTTATAATTACCAAATATATCTATAAATAATCTTAACTAAAGTTGAGCGACTTTTGGTTTTTTAGGGTCGAGTTTCGTTTCGTGAAACCCGACTTTTCCAAAAGTCGGGTCGACCAAGATCGGCCGATTATAGGGAAAAGTCGGGGTCGTCCCGAAACACAAAACCCAATGTAAGTCAATGGGGAATAAAAGTCGGCAGTGAGAGGAGGACAGGAAACACACCTACAGTGCCCATTTGAATGCCAAAAGCATCAATTCTTCTTACTTAAGCTTGTCAACCTTTATTAACTTCATAATACAAGTTACGCACTGAAAAATGGGGGTTATTTGGCTAAAGTTGTAGGGGGGTAGGGCTGGTTCCAGGTTTTCATGTGCCCTGGGCGAAAGAGCGCCCCTTTAACACATACCACAACTCATCATGCTCCGATACGGCAGATAAATAGCGGTATAGTACAATGAAAAATACTTCACTTTTTACATCTCATGACGACGCCCATCTATTTCTCCATACAGAATCATTGGTCCCATATAATGTTTGAAACAGTATATGATGAGCTTCACATAATGCTACAGTATATGTTGGTCCCCATGGATGAAGATCCACTGTCTTATGGGCCCAAATAATGCTCCAAACATAATGGGCCCCATTTCTAATGCTCTAGTGTATAATGTGCCCTGTAAATGCTGCTCCAGTGTCTGATGTCCACCTTTGGAATATTCCAGTGTATGGTGGGCCCCACCTATCATTCTCCAGAGTATAGTGCTCCCCAAAAATTGCTGTCCCAACATTGAAAACAATCAAATAAGTCTCCTCGCTAGGGAATCCCTGTACTAGTCTGGACTCCTCGTCATCCCCATCTTCCATCTCACTGCACAGTATTTCAACCTTGCAAGTGCTGTGATCCTGAGCAAGCAGGGGGGGCCCACTCGTTGGCGACGGCACTGGCACAGGGCCCCTGATAGTACGGTGGTGTGTCTGATGGCGGGTGGGCCGAACCTGCACTTTCATCTGCAGCTTCCTCTTTGTCACCGTGTAAGATGGAACTGTATATGGGAAGGGTAACCTGAGTTTCATCAGGGTCAGATTCAGGCCGTGTAGCGTGCGAGGGGAATGTAGTGGTCTGGGTCAATGTACCAGCAGATTCATCGAGCAGTGGCTGGGCATCAGTGCACTTGTGTCGCCCCCAGGAGTACGGTCGCCACAGTGGCATTACCTTCCTCCTAGGGAGTGTGATGTCATGCTTGGGAGCAACAAAGGATCTCTCTAGCAGGTTAACTGATTGGGCGGCGTTATTCCCACGAGTCATGACCCTCCATACAGTGTTCATGAAGGCAAAGTGTTTGTTTTACGTGGGCAGTATGGTTGCAAAGCTGAACCTTAAAGGAATGTCCAGAAGGGCACCACCAAGAGTGGAGCCTACGGTTAAATTCGACTCCACCTGGGAAACCTCAACCATGCCAGCTACAGAACAGATGCACACATTGCAAGCTTAATTCCGTTAACGAACGAGACTCCGTCATACCCCGCGGTCCGAGTCCGGCTTACTAGAGGGACACGTGAGGCTCTGGCACATGAGATTGGCCAATAACTGGTGTGTCATGCCCTTACATGTCCATGGCTGCATGTGCGCTACACTGAAAAGGCCAGTGTTTGTCGCTTACAGGTGCAGATAACCCGCTGAACAACATTAGTGATGGGGATCACTGATTACAATTATTACCCGCGAACGATGATTTCCCAGTAAGTGCAGGTCAACCGCAGTTCTGGAATTAGGCCTAACCGTCATTCCTGAAAAAATGAAAAACTTACGTGTGCAAACCACAGGTGCTGTAGCTTGCTTAACAGCTCGCCAGCCATTCTCACGCCCAGTATGGATTGCATGTGATTGCACAAAGGTGAGAAAGGGTACCGTATCCCCGGATAACATGTATGGATAGCGTACACATTCAAAATATATGTCTATACATCAGGAGGCAGGCTCAGACGGTGTTAGGCCCAGTATGGTTTGCACGTGATTGCACAAAGGTGAGAAAGGGTACCGTATCCTCGGATAACATGTATGGATAACGTACACATTCAAAATATATGTCTATACATCAGGAGGCAGGCTCAGACGGTGTTAGGCCCAGTATGGCTTGCACGTGATTGCACAAAGGTGAGAAAGGGTACCCTATCCCCGGATAACATGTATGGATAGCGTACACATTCAAAATATATGTCTATACATCAGGAGGCAGGCTCAGACGGTGTTAGGCCCAGTATGGCTTGCACGTGATTGCACAAAGGTGAGAAAGGGTACCGTATCCCCGGATAACATGTATGGATAGCGTACACATTCAAAATATATGTCTATACATCAGGAGGCAGGCTCAGACGGTGTTAGGCCCAGTATGGCTTGCACGTGATTGCACAAAGGTGAGAAAGGGTACCGTATCCCCGGATAACATGTATGGATAGCGTACACATTCAAAATATATGTCTATACATCAGGAGGCAGGCTCAGACGGTGTTAGGCCCAGTATGGCTTGCACGTGATTGCACAAAGGTGAGAAAGGGTACCGTATCCCCGGATAGCATGTATGGATAGCGTACACATTCAAAATATATGTCTATACATCAGGAGGCAGGCTCAGACGGTGTTAGGCCCAGTATGGCTTGCATGTGATTGCACAAAGGTGAGAAAGGGTACCGTATCCCCGGATAACATGTATGGATAGCGTACACATTCAAAATATGTCTATACATCAGGAGGCAGGCTCAGACGGTGTCAGGCACAGTATGGATTTGACGGCCCAGACTACACAGCGGAGGAGCAGGGAGAGGTAAAGATTGCAAATGCTGGGGCCCTGCCCAAGCAAGGGGGGCCCACTCGTGGGCGTCGCTACTGGCACTGGGCCCCTCATAGTACGGCGGTGTGTCTGACGGTGGGTGTGCACCACCACCGTCAGAGACACTTGATTGCACTATGAGGGACCCTGTGCCAGTGCCCGAGCCCAAGAGTCGGCCAACCCACCTGTCCAGGGCAACGGCACTCGCACGGTGTCGTGCGCTATGTGGTGACCCCGGCCATGGGGGGGGAGGCAGCACAGTTAGGAAGTTTTAGAAAGTGGCATATGTTGATGTTGGACATTCAGCTGATGCAAAAGGCGAAATAGGTCAAGTCCCAGGAAGAGGTGGACCAAAGCAAGCCATTTTTCTGTCACCCTATGTGCCATCAGGGGAAGGTGGGACAAAATCCTTGGAAACCCATGCATGGTTCATTTTAATGAAGGTTAGATCATCCACATTTTGGGTTGACAGACGGGTCCTTTTTTCTGTCAGGATTGATCCAGCTGCACTGAAGACTCTTTCCGATAGCACACTTGCAGCTGGGCAAGCGAGCTCCTGTAAGGCATATTGTGCCAATTCAGGCCAGGTGTCCAGTTTAGCGGCCCAATAGTCAAAGGGGAATGAGTGTGGGAGAACATCGATATGGGAGGAAAAGTAGTTTGTAACCATAGTTGACAACTGCTGTCTCCTGTCACTTTCCATCGATGCAGTATTACCAGTTGTGTGAGCGGTACTTGAAAAATCAGTCCACAACATTGTCATGAAACCCCTGTCTCCAACGCCACTTCTGCTGTGTGCACCATGAACACCTCTGCCAAGCTGCCCCCGGCCCGTACGGCTCGTGTGAGAACCATCACCGCTGCTGTGTGCTGGGAATGCCTCAAGCAACCGATTTACCAAAGTTGCTTGTTTATTAGCCAATATTAGGTCAAGGTTCTCCTGTGGCATGATGTTTTGTAATTTGCCTTTATAGCGTGGATCCAGGATGCTGGCCAACCAGTAGCGTCATCGTTCATCATTTTGGCAATGCGGGGGTCCCTTTTTAGGATCTGCAAGGCATAATCTGACATGTGGGCCAATGTTCCCGGTGTCAATGATGCACTGCGAGTGCTGGGTGGAGGAGCACTTTCTGGCAAATCCACATCCCTCCAGTCACGCACAAACCCTGTACCAGACCTTGCCACGCCAACATTTTCACTTGCCCCACGAGATGCATCCTCCTCCCCTAAGTAATCATCCCCATCATCATCCTCCTCCTCCTCTTCTTCCTCCACCTCGTCCAGGAGAGGTCCCTGAGCAGACAATGGCTGAATGTCATCAAGGATTCCCTCCTCCTCTTCCTCCTCATCAACATTGGCTGCAGACGCCTGCTCCTTAAGGTGCGTCAAAGTTTGCATGAGCAGATGCATAAGTGGGATGCTCATGCTTAGGATGGCGTCGTCTGCGCTTACCAGCCGTGTGCATTCCTCAAAACACTGAAGGACTTTACAGAGGTCTTTCAGCTTCGACCACTGCACACCTGTCAACTCCATGTCTGCTCTCAAAGTGCCTGGCCGTGTATCCTCCCACAAATGCATTATGGCCTGCCTCTGCTCGCACAGCCGCTCCACCATGTGCAGGGTGGAGTTCCACCTTGTTGCAATGTCGATAATGAGGCGGTGGTTGGGAAGGTGGAGCAATCGCTGCAGCTTCTGCATACGAACGGAGTGTACAGGCGACCGGCGGATGTGCGGGCACATTCTTCGCACCTTCTGGAGCAGGACTGTTAACTCCGGATAATTTTTGAGGAAGCACTGCACCACCAGGTTCAAGGTGTGAGCCAAGCAAGGTATGTGGCTGAGTTTTGAAAGGGCTATGGCTGCCACAAAATTACGGCCGTTATCACTAACTACCTTGCCTGCCTCAAGATGTACACTGCCCAGCCATGACTCAGTTTGTCGCTTCAAGTACTTGGCCAGCACATCGGCGGTGTGTCTGTCGCCCAAACACATCATCTGCAACACAGCCTGCTGACGCTTTCCACTAGCTGCTCGATAGGGGGACACCTCATGTGCAACAGTGGCAGCTGCAGATGGAGTGCTCATACGACTGCGCTCTGTGGACGAGCTTTCGCTTCTGGAGGAGGAGGAGGAGGAGGAGGAAGGTCGAACGCCTACAGCCAACTGTTTCCTATACCGTGGGCTAGGCAGCACTGTCCCACCACCGCTGTCCCCTGTGGACCCTGCATCCACCACATTAACCCAGTGCGCAGTGATGGACACGTAACGGCCCTGGCCATGCCGACTGGACCATGCATCAGTTGTGAGGTGCACCTTTCCACTCACTGACTGCTTGAGTGCATGGACAATGCGGTCTTTTACATGATGGTGGAGGGCTGGTATGGCTTTGCGAGAGAAGAAGTTGCGACTGGGTAGGTCATAGCGTGGTACTGCATAGGCCATGAGTTCGCGGAAAGCTGCGCTTTCCACCAACCGATAGGGCATCATCTCAAACGAGATTTGTTTGGCAATGTGGGCATTCAAACCCAGTGTACGCGGATGAGAGACTGAGTACTTTCTTGACCTACTCATAGTGTCTGGGAGGGTGAGCTGGACTTGAGAGCTGCATATGGTGGAAGTAGCAGTGGACAGGGTGGACTGAGAGAGGGTTGATGATGGTGATGGAGTTGGTGTTCTTTCTGATGGCCTAGATTCAGTATTTTGTTGATATAACAGTGGGACTCCCTGACTGCTGTGGCCTTGCAACGACACCTCAACATTTGCTGCTGTGCTAACCGGTGGGCTTACAGTGGGGGAAACAATGTAGCGTTGTTGACTACCTTCTTTGTGATCAGTTGCACATGTGGCACTTGAGGTTTGGTGTTGTGTCCACGCTTGCAAGTGCATGCTGGTTAAATGTCTAAGCATGCAACTGGCATTCAAATTTTTCAGATTTTTCCCTCGGCTAAAGGTCTTTGCGCACTTCTTACAGATAACCTTGGCCTGATCATGAGGATTTTGTTCAAAAAAGTGCCACACTGCACTCTTCCTACTTTGGCAGACATTTTGCGGCCTAGCACGCTGTGATCTTTTGACCGTCTGGACAAGCTGTCCAGCAACTCTTTTGATTTTTGGAACCAGTCTTTGGAGTGCTCCGGGCCTGCCAGATAACAGCTGTTGCGATGTCGATGTCTGCTGTGGATGCTCCTCCTCATCTGAGCTATTGGAAGCAGCACCCTCTTCCCCCAATGGATGCCAATCTGAGTCAACAACTGGGTCATCCATCACCTCCTCTTCAATGTCATGTGCACCTTCCTCTGTGTCACCGTGTATGGTGGTATAGTGTGCGGGAAGGGGCACCTGAGTCTCATCAGGGTCAGAATCTGGCTCTGTACACTGCGAGGACAATGTAGTGCTCTGAGTGAATGTACCAGCAGAATCATCTATCAGCGGCTGTGCATCAGTGCACTCCATGTCAGATTCATCTTGGCCTGGGTAATTCACCATTTCATTTGATAATCCAGGCATGGTATGTGAAAACAGCTCCATGGAGTAATCAGTAGTATGGCCTGCATCATCCTTCAATCTTGGTTGGGGTGAAGGACACAAGGAAAGGTGTGGTTCATGAACATGAGCCTCCAATGACAACTCACTGCTTTTACTTTTTACAACTTCAGAAGAGGAGGCGATAGAGCTGGAGGCTTAGTCAGCAATGTAAGACAAAACTTTTTCCTGATGCTCTGGCTTTAAAAGCGGTTTGCCAACTCCTAGAAAACTAAGCCTTCGAAGCCTTATGGAGCCAGACGATGACGCAGGCTCAACACCTCCTGCATTCGGTCCTATTTTGCTCTTGCCACTACCATCAGATCCACCACCAACACCATCATTACCAGCTGCCAACCCCCGCCCAATTCCACGGCCTCTTCCACCAGCCTTCCTCATTTTTGGTAGAAATGTAGACAAAATCCAACAAACTATATAGTAATGTAAAACAAGGTACAAGGTGTCTATAGGACAGGGGAGATTTTGAATTTCTGCAGACACTAGTGGACACTGGACACTTTTGGATTGTGTGAGGCCCACTGAATATCAGAGCGCTATGTCACAGGCTCGATGGCACAGGTGTGAAAAAAGTGACTACAGGATAAGGGAGATTTTGAATTTCTGCAGACACTTGTGGACACTGGACACTTTTGGATTGTGTGAGGCCCACTGAATATCAGAGCGCTATGTCACAGGCTCGATGGCACAAGTGTGAAAAAAGTGACTACAGGATAAGGGAGATTTTGAATTTCTGCAGACACTAGTGGACACTGGACACTTTTGGATTGTGTGAGGCCCACTGAATATCAGAGCGCTATGTCACAGGCTCGATGGCACAGGTGTGAAAAAAGTGACTACAGGATAAGGGAGATTTTGAATTTCTGCAGACACTTGTGGACACTGGACACTTTTGGATTGTGTGAGGCCCACTGAATATCAGAGCGCTATGTCACAGGCTCGATGGCACAGGTGTGAAAAAAGTGACTACAGGATAAGGGAGATTTTGAATTTCTGCAGACACTTGTGGACACTGGACACTTTTGGATTGTGTGAGGCCCACTGAATATCAGAGCGCTATGTCACAGGCTCGATGGCACAGGTGTGAAAAAAGTGACTACAGGATAAGGGAGATTTTGAATTTCTGCAGACACTTGTGGACACTGGACACTTTTGGATTGTGTGAGGCCCACTGAATCTCAGAGCGCTATGTCACAGGCTCGATGGTACAGGTGTGAAAAAAGTGACTACAGGATAAGGGAGATTTTGAATTTCTGCAGACAATTGTGGACACTGGACACTTTTGGATTGTGTGAGGCACACTGAATATCAGAGCGCTATGTCACAGGCTCGATGGCACAGGTGTGAAAAAAGTGACTACAGGATAAGGGAGATTTTGAATTTCTGTAGACACTTGTGGACACTGGACACTTTTGGATTGTGTGAGGCCCACTGAATATCAGAGCGCTATGTCACAGGCTCGATGGCACAGGTGTGAAAAAAGTGACTACAGGATAAGGGAGATTTTGAATTTCTGCAGACACTTGTGGACACTGGACACTTTTGGATTGTGTGAGGCCCACTGAATATCAGAGCGCTATGTCACAGGCTCGATGGCACAGGTGTGAAAAAAGTGACTACAGGATAAGGGAGATTTTGAATTTCTGCAGACACTTGTGGACACTGGACACTTTTGGATTGTGTGAGGCCCACTGAATATCAGAGCGCTATGTCACAGGCTCGATGGCACAGGTGTGAAAAAAGTGACTACAGGATAAGGGAGATTTTGAATTTCTGCAGACACTTGTGGACACTGGACACTTTTGGATTGTGTGAGGCCCACTGAATATCAGAGCGCTATGTCATAGGCTCGATGGCACAGGTGTGAAAAAAGTGACTACAGGATAAGGGAGATTTTGAATTGCTGCAGACACTAGTGGACACTGGACACTTTTGGATTGTGTGAGGCACACTGAATATCAGAGCGCTATGTCACAGGCTCGATGGCACAGGCGTGAAAAAAGTGACTACAGGATAAGGGAGATTTTGAATTTCTGCAGACACTAGTGGACACTGGACACTTTTGGATTGTGTGAGGCCCACTGAATATCAGAGCGCTATGTCACAGGCTCGATGGCACAGGTGTGAAAAAAGTGACTACAGGATAAGGGAGATTTTGAATTGCTGCAGACACTAGTGGACACTGGACACTTTTGGATTGTGTGAGGCACACTGAATATCAGAGCGCTATGTCACAGGCTCGATGGCACAGGTGTGAAAAAAGTGACTACAGGATAAGGGAGATTTTGAATTTCTGCAGACACTAGTGGACACTGGACACTTTTGGATTGTGTGAGGCCCACTGATGCTGTATGGTGTGAAAAAATGCACGCTCAGTACCTCAGCAGGACAAAAAAAAAAATTGGGATTGCTTTTAAAATAGCAGTTTGCAGAGCAGTGGGTAAACAGCAATGCAGCTGTCAGGAAGCCTTAGAAGGCAGCCTAACAACCAACACCGCTGATCCACCACAATATAGCCTCCTTTTGCACTGCACACACAGTGACTGGTGTGTTGTACAGGCAAAATCGCTAGCAGCAGAAGCAGTTTTTTTTTTTTTCTTCCCTGCCTAACGCTCTCCCTACAGAATCAGCAACCTCTCCCTATGCTAAGATCGGCAGAAGTAAGATGGAGGTCGGCATGCACGCCCTTTTATAACCCCTGTGACGCCCACCAAAGCAAGCCAATCACTTGCATGCCCTTCTGAAAGATGGTGGTGACCCCTGTCTATGTCATCACGTTGCCCACAGTGTCCGTGGATCCTGATTGGCTGAAAAAGAGCGCAAAACAAACTTTTGAAACGCGACTTTGGCGCGTAAGTCTCCGACCTCGTGGCCGACCTCATCCTAGGGTCGGGTTTCGTTTCATGAAACCCGACTTTGCCAATTTTTCCACCCTTTTCGCTCAACTCTGATCTTAACTTTAAAACAAAGCCTGCAAATTTTAAAGTTTTATGCATTATGTAAATTTTAGTTGTATCTAGATCTTGAATATGTTAGTTGCTTTATCAATACTGAACTAATAGAATAATATCTAGAATTCAATATTGAACTGATAGAGGACAGTCTTGAATCCACTGAGACCAGAAAGACTCCCATACACATTGAATTAAAGTTGGCCAAACTCGCCAATATCCAATATTTTTTTGGGGATTTCTCAACTCTTTCCCAAAAGATGATGTCAGATGGAAGAAAAGCATTTGGTAGTTTGAATTTAATTGCCCAATCCTTTCCTCATTGTTTGTTGTTTAATGTGGTTTTACACTATCCAACTTGTGGCACTAAATTATCAGTGATCAGTAAATAGCTACTGATCAGTGGTCATTTAACAGCCTGTTTGCACAAATTGACTGCTATTACCATTACACACTGGATGATCTAATGGATCGTTCAGTTTGCATAGTCTGTCATGTTCTCGGCAATGCGAATAGTATTTACACGCTGCCGACAATGATGATCTTTTTTTCAACACAAAGGATCAATGCTCCGAACGAGCGAGTATTTGGCTAGGAATGCTCATTCATGATATACAGTCTAAATGCACCTTTACTTACACAACATACTGATAATCTGTGGGTGAGACAGTTTAGCTATTTGTTAGTTATTTTTCTTTAAAGCGAGATATTGACCTCCACCACAGATACAGTTAGTAGAACACAGGAGTGTGTGATGTTCTCCGAGATGCTCTTCCTTCTCATGCTGGAGTTACACTAGTATATGACATCTGATGTGAAAGCATTGGATGCAATATGCTAATGTTACTCTGCTTCAGCTCTGCTGCTGTGTGAGGCGAGTGTCAGTGCCCTTTTTTCCGATTCTCTCACATGAGAGGATCGCAACACAGGTGCGGAGGAGACGGAAAAAGTTATTTCTCTATCTCCTCCATTGCTGGCATCAGCGGGAATCACATTGCACACGGGGGATATCTGAGTGCAGTGCAATGTTTCACACGCACCCATAGACTTGTTTTTACGGGCTGGTGGAATGCACCAAATAATAAGGAAGGTATGAGGTGTGTTCACAGCCCGGGGTCCACCGTGAAGAGATGGTAACTGCTGCTCGGTAATGGCAGACGTGATATGGCAGTACAATAGAGGATAACACGGGGTTAACTCCGCCTAGTGTGTACAAAGGCAGACTCTGTTACCTCACAGAGCCGTCCGACCGCCAAACACAAATGCTGCAGCCTGTTTATGTTCACAGAGTTCGGCAATGTGAGCACTGGTGTATAGACACAGAACTCTACCCCTGGTAAGGCCTCTTTCACACTTCAGTTTTTTGCCATCAGTCAAAATCGGCCAAAATTTGAAATTGGCGGATCCGCTTTTTCTTGTTGCGGATCCGCCATTTTCCCCATTGGGATACATTAGTGGCGGATTTTGACGGATGGTCGTCCGTTGCGTCCGATATTCGGCGGATCCGCAAAATTCTTTGCGGATTCTGTCTGAGGGGGACGGAGCTTGTAACGTTTTTTTTCGCCGTCAAATTGGCGGATGACGGCGGATCCGCCGTTATCCGCCATGCGGTAGAATGGGCGCCTATGGGCGGCGGATCCGCCGTGATCCGCGACTTTGCGGAATCCGCCGGCAGGATCCGCAAAATCGTACTGGGCATGCCCAGAAAAAAAAGATACTTTTCCAGACAGTCCCAAAACTATATAAGGTGGGCTAATTGGGCCCAGACATGCAGTGTCAGCCAGCAAGCCTGCCAGAGGACACCCACCAGCCTGCCAGACGACACCCACCAAGGCTCTGCCACAGGACACCCACCAAGCCTGCCAGTACCAGCTCACCTACAAGTGTGAGTATACCTATTTATGACATTTCTGTGCGTGTGTGTATGGCCTGCTAGTGTGTGGTCTGCGAGTGTTTCATGTCTGTTTTTTTTCATACTTTTTTTTTCTGTTGCTTGTGTGCTGCATTTTATTTTCATACAACTGTAATTATATTGTATTTTTATGCTGTGATTGAGTGGTGTATGGTATGTGGTGTAATTGGGCCCAGACAATCCGGCACCAGCAACACAAGACACCAAACAAGATATCCGACTCCAGCCTGCCTGACAGAAGATTCAACTAGAGCTATAAAACCTGTCTGCCCAGCTGCAAGTCTACCACCTGCAAGACCCTTGGAGCGTGTGTGTGTGTGTGTGTGTGTGTGTGTGTGTGTGTGTATGGCCTGTGTGTCTGTAATGCATTTTTTTTTTTATTTTCCATTTTTTTTTTCTGTTGCATATGTACTGCATTTTATTTTCATACAACTGTAATTATATTGTATTTTTTATGCTGTGATTGAGTGGTGTATGGTATGTGGTGTAATTGGGCCCAGACAATCCGGCACCAGCAACACAAGACACCAAGCAAGATATCCGACTCCAGCCTGCCTGACAGAAGATTCAACTAGAGCTATAAAACCTTTCTGCCCAGCTGCAAGTCTACCACCTGCAAGACCCTTGGAGCTTGTGTGTGTGTGTGTGTGTGTGTATGTATGTATGGCCTGTGTGTCTGTAATGCATTTTTTTTTTTTTTTCCATTTTTTTTTTCTGTTGCATGTGTACTGCATTTTATTTTCATACAACTGTAATTATATTGTATTTTTTATGCTGTGATTGTGTGGTGTAAGGCCGGTTTCATATTTGCACTTTATAGCGCAGCGATGACCCGCACATGGCCGCCGCTAATCCCCGTCCCATCCGGTCATCGCCGCCTACTAGCACACATGGACGCTTGGGATCTGCGCACCCTATGTTTAGTATGGGGTGCGCAGATGGTGCGCTGGCAGGATTTTACTGTGTACTGCGCACTTTTGAAGGTGTGCCATGCGCGACAAAATGCAACATGCTGCATTTGGCGCACAAGGGCACACCTTCAAAAGTGCGCAGCACACAGTAAAATCCTGCCAGCGCACCATCTGCGCACCCCATACTAAACATAGGGTGCGCAGATCCCAAGCGTCCATGTGTGCTAGTAGGCGGCGATGACCGGATGGGACAGGGATTAGTGCAAATGTGAAACCGACTTAACTGGTATTGTATGTGGTGTAATTGGGCCCAGACATCTGGCAACAGCCACACTGAAGACACCGAACCAGACATCAAACTCAGCTGCAAATCTTCCACCTGCAAGTGTGTGTGTGTGTGTGTGTGTGTGTGTGTGGCCTGGCTGTGTGTGGGTTTTTTTTATTTTATTTTCAGATTTGCAATTGTGGTGTTATTATTGTATCTGTTGTAAATTGGTGTTTTTTTATTTTTCATTTATTGTGGTATTTAAAATAAAGAGCAGAGGAGCTCCTATTTGTTGGGGAAAAAAAATAATTAAAAAAAAAAAAAATAATAAACTGTTTTTAAAAAATCTCCTTTTGTATCATTTAAAAAAAAGGTAAAATTAAGTTACCATAAAGGTACATAAGTGTGGTTAAAAGTGAGATTGCAACATGAAAATAATCTGGGTATACACAGCTGAGTTTTTAAGGGAATTAAAAAACATCCAAACACAGTGTGGGTATACACAAAATAAACACCTTCAATCACTGGTTACACTCTCGGTAAGAGTTTGAGGGAATGCAAACACTGGTTTACACACCTTAATCACTGGTTACACTTGGTAACACCTTCAATCACTGGTTACACTCTCGGTGAGAGTTTGAGGGAATGCAAACACTGGTTTACACACCTTAATCACTGGTTACACTTGGTAACACCTTCAATCACTGGTTACTCTTGGTGAGAGTTTGAGGGAATGCAAACACTGGTTTACACACCTTAATCACTGGTTACACTTGGTAACACCTTCAATCACTGGTTACACTCTACACTGGTTTACACACCTTCAATCACTGGTTACACTTGGTTACACTTTTTCAGGGAATTCACATGCAAAAAAAAGTGGGTTTACACAAAATATTACACACCTTCAATCACTAGTTACACTCGGTGAGAGATAAGGAAATGTAAACATGAAAACACTTAAAATCATTTTCTTAATACTTACAGATCACTTCATAATGAAGAACCAAAAAAGCAGCAGAGATGGTCAGCCAGACCACAGAAGGGATCTTCAAAGAGACCGCAGCAGCGAGGAATGGCGAGAGCGCAGCAGAGAGGAACGGCGACAGCGCAGCAGAGAGGAACGGCGAGTGCGCAGCAGACACGAACACCCAGGCCGCGGCAGAGTACACGCAAGTTTCCCTGTAAGTATAAAGACCTGAAAGCTTATTATGATCGTTTGTATAGTAGCTTAACAATTATCTTTATACTTCCAGATAACTTCAGCAAGCACCACCAACCAGACCGCAGCGGAGACTGTGAGGAATGCAGCAGCGAACACGGTCGGACAGGCCGCAGCGGAAACAGTCGGACAGGCCGCAGCGGAGAAAGTCGGACAGGCAGCGGAGATGGTCGAACAGACCGCAGCAGAGACGGCCAGCCAACCTTTATTTTCCCTGTAAGTATAAAGGCCTGAAAGCTTATTATGATCCTTTGTATAGTAGCTTAACAAGTGTCTTTATACTTGCAGATCACTTCAGGAAGCACCGCAGCTGCCAACGCAGCTGCCAACGCAGCAGCCACAAACCATAATGTCTTCTCCTGAAAGCTCCCCCTCACATCATCAGCAAGCTGAGGTAAAAAAAATTTTTTTTTTTAATTTAAACTAATTTTTTTTTTTGGGTTAAAAACACTATCCTATTATGTTTTAACAGGAAGCTGATTCAGAGGAGCTTCCAGAAGGAGACGTGCAGGGTGGAGAGACGCAAGGAGGGGGTGCGCAGAGTGTAAGTTTAGCACATACACAGATACATAATGCTACACCCAACACAAACATTCATCACAGTGCACACACCATAACTACGCATCCATCGAAACAAAATGTTTTTTTTTTTCCCACAGTCTTCAGAATCCGGTGCCCGTACTAGAGTGACTCCCAGGGTCGTCAAGGTGATGCATCTGGTGGTCGGCAAACGGTAAGTAACCCTATTTGAATAATTGTTTAATGAACATCATGTGTTTGAATAGAATGTAATTTTTTGTTTTTTCTTTTGTTTTTTATCTTCACAGGTTTCACAGCGTGCTCCCCGCAGACATCTGGAGGAGGGTGTGGTCATCGATACTGATGACCTCATCCGTGAGGTGGAAAACCGGGAGCCGCTGTGGAACATGGCAAACCGTCTACACGCCGACCAACCAACCACCCGACGGCTCTGGGATGAGGTGTGTTCCGAGGTTATTGACAACTGGGAGGAACTCAATGCGAGGGCCAGGGATTTTGTGCGTAGGTATTACAACTTCAGTAACTTATATTTCCAGCATGTGAAGTGTTGAATACTAAAACTTTTTTTTTTTTTTTTTTTTTTTGCTTCACAGGTGACAGGGTTATCACACGGTGGCGGTCGCTCCGGGATCGCTTCAAGAGGGACTACAACAAAGAGATTCAGACCCAGAGTGGATCGTCGGGAGGACACCGGGGACCCCAGTACAAAAACTACAAAGCCCTGGCGTTCCTGCGATCTACAATGGTGTGCAGAAGGTAAATATTCCCCAAACAATTTCTGTAGTAGAAATGTTTAACCAAATTTTTTTTCAGCAGACTTAAATTAAATATCAATATTTTTAATATACATTTTGTTCTCCTTTTTTTTTTTTTTTTTTAGCACCATCTGCAGCACTCGGGAGTCTGCATCAGAGTTGCGTCCCTCTGGAGTGATCCCTAGTGAGACCGCCCCCGGTGACCACATCGAGGTATCCGACCCCTCTGTACCTACCCTCTTGTCTCATCCCTCTATCCCCTCCACCAGCACTGGAGCAGCAGGGCAGACTTCATCACATGAAGCTGCTGGTGACGACTTGTTCCCTGTTCCCCACCCCTCAGACACTGCCGCAACATCTCGACCAACTTTTGGTTCTGGCCGGCAGCGTCTGAGGAGTCAGGAAAGGATGACCTTGTCTGACTGTTTGAGTCTAAACTCATCTGTTCAACACGGTTTCCACACTTATGGACAACGGTTATCTTCTGGGTTGACCATGATCAATCAAAGTATCATGGAACTCAGAAGATACATGGAACAGATGAATTTAGAATCAAACCAGACACCGAGACATACCTTTTTTCAATCTGTTGTCCGGCAAATGGAAGGTTTAAGTACTCACCAGCAGATGCGTGTGATGCAAGCCTGTCAGAATGCTCTAGTGGAAGTGCTTGCTGAAGCATCTCATCCTCCCCCTGTCTATCCTTCCACAGTCCATCCTTCCCCCGTCCATCCTTCCACCACCATCCATCACACAGCCGTCCCTCCTCCTACCACTCCCTCTCCTTTCTCTAGTTCCCCATTCCATTCTTCCCAGTACCTACCTTCCCCATTGCATTATACCCCAATGCCCTCACCATACCCACCCACACATACACCTTCAATGTACCCACAAACCTCATCTGTCCATCCACTCCCGTCCCAACCACATGTGTTAAACCCCCCTTCCACTTCAGGTCCTCACCAACTCCCTCCTCAGTCCTCTACCCCCCCCCCTCGATGTGGTCAACCCTGTTAACCCCTCCAATACTATCTCCACCCAACATTATCACACTCTGTGATGTTTTCTTAACAAAAAAAAAAAAAAAAGAAAAAAAGTTAGAGTAATATATACCAAAAAAAAAATTACAAAAAAGGTAATATATACCAAAAAAAAAAAAAAATTTCAATATTACAAATTCAGAAATAAACTGGTTTTTTTTTTTTCAAAAAACTTTATTGTGCTGTTTCTTTTTTGCTTCTTTCTTTTGAAATATTCAAATTACACCAGTGGTGTAAAAGGTAAATACAACACTTGGTAACACAACACACAACAATATTTCACAGTACACCGGTGGTGTACAAGGTACAAAAAACACTTGGTAGCACGACATTTGGTACCATTTCAAAGTGTGAAACGCTTGGTACACAACACTTGGTAAAATTTCAAAGTGTCACATTTTACACTTGATACCCAACACTTGGTAACATTTGTAAGTGCAAAACAACACTTGGTAAAACTTTATGCTTGGTACCCAACAATTGGTAACACTGGTAAAACTTTATGCTTGGTACCCAACAATTGGTAACACTGGTAAAACTTTATGCTTGGTACCCAACAATTGGTAACACTGGTAAAACTTGGTAACACTGGTAAAACTTTATGCTTGGTACCCAACAATTGGTAACACTGGTAAAACTTTATGCTTGGTACCCAACAATTGGTAACACTGGTAAAGTGTAAAACTTGAAGAAAAAAAAAAAAAGGTAAACCAAATCACATGGTAACAATGCTTGGGAAAGCCAAACACTTGGTAACATTTCAGTTAAAAAAAAAAAATTACACACAATTGGTATAGAAAATTATATCATGTCATCTTGCCAGTCCACTTGTCCCTCTGGTGTCACAAAATAGTCTGCAAAGGTGTCCCTGATTCTTGCCACTGATCCAGTACTCTGAAAAGTTTGTTGCTCATAATCCCACAGGGTGGTTCCAGACAGATTATCATCGATGGAAACTGGTTCCTTTGAAAGGACAAAATTGTGCAGGATTACACAGGCCTTCACCACCTCATCCACAGTCTCTGTTTTCATTTTCATGGCTGTTAACAGGACTCTCCATTTGGCAGTTAAAATTCCAAACGCGCACTCCACCACTCTGCGCGCTCTAGTTAACCGATAGTTATAGATTCTTTTCTGGTGTGTTAATCCACGACTACCGTATGGTTTGAGTAGGTGTTTAGATAGCTGAAAAGCATCGTCGCCAACGCACACAAAAGGCATTGGTGGGCCTGTTGTTCCAGGGAGTGGTCTTGGAGGTGGGAAGTTAAAATTGTCTCCATACAAGCGACGGCCCATGGTGGAAATCTTGAACACCTGAGAGTCATTAGAACGACCGTATGCACCAATGTCCACGGCAATGAATTTGCAGTTTGCATCCGAAATGGCCATCAGCACAATAGAAAAGTATTTCTTATAGTTGAAAAACTGTGAACCAGATCCCATAGGTTTCACAATCCTGATATGCTTGCCATCCACAGCACCGATGCAGTTTGGAAACTGGCAGATTTCTTGAAACTTCTCTGCAATCTCCAGCCACCTCTCCTGTGTTGGCTCTGGAATGTATTCCTCCTGTAGAGAATCCCATAATGCCCAGCAGGTCTGTTGTACAATTCCAGCAATAGTGGAAATCCCAATCCGGAACTGGAAATGGAGGGAGGTGAAGGATTCTCCAGTTGCCATGAATCTGTTAAAAAAATTGAAACAGTAAAATTAATACAAACTACAAGCCATAACATAACAATAAAATCCTGCAGAATCTGAAACATTTTAAAAGGTAGATAACTTACCGAAGGGTCACCATCAAACGCTCCGCCGGTGATATAGAAAACCGCATTTGTGTGTCCCTTCTCCGGATTTGTTCTCCAACACAATCCACCAATATCTCAAAGAATTCCAGCCGCATGCGCACGTAGTTGAAGAACTTGTGCGGATTATCCCTCAATTCCAGGTACAATGTGAAAAAAACACCACGAGTGAACCTCTGCGCATTAATGGGATGAATCCACTGGCGCCGTCTCCTCATACGCAGGATTCGCAATCTTCTTTTCTTCGTCTCGAGAGCAATAATTGCCAACTGATTCAAGTGAAGATCCAATTCCACACTGAAGCTGTCAATACTCGCAATAACTCCTTCCATCGCTGCCACTAGCTCTAAAACCTTTCAAAGAAATTGTATCACAACACCCTAGATATATTTCTCCCTAGTTTCCAGCATCCAATCACATTTGAGAGCATTTTCCAAGAGCGAATCATATTTGGGAGCATCCCATTTTGGAGGTGTGGAAAAACGGATCCGCAAGAAAACGGATCCAACGGATGTACAAAACGGATACCAACGGATGGAACAGATCCGTTTTGTTGAGGATCCGCAGTAAAATTGGTATGGCGGATCCTTAAAAAAACGCATCCGTCCCATCAGCTTGCATCCGTTTTATACATTTTTTTGCGGATCCGCCATTTTCAAATTTTGGCGGATTTTGACTGATGGCAAAAAACTGAAGTGTGAAAGAGGCCTAAGACACAGGGATAGAGTCCCTCTAGTCACACTAGTGCTCGGCACCACAACTGTGGTGCCAGGAGGAACCTAAATGAATAAATAAAGCACACTATGTGCGAACTGCACCGCTCTGGCAGACGCCACTAACCACCCAGACAAAGGAGGAAAGAGCTAGACTTGCGCATGGCGTCGCACTGACGGATGCAACCTCTAAATGCGATACTGAAAGTGCCCAGAGCTGGACAGCACCATATGGTGCCGAGTGAGATGCTGAGGTGTGGAAGCACCGTGGCGCAGACCAAGCCACTGACAGGCACTGACTCTAACTGTATAGCCCTATAACATGTGTATCCAAGGGAAGGGAGTCTTAATGAGTCAGTCACCATTTTCATGCATCCATCATCACTCACACAAAATACAAATAGAGTCTATACTAGCACATGGCCGAGCGGCCATGCAAACCTTTTATAGCAGCATCCTTCCAGGACCTACCTGATGGTCCAATCCAAGCTGGAGAAGGACCTGAGCTTGTGAACTCCGATATCCAATGAGAGATCGTCCCACAGGCATGCTTAGTGGACCGAAAGGAGGACTTAGTCCCTGGAGTAGCTCACTGCTGACCAGCATGCGTTGCTATAGCTGGACCAGAGGTGGCAGCAGCAACCAAACCCACAGTGCTAGTCTGAGCAGAGTGCCGGGATCAACGAGTCTGCTGACAGCCTCCTCTGCGGCTGAAGAGGAATGGGAGACCGCCAAAGTCAAGGCTCGGGATTCCTGCTGTGCAGTGACAGGAACCCAACGCCTAACACTTGTATGGGTGGATGGGTTCCGATTCTTGAGAGAAATCTGAGCATGCTGCAATTGTATTTGCTTGTCGAATCAGCATGAGAAAATAATTGCAGATGTGAGCTGCACCATAGTTTAACATTGGGCTGAGTGCTGTCCGATTTTTATTGGATTGCACTCGTCCGACTACATCACAAGTGTGAGTGAGCCCTTATACTTAGGATTAAGCACCTGCATAAAGTGTTTCTATACAGGTGGAAGAGGTGTCTATTGCACCATGTTTTGTAATGTCAGCATTACACCAGGTCAAACTTTATGACCCACATGAGTTGAGAACTTTTTCAAGATAGGAATGAAATCTAAATACAATCACTGTTTTCTGCCCTGCTTCAAAATTGGCAACAAAAGTACAAATTATGTTATTTTTTGACATTTTGGAAAATCTGAAAGGTTTTTGAATCCAAACATTAAAATAGGATAGAAATATCACTGTCGTGTTATCTTTACCAAAAGTTGTACAAATAATTGCCTGATCAAAGTATATTGGATGTCACGCTTGTGCCTTGGCTGAATGGCGCGAGCCGGGGGTTGTGGCCCCACTGTGCCACAGACCAGACTACCCTGGAAGGGGCATGACTGCGACAGCTACCTTGGTCTTCACTGGAGCCTCTGATGGTGAGGTCAGGCTTGTGCGGCAGGTAGCTGCCGGGTGCCACTCCAGGGTGGTGTCTGGCTGTGGCTACTGATCCCACTCGGGAACAGGACACCTGGACAGGTGCGAGTGACAAGCAGGCTGAGACACTGGGCAAGCAGGCACAGCTTGGTACACTGGCAGTCAGGCACGGCTTGGAGGCACGGCTTGGAGACACGGCTTGGAGACACTGTGCAAGCGGGCACGGCTTGGAGACACTGGGCAAGCGGGCACGGCTTGGAGACATTGGGCAAGTGGGCACGGCTTGGAGACACTGGGCAAGCAGGAGTGGTATATGAGAGAACAGGTTTGGACCTGTTCACACAGGTGATGCAGGTATGGATATAGGCAGGAAGGTGTGGTATATGAGAGAACAGATTTGGACCTGTTCACACAGGAGATGCAGGTATGGATATAGGCAGGAAGGTGTGGTATATGAGAGAACAGGTTTGGACCTGTTCACACAGGAGATGCAGGTATGGATATAGGTAGGAAGGAGTGGTATATGAGAGAATAGGTTTGGACCTGTTCACACAGGAGATGCAGGTAGGCAGATCTGCAGGAGTGCGGAGCAGGCAGAGCCGCAGGAGTGCGGAGCAGGCAGAGCCGCAGGAGTGCGGAGCAGGCAGAGCCGCAGGAGTGCGGAACACAGATAAAGCTGCGAGAGTGCAGATGCACAGACAGGGAGGACACAAGGAAAAACACAGCAAGGAGGGAACCACAAACAAGGAGACTGACAGACGGAGGTAAGACTGAGTTCAGACAGAGACACAGGGACAAAGACACAAGGACCAGGATATTCTGCCTCCTGGCAGGCGGACAAGGTACAAAGCGAGACAGAGTATTCCTACAGAGAAGGAGATACACAGAACAGGGCCTGGCTAGTTCAGCAGCAAGGAGCTAACTGAGTTTAGACATTGCACAGGCAATGTTTCAGTGGGAGTGGCGAAACTAAATAGTCAAGGGCTCCAGGTGATTGGTCAGGGACAGATTACCCAGGTGCACCCAGACTGCATAAGAACCAGAGAGTTCAGGCGCCGCCCCCCTATACACACAGTCAGGAAACATGGAGAGCAAGCAGGAAAACAAGAGGCATAGCACATGGAGCTCAGGGCTGGCAACAGACAGATTTCACAGCATGGCTTGAAGCAGAAAGTAAGTTGGTGTGCGGGGGATGGGAGGCCATGCAGTGACGCCAGCAAGGTTGTTACAGTACCCCCCTTTACGGCCCCTCTTTCTTAAGCCTGCCAGAATGGCCTGAAGAAGGAGTATGGGACCACACACAGTCCAGGTTGACACGACATCCTTTAGGTAGGGTGGAGTATGTGTGCCATCAGGAATCCCAGATTGCCCGGTTTCTTGGTGCCCAAGGGAGTCAGTTTCCAACACAGAGGGTACAAAGACTTCTTCCTCCTGATTGGCAGAAGGCAGGGACCTGGAAGCTTCAGACTTGACCCCTACATCAGCCGGCCAGCTAGAAAAAGAAGACACCATCACCGAGTCCGACTTCCGCCCGATGTGCCAGAAAAATTGGACCTCCTCCTCCCGGTTGGTGAGAAATGTAGATAGGTAGGTCACTGCTCCAACATCTTCACCCACCTGCCAAATGGAAGCTGGAGGCATACATACAGGGAGCCACTTCAGCCTGTTACCCTGAAAAAACTGGACCACATCTTCCTGGTTAGATAATGGGTAAAGCTCTGTCTTGGGACCTTCACCCCTGGGCCACAGGGGAGCTGAAGGCATACACTCAGGATCTATCTTCAGCCCTTTATCCTGGGGAAGACAATCAAGAGGCAGGGGTGCTCTTGGGAGCAGGACACTGGTATAGTCGCTGGGGACATGTGAGGAGACTGAGACCGCCTCCCCCTCTTCAGAGGCATCCTGACACCTTGACTCGGAGACTAGCAAACCAGGCAAAGAAGACGACTTTGCTGACTGAATGCGACACAAGGGAACCAGACACCTCTTGTCACTTGGTTGTTTCAAGTGTGGTGCCTTGCTGGGTCTCCAAACATAAATGGCATCAGGATCTCTGGTTCAGAATGACCCATGGGCATACCAGACAGCAAATGGAAGACGAACTTCTTCGTATACAAAGCTCCGACCTGGAGCTGTAGTTGTCCTTGTAGGACTAGACTGTTCTCCAATAGGGCTCGGCCACCTCGAGACAACGCCCACGCCGGCTTCGGGAGCTGTATGACAGAGACCACACACTGACTCTGTAAGACTGGCGACTTAAATACACCAAAGCTCCCTGAAGGCAGAGAAACAGTTAAAGAGTTTAATGGAGAGGGAGTACTCTCACCAGGGACAGCCTCTTCTACTGGCCCAGGGTTCTGGAGTACAGGCTTCACAGGACAGCGGCCAGATTCCGGCTGCAACTTGGCCCGCTTCTTCTTTTTAGACCTCTTGGATCTTGCACGGGAGGCCGCATCGGCAGACTGAGGAACAGGTGATGGCTGGACTGTCATAGGTGGTTGAGACAATTCATCCACAGGTTCCTCTTGTCTCTGGAAGCTTGGAGGGGAAGACTTTTCAAGAACAGCTGGACGAGGCATGTCGAACACTTTATGGAAGGCCACCAGGAAGGCCCCCAGGCTCAAGACGACAGGATCCCCTGCTTCCCAAAGGGGACAGATCCATATCAAGGCATCACCAGCTAGGTAGGACATGATATATGCCACCTTGACTCGGTCAGAGGGGAAACAAACTGCATTCTGCAGGATGTAGTGCAGGCACTTTTTCAGGAACCCTTGGCACTCTTTGGGGTCCCCATAGAACCTAGGCGGATCTGCTGGGTCATGCTCTTCGTAGGCCAGGAGCTGCTCATAGATGGCCTTGGAGACTATGAGTGGTTCAGAAGTCTCCACAATTGGAACCACACAAGGCGGAACAAACTCTTCCGGTGGCTCACACTGGCAGGGAGAGAGTTCATGACGCTCTGCGAGCGGAAGGACATGGGACTCAGCGGGGACCATGGCCTGTGTAAGCTGTCACGCTCGTGCCTTGGCTGAATGGCGCGAGCCGGGGGTTGTGGCCCCACTGTGCCACAGACCAGACTACCCTGGAAGGGGCGTGACTGCGACAGCTACCTTGGTCTTCACTGGAGCCTCTGATGGTGAGGTCAGGCTTGTGCGGCAGGTAGCTGCCGGGTGCCACTCCAGGGTGGTGTCTGGCTGTGGCTGCTGATCCCATTCGGGAACAGGACACCTGGACAGGTGCGAGTGACAAGCAGGCTGAGACACTGGGCAAGCAGGCACGGCTTGGTACACTGGCAGGCAGGCACGGCTTGGAGGCACGGCTTGGAGACACGGCTTGGAGACACTGTGCAAGCGGGCACGGCTTGGAGACACTGGACACGGCTTGGAGACACTGGGCAAGCGGACACGGCTTGGAGACACTGGGCAAGCGGGCACGGCTTGGAGACATTGGGCAAGCGGGCACGGCTTGGAGACACTGGGCAAGCGACCATGGCTTGGAGACACAGGGCAAGCAGGAGTGGTATATGAGAGAACAGGTTTGGACCTGTTCACACAGGAGATGCAGGTATGGATATGGGCAGGAAGGTGTGGTATATGAGAGAACAGGTTTGGACCTGTTCACACAGGAGATGCAGGTATGGATATAGGCAGGAAGGTGTGGTATATGAGAGAACAGGTTTGGACCTGTTCACACAGGAGATTCAGGTATGGATATAGGCAGGAAGAAGTGGTATATGAGAGAATAGGTTTGGACCTGTTCACACAGGAGATGCAGGTAGGCAGATCCGCAGGAGTGCGGAGCAGGCAGAGCCGCAGGAGTGCGGAGCAGGCAGAGCCGCAGGAGTGCGGAACAGGCAGAGCCGCAGGAGTGCGGAACAGGCAGAGCCGCAGGAGTGCGGAACAGGCAGAGCCGCAGGAGTGCAGAACAGGCAGAGCCGCAGGAGTGCAAAACAGGCAGAGCCGCAGGAGTGCGGAGCAGGCAGAGCCGCAGGCAGAGCCGCAGGAGTGCGGAGCAGGCAGAGCCGCAAAAGTGCGGAACACAGATAAAGCAGCGAGAGTGCAGATGCACAGACAGGGAGGACACAAGGAAAAACACAGCAAGGAAGGAACCACAAACAAGGAGACTGACAGACAGAGGTAAGACTGAGTTCAGACAGAGACACAGGGAAAAAGACACAAGGACCAGGATATTCTGCCTCCTGGCAGGCGGACAAGGTACAAAGCGAGACAGAGTATTCCTACAGAGAAGGAGATACACAGAACAGGGCCTGGCTAGTTCAGCAGCAAGGAGCTAACTGAGTTTAGACATTGCACAGGCAATGTTTCAGTGGGAGTGGCGAAACTAAATAGTCAAGGGCTCCAGGTGATTGGTCAGGGACAGATTACCCATGTGCACCCAGACTGCATAAGAACCAGAGAGTTCAGGCGCCGCCCCCCTATACACACAGTCAGGAAACATGGAGAGCAAGCAGGAAAACAAGAGGCATAGCACATGGAGCTCAGGGCTGGCAACAGACAGATTTCACAGCATGGCTTGAAGCAGAAAGTAAGTTGGTGTGCGGGGGATGGGAGGCCATGCAGTGACGCCAGCAAGGTTGTTACATTGGACATGGACAAAAGTAGCACACTTTCATCGTTCTTACTCAGTCATTGTTTCTTTTGAATAAATGTCCACATGCCCAAAGTCAAATGTATAAATGGATTGTACGTTCCTAATTTACATGCTATGTGACTGCAGACTTGTGAATCCTCACAGCACGTGCACTGCACACAGTAAGGATTCTTTGGTTCCGGCAGGGGGTGGTCATGTGACAAGTATGCGATATACATGCTCCCAGCTACATTGCAATTAGATGCAAGTGTAATGAGCGAGGCTTGAAACAATCTAGTTGGAATGTGGCCAGAAGTATGCAGATCACATAACAGTTACATAGACGGACTGCAGACTTGTAGCTTTAGGCCGGGGTCACACTAACCGACGCAAAATACAGTCCATATTTTACATGCGCAATACGGAGAAATGTCCCCTAACTAGTGCTCTGAATGTCATCCGTAATCAAAGTGTGGTCGCGTATTTTGCGCATGTAAGCATCCGTATGTAATCCGTATGGCATCCGTATGCCGAGATTTTCTCGCAGGCTTGCAAAATGGACATTTAATGGTTTTGAGGCCTGCAAACTATTTAAATCATTAGCCTACACCCTATTTATTGGCTCTGTAACAGGTGGCTGCCTCCATTCTGTCCATTTTTGACCTTGCCTTGACTAGGTGTTTTGGTGTTGTATGGCCAACATGACAGAAAGTCCAAGTTTCAACACAACTGAGCAGGTTCTCTTCATCTGGCTTTTGTCAAGCTGCTTTGGTCAGCCATACCCAGTGATAGTGGATCCGTGGAAGAGGAGACATATGTGGGTCCATCCACTTTTGAGGCAACGACTCACAAGAGGTCATTTCCACCGGCTCTATTCTTCTCCGCGGGATTATCCTGAAAAATGTTTTCAATACTGTCGCGTGAGCCTTGCAACATTTGATCTACTCTTGGAGACAGTGCACCCTGGGATAAGCTTTCAGGACACAAGGATGTGCAAAGCTATATCTGCAGAGGTGCGAATTCTACTCACATTATGGTATGTACTACACAACCACGTTCATGATGTGTTGCCCAAAGTATGTGTATTTTCTTATTTGGGCTCATTTTTTGGGCCTCACCTTAGTCCAGATATATCTAAACTTACAGACCAGAATGTTATGTGTAATATGTTCTGAATATCACGTAGTCATTATGCTTGAAAAAATATGCGTGTTAGTAGATATGAAAAAATAAAATGTTTGGTATGTATGTAGCTGTTGTTTTTCTAATTTTTGGATTCTAAATGTTATGTTTCTGTTGTTCTTCAGCTTCCTGTCCACTGGCCTGTCTTATGCCACCCTCCATCATGAGTTTCTCATTGGAAGATCTACTATTTTTGGCATAGTCAGGTCGACATGTAGTGAAATCTGGTCAAGACTACATCAACTCGTCATGCCCGAGCCCAGGATGGAAGCCTTGTTGAGAATCTCAAGGGACTTTGAGGAGGAATGCCAGTTTCCAAATTGTATTGGGGCCCTTGATGGGAAACATATCCGGGTGCTTAAGCCGCCGAACTCTGGCTCCCAATTCTTCAATTATAAGCAATACTTTTCTGTTGTATTGTTGGCTCTGGCCGACCCTCAATACAAGTTTATAATTGTCGACATTGGGGCCTATGAAAGGACGGGAGACTCAAGAGTCTAAAATACTTCCATTATGGGTCGGCGGCTACGCAACAACCAGTTGGATCTACCCCCACCATGCCAGCTACCAGGCTCGACTCAAGAATCAGTCCCTTATGTCCTTGTGGTGGCAGATGAGGCATTTCAGTTAACGCGCAATGTAATGAGGCCATATCCCCGACGCAACCTGGACCACCGGGGAAGAATTTTTAACTTACACCTATCACGTGGTGGGTGACTGGTGGAGTGTTCCTTTGGCAATATTTTTGGCAAATGGTGGGTCCTCCCGTCTGCCATTCAGCTGAGTGAACAAAATGTGAATGAAGTTATAAAAGCATGTGTCGTTCTGCATAACTTCACCAGGATACATGATTGTTCCTCCTCTGCTGGTGTTGTGCATTGGTCGGACAATGTGTGTAGGGCGAGACCACATGTCAACCCTCAACGTAGACGCTCTGTCATGCCGCCACTGTATACACACCCGGCCTCCGCTCCTGCACCGCAGCCCCCCGCCGCCCGACAGCCGCGGCGTTCCCCTCTGATGGGACCACGGCAGACGGCGTCTCTGCATGCAATGGGCATGTGCCGTAGGCCGCGGCCGCGCCCCCTTCTGTCACTTGTGCTCCGGCCATGCCCTGACCCGGAAGCACCGTCGAACCAATGGCAGACCAGACATGGGCATATCAGGCCTTTCCCCTTTGAGGGAGGTGCCTGATAGTTGTGCTTGCTAGCACACTGGGCCCTGCTTCCTCGTGTCTATGCAGCAGTCCCGCAGTCCTGTATTTCGTGGGTCCTGCTATCTATGCTCCAGTCCTGCAGTCCTACTCCAGTCCTGCCTCCCGTGTTCCTCCTCCATCCTGCTGTCTATGCTCCAGTCCCGCAGTCCTGTATTCCGTGGGTCCTGCTATCTATGCTCCAGTCCTGCAGTCTTACTCTAGTCCTGCCTTCCGTGTTCCTGCTCCGTCCTGCTGTCTATGCTCCAGTTCCGCAGTCCTTCTCCGGTCCTGTCTCCAGTGATCCTGCTCTGTCCTGCTGTCTATGCCTCAGTCCCACAGTTCTACTCCGGTCCTGTCTCCAGTGATCCCGCTTCGTCCTGCTATCCCTGGTCCGGCCCTGCAATCCTACTCTGGTCCTACCTCCTACAGTCTCGTGCTCCTATTCCAGTCCATTCTGAGCCGCCCCTCTCGGTACTGGATATCGTGGTACCCGAACCCCTGGGCCTGTTCCTAACGATCCCTGTATAGGGATAGGCTCCACCTGGCAGGTCGTTCTGGGCCCCTCGGTGACACGATCCAGAGGGTCCACTCCTGGAGATTTTCCTCACCTGACCAGCCGTGGTAACACGCTCTCTGGTCTCAAAGTGCGTGATATTTTCACAAATTATTTTATGTCACCTGAGGGGGAAACTTCTTGGCAAGAACATGCTATGTCTGTTATAAATTTTTGCTTTTTGTCTTTGTAAATATATATTTTTCAACCCCTTATGTTTCTCTCATTTCGTAATTGCCTTGGTTGGCATATGTTAGTATGTCGTGAGCTATTTGCATAATTGAGACAGTGACGTAAAATTGTGTTGACAAATTTTTACTTTTGCCAATTTTTGGGGTGGTTTTTCAAACCATATTATTGCCATATAGTAAATGTGGCAATGGCACAAAATTACCTTTTTGCAGATTATAAAAGTTACAAACAACACATTTGCAGAACAAAAAAATAAAAAACAAAAAAATTGTAAAAACAGTATTCCAACATTACAAATGGTGGTAGGTCGGGGGAAGAGAAGGCGGAAGACAAGCCTGTGTTTGCTGCTGGCTATTTTTCCCAACTTGGCCATCGCCCTATGTGGAGGCATACTATTGCCCATGATGTGGGTAGTGTACTGCCTCCTGTGATTATGGTGGGTACTGGGCAGACTGATACTGGAGAGGGGCCCCCTGTTGGGGCTGGCAGGCCTGTGGCTCATACCCACCAATATAGCCATGTCGTCCCCAACCAGATTGGGACCAGCCTCCAACACTGGGTGGGAACAAGTGGCCATATTGGTGAGGTTGGCTGACATATGTGGCTGCTGTGGGCAAGGTTGGGTAGGGTGAGGAAGGGGGTGAGGTGTAGGCCCACATGTTGGAGGATCCTCAGAGTCTGATTGAGCAAGCATGTGTGTGTGTGTGGTCTAAGGCGGATCAGATTCCTTGAGGAAAGCTGCCACCTCTCCAGATATTCAATTAACTCATATGGGGTATTGGGGTATGTGCTTGCGTCAAGTAGGATCTGAAAACTTCATCGAATATGTAGTCTCACCTCACAGGGAAAGGACCGAAGATAACGGGTCAGGCTGCGTGAGTACGCCTCCTCCCGTCATCATTATTAACTCTAGCAAGATAGTTGAGTACCCCTGTGTCAACATTTGTACGGCTATCTTGGGCAGGGATCTGGTGCCTTCTTCTTCTTCCTCCTCGCCGGGATGGTCCAGCAGGCTGTGGAGAGGCCTGTAGCTGGGCAGTTGGGCTGCTGCTGATGTTGCCCTGATCATCCTGTATGGCAGATGGTGCTGCAGCAGACGGTCCTGCTTATGGATGTGGTCCTGGTGGTGGGGTTTGTGGTGCACGTCCACATGCAAAGGCAGGCGCAGGGTGATCAGGAGAAGAAACTTGACCCATGCTTCTTGGACGGGGAGAAGATGGGCCAGCCACGTCTTCCCATCCAGCCACAGGATCGATGATGGGCTCTGTATCTGACCCAGTTCCCCTTTCCGTAAGGTTAGACTGAGTTCTGTTATGAAATAGAAAATAGCCAAAACAAAAAACATTAGTTTTGGCCCTGTAAAGCATCTGTGTAACGTGGTATGAGGTATCTACTTACGTCTCAGATCCAGAATTGGAGCGAGGAAGGAGAGGAGATCATAGTAGACATATTTTCGCTTTGTGTGGCCAGCATCACCACTCCTGGCCCGCTGCTGACATTCCCGCCTGTACTGGTCGCGGATGCTGTGCCAGCCTCTCATCACATCTTCAACTGCAATGTGACAGGAAATATTCTAAGATTCACATATTTGCTAAATAAAATTGACAAAAAGTTGCATGGTCATGTGGCCTTTTAGGGTGTTCTTTCTACCCAGGGTGGCATATATAATTGGGGCAACCAGGCCAGATACACAGGGTCACAATAGCTCAGGAGTAAAGTAACTACTTTTAAATTGTTTGCCTAGGAGGATGAGGAGCTTGTGGACAGGACCAATTATGTCAGGGTAAAACAATGGGTCAAATAAAAATCTACAGGCCTCAAGAGGCAAAAAGGCCAAGCACAGGAATGAGGGGGGCCTTATTCCAAAAGCCTTTTTGATGTGAGGTAATTTTCAACCCTTTTTTGGGTTGTACTTACTCATTTGCTGCTGCTCCTCACGTGGCTGATCACCAAAATCGTGGAACATCTGGCGACATATGCGCCTCCATGATGCCTCCTTTCTTACCCGGTTGGCATAATGGGCATCACGTTGGTCCCAGATTTCCGGGCGCTCCTGCACTAGTACAATCAGCATTTCCACAGACATGTAATAGGGTACCATGATGCTGTACTTCGCTGAGGCGTACTTCCTGGATTTCTGGAGTGCTTTTTGAGCTAATTAGCATGTCTAAGCTTCCTGATTATTGGTTGGCCCATTTCCTGTCACCTGCCAAAGTCCTGCGCATTTCTCGCAAGTCACACGTGTGGTCTGTGTGTAATGCTTTTTTTGCGCACCCATAGACTTGCATTGGCGTATTACGGGCGTAGTACGCTGACAAACGCAGCATGCTGCGATTGGCACGGACCGTAAAATACGCGCGAGAAATATACGGCTGATGGGAGCTACCCCATAGAAAATCATTGGTCCGTGTGCAATGCGTGTTTTTACGCCTCTCATTCGTCCGTATTTCTCCCTAGTGTGACCCCGGGTTTAGACCCGACAACCCCTTTAACTATATGAAATATAACAAAACTGCCTTACACATGAAGATTGATGCTAGGAGATGAACATTTCTCATTACATTAGTTTCAGATACAAAAAAGGCAACATTAGTGGAAAATATAGCGCAATTACTACTGTAATACACAAAAATTCTACTAAATATGAACTAAAGGGAAATACTCCAGAGGTGAGTAATAAAGCTGGATATTTGCTTGAAGGCAAGTAAACGGCAAACTGTCCACATGAGTGATGTGTTGTAAGAGCGCAAAAACCAACATTTCCGTAACATCCATCTCTCCACATGCCCATTTGCATAGTAAAATGTGAACCCCTTCATTTATCACCACGATAGCGTTTTTACTGGGATTTCTTATGTTTTCTCAGACTTTCTAATGCATCATTAGTGCTATCTTTAATCGGAGACCAATACTACAGAGAGCTTGGGAGATGGAAGGGATGAAATTTGACTACATGAAAAATTGTATCACAATCGCTGTTTCTATAGTAACTCTATCTTTTTAGGAGTCAGCTGGAGTTGGCCTTTTTAGTTGTTTTTTTCCAAGCAATAAAAAGCAGATATTCCAAAGCATGGCTTCTTTTCTGTAAAAACCTTTATAATTTTGTTTGTCATCTTACAAGTGAGAAACCAGTGAGTTTGATATATCTGCCCTCATTGAATTCCGGAAAAATGTAATTCTAACTAACATAAAATTATGATGGCTTTGTTGTTTTGGTTGGACGTTTTCTTTAGTTATTAATTAAGTCCTGTTAAATACAAATATATATTTTATAGGCTTTGGAAAAAAACGCACAGGGGAAAAGGTTGAACATTCTGAGAAATGTGCAATTATGTATATCACATTCAATAGTTTAGCTTGTAGACATCAACTGGAACCTTTGACTACTTTTTGTGTAGCTAAATTGTCCATAAATGCAAACATTGTTGTGTTCGGTTGAATACAGGTTGATTACAGCGGACATTTTGGCACATGAAGCCAGGTTTTTATCTCCTCTAGCAATAGATATTCGTAGATTGATCGATTAATATACAGATTTGACTACATCACTGTGCTGGACGTCCTTGTTTTTAGTGAAGTCCATAATATCACCTTCAATGATACAAATATATTAAATACAATCCAGAAGAATTGATACTGGAAAGACCAAAATTCTTTGAAGAATAATGCAACCAATCTTTAGGTGAAAGCATTGTCTTTATTCTTAGTTTATGATAACAAAAAAATCCTTAATTATTTTTCCAAATTTCAAGGGAATATGTCAACAAGTTTTTGCTACAGAATATGAGAACCGCATGATGTAGCGGCATAGACCATGGAACATTGTCAGCAAGCTGCCAATCAGTGTTGGGGGTGGAGTTTCTTAGATTAGCTGGACTGTCTGGCATGCAACATCTAGACCAGTGGTCCCCAACCTTTTTTGCACCAGGGACCGGTTTCAAGCAAGACCATTCTTCCATGGCCCGGCAGGGCGGAGATGGAGGTGTGGCAGGGGCGGGGCTTTGGCCATAAGGGGGCGGGGCTATGGACACGGTTGTAGTGTAGCAGTGCATACTTATAATTAAATAACATTTATAATGTGACTCAACTCACCATAGGTTTTGAATGAGTGCTCCATCACCCCCTTCTCCCCATCATTGCCTTCACCCCATCACTCCCCTCTCCCCATCATTGCCTTCACCCCATCACTCCCTTCTCCCCATCATTGCCTTCACCCCAACACTCCCTTCTCCCCATCATTGCCTTCACCCCATCACTCCCCTCTCCCCATCATTGCCTTCACCCCATCACTCCCTTCTCCCCATCATTGCCTTCAGCCCATCACTCCCCTCTCCCCATCATTGCCTTCACCCCATCACTCCCTTCTCCCCATCATTGCCTTCAGCCCATCACTCCCCTCTCCCCATCATTGCCTTCACCCCATCACTCCCTTCTCCCCATCACTCCCCTCTCCCCATCATTACCTTCACCCCATCACTCCCTTCTCCCCATCACTCCCCTCTCCCCATCATTACCTTCACCCCATCACTCCCTTCTCCCCATCATTGCCTTCACCCCATCACTGCCGTCTCTCCATCACTCCCCTCATGGCCTTCTCCTCATGTCCCCATCTCCTCCAGGGCCAGGCTACCCAAACACAGACCAACACACACATACATACACACACACATACATAAACATACACACACATACACACACACACATACATATTATATGTACACACACACAGACACCACCTCTCTCCTCTCACCTGCCCGCCGCCCGCGCTTCCTTGCTCTGACACAGCAGCGGCCGCGCTCCTCTCTGTGTCAGTCAGAGAAAGGAAGCGCGGGCGGCGGGCAGGAAGCTGGACGCAGTGGACGGGTCCTTGCAGCTCCGCTCCTGCTATTCCCTCTTGCAGGCAGCGGAGCTGCTTGGATCGCTCCCTGCCGCCGCTACACACGCCGCCCCAGCCCCCGCTACGCCACTGACCGCCCCTGGCTCCCCTTGTGTCCGCGGACCGGCAAGGGCACTGCAGCGGCCCGGTGCTGGGCCGCGGACCGGCGGTTGGGGACCCCTGATCTAGACCATCAGTGATAATCTCTTGCTGATAAAATACTGAATGTACTGAAACTACATCAAGCTGCAGAGCAAGTGACATTTCCCCAGAATCAGGCTCTCTGTTCCTACATTATGCGGCTCTCAGATTAAATAGCAAAAACCTGCTGACAGATTCCCTTTCAGATAACTACTTTCAGACTGCTCATAGACTATAAACGTTTGGGCACACTATATTATTCTCTACAGTCACATTCTAAAATATCACTGCATAATATAGCAGTTGCATGAGATTGTGCATCTGTAGGAGCATGGCGACAGCTGTCAGACACAGTCGAACTCATACAGAAGGCAGAAACAGGTAATTTATTACATTGTAACTGGGGCCAATGTGCTAGCCCTAGTTACAGGGAAAATTAGGTTTATAAAAAAAAAATTTAAAGATTGAAATGCTCCCAACAGATCTTTTATAACTTAGTAGAGGGGGAGGTTGTAAAGAGGGTAAAGTAAAAATGGTCATTGTTTTATTTATTACTCTTTGCTAACTGGTACTGCTACATGTTTACATATATTGCTGCTAGAGATGAGCGACTTTGCCTTTTTTCGGGTCGAGTCGGGTTTCATGAAACCCGACTTTCTGAAAAGTCGGGTCGAACGCAATCGGCCGATTATCGTGAAAAGTCGAAGGCTGACTGAAACACGAAACCCAATGCAAGTCAATGGGGAGCCAAGGTCGGCAGTGAGGGGAGGACAGGAAACACACCTACAGTGCCCATTTTAATGCCAAAAGCATCAATTCTTATTACTTAAGCTTGTCAACCTTAATTTACTTTATAATAATAGTTAGGCATTGAAAACTGGTGGTTATTTGGCTAAAGTTGTGGGGGTGGGTAGGGCTGGCTCCAGATTTTCGTGGGCCCTGGGCCAGAGTGTCACTGGACTCCTTTAACACATGCCACAATTCATGATCCTCTGATACGGCAGAGAAATAGCGGTATAGTACAATGAAAAATACTTCACTTCTTACATCTCATGACTGATATCCATTTTAAATTCTCCAATAGCTCCAAAAACGGACAGTATATTACTCCATACAGTACTATGGCCACCGCATAGTGCGCTATACAGAGTAATGAGGCCCATATATTTCTCCATACAGAATCATTGGTCCCATATAATGTTCCATACAGTATATAATGAGCTCAACATAATGCTACAGTATATGTTGGTCCCCATGGATGAAGCTCCACTGTCTTATGGGCCCAAATAATGCTCCATATATAATGGGTCCCATTTCTAATGCGCCAGTGTGTATAATGGGCCCTGTAAATGCTGCTCCAGTATCTGATGTCCACCTTTGGAATGCTCCAGTGTATGATGGGCCTCATATTTCATTCTCCAGAGGATAGTGCTCCCCAAAAATTGCTGTCCCAACATTGAAAACAATTAAATAAGTCTCCTCGCTAGGGAATCCCTGTACTAGTCTGAACTCCTCGTCATCCCCATCTTCCAGCTCACTGCACTTGGACTGTTTAGACAGATGGCGTACAGACGTGATGTCATCGCGCTCTCTGACCAGAAAGTCACTGTCAGGAAAAGCGGAAGACGTCACGGCGGTGGAGCAGGGAGAGGTAAGTATTTCAACTTTGCAAGTGCTGTGATCCTGAGCAAGCAGGGGGGGGGCACTCATTGGTGATGGCACTTGCACAGGACCCCTCTAAGTACGGCGGTGTGTCTGACGGCAGGGGCCCTCCCACCGGCAGAGACACTTTTGCGTACTATGAGGGGCCCTGTGCTAGTGCAGTTGCCCATGAGTATGCCCCCCCACCTTCTCAAGGAACCTGCAGGTCAGATTCTGGCTGTGTAGAGTGCTAGGGGAATGTAGTGGTCTGGGTCAATGTACCAGTAGAATCATCTAGCAGTGGCTGGGCATCAGTGCACTTGCGGCGCCTCCAGGAGTTCGGTCGCCACGGTGGCATTACCTTCCTCCTAGGAAGTGTGATGTCATGCTTGGGAGCAACGAAGGATCTCTCTAGCAGTTAAACCAACACACAACACAGTTCCCACTCCGGGCCAGCAGGGAGACCTCTGAACCTGACTGCTGAGGAGCTACTCTCTGTGGTCGGGAGGAGGTAAGTTAGGGTAGTCTGTGAAAGGAAGGGGAAGTGTGTGGATGTGAGAAGGGGAGTTGGAGGATGAGCAGAGTTAAGGCTCACTCCTAGCTGGAGCGCATGGTCAGGATTCCGGTCTCCGAGTTTGTAGGGACACTGACGGTCCTGCAGCAGAAACCGGAGGAAGTAGCAGCTGTAAATGCTCTGTTTCCAACTAAGGGTCTGAGGCTCCAGCAGCGACATGTGTGAGCCAGAAGGAAAAGGCTATGGCTGCCTGCCATATGAGAAAGTTCCAAAAGAGAGTCAACAGGGGGAACATCAGTGAACTCAGTACTGCGAGTACCTCAGATAAGCGCTAGAACAGAGGCCACAGTACCTATCTGCAGAGAGAAAATTCCAAATTTGCTTCCAGGCTGACCAACTCCTTCTCCATCTGTACTCTGGGTCCTGGACGGCACTTACCAAGTACAGGTAAAGGAACTGCACGACTGTGTCTGTCATCTTTCTCCTGCACCTGGCGCACGGCTCTGCTACATCCTGCACTGCACACCATCTACCAACTCTTTCATCTGCCCTGCGACTACGGCCCTACCTATGCAGGGCTTCTACATCTTAGCTGTTCCACAACATTTGTCCTAGAGAAGCGACACTGCAGCGTGGGTCAACCTGATCAGAAAGCACAGGTGGCGTCACGTATCATTCACCTATAAATGTTATTCACCCCTTTGCATGGACGCCCAGGTGTTATGAATGGGAAACCGAGGAGGAAAAAAAGGCAACTAGCTAAGTCTCAGAAAACCAGAGAAGTTGGTAACTATGCAGATTGCAGATCTCTGATCTTAACCGCACAACTAGCAGCAGTCGTGGAGCGCTCCTACGTTGGTCCTAGATGCCTCATCACAACCGGAGAACTACATAAGCCTAAAGCAGGAAAAGAGGAAAACTAACTGCCCCAGAGCAGACCCCAAAGGAAAGACAGCCCCCCATATGTATTGACGGTGAAACGAGATGAAAATACAAACAAAGGTAGGAAAATAGGCTGAGCAAACGATGGGGCCCAGCTAAATAAAAAGGACAGAAAAGGAAAGACACTGTCTGCAATCTGCCAAAAAAAAACCTACAAAAATATTGTCCAACACTTCTGATAGCAAAATTAACCCTGAAGTCACTAGATTTCTAAACCTATATCAGCACTCTGAACTATTCTGAGACAGAGCAAAAAAGAGGCCAATGTAATAAGGGACAAAAAGCAGATTGGCAAATACTGATTAATAGGAGTGGAATTTTAGCATAGGCCCAGCAGGGGCAGGCTGATTACACAAAAAACTGAATTGACCAACAAGCGCAAGTGTGAACATTAGCAAAAAACAAACTTAACTTGAGAAGACTGGAAGAGAGCTGAAGTCCAGGACCTGAGAAGCAGACTGAATCACCAGCATTCAAAAAGAGAAAAAGAAGCCAGCTCACCTGAAGGCATGTGTAGTGGATAGCCCAGACCACGTGCAGTCTTAGAATCATAGAATCATAGAATCGTAGAGTTGGAAGGGACCTCCTGGGCCATCTGGTCCAACCCCCTGCTCAAAGCAGGATTCGCTAAATCATCCCAGTCAGATGTCTGTCCAGCCTCTGTTTGAAGACTTCCATTGAAGGAGAACTCACCACTTCTCGTGGCAGCCTGTTCCACTCATTGATCACTCTAACTGTCAAAAAGTTTTTTCTAATATCTAATCTGTGTCTCCTCCCATTCAGTTTCATCCCATTGCTTCTAGTCTTTCCTTGTGCAAATGAGAATAAAGTTGATCCTTCTACAATGTGACAGCCCTTTAGATATTTGTAGACAGCTATTAAGTCTCCTCTCAGTCTTCTCTTTTGCAAACTAAACATTCCCAAATCCTGCAACCTTTCCTCATAAGACAGGGTTTGCAGACCGGTCACCATTCTGGTCGCTCTTTTCTGAACTTGCTCCAGTTTGTTGATGTCTTTTTTAAAATGTGGTGCCCAAAACTGGACACAATATTCCAGATGAGGTCTGACCAAAGAGGAGTAGAGGGAAATAATGACTTCACGTGATCTAGACTGTATGCTTCTGTTAATACATCCTAGAATTGCATTTGCCTTTTTTGCTGCTGCATCACACTGTTGACTCATATTCAGTCTGTGATCTATTAGTATACCCAAGTCTTTTTCACATGTGCTGTCACTTAGCCCTATTCCTCCCATTCTATATATGCTTTTTCCATTTTTATTGCCCAGATGTAGTGCTTTGCATTTCTCCCTGTTAAAAACCATTCTGTTAGTTGCTGCCCACTTCTCCAGTTTATTTAAATCTTTTTGAATCCTCTCTCTCTCTTCTCTAGTATTAGCTATCCCTCCTAGCTTTGTGTCATCAGCAAATTTAATCAGTTTACCCTCAATTCCTTCATCTAAATCGTTGATAAAGATGTTGAACAATACAGGGCCCAGGACAGAGCCCTGTGGTACCCCACTTGAGACATTCTTCCAACTGGATGTGCAGCCATTTACGACCACTCTTTGGGTCCGATCACTAAGCCAGTTATGAATCCACCTAACAGTTGCCTTGTCCATTCCATACTTAATCATTTTTTCAATAAGGATTGTATGAGAGACTTTGTCAAATGCTTTGCTGAAGTCAAGATATACTATATCTACAGCATTTCCTTGATCCACCCAATCAGTGATACCGTCATAGAAGGAAATTAAGTTAGTCTGACATGACTTATTAGTTAGAAACCCATGCTGACTCTGTTTAATCACTTCATTCTTATCCAGGTATTGACATACATGTTGTTTAATAATTTGTTCAAAGATCTTTCCTGGTATAGAAGTCAGACTCACCGGCCTATAGTTACCTGGGTCCACCTTCTTCCCCTTTTTGAAGATAGGAACAACATTTGCTCTTCTCCAGTCTTCTGGCACTTCTCCTGTTCTCCAAGAATTTTCAAAGATTATAGAGAGGGGTTCAAAAATTTCTTCTGCTATCTCCTTCAGTACTCTGGGGTGTAATTCATCTGGACCTGGAGACTTGAATTCATTTAGGCTAGCTAAGTGTTTCCTCACTATCTTTCTGTTTATAGATATCCTGGATTCTTCTATTCCCTTAATAGGACAGTGAATAACAGTTGATGTTACATTTCCTTTCTGAGAGAAAACAGATGCAAAATAGGAATTTAAAAGTTCAGCCTTCTCAACATCCTGTCTTACCATTTCATCATTTTCATCCTGTAAAAATCCTATAGCATCTTTGACTTTTCTTTTACTTTTGACATATCCCCAAAATCCTTTATTATTGCTTTTGACATCTCTTGCAAGCCTCAATTCATTTTCAGCTTTAGGTAATCTGATTTGTGCCCTGCAGGTTCTGCAGACAGCATTATATTCTTCTTTAGATATGCCTCCCTCTTTCCATTTTATAAACATTTTTTTCTTCCTTTTTAGCATGTGCTTAAGTTCTGTGTTCATCCATCCTGGTTTCCTTAACTGCTTCCTATTCTTCCCTCTTTTCGGAATTGTTAACAACTGTGCTGTGAGAATTTCATTTTTCAAGATTTCCCATCCTTCCTGGACATTTTTGTCTTTAAGGATATCCAGCCATTGGATCCCTCCAATTCTCTTTCTGAATCCCTTAAAATCTGCCTTTCTGAAATCTAACCTTGACGTCTGAGTCTTCACAGGTCTTCCGCCTCTAGTTATCCAAAATTCTAAAATAGCATGGTCGCTACCTCCTAGGGTCCCAGCCACTTTTACCTCCTCAACCATTTCCTCCCTGTTTATAAGGATTAGATCCAAGGTAGCAGTTCCCCTTGTTTTCTCCCTTACCTTTTGGAAGATAAAGTTGTCAGCAAGAGAGGATAAGAATTTCCTTGACCTGTTAGTTTTGCCTGAGAGAGATTCCCAACAAATGTCTGGATAGTTGAAATCTCCCATGACAACTATGTCATATTTTTTGGAGAACTTGGCCATTTGATGCATAAAGAGTTCATCCATAGCTTCAGCTTGCACAGGCGGCCTGTAGTAAATGCCTACAATGGTGTCCTTTCCATTGTTCTGTCCTTATATTCTTACCCAAACAGTTTCCACAGAACTCCCAGTCTCTGAAGCTTCAATCTCTGTGCAGATATACGCGTTTCTAACATACAATGCGACACCCCCTCCTCGTTTATCAAGTCTGTTTCTTGCAAATAAGTTGTATCCTTCTAGTCTTGTATTCCAATCATGTGTATTGTCCCACCAAGTTTCAGTGATTCCAATGACATCATATTTCTTTTCCTGTGTTAGTAGTTCCAATTCTCCTTGTTTGTTGCCCATGCTTTGTGCATTAGTATAGAAACATTTTAGTTTGTGATTGGTTTCGCTTTCTCCAATATTTTTATTAATTAGATTCTTTCGTCTTTGTTCTTCCTTTCCACTTCTAATAGCAGAGTTCTCAATAGCATTTGTCAGGTGTATGGCTTTTTCTGGTCTTTTGCTTCCCTTCCCATGTTGTTCTAGTTTAAAGCTCTCCTTACAAGTGTAGCAAGGCGACTTCCAAATACATGCTTACCAGTCTTCGTAAGGTGCACCCCATCTCTAGCAAGTAGTCCATCGTATAAGTAGTTCACTCCGTGATCCAGAAATCCAAATAGTTGCTGACGGCACCATCGACGTAGCCAGTTGTTCACCTGCAGAATCTTATTCCACCTCCTTGTTCCATGGCCATCCACTGGGAGGATGGAAGAGAAGACCACCTGCGCTCCCAGTTCTTTCACTTTCTTGCCTAAGTCTTCAAAGTCTCTGCAGATGGTTTCCAGGTCGTTTCTTGCAGTGTCATTTGTCCCCACATGTAGTAGCAGGAATGGGTAGTCATCTGTAGGTCTGAAAAGTCCTGATATCCTGTCAGACACATCTTTAATTTTTGCACCTGGAAGACAACACATTTCTCTTGAAGTTATATCCGGTCTGCAGATAGCGGCCTCAGTTCCTCTCAACAGGGAATCCCCCATGACCACCACTCTCCGTTTCTTCTTCACAACATTTTTCTTTCTCCATCCAGGAGGACTCTGAAGGCGTACAAGGTTGCTGCTTGTTGGCAAAGTCTTATCCTGATGTATTTCTTCATTGTTTTCCTGCGTGAGAGCCTGGTACTGGTTTCTGAGCAGTATGGGTGCTGACTGCCTCCTGATCCTCCTGCTTCTCTGGGTCACATGTCTCCATTCCTCTGTTTCTTCAGGTGCACTTCGAATTTCTTCTCTTTCTGTAACATGAAGAGATAATTCTGCTCTGTCCAAGAACTCTTCACCTTCCTTAATGATCTTCAACGTAGCTAACCTCTCTTCGAGATTTTGCAACTTTTCCTCCAACAGGGACACAAGCTTGCATTTGTGCAGTAACCAAGGAAAAAGAAAAAAGGTCCAGCTTTGCAAATTCAAGTCCAATTTATTGTTAAAAACAAGTCCAAAACAGTGCTCTGTTTTGGACTTGTTTTTAACAATAAATTGGACTTGAATTTGCAAAGCTGGACCTTTTTTCTTTTTCCTTGAATCACCAGCACCCGGATAGGGCATCGGCTGTCTTATATCCAGTCTGATACTCCAGAGATCCAATCGTTATCTTCCTCATCAGGTGGCAGATCACTACCACTTAAACCAACCGCACTACCTCCTGTCACCACCAGAGGGAGAACGGAAGGGGAACTCTCAACTGGTGGAGCAGAAAATGAGTTCATGACAGTACCCCCCCCCTTGAGGAGGGGTCACCGAACCCTCATCTATGCCACCAGGCCGATCAGGATGGGCCCGGTGAATAGCACGAACCAGTTTATTGGCATGAATATCAGAGGCAGAGACCCAAGAATTATCTTCCTGGCCATAACCCTTCCATTTGACCAAATACTGGAGTCTCCGTCTAACCAAGCGAGAATCCAATATTTTCTCTACCTCATATTCCACATTGCCTTTAACCAATACAGGATCAGGAGGTGCCGCCACAGGAATTACTGGCTCAACAAACCTCTTCAACAGTGACTTGTGAAATACGTTATGGATTTTGAACGTAACTGGAAGAGCCAATCGAAAAGAAACAGGATTAAGAATCTTCAAATCTTATAAGGTCCAATAAATCTTGGCTTAAATTTTGGAGATGCAACCTTCAAAGGAATATTCTTAGACGACAGCTAAACCATATGACCCACTTTAAACCGAGGACCAATGGTCCTATGCCGGTTGGAAAAACGCTGGGCCTTTTCCTGAGAGCGTGACAACTTATCCACCACTTGGACCCATATCTGCTGCATTCTCACACCCACAGTGTCCACACCTGGGCAGGATGAAGATTCCACTTGCCCTGAAGAGAATCGAGGATGAAACCCAAAATTACAGAAAAACGGTGTCATCAGAGTGGCAGAACTAGCTCTATTGTTCAGCGCAGATTCAGCCAAGGGCAAAAATGAGACCCAATCATCTTGATCAGCAGATATAAAACATCTTAAATAAGACTCCAGTGTCTGGTTTGTTCTCTCAGTCTGCCCATTGGTCTGGGGATGAAACGCGGAGAAGGATAACTGAATTCCCAGATTGGAACAAAAGACTTTCCAGAATCTGGAAACAAACTGGACCCCTCTATCGGACACAATGTTCTCAGGAATCCCGTGTAACCGAACCACCTGTTGTAAAAACAAGGGCACCAACTCAGCGGAAGATGGCAACTTTGGGAGTGGTACAAGATGGACCATCTTCGAAAATCTATCACAAATCACCCAGATAACAGTCATTCTCTGAGAGACAGGAAGATCAGAAATAAAATCCATTGAGATATGGGTCCATGGCCTCTTGGGCACCGGCAGGGGCATCAGCAACCCATTAGAAAGAGAACAGGGTTTAGACCGAGAACAAGTCCCACAGGACTGTACAAAATTCTTGACATCACGAGATAAGGCAGGCCACCAAAATGACCGACTCGCCAAATCTCTGGTACCAAAAATACCCGGATGACCAGCCAATGCGGAGCAATGGACTTCAGACATCACTCTCTTTCTCCACTGGTCAGGATCATACAATCTTCCCATAGGGCAACGCTCCGGTTTATCCTCCTGAAATTCCTCCAGGGCGTATCTCAAATCGGGCGAAATGGCAGAAAGAACTTCCCCCTCACCTAGGATAGTAGTAGGCTCGGTGACATTAAGAGAATCAGCAAAGAAACTCCTAGAAAGGGCGTCTGCCTTAACATTCTTAGTGCCTGGAAGAAAAGAGACCACAAAATTAAAACGCGTGAAAAACAAGGCCCATCTAGCCTGTCTAGGATTCAAGCGTTTGGCCGACTCCAGATAAATCAGATTCTTTTGATCGGTGAGGACCACAAATTGATGTCTAGCTCCCTATAACCAATGTCTCCACTCCTCAAATGCCCATTTCTTGGCCAACAATTCCCGATTCCCCATGTCATAGTTGCGTTCAGATAGGGAAAACTTTCGAGAAAAGAAGGCACAGGGATTCAGCTTAGAAGTCACAGGGTCTTTTTGGGACAACACAGCTCCTGCACCAATCTCAGAAGCGTCCACTTCCACTTGAAATGGAAGTGAGACATCAGGTTGCCGTAAAACTGGAGCTGAAGTAAATCTCCGCTTAAGCTCCTGAAATGCTGAGACAGCCTCAGGAGACCAATTCTGCACATCAGCTCCCTTCTTGGTCAGATCAGTCAATGGTTTGACAATACTAGAAAAATTACCTATAAATTTACGATAGAAATTAGAAAAACCCAAAAACTTCTGGAGAGCCTTCAAATAAGTAGGCTGAACCCAATCATAAATGGCCTGTACCTTGGCCGGGTTCATTTCAATAGTCGATGGAGACAAGATAAATCCCAAAAATGAAACCCTCTGTACACCAAAGAGGCACTTCGATCCCTTAACAAACAGGGAATTCTCCCTCAAAATCCGGAACACAGTCCGGACATGTTCCACATGGGAATCCCAATCACTAGAAAAGATCAAAATATCATCCAGATAGATGATCAAAAACTTATCCACAAAGTCTCGGAAAATATCATTCATAAAGGATTGGAAGACAGAAGGGGCATTAGAGAGCCCAAAAGGCATCACCAGGTACTCAAAATGTCCCTCCAGAGTATTAAACGCCGTCTTCCATTCATCCCCATGCTTGATGCCAATAAGATTATACACCCCCCCTGAGATCAAGCTTAGTAAACCAGCAAGCACTCTTAACTCTGGAGACTAAATCAGTTATCAGAGGTAACGGGTACTGATATTTAACCGTCATCTTGTTAAGGGAACGATAATCAATACACGGTCTTAATGAACCATCTTTCTTGGCCACAAAAAAAAGCCCAGCGCCTAACGGTGACGAGGATGGTCTAATATGACCCTTCTCCAATGACTCCTTAATATAGGTTCGCATAGCATCATGTTCGGGTACAGATAAGTTGAAAAGCCGACCCTTGGGAAATTTACACCCAGGCATCAACTCAATTGCACAGTCATAACTCCTATGAGGAGGCAAAGACGCAGACTTATTCTCACAAAAAACATCAGAGAAATCAGCCAGATAATCAGGAATATCATGAGACTGAGGAGAGGTGGAGAAAACAGGAGCGTCCCTAAGAACACACTGACAACCCCAACTCACCACAGACACAGATTTCCAATCCAAAACTGGGTTATGAGTTTGCAACCAGGGGAAACCCAGAACAATAGTATCATGCAAATTATGCAGCGCCAAAAATTTACAATTTTCTTGGTGGTCTGGGGCAACTCGCATTATCACCTTGGTCCAAAACTGAGGTTTATTCTCCGCCAAAGGAGTGGCATCAATACCCCTCAAAGGAATGGGAGTCTGCAGAGGCATCATGGACAAACCACAATGTTTAGCAAAGTCCAAATCCATCAGATTCAGAGCTGCTCCTGAATCCACAAAAGCCTTAGTGGAAAATGTGGACAAGGCGTAGATCAGAGTAATTGCCAAAAGGAACTTAGGTTGTATACTGCCCACAGCAAATGTGTGTGCAAAACGTTTCTCTCGTTTAGGGCAGACAGAAATAGTATGAGAGGCGTCTCCACAGAAAAAACACAGCTTATTACGCCTTCTAAACTCCCGACGTTGCGCCCTAGACAAAACCCCATCACATTGCATAGGTTCAGACATTTGTTCAAAAGGTGGCAGCGCCTCCTGTGTAGTTTTACGTTCACGTAAACGCCGATCAACTTGAATGGCTAATGACTAGAGTTGAGCGATACCGTCCGATACTTCAAAGTATCGGATCGGAATGGATCGGCCGATCTTAAAAAAAAGTATCGGTATCGCCGATTCCGATACCGGAAGTCCCATTCAAGTCTATGGGACTTCCGGTATCGGAATAAGAAAAATCCTGTTTTTCCCTTGTACAGCCTCTCTGGGGTCTGTACGGGCCTTTCGGGGGGCTGTGCCGGCCTGCCAGGGGGTCTGTGCAGGCTCCGGTGGTCTGTGCAGGCTCCGGTGGGCTGTGCCGGCCTGCCGGGGGGCTGTGCCGGCCTGCCGGGGGGCTGTGCCGGCCTGCCGGGGGGCTGTGCCGGCTTCGGGGGTCTGTGCAGGCATCGTCCGATGGGACTACAAGTCCCATCGGGCGATGCCTGCTACCATGACAGTGATTGACACATTAGCCAATGATGGGACAGTAGTAGTCCCATCATCCGGCTAATGTGTTGAATGTAAAAAAAAAAAAAAAAAAAAAAAAATTACATGCTACATACATGCTACATACATACAACATGCATACTACATACATGCTACATTCATACTACATATATACTACATGCATGCAACATGCATACTACATATATACTACATGCAACATGCATACTACATATATACTACATGCAACATACATACTACATATATACTACATGCAACATACATACTACATATATACTACATGCATGCAACATGCATACTACATATATACTACATGCTACATACATACTACATATATACTACATACATACTGCATGCTACATACATACTACATGCTACATACATACCACATACATACTACATGCTACATATATACTACATATATACTACATGCTACATACATACTACATATATGCTACATACATACTACATACATACTACATGCTACATACATACTACATATATACTACATACATACTACATACATACTACATGCATGCTACATACATACTACATGCTACATACATACCACATACATACTACATACATACTACATGCTACATACATACTACATATATACTACATACATACTACATACATGCTACATACATACTACATATATACTACATGCATGCTACATACATACTACATGCTACATACATACCACATACATACTACATACATGCTACATGCTACATACATACTACATATATACTACATACAATACATTCATACAATACATACATAGACATACAGTACATATAACATAGAGTAACATACTTACCAATACTTGTCACATTGTTCCCCGAAGCCATTGTCTTTTACGGAATAAATATTAACATAACAAACCACAAAAATACTCACCCACGATCCGAAGCAGTCCACGAGTGTGTCCCACAACGATCTTGGGTAGAGAACTGCAGCATCAGCTGTTGCTGCCGTTCTCTACGGGCTGCAGGAATCCAATGACGGAAGGTAGGTATCCTTCCGCACTGTATTCCTCCGCCACTTAAAAAAAAAAAAGTCCCTAGTCTCACTTTATGCCATTGCTGCGTGGGAAATTCCCACACAGCAATGGCATAAAGTGAGACTAGGGACTTTTATTTTTTTAAGTGGCGGAGGAATACAGTGCGGAAGGATACCTACCTTCCGTCATTGGATTCCTGCAGCCCGTAGAGAACGGCAGCAACAGCTGATGCTGCAGTTCTCTACCCAAGATCGTCGTGGGACACACTCGTGGACTGCTTTGGATCGTGGGTGAGTATTTTTGTGGTTTGTTATGTTAATATTTATTCCGTAAAAGACAATGGCTTCGGGGAACAATGTGACAAGTATTGGTAAGTATGTTACTCTATGTTATATGTACTGTATGTCTATGTATGTATTGTATGAATGTATTGTATGTAGTATGTATGTAGTATATATGTGGTATGTATGTAGCATGTAGTATGTATGTAGTATGTATGTAGCATGCATGTAGCATGCAGTATGTATGTAGCATGCATGTAGTATATATGTAGTATGTATGTAGCATGTAGTATGTATGTAGTATGTATGTGGTATGTATGTAGCATGTAGTATGTATGTAGCATGCATGTAGCATGCATGTAGTATATATGTAGCATGTAGTATGTATGTAGCATGCATGTAGTATATATGTAGTATGTATGTAGCATGTAGTATGTATGTAGCATGCATGTAGTATATATGTAGTATGTATGTAGCATGTAGTATGTATGTAGTATGTATGTAGCATGTAGTATGTATGTAGCATGCATGTAGTATGTATGTAGCATGCATGTAGTATGTATGTAGCATGCATGTAGTATATATGTAGTATGTATGTAGTATGTAGTATTGATGTAGCATGCATGTAGTATATATGTAGTATGTATGTAGTATGTATGTAGTATATATGTAGCATGTAGTATGTATGTAGCATGCATGTAGTATATATGTGTTATGTATGTAGTATGTATGTATATATGTGGTATGTATGTAGTATGTATGTAGTATGTATGTAGCATGCATGTAGTATGTATGTAGTATTTTTTTTTTTTTTTTTTTTAACATTTAACACATTAGCCGGATGATGGGACTACTACTGTCCCATCATTGGCTAATGTGTCAATCACTGTCATGGTAGCAGGCATCGCCAGATGGGACTTGTAGTCCCATCGGACGATGCTTGCACAGCCCCCCGGACATCAGCACAGCCCCCCGGCAGGCTGGCACAGCCCCCCGGCAGGCCAGTACAGACCCCCACAGGGTGTACAGACCACCGGCAGGCCGGCACAGCCCCCCGGCAGGCCAGTACAGACCCCCACAGGGTGCACAGACCACCGGCAGGCCGGCACAGCCCCCCGGCAGGCCGGTACAGACCCCGGGCAGTCCACACAGCCCCCCCGGCAGGCCGGCACAGCCCCCCGGCAGGCCGGTACAGACCCCGGGCAGTCCACACAGCCCCCCGGCAGGCCGGCAAAGACCTCCGGAAGGCCCGAAATGACGGCGCATCATGATGCGCACACACTGCGCATCATGATGACGTCAGGCTGTCAATCAACTTTGAACTTCCGATTCCGATGCCGACTTCCGATATTGAAAAAATATCGGAAGTCGGTATCGGAATTCCGATACAGCAAGTATCGGCCGATACCCGATACTTGCGGTATCGGAATGCTCAACACTACTAATGACATAGAGCCATCCAGACCAGAGGGAACAGGAAATCCCACCATAACATCTTTTACGGTCTCTGACATACCTTTCTGAAAGAGAGCTGCCAATGCACTATCATTCCATGTAGTAAGGACCGCCCACTTTCGGAATTTTTGACAGTACAACTCTGCAGGATCCTGACCCTGGTTTAATGCCAACAGGGTTCTCTCAGCTTGGTCAACGGCATTAGGTTCATCATACAACAACCCCAAGGCCTGAAAAAATGCATCCACATTAGTCAGAATAGGATTTTCAGGTGCCAGAGAAAAAGCCCAATCTTGGGGATCGCCGCGCAGCAAGGAGATGATAATTTTAACCTGCTGCACAGAGCTCCCTGATGAGCTAGGCTTCAAAGCAAGAAATAATTTACAATTATTCTTAAAATTCAGAAATTTAGACCGATCCCCAGAAAACACATCAGGAGTAGGAATCCTGGGTTCAGCAGCATGTGGCTGAATAAGGTAGGTGGAAATTCCCTGTACTTCAGCAGCAAGCTGCTCCACACGATCAGACAGTTTGCTTAATCTCCATTAGGAAAAAAATCCTCCTACGGCCCCAGAGAAAAAGTGGAAAAAATACATAAAAAAATTTCTCACACTTTTTTTTTTTTCTCTAACAATTCTTTCCTGCTTTTGAATACCCTAGAATCTGTGGTATGGCTGGTGATTCTGTTATGAATGGGGAACCGAGGAGGAAAAAAAGACAGCAAGCTAAGTCTCAGAAAACCAGAGAAGTTGGTAACTATGCAGATTGCAGATCTCTGATCTTAACCGCACAACTAGCAGCAGTCATGGAGCGTTCCTACATTGGTCCTAGACGCCTCGTCACAACCGGAGAACTACATTAGCCTAAAGCAGGAAAAGAGGAAAACTAACTGCCCCAGAGCAGACCCCAAAGGAAAGACAGCCCCCCACATGTATTGACGGTGAAACGAGATGAAAATACAAACAAAGGCAGGAAAATAGGCTGAGCAAACGATGGGGCCCAGCTAACTAAAAAGGACAGAAAAGGAAAAACACTGTCTGCAATCTTCCAAAAAAAACCTACAAAAATATTGTCCAACACTTCTGATAGCAAAATTAACCCTGAAGTCACTAGACTTCTAAACCTATGTCAGCACTCTGAACTATTCTGAGACAGAGCAAAAAAGAGGCCAATGTAATAAGGGACAAAAAGCAGATTGGCAAATACTGATTAATAGGAGTGGAATTTCAGCATAGGCCCAGCAGGGGCAGGCTGATTACACAAAAAGCTGAATTGACCAACAAGCGCAAGTGTGAACATTAGCAAAAAACAAACTTAACTTGAGAAGGCTGGAAGAGAGCTGAAGTCCAGGACCTGAGAAGCAGACTGAATCACCAGCACCCGGATATGTCGTCGGCTGTCTTATATCCAGTCTGATACTCCAGAGATCCAATCGTTATCTTCCTCATCAGGTGGCAGATCACTACCACTTAAACCAACCGCGCTACCTCCTGTCACCACCAGAGGGAGAATGGAAGGGGAACTGTCAACTGGTGGAGCAGAAAATGAGTTCATGACACCCAGGGCCACGGAACGGGTCATCACCACCAACGTGACACATCCCTCTGAGACACCGGCCCGGTTCCGATTAACCCTACTGCCCTGGCTGGCCACCCACACTCCATGTCAGATTTGTCTTGGACTGGGGAATTCACGATTTGACTTGATAACCCAGGCATGGTATGATAGAAAGAGCTACATGGACTAATGTGAAGTGTGGCCTGCTGCATCATTCACTTTTGGTGGGGGTGAAGGACACAAGGAAAGGGGTTCTTCCTGACCAGGAGCCAGCACTTGATGACTCAGTGCTTGCATTTTTTGAAACTTCAGAAGAGGAGAGCATATTTGCTGGAGTCTGTTTCTGCAATGTAAGCCAAAAGCAGTTCCTGATGCTCCGGCTTTAAAAGCGGTTAACCTACTCCCAGAAAAGGTAGCCTTCCAGGCGTTCCAGAGCCAGACCATGATGCAGGCTCAACACCTCCTGCCTTAGCTGCTATTGTGCTTTTGCCACTACCAGAAGATGCACCACCACCATCAGCACCAGCTGGCCCCCCAACGCCCACGTCCACGGCCTCTTCCACCAAACTTCAAAATTTTGCAGAAAATGAACCCAAAATAACATCAGTTATATGGTACTGTATCTGAAGCGTACAGTTCTATACAGTCAAAGGATAATTGTCAATCTCCCTATATATTCCATCAGTCACACAGAGATGCTCACAGGCTCAGTATGGATTAGACAAGAATATAAAAAGTAGAAAAAGTGTACAGTATCATCAGATAGCAGGTATATATAGTATAGTTTAAACATTCTAATTCTTTGTAGATATTTCAGGAGGCAGACACAGATGCTCTCAGGCTCAGTATGGATTACAACACAATATAAAAAGCCGTAAAACGGTAATGGATCTGAAGAGTACAGCTGTACACAGTGTAGAGTGTTTGAGTTCGTTTTGGTTCGTCGAACAGGAGGCAAGTTCGTTGAATGTTTGTCGAACGTTCGATGAACACCGTCGAACACCATTGAAAACAATGGCAGGCAAACACAAACACATACTAACACATAGAAAACAATTGCAAAACACCTTAAAAGGTGTCCCAAGCAGACAAAATGCTCAGAATACAAAAATAACATATGGAAAAGGGCAACTACATATAGAAAAGAGGTGGAGGAGTAAAAGGAGGAGGAGAAGACACAGATATAGGCATGTCATGCCCTTATGAAGTCAAGAAAGGCTGGAATAAAAATGTAAAATACAAAAAAAAATCTGAAATCGAAGACGATCATATACCGTCGGACTTCCCACCATAAATTATGCCAACTGCCGATAGGGCACCATGCCAGCTACAGAAAAGAAGGACAGATTGCAAGCTTTGTCGATTCAGTGGGTGGTGGTGGATGTCCGTTTTTAGTTGTGCTAGCTATTTGTCAGCTTAATTCCATTACCAAACGAGATTCCGGCATGCCCCCGCGGTACGCGTCAAGCTTACTAGAGGGACACGCGAGGCTCTGGCACGTGAGATCGAGCAATAACAGGTCTGTCATGCCCTTACATGTACGGGGCTGCATGCGCGCTACACTGAAAGTACCAGCGTGTGTCGCGTACAGGTGCAGATAACCCGCTGAACACTGTTAGTGATCGGGATCTGGGATTCCAATTCTTCCCCGCGAACGAGGATTTCCCAGTAAGTGCAGGTCAACCGGAATTCCGGAATTAGGCCTAACCGGCATTCCAGAAAGAATGAAAAAATTAAGTGTCCAAACCACAGGTGCTGTAGCTTGCTTAACAGCTGGGCTCCTCTGCTGAGTAGCACGCAGTTCTTACATAAACAGGCGGCATAGCTTGGTTCACGGGTGAACAACTCTGCTGAGTAGCAGACAGTGCTTACATAAGCAGGCGGCATAGCTAGGTTCACAGGTGGGCTCCTCTGCTGAGCAGTAGACACCGGTACTAGTCCCAAAGTATTCACTGGGCTAAATGGAGTTAAAAAATGGTTCTTACATAAACAGGCGGCACAGCTTGGTTCACGGGTGGGCTCCTCTGATGAGTAGCAGACACAGTTACTAGGCCCAAAGTATTAACTGTGCTAAATGCAGTCAAAAACTGGTTCTTTCATAAACAGGTGGCATAGCTAGGTTCACTAGTGGGCTCCTCTGCTGAGTAGCAGACAGTGCTACAAGGCCCTAAAGGATTTTCTGGACAAGATGCAGTAAAAAATTATTAGAAACACACACGGTGTAGCTCCTTGACAGGTGCACTACACTGCTTGCTACCACACACCGCTACTATGCCATGAAACAGTCTATTAACATTGAAAACCATTATTTATGTGAAAATGAAGTTACGCTTTTGGTGAACGAACCGTTCTCGAACGGAACCTCAAACAGCCGAATTTTAAGCAAAGTGTTTGAGTTCGACGAACGGCTCGAACACCGCCCAAAACAGCTGGAATTTTAACTTGGCGAACAGGTCGACTCGAACACCACTCATCTCTAATCAGGAGGCAGACTCAGACGTTCTCAGGCCCAGTACGGATTCGACAAGATTGTAGAAAGTTGAGAAAGGGTACAGTATCACCGGATAACAGGTATATATATAGCATAGTTTACACATTAAAAATCTATGTCTATATATCAGGAGGCAGACTCAGACGGTCTCAGGTCTAGTACGGATTCGACGTGATTGTAGAAAGTTGAGAAAGGGTACAGTATCACTGGATAGCAGGTATATATAGCAAAGTTTAAACATTAAAAATCTGCGTGTATATTTCCGGAGTCCGACAAAGACACTCACAGTCTTAGTATGGATTAGACAAAAATATAAAAAGTAGAAAAAGGGTTATGTATTCGAAGCATACACCAGTATACACTGTTGGGGTATTTTTCAATCTTCATATATATTTCAGTCTCAGTAAGACAGTCCAGATTCTCCGCAAGAGGAAACGAGATGGATACAAGTACAAACGGAAAGTCGAGTGATTGCAGAAATTTTGGAATTACTAATCACGGGAAAAACTGATGCTGACCCTCAATTACTTTGTCTGTGGAGACAGCGAAAACAGTTCTTGTGAAGAAATGTCTGCTGTATCGCAGTACCGTGGAACCCATCACCGTTACTCATCTCCATCAAATTGTGATCACAGGGAGAGATGTAGACATTGTCCTCACTACCTATCATGATCTGTCAGATAATTTTGGAGTGCAAAAGACACAAACCACAGGCCGTAGGCGATTCTATTGGATTGGCATGAGAGGATATATTTAAAAATGTGGGCAGGAATGTCACACATCTGTGAGTCGGAAAACCGTGAAAGCTGATGATAAACCACCACTGCATCTCATTGTGAGTTGACACCCATAACAAATGGAAGCCATTGATCATCTGAAGATAGAGCCCAGCAGGACAGGGCATAGCTGCGTCTTAACCATCATCTATCAGTTCACCAAATTTGTATTGACAGTCCCATTGAAGTATTTAACAGGTCAGACAACACAGTGGTGGAGCAGGGAGAGGTAAGTATTGCAAGTGCTGGTGCCCTGAGCAAGCAGGGGGGGGCCCACTTGTGGCTGGCGGTACTGACACAGGGCCCCTCATAGAACACCGGTGTGTCTGACGGCGGGTGTGCACCCCCACCAACAGAGACACTTGATTGTACTATGAGGGACCCTGTGCCAGTGCCGTTGCCCAAGAGTGGGACCACCCACCTGTCCAGGGCAACGGCACTCGCACGGGTGCATGAGCCAGGTGGTGACCCCGGCCTTGTGGGGGGAGGCAGCCCAGTTAGGGAGATGGAAAAAATGGCATATCTTGATGTTGGACATTCAGCAGCTGAAAATGGAGTAATTGGAGAAGTCAGCGGAAGAGGAGGACAAAAGCGAGCCATTTTTTTGGCAACCTATGTGTCAGCAGGGGAGGGTGGGACAAAATCCTTTGAAACCCATGCATGGTTCATTTTAATGAAGGTTAGATCATCAACATTTTGGGTCGACAGACGGGTCCTTTTTTCTGTCAGGATTGATCCAGCAGCACTGAAGACTCTTTCAGATAACACACTAGCAGCAGGGCAAGCAAGCTCCTGTAAGGCATATTGTGCCAATTCAGGCCAGGTGTCAAGTTTACTGGCCCAATAGTCAAAGGGGAATGACCGGTGAGGGAGAACATCGATATGGGAGGAGAAGTAGTTTGTTACCATAGATGACAACTGCTGTCTCCTGTCACTTTCAATCGATGCAGTATTACCAGTCGTATTACCAGTCATGTGAGCAGTGCTTGAAAAATCAGTCCACAACATGGTCATGAAACCCCTGTGTCCAACGCCACTTCGGCTGTGTGCACCACGAACATCTCTTCCATGTTGCCCCCTACGGCTCGTTGGAGAAACATCACCGCCGCTGTGTGCTGGGAATGCCTCAAACAAACGGTTTACCAGAGTTGCTTGTTTGTTAGCCAATATTAGCTCTAGGTTCTCCTGTGGCATGATGTTTTGGAATTTGCCTTTATAGCGTGGATCCAGGATGCTGACCAACAAATAGTCGTCATCGGTCATCATTTTGGCAATGAGGGGGTCCCTTTTTAGGATCTGCAAGGCATAATCAGACATGTGGGCCAATGTTCCAGGTGTCAATGATGCACTGCGAGTGCTGGGTGGAGGAGCACTTTCTGGCAAATCAACATCTCTCCAGTCACGCACAAACCCTGTACCTGACCTTGCCACGCCAACATTTTTTCTTGCCCCCTGAGAAGCATCCTCCTTCCCAAAATAATCATCCCCATCATCCTCCTCCTCTTCTTCTTCTTCCTCCACCTCGTCCACGAGACTTCCCTGAGCAGACAATGGCTGACTGTCATCAAGGCTTCCCTCCTTCTCTTCCTCCTCGGCTGCAGACGCCTACTCCTACTCCTTAATGTGCATCAAAGTTTGCTTGAGCAGACGCATAAGTGGGATGCTGATGCTTATGATGGCGTCGTCTGCGCTTACCAGCCATGGGCATTCCTCAAAACACTGAAGGACTTTACAGAAGTCTTTCAGCTCCGACCACTGCACACCAGACAACTCCATGTCTGCCCGCAAACTGCCTGACCGTGTATCCTCCCACAAATGAATTACAGCCTGTCTCTGTTCGCACAGCCTCTGAACCATGTGCAGGGTGGAGTTCCACCTTATTGCAACGTCGATAATTAGGCGGTGCTTGGGAAGGTGGAGCAATTGTTGCAGCTTCTGCATACGACTGGGGTGTACGGGCGACCGGTGGATGTGTGAGCACAGTCTTCGCACCTTATGGAGCAGGGCTGTTAACTCCGGATATTTATTGAGGAAGCACTGCGCCACCAGGTTCAAGGTGTGAGCCAGGCAAGGTATGTGTCTGAGTTTTGCAAGGGCTGTGGCTGCCACATAATTCCAGCCATTATCACTAACTACCTTGCCTACCTCAAGATGTAGACTGCCCAGCCATGACTCAGTTTGTCGCTGCAAGTAGTTGGCCAGTACCTCTGCGGTGTGTCTGTTGTCACCCAAACACATCATCTTCAACACAGCCTGCTGACACTTACCACTAGCTGTTCGATAGTGGGACACCTCGTGTGTAACACTGGCAGCTGCGGATGGAGTGCTCGTGCGACTGCGCTCTGTGGACGAGCTTTCGCTTCTGGAGGAGGAGGGTCGAACTCCTACAGCCAACTGTTTCCTATACCGTGGGCTAGGCAGCACTGTCCCACCGCCGCTCTCCCCTGTGGACCCTGCATCCACCACATTAACCCAGTGCACATTGATGGACACGTAACGGCCCTGGCCATGCCTACTGGACCATGCATCTGTTGTGAGGTGCACCTTTCCACTCACTGATTTCTTGAGTGCTTGGACAATGCGGTCTTTCACATGCACGTGGAGGGCTGGGATGGCTTTTCGCGAAAAGATGTACCGACTGGGTAGGTCATAGTATGGTACTGCGTAGGCCATGAGCTCGCAGAAAGCATTGCTTTCAACCAACCGGTAGGGCATCATCTCTAACGAGAATAGTTTGTCAATGTGGGTGTTCAAAGCCAGTGTACGAGGATGAGAGGATGAGTACTTTCTTGTCCTACTCAGAGTCTCTGGTAGGGTGAGCTGGACTTGAGAGCTGCATATGGTGGAACTAGCGGTGGACATGGCGGACTGAGAGAGGGTTGGTGATGGTGTTGGTGGTGTTGCTGATGGCCTAGATTCAGTCTTTCGTAGCAATAACATTGCGATTCCATGACTGCTTTGCCCTTGCGAAAACACCTCGACATTTGCTGCTGGTGGTGTGCTAACCGGTGGGCTTACAGTGGGGGAAGCGATGTAGTGTTGCTGACTCCCTTCATTCGGAGCAGGTGCACATGTGATACGTGAGGTTTGGTAGTCCGTCCACGCTTGCAAGTGCATGGTGGTTAAATGTTTAAGCATGCAACTGGTATTCAAATTTCTCAGATTTTTCCCTCGGCTAAAGGTTTTTGCGCACTTTTTACAGATTACTTTTGCCTGATCATTAGCATTTTGTTCAAAAAAGTGCCACACTGCACTCTTCCTACTATGGAAGACATTTTGAGGCCTGGCACGCTGTTGTGACGTCTGCCTGCGGTCTGGGCTGCAGCCGGACAACACCCCGAGAAACACTGATACCCTTTACCCCTATACAGGGATCTGGATTTATAGCAGAGCCCAGGAGGTGCTGTCTGAATAGGAGCAAAGACCAGAGCAGGACGGTCGCCAGAAAGGTGTTCCAACACAGGACACAGAGGCAATGATATCCGAGACTAAACCAGTCAGGCAGAAATGGTATAAGCACGGTAGACAGAAGCAAAGACAGATACCAGGTCGAAGCCAGAGTCATAAACCAGGAGAGTCGCAGAGGTACAGAATCGTTAGGCAGAAGCAGAGTCAGAATCCAGGCCGAAGTCAGTGTCATAAACCAGGAGAGTCGCAGAGGTACAGAATCGTTAGGCAGAAGAAGGGTCAGAAGTCCAGGCAAAAGTCAGAGTCAGTCAACAGTAATTCACACAGTAACACGCAGGGGAACCAAGAATATATCCGGCGGCCTGCAAGAGCAGTCCCAAGGTATTTGAGGGATCAGGTCATCCCTTACAGGCCCGTGGCCTGATGATGTCATCCGGACCGCCCCCAGGACCAGGCTGGATGGTAATGCACCAGCCCCTTCATGACTGACCGAGGAGCGAAGCCTGCGTCCAGCGGACGCCTGCGCAGGAGCCTCATGACTATCGCCGCCACCACTCGGGGTTGAAGCACAACGCCTCCCAGAGACCAAGGCCGAGACTGCAGGCCACGGGTCAGACGGTGATAGGACAGTCCGGCGCCTCCTAGTGGTCGAGGCCGGAACAGCAGGCCCTGAGTCTGACGGTGATGTGATAGTCCGGCGCCTCCTACTGGCCGAGGCCGGAACAGCAGGCCCTGAGTCTGACGGTGATGTGATAGTCCGGCGCCTCCTACTGGCCGAGGCCGGGACAGCAGGCCCTGAGTCTGGCGGTGCCGTGACAGTACCCCCCCCTCTAAGAGGGGCCTCCGGACCCTCAAAACCCGGTTTGTCAGGGTGGAGGAGGTGAAACCTGCTAATCAACCGCTTTGCACGAATGTCACTAGCGGGGACCCAGGACCTCTCCTCTGGGCCGTAGCCCTTCCAATGCACCAAATATTGTACCGAGTTTCTCACTAGACGGGAATCAAATATGCCCTGGACCTCGTACTCCAAGGCGCCCTTGACCAAAACTGGAGGAGGAGGGGACCGGATGGGATGAATTGGGGAGCGAAATACCTTGAGGAGGGACTTATGAAAAACGTTAGGAATTTTAAAAGACTGCGGGAGCTTTAACCGAAACGCTACTGGGTTAATTACCTCTAATATTTCATATGGTCCGATGAACCTGGGACCCAGTTTGGCTGACGGTACCTTAAGTTTGATGTTTCTTGTAGAGAGCCAAACCTTGTCACCAACTCCCAGGTGCGGCCCCTGGGATCGTCGTCTATTGGCTGCCGAAGTCTGTCTAATTTGAGCCCCTTTTAAATTAGAGTTTACTTCGGACCAAATAGTCTTTAGACGATGTATATTTTGCTCAACCCCTGGGATTTCCGACATCTTGGCCGAAAATGATCCAAAGCGCGGATGTAGTCCGAGGTTACAGAAGAAGGGGGTGGTTTTGATGGAGTCTTGGTATCTATTATTGAGAGCGAACTCTGCCAATGGCAAATGTTCCACCCAATCTGACTGATGTGCTGAGACATAGCAGCGGAGGTATTGCTCCAGCGTTTGGTTGGCACGCTCAGTTTGACCATTCGTCTCGGGATGGTATGCCGAGGAAAAAGACAACTCAACACCAATACGTCTACAGAACGCCCTTCAGAACTTCGAGACGAACTGGGTACCCCTGTCGGATACGATATTTGCCGGAACGCCGTGCAAACGTACAACGTGAAGAACAAACAACTTACTTAAGGTTTCAGAGTTGGGTAAGCCGGACAGGGGAACAAAGTGAGACTGTTTACTGAACCTGTCCACCACCACCCAAATACAAGTTTTCCCCTCGGAGGGTGGCAGGTCTGTAATGAAGTCCATGGAGATGTGGGTCCATGGACTTTCAGGGGTGGGCAAGGGCTGAAGCCAGCCGGCAGGACGGTTATGGGGGGGACTTGGCGCGGGCACAGACTTCACACGCTGAGACGTACTCCTTACAGTCCTTGGCCACCGTTGGCCACCAAAAGTTCCTGGTTACCAGCCTAGTGGTATTATTGAGACCAGGGTGGCCTGCCAGGACGGAGTCGTGAGATTCTTTTAACACTCGTAAGCGAAAGGTAGCTGGGACGAATAATTTTTTGGGGGGCGTAGTGTCAGGAACTTGTTCTGATGACCTACGGATCTCCTCCAGAAGGTCCAGAGATACTGCCGACACAACAATGCCATTAGCCAATATGGGAGCTGGTTCATAGTCCTCGGTGTGTGTGTGACAAAAGCTGCGGGAGAGGGCATCTGCCCTCACATTTTTGGTTCCGGGGCGAAAGGTGATTAAAAAATCGAACCTGGAGAAAAACAAGGCCCACCTGGCCTGCCTAGGGTTTAGTCTTTTAGCCGACTCTAGGTAGGTTAGGTTTTTGTGATCGGTAATAACAGTAATTTTGTGTTTGGCGCCTTCGAGGAAGTGGCGCCATTCCTCGAAGGCCCACTTAATTGCCAATAATTCTCGGTTGCCGATGTCATAGTTTCTCTCCGTGGCAGAGAATTTGCGGGAGAAAAAGGCACATGGACGAAGCTGAGTGAGGGATGCAGAGCCTTGTGAGAGCACTGCTCCCACTCCGACTTCGGAGGCATCTACTTCCACAATAAACGGGTGGTCCAAGTTTGGTTGAATCAACACCGGGTTGGCCACGAAGCACTCTTTTAGTGTGGAAAAAGCCCTGGTTGCCTCAGGATTCCAATTAGTCACGTCCGCCCCTTTCCGGGTAAGGTCCGTGAGTGGCTTGGCAATCTCTGAGAATCCCCTGATGAATTTGCGATAATAATTCGCAAATCCCAAAAATCGCTGGAGTGCTTTCAGCGATTTGGGTTGTACCCAATCCTTAATGGGTTGAATCTTGGCGGGATCCATGCGGAACCCCTTGCCTGAGACCATGTATCCTAAGAACTGCACCTCTTCGGCAAAAAAAACACATTTTTCAAATTTCGCGAACAAAGAGTTTTCGCGCAGTCTTTGCAGTACTGAACGGACGTGTTGAGCATGAGTCACAGGGTCAGCAGAATAAATCAAAATGTCGTCCAGATATACGACGACATACACCCCACAAATATCTCTGAAAATATCATTGACGAAGTGCTGGAATACTGCAGGAGCGTTACTGAGTCCGAAGGGCATTACCAGGTACTCAAAATGGCCAAGGGGTGTATTAAAGGCCGTTTTCCATTCGTCCCCATCTCTTATGCGGACCAGGTTATATGCCCCCCGGAGGTCAAGCTTAGTAAACCAGCGAGCTCCCAGTAACTGATTAAACAGATCAGGAATGAGTGGCAGCGGGTATTGATTTTTTACGGTTATGGCGTTCAGCTCACGGTAGTCAATGCATGGTCTGAGTCCACCATCTTTTTTCTCTACAAAGAAAAACCCAGCTCCTACAGGTGAGGTGGAAGGTCTAATGAAGCCTTTTCGAAGGCTGTCTGCTATGTATTCCTTCATGGCTACACGCTCAGGACCAGAGAGGTTGAATATTCTCCCCTTAGGGAGACGGGCACCAGGGACCAATTCAATAGGACAATCGTATTCTCTGTGAGGAGGTAGTTTCTCCGACTCCACTATAGAGAAAACATCTTCATAATCCCTAAACGCATATGGAATAGAAGGTGTTTTAATTTTAATCTGGTTTACTGAAAAAGACATACAGTTACTCTGACACCATGGACTCCAGCGCACAACGTCACCTATGCGCCAGTCAATAACCGGATTATGTTGGTGCAACCATGGCATGCCTAACACAACTGGATCTGATAAATTGTATATAACAAAAAATGACATTTGTTCGTTATGTAATGTCCCCACTGACATAGAAATTTCGGCAGTAACGAATTCCACGCCTCCTTGGAATATAGATGTACCATTAATCGCAGTAGTCTGAATAGGCGCTTTAAGCCTTGACAGAGGTACACCAAGGCTCTTAGCAAATAAAAAATCCATAAGGTTGACGGCAGCACCACAATCCACATAAGCCTTCACACACAGACGTTTCTTAGCAAAAGAAAGGGAAACTGGTAACAACAGTTTGGCCGCATTTGCGGGCAATACCTGACCCCCAAAGCTGTCCAGGGGGTGATGGTCCAGGAATGTGGATTTCCAACAGCCAGCATTTTCCTTGGAGCTTCCAGGCTGCAGCATGCTTGAGCCTGAGAGTGACTTCCCAGGCTGTGCAATGTAACAGGTGTTTGGGCCAAGAATCAGCTCAGTCAGGAGGAAGGAAAAAAAAAGGTGAGGAAAACTGCTTTTATCTGTGTTAAGTATAGACACAAAAAGCCGTTTTATTTTTTGGGCCGGATATAATGTGACGTCTGCCTGCGGTCTGGGCTGCAGCCGGACAACACCCCGAGAAACACTGATACCCTTTACCCCTATACAGGGATCTGGATTTATAGCAGAGCCCAGGAGGTGCTGTCTGAATAGGAGCAAAGACCAGAGCAGGACGGTCGCCAGAAAGGTGTTCCAACACAGGACACAGAGGCAATGATATCCGAGACTAAACCAGTCAGGCAGAAATGGTATAAGCACGGTAGACAGAAGCAAAGACAGATACCAGGTCGAAGCCAGAGTCATAAACCAGGAGAGTCGCAGAGGTACAGAATCGTTAGGCAGAAGCAGAGTCAGAATCCAGGCCGAAGTCAGTGTCATAAACCAGGAGAGTCGCAGAGGTACAGAATCGTTAGGCAGAAGCAGAGTCAGAATCCAGGCCGAAGTCAGTGTCATAAACCAGGAGAGTCGCAGAGGTACAGAATAGTTAGGCAGAAGAAGGGTCAGAAGTCCAGGCAAAAGTCAGAGTCAGTCAACAGTAATTCACACAGTAACACGCAGGGGAACCAAGAATATATCCGGCGGCCTGCAAGAGCAGTCCCAAGGTATTTGAGGGATCAGGTCATCCCTTACAGGCCTGTGGCCTGATGATGTCATCCGGACCGCCCCCAGGACCAGGCTGGATGGTAATGCACCAGCCCCTTCATGACTGACCGAGGAGCGAAGCCTGCGTCCAGCGGACGCCTGCGCAGGAGCCTCATGACTATCGCCGCCACCACTCGGGGTTGAAGCACAACGCCTCCCAGAGACCAAGGCCGAGACTGCAGGCCACGGGTCAGACGGTGATAGGACAGTCCGGCGCCTCCTAGTGGTCGAGGCCGGAACAGCAGGCCCTGAGTCTGACGGTGATGTGATAGTCCGGCGCCTCCTACTGGCCGAGGCCGGAACAGCAGGCCCTGAGTCTGACGGTGATGTGATAGTCCGGCGCCTCCTACTGGCCGAGGCCGGGACAGCAGGCCCTGAGTCTGGCGGTGCCGTGACAGCTGTGCTAATTTGACCACCGCCAAGCTGTCCTGCTACTCTTTTGGTCTTTGTAACCCATTTTTGGAGTGCTCCGGTCCTGCCAGATAACAGCTGTTGTGATGTCGTTGCCTGCTGCAGATCCTCCTCCTCCTCTTCTGAGCTATTGGCAGCGGCACCCTCTTCCCCCAATGGATGCCAATCTGGGTCAACAACTGGGTCATCCATCACCTCCTCTTCAATTTCATGTGCACCTTCCTCTGTGTCACCGTGTAAGGTGGTATAGTATGCGGGAAGGGGCACCTGAGTTTCATCAGGGTCTGATTCTGCCTCAGTACACTGCGAGGACAATGTGGTGCTCTGAGTGAATGTACCAGCAGAAAAATCTAGCAGTGGCTGTGCATCAGTGCACTCCATCTCAGATTCATCTTGGACTGGGGAATTCACAATTTGACTTGATAACCCAGGCATGGTATGTGAAAAGAGCTCCATGGAGTAATCTATAGTCTGGCCTGTGCATCCTTCACTTTTGGTAGGGGTGAAGGACACAAGGAAAGGTGTTGTTCCTGACCAGGAGCCTCCACTGATGACTCAGTGCTTTTATTTTTTGAAACTTCAGAAGAGGAGGCGAGAGAGCTGGAGGCTGTGTCAGCAATGTAAGCCAAAACTTGTTCCTGAAGCTCCGGCTTTAAAAGCGGTTTATCTACTCCTAGAAAAGGGAGCCTTCGAGGCCTTGTGGAGCCAGACGATGACGCAGGCTCAACACCTCCTGCCTTAGGTGCTATTGTGCTTTTGCCACTACCAACAGATGCACCACCAACACCACAACCATCAGGACCAGCTGGCAACCCCCGCCCACTTCCATGGCCTCTTCCACCATACTTCCTCATTTTTGTGAAAATGTACCCAAAATACCACCAGGTATATGGTACTGTAAAACAAGGTAGAAGGTGTATAAAGTATTGGTGAGAATTTGAAATTCACTAGAGATTTGAGGTCGCTGAACTAGTATCTCAGGGCCAGTAGAGATTACACCTCAATGTAACAGGCTGAAATTGGATGGTGTATGACAAGGTGGAGGGTGTATATAGTATTGGTGAGAATTTGAAGACGCTGAACTAGTATCTCAGGGCCAGTAGAGACTACACCGCAATGTAACAGGCTGAAACTGGATGGTGTATGACATGGTGGAGGGTGTATATAGTATTGGTGAGAATTTGAATCTCGCTAGAGATTTGAGGACGCTGAACTATTGTCTCAGGCCCAGTAGAGATTACACCTCAATGTAACAGGCTGCAATTGGATGGTGTATGACAAGGTGGAGGGTGTATATAGTATTGGTGAGAATTTGAATCTCACTAGAGATTTGAGGATGCTGAACTATTGTCTCAGGCCCAGTAGAGATTACACCTCAATGTAACAGGCTGAAATTGGATAGTGTATGACAAGGTGGAGGGTGTAAATTGTATTGGTGAGAATTTGAATCTCACTAGAGATTTGAGGATGCTGAACTATTGTCTCAGGCCCAGTAGAGATTACACCTCAATGTAACAGGCTGAAATTGGATGGTGTATGACAAGGTGGAGGGTGTATATAGTATTGGTGAGAATTTGAATCTCACTAGAGATTTGAGGACGCTGAACTAGTTTCTCAGGGCCAGTAGAGATTACACCTCAATGTAACAGGCTGAAATTGGATGGTATATGACAAGGTGGAGGGTGTATATAGTATTGGTGAGAATTTTGATCTCAATAGAGATTTTAGGAGGCTGACAATGATGCTCACAGTCCAAGTAAGGACGCAGGCAGCCTAATAAGCAGGACTGCTGCACACAAAAGGGTGGAAAAATGAACGCTTGGTAACTGTGCAGAAAAGAGGAAGAAAAGTATTTTTGCTTTTGAAAAAGCAGTTTGCACAGCAGTGTGCAAACAGCATGTAGCTATCAGGGAGCCTTATAAGGCAGCATAATAATTGAGCTGATGCACAAAAATATAGCCTCCCCTGTCACTGCACACAAACTGTTGTGTTGTACAGTGGAAATCGCTAACAGCAGAAGCAGTTTTTTGGTTCTTCTTCCCTGCCTAACGCTCTCCCTTATTCTGAATCAGCAGCAGCAACCTCTCCCTAATGCTAAGATCGGCAGAAGTAAGATGGCGGTCGGTGTGCACACCCTTTTATAGCCCCTGTGACGCCACACAAAGCCAGCCAATCACTTGCATGCCCTTCTCAAAGGTGGTGGTGACCGATGCCTTTGTCATCGCGTTGCCCACAGTGTGCGCCCTCCATCATTGGCTGATAAAGGGCGCTGGAAGCATCATTTGAAACGCGACTTTGGCGCTTGGGTCGCCGACCTCGTGGCCGACCTCACGCTATGGTCGGGTTTCGTTTCATGAAACCCGACTTCAGCGAAAGTCGCCGACTTTTGAATTTGACCGACCCGTTTCTCTCAACTCTAATTGCTGCACATATGAAATGGTACTGCTACTCCTTCTGGGTATTACTATTGTTTTGTCTTCACGTTTTATTGTATTATTGCTTTTATTTGCACATAGTTATGATAATGTTTACTGCATTTCATGGTTTGTTATTTACAGTATAGGGAAAGCATAGTGCTCTTTTTTAGATGCTAGAGGGGGGCACTCTAGTGTATAGAACTCATAGTAGGATAAGGTTAAGTGTAGGATGGGCTGCCGGGAGTTAAGGTTAGAGGAGAAGGAAAGTTAGTTCAGATGGGGCCAGGGTGCCCGAAGTGTCCACATGGGCTATAGGCCCAGGACGGCTCGGCAGCCACGCAATGCTTAGCAGTGACAGCCCACGTAATCCACGGCCACTGGACATCAATACAGTGGACAAGTACAGTAGAGGTACAGTAGAGAAAAGATGTGGCGACTCATAGCCTGGGTGGGCGCCTTTAGGGCGGGAGTCGGTTGAAGTGAGGAACAGAAGGATGCTGAAGTATCACAGGGAGTAGTACAGATGGGTCGGATGCTTTTCCAGAGGCAACCAAACTGGGTGGCAGATGATTTCAAGTCTGGGGCAAAAAAGGCAGAAGGAATTGTCATCATGGGGAGGTTAGGCCAGGAAGAAGCTGGGAAGCAGTCTAAGATGGTCCGGTCCCGACGTGTGCTGTATAGAAGCATCAGCAAAGTAGGGAGAGCTGAGGAAGCAAGTACAGTTGAATGTGTATCCTATAATGTGCCAACTGTGGATAGGATATATTGTGTGAAGTTATCAGTAAAGAAACCGTTCAAGTTACTATGGACTGTGTCTCAATTACTGGGAGTCGCCTCGGAGAAGGGCCATTGCCACTTGGGAATTGCCCAGGGGGACCCGAACCAGGAGAAGCAGGTACGCTGGACAGTGAAATGCAATTCTCTGTGAGGGAAGGCCGGAACACTGATGCTTTAGTGTCTCTGACCACAACTATAGTCCTGGCCGACCCTTACAAGGGCACAATGTGTAAAATCAATGACAAATAAATATAAAAGCAGAAAAAATAAAAACAAAGTATTTGCCAATCTAAATTTCTGACAGTAGCCTAGCCCCCTATAAAAAAGTTTCTAAAATGTAAAAATAATTGTTATAGAAAGGGCAACAAATGTATGTTAGTGGTTCTTTTTGGTCTTAATTTTTTTTAAAAACAATGTAAAAATGATATCTGCAAAAATAAAAAAAAGTATAAAAATTAGGCGTCACGTAAAAAAATTGAACATCTGTCCAGAAAATTTTCTTACAGCTTTTTAAACCACATCTATAAAAAAAATATGCCTTGCCTTGAACTGGTTAAAATACACAATTGTTGACTTTTTCATATAAAATTATCTCACAAAAGTGAGTACACCTCTCACATTTTTGTAAATATTTTATTATATCTTTTTATGGGACAACACTGAAGATATGACACTTTGATACAGTGTAAAATAATCAGTGTACAGTTTGTATAACAGTGTAAATTTGGTGTTGTCTGTAAATAACTGCACACAGCCATTAATTTCTAAACCTCTGGCAACAAAAATGAGTATACATTTAAGTTAAAATGGCCAAATTGTGCCCAAAGTGTCAATATTTTGTGTGGCCACAATTATTTTCAAGCACTGTCTTAACTTGGGCATGGAGTTCACTAGAATTTCACAGGTTGCCACTGGAATCCTCTTCCACTCCTCCATGATGGCATCATGGAGCTTGTGGATAATGAGGGGTGAACTCAAATACTAAAGTTCAGAGTCTGTACCGAACACGGACTTCTCCAGCAAATCAGTGTTACTGTTCGGGTTCAACCCCTGAATATCAGCTGTTTCCCACACTGTCGCTGTGTGACAGTGCGAGAAACCGTGATAGCTCTGATTGGCGATAAGTTAGTTACCTCTGATCAGAGAGCCGTGGTTCCCATGCTTTTAGATGACAGTGTGTGAGCCAAAAGCTGTGACCAGCAGTAAAAAGATTATCACCGGTCAACGGCATCAGCTGATGACATCAGCTGATCACATAGTATATCAGCTCATGACATAGTACTACTCTCTGTCGCTGACAGCAGCGAGTGCAGGCGAGGCTAATGAGAGTATTCATTAGCCGGTGCCTGAACTATAAATAAATTAAATGGTGTGGGATCACTTCTATTCTAAGTAACCAGTGCAGGCAAAACCAATGGCTGCCAGCTGCAGCACTCAGCTATCAGCTTTTTAATAAAAGCTCGGCTGGTTATTAAAAATAGAGAGGTCGAACGCCGTTAATTATTTAAATAATTTAAAAAACCTGTTCTATAAATAAAAAAAATGTCATGTATTCTTGATAACCAGCCATTATAAAGCACACAGCTGAAGGCTGCAGACCACAGATGTCGGTTTTGCCTGCGCTGGTTACCAAGAATAGAATAGACCCTGCATAATTTTTAAAAAATTATTTATTTATTTATAGCACATGTGCTGGTTGATGAATGCTCGAGTCATCATATGTGTGCTTTTGATGCTATCAACGAGAGCAGCTGTAAGATGATGAGAGTTGTATTCTCTCATCATCTGATGCCTGTAACTGGTGGTATCCTTTTTTACCACTGGTAACACCTGTTTGCATTCATGGTTCCCTCAAAGAACTGTAGCTCCCCACAGCCAGCAGCAGTCATTCAGCCCCATCCATAACACAGCCACCACCATGCTTGACTGTAGGCAAGACACATTTGTCTTTGTACCCCTCATCTGGTTGCCGCCACACACTCTTGTCATCATCTGAACCAAATAAGTTATACTGGTCTCATCAGACCACAGGATATGGTTCCAGAAAGCCATGTTATAAGTCTGCTTGTCTTTAGCAAACTGTTTGCGGGCTTTCTTTTGCATCATCTTCAGATGAGGCTTCCTTATGGGATGACAGCCATGGAGACGAATTTGACGAATTTGATGCAGTCTGACCACTGTAACCTCTGCAGCAATGCTGTCAGCACTTATATGTTTATTGTGAAAAGGCAACTTCTGGATATGATGCTGAGCATGTGCATTCAACATCTTTGGTTGACCATGACGTGGCATTTTCTGAGTGGAACCTATCTTGCTAAACCCCTGTATGGTGTTGACCAACATGCTGCATCTCATTTTCACAGCGTTGAAAAGATATGATAAAATATGTCAGAAGTGTATTCACTTTTATGAGATGCTGTATGCATGATGCAATAGTGCTAAGAAAACTTGCAAGAATTGGGCATTTAAAAAATTGCATTGTACATGACCAAGAGAAAGTTATTCTAGTCCTTACAGAATTTTGCTTAATTCTAAAGTTTACCATACACAAGAGATTTCAGACAACCAAAAAGATCCCTTTGGACCATTTTCTTCTTCCCAGTGGTGGTACCTTTTAATTTCATAAAAGAGTGACCATTATTGACCGAAGGTTGAAATCTGATGAAAAATGTATCTGCTTTGTTGGAATTAATTTGGTCAGCGACTTAATGGGTTTAGTCATTAGCAATACTTGATTGTTTGTGGCAAACTACAAGTTTGTGCACAATTAGCAGAAGCCCAAATATGAGAACAATGTTCCAAAAGCAGCAAAGCTTTAATATGGCCCTCCAGTCCAGTAAAATATAACTTTAACTCATTCATAGCTACTGATTGGTAGACATACCTGGTGGCTTTTTTTTAGCTGCTGCTATCATTCCACCTTTCTGGATCCCTTTTCATCTGGTTGAAAATGGTTTCCACGGCCCCAGTCTACTTTACATTCAACATAAGGCTAGGTACACACTGTGTTTGTGCCCACTTTTGGGTACATGTGTGGCGCCCCCAGTACGGGCGCCACAGTGGCATTACCTCCCTCCTAGGGAGTGTGATGTCAGGCTTGGAAGCAATGAAGGATCTCTTTATCAGGTCCTTCCAGCACACACCACAGTTCCTCCTCCAGGCCAGCAGAGGGAGCTCTGAACCTAACTGCTGGGGAGCTGCTCTCTGTGGTCAGGAGGAAGGAAGCTAGAGTTGGTGCAGACAGGGAAGAGTGTGGACGTGTGGAGACTGAGCTGGAGTCAAGCTCAACCCTAAGCTGAAAAGCATTGACCGGACCCCGGCGTCCGAGGATGTGTGGATACTAAAGGTCCCACACCAGAAACCGGAGGAACAAGAGGCTGTAAATGCTCTGTTCCCAACTGAGACTCGACGACACAGCAGCAACGTGTGTGAGCCAGAGAGAGAGGGCTACAGCTGCCTGCCATGCGAGTGGAGTTCTAAGTAAGGCTACTTTCACACATCAGTTTTTCTCCGTCAGGTGCGATCCGGCATAGTGCCGGAGCGCCTGATCCGGCAAATGTTATGTAAAACTGGATGTGACGGATCCGGTTTTCTGCCGGATCCGTCTTGGTCGTCAGACCATAAACCGGATCCATCTCATCAGTTTCATCCGTTTTTCCATCCGTTTTCCGCCGGATTACACCGGATCTGGTTTTTAAAAACGCCCCTTGGGGGCTTCGAAACGGGATTGGCTGCTGAAATTTATATATACCGTGTTCTTACAGCCCATCTTTGACAGGTTGTAGAGGAGAAACTGCATGTTGGAGAGAAGAGCAAGTGACTGGCGAAGATGGATATTGTGATTGCAAATATTTTGAAGAATTTGGTGGATTTTACAGCGGAGGCGAACCGTTTGAGGGTGATTGTTCTGGAGAAGGAGAGAGCAAGACAGCAGCGCATCAGTCATCAGCGACGCCGTTTGTGGATCCACCCCATCACAGCCAAGAGAATGACACGTGGGGTCTATTCTACACTCTGCATGGACCTTAGACGAAAACCATGGAGAAATTATTTGGATATGTTCGGATGAAAATGGAGAATTTTGATTACTTGGTGGAGTGCATTGCACACCTCATAAGAAAAGCTGACACCTATTGCCGGTTCTCCGTTTCACCCGCAGAGCGTCTGATGGTGACTTTAAGGTAAGCCACATTTATTGGATATGCTCGCATGAGAGCACACTTTCACTGCAATCTTGTTGGTGGTAGTTTGTATCTCCAAGTGTTATAACTGAGTTTTGGTATGTAATGCTGTGATTTTTAACTAATTTATTGTTTTTTAATTCCTCACAGATTTCTTGCAACTGGAGAATCCCTTTCATCACTGCATTTCCAGTACAGACTCGGGATTTCAACCGTATCTGGAATAGTGAAGTACACATGCCGTGCACTGTGGGACTCCTTAGTTGAAGAGTTTTTACCAGAGCTCACAACAGAGAGGTGGATTGAAATTTCTGAAAAGTTTCTACAGATATGTCAGTTTCCGAACTGCTTGGGCGCTGTGGATGGGAAACATATCCGCACTGTAAAGCCAGCAGGATCGCGATCGGAATATTTCAATTACAAGAAATATTTCTCCATTGTCCTCATGGCCATCGCTGACGCGGAATACAAATTTATTGCTGTTGATATTGGGGCCTATGGCCACTCCAATGACTCTCAAGTTTTCAAACTGTCTGCCATGGGGCGTAAACTGTATGGAAACACCTTCCAGTTCCCATCCCCTAGACCACTGCCGCAAACATCTGGTCCACCTATGCCTTTTGTCTGTGTAGGGGATGAAGCATTCCAGCTGTCAGAACACCTTTTGAAACTCTACTGTAGCAGAGGATTGACAAGAACAAAACGCATTTTTAATTACCGGCTAACAAGAGTAAGAAGAATAGTGGAATGCTCCTTTGGTATTCTGACAGCCAAATGGTGTGTCCTATTGACTGCGATCAACCTCAAGACAGAAACTGTGGATGAGGTGATCAAAGCTTGTGTGGTACTCCACAATTTTGTTATGTGCAAGGAACCCATTTCCATTGAGGACACCGCTGAAGAAACCACCTTGCAAGATTACCAGAACATTACCAATAGAAGTTCTGTGACGGTGTCACGAATGAGGGACAATTTTACAGAATACTTTATGTCACCTCAAGGCAGAATAGTCTGGCCGGATGACAGAATTTGATAAATTTCTGCCCTTAACCAAAGTTGTGTACCTTCTGTACCAACAGTATATACCTTTTCCAAACAAAGTTGGCTATCTTGTCGTCTATCTTGTCGTGGTTTAACTATTTTTACCTTGACCACAGTTGTGTACCTGGTTGTGTTTTAGGCAAAGTCTTTCACCTTTTACCAAAAGTTGTGTACATTGTTAGGAAATCCCCAACAAGATACACAGCTATTGGTAAAAGGTGAATTACTTTGTCTAAAACACAACCAGGAACACAACTGTGGCCAAAAGGTAAAATTTATTTACCTTTTACCCACAGTAATGTACCTGATTTTGCATACCTTTTTACCTTTTGTATACCCTGTACTTAACCTTTTTTTATACCACAGTTCACCTCAGAAATAAAAGACAGACAACCAGTGTAAACCAATACTTTAACTTTTATTGAAAAATTTTTTTTTTTTAATAAACTGTTTAATTGTTAAAAATGTTTCTCGTTTTTATTTAAATACACACATTTATAAATGAGTGTAGTGTGGGGTGGAAATACTGCTGGAGGGGCTGCGGGACACTTCGACACTGGGAGTGTGGAGAGAGGACTGGGATCGTGGTGGGGAAGGAACAGTTAGAGGTGAAGGGGTGGAAAAAGCAAGAGAATGGGTGGACATGTGGGTGGCAGAACAGGTGGTGGGTGGTGGAGAGGAGGGTTGTGCAGGGAATGGAGTAGCAGATGATGTGGTTGCGAAGTGGTAGAGGGAATGAGTTTGGTACTGGGAAGTAGTTTGGTACGGGGCAGGTTGCTGGAAGTGGGGAGGTTGCTGGTACTGGGGAGTTTGCTGGTACTGGGGAGTTTGCTGGTACTGGGGAGGTGGCTGGTACTGAGGAGGTGGCTGGTATTGAATAGGAGGGGGAGTATGGACAGTGGCTGGAGGGGGTGCAGGTGGAGGAACTACAGTGGTGGGAGGTGGAGGTTGGGAGGTAACCTGCTGTAGAGCACCGTGGCACGAATGCATGACATGCATCTGCTGGGTAGGAGATAGTGTTGCCATGCGCTCCACAGCAGACCTGAAAAAGGTGTGGTTTGGAGAAGATCTTGCTTCTGAATGTATTGTTTGCAGAAGTGTCTTCAACTCCAGAATGCCGAAGATGAGCTGCTGAAAGTCTGCGGACATTTGCTCGGACAAGACTTTGAGATAGTTCTGGAAAGATGCATTCAGATGCAAGAACTCTGGAGCATAGCTCTTTTCCTGACCCCTCTGCCGCTGCCGCCCAGTACCCGCAGGTGTACTAGAGGTGGCAGGGGCAGAAGGGTGGGGTAAAGGGAAAGCGATCTCCTCACCAGCAGCTTCATGTAATGTAGGCGGCCACGATACTCCTGTGCTGGTGGATGGGACAGATGGGTCGAATGTGTGGGAAGGCTGGGAAGGTGCAGATGTACCGGGGCGGTCGAAGTGTCCCTCGGTGCTGGTCTCCTCAGGGATCGCTTCAAAAGGGTCCAACCGTGCAGGCTCCCGAGTGCTGGTCACCGTGCTGTGGAACAAAGAGAAAAAAACACAATTAATATACTAACATGCCATTGGCCCTGGCTGAAATAAAAATTAGACATGTAAACATTACTTTTGGACATGGGGTGTGTAATATTTACCTTCTGGTGACCATTGTTACCCAGAGGAACGACAGGGCTCGTGCGTACTTGTACTTGCTCCTGCGTCCTTCAGATCCACTCGGGGCCCGCATCTCTTTATTGAACTCCTTCTTGAAACGATCCCTCACAGACCGTCACCGCTTCACAATTCTCTCCCCTGAAACGAGAAAGCACAAAGTGGTTAGTATACAACATCAGTGTTTCACAAACTCCAGTCCTCGTGGTTCCCAACGGGTCATGTTTTCAGGATTCCAATAGTGTTGCTCAAAAGGAAATCCTGAAAACATGACCCGTGGGTACCACGAGGACTGGAGTTCGGGAAACACTGCTTGACATCAAGCAACGGGAACTGTATATACTTACGCTCTTGAATCTGGGCCCGAGCTTCAAGGTCCTCCCAGCGGTCCACAAGGAGCGAACAGATTTCCTCCAAGAGCCGTCGGGTCACATTTAGATCAGCATGCCGGCGGTCAGCCATATTCCAAAGCGGCTCCCTTTCTCTAACAAGATCGATGAGGTGGTTGACATCAATCCCTCCATCCTCACCGTGAGAGTCGGGAGCACGCTGTGAAGGCTGTTAAAGAAAAAGAGAAAAATAAAATAATTAGCCACCACAAGAAATCAAATAAAAAGTTCAAAAAAACCAAAGCAAAAATATTATACTTACACACTGGTGACCACCGCGTCGCTGTCGCCGATGACCCTGGGAGGCACTGTGAGGACCTCTTGGCCGAGCACCAGATTGGGAAGACTAGAAAAGAAAAGCAAAAAAATTATGTGGTTGGATGTAGGCATATTTGTTTGCTGTGTGATATCTGCGCTACATTGTTTTCTATGTGTTGTATGTAGTGTGATGTTGTGTTTCTGCGTTCGATGCAGGAAACTTACCAATTGTGAGCCCACTCCAGGTATCTGTCCACCCCTTCCTTCTTCTTCTGGGAGCTCCTCTTCAGCTTGTGATTCCTGTTTTGAAATAAAAGCCAATGAATAGACATATATTCCAGAGATGATGGATTTTTTAAATAAAAACTTACCGTCAAACACTGACGACGTGAGGGAGGGCTCCGAGAAGAAGATGTGGTGTACTCCTGCTGGCCAGTCTCCACTCCTGATGCTGCTGCTGCTGCCGGTGCTGCTGCATCTATACGGTGTGTTCTGCTGGTGAATATTTAGAAAGAAAGGGCCACTGAATATATTGATATTCCATGGCCCTTTTTTTTGAGGAATGGGGGATTTGATAATTACCATATGTCATCTGCTGGTGGACTCCCCTCCGCATGGTCACCATGGTCCCTTCGCTCCATTTGGGGTGGTGGTGCTGGTGGTGCAGTGGTCTCCTGCCTTCTCCTGCGGCTGTCGACTCTCTTGGGTGGCATGTTGGCTGTGGCTGAGGGTCCCACTGTCATGGTTTTATATATGTTTGCTGTGGGCAGGGCTACTGAGCATGCTCAGACCAAAAAAACCAGATCCGGCACATTGCGGCGCTCATAGACTTTCATTGTGTGAAAAAGCCGGACGCGCCGGATCCGGCGGGTCCGGCTTTTCCGCCGTAGACAAAAAAGTTACAGTTGCCGATTTTTCAGACGCCGGATTGCGACACATTGCCGGATCCAGCCAAAACCGGACGAAACGCATGACCATCCGGCGCGATCTGGCGCTAATGTAAGTCAATGGGGAAAAAACGGATCTGACATTGCATTTCGCCGGATCCGGTTTTCGTAAAAATAGCCGGATCGCGCCTGATGGTGAAAAACTGATGTGTGAAAGAGGCCTAAAAGGTAATAGAAACTGCACTCTGTTGTGTTCCTTTAATCCTTCCTGCAACCCCTTCAGCACTGCTACATCTCTGTGCCTAAACACTACATCATCTACCTTAACATCTACTGCTACTGCCCTGAGACTACAGCTCTGCCTGTGGAGAGCTTTACTAACTCTGCTGCATCATACCATCTGTCCGAGAGGATCTGCACTGCAGCGCTGGTCCCCCTTCTGACCAGATACCACAGGTGGCGTCACAAACTATCTACCTATAAACTATATTCAGCTTCATTCCACCTATTTTACATGGACACCCAGGGCCACGGAATAGGTCACTGCCACCGCGACACATCCCTTTAAGACACCAGCCCGGTACCGAGTAATCCTACAGCCCTGGGGGTGATCCACATTCCCTAAGAAAATTTCTACCCAACAGTGGCTACAGTCAGGATGAATGCCAGCTTTCATGGATTTATTACAAAGGTGATTCAAAAGTTGACCACGCTGGAGAAAATTACTGAAATAAATTTCGATGAAGGTAAAATTATAAAGAAAACTTATGGGTCACAATTCTGAGCATGAATTAGTCATTAGACTATATCTGCCCTTTCTGTTTTGGGTTTGTATCTGTATTTCTGATCACTTTGCGTTGATCTAGAGAACATAGAGGTAATTCTGCTAGTTCTGCTTTTTGTTCCAGATTGATAAGTACCATTGTAATTTACTGCACTTGTGAATCTGAAGTGTTCAGTCAAAAAAAGTAGAATGGTGAAAAAGTCTGCTCTGAAGGCTTTCAATAGAAATACTGTAGGTGAGATGCGTCTGGGCTGCAGGAGTGGAAGTGGAGTGTACACTGGAGGAAAGACAGAGAGTGGAGCTTGTCAGGACAATATTTTTCATAAGTACTGGTGCAATAGTCTTGAAGAAGAGATGCACTGTGTTTGGAGAGCTCTATTCTTTGTAATTTCATCTATTTCAAAGTGTAAACAGGTGCTGCAAAAAATGTGTTTCATTACTGGGTATTTGTTCTTCAAGCGAATGATGAAAATACAATAAAATATTTTAGCACAGATGTTACAACACTGAAACATGTTTTGAGGTCTGACTAAGCTTAAAGTAGATTAAAGTCAAATTAATTTGGATTAGTAAGGCAGACTTCACTGTACAATTGTGTGTTTTAACTGTGACTAAATTGGAATTGTTAGGCATAGATGGCTTTATTAAAATATCTTAAAAGTAAAAAAAAATTCATAGCGAATTGAAATTGCTAAGTACCAGAGATATTTTACACTCTATCTACAATACCAGTGTTTAAAACATTACAGGAATTTTATTATTATTAATTTTATGTTTTATTCACTTTATTATGTTAGGAATAGACACATGAAAGCTTTTAATTGCAACAAAGCCTCTGCTAACAGAGGCAACTACCTGTCTTTCCTACCCCACATCAACAAAGCAGCTCTACTTCAATGGGGCTTGACACCCGATGTCATGCTGATTGACAGAAGGCTCCCCGCAGTTACGCAGTGGGGAGCTGGCTGTCAATCAGCATGATGTCAGCAGTTATGCCCCATTAAAAGAACAGATCTGATGAGAAGCCGCTATTCGGTTGACATAGGGTCAGCGGAAGGTGATGTATTACCCGCAGGAGCTGTCTGTGATCACTCTGAGCCAGCAGAGATCAGCGCCAGACACAACAGCTAGGTAGTTAGCAACTCCCTGCCTGTTAGTTCTTAAGTCCACAGTAAAAAATGAAATAGTCCTGGATAACCCCTTTAAGTACATGATCTATCCCAACAGTGATTAGAATGGTGTTTTTACCATACTTAAGAGGTGTTAAATAACCACTGTACTTTTGGATAACTTGTTCTAATTTATTATCTAACGTACAATGTGTAATTGACTTGATTTGCAACCTTAGTATTTTTAACCTAAAAAAATCACTCCCTTCTGCATTATCTGCTTCCTCTGTTTGCTGTTAAGTCTAATTTATATTTAGCAGCAGAGACACTGAGACAAAAGTACAGAAGGACCTTTGTCACTCGGCTCCTCATCTCCTATCTGTCAAGCTAAGTACAGTCGTAACAGTGAAGCAAGCTTTGCATTCAGGGCAGGCATGCCACTGGACAATGGCAGGAGCAATGCTTGCTGGGAAGTGAAGGAAAGGAAGTTACTGTACATATAGTGCTGGTGTCATGACACAGCTGTTCGTTGACCTGGGACCAGGGGCTCCTTTCCTGTCCCTAACACTAGGGGGCACCCAAGCTCACCCTACTCCCTGGGATACTTCTGAAGGTGAAGAGGCCTGGGATGCCACCCTTGCAGCCCTCCGTCTGTCCTCTTCCCCCACCCAGGGAAGAGGGGCGCTACTGTGCTCCGCAGTACACCAACCCAACAAACAAGGCAACACAAACAAGGGTTAACAGAAAACTCCAGGCATACAAAATATTCACTCACATACACAGAGGAATGCAGTGGGGTGTGGAGGTAGCAGAATAAATCAAAATGGAGAAGGATAGGGAATTATTACACATACAAACCAAGCAACAGTTACAGAAAACTCCTCCAACTCTCTTTCTCATATGTGCTCCTCTCCCTCCGTTAGCCATGCAGCATATGCTAGCTCTCACAAGGGTTTGCATCAGTGCCCAGATTATAAAGAGGAAATGAGTGGCTAACTGAGCTCAGTTGCAAGCACAGAAATTTCTAACATGGCCGATAAACCGCTGTTCTGCCAGAAGGAATAAACACCTTTAAAATTTAAGAGAAGTGCTTCTTCTCAGCGCCTCTGGAAGTACCTGAAGAGGCACACTGGGATGCTGTCCAAAGATGATGAAGAAGGGAGACTTGGTGGATGATTCACTGGAGTGGTTGTTGTAGGCAAACTCAGCCCAAGGGAGTAGACTGACCCAGTCATTTTGATGAGTATTTGTAAAGTTCCAGAGATGAGATGTAAGGACTTGGTTGGTACGTTCCATCTGCCCATTGGTTTGGGGGTGATAGTCGGAAGAGAAGTCCAATGTCACCTTCATGAGTCCACAAAGAGCTCTCCAAAAGCGGGATGTGAATTGAACCCCTCTGTCTGACATGATGTGCAGAAGGAAGCTGTGAATTCTGAAGATGTGGGAAATGAAGATCTTTGCCCATTCAGAAGCCGAGGGTAGACCGGGAAGAGGAATGAAATGGACCATCTCTGAGAATCGGTCTATTACCACTAGGACCACAGTACAACCGGAGGAATGAGGCAAATCGGTAATGAAATCCATAGCTATGTGCTGCCATGGAACCAAAGGTACAGGAAGCGGGAGCAGAAGACCGGAGGGAGGTTGTCTGGGTACCTTGTTCTGGGCACAGGAAGGACAAGAAGCTATAAAGTCATTGACATCCTGGGAAAGGGATGGCCAGTTGGCCACCAATAGTAGCAGGAAATTAGGGAAAGTGTCTTCTTGACACCAAAGTGACCGGCAATCTTGGACGAATGTCTCCAGTTCAACACTCGTTTCCGGTTGTTCTCAGCCACAAAGGTTCTTCCCGTAATCACCTTAGACGGGTCGATGATATGAGATGGTTCTTCTTCAGCATCAGTCGACTGTAAAGACCTTGATAACGCATCTGCTTTAACGTTTTTATCGCCGGGCCGAAAATGAAGCTCACAGTCAAAGCGGGCGAAGAACAAAGACCACCTGGCTTGCCAGGGATTGAGTCTCTGAGCAGACTGGATGTATGCCAGGTTCTTATGGTCTTTAAAGATCTTGAAAGGATGTATGGCATCTTCCAGTAAGAATCTCCATTCCTCCAAGGCCAAATTAATGGCCAACAGCTCTTTTTCGCCAATGGAGTAGTTTCGCTCAGATGGGGAGAATACTTTAGAAAAGAAGCCACAGGTGACTAGGTGTCCAGAAGAAGACTTCTGCAGAAGGACTGCACTGACCCCAGTAGAGGATGCGTCCACCTTGAGAGTGAAAGGTTTACTAACCTCAGGACGATGAAGCGCTTGAGCCGAGGCGAAGGCTTGTTTCAAGGACTGGAAGGCATCTTCTGCCTCAGGGGGCCAAGCATTCAGGTTAGCCCCTTTGCGGATAAGGCATGAGATAGGGCGAACCAACCAAGAGAAATGGGGAACAAACTGCCAATGGTAGTTTGCAAAGCCAAGGAAGCATTGGATTGCCTTCACCCCATGGGGCCGTGGCCAATCAAGAATGGCAGACACTTTCGCCAGGACCATACGTAGACCAGAGTCTGAGATAATGTACCCCAAGAATGGCAAGGGCGTCTGTTCGAAGACACATTTCTCGAGCTTGGCATAAAGGCAGTTCTCCCTCATGCGCAAGAGGACTTAGATCATGTTTTTTCTGTGAGCAGACAGATCTGGGGAAAAAATGAGGATATCGTCCAAGTAGACTACCACACAGGAGTACAGCATATCTCGGAAGACGTTATTCACGAACTCCTGGAATACCGCTGGGGCATTGCAGAGGTTGAAGGGCATGACCAAGTACTCATAGTGACCATCTCGGGTGTTAAAGGAGGTCTTCCACTCGTCAACCAGGGGAAGAGTCTTGAGGAGATCATTTGCATATTCCCAGTGCCTTCTGGGATAAGTGAAGAGTCTCCGCGAGCTCAACGATCACTGGGTTTTGGCCGTTGCAGCTGAAAAGAGGAAATCGGAAAACCAGGGGAAGAGTCTTGAGGAGATCATTTGCATATTCCCAGTGCCTTCTGGGATAAGTGAAGAGTCTCCGCGAGCTCAACGATCACTGGGTTTTGGCCGTTGCAGCTGAAAAGAGGAAATCGGAAAAAACGCGCGCCGAATTTTGGCTCATCTTTCATCGTTTTTAAGAAATCTCAAGATGGAAGAGGCCAGGAGCCATTTGGTGAGCTGCATTTCTTGCTACATGTTCACAGACTTACCAGTGGAAAAGCCAAACTTCACATGCCACAAATGCAAGCTTGTGTCCCTGTTGGAGGAAAAGTTGCAAAATCTCGAAGAGAGGTTGGCTACGTTGAAGATCATTAAGGAAGGTGAAGAGTTCTTGGACAGAGCAGAATTATCTCTTCATGTTACAGAAAGAGAAGAAATTCGAAGTGCACCTGAAGAAACAGAGGAATGGAGACATGTGACCCAGAGAAGCAGGAGGATCAGGAGGCAGTCAGCACCCATACTGCTCAGAAACCAGTACCAGGCTCTCACGCAGGAAAATGATGAAGAAATACATCAGGATAAGACTTTGCCAACAAACAGCAACCTTGTACGCCTTCAGAGTCCTCCTGGATGGAGAAAGAAAAATGTTGTGAAGAAGAAACGGAGAGTGGTGGTCATGGGGGATTCCCTGTTGAGAGGAACAGAGGCCGCTATCTGCAGACCGGATATAACTTCAAGAGAAATGTGCTGTCTTCCAGGTGCAAAAATTAAAGATGTGTCTGACAGGATATCAGGACTCTTCAGACCTACAGATGACTACCCATTCCTGCTACTACATGTGGGGACAAATGACACCGCAAGAAACGACCTGGAAACCATCTGCAGAGACTTTGAAGACTTAGGCAAGAAAGTGAAAGAACTGGGAGCGCAGGTGGTCTTCTCTTCCATCCTCCCAGTGGATGGCCATGGAACAAGGAGGTGGAATAAGATTCTGCAGGTGAACAACTGGCTACGTCGATGGTGCCGTCAGCAACGATTTGGATTTCTGGATCACGGAGTGAACTACTTATACGATGGACTACTTGCTAGAGATGGGGTGCACCTTACGAAGACTGGAAAGCATGTATTTGGAAGTCGCCTTGCTACACTTGTAAGGAGAGCTTTAAACTAGAACAACATGGGAAGGGAAGCAAAAGACCAGAAAAAGCCATACACCTGACAAATGCTATTGAGAACTCTGCTAATAGAAGTGGAAAGGAAGAACAAAGACGAAAGAATCTAATTAATAACAATATTGGAGAAAGAGAAACCAATCACAAACTAAAATGTTTCTATACTAATGCACAAAGCATGGGCAACAAACAAGGAGAATTGGAACTACTAACACAGGAAAAGAAATATGATGTCATTGGAATCACTGAAACTTGGTGGGACGATACACATGATTGGAATACAAGACTAGAAGGATACAACTTATTTGCAAGAAACAGACTTGATAAACGAGGAGGGGGTGTTGCATTGTATGTTAGAAACGCATATATCTGCACAGAGATTGAAGCTTCAGAGACTGGGAGTTCTGTGGAAACTGTTTGGGTAAGAATACAAGGACAGAACAATGGAAAGGACACCATTGTAGGCATTTACTACAGGCCGCCTGTGCAAGCTGAAGATATGGATGAACTCTTTATGCATCAAATGGCCAAGTTCTCCAAAAAATATGACATAGTTGTCATGGGAGATTTCAACTATCCAGACATTTGTTGGGAATCTCTCTCAGGCAAAACTAACAGGTCAAGGAAATTCTTATCCTCTCTTGCTGACAACTTTATCTTCCAAAAGGTAGGGGAGAAAACAAGGGGAACTGCTACCTTGGATCTAATCCTTATAAACAGGGAGGAAATGGTTGAGGAGGTAAAAGTGGCTGGAACCCTAGGAGGTAGCGACCATGCTATTTTAGAATTTTGGATAACTAGAGGCGGAAGACCTGTGAAGACTCAGACGTCAAGGTTAGATTTCAGAAAGGCAGATTTTAAGGGATTCAGAAAGATAATTGGAGGGATCCAATGGCTGGATATCCTTAAAGACAAAAATGTCCAGGAAGGATGGGAAATCTTGAAAAATGAAATTCTCAAAGCACAGTTGTTAACAATTCCGAAAAGAGGGAAGAATAGGAAGCATTTAAGGAAACCAGGATGGGTGAACACAGAACTTAAGCACATGCTAAAAAGGAAGAAAAAAATGTTTATAAAATGGAAAGAGGGAGGCATATCTAAAGAAGAATATAATGCTGTCTGCAGAATCTGCAGGGCACAAATCAGATTAGCTAAAGCTGAAAATGAATTGAGGCTTGCAAGAGATGTCAAAAGCAATAATAAAGGATTTTGGGGATATGTCAAAAGTAAAAGAAAAGTCAAAGATGCTATAGGATTTTTACAGGATGAAAATGATGAAATGGTAAGACAGGATGTTGAGAAGGCTGAACTTTTAAATTCCTATTTTGCATCTGTTTTCTCTCAGAAAGGAAATGTAACACCAACTGTTATTCACTGTCCTATTAAGGGAATAGAAGAATCCAGGATATCTATAAACAGAAAGATAGTGAGGAAACACTTAGCTAACCTAAATGAATTCAAGTCTCCAGGTCCAGATGAATTACACCCCAGAGTACTGAAGGAGATAGCAGAAGAAATTTCTGAACCACTCTCCATAATCTTTGAAAATTCTTGGAGAACAGGAGAAGTGCCAGAAGACTGGAGAAGAGCAAATGTTGTTCCTATCTTCAAAAAGGGGAAGAAGGTGGACCCAGGCAACTATAGGCCGGTGAGTCTGACTTCTATACCAGGAAAGATCTTTGAACAAATTATTAAACAACATGTAAGTCAATACCTGGATAAGAATGAAGTGATCAAACAGAGTCAGCATGGGTTTGTAACTAATAAGTCATGTCAGACTAACTTAATTTCCTTCTATGACGGTATCACTGATTGGGTGGATCAAGGAAATGCTGTAGATATAGTATATCTTGACTTCAGCAAAGCATTTGACAAAGTCTCTCATACAATCCTTATTGAAAAAATGACTAAGTATGGAATGGACAAGGCAACTGTTAGGTGGATTCATAGCTGGCTTAGTGATCGGACCCAAAGAGTGGTCGTAAATGGCTGCACATCCAGTTGGAAGAATGTCTCAAGTGGGGTACCACAGGGCTCTGTCCTGGGCCCTGTATTGTTCAACATCTTTATCAACGATTTAGATGAAGGAATTGAGGGTAAACTGATTAAATTTGCTGATGACACAAAGCTAGGAGGGATAGCTAATACTAGAGAAGAGAGAGAGAGGATTCAAAAAGATTTAAATAAACTGGAGAAGTGGGCAGTAACTAACAGAATGGTTTTTAACAGGGAGAAATGCAAAGTACTACATCTGGGCAATAAAAATGAAAAAAGCATATATAGAATGGGAGGAATAGGGCTAAGTGACAGCACATGTGAAAAAGACTTGGGTATACTAATAGATCACAGACTGAATATGAGTCAACAGTGTGATGCAGCAGCAAAAAAGGCAAATGCAGTTCTAGGATGTATTAACAGAAGCATACAGTCTAGATCACGTGAAGTCATTATTTCCCTCTACTCCTCTTTGGTCAGACCTCATCTGGAATATTGTGTCCAGTTTTGGGCACCACATTTTAAAAAAGACATCAACAAACTGGAGCAAGTTCAGAAAAGAGCGACCAGAATGGTGACCGGTCTGCAAACCCTGTCTTATGAGGAAAGGTTGCAGGATTTGGGAATGTTTAGTTTGCAAAAGAGAAGACTGAGAGGAGACTTAATTGCTGTCTACAAATATCTAAAGGGCTGTCACATTGTAGAAGGATCAACTTTATTCTCATTTGCACAAGGAAAGACTAGAAGCAATGGGATGAAACTGAATGGGAGGAGACACAGATTAGATATTAGAAAAAACTTTTTGACAGTTAGAGTGATCAATGAGTGGAACAGGCTGCCACGAGAAGTGGTGAGTTCTCCTTCAATGGAAGTCTTCAAACAGAGGCTGGACAGACATCTGACTGGGATGATTTAGCGAATCCTGCTTTGAGCAGGGGGTTGGACCAGATGGCCCAGGAGGTCCCTTCCAACTCTACGATTCTATGATTCTATGATTCTATGATTCAACGGAACGAATACGGATCAAGTTGTAGGCCCCACAAAGATTCAGCTTGGTGAAAATTTGTGCTCCTCTTAGCTGGTCAAAGAGTTCTGGGATCAATGGCAGTGGGTATTTATTTTTAACCATGATATCGATCAGACCTCGATAATCTATTCAGGGACGGAGGGAGCCATCCTTCTTTCTGACAAAGAAGAATCCTGCTCCTGCATGTGAGGAGGACTTACGGATGAAACCTCAGGCAAGATTTTCTTGGATATACTCTGACATAGCTTGGGTTTCAGCAGGTGAAAAAGGGAAAATTCTACCCCTGGATTGAGTAGCACCAGGAACGAGGTCAATCAGGCAGTCGTATGGTCGATGTGGAGGCAGTGTCTCTTTTTTGTCGAAGACACCCACGAAAGACGAGTAAGCAGAAGGCAGACCGGCAGGTGTTGAGGACGGACAGGTAAAGTTCATGGGATGGACGGACAACAAGCACTTCTTCTGACAGGATGATCCCCAGCGGAGTATATCCCTGACTGCCAGTCCAGGGTTGGCTCATGAGTCCATAACCAAGGGAGACCAAGAAGAAGCCTGTGGGACATAGTCGACAAGACATGGAAGGAAATCTTCTCTTGGTACAGGGCTCCAATCTGCATCTCAATTTCTTCGGTGATATGGGTAACGGTCTCCTGCAAGAGTTTACCATCGACAGAAGCAATCATCCGAGGAGTCTCCAGGGATCTGACAGGAATCTGGTATTTTTTTAACCACCTCGAGCCTAATAAAGTTCCCCGCGACGCCGGAGTCTATAAAAGTCTCTTCTGAATAACGCCTAGAGTCCAAATTCAACAGAGCAGACACTGCTGGGGGGGAGAGGAATCACGTATTACTAGGGAGGCCTCTCCTACCACTCCTAGGCAGAGAAGTTTCCCGGCTCCTCGGGACTGGAGCGAAGGAGATGTGAAGGACTCCCACAGTAAAAACAGAGTCCTTGTGTGAACCTCTTCTTGCGACGCCGTTCAGCCATCTTGAAATGGTCCACCAGCATAGGCTCAGAGGGGGGAACCACAGAAGAAGGCACGGGTCGAGAATGGGGAGGACTACAAGTAGATGGAGAGAGATGAGGGGATCTTCTCTCTCTGGCTGCCTCACAGATGTCCTCTTGGAAGCACAGGTCAATGTGTGTCGCAAGAGAGATCAGATCCTCCAAAGAGGTGGGGGTATCCCGACCTGCCAGTTCATCTTTAATCCGACTGGACAGGCCATGCCAGAAGATCCCTACGAGGGCCTCATTGTTCCAACTGAGTTTGGAGGACAGGATGCAAAAATGGATGGCATATTGTCCTACAGAAAAAGTACCCTGATGGAGGTTAAAGAGAGACTCGGTGGAAGAAGCCAGACGACCCTGCTTGTCGAACACCTTGCGGAAGGTGTCCAAAAAGGTGGAGAGCTGAGAGACAAGTGGATCATCACACTCCCAAAGAGGACTCACCCACGCTAATGCCTCCCTCTCTAAGTGGGAAACTATAAAGGCTATTTTAGCGTGATCGATATGGTAGTGCTGTGGTAAGAGCTCAAACTGTACCCAGCATAGGTTCAAAAACCCCCGACACAACTTGGGGTTTACATAAACAGGGCAAAGAGTGCGAGAATGGGGCTTGAGCAAAGACGGAAGACAAGGTACCAGTGGGGTCCATGGCCTGATTATACTGTGATGACTCCTGGAGTGGACCATCTGGGCCCTGACCCAGGGCAAGCTGACCTAGTGAGGAACCCGCCCTATACAAGGAGTGTCAGGGGCAAGCCCAAGGGGGTAAGGTACCGCGACTGCTGGCACCAGGTGGCTGGCTCACAGGAGACACGAGTGAGTGTATCTGCAGGAAACAGGAGACATCCAGAGCACAAATGTGTGCAAAGCATGGACGCAGGGACTTGCAAGGTATAAGACAATATAGGGTGAGTGTACGTGAGAGCATTAGACACAGGATAGTGCCAGATGGGTACACGAGGGCACGTATGGAACGCACTGACAAGCACGCCCGTGTGCGAGCAAAGCAGGATGCATGCACAGGAGCACGCCAGAGCGCAAGGTTAGAAAGGGTGTGCTGAGAAGCATGACAGGAACAAGGCAGGAGCTGAGCGAATGCAGAGGAGAATGACAGAGCACAGACCAGAGGCAGAGCGTGCGCAATAAAGCATGATAGGACACAGAGCAGAGAGTACGTACGGAGCATGTGCTGGGAAGCACGGAAAGACAGAGTACAGGGACAGAGCACAAGGCAGGGGACCCGAATACAGCGCACTGCAAGGCTAGGACCGAGCAGACCAATCCAGGAAGCACAACAATAATCAAGTACCTACCATAGGAAGAGGTAGCCTGATATAGGGCAGAGCACAGGACTTCCGGGTCAAGTCCTCCAGGACCATAGAGAGGACAGGACAGGAGACAGAGCTAAGACTAGGAGCAAGAGGTGTGCGTGTGCACCCGACAGAACCCCTGGAGCGGCTGCGGCACCGGAAGTGGTGACGACGGGCCCGTGGTCCCGCCCCCAGGTGAGAGCAGCGTGACAGGCGGCATGACAGGCGGACATTTTATTTCTATAGAGATTACTTATCTAGACCAAACTATTGTGATTTACTAATTAGAATTATTTAGGAATTATATTACAATAACATTTCAATTAGGTTTTTTTTTTCTATTACTGGAAAACCACTTTAAATGAGTCTTTTCAAAACTTGCATGTAGATGCACAGCAATAGAAATCCATCCATGTCATAAAACTCCTAGCAGGGGCAGTTTCTGTGCTAATGTTAATGCCAGATGAAATTTAGAATATAGTTATTGAATCAGAAGAACTTTGGCAACTTTTATTCATTTGAACTTTGTGACCCGGCTCTGTAACTTAACATGGTCTGCCACTTCGTAGCTGTGGTCCAGGCGAAATGTGTGGGGTTACTGTGTGAGCCAGAGTGGCATGAGACAAACAATATCCCCTATGCTCCAAGTCCTTCTTTCCAACTCCACAGCCATGCTTTCCCACTGGAATCAGGGGCTCTGCATTAACACAAGGGTCACCGGAACTTGGTACGTGGTATAGTCTCTCTAAGCAGGTCACAGCCCTGTCACTGGGCACAGTCTCTTTGCAGGGATAAGTCTTAGCGCAGCACACAGTCTCTTTGCAGGGAAACATCTTATCACTGAGGTGAGCGCGCAACCTTCCTGTCACTGCAGTACCCGGCTTCACGTACTCATGGTCCACAGTCTTTGCACATGGTCCCTCTGACTATGGATGTTGTACCGGAGATCTCAGTCTCTCCCGGTCTTTGTTAGCATCCTGCCCTTTCTGCTGTCTGCGCAGCTCTGATGAAAGCGCTCGCTGTTTTCCCGCTCTCTGATCTCCTCCCTTCCTGTTCCTGGCTGCTGAACAGACTGCTTTTGTTTCCCCTGGGGAACCTGCTGCCCTTCTCAATGGTTCCAGGCATTGAGCAGAGGAGGCAACTCTCCATCTCCCTCGACTCTTCCTGTACTTCACCCCCTTACATTCCCCCTCTCTGTGAGTTCGCCATTCCACGGGCGAGAGTTTCCGGAGCTCCTGTTGACAATCTTCCAGCCCTTGTACAATTTGCTGCCAGATTAATTCGTCCTGGTTGTAGTGTATAGGTGCATCTCGTTCAGAGCATCTAAGATCAGTAGAGGTTGTGGAATCAGTCACTAGAGGAGTGGAGGTCGAGGTCTCCTCAGTTACATCCATAGTTTCAGGCACCAACCCTGTTTCCGGGTTATCCAAGAGGGGTTGAGAGTCTCCCTCATCTTTGTCATCAGCAGCGATCACTGGTTCAGCTGCCGGGGGCACCGGGGCAGATGGTACCACTCGAGGGTCCCGAGACAAGCAGGGACACAGCATATTCCGATGCAGTGTACGGGTGGGAAGCTCTTCACCTGTTTCTGGTTGAATCTCATAGACGGTACCCATTCCACCGAGCCGTCGCTTCACCCTGTACGGCCGCTTCTTCCACTGGTACTCCAACTTGTTGTGGGGGCGCTTCTCCCTTACCAAGACTCGATCCCCAGGTTGTAGAGCTGTCCTTTCTTGGGGAGTGACCTGAGGGTGTTCCAATTCACAGAGCCGGTTTTGCACCAGCCGCTGAATGGTCCGCAGCCGACGATGATGTTCTTGATCCCAGGAGTACACCCCGTCCGCGGGTAGTCCTCCTCAGGCTCTAGTGCCAATTCTGTCAGTCCCTTCCTGGGCCGGCCGAAGAACACTGAATAGGGCATGAATCCTGTGGTACTGTGTTTACGGTTGTTGTATGCCCACACCAATTCGGGGACAGACTCAGTCCAGTGCACTTTCTGGTCCTCTTCCAGTGTCCTCAGCATCTGAATCAGTGTGCGGTTAAATCTCTCACTAGCCCCGTTCCCCTGTGGATGGCAAGGGGTGGTCCGGGACTTATCAATTTTGTACAGCTGATGCAATTCTTCCATCACCTTCCCAAGGAAGCAGGCTCCTTGATCAGAATGGATTCATTTGAGACACCCGCACACCTGGATGAAATGTTTGCAGATAGCATAGGCTGCAGACTCAGCAGTCTAGTCCCGAGTGGGCGTGACTATGGCAAACATGGAAAAGTGGTTGATCATCACTGGGCAATGGTCGTAGCCCTGATGAGCCGGTCCAATTGTTAAGTAGACTATGGCCAGTAGTTCCATGGGGCCAGAGGATCTCACTGTCTCTGTGGGAGCTCACTGTTCCGGCGGCTTGACTAATTTACAATTCCGGCACTGCTGGCATACTCTCTCCGCGACGCTCCTCAAGTGGGGGTGGTAGAATAAACATTGCAGCCACTGGAATGTTTTTTCTGACCCGAAGTATGCTCCTTTCTCATGCGCCTCCTTAGCCACCTGTTCTACCAAGGACAAGGGGATGATCGTCTGCCAAACGAGATTAAGTTCAGATTGTAGATACACTTTCCTGTACAGGATACCATCCCGCAACTGTAGCCGTTCACACTGACGCAGCATACGTAACATCTCAGGAGACATAGATATCCTCTCACTCTGGCTAGGCACTTGTCCGAATACGAGTCACCTCCTCAGCTGAGCTATCTCACAATCTTTTTGCTGCATTCGGACCCACTCATCAGGGGGTTGCTCCAGCAAACTTTCCTGTGTCCTTTCTTGAACTGTTTCCCACGTCGCTGCCATCGTCCTGGCAGTCCCTCCAAACTCTGGAACCTCTACAGCCTCCATCTCTTCATCCCGACTGGGCGCTGGTTTACGGTAGTTCACTCGAGAAAGGGCATCAGCATGAGTATTCTCCACTCCCCTCCTGTAGGAGATCTTGTACTGAAATTTTGCCATACGTGCCACCCAACGTTGCTCTAGGGCCCCTAGCTTTGCTGTCTCGAGGTGAGCCAACGGATTGTTATCTGTACGCACATGGACTTCCGAGCCGGCCAAATATTTTGCAAACTTCTCAGTCATTTCCCACACCAGCGCCAACAACTCCTGCGTAAACGAGCTGTAATTATCCGGATTTCTTTCCGAGTCATGTAAGGAGTGACTGGCGTAAGCGATGACACGCTCCTTTCTGTCCTGCATCTGCGAAAGCACTGCCCCGAGTCCTTGTAGGCTTCCATCATTATGTAAGATAAACGGTTGTGTGAAGTCAGCATAGGCCAACACAGAGGCCTCTGTCAGGGCTTCCTTCAGGGTCTGAAATGCTCTCTCCTGGTGCTCTCCCCAGTGTATTTTCCTGTTCTTTGCAGAGGAGGGTACTCCTTTCAACAATTCCAGGAGGGGGTTTGCGATGCGGGTAAAGTCTTTTACAAAGCGCCGGAAGTATCCTGTGAGTCCCAGGAATGCTCGCACATCCTTCACGGTTTTTGGGGTCAGCCACTCCTGCACCGCAGCGATTTTCTTGTGAGAGGGCCTTACTCCTTCAGCAGAGACAACATAACAAATAGTCAATCTGAGTCCGGAAGAGGTGGCACTTCTGGGTACTTTTGTAGCCGACTCAGAACTTGCTCCAGTCATTGTAGGTGTTCTTCAATGGTGGGAGCAAAGATGATGATATCATCTAGGTAAATCAGAGTGGCTTCAAAGGTCATGTCTCCCAGACATCTCTCCATGAGGCGCTGAAACGTTCCTGGGGCGTTGGCTAGCCCAAAGGGCATGCCGTCGAATTCATATAATCCCATCGGAAGAATGAAAGCTGTCTTGGCCCGATCTTGTTCGGACATGAGGACATGCCAAAATCCACTGGCCAGGTCTAGCCTTGAAAAATACTGGGCATTTCCCAGTGCCAACAGGGACTCCTCTATCCGTGGCAGTGGATACGAGTCTCACACCGTACAGGCGTTGAGCCGGTGGTAATCTACACAGAAGCGTAATGTTCCGTTCCTCTTTCACACTAAGATGATGGGGGCAGCCCACGGGCTCTGGCTCTCACGGATCACTCCTTTCTTCAACATTTGCAACAGTATTCCCTTTACTTCCTCATGCATTTGTGGGGGTATCTGGCGATATCGCTCCTGTATCGGTGCCGCATCCCCAGTGGGTATCTTGTGGGTAATAGCCGCCGTGTGCCCAAAATCATCTTCATCTTTTGCGAACACCTCCTGGTATTTTCCTAACAAGGCTTCCACCCGAGGAACTTGTTGAGAAGGCAGTTCTGAGAGTTCTGCCCGCATGTGCTCTAGTATCCGTCGGCCTTCCTGCAACAATCTGGGATCTGGGGTGGCGTCTGCCTTTACAGTCACCAGCCACGGGTCTTCTGGCTTCGCAGTTAGCTGTACTGTTTCAGTTGGTACCAACTCGTCCGGTGCGCCCAGGATGTGGGCCACTTCACCCCTTGGAGGCAGAGTTTCATCAGTCTCTCCCAAATTCACAGATCGCAAGAGAACGATGCCATCCTGCACAGTGGCCAAGGTCCGTGCGACCAATATCCCTGATGGTAATTGATCAGCTTGGCTGGGTTCCACTTGGATCTCCACTCCTTCTAGGAGAATACCTGCTCGGACAGGCAGGGGAAGCACTGTCTGTCCAGGGGCCAACACTCGATTCAAAGAAGCAGGGGTGATGATTTTGCCTAGTTCTTTTCCGCTGCTCCATATTTACCGAACCTGGGCTGTCCGAATCTGCTGCTGAAAGACCCTCTTCTGTGGGCTCTGGTCGCTCCATTGTCGCAGGAATTGGTCTGGAGACTCATTGAGAAGAATACTCCCAAGGTCTTTAAGCACGTTCATGCCCAGGGTTACGGGATGATCCCTAGCAGCTTCTCCATCTATCAGCACTACTCCTTTTCTCCCCACATCTTTTCCACAGACTTCTATGTTCAGCCATACCACCCCTGCGACCAGGATGGGTAAATAGTTGGCCCCTGGAAGCTTGATGACTGGGCCCCATTCAGGCCGCAGCGCCTCCGTGAAGTGTCTGCAAAAAAAATTTTCAGGCATGGTGGTCACTTGCGAACTGGTGTCTAACAGGCACCGCACAGCTCTTCCATTGATTTTGGCCCAGACTAGGGGGCACGTGTAAACAAGGCTGGTGGGACACTTTTCACTCCTCCTCTGCTCTTCATGCTCTCGGCGGTGTCCCTCGTGCTTGAGCCACCTAGCTTAACGGAGGCTGTGGGGATTGTCAGCTCCGCTGGGGACACCACAGAGCAATATGAACTGGTGCTCCACAATTATAGCATGTGAGGGGATGTCTCCTCTGGGTAGCTGCAACTTCTCTTCGGGGAACAGCTCCTCTATCTCGCACCAGTGAACCGGGGCTCTCTGCCTGGGTCCTCCTGGAAGCCTCCATTTCTTCGCGGAACTGGCTGATCTCCATTCTCAGGTCTTCTACCCATCGGGGGACTTTGTCTGCAGGGGTGGTTACCTCTTCGCTCCTCACCTTTCCCACTGGTCCTGTCACATCTTGTTCCTGCTCGTGTGTGCGTGCTCACTACCAACTTCAGAGAAGGTCATGTCTGGCTTTACCCGCAGGCGCTCTCGCATAGCCTGCTTCATCATTCCGTCACGCAGCCCCGGCACCATCTGGTCTCTGAGCACCACGTCTACTGACCCTACACCTACCCCGTCCTTCCAATTAATAGCAGTGTGGAGCTCTTGTAGGGCGTTTATAAACTGAGTCACGGTCTTCCACTCTCTTTGTACCCGGTGGAACAGTCGCATACAGAGTTCCCCTACGTCGGTGGGATCCCCATGTGTCTCCTCTAGTATACACAGCACCTTGTCCAGAGTGTTTCATTCCCGGGGGACCTATGCATGACAGAGTCCCATGCCTCCCCCTCTAGGGCCATCAATGCAATCTCTGCCTCTAACATTGGTGCCAAGGCGTGCATCCACAACAGCCCCTGAATTTTCTCCATCCAGTTCCACGACATCACATTGCCGCTTCCGCACCTTCATGTGACATCCTGCCAACTACGCCAAGTGTAATAAGTTGCAGGAGAAGAGTATGTCACCACGAAACAGATGGACCAACAGTTAAAGGGAAGTTTATTTACACGGAATAACACTGGCAGAATTAACAGTGTAGATATGAAAATAATAGGAAAACAAGTTAAGCAAACAGCCAAAAAAGCATGAACAGTATTGAACAGTAATAAAGGTAATTTTCCTATGGGGAACTTATCAGTCTGCAGGGGTCTTGATTGAAGGGGTCACTCTTCTCCAACATTGGCGCCGGAGCAGAGCCACGTGTGTGCGAGGTGTACGGAGTGGAGCCACGTGTGTACGAGGTGTACGGAGTGGAGCTGTGTGTGTATGAGGTGTACGGAGCGGAGCCGTGTGTATTCGAGGTGCACCGAGCGGAGCCACGCATGTACGAGGTGGATGGAATGGAGCTGTGTGTGCATGAGGTGTACGGAGCAGAGCCGCGTGTGTACGAGGTGTACGGAGTGGAGCCATGTGTGTTCGAGGTGTACGGAGCTCTGGAGATTTGTGTTGCCTCCGGAACATACGTTGTCACCTCTATCAGTCCACATTTGCCATAAACCTGAGAGTCAGGTGACTGCCGAGGTGAACTCTGGTGGATCGAGGCATCCTCATTGTAGGTTGTTTTCTGGTGAGGTGCAATGCTGAGGGTCCATAGGCCCCTCATTGAAGGAGGGGTACTGTCATGATCCTTTCAGGCCATCGGGGGTTAATATTATTTTTTCCCCCCCGGTGGCTGCTGGGGAATTACATGGCTGGTCAATTTGCTGAAGCAGATGGTGACCACTCCCAGCTTCCTTTAAAAGGTCACCTGAGGCATCAGCTGGTGTTGGTGATACACTTCCTTTTGGATACCAACCGTGGTGGAGACAGGAGTGGGCTGTGTATAGTGGTGCTTCAGCTGAATGCTGATCTGGTGCCTTACTCTGCTGTTTGGTGCATTACAGCAGAGAAAGCTAAGTGTTGTTTGTCTTACCTTGTCTGCTATCTTTCCTTGGTGTTATATTAGTGCAGCGGTGGGACCAGTGTCCGCACTTGCCAATTCCCTACTGAGGGATACGTGCAGGGCAAGTGAGGGCTAAGGTATCCTGTTCGGCGACAGGTTGAAAGAACCTGTATAGGAACATCAGGATAGACTAGGGCACAGCCTCAGAAGAGTGCAGGAGGTGTCCATTTCCCCATTCCCTATCACAGGGCCCACCGTTGTAATTGTGTCCCCAGTGTCCCCTTGTTTGTCCAGTTGTTTGGTGACCGACCGATTGTCGGGTCACGCCACGCAGGGCCAGTCACATATCATGACATGCACAGTATTTCCATAGCAATTAGGACTGGATGATGACTTTATTAGGCATGGTTGATGGCGGTTGAGTCCATTTAAGGTGGCAAATGGCCTCTTTGGTGGCGTTTTTTCCCAAAAAATTTTTGGGGGAAAATGGGGGTGCATCTTATAATTTGAATATACCTTACCGGACGCAGTGGAGCAGGGTCCCTGGGTTACCGCTGGAGAAGGCAAGAGTGATGCATTGATGCATGCCACAGGCTAGGATGAGTGGGTGTTTGGAGGTGCGACACTGTGGGTGTTCAGTGGTGTGGGGACTCCGCCGACAATTTGTGAAAGCCCGGGACCCCCGAACTTCTATAGTTTACAGTGGACTCCAGGAAAATGGCTGCCGGGGCATCCCATGCACAGATGGAGATCTTGGCCCCAAAATCTCGGGAGATGAGATCTCAGCGCCAAGATCTCCATCTGCACATACACCGCCCCTGGCAGCCATTTTCCCGGAGTTCACTGCAAAGTAAGCCATGGAAGTATGGGGGATTTCACAATATGTTGGTGGGGCCCCCGCACCACTGAACACCCGCAGCATTGCACATCCGAACACCCATCTCTCCCAGTCTGTGGTCCGCAGCATTGCCCCACTCCTGTCTCCACCAGCAGCGACCCTGGGACCCCGCTTCACTGCAGCCACCACCCCAAGTAAGCAAAAAGATGCATGGATTGTAAGAAGCACAACCATTTTATTAAAAAAGGGTTTTTTCCTATTTTTCTCCTCAAAATTTGGGGTGCATCTTATAATTGGTGCTTCCTATAAACCACAAAATACGGTATATGTATCATAATAGACTGGGAAAAATCAGGTCAATATTCATCTTAAGTGATCACTTAGTTATATAAGCCATAAGATACAAAGAAAATTAACAAAAAAGTAGCTTGATTTCTTTCTAACATAAATCTATTGTGTCACTAGTGTATTTTTTTGGGTGAATTTAGATGATGTGTTCTGCCCGGATGATGCTAGCTATATGAGTGCATTAGGTCCCCTCTGTCCCATTAAAATATTGCATATGTGTTTGTAATGTTAATTTAAGAAAAAACATATTAGTTAACAAGATCTTTTCATAAAGTGTAAATGCAATTGTGTAAAATCTTTAAAGAAGTTTAAGCAAAATTAACACAGTGGGGGGTTAATAATACATACCATCAGTGGCGGATTAAGTGGACTATGGGCCCGGGGCTGTTCATAAAACCTGGGCCCCTGTACCCCCCTTCCCACCTGAGCGCTGCGGTCCCCGTGCGGGAATTGACAGCCGTACGGACCGCAGCACTTGGTTTGCTGCGGGTCCATACGGAAAACCCGCCACCATTCCACCACGTGTGGACATGGCCTAAAAAGACGTTGCACATAAGCTGTAGGCCTACGGCCAATTCGCACAAAATCACGCTCCATCACCCCATCATTGCCTGCTCCATCACCCCATCACTGCCTGCTCCATCACCCCATCATTGCCTGCTCCATCACCCCATCATTGTCTGCTCCATCACCCCCATCATTGCCTGCTCCATCACCCCATCACTCCCATCATTGTCTGCTCCATCACTCCCATAATTGTCTGCTCCATCACCCCATCACTGCCTGCTCCATCACCCCATCATTGCCTGCTCCATCACCCCATCATTGTCTGCTCCATCACCCCCATCATTGCCTGCTCCATCACCCCATCACTCCCATCATTGTCTGCTCCATCACTCCCATAATTGTCTGCTCCATCACCCCATCACTGCCTGCTCCATCACCCCCATCACCCCCATCATTGTCTGCTCCATCACCCCATCACTGCCTGCTCCATCACCCCCATCACTCCCATCATTGCCTGCTCCATCACCCCATCATTGTCTGCTCCATCACCCCCATCATTGCCTGCTCCATCACCCCATCACTCCCATCATTGTCTGCTACATCACTCCCATAATTGTCTGCTCCATCACCCCATCACTGCCTGCTCCATCACCCCCATCACTCCCATCATTGCCTGCTCCATCACCCCATCACTGCCTGCTCCATCACCCCATCATTGCCTGCTCCATCACCCCATCATTGTCTGCTCCATCACCCCCATCATTGCCTGCTCCATCACCCCATCACTCCCATCATTGTCTGCTCCATCACTCCCATAATTGTCTGCTCCATCACCCCATCACTGCCTGCTCCATCACCCCCATCATTGCCTGCTCCATCACCCCATCATTGTCTGCTCCATCACTCCCATCATTGCCTGCTCCATCACCCCATCACTGCCTGCTCCATCACCCCCATCATTGTCTGCTCCATCACCCCCATCATTGCCTGCTCCATCACCCCATCACTCCCATCATTGTCTGCTCCATCACTCCCATAATTGTCTGCTCCATCACCCCATCACTGCCTGCTCCATCACCCCCATCATTGCCTGCTCCATCACCCCATCATTGTCTGCTCCATCACCCCCATCATTGCCTGCTCCATCACCCCATCACTCCCATCATTGTCTGCTACATCACTCCCATAATTGTCTGCTCCATCACCCCATCACTGCCTGCTCCATCACCCCCATCACTCCCATCATTGCCTGCTCCATCACCCCATCACTGCCTGCTCCATCACCCCATCATTGCCTGCTCCATCACCCCATCATTGTCTGCTCCATCACCCCCATCATTGCCTGCTCCATCACCCCATCACTCCCATCATTGTCTGCTCCATCACTCCCATAATTGTCTGCTCCATCACCCCATCACTGCCTGCTCCATCACCCCCATCACTCCCATCATTGCCTGCTCCATCACCCCATCACTGCCTGCTCCATCACCCCCATCATTGCCTGCTCCATCACCCCATCATTGTCTGCTCCATCACTCCCATCATTGCCTGCTCCATCACCCCATCACTGCCTGCTCCATCACCCCCATCATTGCCTGCTCCATCATCCCATCATTGTCTGCTCCATCACCCCCATCATTGCCTGCTCCATCACCCCATCACTCCCATCATTGTCTGCTCCATCACTCCCATAATTGTCTGCTCCATCACCCCATCACTGCCTGCTCCATCACCCCCATCATTGCCTGCTCCATCACCCCATCATTGTCTGCTCCATCACCCCCATCATTGCCTGCTCCATCACCCCATCACTCCCATCATTGTCTGCTCCATCACTCCCATAATTGTCTGCTCCATCACCCCATCATTGCCTGCTCCATCACCCCCATCATTGCCTGCTCCATCACCCCATCACTCCCCTCATTGCCTGCTCCATCACCGCCTGCTCCATCACCCCATCACTCCCATCATTGTCTGCTCCATCACCCCATCATTGCCTGCTCCATCACCCCATCACTCCCCTCATTGCCTGCTCCATCACCGCCTGCTCCATCACCCCATCACTCCCATCATTGTCTGCTCCATCACCCCATCACTGCCTGCTCCATCACCCCCATCATTGCCTGCTCCATCACCCCATCATTGTCTGCTCCATCACCCCATCATTGCCTGCTCCATCACCCCATCACTCCCCTCATTGCCTGCTCCATCACCGCCTGCTCCATCACCCCATCACTCCCATCATTGTCTGCTCCATCACCCCATCACTGCCTGCTCCATCACCCCCATCATTGCCTGCTCCATCACCCCATCATTGTCTGCTCCATCACCCCCATCATTGCCTGCTCCATCACCCCCATCATTGTCTGCTCCTTCACCCCATCACTGCCTTCTAGACCATCACTCCCATCATTGCCTGCTCCATCATACACACAGACATACACACACACACAGACATACATACATACACACAAGACACCACCTCTCTCCTCTCACCTGTCCGCAGCATCGCCCGAGCTTCCTCCCTCACACAGCAGCGGCCGCTGAATGATGACGTCATTCAGCGGCGCTCCTCTGTGTGAAACAGGAAGCGCGGCCTCCGGGCAGGAAGCAGGACGGACCCTTGCCGCTCCGCTCCTGCTATTCACTCTTGCAGGCAGCGGAGCTGCCGTGATCGCATCGCTCCCTGCCCGCCGCTGCACTGCACTGCAGGGTGGAATTGCTGCTGCCGCGCCGCCCCCACACACATGCCGCCTGTGGCGGAACCCCCCCCGCCCCCCCACCACGCTACGCCAGTGCCCTGGGCCCCCAAAAAACCTTGGGCCCGGGGCGACCGCCCCATCCGCCCCTATTAAGATCCGCCATTGCATACCATCCAAAAATGTATTTCATGTATTGGAAGGTTTCACTTGCTAGGAAAAGCAGCAGCTGGTCTATCAAATCACACACAGATGTAGGAAGAAGACATTGTACTTTTATTCCCGTCTGTTGTTTTTGTGTATAGTATTTTGTCTGGATATCTAAAAAAAAATAGTTGTGTTGTAAACAGCCACTGTGTAAGGGAGTGCTGAAGGAGTACTGGTTTCTGAACATCTGCCTGAACTTACCATGGGCGAGAATAGAACCATCTATTTGACACTTTAGACCTTAGTTCTGTAATATAGGATTATTGTTTTAGACTTACGGCCTTCAATTTTCTGTTGATCTGGAGTCCAGAGCACAAAGCCATGCATGCAAACAAGCCACGATGACGAGGCTCTTGTGGCCCGCTATATTCACCCTGATAACATTGACGTGCAATAGGTCTGGCACCCGAAGTGGCCGAAGGGTTACTGGTTCCATGGCAAGATGCGACAAGACACAATTTGATTTAATTTGTAAACTCTTCCAATATGGAGGTGCAATACTTGAATATGTTGCAATAGAACATACAACCCAAAATGCTTCCTTGCTGGTAGATTAACCCGGATCTTCCACACTGAAATGTGGTGTGCCAACTTGCATCACCGCCTGCACTTCTCTTTTCCATCACTTTCACACACCTTAGTTACACAACGGACTTACTCCACAACTACTTCCTACTTGCTTCACTGATAGCCCTACATTTGTAGTTTTATTTACCTTACTACGAGGACTTCATTACTATGTTTATCAGCACCACATACATGTTATATGCTTTGGGTCCCATGTCATGTAGCAATCATCAAGTAATGATTGGCATATTGTTGATATTCATTAGCAGCTATTTAAGACAAAGGCATCCGTTTTTTCTATACCACTAAGAAAGCTATGTTGTGGAGTGATTAAGCAAATATCCTACTCAAGGAAGAAGAAGACTATAAATCTAGTGCCACCTACTTGGGAGTAGTAATCCTAAAATCCATATTGGCCTTGTATTGTGCCTTGCCACATGACTTAGAATAAAATGCCAATCCAGACACTAGATTTGTACACATGTTTCATGGTGTTTCCTACTCATTAGTGCAAAGCAGGAGGTTTGATTAGGCTATGTGAAACACCTTTGACACGGTGTTTAAGGGGGAACATTTCTCCTTGTCGGCCAGCTTGACACTATCTACAAGCAGAAATGGTTCCCCTTAGACCCACTGATTTGATTTACTATCCTGAGCTAAGACTAATGAGAGAGTCAATATTGACTTTCACAACTACTACCCCCAATAGGTGGCAACAGAATTCTAGTCCTTTTCCTCTCTGAAAAGTATGTTTTGCATATTTAATTTCACAGAAGAGCATTACATGGCCTATAAGTCTCCTGTTTTTACATAGCACAAAATCTCTACTATTGTGTACTTCCCTTTCAGTTTCCCACAACACCATCTAATCTGAACTAAGTCAGACCTTATACGCCCGCCACTTCCACATTCTGATACTGCCATCACTCAACTTACTTTTGTGCCAAGCCAGTATCACGTCATCCATAATCATTGGACACATGCCAGCATCACATGTCATCCACAATTAGTTAACCACTTAGTTCATAGAGTTATGATAACAATTTTGCAATGAAACACATTTAAGTATGGAATACAGCAGGTAAACAACTTACAATTTGGACCAGATGCTCACATCCATGCCAATGAGGCCTTCACGTTCTATTCAGGAGACCCACAGCCAAACAATGCATCGTGTCCCGTACTCGAACCGCAAAACATGAATGCATATGCGGATAATAATGAGGGTAATCTTGGTTACCGCCCGAGGCTCCGGGGGCCCCATCCCAGTTTGCCCTCATAATGTTTTTTGTGCCACCATCTGCGGTGCACATATCCCAGCAGGGATCTTTACTGGCACTGCAGACGATGCAGAATGGCAGCACAGCTCCAGGGGAGCTCCCTCCACCTCTGCTGTGCCAGCATTATACTGTTTGGGGGGGAGCTGCAGTTTACTGTGTGTCGGGGCTGCATTATAGTGTGTGTGCGCTAGAGTGTGTGTGTGTGTGTGTGTGTGTGTGTGCATGCGTGCGCGGAGGCTGTGTTATTCTGTGTGTGGAGGAGTTGTGGGCTGCATTATATTATGTGTGCATAACATTTTCCAAGTACAGATGTGCGCCAGAGCACCTGTGTGTTAATCACATGACCTATCACATGATCTATCTGGGGATCATGTGACATATCATGTGATGCATCAGGTACCTGGGGGGTCCCACAACTTCTAAACTACCCGGGCCCCTGGCTACTCTTAATCTACCTTGGCATGGATGTGTGAATCCCTACTGAAAAGTATTACAAGAAAGTCAGAGGTCACATCGGAGTTCTGTAACCACAGAATGAAAACATGGGGCTGAGTGTGAGTGAATCTATACAAGTACAGAACTGTGAGGTGACCCTTAATATTCTTAAGTATTTTCAAGGAGAGAAAAGCTTATCCACAACCTACTAATTATTTGATATGAAATGATCTGATTCTTTCCATACAGAAGGTCTGCAGAAGCTGAGTTGTATATTATGGTATTTTGGGGTAGTTGAGTCACAGAACTAAGGTTGATGACGAAACTCTTCTTAGGATATGTGCACTCGTTGCCTGCATAATTTTCTGCAGAGAATCCGAATCTCTTGGCAGAAAATGCAAGGCAAAACGCTTGCAGTTTTCATGCGGATTTCCTGCGGATTTGAATGCGTTTTTGCTGTGCGGATTTGCTTGGTGATATTGGACTTCGTTTGTAAACTTTCTCTCTCTCTCTCTATCTCTCCCCAGAAGCACAAGAGAGAAAGTTTACAAACCAAATCCAATATCACCAAGCAAATCCGCACAGCAAAAACACATTCAAATCTGCATGAAAACCGCAAGCGTTTTGCCCTGCGTCTTCTGCCAAGAAATGCGGATTCTCTGCAGAAAATTACGCAGGCTAATCTGCAACATGTGCACATACGCTTAGAGCAAGAGGAAGCATTGCATGTCAGTCAATCAGTAAATGAATGACTCAAAGATCAATCTATGACAAGAAGAGTCGAGAGCCTCATTCGTCTCTTTATAACGTCAGGATTGGACCTCAGAATGTTATGCTTCTAGAAATATTATTTACAGACATGTCAATGATAAATTTCTGTAGCTGTGTATTATATACTGTCCTTATGGGATACAGCCTGTTAGCCCACAGACTGCTCAATAATACAGTTGCACAATTATAGATAATTTTAGATTCCACGTCGATCTTGCCCAGTAGATACATAATCCGAATGCAGGTGGTTGTCTATTCAATGGAGGGATAATGTCGGTAAAATGCATTCAGTGGCTGAGCACAGTGCACAATGGCTCTCAGTGAACCAGATTACTGAAATACAAAGAAGTAAAATGTACTAGAGGTTTTACATGTACAATAGTCAAATGTTCAGCAGAAGCTTTAATTTGAGATTAAATTCACACCACGGTCTCCCTTTTTTATGCGTAAAGGTTTTTTATTTAGCCAGGAACTAAGACGCAAAATTATTAAAGTGTATATGTTTTCCATTTGTGAAAATGCCACTTTCATACATAATAAAATGTGTTTTTTGGGGACTTTGAGTAATACATTCAATGCTCACATCAGTTAAGGATGCCACCAGCATAGGCCTTTCATGCCCACATGTGAAAAGCCATTAAGGATATCGACAATTAGAAACCAGTCTTTAAAAATCAGTTACTTTGGAGTACTCATACCTTAATGCACCTTCCATATACAGTGCTGATTGAGACCGATGCTTTAATCTGGTGAAAGGACGGCGGCTGAGAGGTTTTTTTTAACATATTCCCTCTCAAAAGATGTTCTAGCAATACCAAGACACAGGAACATTTCTTAATGCAGGGGACACTGAAATTGCCTCAGTGAGACTACTGCTTTTACTGAGAGAGAACGAGAGACAGAAGGAAAAAAAAGCCTAATAGCGTCCTTTTAACAAGGCACTCAAAGCTTCAGCACTAGTTGTACAGGTGAAACTGGGAACATAGCTAAAAGTGGCCTAAAAGCATCTGTAGTCGTGCTGTTTGCCCTCCCTGCGTGAGGCTTTTCATAGTGCTTTATGCATCTGCCTGCGAAGGTTACCCCTTGGAAAACAAACTGGAGTGCGGATCTAGTGTTCTAGCTGAGTATTAATAGCTGAAGTGCTTTCACCCTGACTTCTCTCTCTTGGCTGTCTGTATCATCTGAGGATATAGAGTAGCATCATTTTCTTATATAAGGGAGCTATGCTGACAATTGAACAATAAAGTAAAAGACATACTATCTTTTCATTCACTTCTAAAGAGCCAAGTGCAGTAGAGCAAATATATATATATATATATATATATATATATATATATATATATATATACACACACAGTGGTGTGAAAAAGTGTTTACACCCAAACTGATTTCCAATTCTTTTGCATGTTTGTCACGCTTAAATATTTCAGATAACCAAGAAAATTTAAATATTAGGCAAAGATTACACAAGTAAACACAAAATGCAATTTTTACATGAAGGTCTTTATTATTAAGGGAAAGAGAAATCCAAACTTACAGAGCCCTGTGTGAAAAGGAGATTGTCCCTTCCCAGTTACAACATAACTTAACTATGGTTTATCACATCTTTGGGAACCTGAGATCAAATTCTCCAGCCACGCCCATTCCTGAGTACTGTCACACCTGTTCTCAAACAAGAAATCACTAAAATAGGACCTGCATGACAAAGCAAAATAAACCAAAAGATCCTCAAAAGCTGGACATCATGCTGTGAACCAAAGAAATTCTGGAACAAATGAGAAACAAAGTAATTGGGATCTATCAGTCTGTAAAAAGTTTATAAAGCCATTTCTTAAGCTTTGGGACTCCAACAAACTACAGTGAGAGAGCCATTATCCACAAATTTTGAAAACTTTCCCAGGAGTGGCTGAACAAAATTACCCCAAGGGCGCAGTGACAACTCATCCAAGAGGTCACAACAACACAACAATATCCAAAGAACTGAAGGCCTCACTTGCCTCAGGTAAGGTCAGTGTTCATGACTCCACCATAAGAAAGAGACTGGGCAAAAATGGCCTGCATGGCAGAGTTCCGAGACAAAAACCACTGATGATCAATAAGAACATAAAGGCTCATCTCAGTTTTGTCAGAAAACATCTTGATGATCCCCAAGACTTTGGGGAGAATACTTTGAGGATTGACGAGACAAAAGTTGAACTTTTTGGAAGGTGTATGAAGCTACATGCAGTAGCGATACTCATTGAGTCTGGCTAGCACATGTGATATTGTAACCTGGTAAATATCTCTATGGCTCACAGGATTTATTATACATGGAATTTATTAGTGTCTGTGGGTCGCCCTCCCAGGGCTGTGGGGTACTCAGTACCGGGCCGGTGTCAGGGGAATGTGTCACAGCAGCGGTGACCCGGTCCGTGGCCCTGGGCACCCAAGTAATGGGGGATGTAGTTAATGGAATGGAATAGGCAGCTTACCAGGTCTGGCTCTCATCAGATATGCTGGAGTACAGTTGGTAGAGTTCACGGGAATATGGTTGTAGAGGTCTACCAGGTCTGGCAACTTTTCGGGCCACAGATTTCTCTCCTCCAAGGGCAATGTCTTCAGCAGGTCAATCACTACCTGGTTCATCTTCTCACACATGCCATTGGTCTGTGGGTGATACGGTGTTGTCCAGATCTTCTAACAACCATACAGGTTACAGAATTCATGAAACACTTCTGCCTCGAAAGCTGGACCTTGATCAGTAAGCACTCTCTTAGGGTACCCATGTGGTCTACAGAATTGCAGTTGGAACGCTCTGGCCACTGTTCTGGCAGTTTGATCTTTGACAGGCACAACCACCAGGAATCTTGAATAGTGGTCCACAATGGTAAGGGCATAGAGGTAACCTGACCGGCTAGGAACCAGCTTCACATGGTCCAGGGCCACCAACTCAAGTGGCTGTTTGGTGATGATGGGTTGCAGAGGAGCTCTCTGGCTGTCTCTATACTTTCTGCGCAGGTTACACTGCCCACACTCCCAGCACCACCTCTCAATGGCTTTCCTCATGCCAGTCCAGTAGAACCTCTCTCGGAGCAACGTTTTCAACTTCTTTCATCCGAAGTGTCCAGCTCCATTGTGGTATGCTCCCAGGACCATTGATGCATCTCTCTTTGGGACCACCACCTGCCAGACTAGCTCATGAGTGCGGGCATTGATACTCCTCTGACATAGCTTCCCTTCATATATGAACAGCCGGCCTTTCTCCTTCCACAACTGCTGGGTTTCTTCAGGAGCACTCGAACCTGGGCGTGAGTCGGCTTGTAGCAGTAGATCCTTCACCAGGCGGACTGCCGGGTCATTATCTTGCGCTTCGGCCCAGTCATGATCTCTCACCCCCTGAGCACGCTGGGCCGCCAGTGGTCGGTGAAAGGGAGGCAACTCTATCTCTTCCAGAGCCTCTGGGTCTTCTCCTGCATCTGGCAGATTAGGCATCCTGGATAGTGCATCCGCATTGGCATTCTTATGCCCTGCTCGGTACTTAATAGTAAACTCGTAGTTAGACAGCCGAGCCATCCACCGCTGCTCCAGGGCACCCAGTTTTGCAGTGTCCAAGTGGGTCAACGGATTGTTGTCCGTGAAATTGTAAACTTGGCAGAAGCTAGGTAATGCTTGAACCTTTCGGTGACAGCCCAGATTATGGCAAGGAACTCCAGCTTGAAAGAACTGTTATTATCCGGGTTCCTCTCAGTGGGACGCAGCTTCCTGCTGGCGTAGGAGATCACTCTCTCTTTTCCATTCTGTACCTGCGACAGTACTGCTCCTAATCCCACGTTGCTGGCATCCGTGTACAGCACAAAGGGTTTGTCATAATCTGGGTAAGCCAGAACTTTGTCACCGGTGAGGGCCATCTTCAATCTGGTGAAGGACTTCTCCAATTCTTCAGTCCATTCAAATGTGGAATTCTTCTGCTTGCTTTTCTTGGACTGCCCCACCAGGAGGTCTTGCATCGGGGTAGCTATTTCAGTAAAGCCTTTGATGAATCTCCGGTAGTAGCCTACCAGTCCAAGGAATTGGCGTACCTTGTGGAGGTTGCTGGCCTTCTTTCAGCCCCGGATGACCGTGACCTTGTCAGGATCTGGTGCCACACCTTCTGCACTGACCACATGACCAAGGTACTGTACCTTAGGCTTCAGTAGGTGGCATTTGGAAGGTTTCACCTTCAGGCCAAAATTGGACAAAGCTTCAAATACTTCAGTCAGGTGTTCCAGATGCTCTTCATAGGTCTTGGAGAAAATAATGACATCATCCAGGTATAACAGGACTGTCTCAAAGTTCATGTGTCCCAGGCAACACTCCATCAGCCCTTGAAATGTTCTGGGAGCAGTACAGAGCCCGAATGGCATGTAATTGAACTCACAGAGACCCATTGGAGTAGTAATGCAGTTTTCTCCTTATCTGCCTCTGCCACGGGAACCTGCCAATGCCCACTGGTGAGATCCAAGGTGGAAAAGTAAGTAGCGGTTTTAAGTGCAGCTAAGGATTCCTCAATCCTAGGTAATGGGTAGGCATCTTTATGTGTAATGCTGTTAATTTTCCTGTAATCAACACACATTCTCATGGTACTATCCTTTTTCTTTACAAAAACTAAGGGAGATGCCCATGGGCAACAACTGTCCCTGATAACCCCAGCTTCCTTCATCTCTTTCAGTATACTCTTAGCACATTGGTACTGTGTTGGGGGTATAGGTCTGTACCTCTCTTTAATGGGTGGATGGTCTCCAGTGGGGATATGATGTTGAACCCCTTTTGCCTGCCCAAAATCTAGTGGGTGTTTGCTGAATACCCGCTCATACGCCTGTGTCACTCTGTAGACCCCATTTCTCTGGTATGAAGGTGTAGAGTCAGTTTCCACCTGCAGTTGCTGGCACCACTCTTCTAGCTGCCTTCCAGAGCCATTGTCCTCCACCTGGTCGGATGGGACCAAGGGCTCTGCTGCCTGCAATGAGTTATTATTAACAGTGAGTAGCTTGGCAACTGTGGCGTACCGAGGTATTGTGGATTCCTCCTACCCACAATTCAAAAGGCGTACAGGTACTCTCCCCTTTTGTACATCAACCACCCCTCTGGCTGTCAGGACAGTGGGCCTGCTTTCGGAGTATATTGGTTCCACCAATGCCTGGTAATCCCTCCCTCTAAGGCTTATAGCTGCCCGACACCATATCAACATTTCACTCCTGGGGGGTATTACAATGGGAAAAGCATCACTCACTCTGTTGCTGCCAATCTCTCCGCCAGAGAGTTCTACCTGTTGTCTTTGCATCAGGGCTCAGATCTCCTTCTGCAGGACTCATTGTTCACCAGAACTAGCAGTCTCAGCCACCTGTTGCAACAAGACAATAACCTCGGACAGACAATTTTCAATTACATTTGTACCAAGAGTCATCATGGGATTACATTCACATCGATCAATGTCAACAACTATCAGACCTTGTGATTTTAGCTCTACCTGCCCCACCTTAACAGTAATTTCCTTGCATCCAATCTGCGGCAAGGTATGACCGTTACTAGCAACTACTGTTAGTTCATCAGTTGGGCCACGGGTGCGTTCAGAATCAGCCCACTACCTCTTGTACAGAATGTACGGCATAGTGGTCACCTGGGAGCAAGGCGAGTGTCCAACAAAGCGTTCATAGGGATGCCGTCAATCACCACAGGAAGGATTGGTCTCCCTCCCACATACTTGGCTCTCCAGTTCCTTGGGCCCGCTGAACCTACTCCTGGGGGTTGGCCCTCTGCCCCAGGGGTTGCTCGTTTAAAAGGACAGTACCTTGCAAGATGACCTGCCTTGTAACATCGACGACAGATGGGACGTCCGTCCTGGTCATAGCGATCGTTGTTTCTTCCTCGAAGTGGCGGGGTTCTCCTCCTCCGGAACCACGGGACATCCTCTGGACTGGAAGCAAGCTGGATCTTGTCTTTAGAGGACACTTGCAGGGACTGCACAGTTTTGGTAAGTGCAGCCATCCCCTTGGTCAGCTCCTGGACTTGAAGACGCAGCTCCTCAGTTGGATCTTTATCCAGAGTCTGTGCATCAGACTCCACAGGGATGGAAGGGAAAGACGTTGCTTCCTGATGGTAGGTGATCGCTGGGCGCCAAGGGGGCGCTGGACGGCTGTCCATGGACTCCTGCAGTACCCGAATAGCCCTGTCCTTAAATTCAGCAAAGTCCAGATCAGGGTTTTGCAAGGTGATGATACGCAACTGTCCTCTGTGGGTACTGGACAGGAGTCCTTCAATGAACTGCTCCTTCAACAGTTTATCTTCTTCCTTTACGCTGTCAGGATCAACTTGCTTAACTGCTCGTAGCGCCTCCTGCAGGTTGAGGGCATAATCACGGATACTGTCTTGTGGCATCAGTTTACAGCCAAAGAACCGCATCTTGATTTCAGCTGCAGTGCACGTGTCAAAGGTGCTCTTCAGTTTGGCCAGGACCTTTGCAACAGTCTCTTTATCAGGGTCCTGCCAGGCTTTCACTTCTCTCAGCGCTGCACCTGTTAGCTGTCCAATCAGGATATTTACTTTCTGGCTTTCAGACAGAGGGTAGACTTTGAACAAACTGCACAGTCTCTCTTTAAATTCACTCAGGATGTGTGACTCACCCGAGTACTGCGGTAGCCAGGCCGCTCCCGGTATGTAGGGCATGGATAGCGGCATAATGGGGACCGCTGCGGTGGGCGCTCCTCCTTGCGGTGCTGCGGGGTTAGCAACGGCGTCCGCCGCTGCATTGGCTTGCGGCGCGGACATCTTCTCCCCCCTAGTTAACGTTAGCCAGGGCCGGTGGTTGTGTGAGCTCACCGGCGGCCGCTTCACAGGCCCGATGCTCCAGGCTGTAGGCCTCAGCTCCTCCTCCTCTCGCACGCTGTCCTCTCTTCCCGTGCGGCACTTCACTTCTTCGCACTCTGCGGCAGGCTCCGCCCACGAAGGCCCACCTCTTTCTTCCCACGCGCGCCAAGCAGCGCGGTAATGGCGGCAACTGGCGCCAATATCACACAGTTCACAATCCCAGTCTATGGCACACAGGGCCCTGGGATACCGGGCTCCGTAATCCTGTTCGTGACGCCAAATTGGGTCGCCCTCCCAGGGCTGTGGGGTACTCGGTATCGGGCCGGTATCAGGGGAATGTGTCACAGCAGCGGTGACCCGGTCCGTGGCCCTGGGCGCCCAAGTAATGGGGAATGTAATTAATGGAATGGAATAGTTTGTGACGCCACCTGTGGTGTTCGGCAAGGGAGATGTTAAGCCGACGCTGCATACAGATCCGCTGGGACTGATGGTAGGGTGCAGCAAAGATGTAAAAGCTCCCCACAGGTGGAGCTGTAGTCCCAGGGCAGTGTAGATATAACCAGCAAGGGGATGTAGCAGTGCTGGAAGCGTAGGGAACAGACAAGACACAGCGGTTGCAGTTTCTGTATCTTTACTTAGTAAATGCAGTCCAGGGTCCTGATTACAGATGGTGTTGGAGCAGGTTAGCCTGGAAGCAGATCAGGATTCTCTCTCAGCAGAAGGGCTGTGCAGTCTCCTCCCTAGCGCCTCGTGGGGTGAAGCACCCCAGTACTTAGTTACTCTGGAATGCCTCTCTTCAGATGTTCCTAGAACTATACTTGTATGACAGACAGCTGTAGCCTCTCTCGGGGACTCCTCTCCTGAGTCCTGGCTCTCTATTCAATTGCTGTTGTGTCCCAAGTCTCTGATGGGAGCAGGGCATTTACAGCCCTCTACTCCTCTGGTATCTGTGGCAGGACCGTGAGTATCCGTAACACCGTGGAGACCAGGCTCCAGTTCTTACGCTCTCAGCTGAGGGAGCTCTCCTTCCTCGCTGAACCTCCAGCTTCGTTCCACATGTCTGCACACGTGGACCTCCTTCATCTAACTGACCACTCCTTCCTCTCAGCCCTCAGGGAGCACCCCCTCCCCTTCATACTGGTTCAGAGTTCCCCCTGCTGGCTTGAAGTGGAACTGTGTTGCATGCGTTAGGTTAACTGCTGGAGAGACCCATCACTGCTTCTAAGCCTGGCATTACCCTCCCCTGGAGGAAGGCAAGGCCAGTGTGGCGACCATACCCCTGGGGGCACCACATCTGCACATATTGTCTTGTAAATTTCCTTGCAGCAGTATCCATACCCTTATGATCTAGCATTGCTGAGTATTGCATTCACCTCACCTTGCATTTTTATGTCATATCCTCCGGTGCTTGATCACTTTTGTATGGCTCTCCCTGTGGATTCAAGCATTCTAATGTAATATTTATTATTATATAAATTGCCAACTACATGCCATATCTAGTTCTCTGTATCATTTATAACATTTATAGACTTGTTTATATATGGGATATCTTTCCTTCTTGTGCCTGCTTGTTACTTTTTGAATATCTTATTCTCATGTTTTTTTAAAATGTTTTTAACTTGTAATCATCCTCTGGCACTTTTTTCAATAAAGCCGTATTACTTAAACTCTTTGTGTGTGCACTTTCATTTGTGCTATCTTCTTCTTTTTCTTACACATATTTTGTAGCACATTAATTGCACCCAGTGTTACTTCTGTCATTATTAGATATATTTCTCTGCGGTGAGCACTTTATTGTTTTTTCTCCCCTTTACATCTGGTGTAGACGTAACACAGTATTTCAGAAAAGGAACATTATTATTATTACTTATTTATATAGCGGCATTAATTCCATGGTGCTGTACATGAGAAGGGGGGTTACATGCAAAGTTATAGATTGTTACATCACCTGCTGCCACGCTCCCCGCTGCTCCCCCTGTGCCGCTCGTGGCCGCGTCCTCTGCTCCGCCTCACGAGCGCCAGCGCGCTCTCCTCTCCCGGCGCGCTCCCGGTAGGCGCGCGCATCCTCCTGCGTCCTCTCCTCCGCCGCCGCTGCCGGCCTTCCGTGCCCGCCGCGTGCGCCTGCGCACTGCGCGCCACTAATCCTACTTTCACTGCTCCACCTCCTGTCCCCTCCTGACCCGGAAGCGCTGCTTGCCGCCCTTTATCTAGCAGTCCCGCCTCCTGCTCGGTGCCTGACTATCCATTGTGCCTAGCACGGCTTATTCAGGTCCCCTCTGCTCTGCACTTCTCCTGCCTAGCGCCTTGTCCTGTTTCCTCTGTGCCCAGTCTCCTCTTGTGATTGCTCCCTCTGTTTTCTTTCCCTAGTGTCTGCTTCGTCACCGGTCTCCAGCTCCCGCTGCAGGGTCTACCTCTGTCTGCCTGGATCCGTACCTGCCTAACCTAACCTTGTGGCTATCCCTGTTCTCTCCCTACTGTGTCCCCGGGTACCAGCTTCCGCGGCGATAGTCTCTCCGAGGCTTGTCCCAGACGCTCCCTGTATAGGGGGTGGTCCACTTGGCCAGCTCGCCTCGAGGAGGTTCGTCGTCGCGGTCCTGCGGGTTCACTTCCCGTTCCCCTCAGTTCTCCAGCATAACAGTATAGTCAGGCCATGGACCCCGCTGGTGCTCCGACCCCAACCCAAAAAGAGCTCCTATTCTTAAGGGAGAATCAGGCAAGGATAATGTCCTTCCTTAAATCCATGGAGACCCGCTTGTCATCTCTACAGGCCTCTGATCCTGGGACCGCCTCCCAGCTGGGCAGTCTCCAACAGGAGCTGGCTCAGCAGCGAGACACCCAGGCCCATATATTGAATTATATGGCTTCCATAGATAATCGTCTCCTTGCCCTGCAGTCTGTAGCCTCGACCCCGGCCCAGGAGGCGGTATCCCATCCGCCGCCCCGTTTGGCAAAACCCCCGCGTTATAGTGGCGATTCTAAATCGTGCAGGGGTTTTTTGAATCAGTGTCAGCTCCATTTTGAGCTATTGCCTCTACAGTACCCCACCGACAGAGCCAAGGTGGCCTTTGTCGTGTCCCATTTGGAGGGTGAGGCTTTAGCCTGGGTAAACCCCCTTTGGGAGCGTGATGACCCCTTGGTCTCCCAACTCTCCACCTTCCTTGACTCTTTTCGCAAGGTGTTCGACGAGCCGGGTCGCGTAGCCTCTGCTACCGAGTCACTTTTTAACCTGCAACAGGGCTCGCTCTCCGTGGGTCAATACGCCATTCGCTTCCGTACCCTGGCCTCCGAGGTTGGATGGAACAATGAGGCCTTGGTAGGAGCTTTTTGGCGGGGCCTCTCAGGTCGAATTAAAGATGAATTAGCAGGACGGGATACTCCAACCTCGTTGGAGGATCTAATTTCCCTGGCTATACGCATCGACTTGCGCTTCCAGGAGCGTTCTCGAGAGGCCGCCAGGGATAGGAGGTTTCCTCGTGTTCCAACCGCTGCCCGCAGCCCACCTCTCTCACGCCCTGCCCTGGCGTCGGCATCCCCCGCACCTGAGCCTATGCAAATAGATCGCCTCAAGCCAGTGGAGCAACGCCGCCAGGAGAGGTTCACTCAGGGTCTTTGCCTGTATTGTGGGAGTGCATCACACTTCTTGCGTTCCTGCCCTGTGCGTCCGGGAAACGCCTCCGCCTAGGACAGGTAAGAGAGGCCTCCCTAGGTACCAACGACTCCTCTCTACCCTTGACTCTTTCTGTTCTCTTGCACCTTGGTTCCAAGCGTTTCTCCGAGTGGGCTTACATAGATTCAGGTGCGGCTGGAAATTTCATTCAGCTTGAGGCAGTCAGGAGGCTTCGTATTCCGGTCAGATCCCTGGAGACTCCTCGGCAGATTGCATCGGTTGACGGCCAACCCCTGCGGGTGTCCGTTACACAGGTCACCGAAGAATTGGACCTTCAGATCGGCGCCTTGCATCTGGAGAGGATTGCCTTCTATGTGCTGCCGACCCTATCACACACTATCCTGTTGGGTCTTCCTTGGCTAAGAAAACACAAGCCAATCTTGGACTGGCGGTCTGGTGACGTCGTACGGTGGGGACAGTTCTGTCACAGAGGGTGTTTGCTTTCCGTCCAGCCAAGAGACTCCTCTCGGCCAACTTCGGTATCTCCAGATTTACCTTCGGCCTATTGGGCCTATGCGGATGTCTTCAGTAAGAAAGAGGCAGAGGCCCTGCCCCCTCACCGTTCCTACGACTGTCCCATCGATCTCGTTCCCGACTCTACTCCTCCCCGAGGTCGGATTTATCCGCTGTCGCCATCAGAGACCCAAGCCATGTCCGAATATGTTCAAGAAAACTTGGCCAAAGGCTTCATTCGCCCTTCTTCCTCGCCCGCGGGTGCAGGTTTTTTCTTCGTCAAGAAGAAGGACGGAACCCTGCGTCCCTGCATTGACTATCGGGGACTCAACGATATTACAATTAAAAACAAATATCCGCTTCCTCTCATCCTGGAACTGTTTGATCGTCTCCGAGGGGCGCAAATCTTTACCAAATTGGATTTGCGGGGAGCCTACAACCTAATCCGCATCCGTTCCGGAGATGAGTGGAAAACGGCTTTCAACACCCGCGATGGCCACTATGAATATCTGGTTATGCCCTTTGGTTTATGCAACGCACCCGCCGTGTTTCAAGAATTCGTCAATGATGTCTTCCGGGACCTTCTCTATTCTTGTGTGGTGGTGTACCTGGATGATATTCTGGTATTTTCCTCGGACCTGTCTTCTCACAGAAAGGACGTCCGTCAAGTCTTGTCGCGCCTAAGAGAGCATCGTCTCTATGCCAAACTTGAAAAATGCGCCTTTGAACAGTCCTCTCTACCGTTTTTGGGCTACATCATTTCTAATACTGGTCTACGGATGGATCCGGGAAAATTGTCGGCCGTACTAAACTGGCCGCGTCCCCAGGGAGTGAAGGCCATCCAACGATTCCTGGGGTTCGCCAATTACTACCGGCAGTTTATTCCACACTTTTCCTCCCTGACCAGCCCTATCTCCGCTCTGATCCGTAAGGGGGCTAATCCCCACTTCTGGTCTCCTGAGGCCGAAGACGCATTCCGCTCCCTGAAACAAGCTTTTGCAACGGCTCCCGTACTCCATCGCCCAGAGGTCAACAAACCCTTCACTCTGGAAGTAGATGCCTCTGCCATCGGAGCCGGTGCAGTTCTCTCCCAGACGGCACCCTCTGGTCGATTGGTCACCTGTGGCTTCTTTTCTAAGTCCTTCTCCACCCCGGAGAGAAACTATACCATTGGCGATAGAGAACTGCTCGCCATCAAGTTGGCATTGGAGGAATGGCGGTACCTCCTCGAGGGAGCGGTCCACCCCGTCAGGATCTACACTGACCACAAGAACCTGGCGTACATCCGGACGGCGCAAAGGCTCAATCCCCGTCAAGCCAGGTGGTCTCTGTTCTTCGCTCGGTTCGATTTCGAACTCCATTTTCGCCCCGGCGATAAGAACCTCAAGGCAGATGCCCTATCCAGGTCCTTTTTGGTTACCGACTGTGACGAAGAGCCTTCGCACATCGTGGATCCTAGCAAGGTCATGGTGGTTGCTCCTGTAAACCTAACTTCATTGCCCCCAGGTAAGACGTTTGTTCAAGAGGACAATAGGAGGCGAGTCTTACAGTGGGGTCATGCCTCCAAGCTAGCTGGCCACGGCGGTCTCAAGAAAACCCTCTCCTTCATCTCTCGTTATTACTGGCGGCCCTCTCTTGCTCAAGATACCCGAAGTTTTGTCGCCTCTTGTCCGTCTTGTGCCAAGAATAAAGTTCCCCGACACTTACCCGCTGGTCTTCTTCACCCGCTCCCGGTTCCTTCGGCTCCCTGGCAGCACATCGCGTTGGATTTTATTACCGATCTACCTCGGTCTTCGGGTCACACAGTCATCCTCGTGGTTGTAGATCGATTCTCCAAAATGGCACATTTCATCTCCCTGCCTGGGTTGCCCTCCGCTCCTGAACTGGCGAGAATCTTCATTTCCCATGTCTTCCGGATTCACGGTTTTCCTCAGCATATCGTTTCGGATAGAGGAGTTCAGTTCACTTCACACTTCTGGCGAGCCCTGTGTAAACGCATGGATGTCACTTTGGACTTCTCCTCAGCCTACCATCCTCAAACTAATGGTCAGGCTGAGCGCACGAACCAGATTTTGATAAACTATCTTCGCCACTTCTCCAACGCCCACCACAACGACTGGTCCCACCTGCTCCCGTGGGCCGAATTTGCCTACAACAACCACATCAACGAGTCTTCGTCTAAATCTCCTTTCTTCATCGTCTACGGGCAACATCCCAGTGTACCTCTGCCGGTACCCCCTGTCTCGGGTGTGCCGGCAGCCGATCTTCTGACCGAGAAGTTCTCCAGGGTCTGGCAGGAAACCAAGTCTGCACTCGAGTTAGCGCAGGATAGAATGAAGAGACACGCAGACAAAATGCGTCTGGATTCTCCGTTGTACCATCCCGGAGATAAAGTGTGGCTGTCCTCCAAGTTTGTTCGCCTCAAGGTCCCCTCATATAAGCTAGGCCCTCGGTATATCGGGCCTTTTGAGGTCATGGCTCGCATTAATAACGTTGCCTACAAACTAAAACTTCCCGCCTCACTGCGAATCCCCAATTCTTTTCACGTGTCCCTCCTGAAACCTGTCATTTTTAACCAGTTTCATGCCTCTGTTGGTCACTCTCCCCAGCCAGTCTCTGGCCAGGATGTCTTTGAGGTCCAGGACATCCTGGCCGTAAAGAGATCTAGAGGGAAGACCCTCTTCTTAGTTGATTGGAAAGGTTTTGGTCCCGAGGAGAGGTCTTGGGAACCCCGGCAAAACATCCAGGCTCCCCGCATTCTTGCCAGGTTCCTTGCCAGTCTCAAGAAGAGGGGGCGTAAAGAGGGGGGTACTGTTACATCACCTGCTGCCACGCTCCCCGCTGCTCCCCCTGTGCCGCTCGTGGCCGCGTCCTCTGCTCCGCCTCACGAGCGCCGGCACGCTCTCCTCTCCCGGCGCGCTCCCGGTAGGCGCGCGCATCCTCCTGCGTCCTCTCCTCCGCCGCCGCTGACGGCCTTCCGTGCCCGCCGGGTGCGCCTGCGCACTGCGCGCCACTAATCCTACTTTCACTGCTCCACCTCCTGTCCCCTCCTGACCCGGAAGCGCTGCTTGCCGCCCTTTATCTAGCAGTCCCGCCTCCTGCTCGGTGCCTGACTATCCATTGTGCCTAGCACGGCTTATTCAGGTCCCCTCTGCTCTGCACTTCTCCTGCCTAGCGCCTTGTCCTGTTTCCTCTGTGCCCAGTCTCCTCTTGTGATTGCTCCCTCTGTTTTCTTTCCCTAGTGTCTGCTTCGTCACCGGTCTCCAGCTCCCGCCGCAGGGTCTACCTCTGTCTGCCTGGATCCGTACCTGCCTAACCTAACCTTGTGGCTATCCCTGTTCTCTCCCTACTGTGTCCCCGGGTACCAGCTTCCGCGGCGATAGTCTCTCCGAGGCTTGTCCCAGACGCTCCCTGTATAGGGGGTGGTCCACTTGGCCAGCTCGCCTCGAGGAGGTTCGTCGTCGCGGTCCTGCGGGTTCACTTCCCGTTCCCCTCAGTTCTCCAGCATAACATAGATATCGTCAACAGTAAACAAATTTGCAATGACAGACTGGTACAGAAGGGAGAGGACCCTGTCCTTGCAAACTTACATTCTAGGGCAGGGTTCCCCATCTCCAGTCCTCAAGGCCCACCAACAGATCACGTCCTCAGGATCTCCTTAGCACTGCCCAGGTGATAATTGCTTCACCTGTGTAATATAAAAGAAATCCTGAAAACAAGATCTGCCGGTGGGCCCTGAGGATTGGAGCTGGGGAACCCTGTTCTACGGGATAGTGGGGAAGAGACAGAAGGTCGGGGGTGCAGCAGCTCTGGTGGTGATGAGGTGGCAGCTCAGGTGGTGGTGAGGTGGCAGAATGGTTATTGCAGGCTGTAAGCTTTCCTGAAAAGATGGGTTTTCAGGTTCCGTTTAAAGGATCCGAGGGTGGTGGATAATCGGACGTGTTGAGGCATCGAATTCCAGAGGATAGGGGATATTTGGAAGAAATCTTGGAGGCTGTTTTGGGAGGGCCGAATAAGTGTGGAGGAGAGTAGGAGGTCTTGGGAGGATCAAAGATTACGTGCTGGAAGATATTGGGAGATTAGTTCAGAGATATAGGGAGGGGAAAGGTTGTGGATGGCTTTGTAGGTCAGTGTTAGTAGTTTAAATTGGATTCGTTGGTGAATTGGGAGCCAGTGGAGGGATTTGCAAAGAGGAGAGACAGGGGAGTAGCAAGGAGAGAGGTGGATTAGTCGGGCAGCAGAGTTGAGGACAGACTGGAGTGGTGCAAGAGAGTTAGCAGGGAGGCAACAGAGGAGAGTGTTGCAGTAGTCAAGGCGGGAGATGATGAGGGCATGTAAAGAGTTTTAGTAGATTGAGGACTGAGGAAGGGATGGATTCTGGAAATATTTTTGAGTTGGAGGCGACAGGAGATGGCAAGAGATTGGACGTGTGGTTTGAAAGACAGGGCAGAGTCGAGAGTTACTCCGAGGCAGTGGATTTCAGGTGCGGGAGAGAGCGTGATGCCGTTTACCATAATAGATAGATCGGGTAGGGAAGATACGTGAGATGGAGGAAATATAATGAGTTCAGTTTTGTCTATATTGAGTTTTAGGAAGTGAGAGGTGAAAAAGGAGGATATGGCTGATAGACACTTGGGGATTCTGGGCAGCAGAGAGGTGACATCTGAGCCAGAGAGGTAGATCTGAGTGTCGTCCATATACCGGTGTTACTGGAAGCCATGGGACTTTATGAGTTGTCCTAGGCCAAGAGTATAGATGGAAAAAAGTAGGGGCCCCAGGACAGAGCCTTGGGGGACTCCAACAGAGAGAAGGCGGGATGAGGAGGTAATGTGGGAGTGGGAAATGCTGAATGTGCTGTCAGAAAGGTATGAGGAAATCCAGGACAGGGCAAGGTCTTCGATGTCAAGTGAAGAAAGAATCTGTAGCAGTAGGCAGTGGTCAACTGTGTCAAAGGTAGATGACAGGTCAAGAAGGAGGAGGATGGAGAACTGTCGGTTAGCTTTGGCTGTAAGTCATTAGTAATTTTGGTCAGGGCAGTTTCAGTGGAGTGGTGGGGGCAGAAGCCAGATTGGAGGATGTCAAGGAGGGAGTTAGATGAGAGATGGGAGGAAAGTTGAGCATGGACATGCTGTTCAAGGAGTTTGGAAGCAAACGGGAGCAGTGATATGGGGCGAAAGTTGGGCATAGCAGTTGGGTTAAGGTTTGATTTTTTGAGGATGGGTGTTATGGTGGCATGTTTGAAGGCAGAGTGGAAGGTACCAGAAGTTAGGGATAGATTGAAGAGATGGGTTAGGGCTTGAAGGATCATGTTAGTGAGGTTGGGGAGCAAGAGGGAAGGGATGGGGTCAAGTGCACAGGTGGTGAGGCATGATTTGGAAAGGAGATGAGTAAGCTCTCCTTCAGTGATGTTGGAGAGGGAGGTTATTAGGGAAGGGCAGAGGTCTGGTATGTGGAGTGGTTGGGTTGGTGGAACTGTAAAGATTTGCCTTGTTTGGTCGATCTTGTTTTTGAAGTAGGTGGCAAAGTCCTCAGCAGAGATGAGGGGAGTTGGAGGTGGCAGTGGTGGGAGGAGAAAGTTAAATGTGCTGAACAGTTGTTTTGGGTTGTGGGATAATGAAGATTCAAGGTTTGTGAAATAGGTCTGTTTAGCAGAGGTGAGGGCTGATTTAAAGGCAAGTGTAGCTTGTTTGAAAGCAGTGAAGTCGTCTGGCTGGCGTGTTTTCTTCCAACGCCGCTCCAAGACCCTGGATGCTTGTCGAAGTTTTTTGGTGAGGTTGTTGTGCCAGGGTTGCCTATTGATTTGTCGCACTTTGCCATGCATGAGAGCAGCGACTGAGTATATGGCTGATGTGAGGGTGGTGATGTAGAAAGCGGTGGCACTGTCCATGTTGTGGAGTGAAGATATGGACGACAGAGGCGACATCATACCATCAATAAAATATGGTGTTGGTAGTTTGATGATCTGTGGCTGTTTTGCTGCTTCAGGACCTAGAAGACTTGCTGTGACAAAATGGAACCATGAATATTACTGTCTGCAAAAAATCCTGAAGGAGAATGTCCAGCCATCTGTTCGTGACCTCAAGCTGAAGTGCACTTGGGTTATGCATCAGGACAGTGATCCAAAACACACCAGCAAGCCACCTCTGAATGGCTTAAGAAAAACAAAACTAAGACTTTGGAGTGGCCTGGTCAAAGTCCTGACTTGAATCTTAAAAAGGTGGTTCATGCTCGAAAACCCTCCAACGTGTCTGAGTTACAACAATTCTGTAAAGATGAGTGGGCCAAAATTCCTCCAGAGCATTGTAAAAGCCTCATTGCCAGTTATTGCAAATGCTTGATTGCAGTTGTTCCTGCTAAGGGTGGTCCAATCAAGGAAAATCACTTTTTCGCACAGGACCCTGTAGGTTTAAATTTCTTTTTTCCTTAATAATGAAGACATTAATTTGAAAACTGCATGTTCTGTTTACGTTCATGTTGATAAAAAAAAGAGAAAAACCTCTGAAATTGTTGCATCAATCACTTAGCTCTAAGCTCCAGAGTATAATGCCTCTGCTCCAAGAGAAGACCTTTAGTAAGAAGAAGTCATATGTAAGAGCAAGAAATTTCAGGTTTCCTCTGTTTGCTATATGATCCACCTGGTTATTATTTTTCCCTTGCATAGACCAAAGGGGCATCTTGCAAGTAAATGTCCAGTACTGATAAATATGTTAAATTTTTCTTTATCTTTGCAGGTGACTGTACGAGGTCATAGTGGATCCCAAAACCTCAGTTTTGTGACACAAAAGACACACTTATTCATGAATGAAGGACCCATATAAGGCAATTACATATGCACAATGCTGCCCTATTGGACAACAGATAAATAGCACTAGTGTAATGAGTTTCTAGTCATGAATGTTGTCATTAGTCATTGATTTAGGAGGCCTATACTCTCACACACCTTGGGATCCAACCATTGATTTGTACATTATATCTCACTGTGGAACATTATGATCTTAATTTGTTATTGTAACATTGTATCTAAATAAAATCCAAATTTTTTTTTAGCAATATAGACTCTGGCCCTCCCTGTTTGTCATAATATGATGAGTCACTAGTATACAGTCATATGTTAAAGTTTGGGCACCCCTATTAATGTTAACCTTTTTTCTTTATAACAATTTTGTTTTTTGCAACAGCTATTTCAGTTTCATATATCTAATAACTGATGGACTCAGTTCTATTTCTGGATTCAAATGAGGTTTATTGTACTAACAGAAAATGTGCAATCTGCATTTAAACAAAATTTGACCGGTGCTAAAGTATGGGCACCCTTTTCATTTTCTTGATTTGAACACTCCTAACTACTTTTTACTGACTTCCTGATGCACTAAATTGGTTTTGTAACCTCATTGAGCTTTGAACTTCATAGCCAGGTGTATCAAATCATGAGAAAAGGTATTTAAGGTGGCCACTTGCAAGTAGTTCTCCTATTTGATTCTCCTATGAATAGTGGCATCATGGGCTCCTCAAAACAACTCTCAAATGATCTGAAAACAAAGATTATTCAACATAGCTTTTCAGGGGAAGGATACAAAAAGTTGTCTCAGAGATTTAACCTGTCAGTTTCCACTGTGATTAACATAGTAAGGAAATGGAAGAACACAGGTACAGTTCTTGTTAAGCCCAGAAGTGGGAGGCCAAGAAAAATATCAGAAAGGCAGAGAAGAATGCTGAGAACAGTCAAGGACAATCCACAGACCACCTCCAAAGACCTGCAGCATCATCTTGCTGCAAATGGTGTCACTGTGCATCGGTCAACAATACAGCGCACTTTGCACAAGGAGAAGCTTTATGGGAGAGTGATGCGAAAGAAGCCATTTCTGCAAGCACGCCACAAACAGAGTCGCCTGAGGTATGCAATAGCACATTTGGACAAGCCAGTTACATTTTGGAAGAAGATGCAAAACAGAAGCCGCGGAGACACCATCACATGTTTCTCAACGCAAGCAATGACCAGCCAGGTCTTTCCCCGGGAAGGAACAACCACGGGAAGGGCAGTCTCCAATGAAGGAAACCACCTATGCCAAAACATGGTATCCATCCACAGACAGCTGTTTCGGGGTATTGCCCCTCATCAGTGTGGAGTAGGAAACTGGCTGGTAGGAGCAATGCCTAGTAAAAGACTGTGAAAAATGAGGATGAATGAACTCATGGAGATCAACATCCAACACTGCGGAGACACCATCACGTGTTTTTCAACGCAGTGATTCTAGAGCACTGCCCCCATCCCTTATGGGAAATATGCAAAACATGCAAAACAGAAGCCGCGGAGACACCATCACTTGTTTCTCAACGCAAGCTTCTGTTTTTCACATTTTGGAAGAAGGTCCTGTTGACTGATGGAACAAAGATTGAGTTGTTTGGTCATACAAAAAGGCGTTATGCATGGAGGCTAAAAAACACAGCATTCCAAGAAAAACACTTGCTACCCACAGTAAAATTTGGTGGAGGTTCCATCATGCTTTGGGGCTGTGTGGCCAATGCCGGCACTGGGTATCTTGTTAAAATTGAGGGTCGCATGGATTCAACTCAGTATCAGCAGATTCTTGACAATAATGTGCAAGAATCAGTGACGAAGTTGAAGTTACGCAGGGGATTGATATTTCAGCAAGACAATGATCCAAAACACCGCTCCAAATCTACTCAGGCATTCATGCAGAGGAACAATTACAATGTTCTGGAATGGCCATCCCAGTCCCCAGACCTGAATATCATTGAAGATCTGTGGGATGATTTGAAGCGGGCTGTCCATGCTCGGCGACCATCAAACTTAACTGAACTGGAATTGTTTTGTAAACAGGAATGGTCACAAATACCTTCATCCAGGATCCAGGAACTCATTAATAGCTATAGGAAGCGACTAGAAGCTGTTATTTTTGCAAAAGGAGGATCTACGAAAAATTAATGTCACTTTTATGTTGAGGTGCCCATACTTTTGCACCGATCAAATTTTGTTTAAATGCAGATTGCACATTTTCTGTTAGTACAATAAACCTCATTTGAATCCAGAAATATAACTGAGTCCATCAGTTATTAGATATATGAAACTGAAATAGCTGCTGCAAAAACCAAAATTGTTATAAAGAAAAAAGGTTAACATTAATAGGGGTGCCCAAACTTTAACATATGACTGTATGGGCACATTATATAAAAAATGTGGAACTGGTATCTTTGTAAAATTCAAATGGGAGAAGTGCTATACCAAGTAAAGCAAAAAAGAGAAGACAGCTATGCATATTACAGCTACAGGGCTGTACTTCAAGTAGTTAAAAATTACATGAAAAATTTGTGCATTAACCAATCGAAGTTCCAATGGAATCCATAGTACGGGTTTGATCGTACTCATGAATTGAGTTCCAGTCTGAAATGTGTAGGAAAGTTGCTTACTATACTTGGATGTACTTTAGGATGTAATTTTTTGAATCCCACTGGAATAAAATTAATTTTCTTACCTGGAATCACAGCTGGCGGAGTTTTTCTTTTGGATACAGCATGACCATGACAGAAACCCAACAGTCTTGATTTTAGCCAATGGTGTCCACCAAAGTCAGCTAATTTCTTTCATGTGGCAGATCCTATACTGACGTTAGTTTTGTTGTTCTGTTCTTATAATGGAGGTTAACAACAGAATTAACATACCCAGATGTGATTCAGGATTTATGAGTCTAGTAAATTTATGAGGCCCTCCTTCAAGGTGGTGATCAACTGGCTGCTGGGTATATGAGCATGGAAAAAAGTACTTTTGTGATGTCTGCAGCTGTTGTGTGTTCATATTAGTATATTCATGTGCGATAGTAAACCTTAGCTTTGATGAATTTTGCTGTATGAGTTCTAAGTCTCTCCTTGATAAACAGATGGCATTTTTTTTGGCCTTTATTCTCTTTCTTGAAGCAAATTCTAGAATGCGGCAAATCTTGAAGGATGAATGGCTTTATTTTCATGATTATGCTGCCTGGAACTAGTGAACAACTTCATTTATTTCAAGATGAATTTATTCTGCTATTATTACCGTGTAGCATAAGTATGTTTTGGTTTATTTTCACAGATCATTTTGACATTTACATGTGAATTTCCCGAGTAAATATTAAATATCTTCCTTCCAATTTTTTCTTATAAACAATAAATCCTTGTAAAAAATCTGATGTAATCAAAGTGTGGATCGTTGAGTGAAAGTATCAATATATATTACACTGCGGCAGATAAAAGTTCCTCTAAAATCCTTTTTATTAACCAGGCTAATATGGTTGTAACAATTTTATTGTGGCACCAAAGGGTAGTTATTATCTTCCACTTTATTGTCAGCAGTCTGTTCAGCTACAAAACCTGCAAATAAAGACAGAAATAAAAGTAATAGTAATTATAAAGAAATGAACAGGTAAACCACAGTGGTCTACAGAAGCACTCTCCTTAAATAATGAATTCACCTAATAGAAATTCCCATAAGACCCCAGTGCATGATACTAATCATTCTATATATTCTGATAGTAAATCTATATCTGAAATATGCATATCACTGGTAAAGTGTATTCTATATACTGATAAAGTATACTATATACCAGAGATGAGCAGATGCTTAGAAATTTGAATTTGCCAAATTTTGAGCAAAAAATGTTATTTGCAGCGAATAAATCTGTGATAATAGAAAGTTTGTAATTGCTCGTAGCATACATGTGGGAAACAGGTAAGAGAGAACCTCGCTGACCTCAAGAGCTTACACTGCAGGAGAAAAGATAGAAATAGGGCGTGAAATTTTCTCCAAAAATATTAATTATTAAAGGGGGGGAGACTCCTAAACCTCTACTGAGGTCCGATATTAATTATTAATTTCAACTTTGACTAGCAACAATTAATATACAACTTAGCGATGCCTTAACCTTATCTGTTCCTTATACTTTATATTAACTGAGACAGAATCGTGTATCAATACAAAATATTTATTAAAATACCAAAAGCATAGTCAGCTTACCAGAGCCTTCGCAGTGATCCCTTGTGATTAGTCAAGCACCTCGCACGGATCCAGGCAAAGCAACCAGGGAGTGCAACAATATGAATATTTAGAACATTTTCTCTATCTTTTTAAAGTAACTATATAATAAAAGTTAATTTTTAGCCTTCCCACCCAACACAAAATATTTATTACACACAAATCTACAGTCTATTACTTGCATATATATTTATACCCTATCTGGCGACTAGAAATATATATAGTCTTGTGTATAAGCCATGGGGGGTGTTTTTAGCACAAAAAATGCGCTGAAAAACTCGGCTTATACACGAGTATATACTGTACATATACATACACACACACATACACACACATATATATATACAGTGTGTATGGAAAGTATTCAGACCCCTTTAAATTTTTCACTCTTTGTTTCATTGCAACCATTTGGTAAATTCAAAAAAGGTAATTTTTATTTCTTATAAACGTACACTCTGCACCCCATCTTGACTGAAACAAAACACAGAAATAGAGACATTTTTGCAAATTTATTAAAAAAGAAAAACTGAAACATCACATGGTCATAAGTATTCAGACCCTTTGCTCAGTATTGAGTAGAAGCACCTTTTTGAGCTACTACAGCCATGAGTCTTCGAGGGAATGATGTAACAAGTTTTTCACACATGGATTAGGGGATCCTCTGCCATTCTTCCTTGCAGATCCTCTCCAGTGCCGTCAGGTTGGATGTTAAATGTTGGTGGACAGCCATTTTCAGGTCTCTCCAGAGATGTACAAGGTCAGGGCTCTAGTTGGGCCAGTCAAGAATGGTCACAGAATTGTTCCTTTGTTATTTTAGCTGTGTTTAGGATCATTGTCTTATTGGAAGGTGAACCTTCAGCCAAGTCTGAGGTCCAGAGCACTCTGGAAGAGGTTTTCATCCAGGGTATCTCTGTATTTGGCAGCATTCTTGTTTCCTTCAATTGCAACGAGTCACCTTGCCCCTGCAGCTGAAAACATCCCCATAGCATGATGCTGCGACCACCATGTTTCACTGTTGGGATTGTATTGGGCAGGTGATGAGCAGTGTCTGGTTTTCTCCACACATACCACTTAGAATTATCACTAAAAAGTTCTATATTCGTCTCATCAGACGAGAGAATCTAATTTCTCATAGTCTGGGAGTCCTTCGTGTGTTTTTTAGAAAACAAAATTTAAAGGGGTCTGAATACTTTCCATACCCACTGTACATATATTTGCATATATGGGCTAATATGCAAATATATACATATATATATAATGTATATATATATAGATATATATACACACTGCATATATACAGTATATATACACATTCTGAGTCACCTCCCTCTACACTGACCATAAAAACTTACACTCTGTATGAGAAAGAAAGGGAGGACCCCACTGATCATTAGAGTTTACATTCCACAGGTGGGAGAGAGGACCCTGCTGACCATAAGAGCTTACAGTCTACAGGAGAGAGAGAGGATCCTACTGACCATAAGAGCTTACATTCTACATGAGAGAGTACCCTGCTGACCATAAGAGTTTACACTCTACAAGAGAAAGAAAGAGAGGACCCCACAGACCATAAGAGTTTACACTCTACAGGAGAAAGAAAGAGAGGACCCCACTAACCATAAGAGCTTACACTCTACAGGTGGGAGAGAGGACCCTTCTGATCATAAGAGTTTACTCTCTACAGGAGAGAGAGGACCCTACTGATCATAAAAGTTTACACTCTCTACAGGAGAAAGAAAGAGAGGACACCGTAGCTCATAAGAGCTGATGCTCTACAAGAGAGAAAGGCCTCCCCACAGACCATAAGAGCTTACACTCTATATGAGAGAGAGTATCCCCCACTAACCACAAGAGTTTACACTTTACAGAAGAGAGAGAACCCACACTAACTATAAGAGCTTACACTCTACAGGAAAGAGAGAAGCCCCGCTGACCACTAGAGTTTACACTCTACAGAGGAGAGTCGACCCCGCAGACCATAAGAGTTTACACTCTGCAGAAGAGAGAGGACCCCACTAACCATAAGAGTTTATATGGCACCCTTGGGGGTCCAGTCACTGCAGAGGTACTGCACCTCATCCAAAGGTGTGGTATCCCATTCTCACGTAAGGAGGGAGCACTAACCAGGACTCTAACAATCGCACCCAACACACCCCAGTTCAGTTAGGGCATCTGTACCCTTAGGGAGGATGGCCTCATCCCAGGCTGGCTAGGAAAGGATAATAATAATAATAATAATACATTTTATTTCTATAGCGCCGACATATTCCGCTGCGCTTTACATTTCAGAGGGGATTTGTACAGACAATAGACATTACAGCATAACAATAATCACATAGATTATAACAAATACCAAGAGGAATGAGGGCCCTGCTCGCAAGCTTACAGTCTATGAGGAAAGAGGTAGGCACGAAAGGTGGGTGGTAACAGTAAGGATGGTGGGGAATGAGTAGGAAAGGTAGGAAAAATGGGAGGAGCTGAAGGGAGTGACAGTTGGTGGGAGGAGTTATTGCTGAGGTAAGAAGTTTGTTCTAGAAAGTTTCAATCAGAGGGGAGTGAGAGAAGGAGTGAGGGCTGACAGAGTCTGAGGAGAGTTAGTCAGAACATGAGGAGACAGAGAAGGAGAAGGAGTGCAGTAGGAAGATATGGAGAGAGAGTTGTGAGGGGAGCCTGAAGGAAGATCCCGGGAGGACAGAAGGGGTCCTTGGAGTACGGGAAATGCGGAGGCCACCCGTGGGGCCCTTATCCAGAAGTGGAGGGACCAGGTCACAGTGGGGGGAGCCGGCCCCTAAGAATAGTGGAGGACTACAAGGGTCAGCTAGCAAGCCGGAGGCTGAGGAAGCTGTATGTGCATCAGCCACAACCACATTCATTCGCCGAAAAGGCAGCCATATATAGGAGCAAGGGGACTCAGAGGCCGTCACCTGACAAGGTCCATGGCTGCTGGCTTGGGACACTTTTTGTGAAGGTGCTGGGCTGGGAGGAGGAAACTAGCACAGTGAGACGGCCAGGAGGGAAGCACACAGAAGAGAGTCCCGGAAAGGTGTATCCCAATCTATCTGGGAGTTTGCTGGACCCCTAACCTGGAGGATATGTCAAAAAGTGGGCATCTGTGCACAAGTGAACTGTGAGTAAAGCATTGGAAACTGCACCCTGCTGTGTCATCTGAGTCATTTACATCTCACCTGCCCTGCACCACACTCAGCCACAATCATCACTTTCAACATTCTAACTGCCCTGGGACACTGATCTACCCATGGAGAGCTTATCCATCTTTGCTGCCCTAACACCATCCCAGAGGGAGGATCTGCATTGCAGCATCTGCTACCCTTGATGAATACCATGGGTGGCGTCACAAACTATTTCCTCTACAAACTACCCTATCATCATCATTTATTAATTTTACTGGACGCCCAGGGCCACAGAACGGGTCACTGCTGCCGTGACATCCCCCTTTAAGAACCGTCCAGCCCGGTACTGAGTACCACACGGCCCTGTGGGGCACTCCATTTACACTCTACAGGAGAGAGAGGAGCCCACAGACCATAAGAGTTTCCACTCTACAGGAGAGTGAGGACCCCACTAACCATAAGAGTTTACATTCTACAGGGGAGAGAGGACCCCACTGACCGTAAGAGTTTACACTCTACAGGAGAGGGCCCCACTAACCATAAGAGTTTACACCATACAGGAGAGATAGGATGCCGCTGACCATAAGAGCTTACACTCTATAGGACTAAAAGTGAGAGAGGAAGAGAAAACAGTGATTTTATAAAAAATACACGAAGCAGCTAACTAAGTGATATGTGGCACCCCTGCGAGTCCAGTCGCCACAAAGGTACTGCATCTCATCCAGAGGTGTGGTATCACACGACCAGGTAAGATGGGGGCACCTCACCACACTCTTTACACTGCATTCAACACACACACTAGCTAGTCAGGGCACCTGGGCGTACCCTACAGGAGGAGGGCCTCATCCCAAACTGGTTAGGAAAAGGTGTTGGAAGCTAGTGGGGAAGGTAGGTAATGGGGAGGAGCTTAGAAAGTGGAGTGAGGTAGAGCAGCCAATGGGAACAGCGAGTGGGCAGAGCTTAGAGGAAGAGTGGGAGATTTGAAGAGAGTTGAGAGAGTTCCCTGAGGGGAAGAGCAGTTGAAAGGATGTGCTTGGAGCAGCTCCTGTCAGGAGGAGCTGCCAGATAGATTGGCTGGGAGGAGAAGCTCCCGGGAGGAAAGAGAGGAATTTCTAGAGACCCACGCTGATTGCTGTCAGGTGGGAGAAGAAATCAGGTCTCAGAAGGGTCTCAGCCCCTACTTAGCGAAGTAAACAACGAACTTAACTAGCAAGCTGACAGTTGTGATTGCTGTATGGGCCACAGCGAATCCCACAGTTATCTTCCCAGAAAGGCAGCCACATAGGATCAAGGAACCGCCTGAGTGACGAATTCTGACAGGATCTGCGGCAGCTAGCCTGGGACACTGACTGTGAAGGTGCTGGAAAGGGAGAAAGGAGAGGGAACCAGTACAGTGAGACGGCCTAGGAAGGAACATACTGAAAGGGAGTGTTGGATGGGTGTACTCTTCTACCTGGAAGTTTACTGGACCCCTGACCTGGAGGACTCAGCACTGAAGCGGGCATCTGTACTGCAGACAGACTGAGTAAAGCCCATTGAACTACATGCGATTGTGTCCTCCATTTTATTCCTGCGCCACCCCTCCACTCCACACCACAACCCTACCATCAACTTCATCTATTTTGCCCTGGGACTACAGCCCTACCTGTGGAGGGCTACAACATCATAGCTGCTCCCAACATCCATCCCAGAGAAGCAACACTGCAGCGCTGGTCACCTCTGACCAGAATACCACTGGTGGCGTCACGTACTTAACCATCTATAAACTCTATCTTCATTTTTACCACATAAATACCACACAACTTTCCCCTATTTTAGTACTGGACGCCTCTGGGCCACAGACTGGGTTGCCGCCGCCGTGACACCATCCCCCATTGAAGTCGACGGGCCCAGCACCGAGTACCCCCCCAGGCCCCGCGGGGCACTCCTGATACATCGCTAGAAACAGGGTCTCTATGCCTACATCATGTTACTCTCATATAACGTGGCAAAAACTTGTTGTTAGTTTTCCTTATAAAATAGTAACCATTCGTAGGTTTGTATGACTGCTTACAGTAAGTATGTCAAGAATAAAGGCCCCAATTCATCAAGGTTGGCAATTGCCTCTGTGTGCTACAAAATGCACAGCTCATCATGAATCCGAATACTTGTGGGGTCACACAGTCTCTGCTACCCATCCCGCCCCAGATCTGCTCATTTGCAAAATTTTGAAGCTATTTTTCAAAGCAGAATTCTGGTGTGAAAGCTTTGATGACTTTGGCCCTACAGTTGTGGCCAAAAGTATTGACACCCCTGCAATTCTGTCAGATAATACTCAGTTTCTTCCTGAAAATGATTGCAAACACAAATTCTTTGGTGTTATTATCTTCATTTAATTTGTCTTAAATGAAAAAACACAAAAGAGAATGAAGCAAAAAGCAAAACATTGATCATTTCACACAAAACTCCAAAAATGGGCCAGACAAAAGTATTGGCACCCTCAGCCTAATACTTGGTTGCACAACCTTTAGCCAAAATAACTGCGACCAACCGCTTCCGGTAACCATAAATGAGTTTCTTACAATGCTCTGCTGGAATTTTAGACCATTCTTCTTTGGCAAACTGCTCCAGGTCCCTGATATTTGAAGGGTGCCTTCTCCAAACTGCCATTTTTAGATCTCTCCACAGGTGTTCTATGGGATTCAGGTCTGGACTCATTGCTGGCCACCTTAGAAGTCTCCAGTGCTTTCTCTCAAACCATTTTCTAGTGCTTTTTGAAGTGTGTTTTGGGTCATTGTCCTGCTGGAAGACCCATGACCTCTGAGGGAGACCCAGCTTTCTCACACTGGGCCCTACATTATGCTGCAAAATTTGTTGGTAGTCTTCAGACTTCATAATGCCATGCACACGGTCAAGCTTTCTAGTGCCAGAGGCAGCAAAGCAGCCCCAAAACATCAGGGAACCTCTGCCATGTTTGACTGTAGGGACCGTGTTCTTTTCTTTGAATGCCTCTACTTTTCTCCTGTAAACTCTATGTTGATGCCTTTGCCCAAAAAGCTCTACTTTTGTCTCAGAGAACATTCTTCCAAAACGTTTTAGGCTTTTTCAGGTAAGTTTTGGCAAACTCCAGCCTGGCTTTTTTAATGTCTCGAGGTAAGAAGTGGGGTCTTCCTGGGTCTCCTACCATACGGTCCCTTTTCATTCAGACGCCGACGGATAGTACGGGTTGACACTGTTTTACCCTCAGACTGCAGGGCAGCTTGAACTTGTTTGGATGTTAGTCGAGGTTCTTTATCCAACATCCGCACAATCTTGCGTTGAAATCTCTTGTCAATTTTTCTTTTCTGTCCACATCTAGGGAGGTTAGTCACAGTGCCATGGGCTTTAAACTTCTTGATGACACTGCGCACGGTAGACACAGGAGCATTCAGGTCTTTGGAGATGGACTTGTAGCCTTGAGATTGCTCATGCTTCCTCACAATTTGGTTTCTCAAGTACTCAGACAGTTCTTTGGTCTTCTCCATGCTCAATGTGGTACACACAAGGACACAGGACAGAGGTTGAGTCAACTTTAATTCATGTCAACTGGCTGCAAGTGTGATTTAGTTATTGCCAACACCTGTTAGGTGCCACAGGTAAGTTAGAGGTGCTGTTAGTTACACAAATTAGAGAAGCATCACATGATTTTTCGAACAGTGCAAATACTTTTGTTCACCCTCTTTTTTATGTTTGGGGTGGAATTATATCCAATTTGGCTTTAGGACAATTCTTTTTGTGTTTTTTCATTTAAGACAAATTAAATGAAGATAATAATACCAAAGAATTTGTGTTTGCAAACATTTTCAGGAAGAAACTGAGTATTATCTGACAGAATTGCAGGGGTGTCAATACTTTTGGCCACAACTGTACTTCCGGAAACATTTCCCGGAAGCGGCAAGGCCCCAGTAGGGGCCCATGATATGCCTAGTGGGCGCAAACCAACTGCCGGCACCTGTCGTCAGAGTGGTGTGGCTTCAGATGACACTGTGTGGAAAAGCCCTTGGCCGCCGGGGAGTGGTCCTGACCGAAGGAGAGACTAACGACCGCCACCCGGTCATCTTGGGCATGAATATACTGCGGGAGTTTGGCAATCTACTCCTTAACGATTCCACAAATAAGACTCTAAGTCAGTGGGGTTCTCGCACGGCCCAGGGGCAGGTCTTCCAGTGGTTGGTGCGGGAGGCGCGAGTGCTCCAGGAGTGTCAGGAGGGTGAGGCGCTGGGCAAGGTCATCTCACCCCCACTTGTGCTTCCTCAGGGGCAGACGGAGGTGGCTCTGCCAATCCGCGCCCTGATACCACTGGAGGGCGTGGTGGTGCAGGTGGAACCTTGTTACTTGGAACGCCTGCACCCTGGCATCCTGGTGGCCCGCTCCCTGGCCACAGTGTGGGTAGGGACTGTCTTGGTACGGTGCGTCAACCTGGAAGATCAAAACATCGCCCTGAAGCCCCGGGCCGAAGGGGCCAAGCTAGTCCAGCCATTGGAGGAGATGTTGCCGGACCCCGCAGTACAGTTGCGGGTGCAACCCGAAGATCCCTGGGCCGTCACGGTGTGAACCCAACAAGTCACCGCACCTGCGGCCCAAGAAAAAGTTTGAGTCATCTTGGAGAAAATGCGGGTTGAACTCTTCGGTCTAGTGCCGGCCCAGCTTTTCCAAGTGGAGATGTGGCGCTCCTGAGGCTCAGTCGCCACAGAGGTACTGCACCTTCTCCTAAGGTGTGGTGCCCCACTGCCTAGGTAAGTTGGGAACTCCTTTCCATGCTCCAACATCTGCATCCCACACAGGATAGTTCAGTAGGTCCGCCTAGCAGCTTCAGGCTGGGGGTAGCAGAGCACCCTTCGTGGAAACCTGCTTTGTAACACGAGATGTGCTGGGAGGTGGGTGGAGTTAATATAAAAGAGAGGGAAAGTTGAGAATTGTAGGTCAGTCTGACAAGAGGTCAGGCAAGAGGAGTTCAGTTCTGAAGTTAGCTTTGAGTTCAGTTTGAGTTCAGTTTAGAAAGAGTGCTGCAGCTGCCTCGGTGATCTGAGCCAGCTGGCACGGGAAACAGAAGAGAAGGAGAAAGACGTAGACCTGCATCCTAAGCTTCCATAAGAGAGAGAAGGAACAGCGCGGAACAAAGGAGTAGGAGAACAGAGTGGAGTTGTGGGTTGAGAGAGTACCCTGCCTATAGGTTGTCAGCGCAAGGCCGGGACCCGGTCCCCGAGGTTGTATGGACACTTATGGTTCTGCAGCAGACACCGGTGGAGTAGTTGGCTGTAAATGCACTACTCCCATCAAAGTCTTGGGACACAACAGCAACTGGAAAGAGAGCCAGGACTTCTCAGAAGGGAGTCCCCGATAGGGGCTACAGCTGTCTGTCATACAAGTAAAGTTCTAGGAACTTCTGGCAGGAGGAATTCCAGAGAACTATGGTACTGGAGTTCTTCACACTAAAAGGCGCAATAGAGGAGTCGTTCAGGAAAGGCACATGTTGGCGGAGTGTTGGAGAGGAGAACCCTGACTTGCCCGGGAGGTTGATTGAGTCTCTACCCCGGAGGACAAGGCACGGAGGCAGGCACCAGTGAGTACAACAAACTGTGAGTAAAGCGTTGAAACTACAAGCCCTGGTGTCCTCCATTCATTAGTCGCTAATACCTCCAGCACCGCTACATCTGGGTAACAACATCTATACCATTCTGTGCCTCTCCTCGTCCATTGCACCTACACTGCGCTGGGACTACAGCTCCACCTGTGGGGAGCTATACCATCTTTGCTGCACCACACCATCAGTCCCAGCGGATCTGCATGCAGCGTTGGCTTACCATCTCCCTTGCCAAACACCACGGGTGGCGTCACGAATAGTGTTGAGCGATACCACCCGATATTGAAAAATATCGGATCGGATTGGATCGGCCGATATCAAAAAAGTATTGGGTATCGCCAATTCCGATCCCGGAAGTCCCATTCAAATCAATGGAACAGAAATATTGGAATTAAAAAAAACCCTTTCTTTCCTTGTAGTTTAATTCTACATGAAGAAAAACAACTAAGAATAATGTAGAATGTATTGGGGGAGGTGGAGGAGACATTAAAGGCATAGAGGTTGAGCCCAATCAAATGGAATAGTAGGAATAATTTTTTTTTTTAAAGATGTTCTGAGTTACAAAGATATGGACTATGTTAACCTTTTGTATATTTTGTTAGATATGTATGTTTCACTAATTCCATGCTCTTCACCTTCTTTTTTACTTCTGCAACACTTTCTCCTTCATCATCCTCAGCAGCAGCAGCATCTTTTTCATCAACTTCTTCACCTTATTCATCTTCTTCTTCTTCATCTTCTTCCTATTATTCTTTTTTTTACATTCTTCATCTTCTTCCTATTATTCTTTTTTTGTACATTCTTCACATTCTTCTTATTCATCTTCTTCCTATTCTTCTTCTTCATCATATTCTTATTTGTGACAGGCATTCCTGTAGTTGTTATCTATAAAAGTTTGAAGATTACATCTTCCGTTCTGCCTGTCACAAAAGATTTGCAACAGGATTTGTCCGCATTCAGTTTGGCCTGCAGCAGCAGGCATTTTCCAGGGGCACCACGAGGAGGAACGGACTCACCCCCATACACTGCTTAGTCTTCTTCTGCTTATAATTTAGATAATATCTTTTGCTCTGATTTTTAGTCTTATGCTTAATGTTCTTCTGCTTTTGGTCCTTCTGCTTTTTGTTCTTCTGCTTCTTGGTCTTCTGTCTCTTGTTGTTCTGCATCTTGGTGGTTGTCTTCATGTTCTTTGTCCTCTTTATCATCTTCTTTAGGGTCATCTTTTTGGTCTTCTTCAGTGTGGTCTTCAGGGTCATCGTCTTCAGGGTCGTCTTCAGGGAGATCCAGACTGAGAACCAAAAACCATTTCCAAAAGCGTGAACTTTGAAAAGTAGCCGAAGGTACAAGAAGGCTGAGGAACTGCCGAGAACCAGCTGATGGTACTGGAACCCGGACGGGCAGCAGAAAGAACAAGAGCCAATGGCACAACCGTGGACCAGCTGACGGTGCTGGAACACGGTTACTAAGCAGGAGGTACCTGTGCTAAAAAGCACTACCAAGGACCAGAAGACGTTGCTGGAACTCGGATACCAAGAAGGAGGCACCTAGGCCAAAGGCTCTGCCAAGAACCAGCTGACTGTACTGGAACCCGGATGGGTAGTAGAAGGAACAAGAGCAAATGGATCTAGCGAGGACCAGCTGATGGTGCTGGAACCCGGAGGGGCAGCAGAAGGAACAAGAGCTAATGGCACAACCGTGGACCAGTTGACGGTGCTGGAACACGGTTACTAAGCAGGAGGTACCTGTGCTACAAAGCACTACCAAGGACCAGCAGACGTTGCTGGAACTCAGATACCGAGAAGGAGGCACCTAGGCCAAAGGCACTGCCGAGAACCAGCTGACAGTACTGGAACCCGGATGGGTAGCTGAAGGTACCCATGAAAAACAAAGTTGCAAGGCCGCGAGCCGGCCGCAGTTACCGAAACCCACAGTCCTACAGGGGGTGCTTGTCCTATTGGCACTACGGAACCAGCCTTTATTACCAGAACCCGCAGCCCACATAGGAAGCACCTAAACTGCAGGCACCATAGACTCGGCTAACCCGACCGCAACACGACAGGATAACGTATTGGTGGCAAAGTGACGTTGACACTACCCGGAAACAGCAGGCGTGCTGGACCCAGGCTGGGCAGGAGGGAGTACCCGTGCTAAAGACACTTCTGAGCAACAACTGGCGATGTTGGAGCCCAGGGTCAATCATGCAGCAGTCTGAGGCCTACTTGGAGCGAGTAGTAAATAAGATGTAGTGTGATTTTGGAGGCAGCAGGAGACTTTGTCGTCCACACAGCAGGGGAGCAGCTGGCGTTACTGAACCCCACACTGAAGCACTACTAGTAATGGGAATGTGGACAGAGCAGGAGACCTTGCCGGACACACATCAGGGGATCAACTGACGTGACTGAGCCCCAGTAACACAGGAACAAGTGTGGATTGTGCAGACGCCTCTTCAGAACAGCAACTGGCGGGGTTGGAGGCCAGGGGAAATACTAGAGACAGTGGAGCCAGAGGCCATAGTGGAGCACGGTTAAAAATCAGTAGTAGTTCGATTGTGGAGGGAGCAGGAGACTTTGCCATCCACACAGCAGGGGAGAAGATGGCGTTACTGAACCCCACTAACTCAGGAGCTAGTGATTTTCTCTGTGCAGACGGCACTTCTTAGCGACCACTGGCTGTGTTGAAGCCCAGGGATTACAGTTCAGGTGGTAGAAACATGAACACAACAGGAGACCTGGATACTGTTGCCAACCAATTATTTATTCCGGTAGAGGACTGGCAAATTCTGGCAAGATCCAGGCCTTGTTCATTTTCAGAAAAGTAAGCCGGTCAACGTTATCGGAGGATAGTCGCGTGCGACGGTCTGTTAGTACACCACCTGCGGCACTAAAGACGCGTTCCGATAATACACTGGCAGCAGGGCAAGTCAGCACCTCCAATGCATACTGGCTAAGCTCTGGCCATGTATCCAGCTTTAAGACCCAAAACTTGAAGGGGGAAGAGCCATCTGGGAGTACACTGACAGGGCAAGACATATAGTCTGTCACCATCTGATGGAAACGTTGCCTCCTGCTGACTGGAGCCATCTGTGATGGTGTAGACATTTGTGGCGGACACACAAAACTTTGCCACATTTGGGCCATAGTGGTCTTGCCATGTGCTGAGGCGCTGCCTCTGCTCCCTCTTTGTGCCGAGCTTCCTCCACTGCCTCAACGCACAGAGCTGCTTTGTAAAGCACTAGCAGCACTGCTGTTGGGTGGAATGGAGAACATGATGGACTGCACCAGTGTGTCTTGGTACTCCCGCAGTTTACGCTCCCGGTTCAACGGTGATATGAGGCTTTGTAAGTCGTCCCGGTAGCGAGGATCTAGGAGGGTGTACACACAATAATCAGTCGTGTTGAGAATGTGGGCGATGCGGCAGTCGTTTCTCAGGCACTGCAGCATGAAATCAACCATGTGCTGCAGACTCCCAACTGCCAAAGAAGCACCGTCCCCTGCTTGAGTCGTCATCTCTGCCTGCTCTGCATCACCCCACCCTCGCTGTACATACTGACTAGAGCATTGTGTACCTCCCTCCTCTGGAGAGATGTCTTCCTCCTCCATTGACTCCTCCTCATCCTGCTCACAAAGTGTCCCCTGCCTAGGCCTTTGTGAGGAACCACGTAGCGCAGACTGTCCAGAAGCAGATGGCATTTGTGACTCCTCATCCTCCACCTCTTCCAAAACCTCCTCCCTTAGTGCTTGCAGTGTTTTTTGAAGCAGGCAGATAAGGGGGACAGTCATGCTGACTAGTGCATCATCTGCACTTGCCATCCGCGTGGAATCATCGAAGGCATGCAAAACGAGGCAGATGTCCTTCATAGAGGCCCACTCAGTGGTGCTGAAGTGTGACCGGCGCACAGTGCGACTTGTTTGCGCCTGATGCAGCTGGTACTCCATAACTGCTGCTTGCTGCTCACACAACCGATCCAACATATGTAATGTTGAATTCCACCTGGTGGGTAGGTCACATGTGATGCGATGTTCCGGAAGGCATAATCAGCCCTGCAGGGCAGCAAGGCGAGATCTTGCTGTGCTGGAACGCCGCAAGTGAGTGCACTCTATGCGGACCTTGTGCAGCAGTGCATCAAGATCCGGATAGTCCCTCAGAAAGCTCTGCACAACCAAGTTCAGCACATGTGCCAGACATGGGATGTGAGTGAGGTTGCCTAGGCCCAGAGCTGCCACCAGATTTCGGCCATTGTCACACACTACCAAGCCCGGCTGGAGATTCGCTGGCACAAACCACACATCACTCTCCTGCTTGATGGCATTCCAGAGCTCCTGGGCTGTGTGGCTTCGATTCCCCCAAGAAATTAATTTGAGTACTGCCTGTTGACGTTTGGCCACGGCTGTGCTCATATCGGTCATAACAGGCTCCTGCAGCGCTGTTTCTGAGGAACTTGAGTAGGAAGAGGAGTCAATGTGTACAGACTGGATTCCTGCAATCCGTGGAGTTGGCAGAAAACGTACAGCGCCACTCTCCAGATCTGTACCCGGCTCCACAACATTGACCCAATGGGCAGTGAGGGAAAGGTATCGTCCCTGTCCATGGTTACTGGTCCACGCATCGGTGGTCAGGTGGACCTTGCTACTGACGGCGTTTAGTAGCGCATGTTTTATTTTTCCCTCCACATGTTTTTGCAGGGCAGGGACGGCTCGCCTGCTGAAGTAAAAGCGGCTTGGCACGGTGTATTGTGGGACTGCCAATGCCATCAAGTCCCGGAAGGTATCAGTCTCCACCAGCTTGAATGAGAGCATTTCAAGTGTCAGTATTTTGGCAATGCCAGCATTCAGAGCCTGTGCTCGGGGATGGTTTGCCGAGTATGGCCGCCTTTTATCCCATGCCTGTGCTACCGATGGCTGTAGAGTGGCCTGGGAGTGTGAGGAGGACTGGGAACGTGGTGCTGTGGGTGGAAGTTCACTGGGTCTCCTCCAGACAACAATGCCAGAGGTTCTTCCTTGGCGATCCTGTGAGGAAGCCGAACCAGCTGTGTGTGAGCTGGAGGAAGAGGCCCCAACACGAGCTGAAGAGGTGGTAGGTGGTGCTGTACGTTGGCCTACGTCTTCAGTGTGTCTGTGTAACTCCACCTCGTGCTTGGTCCGCACATGTTTCCACATATTTGTGGTGATATAGAAGAGTTAATGGTTTGCTTTATATCCCTTTAATTGCCTTTAAGACTTCAAATGCCTTTTGCCTATTATTGCTCTGTGTTATTCTTATGTAGACTAGCAGTCTCTGTCTTCAAGGAAACTTTACTTGTTATCATATTTGTTCTCAACAACATGTTCTGGGTACATTGTAAACAAGGTACGACCCTGAGGTGATGGTGGGGGCCAAATGAGCTCCACATATTGAGTCACATATTGCTGTAAATGGTATAAAAATATTGCCTTTGCTGCATTACATCAGATAAAGTGATTTGACCACGGCTTGTATGTTGAAGTCTCTTTGTCTCCAAGCGCTTGCAACAGAAAGGGCGAAAAACCTCACAATTCGGACTCACTGGTGATCTGGCAGAACTGACTTTGGTCAGAACGAAAACAGCTATGACAGTTTTTGACGCCCAACGGGGACCGTGGAAACCAGCCTATTCGGAATCCGTATGTGGGAGCTTCCTGGGAGGTTGAATATGCAGAATCCAGGCTGCAGCAGGTGAGAACATTTATTCTTACATTGATTCTGCATCTGCAACCTTATTAAGGATGTCTACATATATCTGGGTAAGACTGTACAACACGGTTCAAAAGAACCCACATCACCAGTGAGTGGTGAGTATGTCTGTATGAGAGTTGAATAATAGAGTAATAAGATAATAATTGTCATCTGTATTATCTGTCAATCTGTTCTAGCAATATACTAATATACTAACTGGTTGTGTACTGGTGTACTGTGTAGCACAAACAAAGTCTGGGATAGACTCTGTGCAGTGGTTGTTGTTTTTGATTGGCAGCAAATCATATGAGGCTGTATTTTGTATAGGGCTGTGGTTTTTGGTTGTTTTGGACCTTCTGACGTTGGTTTGGTTTTCATTGATTCTTGTTGTTTAAAAAGTTGGCTTTGGTGTTCTCAGAGTGTCAGTGGACACTGCTGTAGGTTAAGGTGTTAAATCCAAGGTCCAAGATAGGCAGGATGTGTGAATCCTTGTATGTATGTCTATGAGAACCTCTGAATGAGTTGAGAGATGAGTAATTGAGTATAAGTGATATAAATAAATCCCTGATTGATGAGGGGTTCCATTAGGCGTGGTCCTCTGTATGTGACAGAGGACATTATTCAACTCACTTTGAGCTGAATTAGGCGGAATGATTGAGATAAGGGATTTTTGTTATCTTCTCTTTGTAAAATCAAATGACCGCTGAAAAGTGAAAGAAAAAAAAAAATCCCTGAATGAGCACGTATGAATGAATCATCACACATCATTTTTGTGTCAAGAGATTTGTTACCTTTCTAGTTGTGGTGGAATCCCGGACAGATGCGTTATAGATATTTCAAATCTACATCTGAGACTGAATGAATTAAGTAATGATATAGTTCGTGTTATATGTGGCATTTTATTGTAAAGTTTCCTGAATGCATTTGGCCAGAAAAAGGGCAAGACTCAGTTAATTTCATTATACATTACAGTTATCTGCTCTTACAGTGAAATCCCGTGATTTTGAGTTTTCTTTGTAGAAATTGAAATTGATAAGTCTAAAGAACTACGGAATTCTGTGAAGGACACTACATTCTGATGGGAGGGGGAAGGATGGCGCTGCGCATTTTCTCTTCTCTCCTTATCTCTGTAAGAGGATTCACAGAGCGGCGCTCGTATTCTCTGTGGTTCTGAAATGCTCGCTATTTGATTTGTGCATTTTAAAGCAACAGTACTTAATTGAAGTGGAATGGAAATTTGTAAGTTGAAATTGAAAGTAAAATATGGTGCCTAATTTAGAAGGAAATTGTAAGTGATTGTTTGGTCATCAATGTGTTTTGAACCTGCTTCTAGTGTGTGATTGATTTGTATAGCAAATTGTGGATCAACAAAGGAGGTAGCCGACTGTATGGCTGATAAAGTAGGTCAGAGGCCTATCACACCAGGGCCTTCTTACTTTAGTCAGCGGTGTTTTTTTGCTGTGGGTGAGAGGCGAAGGCAAGGAGCCTTCTGGATATACCTTGGCAGGCTCGCTCTGACTTGCTACGTGTGGCCGCCCGTAGATATGGTTAGGCACACTAGAGGGGCATTTCAGAATAAAGGTGAGCTGTCTAAGTTGAAGTAGCCTTCCCACAATCCATGGAGCTGGGCTAGAAGGAAAAAGGCCTATTCCTTTTCTAGCCAGTTGATCTAACAGGTGAGAGGCAGAAAGCCTTCTCGTTACATCCTGTAGGTCTACTGAGAGGCAAGAAGCCTTCCCGCTACACCTTGGCAGGCTCGCTCTGACTTGCTACGTGTGGCCGCCCGTAGATATGGTTAGGCACACTAGAGGGGCATTTCAGAATAAAGGTGAGCTGTCGGTAGAAAAAGGTTGAAGCCATGGCAACTTTTTCTGTGTACAGTCGGTGCCCCCAATGGGATCCAAGACAGCTATGCAAATTGTAAAAGACAGAGAAGAAAGGAAAGCAGTGAAACAGGTGGGACCGATACTGAAAAAAGCAAAAATACCAGAGTGTGAATGTTTGGATGTACAAAAAGGCACAGACAAGGGAAGAAAATAGCAAGTGAATAAATGATGCTTGAGAATGAATGTGCAGCAGTATGGAAGGTGTATTATGAATGTTTTGATTGACAAAATTTAACCAGAGACCCAGACAAAACAGATGGACTTGTAAACACTGTGATCAGACTCAGACAAACCCAGACTGAATAGCTACTTGTGAGACCTGTGCTACTGACCTAAGCAAGTTGCGCTAAATCCTGTCCAGACAAGATCATAAGAAGCTGACATAATAGTGTGGATAGTGAGTAGTGGGGACATTGACCTTTGAGGAGTAAGCTGACAGTAGACATCAGACGACCAACCCCATCTGGACCTAGAAGTGCAACTAGAATAAGAAAGATGCAGATGTATTATCCCTGGAGCCCCTCTGACCAGCTAGCTTTGTTGAAGCAGTTGCCTGACCCTGAGGACCAATCATTCCCGTTTTACAGATATGACAAAAGGATCAAGCTCTGGGCATGGATGATAAATCTGCATGGTCTGGGGAGACATACTGTGAATCACGAAAACAATGGGCTAAAGTGAAAAAATCAGAGCAGTCCATTCTCCTGACTGACGTGACACAGCAAAAAGGAGAGAGTGTGGAGATGTACTTTGGGCAGACATGGGGTACAGTCCCATAAGCCCACTTGATGTTAAGATACTGGTAAATGCATTCATTGACGGTATGAGCAAAGGCTTACGAGACGCAGTACAAACAGCCAGACCTGAATGGAGAAATGTAGATCCAACAGATCTCCTAAAGGTGGCTAAAGGAGTTGAACAGACTATGACAATAAGACGACCTGTTATGTATGCTGGAACACAAGGAAAACAGTGGAGACGTAGCAAGGGACCTAAGGACATAGAAACAGTGAAATGCTGGAATTGTGGTGAGAATGGGCACTACGCCAGCCATTGCAAAAACTCTGTAATGGAGAGTAAGCAGACCAATCTTCCACCTCCTTCGCATACAGACTAGGAAACTGGCAACCCAGTGACAAATGTGTACCCTGTTCTTGTCCCCTCCGGACCTGGTCTTGCCTTGATGACCACCATAACAATGCCTGGAGGGAAAGAGGCAGAATTTTTGATTGACACTGGGGCAGCCGGGACTGTGGTACACAGAGACTTGATAATGCCAGACATGATTACTAATGAGATTGTGGAATGTGTGGGGGTAGAGGGGCAAGTGACAGAAGCCCCTATGACTAAACAAATAAGACTAAAATTACGAGATAGCCAACAGGTGCTTACAAAACTTATTGTTAATTGACAATACCGCTATGAATTTACTGGGAGCAGATGTGCTGAGTGCGATCCAGGCCACCATACAGTACTCTCTAGAGGGTATTACAGTCATAAGTCCCCTCTCAGATAAACATTTATGTAAGATTGCGGCAATGGTATATATGACAAAAGCTGTGAAACTAACACCTGACACCAAAATGCCTGAGGATGAAGAAATGGGACAGGTGCCCGACACTGTTTGGGCAAGGGGAAAAACTGATGTGGGTTGGCTGCCCATTCCCCCTGTCATGATTAAATTGGAAAAAGGAACCACTCCTCCTTGTTTAAAGCAATACCCCTTGAGCCTAGCCAAATCAATGGCCCTGAGCAGAGATATTGAAGAGTATGTTAAGGCAGGGGTTCTGGTGCAAAAATCTTCCCCCTGCAATACCCCTTTGTATCCCGTTAGGAAAAAAAAGACTCAAGGGTTTGCTGACACAGAAAGGTTCATAACTTAAGGGCTATTAATGATGATACAGTGAGTGTGACCTCAATCGTCCCTAACACAAACAATACTGTCATAGATCCCAGTAATGTCAAAATGTTTCAGTCATTGATTTATTTTTCTCTGTACCCCTGCACCCAGACTGTCAGTATCTTTCTCCTTTACTCATAAAGGTGAATAATATTGTTGGACAGTCCTCCCACAAAGGGGGAAAGAAACCCCCTGCCATCTATTAAGCAGTGATGGCAGGGGTCCTTGAGTAGTGGCAATCACCTCATCCGCTGATTGTACTATTACAGTACGTGGATGACCTTTTGCTGTTCTGCCTGGACCAGAGGTCCTGCAGGGAAGCTACGGTTTCCTTGCTATGTTTTTTTTTTCAGGAAAGGGTTGCAGGGTCTCACATGACAAATTACAGTATTACAAACAAAAGGTGACATTTGTTGGGACATTGTATTGCCGAAGGTACCAGACACCTGACAGGAAACAGGCAATTCAAAATCTCCCTCTACCCAGGTCACATCAGCATCTATGCACTTTCCTAGGTTTAGTGACCTACAGTAGGCCTTGGATAAGATCTGCTTCACAAATATTCCAACCACTTTATGACTGCTTGTTATCAGACCCGTATGACCTCACACAAAATACAATTGATTGTGCCTGTGCGGTAGGAGCAGCTGCACTACTACTAGGAAAGGCATGTGAGATCACACTGACGTTTCTTTTGACAATCTATTCCCCACATGACATCCATGCCATACTCATACAAGTTCAACCAAAACATCTGTCTATGGCCAGACAGCTCCGACTTGAGTGTGCCCTACTAATTCCTGAGTATGTCACCCTCAAAAGATGTAACGTTCTGAATCCAGCCACCCTCCTGCCTGTGGATTCAGAAAAAGGGGGAATTGGTGACCGTATTAGCGAGTGAGGAAGGATACTTTGACATGATGCATGAACATGACTGTATAGAACTGATGAGTCAGGAGGCGGTTGGTTTTGCACACATTCATGAAAAAAACCTGTTCCTAATGCAGACTTTGAGTTTTTTTTTTGTAGATGGCTCCAGATACCACAAGGATGGACGATTCTACACTGGAAATGCAGTAGTATCCTCACATGAGGTAATCCGAGCGGAACCACTCCCTCCTCAAATGTCGGCGCAGGAGGCAGAGTTGAAGGCACTCACTGAGGCATGTAGAGCCGCTGCAGGTAAAGTCGCTAATATTTTCACAGATTCGAAGCCCATTAAAAATGCAGAGCTGGTGAAACAATTGATGGAGGCAATGATGTTACCAGTCCAGGTTGGCATTGTCAAGGTAAAAGCACACACAAAGGTGACTCCGTGGAGGTAGAGGGCAACAGAAGGGCGAACGAGGCTGCTAAAGTAGCACAAGGCGGCCTAGAGAGAGCAGTGGACGGTGGCGGGGAGTCAGTGTATTCCAGCCACATTGGGTCTAGATGTCCAGAAATCCCTCCGGCAAAAGGCTGCCCAAACAGAGAAGGTACACCGGGGAGACTGGGAGCTGAGCTGAACTCAAATGGAGTATGGGAGAATAAGGATAAATTGTGCCCACCAAAGTCCCTGTTCCCAGTCATGGCAGAAGCAGCACATGGCCCCACTCACACCTCAAAAAGTCACATGTGTGCCATGGTAGTTGCCTTCTGGATCGCTCCTGGTTTCAGTTACGCAGCCGCGAAACTTGTACAATCATGCCTCATCTGTGCACAGCACAACCCAGGTAAAACAGTAAAAGTCCCTAAGAAAGCGACACCTAGGCCTCTCTACCCATTTCAGAGACTGCAGATTGATTGCATACAGCTACCTAAGGTAGGAGTGTATGCAAATATCCAAGTATGTGTAGATCTCTTCTCTGGTTGGCCGGAAGCCTATCCGGTAAAATGTGCAAATGCTAAAACGACTGCAGACAAACTGATGAAAGAACTGATCTGCAGGTATGGTGTCCCAGAAAAAAGAGAAACAGATAGGGGTACACACTTCACAGGAGAAATAATGAGGGAAGTCATGCAGGCCCCGGGTGTAAAGCAAGCATTTCATACACCATACTTCATACAAGGTAGTGGGAAAGTGGAAAAGACTAAATGGGACACTTAAACTAAAAATTCAAAAGGCCATGGCAGACACAGGAAAGAGCTGGGTAGAGTGCTTGCCTCTTGCACTCTTTCCAGACACACTCCAAATAGAAAGACAGGCTTGTCTCGCTTTGAAGTCCTGTTTGGTAGTGCACCAAAGACTGGTCTGTACTTCCCACAGGTGCTACAAATGCAACACGGTACTATGACAGCCTATGTCCAGGCCTTGCAGGGAAGACTTAATGTGGTGCATAAACATGTGTTCTCATCCATTCCAGATCCTAGTGCAAGTGCAGATGTGCACCAGCTGAATCCAGGTGATTGGGTGGTTATACGCAGACACGTGAGAAGGAGCCTGGACCCACGATTTGACGGCCCCTTCCAAGTCCAGCTGACCACAACCACCTCAGTAAAACTTGAGGGAAAGCCCACCTGGATCCACGCCAGTCACTGCAAGAAGGTCCTTTCACCAGCAGAATGACTGTTCTTCTCATCACCTTGCTGGCAGTGACAGGGTTACTGCACACTGCAGAGACACAGGACAAACCTTTAAATGCTGACTGGGACAACAAACTTATTCGGCATCATGCTCTTCTTATAAAGGACATGGAAGGACAGAAACTGAAAGACTGTTGGATCTGTACACACAGCCCAGTATCTGCAAGGACCATGCCGTACTTAGCCTTACCTCTGGAGCCGTGGGAGGTATTAACCCCACACTGCATACACAATGAGACTGGGACTCAATCTAGGTTTTGGGGAAAAGATGTGCCCCGTGATATATCTGCCTCATTGGCTATAATCGGATGGGCCGCTAATCCCTGGCTTCAGTTTAATATAACGCGGCCTAAGGTACAAATGTGGTGGCGGGAATATGATTCAGATGTTGGAAATATGGTCGCCAGGAGGAGGACTGAAATCCCTCACTCAGACCCCATTCCCAATGATGGACTGTGGTTCAGTCTTCAACACACTGGAGCAAACACCTGTGGTGAGGACAATAATTGCTTCCGCATATACACTCATTATCAAACACAGGTTAATGAGACAGTGTACCAAGATGGTGTTGAAGGCTGTAGAGCATCTACGGGTAAAATAATAAGGAAAGAAAGGGGTAAGTGTACATCTGGTGTAAGTGGAAAACAAATGAATAATACTTGGTGTGCCCATAAACCTATGTCAGGACTTTTGAGTTTATACCAATGTATACAGACCCCGGGTCACGTTTGTGTTCTCCCTGAAGGAGTATTCTTGGTTTGCGGACATCATGCCTACAGGTGGGTGAGCCCGGACATAAGAGGGGTCTGCACTCTTGCCAAACTGACACCAGCCACTTTCATAGTTCCTCATAGTAAAATAGACACAGCAGCAGTTCCAATTCATGCTTTGTATAGAAGGGCTGCAGACAATAAGCCCCGTCCAAATGGTAGGCCACATCTAGTAGAAATGGGGATAACAAATAAAATATTCAGTAGTATGCTAATATACCCCTTCATAACAGAAATGTGGGATAAATTAGTAGAAGCTACCGACTACCTGGACGATCAGATTTTCCAGATTCTTGAAGTTCTTAATGAAACTAATACAATACATAGACAATTAATCGTAGTTACTAACCAACATACTATAGTACTAGATTACCTGACAGCAAAAAAAGGAGGAATGTGTCAAATAATTGGTCCCACCTGTTGTAATTATATCGACCCTGCTGGCAATCTCCAGACCAGGGCCAGTATGGACAAAATAGGTGAACTTAGAGACCAATGGTTAAAGCAACACAGTGCAAACAGAAACTCCTGGTGGGGTAACACATTCTCTTTCCTAAATCCAGCAAATTGGTTTAATAGCTTAGCAGGATTGATTTTTTGGCATTGTAAATTTGCAAATTTTGTTGTTTTGCTTATTTTATGTAGCCGTTAAAGCGCTAATATATGTATTACTTAAGCTACTGAATAATGTATGTGTGAAAAAAGAATCTAAGGCTGAACCTTCTGTAGTGTATCATAGACCCCAGGTGGCCATTGCTGATGGGGAAAGTGAGTGTCCACACTGAGGGTGGATGGGCGAAGCAGGTAGGAAGCCCCCTTATGGGTACTAGACCCATGAGACAGTAGCTCCTTTGTGGACATCAGCTGACCCTGGCAAAGGTTTTACCATTTACAAAAGGGGGAAATTGATATAGGCGAGTTAATGGTTTGCTTTATATCCCTTTAATTGCCTTTAAGACTTCAAATGCCTTTTGCCTATTATTGCTATGTGTTATTCTTATGTAGACTAGTAGTCTCTGTCTTCAAGGAAACTATGCTTGTTATCATATTTGTTCTCAACAACATGTTCTGGGTACATTGTAAACAAGGTACGACCCTGAGGTGATGGTGGGGGCCAAATGAGCTCCACATATTGAGTCACATATTGCTGTAAATGGTATAAAAATATTGCCTTTGCTGCATTACATCAGATAAAGTGATTTGACCACGGCTTGTGTGTTGAAGTCTCTTTGTCTCCAAGCGCTTGCAACAGAAAGGGCGAAAAACCTCACAATTCGGACTCACTGTAATCTGGCAGAACTGCCTTTGGTCAGAATGAAAACAGCTACAACATTGGTATTGAGGTTGCTGACATTTTTACCTCTTTTGACTTTCTGATGACACAGCTTGCATTTGACAAAGCAAATGTCATCTGCAACTGTGTCAAAAAAGGACCACGCACTGCAAGTCTTGGGAGCGCCCGTTTTGGCTTTTGAAAGAGGAATGCACCTAACGGGTGCCGAAGTGGAGGCTACAGGCAACCAAGTCTGCCCCCACCCTCTCCCTCCTGTTTTGGCCGTTCGGGGAATCTCTTCCTCAGAGCTGCTCCCACCACCTTCCTGTTCCTCACGCCATGATGGGTCAAGGACCTCATCATCTACACTCCCCTCTTCAAACACCTGCTTCTCCTGGGTTGTCTCGCCAGCACCGTACGCACCAGAAAGTGGTAAGTGAGTCTCGTCATCATCTGATGCGTACTGAGGTGTGCTGACAATAGGCACTGGCCCACCCGCCTCTTCAGATTCCAAGGGAGAATGAAGTTGCGCATCATTGCATACTCCCTCTTCTTCACATTCTTGAATGCTGCTTGGCTGTCCCCCTCTTTCCAAGCCAACAGATTCAGAGAACAGAAGTAGAGACTGTGATGGCTCCTGTCCAGGGCTCTCTGACTGCCTGGGCACTTTGGCAGGTGAAGAGACAGATGGTTGCTCTTCAGTGCTCTGGCCCTGAGGGGACGTGGAAGTCATTGAAGTCGATGCGTTAGCTGCCATCCATCCGACAACGGCTTCAATTTGTTCCTCCCGCAGCAGTGGGGTGCGGCGAGGTCCTACAAAGCTGCGCATAAAGGACTGTTGCCTGCTAAAACTGGGGGATGCTGACTCATTGGTGCCCGCAGCAGGCACAGAATCCCCACGTCCTCTCCCTGCAGAATCCCCACGTCCTCTCCCTGCTGAAACTCCACGCCCACGTGCCTTACTCCCTGCCTTCTTCATCTTGGTAGACTGATAAAGATAGGCAGAAAAGTACAAAGGGGGGCGTAGTGTGCTTATTCCTGAACAGCTGGTAACAGGTATAAGAAACACTAATTTTATGAAATGTGTGTGTGGACTACACTTTAATAGGAGCTAATGTGGCCTACACAACTGCCAAATGGAGTGTTTGGTGAACTTTATTTATTTATTTTTTTTTAAAAAAACTAAAAGGATGTGACCAAAGATTTGAAAGCGATAGTATCACTAACTTTTTGGAGCTATTACAATGCAGGAAGGTAACCTACAATGCAAAAGATGAGGCTCCAAAAAATGGGGTAATACTAATCTGGCTGCAGCTGAAGGGCACAAGCCAGAAAAAAGGCTCCTCTATCTACTCCTATATAGTGTTTGCAACCAACCAATGTAGATGGATACGGATGGATGCACACTAATAAGAGAATAAAAAATGAGCTGCAATAAAAGAAAAATATGTGTGAGGCAGTGACGCGAGCTGAGCGGCCTACAACCAGATGTAGCTGCAGGACACACTACTCAGCGTGAGCTGCACTCACACACAGAGACCTCTCAGACAGCCGTGAACAGTGCAGATAAGTGGGCAATAGCACTGAAAGGCTGCAGAGAGGGTCCGCTGTCTACTCCTATAGTGTTTGCAACCACTGTAAATGGATATGGATGGATGCACACTAATAGGAGAATAAAAAATGAGCTGCAATAAAAAAATATGTGTGAGGCAGCGACGCACGCTGAGCGGCCTACAACCAGACGTAGCTGAAGGACACACTACTCAGCGTGAGCTGCACTCACACACAGAGACCTCTCAGACAGCCGTGAACAGTGCAGCAAAGTGGGCACTAGCACTGAAATGCTGCAGAGAGGCTCCGCTGTCTACTCCTATAGTGTTTGCAACCAACGTATATGGATACGGATGGATGCACAGTGCACACTAATAGGAGAATGAAAAATGAGCAGCAAAAAAAGAAAATTATGTATGAGGCAGTGACACGCTGAGCGTCCTACAGCCAGGCGTGGCAGCAGGACACACTACTCAGCATGAGCTGCACTCACACAGACCTTGCAGACAGCTGTGAACACTGCTGCAAGGCAAAAGAAAGCTACAGTGGTGGATTATGTAGCCTGGGTAAAGCACACTATGATTGTGAAAATCGCTATCTCTAACTGTCCCTCACAGTCTTGAACAGCAGCCTGTCCCTAACTGAATTCACAGCAGAGTGAGCCAGAAATGGCAGCTGCGGCGGCTTTTATAGTGCATCATGACATCATTTCAGCAGCCAATCACAGCCATGCCATTAGTTAACATGCCTACATGCCTAACAGGATGTGCCCACACTTCTGAGGATTGTCAATGGCTGAATCAAATCAAACTGGCTCATAGCATTATTGGAACTTCCGATTCCGGTATTCGAGTATTTGATATGCTAAAAGTATCGGAACTCAGTATCGGAATTCCGATACAATGAATATCGGCCGATACCCGATACTTGCGGTATCGGAATGCTCAACACTAGTCACAAACTATTCAAATAAACTTTAACACCATTAACATCACCGCCATTGATATTGGGCGCCCAGGGCCATGGACCGGGTCACTGCTGCTGTGACACATTCCCCCTGACACTGGCCCGGTACCGGGTACCCCGCTGCCCTGGGTGTGAGGGCGACCCAATTTTGGCATCACGAACAGGATGACGAGACCCGATGCCATCGGGTTCTGTGCGCCTGAAATTTGTGAGACTTTGTGCTTTTGAAAATGTGCAGAAGACCTGATTTAATAGACTGTAAAATGGACATTAGAAATGGCCGCTGGCGTGGAGAAGAAGGGCGTGAAGAGATGGGAGGTTCTATGAAAAGACCGCGAAGAGTATTGGGCCTTCCTTGCCTGAACTACTATGTGACAGCTACATGGCCCACCCCCCGAGGGGTTTGTATACTGGCTTGCTAACGCTGGAAGAAGACGCCGCCCCCGGAAGGAGGGGCAGAAAAAGCCAGTGACGGGAAAGGGGCCGAAGCAGGAAGAAGAACGCTAGAACGCCATTTTGGAGAGTGAGGGAAGGAGGCCTGCGGAGCGCGGGGAAACGGATCTCCCTGGCGCCATGGCTGACAGCTCCAACTCGATCCGCGAAATGAACTGCCGGCATTTGGAAGAAGAAATAGTCACGCTGACCACCCGGCTGCGGCTGAGGCAGGAGGCCTTGGGGAGACTGAGCCGGCAGCGCGCCCAGGAGGGGCCTACACCTAAGGTACCTGCGACACTGGTACACGCCACTGCTGCACCGGATCTTTTCCTGGCAGACCCCACGGAGCTTGGAGCCGCTGCCATGCCACCAGCAGCGTACTCTGTCCCTTCTTTGCCGCTGATACCGGAGGAGTTGAACGCAGCCCAGGGAGCTGAAGCGGAGGAAGAGAAGCTCCTGTTTGGACCTGGCATGGCTGTGCAGGTCCCGCCCGCAACCCCCGCAGAACCAGAGCTGCTACTGGCTCCACCGCCGTCCCCGGTGTCTCACCGGGCAGCGCCCGCTGCTACCACGCCTGCACTGGAGCAGAGACAGCACCGCCGGGAACTCCCAGGTATATATCCCAGCCTTCCTAATGGGTTGATGGGGAGGAGGAGGAGGACCATGCTGGTGGGAGTACGGTTGGAGTTGGCGTGCCCGATCCGAGATCTACAGGCCAGAGGGGGTTCTGGATCGTTTTGGGACGGTGATCTTGGGATCCCTTCACTGCCAAGTCCTCAGGCAGTTGCTTGTCAGCGCCGCCAGGATGTAGAGGCCTAGGAGCTAGACCTCTTACCAGAACAACGGAGTCCTCTATTGTGGAAGAGGAGTTGATGGGCGTTGAGATGCATCATGGTTTCCATTTGCCACAGCTTCAAGGCCCTTTAACAAGAAACCAGAATCAGGATGATACCACCTCTGAGAACAGTTCCAGTTCTTCCCGAACCCCAGGAGGAGACCACAATTAAGAAATACTTTTCAAATGTCGTTACCCAGGAGGGTTTGTTTGCACCAGTTGTGCTATCATGTTTTTCCGGTAGCACTTTTCTTGCCCTGTTTTCGATTGGCAGCGTTTCTACATTTGGAGCTGAGGAGATCATGAACGCTGTATTATCCAAAACTTTTATTGTAAATAGTTTGCACCTCTTTAGGTGCCCTTTCTTAGTTTTACATAAAAAGACACTTTGCGAAGATAATGTTTTTGCACGGACACTTTTCGAAGATGATGTCTACCTCAAAGGACACTGCAAGAGATCCCGGCTGGGAGCGGTGTCCAGCACTTACAAGAATAACTGTTTAATGTTTTACTGTGAAGTATTTGATAATGTGTTTTATAAGAGTATTAGTAACTGAGAAATGGCTTTTATAGAAGAATTAGGAATGTCTGATCTAGAGATGAGTGATGTGAATAAAGAATTGAAAGTAGACAGGTGACGGACCAGGTACTTGCGGTCAGTGTCTTGCATCTAGAAGAGACAGTGAAAGTAGAAAAATAAATGTGTATTAGAGAAGAAAAAATGAGAGAAAATGTGTTACAGAGAATAGCACTTTGAATTGAGAATTGCACTTAGAATTAAAAATTTTAGACAGAATTTAAGATAGAATTGTTTGTAACGTTCAAGATGAGTACCTCCTATAGTAGGAAGATTAGTATAAGAAATGTTTATGCATTACAAAAATTTTTGTATGTTTCTTTGCTGTCTACTTTGTTATCTTGCAGCCCGCGGACGTGCTGTGTTTAACGGGGGGGTATGTGGCGCCCCTGAGGCTCAGTCGCCACAGAGGTACTGCACCTTCTCCTAAGGTGTGGTGTCCCACCGCCTAGGTAAGTTGGGAACTCCTTTCCACTCTCCAACATCTGCATCCCACACACAGGATAGTTCAGTAGGTCCGCCTAGCAGCTTCAGGCTGGGGGGAGCAGAGCACCCTTCGTGGAACCCTGCTTCGTAACACGAGATGTGCTGGGAGGTGGGTGGAGTTAGTATAAAAGAGAATTGTAGGTCAGTCTGACAGGAGGTCAGGCGAGAGGAGTTCAGTTCTGAAGTTAGTTTTGAGTTCAGTTTGAGTTCAGTTTAGAAAGAGTGCAGCAGCTGCCTCAGTGATCTGAGCCAGCTGGCATGGGAAAGAGAAGAGAAGGAGAAAGACGTAGACCTGCAACCTAAGCTTCCATAAGAGAGAGAAGGAACAGCGCGGAACAAAGGAGTAAGGAGAACAGAGAGGAGTTGAGGGTTGAGAGAGTACCCAGCCAATAGGTTCTCAGCGCAAGGCCGGGGCCCGGTCCCCGAGGTTGTATGGACACTTATGGTTCTGCAGCAGACACCGGTGGAGTAGTTGGCTGTAAATTCACTACTCCCATCAAAGACTTGGGACACAACAGCAACTGGATAGAGAGCCAGGACTTCTGAGAAGGGAGTCCCGGATAGAGGCTACAGCTGTCTGTCATACAAGTAAGGTTCTAGGAACATCTGGCAGGAGGAATTCCAGAGAACTACGGTACTGGAGTTCTTCACACTAAAAGGCGTAATAGAGGAGTCGTTCAGGAATGGCACATGTTGGCGCAGTGTTGGAGAGGAGAACCCTGACTTGCCCGGGAGGTTGATTGAGTCTCTACCCCAGAAGACACGGAACGGAGGCAGGCACCAGTGGGTACCACGAACTGTGAGTAAAACGTTGAAACTACAAGCCCTGGTGTTCTCCATTCATTAGTCGCTAACACCTCCAGCACCGCTACATCTGGGTAACAGCATCTATACCATTCTGTGCCTCTCCTCGTCCATTGCACCTACAATGCCCTGGGACTACAGCTCCACCTGTGGGGAGCTATACCATCTTTGCTGCACCACACCATCAGTCCCAGCGGATCTGCATGCAGCGTTGGCTTACCATCTCCCTTGCCAAACACCACCGGTGGCGACACGAACTATTCAAATAAACTTTAACACCATTAACATCACCGCCACTGATATTGGGCACCCAGGGCCACGGACCGGGTCACTGCTGCTGTGACACATTCCCCCCTGACACCAGCCCGGTACCCCACTGCCCTGGGTGTGAGGGCGACCCAGAGACACTTCTTGGACAATTTTATAGTGTCTTCGCCAGCCACGAGGATGACTTCGGATGTACCACAGCCATCACACATGGAATCCCCACGGCGGGGGGCAGCCCCCATCCTAGAGCGATGTCGGCAAATGCCACCGCAGCTATATCAGGAAGTAAAAACTCTACTAGCCCAAATGCTCTGAAAGGGGGTCATACGAGAAAGTCAAAGCCCTTGGGCGGCCCCTATCGTCCTGTTTCGGAAGAAAGATGGCACTTTACGTTTTTGCGTGGATTATCGGAAGTTGAACGCCTGCACCATCAAGGATTCGTATCTGTGGCCCGTATAGAAGAGTCTCTGTCCACCCTGAGGAACGCAACATACTTTTCCACTCTTGACCTGGCCAGTGGGTACTGGCAGGTACCGATGTCGGAGTAGGACAGAGCCAAGACGGCATTCATCTTCCCCATGGGACTGTTCGAGTTCTATCGGATGCCATTTGGGCTAGGCAACGCCCCCGGAACTTTTCAGCGGTTGATGGAGCGGTGTCTGTGAGACTTCAACTTCGAAGCCACGTTGATATACTTGGACGACATAATCATCTATTCCGCCACCTTCGAGGATCACCTGAGGCGGTTGTGGCAGGTGCTCGGCTGGCTGCAGAAGTACGGGTTGAAGGTGAAGCCCCAGAAATGCCATCTATTCCGCACCCAGATCAAGTCCCTGGGGCATACCGTCTCGGCAGAGGGCGTTCGACCAACCCTGGAAAAGGTCGCTGCCATCCAAGGGTGGCCTACCCCTCAGACGTGAAGGACGTGTGGGCCTTCCTGGGGTTGGCCGGCTACTACCGTCGGTTCGTGAAGAATTTTGCATGCCGAGCTCGAGCCCTGCAAGACCTGCTGAAAGGGGCTCTCGCCGGGACGAATGGACGAAAGATCCAGTGGCAGCAACCGCAAGAGGATGCGTTTCAAGCCTCAAAGCTGCTCTCTCGGACGCCCCGGTATTGGCATATGTGGATTTTTCTCAACCGTTTATCCTGCATACCGACGGGAGCTTCCAGGGACAAGGAGTTGTGTTGTCACAGGTGCAGGACGGTCGGGAGAAAGTGATCGCCTATGGTAGCCGGTCGCTGCATGACTCAGAACGCAACCCGGACAATTACAGCTCGAGCTCCTCGCGGTAGTGTGGGCAATGATGGAGCGATTCGCAGAGTACCTGGCGGGCTCCGAAGTGGTAGTGCGGACCGATAACCCATTAGCCCATTTGGAGAATGCCAAGCTGTGAGCCCTCGAGCAGTGGTGGGTAGCTCGGATGGCCAAATTCAATTATAAGATCATCTACAAATGGGGAGCTGAAAACGTGCACGCCGACACGCTCTCTAGAATCCGACACACCACCCCAGGGAGAAACCGAGACGACGAATTAGAAGCAGATGAGACGCCGTTCGCCCTCACCACCGCCGCGCTTGCAGTCAGCACGCAGGAAGTGCCTAGTCCGGGACTCCTAAAGCGGATGCTGGGACAGCCCAGCGACCACTGGATCCAGCAGCAACAAGAAGATGCAGAAATTGGACTCCTACGCCAATGGGTGGCCACTGGTAAATTGCCCATGGGCTCACAGAGGCAGGCTTTGACCCACGATATGTTACTGATGCTGCGCCAGTGGGAAAAACTGGTCATCAAAAAGGGACTCTTATATCGAAAAGCCGTGTCACGAGCCACGTCAGCTACGATATGGCAGGTGATTGTGCCCGGAGACCATCTCAGCCAACTGGCCCAGGAAGCCCATGAAAAAGGGGCTCAATGTCAGGAACATCTCACTGAACTTGCTCACTGAGCCAGTGCGCTTGTCCTGAGTAAAGTGAACAGTGCTAAAAGATACCTGTGGAGCAGGCAGCAGCCGAGCAGATGAGTACTTCAGAGCCGCAGGACCTGAAGCACGTGACTGCTAGGGTCGTGGCCTAAACTCCACAGAGCTAGGAGCTGCAAGATAACTCCTAGCAGGGTAACTGCGAGACAAAGTTACCAGGGGGCATAGACAGGGAGAATAGTCAAGATGTAGCCAGTGAGTCACACACAGAGATAGCTGCAAAGGTACAAGAGGGGCGAGCAGCGAGTAGTCAGGTCACAGGCAATGAGTCATACACAGAGATAATAACGCAGTACAAAATCAACAGGCAAACTCACAATGGGAAACAGAACCGGGTCAGAACCATATAAACAAGCTATAGCAACAAACAGGCACACAGGGGTCAGCACACTAGGCCAAAGGCAAAAGTATAACTGGCCTGGTTGCCGGAGCTAGGGACTGAGCCCTTAGAATTTCTTGTTCCAACTCAGTTGAGACCCCCACCACTACCACCCCTGGGGGAAGAATGGAGGACGGCGGCTCAGGGGGAGTCACTGGATTAAAACTTCTGGACATGGCATCCGCTTTAACATTTTTGGACCCCGGTCGAAAAGTAATGGAGAACTGAAATTGTGAAAAAAAAAGTGACCAACGGGCTTGTCTAGGAGTAAGCTTCTTAGCAGATTCAAGGTATGCCAAATTTTTGTGATCCGTGACAACCGTGATAGGGTGAGTCGCCCCTTCCAAAAAGTGCCTCCATTCCTCAAACGCCAGCTTGACCGCAAGAAGTTCTCTATTGCCTACATCATAGTTTTTCTCAGCTGAAGAGAACTTCTTGGAGAAGAAGGCACAGGGTTTGAGATTGGTACGGGTGGCCGGACCCTGGGACAGCACAGCCCCCACCCCCACTTCAGAAGCATCCACCTCCATAATGAATGGTTTGGACGGGTCAGTTTGTACCAACACCGGGGCAGACATGAAACATTTCTTAATCGCTGAGAAGGATTCCTTAGCGAGTACAGACCAATTTTTTACATCAGCGCCCTTCTGGGTAAGATCCGTGAGTGGTTTAACCACTTGTGAGGAACCTTTAATGAATCTCCGGTAATAGTTCGCAAATCCTAAGAAGCGCTGGAGCCCCTTGAGATCTCGAGGCTGAACCCAGTCAGCGATCGCCAGCACCTTCTTAGGATCCATACGAAACCCCTCACAGGACACAATCAACCCCAAAAAAGACAGCTCCTGTACAAAAAAACGAACATTTTTCCAATTTAGCGAACAATTGGTTCTCCCTGAGTCTCTGGAGAACTGTCTTTAGATGTTGCAAGTGAGATTGACTGTCCGGGGAATACACCAAAATATCATCCAAATAAATAATAACAAAACGGCCTATCAAATCAGAAAACACAACATTGATGAAATTTTGGAAAATAGCGGGTGCATTAGTTAACCCAAACGGCATTACCAGGTTCTCAAAGAGTCCTTCTGATGTGAGGAATGCCGTTTTCCACTCGTCCCCTTCCCGAACCCTTATCAGATTGTAGGCCCCCCGCAGATCTAACATGGAGAACCATTGGGCCCCAGCTAACTGGTTACATAAGTCTGGGATGAGGGGAAGCGGGTAAGAGTTCCTAACCGTTATCTTGTTCAGTTCCCGAAAGTCGAGGCACGGCCGCAAACCACCATCTTTTTCTTCACAAAGAAGAACCCTGCTGCCACAGGTGACACAGAAGGCCTGATATGCCCTTTGTGGAGGCTCTCAGCTATGTACTCCTTCATGACTTGGCGCTCAGGCCCAGACAAATTGAACAATCGAGCCTTAGGTGTGCAGTTTAAAAACCTGCCCTGGGATCATGACACTCTCTTTGGTGCTCAAAAAAAGTTACAGTGGTTACAGCAGATAGTGTACCACCCACGCTTACACACTGCTGTAGAAGAAGTTTGTCGAACCTGCTGCCCGTGCGAGCTTGCTAAACCCCCTGCACAATGAGCCGCGGTGCAGACTGTTGTAACATCAGCCCCCCCTGGAGCTTCTTACAGTGGACTACCTGACCATCGGTCCTGTCTATCAGGTGTATAAACATTGTCTCGTAATGGTGGACCATTTCACTAAGTTCGCCGTAGTCACCCCCACCCGAGACCAAACAGCGGAGTCGGCTGCTTACGCAATTTGTAAGAACTTTATTCAAGTATACGGCTGTCCACAATGAATACATTCGGATCAAGGAGCGTGCATCCTAGGAAGAGTCATGGAAGAGCTTCAGCATCTGTACGGAATCAATAAATCGCGGACTACACCATACCATCCGCAGGGAAACGGAGCCTGCAAGCGATTCAATCGTACGCTAATCCAAATGCTGCGCACCCTGGAGAGCGACCACAAGGCCCGCTGGCCAGAATATGTCCCCGAGCTGATGTGGGTGTATAACAACCGAGTGCATCGAGTAACGGGTTACACCCCCTATTCTTTGCTGTTCGGACGAGAAGGCAAAGGAATTATGGAAGTGGAGTTAAACCCGGAAGAGCCACATTCCTTGACCGGGGTTATCCTCATGGGTCCGAAATCATCAGTATCGGCTGCAGACCCTCCACCGGATCGTACATACGAAACTCCGGGAACTAGAACACCAAGGGGGAGCACTACCCCCACATATTGACTTTCAGGCTGGGGATCGGGTACTCGTGCTTGATCAATGTCCCCAAAACAAGTTGGAACCACGGTGGGAGGCAAACCCGTACCGAGTGTTGCGTCGGGTAAGCCCCGATGGGCCTGTATACGAAATACAGTCTGAAGGAGATAACACACCTCCCACTCGGGTTGTGCACCGTAACATGTTACAACCTTGTACGTCTACTGATCCCCGCTGCCCGAACCGACCCTCCAGGTCCCCGACCCTCGGCCCACAGTCTGGTACTTGGATGATGAAGAGGACTTCTTCATCACATCTACGGGGCATCTCAGTAGTGGCACTACAGCAGACCTGGACACCCCACCAGAACCAACTATTCGATCACCCTCCACCACCCCAGAAGACTCCACTACACCCGAGCTTCGACGCTCCGAGCGGTCAACAGCTGGCAAACCAACTGAACGCTACGAACAGGACCAGTTCGTATGGCGACAAGGACTATCATCCCAAGGAACTAACACGAGTCTACAGAAACTCTCGCCCGAGGACTGGCAAGCATACTGGGCGGGGGATTGTGGGAGGAACGGCCCCCGTCGAGTGTCCGGGCAGGAACCAGAGGTGCCATCATCTGGGTTCCTGGGGAAACTGTTCCCGTGGGACAGGATTCGAGGACGGACCGTTATGACTGACAGGTGGGCTGGGGAGGGACCGGTATAAAGGAGGCGGGGAATCCCCCAGACGATGAGTCAACAGATCGGGACAGGGAGAGCAGGAGAGCGTGGGAGCGACTGCCAGCTAGAACGACTGACCAGCGCCAGGGAGGACGCCGACTGAGGACCCCAGAGGGACGGTATCCAGAGAGCCGTACGAGACTTGTTGCCCCTGTCCAGATCGCAGCCACTGTGGCCCCACTGTGGCCCCAGGACAGCTCGCGGCCATTGTCGCCACCCCTCTGCCCGCGGCTGCGGCCTACCCACGGTCGCCCGCGGCCGCCTCCCCTGAGCTCGTGACCGCAGCCTGTTCCCTGCACCCACGGCCGCCCTGCTTTCACCAGTGGCCGTGGCCAGCACCGTGCCATCGGTGGCCACAACTGTCCCGCTCCGGTCCGCAGCAGGAGCTGGGCCTCTCTTGATCACGGACTCCCTGTCGCAGCCGCTAGCTGCGCAAGTGGCCTGTCACACGCCACTATACACCACTGCCACCTGCCCAGGTCCGGGCGCTGTGGCCCCTTCCGTCCAAGGACTCTGTCGGGGCCTGTGGGGCTCCAGCGTCACCACCTCAGCAACTGGGCCCAGCAACTATTTTGCCGAAAGACCACCAGCCCGAATGGCGAGGGACATCTGGACGGCTAAGTAGACTCTAGACTTAAGGACCCATAGTCGGCCAAACCGCGGCCCTATAGTGACCGGCCATTGCCGGGAGTAGTCGTGTGCTGCGTTATTGTGTTTGCTTGTTTAGAGCCCCTGCGTGGGCAACCTGTGTTACCCCTGTTTCAGTGATCAGGCCGTGACTGAGGAAAGTCCCATCAAGTCCCATAAACGTACCTTAAAGGCACCGTAGTTGTCTCGTTACTCTACACTGCATCCTGCGCACCTGCTGGTACTACACCTATACGATGGACTACTTGCTAGAGATGGTGTGCACCTTACGAAGACTGGAAAATAAGTATTTGGAAGTTGCCTTGCTACACTTATAAGGAGAGCTTTAAACTTGAACAATATGGGAAAGGAAGCAAAAGGTGAGAAATAGCCATTCACCTGACAAATACTTTTGAGAATTCTGCTATTACTGTAGAAGTGGAAAGGAAGAACAAAGACAAAAAATCTAAATAACAAAAAATATTGGAGAAAGAAAAACCAATCACAAATGAAAATGTTTCTATACTAATGCACAAAGCATGGGCAACAAACAAGGAGATTTGGAACTACTAACGCAGGAAAAGAAATGATGTCATTGGAATCACTGAAACTTGGTGGGATAATATACGTGACTGGAATACAAGGCTAGAAGGATACAACTTATTTGCAAGAAACAGACTTGATCAACGAGGAGGAGGTGTCGCATTGTATGTTAGAAAAGCGTATATCTGACCTGAGCTTGAAGCTTCAGAGACAGGGAGTTCTATGGAAACTGTTTGAGTAAGAATACAAGGACAGAACAATAGAAAGGACACCATTGTAGGCATTTACTACAGGCTGCCTGTTCAAGCTGAAGACATGGATGACATGGATGAAGTCTTTATGCATCAAATGGTCAAGTTCTCCAAAAAATATGACATAGTTGTCATGGGAGATTTCAACTATCCAGACATTTGTTGGGAATCTATCTCAGGAAAGACTAACTTGTCAAGGAAATTCTTATCCTCTCTTGCTGACAAGTTTATCTTCCAAAAGGTAGGGGATAAAACAAGGTGATCTGCTACCTTGGATCTAATCCTTATGAACAGGGAGAAAATAATTGAGGGGGTAAGAGTGGCTGGGACCCTAGGAGGTAGCGACTATGCTATTTTAGAATTTTGGATAACTAGAGGATGAAAACCTGTGAACACTCAGACGTCAAGGTTACATTTCTATCACGCCGCCTGTCAAGTCGCTCTCACCTGGGGGCGGGACCTCTGGCCCGATGTCACCTCTTCCGGTGCTGCGAACACTCCGGGGGTCCTGTTGGGTGCGCACGCACACTTCTCGTACTTAGTTCCATGTCTGCACAATGTTCTTTGAGTGCATGCACGCTCTACTCTGCCTCCGGTCATGTCCTCTCTATGGTATTGGAGGACCTGACCCGGAAGTCCTAGCGCTCATGTGCTATATCAGGCTACCTCTTCCTAAGGGAGGTGCCTGATTATTGTTGTGCTTCCGGGCTTGGTCTGACTTGTCCTTGCCTGGCTGTGTGTTGTATTCGGGTCCCCTGCCTTATGCTCTGTTGTGCCTCCTGTCACATGCTCTGTTCTGGTATCCTGCCTTATGCTGTGTTGTGCCTTTTGGCACATGCTCTGTTCTTGTATCCTGCCTTATGCTCTGTCATGCCTCCTGGCACTTGCTCTGTTCTTGTATACCGCCTTATGCTAGGTAATGCCTCCTGACTAGAGTTGAGCGACTTTTGGTTTTTTAGGGTCGCGTTTCGTTTCGTGAAACCCGACTTTTCCAAAAGTCGGGTCGAGCAAGAACGTCCGATTATAGGGAAAAGTCGGGGTCGTCCCGAAACCCGAAACCCAATGTAAGTCAATGGGGAATAAAAGTCGGCAGTGAGAGGAGGACAGGAAACACACCTACAGTGCCCATTTGAATGCCAAAAGCATCAATTCTTCTTACTTAAGCTTGTCAACCTTAATTAACTTCATAATACAAGTTACGCACTGAAAAATGGGGGTTATTTGGCTAAAGTTGTGGGGGGGAGGGCTGGCTGCAGGTTTTCATGTGCCCTGGGCGAAAGAGCGCCCCTTTAACACATACCACAACTCATCATGCTCCGATACGGCAGAGAAATAGCGGTATAGTACAATGAAAAATACCTCACTTTTTACATCTCATGACGAGGCCCATCTATTTCTCCATACAGAATCATTGGTCCCATATAATGTTTGAAACAGTATATGATGAGCTCCACATAATGCTACAGTATATGTTGGTCCCCATGGATGAAGCTCCACTGTCTTATGGGCCCAAATAATGCTCCAAACATAATGGGCCCCATTTCTAATGCTCTAGTGTATAATGGGCCCTGTAAATGCTGCTCCAGTGTCTGATGTCCACCTTTGGAATGTTCCAGTGTATGGTGGGCCCCATCTATCATTCTCCAGAGTATAGTGCTCCCCAAAAATTGCTGTCCCAACATTGAAAACAATCAAATAAGTCTCCTCGCTAGGGAATCCCTGTACTTGTCTGGATTCCTCGTCGCCCCCATCTTCCATCTCACTGCACAGTATTTCAACTTTGCAAGTGCTGTGATCCTGAGCAAGCAGGGGGGGCTCACTCATTGGCGACGGCACTGGCACAGGGCCCCTGATAGTACGGTGGTGTGTCTGATGGCGGGTGGGCCGAACCTGCACTTTCATCTGCAGCTTCCTCTTTGTCACCGTGTAAGATGGAACTGTATATGGGAAGGGTAACCTGAGTTTCATCAGGGTCAGATTCAGGTCGTGTAGCGTGCGAGGGGAATGTAGTGGTCTGGGTCAATGTACCAGCAGATTCATCGAGCAGTGGCTGGGCATCAGTGCACATGTGTCGCCCCCAGGAGTACGGTCGCCACAGTGGCATTACCTTCTTCCTAGGGAGTGTGATGTCATGCTTGGGAGCAACGAACGATCTCTCTAGCAGGTTAACTGATTGGGCGGCGTTATTCCCACGAGTCATGACCCTCCAAACAGCGTTCATGAAGGCAAAGTGTTTGTTTTACGTGGGCAGTATGGTTGCAAAGCTGAACCTTAAAGGAATGTCCAGAAGGGCACCACCAGGAGTGGAGCCTACGGTTAAATTCGACTCCACCTGGGAAACCTCAACCATGCCAGCTACAGAACAGATGCACACATTGCAAGCTTAATTCCGTTAACGAACGAGACTCCGTCATGCCCCGCGGTCCGAGTCCGGCTTACTAGAGGGACACGTGAGGCTCTGGCACATGAGATTGGCCAATAACTGGTGTGTCATGCCCTTACATGTCCGTGGCTGCATGTGCGCTACACTGAAAAGGCCAGCGTTTGTCGCTTACAGGTGCAGATAACCCGCTGAACAACGTTAGTGATGGGGATCACTGATTACAATTATTACCCGCGAACAATGATTTCCCAGTAAGTGCAGGTCAACCGCAGTTCCGGAATTAGGCCTAACCGTCATTCCTGAAAAAATGAAAAACTTACGTGTGCAAACCACAGGTGCTGTAGCTTGCTTAACAGCTCGCCAGCCGTTCTCACGCCCAGTATGGATTACACGTAATTGCACAAAGGTGAGAAAGGGTACCATATCCCCAGATAACATGTATGGATAGCGTACACATTCAAAATATATGTCTATACATCAGGAGGCAGGCTCAGACGGTGTTAGGCCCAGTATGGATTGCACGTGATTGCACAAAGGTTAGAAAGGGTACCGTTTCCCTGGATAACATGTATGGATAGCGTACACATTCAAAATATATGTCTATACATCAGGAGGCAGGCTCAGACGGTGTTAGGCCCAGTATGGATTGCACGTGATTGCACAAAGGTTAGAAAGGGTACCGTATCCCCAGATAACATGTATGGATAGCGTACACATTCAAAATATATGTCTATACATCAGGAGGCAGGCTCAGACGGTGTTAGGCCCAGTATGGATTGCACGTGATTGCACAAAGGTTAGAAAGGGTACCGTATCCCCAGATAACATGTATGGATAGCGTACACATTCAAAATATATGTCTATACATCAGGAGGCAGGATCAGACGGTGTTAGGCCCAGTATGGATTGCACGTGATTGCACAAAGGTTAGAAAGGGTATCGTATCCCCAGATAACATGTATGGATAGCGTACACATTCAAAATATATGTCTATACATCAGGAGGCAGGCTCAGACGGTGTTAGGCCCAGTATGGATTGCACGTGATTGCACAAAGGTTAGAAAGGGTACCGTATCCCCAGATAACATGTATGGATAGCGTACACATTCAAAATATGTCTATACATCAGGAGGCAGGCTCAGACGGTGTTAGGCCCAGTATGGATTGCACGTGATTGCACAAAGGTTAGAAAGGGTACCGTTTCCCCGGATAACATGTATGGATAGCGTACACATTCAAAATATATGTCTATACATCAGGAGGCAGGCTCAGATGGTGTTAGGCCCAGTATGGATTGCACGTGATTGCACAAAGGTTAGAAAGGGTACCGTATCCCCAGATAACATGTATGGATAGCGTACACATTCAAAATATATGTCTATACATTAGGAGGCAGGCTCAGACGGTGTCAGGCACAGTATGGATTTGACGGCCCAGACTACACAGCGGAGGAGCAGGGAGAGGTAAAGATTGCAAATGCTGGGGCCCTGCCCAAGCAAGGGGGGCCCACTCGTGGGCGTCGGTACTGGCACTGGGCCCCTCATAGTACGGCGGTGTGTCTGACGGCGGGTGTGCACCACCACCGTCAGAGACACTTGATTGCACTATGAAGGACCCTGTACCAGTGCCCGCGCCCAAGAGTCGGCCTACCCACCTGTCCAGGGCAACGGCACTCGCACGGTGTCGTGCGCTAGGTGGTGACCCCGGCCATAAGGGGGGGAGGCAGCACAGTTAGGGAGTTTTAGAAAGTGGCATATGTTGATGTTGGACATTCAGCTGATGCAAAAGGTGAAATAGGTCAAGTCCCAGGAAGAGGTGGACCAAAGCAAGCCATTTTTCTGTCACCCTATGTGTCATCAGGGGAAGGTGGGACAAAATCCTTGGAAACCCATGCGTGGTTCATTTTAATGAAGGTTAGATCATCCACATTTTGGGTTGACAGACGGGTCCTTTTTTCTGTCAGGATTGATCCAGCTGCACTGAAGACTCTTTCCGATAGCACACTTGCAGCTGGGCAAGCGAGCTCCTGTACGGCATATTGTGCCAATTCAGGCCAGGTGTCCAGTTTAGCGGCCCAATAGTCAAAGGGGAATGACCTGTGTGGGAGAACATCGATATGGGAGGAAAAGTAGTTTGTAACCATAGTTGACAACTGCTGTCTCCTGTCACTTTCCATCGATGCAGTATTACCAGTTGTGTGAGTGGTACTTGAAAAATCAGTCCACAACATTGTCATGAAACCCCTGTCTCCAACGCCACTTCTGCTGTGTGTACCACGAACACCTCTGCCAAGCTGCCCCCGGCCCGTACGGCTCGTGTGAGAACCATCACCGCTGCTGTGTGCTGGGAATGCCTCAAACAACCAATTTACCAGAGTTGCTTGTTTATTAGCCAATATTAGGTCAAGGTTCTCCTGTGGCATGATGTTTTGTAATTTGCCTTTATAGCATGGATCCAGGATGCTGGCCAACCAGTAGTCGTCATCGTTCATCATTTTGGCAATGCGTGGGTCCCTTTTTAGGATCTGCAAGGCATAATCTGACATGTGGGCCAATGTTCCCGGTGTCAATGATGCACTGCGAGTGCTGGTTGGAGGAGCACTTTCTGGCAAATCCACATCCCTCCAGTCACGCACAAACCCTGTACCAGACCTTGCCACGCCAACATTTTCACTTGCCCCACGAGATGCATCCTCCTCCCCTAAGTAATCATCCCCATCATCCTCCTCCTCCTCCTCCTCTTCTTCCTCCACCTCGTCCAGGAGAGGTCCCTGAGCAGACAATGGCTGAATGTCATCAAGGATTCCCTCCTCCTCTTCCTCCTCATCAACACTGGCTGCAGACGCCTGCTCCTTAAGGTGCGTCAAAGTTTGCATGAGCAGACGCATAAGTGGGATGCTCATGCTTAGGATGGCGTCGTCTGCGCTTACCAGCCGTGTGCATTCCTCAAAACACTGAAGGACTTTACAGAGGTCTTTCAGCTTCGACCACTGCACACCTGTCAACCCCATGTCTGCTCTCAAAGTGCCTGGCCGTGTATCCTCCCACAAATGCATTATGGCCTGCCTCTGCTCGCACAGCCGCTCCACCATGTGCAGGGTGGAGTTCCACCTTGTTGCAATGTCGATAATGAGGCGGTGGTTGGGAAGGTGGAGCAATCGCTGCAACTTCTGCATACGAACGGAGTGTACAGGCGACCGGCGGATGTGCGCGCACAGTCTTCGCACCTTCTGGAGCAGGGCTGTTAACTCCGTATAATTTTTGAGGAAGCACTGCACCACCAGGTTCAAGGTGTGAGCCAAGCAAGGTATATGGCTGAGTTTTGAAAGGGCTATGGCTGCCACAAAATTACGGCCGTTATCACTAACTACCTTGCCTGCCTCAAGATGTACACTGCCCAGCCATGACTCAGTTTGTCGCTTCAAGTACTCGGCCAGCACCTCGGCGGTGTGTCTGTTGCCCAAACACATCATCTGCAACACAGCCTGCTGACGCTTTCCACTAGCTGCTCGATAGGGGGACACATCGTTTGCAACAGTGGCAGCTGCAGATGCAGTGCTCGTGCGATTGCGCTCTGTGGATGAGCTTTCGCTTCTGGAGGAGGAGGAGGAGGAGGGTCGAACGCCTACAGCCAACTGTTTCCTATACCGTGGGCTAGGCAGCACTGTCCCACCACCGCTGTTCCCTGTGGACCCTGCATCCACCACATTAACCCAGTGCGCAGTGATGGACACGTAACGGCCCTGGCCATGCCGACTGGACCATGCATCAGTTGTGAGGTGCACCTTTCCGCTCACTGACTGCTTGAGTGCATGGACAATGCGGTCTTTCACATGATGGTGGAGGGCTGGAATGGCTTTGCGAGAGAAGAAGTGGCGACTGGGTAGGTCATAGCGTGGTACTGCATAGGCCATGAGTTCGCGGAAAGCTGTGCTTTCCATCATCCGAAAGGGCATCATCTTAAACGAGATTAGTTTGGCAATGTGGGCGTTCAAACCCAGTGTACGCGGATGAGAGACTGAGTACTTTCTTGACCTACTCATAGTGTCTGGGAGGGTGAGCTGGACTTGAGAGCTGCATATGGTGGAAGTAGCGGTGGACAGGGCGGACTGAGAGAGGGTTGATGATGGTGATGGAGTTGGTGTTCTTTCTGATGGCCTAGAATCAGTCTTTCGTTGATATAACAGTGGGATTCCCTGACTGCTGTGGCCTTGCAACGACACCTCAACATTTGCTGCTGTGCTAACCGGTGGGTTTACAGTGGGGGAAACAATGTAGCGTTGCTGACTACCTTCGTTGTGATCAGTTGCACATGTGGCACTTGAGGTTTGGTGTTGTGTCCACGCTTGCAAGTGCATGCTGGTTGAATGTCTAAGCATGCAACTGGTATTCAAATTTTTCAGATTTTTCCCTCGGCTAAAGGTCTTTGCGCACTTCTTACAGATAACCTTGGCCTGATCATGAGGATTTTGGTCAAAAAAGTGCCACACTGCACTCTTCCTACTTTGGCAGACATTTTGCGGCCTAGCACGCTGTGATCTTTTGACCCTCTGGACAAGCTGTCCAGCAACTCTTTTGATGTTTGGAACCTGTCTTTGGAGTGCTCCGGGCCTGCCAGATAACAGCTGTTGCGATGTCGATGTCTGCTGTGGATGCTCCTCATCTGAGCTATTGGAAGCAGCACCCTCTTCCCCCAATGGATGCCAATCTGGGTCAACAACTGGGTCATCCATCACCTCCTCTTCTATGTCATGTGCACCTTCCTCTGTGTCACCATGTATGGTGGTATAGTGTGCGGGAAGGGGCACCTGAGTCTCATCAGGGTCAGAATCTGGCTCTGTACACTGCGAGGACAATGTAGTGCTCTGAGTGAATGTACCAGCAGAATCATCCATCAGCGGCTGTGCATCAGTGCACTCCATGTCAGATTCATCTTGGCCTGGGTAATTCACCATTTGACTTGATAATCCAGGCATGGTATGTGAAAACAGCTCCATGGAGTAATCAGTAGTATGGCCTGCGTCATCCTTCAATCTTGGTTGGGGTGAAGGACACAAGGAAAGGTGTGGTTCATGAACATGAGCCTCCAATGATGACTCAGTGCTTTTACTTTTTACAACTGAAGAAGAGGAGGCGATAGAGCTGGAGGCTGAGTCAGCAATGTAAGACAAAACTTTTTCCTGATGCTCTGGCTTTAAAAGCGGTTTGCCAACTCCTAGAAAACTAAGCGTTCGAGGCCTTATGTAGCCAGACGATGACGCAGGCTCAACACCTCCTGCATTCGGTCCTATTTTGCTCTTGCCACTACCATCAGATCCACCACCAACACCATCATTACCAGCTGCCAACCCCCGCCCAATTCCATGGCCTCTTCCACCAGCCTTCCTCATTTTTGGTAGAAATGTAGACAAAATCCAACAAACTATATAGTAATGTAAAACAAGGTACAAGGTGTCTATAGGACAGGGGAGATTTTGAATTTCTGCAGACACGTGTGGACACTGGACACTTTTGGATTGTGTGAGGCCCACTGATATCTGAGCGCTATGTCACAGGCTCGATGGCACAGCTGTGACAAAAGTGACGAGAGGATAAGGGAGATTTTGAATTTCTGCAGACACTTGTGGACACTGCACACTTTTGGATTGTGTGAGGGCCACTGATATCTGAGCGCTATGTGACAGGCTCGATGGCACAGCTGTGACCAAAGTGACTAGAGGATAAGGGAGATTTTGAATTTTTGCACACACTTGTGGACACTGGACACTTTTGGATTGTGTGAGGCCCAATGAATATCTGAGCGCTATGTGACAGGCTCGATGGCACAGCTGTGACCAAAGTGACTAGAGGTTAAGGGAGATTTTGAATTTCTGCACACACTTGTGGACACTGGACACTTTTGGATTGTGTGAGGCCCAATGAATATCTGAGCGCTATGTGACAGGCTCGATGGCACAGCTGTGACCAAAGTGACTAGAGGATAAGGGAGATTTTGAATTTCTGCACACACTTGTGGACACTGGACACTTTTGGATTGTGTGAGGCCCAATGAATATCTGAGCGCTATGTGACAGGCTCGATGGCACAGCTGTGACCAAAGTGACTAGACGATAAGGGAGATTTTGAATTTCTGCACACACTTGTGGACACTGGACACTTTTGGATTGTGTGAGGCCCAATGAATATCTGAGCGCTATGTGACAGGCTCGATGGCACAGCTGTGACCAAAGTGACTAGAGGATAAGGGAGATTTTGAATTTCTGCACACACTTGTGGACACTGGACACTTTTGTATTGTGTGAGGCCCAATGAATATCTGAGCGCTATGTGACAGGCTCGATGGCACAGCTGTGACCAAAGTGACTAGAGGATAAGGGAGATTTTGAATTTCTGCAGACATTTGTGGACACTGGACACTTTTGGATTGTGTGAGGCCCACTGATATCTGAGCGCTATGTCACAGGCTCGATGGCACAGTTGTGACAAAAGTGACGAGAGGATAAGGGAGATTTTGAATTTCTGCACACACTTGTGGACACTGGACTCTTTTGGATTGTGTGAGACCCAATGAATATCTGAGCGCTATGTGACAGGCTCGATGGCACAGCTGTGACCAAAGTGACTAGAGGATAAGGGAGATTTTGAATTTCTGCACACACTTGTGGACACTGGACACTTTTGGATTGTGTGAGGCCCAATGAATATCTGAGCGCTATGTGACAGGCTCGATGGCACAGCTGTGACCAAAGTGACTAGAGGATAAGGGAGATTTTGAATTTCTGCAGACACTTGTGGACACTGGACACTTTTGGATTGTGTGAGGGCCACTGATATCTGAGCGCTATGTCACAGGCTCGATGGCACAGCTGTGACAAAAGTGACGAGAGGATAAGGGAGATTTTGAATTTCTGCAGACACTTGTGGACACTGGACACTTTTGGATTGTGTGAGGCCCACTGATATCTGAGCGCTATGTCACAGGCTCGATGGCACAGCAGTGGATAAACAGCAATGCCAGCCTGTCAGGAAGCCTTAAAAGGCAGCCCAACAACCAACACCACTGATACACCACAATATAGCCTCCCCTTGCACTGCACACACAGTGACTGGTGTGTTGTGCAGGCAAAATCGCTAGCAGCAGAAGCAGTTTTTTTCTTCTCAGCAGGACAAAAAAAAAAATTGGGATTGCTTTTAAAAAAGCAGTTTGCGGAGCAGTGGGTAAACAGCAATGCAGGAATGTCAGGAAGCCTTAGAAGGCAGCCCAAAAACCAACACCACTGATACACCACTATATAGCCTCCCCTTGCACTGCACACACAGTGACTGGTGTGTTGTACAGGCCAAATCGCTAGCAGCAGAAGCAGTTTTTTTTTCTTCTCAGCAAGACAAAAAAAAAAATTGGGATTGCTTTTAAAAAAGCAGTTTGCGGAGCAGTGGGTAAACAGCAATGCAGGAATGTCAGGAAGCCTTAGAAGGCAGCCCAACAACCAACACCACTGATACACCACTATATAGCCTCCCCTTGCACTGCACACACAGTGACTGGTGTGTTGTGCAGGCCAAATCGCTAGCAGCAGAAGCAGTTTTTTTGTCTTCTTCCCTGCCTAACGCTCTCCCTACAGAATCAGCAGCAACCTCTCCCTATACTGAGATCGGCAGAAGAAGATGGCGGTCGGCGTGCACGCCCTTTTATACCCCCTGTGACGCCCACCAAAGCAAGCCAATCACTTGCATGCCCTTCTGAAAGATGGTGGTGACCCCTGCCTATGTCATCACGTTGCCCACAGTGTCCGTGGATCCTGATTGGCTGAAAAAGAGCGCAAAACAAACTTTTGAAACGCGACTTTGGCGCGTAAGTCGCCGACCTCATCCTACGGTCGGGTTTCGTTTCATGAAACCCGACTTTGCCAAAAGTCGGCGACTTTTGAAATTTTTCGACCCGTTTCGCTCAACTCTACTCCTGACTAGTGTTTAGCATTCCGATACTGCAAATATCGGGTATCGGCCGATATTCGCTGTATCGGAATTCCGATACCGAGTACCGATATATTTTCAATATCGGATACCGGAATCGGAAGTTCCCATAATGCAATGAGCCACTGTTGTGGCTGTGATTGGCTGCTGAATGATGTCATCATGATGCGCAGTCTGTGCGCATCATGATGCGCGGTCTGTGCGGGCCTGCCGGGGTCTGTGCGGGCCTGCCGTAGGTCTGTGCGGGCTGCCGGCTGTCTGTACGTACATATATACTACATTCATACAGCATACATGCTACATACATACTACATACATACTTCATATATACTACACTCATACAGCATACATGCATACATACATACTACATACATACTACATATATAGTACATTCATACAACATACATACTACATACTACATATATACTACATTCATACAACATACATACTACATATATACTACATATATACTACATTCATACAGCATACATACTACATATATACAACATTCATACAACATAGATACATACTACATACATACTACATATATACTACATTCATACAACATACATACATACTACATATATACTATATTCATACAGCATACATACATACAGTTGTGGCCAAAAGTATTGACACCCCTGCAATTCTGTCAGATAATACTCAGTTTCTTCCTGAAAATGTTTGCAAACACAAATTCTTTGGTATTATTATCTTCATTTAATTTGTCTTAAATGAAAAAACACAAAAAGAATTGTCCTAAAGCCAAATTGGATATAATTCCACCCCAAACATAAAAAAGAGGGTGGACAAAAGTATTGGCACTGTTTGAAAAATCATGTGATGCTTCTCTAATTTGTGTAATTAACAGCACCTCTAACTTACCTGTGGCACCTAACAGGTGTTGGCAATAACTAAATCACACTTGCAGCCAGTTGACATGGATTAAAGTTGACTCAACCTCTGTCCTGTGTCCTTGTGTGTACCACATTGAGCATGGAGAAAAGAAAGAAGACCAAAGAACTGTCTGAGCACTTGAGAAACCAAATTGTGAGGAAGCATGAGCAATCTCAAGGCTATAAGTTCATCTCCGAAGACCTGAATGCTCCTGTGTCTACTGTGCACAGTGTCATCAAGAAGTTTAAAGCCCATGGCACTGTGGCTAACCTCCCTAGATGTGGACAGAAAAGAAAAATTGACAAGAGATTTCAAAGCAAGATTGTGCGGATGTTGGATAAAGAACCTCGACTAACATCGAAACAAGTTCAAGCTGCCCTGCAGTCTGAGGGTAAAACAGTGTCAACCCGTACTATCCGTCGGCGTCTGAATGAAAAGGGACTGTATGGTAGGAGACCCAGGAAGACCCCACTTCTTACCCCGAGACATAAAAAAGCCAGGCTGGAGTTTGCCAAAACTTACCTGAAAAAGCCTAAAATGTTTTGGAAGAATGTTCTCTGGTCAGATGAGACAAAAGTAGAGCTTTTTGGGCAAAGGCATCAACATAGAGTTTACAGGAGAAAAAAAGAGGCATTCAAAGAAAAGAACACGGTCCCTACAGTCAAACATGGTGGAGGTTCCCTGATGTTTTGGGGCTGCTTTGCTGCCTCTGGCACTAGAAAGCTTGACCGTGTGCATGGCATTATGAAGTCTGAAGACTACCAACAAATTTTGCAGCATAATGTAGGGCCCAGTGTGAGAAAGCTGGGTCTCCCTCAGAGGTCATGGGTCTTCCAGCGGACAATGACCCAAAACACACTTCAAAAAGCACTAGAAAATGGTTTGAGAGAAAGCACTGGAGACTTCTAAGGTGGCCAGCAATGAGTCCAGACCTGAATCCCATAGAACACCTGTGGAGAGATCTAAAAATGGCAGTTTGGAGAAGGCACCCTTCTAATATCAGGGACCTGGAGCAGTTTGCCAAAGAAGAATGGTCTAAAATTCCAGCAGAGCATTGTAAGAAACTCATTGATGGTTACCGGAAGCGGTTGGTCGCAGTTATTTTGGCTAAAGGTTGTGCAACCAAGTATTAGGCTGAGGGTGCCAATACTTTTGTCTGGCCCATCTTTTGAGTTTTGTGTAAACTGATCAATGTTTTGCTTTCTGCTTCATTCTCTTTTGTGTTTTTTCATTTAAGACAAATTAAATGAAGATAATAATATCAAAGAATTTGTGTTTGCAATCATTTTCAGGAAGAAACTGAGTATTATCTGACAGAATTGCAGGGGTGTCAATACTTTTGGCCACAACTGTACATACATAAAACATGCTACAGATATACTACATACATACTACATACAATACATTCATACATTACATACATATAGACATACAGTACATATAACAAAGAGTACATACTCACCATTACTTGTCACATTGTTCCACAAAGCCAGTGTCATCTGTGAAAAAATATGAAAAAAACAAACCACCAAATACTCCCTGTTCCGCAGGAATCCACAGGTGTCCCACGCCGATCTCCCGTGGAGAACAGCAGCATCAGCTGATGCGACCGTTCTCTAGGGGCTCCAAGAATCAAATGACGGGAGGTAGGTATCCTTCCGCACTGTATTCCTCCGCCACTGTAAAAAAAATAGTCCCTAGTCTCACTTTTGGCATTGCTGTGTGAGAAAGTTCCCACGCAGCTTTTGCCATAAAGTGAGACTGTATGAATGTAGTACCCTGTATTTGTTATCCAGCACTTGCTGATTACTGCCGTATTTTTTACTGCAGAGTATTTTTGCAAATGTGTCATTTTGTGTTTTCTTGTTGTATTTATGTATGTAGTATGTATGTAGTATGTATGTATGTTGTATGAATGTTGTGTATATGTAGTATGTATGTAGTATGTATGTAGTATGTAGTATGTACACTCACTGGCCACTTTATTAGGTACACCATGCTAGTAAGGGGTTGGACCCCCTTTTGCCTTCAGAACTGCCTCAATTCTTCGTGGCAGAGATTCAACAAGGTGCTGGAAGCATTCCTCAGAGATTTTGGACCATATTGACATGATGGCATCACACAGTTGGCGCAGATTTGTCGGCTGCACATCCCTGATGCGAATCTCCCGTTCCACCACATCCCAAAGATGCTCTATTGGATTGAGATCTGGTGACTGAGGAGGCCATTTGAGTACAGTGAACTCATTGTCATGTTCAAGAAACCAATCTGAGATGATTCGAGCTTTATGACATGGCGCATTATCCTGCTGAAAGTAGCCATCAGATGTTGGGTACATTGTAGTCATAAAGGGATGGACATGGTCAGCAACAATACTCAGGTAGGCTGTGGCGTTGCAACGATGCTCAATTGGTACCAAGGGGCCCAAAGAGTGCCAAGAAAAAATTCCCCACACCATGACACCACCACCACCAGCCTGAACCGTTGATACAAGGCTGGATGGATCCATGCTTTCATGTTGTTTACGCCAAATTCTGACCCTACCATCCGAATGTCGCAGCAGAAATCGAGACTCATCAGACCAGGCAACGTTTTTCCAATCTTCTACTGTCCAATTTCGATGAGCTTGTGCAAATTGTAGCCTCAGTTTCCTGTTCTTAGCTGAGAGGAGTGGTACCCAGTGTGGTCTTCTGCTGCTGTAGCCCATCTGCCTCAAAGTTCGACGCACTGTGCGTTCAGAGATGCTCTTCTGCCTACCTTGGTTGTGACGGGTGGCAATTTGAGTCACTGTTGCCTTTCTATCAGCTCGAACCAGTATGCCCATTCTCCTCTGACCTCTGGCATCAACAAGGCATTTCCGGCCACAGAACTGCCGCTCACTGGATTTTTTTTCTTTTTCGGACCATTCTCTGTAAACCCTAGAGATGGTTGTGCGTGAAAATCCCAGTAGATCAGCAGTTTCTGAAATACTCAGACCAGCCCTTCTGGCACCAACAATCATGCCACGTTCAAAGGCACTCAAATCACCTTTCTTCCCCATACTGATGCTCGGTTTGAACTGCAGGAGATTGTCTTGACCATGTCTACATGCCTAAATGCACTGAGTTGCCGCCATGTGATTGGCTGATTAGAAATTAAGTCTTAACACACAGTTGGACAGGTGTACCTAATAAAGTGGCCAGTGAGTGTATGTATGATGTATGAATGTAGTATATATGTGGTATGTATGTATGCTGTATGAATGTAGTATGTATGTAGTATGTATGTATGTTGTATGAATGTAGTATATATGTAGTATGTATGTAGTATGTATGTATGCTGTATGAATGTAGTATATATGTAGTATGTATGTAGTATGTATGTATGTTGTATGAATGTAGTATATATGAAGTATGTATGTAGTATGTATGTATGCTGTATGAATGTAGTATATATGTAGTATGTATGTAGTATGTAAGTATGTTGTATGAATGTAGTATATATGAAGTATGTATGTAGTATGTAGTATGTAAGTTGTATGTATGTAGTATGTATGTAGTATGTATGTTTTTTTTTTTTTACATTCAACACATTAGCCGGATGATGGGACTAATACTGTCCCATCATTGGCTAATGTGTCAATCACTGTCATTGTAGCAGGCATCGCCCGATGGGACTTGTAGTCCCATCGGACGATGCCTGCACACACACACAGACCCCCGGTAGGCCAGTACAGACCGCCGGCAGCCGGCACAGACCCCCGGCAGCCGGCACAGACCCCAGGCAGGCCCGCACAGACCCCCGGCAGCCGGCACAGACCCCCGGCAGGCCCGTACAGACCCCCGGCAGCCGGCATAGACCCCCGACAGGCCCATACAGACCGCCGGCAGCTGGCACAGACCCCCCGGCAGCCGGCACAGACCCCCGGCAGGCCCGTACAGACCCCCGGCAGCTGGCACAGACCCCCGGCAGGCCCGTACAGACCGCCGGCAGCCGACACAGACCCCCATTAGGCCCGTACAGACCCCCGAGAGGCCCGCACAGAGCCCGCCCGTACACAGACACGCATAGTGTCCGCCCACACTCTTCCCCACTCCCGAACTTGATGTACAAGGAAAGAAAGGGTTTTTTTTAATCCGATATTTCTGTCCCATTGACTTGAATGGGACTTCCGGTATCGGAATCAGCGTTACCCGATACTTTTTGTGTATCGGGCCGATCCGATCCGATATTTCTGGATATCGGATGGTATCGCTCAACACTACTCCTTACACATGCCCTGTTCCTGTCTTCTGCCTGGTGCTCCGCTCCTGTACTTGGCCTAGTGCTCTACTCCTGCACTGTGTTCAGTTGTGCCTCTTGGCAAACTCTCTGCTCTATGCTCTGTTGTGCCTCCTGGCACACCTCTTGCCTATCCTTGCACTATGTCATGCTTCCTTGCATGCACGCTCTGTCTATCTCTGTACTCCGTCATGCTCCTTTGCACACGCCCTACTTTGTTCACACCGGGGCTTGCTTGTCTGTGCATGCCATATTTGCTCTCGTGTACCCGCTTTGCACTATCTTGTATCTAGCGCACTCCCGTATACTCTTCCCATACAGCCCTTCACTCTGCGTGTCCCTGTGCCCACGCCTTGCACGTTCCTACAGACACACTCACTCGTGTTTCCTGTGAGCCGGCCACCTGGTTCCAACAGTCGTGGTACCTTACCCCCAGGCTTGCCCCTGACACTCCCTGTATAGGGGGTGATCCTCACTAGGTCAGCTCGTCCTGGTAGGGTTGGTGCCACGACCCAGAGGGTCATCTTCAGTAGTTGTCAAAATTTCAGAAAGAATAAACAGGGGAAAAAAACCAATCACACAGTGCCTATATAAGATGCAATAATTTCAGAAGAATATAATAATAAAATTATCAATATCAAATGTGTGCTGGAATCAATCCCCCAAAAAAAAAAGGGGATGGCAGACCATCCGGGTATAAATGAAAATTGAAAAAATTCAAAGATGGGTTGAAATAAAAACCAAGATGAAAAAGATGATAAAAAATAATAATAATAACAATAATAATGAATGATACAATATAATATAAAAATACCTTTATTGAAATATTGGCACAACAATTAAATACATAAAATTGTGTATATATATAAAATAAAATAAGATAATATAATGACATATACAACCACAAAAGCAATATATTTATGGACAATGGAAAAACCAGTCCATAACAAAAGGCTTAATTAATGATCCAGATAAAAAAAGTGCATAAATAAAGTAACATAAAATATCTAATAAATGTGTCCAAAAGTGCAAAAAAGTGCAAAAAGGTGCTGATGTGCAAAAGAATTATACATATAAATCGCCGTGAGGCGAGTGCAAGACACAAAATAATACCTGTAAGCCAATTGGTGCTATATGGGTTGTATAAGAACGCGCCCCGACGCGCGTTTCGGAAATAGAATCTCCTTCGTCAGGGGGATAAATGTAATGTAGCGTAGATCGACGGCTTATTTATAGGGGAATCAATTGCATACAAAGTGCCATAACGACGCATGCGCCGTCACAAATACCCGGAAGTCAAAGACAAATCCAGATCATGTGATTAACTGCTTCCGGGTTATAGAGTCATTAGACGCCGTTGCTATGCAGACCAAAATAATAACAAATGCGTGTAATTTAAATACTTGCTAAACAAAATTAAGATAGCAATATATGTAACGGCGCATAAATGAAGCGGCGGCATATGGCACAATAATTAAATAATGAGGGAGGACATGGGCAGAGAACATAACGGCGCATGCGCAGACGTGGCAAAACGGATCCTGGATGGAGGCAAGCAATATAGCGCCGCCACCATACAAATCACCGATGCCAAGAAAGCGCATGCGCACAGTCAAATGCCAATGACTACCTCATACAATTTAAATGGGAAACAATGAATACTAAGAATAATAAAAATACCATATGCAATTTTATGTAATCACATAGTAATTAGGATACATATAAATGTGAAATATGTGACAAAAAAACATATCATCATGCATACAAATTACATAAGTGCAAGTGTATATATATAAATAGTGCCACAATATTGCAGTAATTATTAATGCAATAATAAATAATTTTTCATTACTTCCTTCTTCCAAAATTGATGCAGTGATCCTCATAAAACAAAAATAAGATAGCAATATAACAATATATGTAACGGCGCATAAATAAAGCGGCGGCATATGGCACAATAATTATATAATGAGGGAGGACCGTGGAAGAAGGAAGTAATGAAAAATTATTTATTATTGCATTAATAATTACTGCAATATTGTGGCACTATTTATATATATACACTTGCACTTATGTAATTTGTATGCATGATGATATGTTTTTTTGTCACATATTTCACATTTATATGTATCCTAATTACTATGTGATTACATAAAATTGCATATGGTATTTTTATTATTCTTAGTATTCATTGTTTCCCATTTAAATTGTATGAGGTAGTCATTGGCATTTGACTGTGCGCATGCGCTTTCTTGGCATCGGTGATTTGTATGGTGGCGGCGCTATATTGCTTGCCTCCATCCAGGATCCGTTTTGCCACGTCTGCGCATGCGCCGTTATGTTCTCTGCCCATGTCCTCCCTCATTATTTAATTATTGTGCCATATGCCGCCGCTTCATTTATGCGCCGTTACATATATTGCTATCTTAATTTTGTTTAGCAAGTATTTAAATTACACGCATTTGTTATTATTTTGGTCTGCATAGCAACGGCGTCTAATGACTCTATAACCCGGAAGCAGTTAATCACATGATCTGGATTTGTCTTTGACTTCCGGGTATTTGTGACGGCGCATGCGTCGTTATGGCACTTTGTATGCAATTGATTCCCCTATAAATAAGCCGTCGATCTACGCTACATTACATTTATCCCCCTGACGAAGGAGATTCTATTTCCGAAACGCGCGTCGGGGCGCGTTCTTATACAACCCATATAGCACCAATTGGCTTACAGGTATTATTTTGTGTCTTGCACTCGCCTCACGGCGATTTATATGTATAATTCTTTTGCACATCAGCACCTTTTTGCACTTTTTTGCACTTTTGGACACATTTATTAGATATTTTATGTTACTTTATTTATGCACTTTTTTTATCTGGATCATTAATTAAGCCTTTTGTTATGGACTGGTTTTTCCATTGTCCATAAATATATTGCTTTTGTGGTTGTATATGTCATTATATTATCTTATTTTATTTTATATATATACACAATTTTATGTATTTAATTGTTGTGCCAATATTTCAATAAAGGTATTTTTATATTATATTGTATCATTCATTATTATTGTTATTATTATTATTTTTTATCATCTTTTTCATCTTGGTTTTTATTTCAACCCATCTTTGAATTTTTTCAATTTTAAAATTTCAGAAAGGCAGATTTTAAGGGACTCAGAAAGAGAATTGGAGGGATCCAATGGCTGTATATCCTTAAGGACAAAAATGTCCAGGACGGATGGGAAATCTTGAAAAATTAGATTCTCAAAGCGCAATCATTAACAATTCCTAAAAAGTGGGAAGACTAGGAAGCATTTAAGGAAACCAGGATGGATGAACACAGAACTTAAACACATGCTAAAAAGGAATAAAGAAATGCTTATCAAATGGAAAGAGGGAGGCATATCTAAAGAATATAATGCTATCTGCAGAAGCTGCAGGGCATGAATCAGATTACTAAAGCTGACAATTAAGGCTTGCAAGAGATGTCAAAAGCAATAAAAAAAAGATTTTGGGGATATGTCAAAACTAAAAGAAAAGTCATAGATGCTATATGATTTTTACCTGATGAAAATGATGAAATGATAAGACAGGATGTTGAAAAGGCCAAACTTTTAAATTCCTACTTTTCATCTGTTTTCTCTCAGAAAGGAAATGTAACATCAACTGATTTTCACTGTCCTATTAAGGGAATAGAAGAATCCAGGATAGCTATAAACAGAAAGATAGTGAGGAAACACTTAGCTAACTTAAATGAATTCAAGTCTTCAGGTCCAGATGAATTACACCCCAGAGTACTGAAGGAGATAGCAGAAGAAATTTTTGAACCCCTCTCCATAATTTTTGAAAATTCTTGGAGAACAGGAGAAGTCTCAGAAGACTGGAGAAGAGCAAATGTTCCTATCTTCAAAAAGGGGAAGAAGGTGGACCCACGGAATTATATGCCAGTGAGTTTGACTTCTATACCAGGAATGATCTATGAACAAACTATTAAACAACATGTATGTAAGTACCTGGATAAGTATGAAGTGATTAAACAGAGCCAGCATGGGTTTGTAACTAATAAGTCATGTCAGACTAGCTTAATTTCATTCTATGACAGAATCACTGACTGGGTGGATCAGAGAAATGCTGTAGATATAGTATATCTTGACTTCAGCAAAGCATTTGACAAGGTATCTCACACAATCTGTATTGAAAAAATGATTAAGTATGGAATGGACAAGGCAACTGTTAGTTGGATTCATAACTGGCTTAGTAATCGGACCCAAAGAGTGGTCGTAAATGGCTGCACATTCAGTTGGAAGAATGTCTCAAGCGGGGTACCACAGGGCTCTGTCCTTGGCCCTGTATTGTTCAACATCTTTATCAATGATTGATATGAAGGAATTGAGAGAAAACTGATTAAATTTGCTGATAACACAAAGCTAGTAGGGATGGCTAATACTAGAGAAGAGAGATAGAGGATTCAAAAAGATATAAATAAACTGGAGCAGTGGGCAGCAACTAACAGAATGGTTTTTAACAGAGAAAAATGCAAAGTATTACATCTGGGCAATACAAATGAAAAAAGCATATACAGAATGGGAGGAATAGGGCTAATCAACAGCACATGTGAAAAAGACTTGGATGTACTTATAGATCACAGACTGAACATGAGTCAACAGTGTGATGCAGCAGCAAAAAAGGCAAATACAATTCTAGGATGTAATAACAGAAGCATACAGTCTAGATCATGTGAAGCCATTATTGTCCTTTACTCCTTTGGTCAGACCTCATCTGGAATACTATGTCCAGTTTTGGGCACCACATTTTAAAAAAAGACATCAACAAACTCGAGCAAGCTCAGAGAAGAGCGACCAGAATGGTGACCGGTCTGCAAACCATGTCCTATGAGGAACGGTTGCAGGATTTGGGAATGTTTAGCTTGCAAAAGAGAGGACTGAGAGGAGACATAATAGCTGTCTACAAATATCTCAATGGCTGTCACATTGTAGAAGGATCATTTTTAATATCATTCGCACAAGGAAAGACTAGAAGCAATGGGATGAAACTGAATGGGAGGAGACAGATTATATATTAGAAAAAACTTTTTGACAGTTAGGGTGATCAATGAGTGGAACAGGCTGCCACGAGAGGTGGTGAGTTCTTCTTTAATAGAAGTCTTTAAACAAAGGGTGAATCATGCTTTGAGCAGGTCCCTTCAACCTCTATCATTCTATGATTCTAAGCAGTACTGTGAAAATGTCCAAGAAAGTTTATTAAAGTTGCATAAACTGTTCTGGATTCTCAAAACACATGAACAGCCTTTTCTGGCACAATGTGAAAAGCAAACAGTAGCAAATACACAGTCGTTATAATAATGTGGGTCCACCCACTCTGGTCAGTGTCTTTAGCACACACACATGAGAGTTCTCCACACCTCCAGTCACAGACACTGAATGAGGCAATTGGCCTCCATTTTATTATCCAAACCACTCCCCTGGGGTGTGGATATGTGAGCTTTCATTCCCACCCATCTCTTATGACCGCTCGTAAAACCTGGCCCTGAAGCAGCCCAATCAACTCTCTCAGCACTATATGTGCTGGAGCATACTTCTGAGCTCACATCACCGCAGCTAATAGCCACGATGACACATATCTCCCCTCCAGGACTCGTCCGGCGGCCATCTTACAAATGGTATTACACACACAGCTCAGCTATATCAAAACACATCTCTGCTGCACACTGTGTATACAAACCTTTTATAGCTCCTGACTGATTACATAACCTGAAATGTCCTTCCGCTACTCAGGACCTAAACTATCCATGCAGCTTTAGTGATGTGCAGGTCCTGACAGCTTCCTCAACTGATCTACACAGATCTGTCTAATCACTATCAGGCAGGAAAGAAAACTGTGCCACTCCATATTTCTCTCCATGATAGGGCAGAATGGTGCGTCAGTGTTTTCCTCCATCATAAGAAGTTGTCACTGGAGTATGAGACACTTTTTTAGGAAGTATTTTTTTTGCTAAAAAGTGTGTCTTCTAGCCCACACTGTACAGTTTATATACATATAGTTACTTGGTAAACATTTCTAATTATTAAAAGTTACATGTTAAACATGTCTGCTCATGGGAGAACTTCAGATATTCAAAGAACTAGAAATATTCCCAGGCGATGTAAGGCCAATGTGAAAATGTATAATCTATTATAAAATCGCAGTCCTTTGAAACTTTCACAGAGATTTTTGCATTATTACTGTGTTACTTATTTTAAATGCTATGGGCAGTTTCCTTGATTGTAGTTTTTACATGGACTATGGGAAAGTGAGTTTTCTTGCAAGTTTCAACAAAATTGTGAGATTGTTGTTTTTAAATTTTTTGTAATAATAAAAGAGCCGCAACCACTTTTGCGACAATTATACAAGATCCAACCAGAGGGCCCTGGAGGTTTAAACTGCCTCTGTGAGAATTGTTATAAAGCTAGTGTAGTTCTCATGATGGGTGAATATGAGGATGATTCATGGATGCAATACCTTATGAAGAAATTAGATTTCTTGGCTGAGTTTCTACTATTGTAAAAACATTTCTACACATTCATTTAAAGGTGGCTGACCATCTGATGTATATGGGGCCTCACAACTATTTCCCTACAGATGAGATTGGGCTAGCTGAGGATTAGACAGTTTGAATTCATATGCTCCTTTTGCTCCCTTAAGAGTTTTGCCGCTGTTAAAAGTAGAAGCTGATTTCCCTTTTTGCCTAGCCAAAATTATTGCTCATGTGTCCAGGGAGTCAGGAGATAGGGTTCTCAGCCACACAAGTTCTTTTCCAATGGCTATCTAAGGTATATGGGCATCCTAGCGGAGGGGGGGTGTCCACCTTTAGGAACATTTAATTATTTAACTTAAATGCATTCATTAGAGATGCAAAAATCATTTCATTTTTTTAAATTGGGTTTCATAAAAAATGTGTACCATCTACCTTCCATATCCTGCATTGTGCTTTCTACAGAATTGTTGGCTGCAAACAGAAATACATGCATTTACGTAAAAAATTTTCCCCAAAGGTGGACAACCGCTTTAAGTACGTATTAGTGACATCAGGTGTGCGTTGGCAGAGTGAGCTAAGAAGATATGCACTACTAATTACAGCTACGGTGGAAATGATTGCTTTACAATAAAGCTGTTAAAGGGAATCTGTCACCCTTTTTTGGCCTTTCACCTGCCGGCATAGACATCGGGGGCTTATCTACAGCATTCTGTAATGCTGTAGATAAGCCTCTGATGTAAACTGAAAGAGAAGAAAAACACATTATATTATACTCACGGAGGTGGGCGGTCCGGTCCGATGGGTGTCGCCGTCCCATCCGGCGCCTCCCTTCTTCATGCGATGACGTCCTCTTTTCCCGTCCTGTAATGACTCCGGCGCAGGCGCACTGCTCTGCCCTGTTGAGGGCAGAGCAGAGTCCTGCAGTGTGGAGGTGTCGGGAGAGGTCTGGCGCCTGTGCACTGCAGAATTCTGCTCTGCCCTCAACAGAGCAGAGCATTGCGCCTGCACCGGAGCCATTTCAGGACGGGAGAAGAGGACGTCATTGCATAAAGAAGCGAGGCGCCGGACCGAACTGCAACACCCATCGGACTGGACCGCCCACCTCCATGAGTATAATATAACGTGTTTTTCTTCTCTTTCAGGTTACATCGGAGGCTTATCTACAGCATTACAGAATGCTGTAGATAAGTCCCCGATGTCTATGCCAGCAGCTAAAAGGGGAAAAAAAGGGTGACAGATTCCCTTTAAATTATCATCCAATAATTAGGGCTATTTGGTCTGTAAAAAAAATTGGATAGTGCAGGTATTACTTCTGAGTAAAGGACTGATCGACATAACACATAGCCGATACACTTACACATAAATTCCCTTCACCAGGTATAAAGAGCTTCATGTTATAGCCGCGCTTTTAGCCCTAAATAAATCAAGAGGAATGAAATCCAAACTGAGATGTAATTAATATTAATAAATGCTAATTAGACTAAAAATAGTTCTGCTAACTAGCTAAGGAAATACTGTATACTAATTACTATATAGGCACTTAAGCCAAACAGAGCTATTGCCAGAATGCAATAAGAATGTAACAAGAAAACATTATGTTTAGAAACAGTAACAGAATGAGAGACCTAATGTAAGTCGCTAATTATTCACTGGTAATTATATTGTGAGCTCATTTAATTTTAGAGTAATATAAGCACTTATCGATGAAAGTGCTAGAATTTGTTTAAATGTATACTGTATAAACTTATTTATACAGAAAATATATATATATTTTTTTATGTTTATATATTCTATTATTCTGTATGTATTGGTGTGTGAGTGACCTTATTATTTTTTATTTGAATTTGATTTTTAAGGAAGAAATGTAAACCTTGCCTAATATAGAATGTACTTTCCATGCAATGGTTCATGAAGATGGGATGAAAAGAATTTGGAGACACAATTCTGATCCTGTTTTTAGGGACTTGATATGAATTCAGTCTAATATACAATATATTTGCAATGCAATGGTCCATGATGATGGGATAAGAAGAATTTGATGGCTTAGGGCTAATCCTGTTTTCCGGGAATTGATGTGTCCAGATCTAACAGATATTGTACTTGCCATATTATGGTTCATGATGATGATAGAAGAAGAATTTGATGGTTACCTTCTTTTCATGTCACTTTTTCCAGTATAGGTTCAACAACAACACCCTTCTATGTCAGGACTGCACTAAACAATTTCTCATATCTCTGCTTCCTGGACTGTTTAGAAAAAAATGCACTTAGGCCAGAAATTTTACATCTTGTGTGGAGTAGGTTTTAACTAAATACTGGTATGAATATTTAGGCTCTGACAAAGATCTTACAGATCGAAACGCGTTGCCTTGTCCGTGTGTATGGCATACTATGAAGATGACATAATTTTAATGTTGAAATAAAGAAGAAATTTTTTTTACACGCAGCTGGAACTAATTGCTTTTTCCTATGAATATTTAGTACTGGGGTCATACTCTTAATATTTTTTGCGTTAATGTATCTTTTTGTGACTTTGCTCACACCTGCATTTTTTGGGTTACCGTGAAGCTTTCCCATAATTTTGATGCCCAAACTTGTCCTGTCGAAGTACCAGAACTATGGAGCGAAGTAAAGTCAAAAGGGTTGTCAGAAATCTGCTTCATTAAGTAGTCATGGTGCAAATATAATCAGGAGCTGTTGTGCTAAAGTGAACAAAGCCCTAACTGCTAAATTAAATTTATAGTGCATTTTATGAGCTTTGCTTTTGTACTTTGTCACATTCATGCAACATGTTATATAATGTATAATAGTAGTAGAATATGCAATATTTAATATGTGGTCTTGTAGCTGCATCACATACTGATCTTATATGTTCTTTGATGGTTGAAATTCTAAATCATAAATTCCCATGTCAAACAAGAGAACGTTAATTTGGACAGTGAGAATATACCACTCTAGCATTACTTATTAGTGCCATTAATTTTGAGAAGATTCTGTGTAACAAAGATAAATTGTTTCCATTAATTCAGAAGAAAAGAAGGTGACTTTCTGATCTAAAATTGGCATTCAAGACATCTCTATAAAGTGTTCTGGTTCTTAAACAGAGTTCACTTTAGGTAGGCAGTAGGTTAAATTAACTGCTAATTTATTTTCCCAATTATACTTTCTTTACATGCTGTTGCTAGAGCTCTGTCACTTACTGGCTCTGCTTTTCTTGGGTTTAATTAGTTTATTGGCTGATTTGAAAGCCTTTCACTGGATTTCTCTTTCCTGTGTTTCCGGCCTAGCAGGAGGTTGTTGTGCTATTTAGGTTTATTTTATCTACTGCTCTGTGTTCAGCTTTGTGGTGTAGTATTCATTGTCTGTCTGCATTGCTTAAGTGGTTATGACTCTGTGCCGACAGCGGCTGTGTCGTCTCTAAAGTTTCTGGAAATCACTGCTACGCTTAACACATTCTGTACTTAAGGGACTTAGAATAAATCAGCCCAAATCCATCCTAAACAATATTACCAATGCCATGCCACACAAATCACCACACAATACATTCCACGAGTGCCTTGCACCTTTTTTTTCATCATTAGCAGACCTGTATTACAAGGTCTATTAATAAATCTGCTGTTTGGAGGACAGATTTTAATTTATCCTGCTGTGGTTAATGTTTTATCAAATGTAAGTGATACCAACTAGTGATGATCAAATCAATTTGAGGCAAATCAAATTGGTCAAATTTCATGAAATTCTCTGGCCACGGCAATTTTTAGAAAGGCAGTTCAAGTTTGTTGGAAAAAATAAAAACTAAAAATATAGATATTTATTTGTGCATCTTTGTTTTTGCGCATTTGTTTTACTAGTACAATTAGACAACTATACATGCCATTGCATTGGCCACTGTTGACTACAGATGCGGGACTCCAACAATATATCTCTGATAAACCCTCCATAACCTACAGGAGTGTGAAAAACCTGAAGGACCATCTTGCCATGAACAATTATGTGAGCGTCACACCCCAAAATGTGTTTGGATCTAGGGGACCTACGTGGGGTTTCTTCCCCTGTGGGACATGTCTTGCATGCCTTAACATGAAAAGAGACTGTGTTTTACTCCAGTGATGGCACTAAGAAATTTCTAATAACTCACCACATCACATCTAACATAGAAGGAGTCATAAATTGCGCAACTTATCCCTGTAACCTTGTCTATGTGGGTTTGACTTCCAGGAAGTTATATGTAAGAATTCGTGAACATGTTCTAGACATCATTTATTTTTAGTTTGCTTTTCAAGAAAGAAATGTAAGCCTGGCCTAATATAGAATGTACTTTACATGCGATGGTTTATGATGATGGGGTAAAAAGAATTTGGTGACACAATACTAAACTTTATACGTCCGATAACAGTTGCGGGCTCACACAGTCATTTGACAGCATGGGAACCACGGTTGTCTAACTGGCAGTAATGATTTTACCGCCGATCAGAAGCAATGTTTGCTGCGCTGTCATGTTCGAGTCTCTCATTCAAGTAAATGGGGCTCGGGTTAGGGTCCAGGTATTGCTCTGGTACCTGAACACGAACTTTTTAACTGTTCGGCCGAACCCGCCGGACCAGTACATCCAGGAGTCCACCCATTTGTAGTGATGAGCGAACCTGAACAGTAACATATGATGACTAGTGATTCGCGAGCATTAAATTGCTTGGGTGCTTGTTGCTCAGGTCGAGCAAATTACAATACTCAGGTACTTGGACAGAAGAACGAGCCCAATGTAAGTCTATGGGAGACTCGAGTATTTTTGCTGCGATCCCCCCCCAGGGGTCCTTTAAAGGTCTAAAAACGTCTGAAAATGATGGAAACACTGCTCAAATGACACGGAGACATCATGGGGATCGCCCCTGGAAGCATTCCTGACTCCTAGTTCACAGCTTTAAACATTTTTTTCCGAGATTCATGCCATATTTCCCGGTGCAACAAAAAACACACCAAAATGAAACCGAAACTGATTTAGCAGCGAAATATGTTAAGGCACATCCTTTCCATGTTAATGACTTGTATATAAGGCAAAATAATTAACTCCAGACAAAATGTTCCTCCACCAGTTGGGATATGTTCCGACGCAGCATTTTAGAAGCGTTTTTGCTACTTTAATATTGATTTCAACCAAAACAAATGCATTCAGTGGGAAATGTAATTGTACCATTTAATAACCCTAACTGGCCATGTGCTGTGTGACACATAAGCAGACCCATCTTGCTGCATTTATGAAAGAGGGACTCTTAAAGTCACAGAGACTATTTTTACCGGTGCATCAGATGGCATTAATCTTCTTAAAGAGCCATTATTAAACAGTGGGTCTCCTAAACTGTGGTAGCATATGCTGTGAGTGGATGGGCTGCCAAAAATTACGACGCACCCCAATACACCTTTCAGAAGATGTCAAGGAGAGCCTCCATAAAAAAGGTAGCATTGAATGCAAGGCCTGCCCTGCTGCATATCCCTGGGAAGGAACAACCACGGGAAGGGCAGTCTCCAATGAAGGAAACCACCTATGCCAAAACATGGTATCCATCCACAGACAGCTGTTTCGGGGTATTGCCCCTCATCAGTGTGGAGTAGGAAACTGGCTAGTAAGAGCAATGCCTAGTTAAAGACTGTGAAAAATGAGGATGAATGAACTCATGGAGATCAACATCCAACATTGCGGAGACACCATCACATGTTTCTCAACGCAGTGATTCTAGAGCAATGCCCCCATCCCTTATGGGAAATATGCAAAACATGCAAAACACAAGCCGCAGAAACACCATTGCATGTTTCTCAATGCAAGCAATGACTAGCCAGGTCTTTCCCAGGGAAGGAACAACCACGGGAAGGGCAGTCTACATTGAGGGGCATTGCTCTAGAATCACTGCATTGAGAAACATGTGATGGTGTCTCCTCAGTGTTGGATGTTGATCTCCATAAGTTCATTCATCCTCATTTTTCACAGTCTTTTACTACACATTGCTCCTGCTAGCCAGTTTCCTACTCCACACTGATGAGGGGCAATACCCCGAAACAGCTGTCTGTGGATGGATACCAGGTTTTGGCATAGGTGGTTTCCTTCATTAGAGACTGCCCTTCCCGTGGTTGTTCCTTTCTGGGGAAAGACCTGGCTAGTCATTGCTTGCTTTGAGAAACATGTGATGGTGTCTCTGCAGCTTGTGTTTTGCATGTTTTGCATATTTCCCATAAGGGATGGGGGCATTGCTCTAGAATCACTGCGTTGAGAAACATGTGATGGTGTCTCCACAGTGTTGGATGTTGATCTCCATGAGTTCATTCATCCTCATTTTTCACAGTCTTTTACTAGGCATTGCTCCTACTAGCCAGTTTCCTACTCCACACTGATGAGGGGCAATACCCCGAAACAGCTGTCTGTGGATGGATACCATGTTTTGGCATAGGTGGTTTCCTACATTGGAGACTGCCCTTCCCGTGGTTGTTCCTTCCCAGGGAAAGACCTGGCTAGTCATTGCTTGCGTTGAGAAACATGTGATGGTGTTTCCGCGGCTTGTGTTTTGCATGTTTTGCATATTTCCCATAAGGGATGGGGGCATTGCTCTAGAATCACTGCGTTGAGAAACATGTGATGGTGTCTCCGCAGTGTTGGATGTTGATCTCCATGAATTCATTCATCCTCATTTTTCACTGCCCTGCTGCATAGTCATATGCACTACATTATACTTTGGTACCCACATACTGGATGGGCCCATGACAATCCACTTCACAATATTCCTTTTTCTACTCCCGTACTCTTTTGTTTACACAGTGACAGCAATGTCTGCCCTGCTGCATAGTCCTATGCACCCAATTACACCTTGGTACCCACATACTGGATGGGCCCAGGAAAATCCACTTCACCATTTTCATTTGGTACTCCTGTACTCTTTGTTTTACACATTGGCAGCAAGGCCATTTCTGCTGCATAGTCATATGCACCACATTACACCTTGGTACCCACTTACTGGATGCAACTATGTAATTGTCTGAATGCATTCTGTATATTTCAATATGGATTCAAAAGAGCCATTTGTATATTCGCACTACACTATTAATAGAAATCATATCTATATTCAGCCGTTCTTGAAAAACTTAAGCTTAACCCATAGACTACTATGGATAATAATGACAATCTTCTTGACCAGTATCTATTGGTAAGTAATGTTAAAACCAGCTGCTACTACGTAGTCTCGAAATAAAAGAGAGAACTGCAAGAATGTGAAGATGTTCTAAAACATAACTGTGATCATGCTCAATATTCCATAACTGTTCCGTTCTGCTGTGTAGTAAATATTGGAGACTCAATAGATGATCTGACATCCTTAGTAGTATATTGTGTCCAATGTGATCAACCAGTCAACAAAAAACTGAGCTTTACAAGTGAGGTCTTTTAAGCACGCAAATGTTATGAATTATTTGCAAGCCAGGATGTGGTTTACACATGCGGGGGTACCTTGGTAACAAATAAACTCTTGTCATCACGGACACACTTGCCTTAAATTGTGCTGTCTGTAACAGCACAGAAGACATTCCCCCTGGTCATCTATTGGCTGTTAACGAGGAGACAGTGATGAAGGCCTCAGTATCAAGTTGAACAAATGTAAAGGACCTGGTCTCCTACACTAGTAATGCCCATACACTCAGTGCATTGGCTGACAAACATTTCCCCATGGTGGGGAACTTTATAACAAAAAGTTTAGTGCAATCATAGACACACTTGCCCAACATTGTACTTCCATAAACAGCACAGATCACGTTTAGCCTTGTCATGTCATTGCAGAAAAGAGGTAGACATTAAAAAGGGTTCAGTACCAAATGTGCTAAAAGTAAAGGACTGGGTCTCTTAGAGTTATAATCCACATAAATGCAGTGCATGGGCTGTCAACCTGTTCCCAATGGGGGGGGGTACACATTTTTAAATATTATACTCTGGGCATCATAGACACCTTTGTCAAAAATTGGACTGCCAGTAAGGAAAAAGAAACAAAGAATCTGCATCTGTTCAAACCAAATTTCAGAACACGTCAGAACTTTTGCCGAAATACAACACCTAAATTGGTCAAAAAACTAGTGACACAGATTCCTATAAATTGTAGGAAATCTGTAAAGTAATGTGCCAGAAAATTAGGGATGCTTTCCTTAAAGCTCATGAGAATAAGCAAAAATGCAGTATGAATAACGTGATTGTGGACAGGAGAGTTAGTTTAGAAAAATCTAAAAACATTTTTAAAGTCTACCCTGAAACCTCAAGCTGTCAAAGCCTTCCTGTAATTGCAAATGGTTATGGAAACCCGACAATATGTTGAGCGCTGTATGCAATATATTCTTGGACTACAAATATTTCATAATTTTTGATGGTATTATGGGACCCTCTATGAAGAATTATTTTCAGGAGAATATATACAATCAACAGCAATCATATGTTTATTCAGTCTTTCCAGAAAAACAGAAGCTTAACCCATTGAGTCCTGGGGAGAATCATTACAATCAACTTTCCCAGGATATACAGGCAAATAATGTACAAAACAGCTGCTACTATTTATTCCTGAAATACAAGAGAGAAGTGCACTAATGTGAAGATGTTCGTAAAAAGAACTGTAACCATGCCAAATTTTTTCTAACTGTTCCTTTCAGCTGTGGAGTAAATATTGGAGACACCATAGATGATCACAGAGGGTTTCAACAAAGTAATTTAGAAAAAATAAGATTTTTTTTTATTTTCCTGTTTATAATCCAGTAAAGAAGGAACATGCAGTCTCACTCATAGAAGTTATCGCTTCAAAAATTGATTAAGTCCTCAGCATCTACAAGTATTCAGCCATCACTGTTTTGTATTGAACTCTTACCATTTGATGCAGCCAAAGTTATGGCTCTCAAGGAGGTAAACAAATATAGTGGACAAAGAAATATTTGTAATGAAATACTGAGCCAAACTAACAGCATTGCTGTATCAAATTTATATGAAGTGTATTGTGTCCAATGTGAGCAACCAGGCAACAAAAAAATGAGCTTTTCAAGTGAGCCCTTTAAGGTACATAAATGTTAAGAAGGAACATGACGAGACGGGCATATGTGTAGGGTCGAGGGCCGGACTGGGGGGGTGGTCCCTCTCTTTCCGCGCAAAGACGTCACAGACACAAAATGGAGGCAGGTTTCGGGTGCAACAGGTCCAAGTTTATTTCTAGCCGTCTGTCTGACGGCCCCAGCAATACACCGCAATTCTTCCCCGGCTCTCCTTTTCCAGGCCCCGGTACACACACCGTACTTTTCACTTGAGTCGTTGATACACACACCGTCCTTCTTTTTAACTCAGTGACGTACCCGCCAGCTCGGTCACTGTGGCCGCCTTAGGCCTGTACACCAACAGCAATTTTACTGATCAGAGGTCGTCGTCATTTTGGTATGTTTTCTTCCGGGGCCTCGTCTGTACTGCGGTACTTCGTGTCAGGACCACCCCCCTGACTTTCTCTCTCCTCAGTCCCCTGGTTGAGCTTTCCTCACAACACCCACTTTGCCACAGGCTCCTCTTCTCTTGAGCTCCTCCTGGGGACTGGAACTTTCTGGAACCCTCCTGTCAAATTTATAACTTTCCCGGTTCCCTGTAACTCCGCCCCCATGACCAACGGTTTCTAAAGCCCAAAGCTACTGTCAAGTCCTGAACTTACACTCTCCCCTGCCATCTTGTGGTCAACCCAAGGTACTGCATTCCATCTACACTTTTCTAGCTGTCTCCCTTCTGTCATAACTGACATTCGTCAAAAGTGTGCAACGCGTCCTTTCTTCCTACTAACAAGTCCGTCCGTCAGGTCACCTTCCCTACACTCCTCTTCCTTTGTCTATTGTCATCCCCGACAATTGTAGTCCCTGCCTTCGTCGTTCTGAAGCTTCTCTACTGTCTGTTGTCGGACTGGTGGTTGGGCCAAACCCACCATTCGCGGGGAGCCGAACTAAACTGGGAGCACCATGCTCCGTGCAGCCTACTGCCACTCGCCAGTGCGCACGCCACATGACAACTTCTTTCAAATTGGGATAGGTACACCCGGATTCTCTCTACGGCGTGTACCTTCCCCTACTCTCCCTTTCTGTCACCTTCAACTATCCGGTGCGCCATGACCGAGGCCTTTCGCATACCAGGTCATCAACGTCCGCTTCTTCTTCTGAGGGGTAGGTGGTGGCAGGGACCTGACTTGGGACTACTGTCTGTTTCCATACCTTCCATCTCTTTGCCCTTCTCTCTAAAACAAGTCATGGTCGGCGTCTCGGTCACACATTTCCTTTGGTAACACAGACCCCCATACTCGGACCTGTTGCAATCTTCTTATGCATATTATAAATTAATCTTTATAATATGACACAAGTACCCCTCTTTTTCATTTTCTGCTTCTTTTTAACCAACACAAAAAAAAAACTATAACAGGCTTACTCCCCCTTCCGTTAACATTGACACTTTTTTCTTTTTGCATCCCCGCTATGTTAGGCAAACCGAATTGAACACTTATAAGAAAAAAACATTTTTCTTTAACCTGGACACAAACTGTCCCAGTTATCTGCGTAACGGTGTAGCGAATTCCCGACAGTCCAAGCCATCTCCTGGTGGCCGGTAGCAAGGGACCCCACAGCCATGGAGCTCCCAGGATGCAGGGAGTGTCTTTAAAATCCTTTCTACGGGGGCTCGTGACCCTCGGGTTCAGTGAGCGCGGCTACCGCGTAGTAGCCGCGGGGACAATATTCCTTATTATAGGACACCAAGTCCCCCTCATGCAACGCCCGGCCGTGACAGATGGAGGTCACGTTTATATACACTTTCTAGCTGGTTGCGAGGTCTCGAATGAACCCGTACCCTTTCTGCAAGTTAGTATATACGAGCCGTCTCAGGGATCGTGCAGCCGCCATGCCAGCCTCTCCCCTCTCATGGAGCAGGTTCCAGACTTCCTGCTCCCTGGCCTTTTTCTTTTTGATGACCTCCGCGACCCAAACGGAGGGTCCGGTATAGGCCCCGGAGTCCGGTGGGCGGGACATAGCCGGGGTCGAGAGCGAGGCAGAGGTGGCCGTAGATGTCAGCGGCCCAGCAGCCGCTGGGGCCGGGTGGTGGGTAGGGGAAGCCGCAGTTCCAGGTGAATAGGCCGCAGAGCCCGACAAGTAGGCCGCGGCCAACTCCGGTAATGACGCAGATGTGGCCGCGGGGCAGGCCGCACCCGGAGTTGCAGACGGGGCCAGATACAACAGCTCATCACAAAACTTAACCTCCATTGCCTCATTTGCATGGGAAAAATGAAACCTTCAGATATGAAAAATATGGACCAATGGGCAAAAATAAAATCACAAACGCCAAGGAATAGAGTCATGGACAGAAGCTACAATCCTCACAGACAGCAGAAACCATTGATTGCATGGAAAATGATGTCTTAGGCTTAAAAAGTGAGAACGCCTCCTCCTCTGAAACTGCAATATGGAAAGGCTTGATTCAGATGTTTTCTATTAAGACGTTCAAAGTTACAGCCATGCAAGTTTCGGTATATAGTGCCCACCTTTGTCAGAAATTACCAAAGAAGATCACAACTAAAGGCGTCATCTCTCAGGAATCTGTCTGGGAATATGTGGATCTCATCTGGCCTGCATGTACCAAGGATATGTGCCTCCTGCGTTTGTGCCCCCAGACCTGCAGTGACACGGTGTTCTACAGTCGGCTCTATTCCTACCTGAACCGCAAAGTAAGATATGCAATTATCAATGCCTACAACATGGAGGCCTTTATAATTCCACTTCCAGCATGCCAGCCAATACCTGCCAAACTTTGCCCCTTAGGGGGGCCAGGTCTTGAGGATGAACATTTACTGGCTCTACTTTTCCAAACCATCCATTCTGGTCTTCATGTCCCAGAAAGGTACCCAAAATTCAGAGAAAAGGATCAGGATATTTCTGATGATATATTCACATCAATATTAGAAGATGTCAAAAGGGAGGAGAATTTGATGGTGGAACAAGGACACCCACCTGTAGGACAGGAGACACCTGGTATGGGAGAAGTGGGCATGCCAGAGCTGATAAATATTCTGACTTATCTGTCAAATAACCTGCAGAAAATTGCTGACCAAAACAACAATAATTTTCAGTCTACGCCCCCAATTAACCAGCCAATCCCCATACCAGCAGCAGCCTCTGTTTGGCCATCATGTCCTATGGCACCCACTTTTCAGGCTCCTGTTTCTTTTGCCAATGATCCAGCTGCCATGATTGATCCTTCGACCTTGTATGGTCCATCGGGCAGTAACCCTTATACTTTCTAAAAGCAACATTCCAATAGTTTTCTAACACAATTCTCAAGGTTTTAGAGTAGGTATATATAAAACTTTGTTCATGTTTTGTAGAACATTTATGCCTACAGTTTTAAAAATCAAAATTGTATTCTAAACACAGAGCTATTAAACATTTCTAAAGATGTTTCTTATATTTTTCCGTTGGTTAATGTTTGTATTGTTCACAAAGCATATTAAAATATAAATCTCATAAATGTTATCAAGTCTTTGCCAACAAGGATGTGGTTTCACCAATGGGGGGTACCTTTTTAAAAATTATACTATTGTCATCACAGCCCCCTTTGCCCAAAATTCACTGGCCTATAACAGTACAAAACACGTTCACCCAGGTCATGTAGTCTGAGATCAGGAAGAGACATTGCAGGAAACCGAGTTAAGAAGTAGGCCCAATGTAGGGGTGTGGGTCTCCTAGACTTGTAATGGAGTGCATAGGCTGACAAGCTTTTCAGCAATGGGGGGTACCTTTTTGAATAAATAAACTATGGCCATCACAGCCCCCCTTGGCCAAAATTCTTCGGTCTATAATAGCACAGAACACGTTCACCCTGGTCATCTAGTGGCAGGTAAGGAAGAGACATTGCAGGAAACTGAGTTGAGAAGTAGGCCCAATGTAGGGGTGTGGGTCTCTGAGACTTGTAATGGAGTGCATAGGCTGACAAACATTTCACCAATGAGAGGGGTACCTTTTTAAAAAATATGCTATTGCCATCACAGCCACCTTGCCCAAAATTCGCCGGCATATAACAGTACAGAACACATTCACCCTGGTCATCTAGTGGCAGGTAAGAGAGATTGCATGAAAATTATTTAAAAAGTAGGCCCAATGCAGGGGTGTGGGTCTCTGAGATTTGTAATGGAGTGTATGAGCTGACCAACAATTCCCCAAGGGGGATTCTTTTTTCAAAATATACTATTGCCATCACAGAACCTCTTGCCCAAAATTCACCGGCCTATAACAGTACAGAACACGTTCATCTATGTTATGTAGTCGGAGATAAGGAAGAGACATTGCAGGAAACAGAGTTAAGAAGTAGGCCCAATGTAGGGGTGTGGGTCTCTGAGACTTGTAATGAAGTGCATGAGCTGACAAACAATTCCCCTGGTCATGTAGCCATGGACAATGAGGAGACATAATGAGATACCATACTGAAATTGAACAACTAAATTACAAATGTGAAGCCACATATGAAAGAAAATAACAAAAGGGAGGGGCGAACACAGGTTCATAGACCTGAAGCCACAATGTGTTCGACGAGAAATGTTTGTCTCTAGCAACAGCTCAGAGACAGTGATATAAATTGGAATATTTGAGTTGAGTTACTTTTGCATCACGCAATCCCTTCGCCTTGGTGTTCTACTGCTTGTGGATGATAAGGATAAGGAGGAGACTAACAGAAAATAGACCAACTCAGGAAGCGGATACCCATGTGTGGTTGTGAAGAAGTGCCTGAGAATACAACTCCCCAAAAAAGACAATGCATTTAAGGTTATATTTCGGTGTTTTCATTTGGAGGTGTACAGAAGTCTTGCCCAATCCAGCCCATGTTCATTTTGATAAGGGTCATCCTGTCAGCATTGTCAGTTGACAGACGGATGCGCTTATCTGTTATAATTCCCCCAGCGGCACTAAAAACCCGCACTGACAGAACGCTAGCAGCAGGGCAGACCAGGACCTCCGTGGCATAGAGAGCCAGTTCATGCCACGTGTCCAGCTTGGATACCCAATAATTAAAAGGCACAGAGGAATTTTTTCACTAATTCCGATACAAGGGTCTCTATAATAATGCACCATTTTTAGACCCCTGTCTGACTCTGGAATAAGAGATTGAAAGTTTTCCTTTTAGTGTGAGTCTAAAAGTGTCACCAACCAGTGATGAGTGTCATCGAAAATTTTTATAATGTGAGGGTCACGGGAAACGCAGCACAACACAAAGTCAGCCATGCATGCCAGACTACTAACAGGCATGCCTTCCATGTCCTCACCAACAGGAGCCAACCATGTCCTCCTCCTCATGCTCCTACTCCCTGTCCTCCGGCCATCCACGATGAACAGACGGTATGACAGCTGTGCTTGTAGTACCATCTACAGCGCATGAAAGTAGCTCCTGTTCTTCCTCCTCTTCATTGTCTACCAATCCACGTTGCAATGGCATGAGGCTGGGCTGAGTCTAATCAACCGGTATGTTTCCTGGTTCAATGTTCTCATGATCTTCCTGCAATGCATCCTCTTTTATTGTGAGAAGAGAGGTTTTCAGAATGCTGAGAAGCGGGATGGTGACGCTAATTATGACATCATCACCGCTCACTATCTTGGTGCAGTCCTCAAAGTTCTGGAGGATTGTACATATGTCTGACATCCATGTCCACTCCTGAGGTCTTATATGTGGAGTCTGACTTGAATATCGACAGCCTTGTTGAAGCTGGTACTCAACAACTGCCCTCTTCTGCTCACAAATCCTTTGCAACATATGCAGTGTAGAGTTCCAATGCGTGGGGACATCGCACACCAGTCGGTGAGCCGGAAGCTGCAAACTCTGCTGAAGCACGTCAAGGGCGGCCGAAGCTATTACGGACTTTTGAAAATGGGCAGACATACGGCGTACTTTCAACAGCAGATCCAGCAGCTCTGGGTAGCTTTTGAGAAAACGTTGAACCACGAGGTTAAGCACATAGGCCAGGCAAGGTTCGTGTGTGAGCTGATCTTGCCTCAGAGCCGCCACCAGGTTTCGGCCACTGTCACACACGACCATGTCTGGCTGTAGTTTCAGCTGTGTCAGCCAAATATCTGCTCCTTCGGCACTGTCCACAACTCTTCTGCATTGTGCGGTTTGTCACCTATGCAGATTATCTACAGCACAGCCTGTTGCCGCTTGGCTGAGGCAGTGCTGCAGTGCTTCCAGCTTCTGACTGATGTGTGATTTCAGAGATGGAGGCTGAAGAAGAGGAGGAGGCGGAGGAGGTGCAGGAGCTGTAGACTGTGGGGGCAACCCTGACTGACATAGGGCCAGCAATCCTCAGCGTGGGAAGAATGTGTTCCATCCCAAGGTCCGACAGAGTGCCAGATTCCACTATATTAACCCAATGTGCCATCAGTGAGATGTACCGTCCCTGCTCACCGGCACTTGTCCACGTGTCAGTGGTTAGGTGGACTTTACCAGTAAAAGCATTGTTGAGGGCACGGGTAATGTTGTGGGACACATGCTGGTGTAATGCCGGTCTGGCACAATGGGAGAAAGAGTGGCGACTGGGGACCGAGTACCTTGGGACGGCCACCGCTATCAAGTTGTGAAAAGATTCCATCTCCGTGAGCCTAAAAGGCAACATTTCGACCACAAGCAGACGAGAAATGTGTGAATTAAGTAATGTGGCCTGTGGTGCATTGGCTACATATTTACGCTTATGTTCCAATGACTGGGGTATAGACAACTGAAGGCGGGCTAGACCAAGGACGTGGACGGGCTTGATGATGGTGCTGGTTGACTGTGGACAACAACAGTTGCAGGGCACGAGGCATCTTCACAGGCATGTGGAACTGTGGATTGGCATATACGCAAAACA